>NC_062564.1:172663672-174127422 GCF_022837055.1 Prionailurus viverrinus
TAAACCTAAATCAAGAGTCAGGTGCTTAACTGACTGAGCCACCTAGGCGCCCCTATATGGTTTTGTGTTTTACATTTGGCTTGGAAGGGAAAGAAAAGGCTGATCTGAGTTCCCTTGAGGCTATAGAGAATTTCTCTGAGTCCCCATCAGCGTCCAAAGACAAAACTTTTCTCTATCTAGACAGTTTAAATTGTTTAACATTACTTCTAGGAATGGCTTCTGGTTCCTTTTTAAAGGTCTATCTTGGAGAGAAGACAAGCAAAACTGAGTAATTCAACCTTCTCTCACTGTCTCAAGCCTATCTCTCTTCTTGCTCATGAGAGTTTTTAAGTCCTTTTTTCTGTTTTTTATATGTTCAAAGAAGTTTGAATATGGCCTGGGTATTAGAGGACATTAAGGAACTACTGCTAATTTTGTTAGGCGATAATCATATTGTGGTCATACATATTTTTAAAGTCCTTATCTGACAGGTGAATTGAATATGTTGTCTGGGATTTTAGACTATTCCATAAAAGACAACAACAACAAGAAGTAAGGATGATGGATGAAATAAGAGTGGGAAAATGTTGACAGCTGTTGAATGATGGTTACATGGCAGGTGTGTTAGTCTATTTTCTCTACGTTAACGTATTTTCAAAAATTTTACGATGAAAGTTTTAAACGGTGGAATCTTTTATTTTCTATAGCATTTTGTCCAAGCTGTAGTTTTATTCTCACCTTTAGTTACAGAGAAAATGCAAAAAAAGTATCACCCAAAATTAAAAAGTACAGTTTATGCTGCAATGGCTTTTTCAAGTATTTTAAAGAATGTTGGTGCATCGAATAACAAGTGACCTAAAGGTAGACAGAGCAAAGTCTTGGAGCCCGCCTCCCTTTGGGATGGATCTAGAGGAGGAAAAGCCATGGTCCTGGATTAGGATTCCCAGGCAAGTCTTTAAAAGAAAAATGTTAGCTTCAAGTACAAGCTCTACCTGCATCTCAATATATCATCTCTGTCCCTGAGAAGTAAGGGCAACTTCTGGAAAATACTCTACCCAAAGGATACTCTTGAAGTTACTTTGAGATTACCTGAAGTCTTAACTTTCTAAACAGCATAATTACAGTCTCTGACTTGCTTTGGTCTTCCTTACCCCAATTCTGCAGAATTAGCTCTTTGCAAAAAAGCAAAAAAGTCATAATGAAAATTTGAAAGAAACTCAAGAGTGAAAATGTATTACCCACACAAAACCAGATTCCAAACCAAAGTGACTCTGAGAGTCAGGGAGACCGTCTGCCCTGGGAGTCTTTTTTGTCTGCAAAGGTGAGGGGGCAGGCAATGGGAAGTTTATGCTTTAAGATGTTATGTTCTCCCCTTGGACCTAAAGTAGCTCTCTTTCGGATGTTTACTTACTGTGAAAATATGAATTCTGCGTGACAGCTGGATAGACCTCCACCAAGCCCAAGACCTCCCAGCTCTAAAGCAGCATCTGTGATGAAGAAAACCATCACACCCCAGGGTTTCCCCAGCACCCCAGTGCCGGCACCTCCACTACCGTAACTGAACACACATAGCCACGCCATGGGTGGTGACCAGCAGCTCTCTTTTTCTCTGCTGATCCAATCAGACTGGAGATGGCCTCACTCTAACTTCTCTCCTCATTTTCTCTGGATCGTTTCTGTAGGCTGTTTTTTTGTTTTGTTTTGTTTTCTGAGTAGTACATACACGTTCTAGAACATTTCAAAATACTGAATAATCTAAAAGACCCAAAGGAGAAAAGGAAAAAAACCAACTGCCAATTAGAACCAAAAGCTACACGATATTAGCGTACCTTTTCCTGTTTCTTTTTTTCAGTGCATCTTTTTTTTTCTTCTGAAACTAATGCCATACTTTATATGGAGCTTAGTATCTTGCTTTTTAAGTTTAATATCTACATCATAAATATTTCCTGTATCATTAAGATTCTCCAAACATATTTTAATGACTACATAATGTTTCATTATATGAATGTAGCATTGCTTATTTAATTAATTGCCTGTTGTTAGACGTTTAAACTGCTTCTGATTTTTACTGTAATAACACTGGGTGAACATTCTAAAAATAAATTTGTACAAATACACAATTATTTCTTTAGTATAAATAGATATGAGTGCAACTACTGAAACGAAAGAGAAAAAATCAGCCAATGAAACTCCATAAGCAGGGTATGAGAGTATTCATTTCATCACACTACCAACTGCCACTGGGCATAGCATTGGCCGATTTGATTTGTTCTCATTTGCATTTCATATACGACCAGTGAAAATAAAAATTCGCTCATGTGTTTGTCGACCACTTCTACTTTTTCTTCTAGAAGTCTTCTGTTTTACCAACTTCTCTAGCAAGGTAGCCATTATTTCTTAACAATGTCTTAAAATCTCTTTAGATATTAATCCTTTTGATTAAGTAAGCTTGCAAACTTTTTAAAATATATTTTGTGCCCATGTATTCTGGGAATTCCCCTAAATTCCTGGCACTCCCCCATCATTGGGCAACCACTAAACAAAATGTAAAGTAACATATCCCCTGATGGATAAAGAAACTTAGCATGATTAGATGCTCAAAAGGTCATCTAGTTCAACCCACTCATTTCCCCCATGAGGAAGCCAAGGCCGAGAACAGTGGTTTAGCCCCTGGTGGCTGACTCGAGGCCCGGAAACTTGGATCAGCTGACTCAGCACTGTTTCAGTTCACACATATATATGATGTCTGCATTTTACAGCCCATACTTAATTTCCTTAATATTAAAAAAAATTTTTTAATGTTTATTTTTGAAAGACAGAGACACAGAGCACGAGGGGCAGAGAGAGAGACACACACACAGAATCTTAAACAGGCTCCAGGCTCTGAGCTGTTAGCACAGAGCCCAATGTGGGACTTGAACCCAGGAACTGTGAAATCATGACCTGAGCAGAAGTCGGATGCTTAACGGACAGAGACACTCCTGCACCCCAGTATTTTAAATGCAAAGTGCATATAGATGGCTTATAGATAGATATTCCAAATCAGTGGCTTTTTACTCAACATATAGCTCCCGGTTTTAATATAAACATCCTTTTTAAACAGATGTTCCCCTTCTCATTAACTTCCTTCGAGATAGATCATCTCTCTTTAGGGGCAACCACTAATTCTAATTCTCTAGAATTAGGATAAACCCTTAACTTACAAATTGCTAAAACTATAAAAGAAGTCAAGGTATTTTGTTCTGAGTATTTAGCCAAGAGCATGGAACGAAGTGAAGATGATTTAGTTTCAGGTTCAACAGAAGAAATTGCTGATTTTTAATTGTTTGCAAAGAGGTGAGATTGCAGTCAGGGTCTCAGATTCTCATCCCCATTGCTGATTAGCAGTATCCTTAGGCAAATCGCATAACCAGAACAACAAAATATGGATGTTGATGCATAGTTCCTAGGATTTTTAAGGTGATTAAAAAGAATCTATCTCCCGTGCTTAGTGGGGTGTCTGACTCTTTGTAGAAAAAGATACCAATAAATACTCATGTGGTACTTAACAACAGCCAGACACTATTTGACATGCTTTATGAAAATTAGCCCATCAATCATGAAACAACACTATATGGTTAATACCTTTGTTCTCACATTTTACAGCTGGGGAAACCAAGGCGCAGAGAAATAAAGTAATTTTCCCAAGATGACAAGCTAGTAAGGAGGGCTGCAGGCACTGGAACCTGGTGGTCTGGCCTCTGAGCCCACTCATAGTGCTGTGTACTTCCCCTCCCGCTGCCTCTAATTTGGGGGAAGCCTACCGACCACTGCAATTTTGATGAAACAAAGCAATCTTCTATGGTCTGAATGTTTGTGCCTCCCTATAATTCATATACTGAAACCTAAACCCCAAGGTGATGGTATTAGGAAGTAGAGACTTTGGAGGTGATAGGGCATGAGGTTGGGGCCCTCATGAATGGATTAATGCCCTTATAAAAGAGACCCCAGAGAGTTCCCTCACCCCTTCCACCATGTGAGGACACAGTGAGACGGTGCTCTCTATGAGCCAGGAAGCAGGACCTCACCAGACACCAAACCTGCTACCCCCAGATCTTGGACTTCCAGGCCTCCAAAACTGCAAGAAATAAAATACTGCGGTATTTTGTCACAGCAGCCTAAACAGACTAAGACATAATCCTAAAATAAAGGTAAAAGAGGAGGAGAAATAGCTGGCAAAACACTTTTCAGCTGGTAAATGACTTCTTTCTTACTACAATCCTCATTTCTAACAACATTTGAAAGATTTCTCCCTTAAGCGGGCATTCTCACCATTGGGAGATGTGCCAAAGAGCGATACCTTTGTGGAGGAAGACCTGACAGGATCCAGTGCCTGCTCAAGCTATTGGTCATGTGAGGCTGATCCCTTTTTAACCTCTCTAGTCTATATGACAAAATTGGTGTCAGTAATAATGTGTAAGAGTTAGGAACAATCATTATTTTCTTGATCCATTCTTCAGCTTTAACGCAAGTAACAATTCAAAGAAAAACCTATTTCAATTTTTTAATTATTCAAATGCAGTGAAGTGTTTCATGTAGGAAGTAAAACTTGCATTTATTTTTTTAATGTTTATTTACTTTTGACAGAGAGAGAGAGTGAGCAGGAGAGGGGCAGAGAGAGAGAGAGAGAGAGAGAGAGAAAGAGAGACTCCCAAGCAGGCTCCATGCTGTCAGCACAGAGCCTGGTGCAGGGCTCAGTCCTACAAACCATGAGATCAGCACCGGAGCCGAAATCAAGAGTTGGACGTTCAACTTACTGAGCCACCCAGGTGCCCCTAAAACTTGCACTTCTTGATCAAAAATATTATACTTTGCAGTTTGTGCTCTGCCTCACTGCTTTAAATTTAAACACAAAACTCCAAGAGGTCACATAGAATGACACAACTGAAGTAAGCCGAGTACTATTTCAGAGTCTCTGTAATCATTGTGCAATCATTCTTTATTCCTCATCTACTATGTAAACTCAGGATTACATAGTGCCATAAAAGTGAGAATCGCAATCTGCCTAATGGACTCCATACACACCCCTAAGAACTTACTCTGACTCTATCACTGCCAGCGCATCATGAAAATTAAGTTCAGACCTACACTGGTTTTATTGCTGTTTTTAAATTCTCTACAGGTGATGATCTCCCTTATTACCTGCCCCTGGGGTAGAGCCCTTCCACCACCCTGCCTTTGGTATGCCCTGCCACTAGCTACCAAAATTTTAAACACATATACCTTTGAACCTGGCCATTCCAATTCTTTAAATACATTATCCTGTTGTACCTATACAAGTAGTCAAGACGTATGTGCAAGAACTTGCATTGATGCATTATTCATAACAGCAAGAAAAGAACTGGGAATAACTGAACAGTCAATCAAAAGGCAGTGGTTAAGTTAATTCTGCCATATCCATGCAGCACAATCCAATACAGCATTAAAAAGAATTAGGTCATCCTGTATGTATTGAGAAGGAGGCCTATGATACGTTCGTAACTGAAAAAAGCAAACAGTTGAAAAATTTGGTAATGGGTCCCATTTATGCAGAAAAGTAAATGTACAAGCTTATTCTGGTGCCCCTAAATGCCCAGAATGCTCAGAAGGGCATTGGTCCAGGCAGCGACAAGGTATCTGTGCAACAAGGAGCAAACCCCGGCTCGCCATGAATTCTCAGCTCCTGTCATACATGACCCTCTATAGACAAAGAGCAGCTATTCCTTAATTATCTAAGGGAGAAAAGGAACAAAGAGGAATAACCTAAGAACACACGTTTGTATAGCTTTTCCAAAGTGTTTTAAATCCCCCTTTGTAATACAGATGCATGCACTTTTATATGAATTATATTGCAGACATAATATATAATAGCAGGATTAAATATCTCCCTAGATGCTCAAGTTCTGATCAAGGACTTACAGACAATGGGAGAAACAAGCTTATAATGACCCTGAAACTGTCAGGATACTCCAGAGCAAAATTCTTTTTCACCTGTTCAATTCATCACTTATGCATATATAATGTTCTATTAACATTAAGTTCCAAATTCACAGAAGTCTGAAAAAAATGACAGGATATCTGCCTTTAATTGCCTTTAAACTGGCTACTTTTAAAGAGCCTACTGGGGCCAAAGATAATAATGAAAATGCTAATATCGTTTAGGCCTAGAGGTTTTTTTAAAAAAACTTTTTTCTTACTTAGTTAATAACGTCTCTGACCCTCCCTTTTTTTTCTCTATAGAAGAAATTACTTCATGGAAAAAGGTAATGTGCTAGCCATGCAAAGGCAGAATGCTATGGCTGTGCTTCATCATAATAAGGTCCCATAAAACTGAGACCTTAGAGAATAAAATCCTACATTAGAGAGAAAAGAAGCAACATACTGCATACAAACGACCTCATGCTCAGCTTCATCCCACAGAAAAATTAAAACTTAAGTGGACAAGTGCTATAATAAAGGTAAATTCAAAATGCCAGGAGAGACTGAGGACAGAGCACTTACATCCTCGAGGGTGGTGGGGATGGAGGGAATGGAGAGGAGTGACATTTGAAATGGTCTTGGAGGAGGCAAAGAAAATAGGATGGGAAGACCTGAACCACACAGAGGAAGTAGCTGGTGCCCAGTTATGCATGGGGGAAAGGTCTGTGCATTTGGAGTGTAGACAGTTGACTTTTGTGGCTGAAACACAGGTGGGAGGTGAGGTGAGGAGGGACCCTGGGGCCAATTTACTCCACATTAAGTATAAAATAACCTCCATCCAGCCGTCTCTCTCTCATTACCTTTTTCCTTGTCACTATCACCATGTCCCCTAGCCATTTCTGTAATCTCTCCAGACTATGTAGCATCCCCCAAACTCTTCCTGCCTTCCCTGCCTCAATAACCTTAAGCATCCTGTTCTCATCTCCTAAAATATGATCTCTCCTGTTCTGACTTTTCCTGGTCAAGTTCTACCTGACCCAGAGCCCAGCTCAAATGCCACCTCTCCATAAAGGCTTCCAGAAACTCCCACTAAGCATTAGCTTTTCCCTTATTTGAGCTCACATATCATCTTTAAATGTTTTACTTTTACTTTTACATGTAAAATGTTTTACATTTTACTTTTTTGAACAGTTAATACATGCCTGTAGTAAAATTCAAAGAGTACAAAAGTGAAAAGTATGTCTCCCTCCTATGCCTGCCCTCCGTGGCCCTGGGCCATTTTCCCAGAGGCAACCAGTGTATTACGTTTCTCATGCATTTTTCCAAAACTATTAAATTACGACAGGTATTCACCTGCACACATGCATGAATGCATATGTGTAATTATTCTATAGACACATTCTTTTTTTAATATGCAAACTACAGTCTACTATACTATACTCCCTGCTGCTCTTCTCACCCAATAGTATATCATGAAACTTTGTCCTTATCAGCAGGTTTTGAGTTGCCTGATTCTAAATACCTTTAGTAGAGGACTAAGCAGTTCTTCCTCAGCTATGGATCAATCTGAAGACATACGTGTATACTAAATATAAATGGAGAACCAGTGTGGGGATTTAGACTTTTTCTCACTGTGTTGTATGTAGAGGCTGCTTGCAGCAGACAGAGCCCTGGACTATGAGTCAGGCTCAAATCCTGGCTGTACCACTAACTATGCGACCTTGCTCACACCAGCTAGCGTCTCCAGACTTCAGCTTCTTTCATCTGTAAAATTAGGCATTGGACTTAAAATGGGCCTCACCAGTACTCATATTTCACGTTTCTATGAAAGCACTGATAACATATGGTGCTTGGAGAGCAGATGTTACCAGAGAAGAAGACAAAGGGGCAGATAGCTCAAAGTTCTTGCCATGATGGTCTTTTCCTGTTCCCAGGATTTTCCTTTTATGTTGCTTTGCTCAGCCTTCCTCCTCTACCCTCCAACCTTGACCCAGAGGCATGCATGCTCATAAGGCCTCTCAGCATGGGCACATCGGCCAAGCTAAGCACAAAGAGCCCCAATTATCTGATTTCAGGACTGTGTTCAGCAGCAACTATCTTGGATTTACACAAAATACAAACAGAATTTGAACCTCTTTTCCTGGAAATATGTCCCAGGAAAATTTAGAGTTCACTGGCCTAGTTTGTGACAGAGAGAACTTTCAAACACTGAGTGCCTTAGAGAGTTTTCAGAGACTGGAGAGAGCACCCAGACCATTTACAGACTTCAGCAGCAGAACAACTAGGTCTCCAGGGTGGCCAAAGGCCCAAAGGTGAGGGTCATTTGAGCCCCCCAAAACTCCCTCAGTTCTCTAAGTTATCCTCAGGGTTTTCCTGAACAAAACAAAAACAAAATGTCCCTCCCAAATGTCCATACCAAGGACAAAAATTCTCAAGCCTTATAAAAGCATTCCCTAGAACCTTAAAACAATCAAACACTGAGGACCAGATGTCCATGGAGGAGCAACTAGTACAAGTCCTAGCAGGGAGAGAGATGCTGGAAAATCACCTGCTCTTGGCAAGGGACTTGCAGCTCTTTCTAGATCATCCATGGTTCCTACCTGGAGTTTGATGTTCACCCTTTGTGACAACTCTCGTGTCTGTACACATCTATCATCGACGTCTTTGAAACCAAAAGGCATGATCCTAAATCTGTTTCTAGCAGCAGGGACTTTCAGAAAACACACTGATTTCTTATTTCTGCTCATTTTTGCCCTCATTTGTTTCTACTTGTTAAATATATGACAACTTGTCACATAGAATAACTTATCAAAGGGGGAGGGGAAAGGCATACATTCTTATGATCAAGTTCCTTACTATTTTAGAAAATACTTAATATGGAAAAAGGCATATGACAACATTGTTACATTTTTTTAAAAAGTAAGTTCAAAACACTATGTGCAGCATGACCTTGATTTTTCAATAAAAATAGAATGAAAAGTAATTAACTATATCAAGATGTGAACAATATTCTTATTGGTGCAATTATAGATTTTTTTCCCCTTTTTTTTGTGCTTATCTGTAGTTTCCAAATTTCTTTCACAAACATATATTGCTTCTGTCACAACAACAAGGAGGTATAAAATTAGCTCATGATCCTTTGTAAAAGAAAATATAAATGTGTCCTGCAGTTCCTTCCTGGGTAGAAGTAGCATTTGCTAGTATCACTGGATAGTCACTTTTAAGAAAATGTGACACAGGATCAGGATCAACCTTGGATTAATGAAATGATCAAAATACAGAAAGTCAATTAGCCAAGATTTTCTCTCTCAACAGTGCACATATGGGCACTGCCTAAGTACAATTCTCAAACATGCTTGTTTTCTGTTTCCATGGATGACCAACCATTTTCTTTCTGATTACTATCTCTTCATATAAATCCAGCTTCTTAGGAGATGATCCTCTAGTCACCTTCATGTACTAGGTTACCCTAGTCTTGTCTTAGTAGTACAAACCCACCTGAAATTAGTTTCAGGAGACAATAGTAAGACACCGAAAGGAACCACTCTGGAAATCATCATTCGCCATCCTTTTTAAATCCGTAATCCCAAAGTCAACTGAAATGCACCAGAAGGTAATCCCCTAACCTCATTTCCATCTTCCTCTAACCACCTCTTCTCTTGCACATTATGTGATATCTTGTAACACAAATAGGATGCAGACATCCATCAGAAAGCTTCCTTCTACTTTATCACCCTACAAGTGCTTACCTGGTAAGAATACATTTGAGAACCTCCCAGTGAACTCTTCAGTGTTCCATATCCCATGAAGCTTTACTAGACTGTCCCAAGGGGTGTGTGTGTGTGTGTGTGTGTGTGTGTTATCAGGAAACAAGAAGAAGACTCATACTCGCTATTTTTCTAAAATATGATCCCAAGAAACTTCACTACCATAGAGTCAACCATCAGTGGATAAACCAAGTACCCCTCCTTTTTGTATCACTGGGCATATAATGAGATGAGGGCTCCCCTTATCTATCACATGAAAAGTCTGTATCTCATCTTATCTCTTTAATGATATTCTCCTGCCTGAATTCCAGTGTCACTGTTACCCATGCACAGAACTGAGTATTCTGGATGCTTCATTTTGAAGGACTGTAGTTCAGAAACATCTGATAAGATCCCCAGAGCACAACTTTCAATCTGGGAGACTGAAGACACAGCTCAGGGGAACCTTTCCCACAGGAAGATGGCAAAGGAAGTAGCTCCCCAACCTATAGCAGCAGCTGTCATCCCTGCTGATAAGAATCCCCTGCAAAAATATCAACCCTCAGGATTTCCAGCAAGCTGGCGCAGGAGGCATCCAGCATGTTCTCTTCAAGGAACAGTCTTACCAGAAGGTACTTACCTACTTGGGGTGACATGACATCAGGGTGATGAGAAGTCCCCTCCCTACTGAAACATCTCTCCCACCATTGGAACAGCCCTTTCTTTAGAAGCTTGGTGCTTTGGTAAAATGTGAATATCCTTGGAAGGTAAAGCCCTTTTTACCATTTCCACATTTATATGAATGTGTTTCCAGTCTCATTGTCTCCTCAAAGCCAGTTTTGATTGGAAGAAGAGGAAGTTTTATAAGACACAAAAACTGCATATAAAGAAAGGTAAGACATTGGAAGATACATATTATTGGGCATAAATCCCATTTTCTGGGTCTTACCCATCTAAGTCTGGACACCTCCTAAATCAGAATAACACTGGTGGCTTACTAGTTTTCTATATTGTCGGTGGATGGGTAATCTGAAGGGTCATTGATCTGAATTCTCAATAATATCATTCATGTGTTCATTCCTCTAATATGTACTGTCCTCCAACTGTGTGCTGGGCACCATACTAGATGTTACACAGGGAACAACATGTGCTGAGGAATTCTAATCCATCCCAAAGTCAAGTGTCCAATGTATGGAAGAGGATCACCTGAAATAATACTGATCATGAGTAAGGTGTTAAGGAAGTATTTGGTGTTTATTTGCTGTGTTTGTTATCCACCCACAACACTGTAACATACCATTAGCCCTGGGACGTATCATTCACAATTTGTAGAGAAAGCAATCAAGGTGCAGGGAGGTAAGGTCAGTGATCCCCATATTTGATCATCATCACAATTACCCTGAGAGGTTGTTTTAAGTGTTTCTCTCGGACCTTCATGAGGATATTCTCATTCAGTAGGTCTGGGAAGAACTGGAGAAACTATTTTTAAAACCCTAGGTGACTCAGAAGCACAGTCAGATTTGAGAAATGCTGTACTACAGCTAAACACAGCTTCCTCAGATTGCTAGCTTTTCATCTGACCTTCACAATCTAGGAAGTAAGGATTATTATGTTATTATCTCCAGTTACATATGAATCAGCTTCAACACACAAAACACAATCAACCCAAAAGACAAAATCCCTCTCCATTTTCTTTCTTTTTCATCTATTGTAAACAAAGCAATAGAACTATCATAATTGGCCATCTTATAAACAATCATTTATGACATCCCTATTTACAAAACC
The DNA here is from genome assembly GCF_022837055.1 of Prionailurus viverrinus. NCBI lineage: Eukaryota > Metazoa > Chordata > Mammalia > Carnivora > Felidae > Prionailurus > Prionailurus viverrinus. Next base: position 172,675,120 of record NC_062564.1, read on the forward strand.
TCTTTTGGTTTTTCCATCTACATAAGAGCAATATAACAACTTACTGTCAGCCTAATAGAATTACCCCAATACATCAACCAATGTGTTTCTTCATCAGTTCATTTGTGTGACTAAAAATAATGAATATTAAAGATACTTCAGGGGCGCCTGGGTGACTCGGTCAGTAAAGCGTCCGACTTCGGCTCAGGTCATGATCTCACGGTCCGGGAGTTCAAGCCCCGTGTCGGGCTCTGTGCTGACAGCTCAGAGCCTGGAGCCTGTTTCAGATTCTGTGTCTCCCTCTCTCTCTGCCTCTCCCCTGTTCATGCTCTGTCTCTCTCTGTCTCAAAAACAAATAAACGTTAAAAAAAATTTAAAAAAAAAGATACTTCAGAGACATAATACCTGTATAATGGATGAACTCTGTTTGCATACTGAATTATATAAACCAATTGTTAAAGGGTATTTTTTAGACATTTAGGGAAATATGATTATAAATTGGGTTTTAGAAAATTCCAAAGGATTACTACTAATTTTGTTAGGTGGGATAATGACAGCATTGTAGTGTAAGAAAATACTCTTGATTTTAGAGATGCATACCATAGGTGGGGAAAGTGACATGATGTCTGAGATTTACTTTAAACTACATCAGCAAAGAGGGGAAAGAGGATGAAACAAATATGGCAGTATCTTAACAATTGTTGAATTTGGGTGATTGGCATAGGGACTCTTAGATGTATTTAAATTTTTATAATAAAATAGTATAACTTAAAAAAAAAAAACATTTTCATTCCCCTAATGTGCCATTCTTCCCTCCAAAAGGTAAAGTCTCAATGCCTATTAAAACATCTTCTCAGGGGCGCCTGGGTGGTTCAGTCAGTTGGATGCTTAACTCCAACTGACTGAGATCATGACCTCATAATTTAAGGGTTCAAGCCCCAAGTCAGGCTCTGTGCTGATAGTGTGGAACCTGCTTGGGATTCTTTCTCTCCCCCACCCCACCGCTGCCCCTCCCCTGCTTGCACATGCCTGCATACACATATGGGCTCTCTCTCAAAAATAAATAAACTTTAAAAAATAACATTTAAAAAAATCTTTTTTAAAAATTTATTTATTTTGAGAGAGAGAAAGCGTGAGCAGGGGAGAAGCAGAGAGAGAGGAAGAGAGGGAAAGAATCCCAAGAGAGGGGGAATCCCAAGAATCCCTCTGCCAGCACAGAGCCCGCTGGGCAGCTTGAACTCACAAACTGTGAGATCACGACCTGAACAGAAATCAAGAGTCGGTGGCCCAACCGACAGTTACCCAAGTGCCCCCCAAAATAACATTATTAAGAAAAAAAATCTTGCCAATAAGCATAATTATGTATCAGATATCCCCTGCACATCCATTTTTTTCTCATTTGTTCTCTAAACAGGTATGGTTTTTATTTGGTTTAAGTGATGGGGTCATGGAGCTTCTAGCTCCTAAGTAAGGCCTTTAGATTTTCCCCTTATGAATGGATCCCAATGATGCTGGGTATACTTACGTTAAAACACAAATACAGTGGGTTTTAGAACAGGAGGAAACAGAATTGCCAACTGCTTATTGGCTCTCATTTTATTTATTGATATTTATCGATTATATCTATTATTCAACCAAGTTTTATTTATTGTTTCCTGGATGCACAGCACTACACCAGACACTGTAGGAGTTTCCATGATGTCTTGGAATTTAACCTATCGTGGAGACAGGATTCAGGTGCTTGAGTCAGGCAACAAGTAAAGACATCACGTACACCAAATTATTTAATTAGGCACACCCCAGAAAGACACAGGCCAGAAACACATTAGGATTTAAATGCATGTGGGCTGGGGGCACTGTCAAGAACCAGGGTGGGGGGTGCCGAACTTAAATGAGGCTGTGAAGGGAAGGGTTTGAAAAAGTTGGAGAGGGAGGGAAAGGCCTTCCACGCAAGTCGAACCCCCTCAGGACTCCCAGAGGAAGGGACTTCGAATAGAGTCTTGAGGGAAAAGGAGTTTGATGGGTAACAAGAGAGGGAACCACATGTGCAAAAACACAAATGAGTGAGGGGCCCTGGGTGGCTCAGTCAGTTAAGCATCCAACTTCGGTTCAGGTCATGATCTTGTGGTTTGTGGGCTCCAGCCCCGTGTAGGGCTCTGTGCTGACAGCTAAGAGCCTAGAGCCTGCTTTGGATTCTGTGTCTCCCTCTCTCTCTGCCCCTCCCCCACTTGCACTCTGTGTGTTTCTCTCTCAAGAATGAATATACATTTAAGAAAAAAATTTTTTTTTAAAACACAGATGAGTGAGACCAAAGATGTGTTTAGGGACCAAGCAGATCAATGTGCAGGGAAGTTGAGATAATAGTTGAGAAAGTGGCAGGAAATGAGAATGAGAAGGCGGACCCCATTCCTATAAGGAATTAGAAGCTGCTGAAGGCTGCTGGGTAAGGAGATATGTTCAAATTAATGTTTGGGGGTAACTGGTCCAGCTGTAAAACATATGTTAGGTTTCATTCAATCTACAAAATACATGTATTGAGGGCCCGGTGTATTAATATACAAAGATAATAAGACAGTTCCTACTCTTAAGAAATTCACAGTTCAGGGGTGTCTGGGTGGCTCAGTTGGTTAAGTGCCCAATTCTTGATTTCAGCTCAGGTCATGGTCTCACAGTTCATCTGTTCGAGCCCCATGTTGGACCCTGTGCTGACAGTGCAGAGCCTGCTTGGGGTTTTCTCTCTTCTTCTCTGCCCTACACTCTCAAAATAAATATTTTTTTAAAAAAGGAATTCGCAGTTTAATTACAAGATGGTGTAAGTTGTTCATTAATTTAATTTATGACATTGTCTGTGGCAGGCATTGTTAGTTTTCTATTCGATATCTATGCCTTTCTTTTTCATTAGTAATAGAATCCAATTTTGTCTGTAAGACTATGTGCAAAGCCTCAGGAATGGATCATTTTTGGTCTAGGCCAGTATTTCTCAACCTTTTTTTCATGATCATTCCCCAGAGCATTTTTAGACACTTTTTTCCTAATCACCTCACCCATGAAATTTTAATACCATGTATATGTCTGTTTATGTATTATATGTATATTGGTGTATATCTGTATATCTTTATACATAAAAAGAGTAAGAATTTTCTCTTCCTCTTCTTTCCACCAAAAAGTCTTATCTTCCACTTTAGGGATGATATCATTAGCACCACCCTATCCCACCCTTACCCTTTCCCCCACCCCCCAACCTGTCCCTCCTTCCCCATTATGAATGCATGGTCTAAGGCAATGATAACAATTCTATTTCCTGTTTCTCCACCTGCCTTGAAGTTGGGCTGGCCATGTAACCCAGCAATATCACAGAAGGATACCTATTTGAGAGGTCTCTGAACTACTTTTTACTCTCTTAGAACAAGAGATAGCCACTGCCAAGTTAGCTTCCTTTCATCTCCACCCAGCCCTACACCTCTGGATGGATGACGAATACACAGGGCTCAAAGCGGCAGCAAGGATCTGCATCCATGATGGAAGAGAAGAGAACTGCAGAGACAGTGACACTATGCCACTGAGCCATTGAGCCCGTGACAGAGAGAGAGACATCTAGACTTCTTGTTATATGGGAGAAATTAATCAGGATTGTTTTTAAGTCACTGTTAGTCAGGTATTGTATAACTTGCAGCTGAAATCATTACTAAGGACAATAGCTGTCCTCACAAGACCATGACTTATTGTTAAACCAAAGCCACAGACAATCACAGACAAAAACAAATGAAAAATGTAATTAAGAATATTACACAAATCAAACACAAAACCTGGCTCATGTTTAAAAGGAAAACTCTCTTTCTTTGCTAAATTAATCAACTTTGAAATAATGTAAAAATATTTCAAGTAATATTTGGCATTTAAAACAAATAAACTTTTATTAGATATATTATTGTGTAGAAAATGGCCATGGAAGGCAACAAGGTAATTTTCTTATACCAGAATGAATACATCTATGATTTGCCTAGTAAGGTATGCCTTTCGAGATATTTAAAAGTCAATTATTTCTAAATATTTAGATGCATTAGGAAAATGTGCTTCTTAAAGGATACCTTTGGGAATCTTCTCACACAAAAATTTTTAAATAGTCATCTGTATTCATCAATTAAATGTTTTATACTTTGCTTAAATTATTCTAGCTAAAGTTCATTCTCTTATTTTAAAACATAAACCACTCACAAACCCATTTAATAACTCCAACATCTCTCTTTAAAAGTGATTTTCTATAGCTTATCAAGTTTCAAGATATAAGAGACTTGCGATCCCTCTAAGTCTAAAGATCCTCTAAATCTTAAAAGATAAAATGTAATTATAGGCTTAGGGCTCTCAAAGCATTGAGTTGCCTTCAAAATGTCAAAATAATTTTCACATCAAAATCATTTTACTAGTTTCATTATTAATATAACACCACAAATTGACTTTATTTTAATAAGGAATTTGGGCCTTTTATTATAAAAATAATACGTACTAATTATAGAAACTACAAGAAAAATGAAAAACATTTTAAAATTATATGTAATCTTACCATACACTAGATGACAATTTTTAACATATTGGCTTATTTTCACATTCTGAATTCATGTATAAAAACTATATATAGGCCTTTTTAAACAAAAATATATGCTATATCCTCTAATTTTTTACTTGTCATTATTCTTCAAAAAATATTTTAGGGGTGCCTGGGTACTCAGTCAATTAAGTGTCCAACTCTTGATTTTGGCTCAGGTAATGATCTCACAGTTTGTGGGATCAAGCCCTTCATCAGGCTTTGCAGTGACAGCAGAGATCCTGCTTGGGATTATCTCTCTCCTTCTCTTTCTATCCCTCCCCTACCCACATCCATACTCTCTTTCTCAAAATAAATAAACTTTAAAAAAATTTTAATAAATATTTAATAGGCTTAAATATAATTCATTTCTGTTGGACATTTACATTGATTTTTAGGTTCCTCTATTGTAAAAAAAAAACTTTGCGTTGAAAAGCTTTTATTTTATAATAAAATACTTACTGTTTTCTTAGGGATAATTCTTAGAAGGGGTAAAAGGCTATAGACATTTTGAAGCTATTCATTCCTACTGCCCAGTTACTTGCCATTTTTCTGAAAAAAGACCTTTCTATAGCCGTCTAAAATAACTGAAAATAATAATTTAGAACAGAGCCTACTAAATGGTGAGAAGAAAGGATCATTCTACTCTTTTCCCTGACCAGCTGGTGATATTGTTTCTAAATTGTATTTTGGCCAATATTTTATAGGAAAAGAGAAAACTTGATAATAATTTAGAAGTTCCTGATCGAACTCAAAAAGAGTTTGTAAAGGCAACTAAGTTTGTTTCGGTTATTTATCCTGCATTTTACCTTAGTAATTTATTTGTTAAACATCAAGTATTTAAGAATTGTTAAACATTCTCAAAACCGGCAAAAGAAATAAAAGTAATCACAGTTAGCAGATAAAATAATGAGTTACGTACCTGTTGAGAAATAAAACCAGTCATGACCAAATATATAAAGGAAGGAGCACTAACATTTAAATTCCAAGTAGCATGAATAAATGTAGGAAAAAATTTAAAATATGATCGTTTCAGCACTCCAAAGAAAGGACTAGCTAACCAGGGAAGCTTTAAAATAATGTAACTTCAAAAAAATTAAAATAAAATAACTTCGTAAGTTTGGCTGGTCACAGTTCAAAAACAAAATTTAGCATAAACTAAAGCTGAAAGTGCTGGTGATTTTTTTCTTATGAATACAATTGCACAATCTAGTTTCTAAACTGAAAACCACAGGAGCCTAGCCCCTGTTGGAAGAGAAACTTTTATTTTTCCTTCCATATATATGTGTGTTGCGTCTTTCCTGGATGGCATACATGTCAAACGGGTAGCCCTTGGGGAAATCCAAAACTACTGGTTTGGGTTTTGAACTTTTGATCCAAGTTTTACATAGAACTCCCCTGCTGTCTTGCAAAAACTATCCATGTGTTCTTATGGCTCTAAAATTTAATAGAAACATTGCCACAATTCACATTTAGAAATTGCCTTTCCTGAGACAGAGAGGATGGAAACAAAGAAAAGACAGCTATAGGACTCAGCAAAGATACCCTAGTTACTCGCCCTTCATTAATTCAAATGATCCATTTAAGCATCAGCTGTATTCTTATTACACTAGGTATACAATGTTTACACTAGGTAAATGCTTCCTATACACTAGGAAGCGATGTTCACTTTTGAGCTTCTTTCTACATATTGTGCACATTTTGGAGGGAAAGCACTAGCATGATGGCATTTTTAAAATGTAAAAACTAAACTAAATGCTTACAAGTAAAGTACATACACATATATTTAAAGTAAAAGTTATATGCCACATTTGCTATAATGAACATTATTACCATTATATTTTTTAAAGCCCACATTACTACAGATACTTCTCTGATATTACCAGACATTCTGTGTGTAGGGATAGAGTGACAATATTATTCTAGAAGATGTAGGAAATTGTGGTACTGTCAACATGTAAGATTTTTCTGCCTTTTCCCCTCCTATTTCCTGTATGTACATCCAACACCCTCTTCTACTCCCTTATCACAAGCAGAAGAAGAGGGAGAGACTACTGATATAAATTTCGGCAAGTTGCTGACCAAAGATATTGGAGCTTAAAGAAAAATCAGGTTTTATCCGAAATAAGTATGCCAAAGGGGATTTCTAAATCCTTTAAAGGTTTTTGTAGTTGATGGCAATGGTTTTACATCATTTAAATTTGAATTCAAATATATGGCTTTCTTTTTCCTTGTTACAAGGAACAATCACAGACATTCTTATACTTCTCGATCATGGTTGAGATCATTTTCAGTTGGAACAAAGACAGAAAAAAATTTCTGTGGCAGCTGAGAAGAAGGTTCACATTCGGATTTATGTGTTCAGGAGGGCTTAAGGAGACGACAGCTGGAATACCAATGGGGAAAGCAAGGGAAGAGTAGGGGTCCTGCTGCAAAGAATGGATCCTCTGAAAGAAAGCAAAAGCATCAAGGAAGACATGTGTGCCAGTCAGTTCCCTGCATCAGCAACTAGGTTGCTAGGCATGTGGACATAGCAGTGAGAGCAGTCTCCAGGAGACGGGAGAGGTAGAGCGTTTGCTATAAGCCTTTGGCGTACATAACTATTTCTGTTTTGAGGGCTGTAACTGAGTATTCCATGATGCAGTATTATTATTAAAATGCATTAAATGTACTAAATTACAGTAAATTGACTACATTGACTACATTGAATTGAAATTGGCAGGAGACCCAGTCATGGGTGTACAATACTTAAACTGGTTGTAGACGTTGAATTGCACTAATTACTTGAATATATTTGTCATAGATTTTCTTTTTCTACCTGGAAAAAGATGAATAATCCTTACATTATGCTAGACCAAGAGAAGTCTGACTCTGTTTCACAATTAATCTACCCAATTGCACATACTTTTCCTCTGGACGGTTGAAGATGGTGTGCGTTTTCGCTCCCCGTCCTGTATCTGCCCACTCTACGAACATGACACAATAACATGGTCTTATCGCTTTCAGCAGAATTGGCTAATTTAAACAGTTGGGTTTCGGGTAAATCTCCAGACCCTGCCTGAGCCTCTATCACAGTCCAAGCGGACAAGAGATTAACAAAGGCACGACCTTTCCTCCGAAAACACCCAGTTCCCCAAATTGCAAGTGAGGTACCCACTAACAAAAGACAGCCAACTGGGCTTCTGTGGTTTAAGGCTGTACAGGAAAAGGACTTATCTCCAAAGTCATCAGGGCCCAGATGTTCAGCTTCAGATAGGAAAACCTACATTTTACACTCGGAACCAAGCATATTACACACTCGCTACTGTCTTTCACCCCAAAAAACAGCCTGACTGGGCATCCAGTATTCACTGAGGGGCATCAGTTGGCCCCACACCAGTAACCATACTCTGGAGTTGGCCATATCAGTATTTACAACCGGCCTGCATTTCTTGTACCGTGAAAGGAAACACGTGACTATAAACAAGTATTAAAGTAGAATTTTGAGAGACTGCTTTCCCAAATGGGAACTAACTCTGGCTTCACTTAAGAGAATGCAGCATTAAGGACTTAGAACAGGAGTCATATATACTCTCCAGCCGCACACGTTTACTCAAGCTGAGGATTCAGTACTATAAAAGTACACGCATCTCTGCCATCTTGCCCTCATTTTATCGATCAACTGGAGAGTCAGCATTTCTCTTTGGCAGCTAAATCCAGCATCAGCAATAATCAGAACTTTCTCAACCTCTGCAGGGCCTCCTCTACTGTACTGACAACCTCAGAGGCAAGAGTTCTTAATATGAGGACTCTGGACTACTAGGAGGCCATGGGTGGGTTTTAGAGGGCCCCCAAATCCTCTAAAATTATATGGCAAATGTACACGTTCCTGTATTTCTGTGCTTTTTCTCAAGAAGGCTTTTGGTTCTCAACAGATTCTCAAAGGAATTTGTGAGCAAAAAAATGATTCGGAAACACTGCTCTGAAGTGTAAGCCAATCAGTCCATGAAAAAACCCTGTTAAGTGGGGAATAGGATAGTTGGCAGGTGCACCCTTACACATCCAATAGACCCTGAGTTGTGCCTCCAGTGCTAAGAAGAGTTGTGATTTATTCTTGGTTTATCCTGCTATGTCCCAAGAGACTAGTGACCCTGGTGATAGGGAATGTGAAACACTTTTAAAGTAAAAGAATCACCTTCAGTATAAAGAGGGGGCACCTGGCTCACTCAATAGGTTAAGCGTCTGACTTTGGCTCAGGTCATGACCTTGCTGTTCTGGAGTTCGAGTCCCGGGTCGGGCTCTGTGCTGACAGCTCAGAGCCTGTAGCCTATTTCAGATTCTGTGTCTCGCTCTCTCTGCCCCTCTCCAACTCACTCTCTCTCTCTCTCTCTCTTTCAAAAATGAATAAACATTTAAAAAATTTTTAAGTTGGAAGAACTCAAGATATTAAAGGCTATTTGAGAGCTTCCTACAATCACTAAAGTCCTTCTAAAGCCAGGTGAAACAGATAATCTCAGTACCATAGCTCCTGTCCCTGTAATATCATTTACTTTTAATATGTTTATTTTGTGATATGTTGTTGTTAATGGTACATGTCTAAGTGTTATTACTATTTTGAGTGATAAAGTCCTATATATAGAGTACTACATTGCATCAAAAATCAGACTTTCTTTCTTTCTGTAATGTAATGTTATCATACACTGGGGCCCAAAATATTTTCTGGACACAGCCCCACTTATTCTACTCACATTTATTCTTAGTTACCACCTTCCAGTGGTCTGAAATCGAATGTTTATGGGTCCTAGACTCTCCCTATGACCATTCCTCTCTGTACCACCTGCTTGTAGTTCTCTTGTTCACAGCTGCTTCCAGTTGGTCCAAATGCCTGACAAAAGTCGTTTCACAGTGGAAGGGAATTCGGTTGTACAACCTGTATTTCTGTAAGGAGTAGCATAAGTACACCTCCTGTTTTTAGTTTGTTTCTACAGATTCAGTAAATAACTTGTCTCTTCTGGGCTTTCTCTGTTGTCATACCCCTTTATGTCATAAGCCCTTAGATCCTAAGCCTCAAGGTAATAGCCTCACCGCCCCCACAACACACACACACACACACACACACATTGGTATACATTCCCTCGGCCAATCCAAACTATTACCTTTAATCTGGCAGTGTTGTTCAAAGTATGATCTGCAAACCATTTGTGTCAGAAGCTTTATGGCATGGTAAGACTTGTTAAAAATGCATATTCCTGCCAACCCCAGACCAACTGAATCAGAATCCATGGAGGTGGAACCTAGGAAGTTGCATTTGTTAACATGACCTCCACATCCATCCAAGTGACCCTTAAATGAACTACAATTTGAGAACCCACGATTTAGAAGAATCATTTCCTCTCTGACTGGAGCACTCTTGTTTTCAGATCTAAACAGAACTGTTTTCACATCCATCATGTTCATCTCTGAAATCAGCATCTCCCTGTCTTTTCCTAAGAAATGCCCTCTCCTCTCTCTCTGGCCTTTGCCAGTTGGGTTTTTTTCCTCTGGGTTATTTGTCAGCTTCTGCAGTCTATGTTAGCAAGTCTTTAGTACCCATCCAGTCATTCCTTCCTCCTTCATGAGCTGCCCCAAAGAAACACCCTTAGGGGCGCCTGGGTGGCTCAGTCTGTTAAGCATCTGACTTCAGCTCAGGTCATGATCTCATGGTTCGTGGGTTCAAGTCCTGTGCTGGGCTCTGTGCTGACAGCTCAGAGGCTGGAGCCTGCTTTGGATTCTGTGTCTCCCTCTCTCTCTGCCCCTTCCCTACTTGCATGCTCTCTCCCTCTCTCTCCCTCTCTCTCTCTCTCTCTCCCTCTCAAAAATAAATAAACATTAAAAAAATTGTAAATAAAAAAAAGAAAGCCCTTTAGCATCTACCACTCCAGACTGCCTCATCCAAACTCCCTTTACAATACCCTGCCCAGAGAATCATAGTACACATCTGCATGTCAAAGCCAAACCTCATCTGGTCCACACAACTGCTCAATCTTCCGGTTAAATGTTAAAACTACTTAAGATCACTTATTTACAGGCTTTCTCCACATTTTTAAAATGCACACACACCACTACTCCAATAAACAAAATAAAAACAAAATTCTATCATTTCACCATACTAACACACCAAATGCTTGCACTGTTTTACACTCACATTTAATCTTCATTCGTAACAAAATCAGAATGTAAGTGAGATTTTTCATCCTGTTTTTTTTAGTCCTGTTTTTCTAATTTAACACTATACCAAATATATTTTCATATAACTACCATAGGTATTACCTTTAATGACTACAAAGTATTCCATGGGGTTAACGCTACCAGAACCATTATTGCTTAGTTAGGTTATTTTCCGATTCTGCTGTTATAAATGGTAATACAGTGAATGTGTTCCTGCATGTTATTTTTTCCTTCTTTGAATTATTTATTTAGAATAAATTCCCAGGGATAGAATTAAAAGATCAAAGTGTATGTGCGTTTTAATGGCTCTTGACACATTGCCAAGTTGCCATATTTGTATTTTACACAGTTCCTTGATGCCATGCTGATAAAATGTTTAACAGCCTCTCTTCAAAAAAAAAAAAAAAGTATGAGGAGCCTGATTTATGGTGTTCGCCAATTTTCATGGTGTAAATATTCCTACCATGGCCAGTTTCAAGCTACGAATTTGAATGCAGAGTTGGAAAGAGATCCTCAGTGGCACACTATTATTGAAATAAGTTCAAGGACATAAATAATAGTAAAATGTAGTAAATAAAAAGGAAGTAATGAGTTTTGAGTATTTATTGCCTTTATTTTTAACATAACTTGTTTAACTGTGAGTTACAGAATTTAATTTTTCCTGGTGTCTGTGTTCAACAACTGGCTTGCAAAATTTCTGGAAATATTACAGGCAGCTCTTGCAAACAAATGCAGGCAGGCTCCCGCACACAGCTACAAATATCTCACTTGATATTTTGTAAGAGCACGGCTTTTTCTTTTCATTGAAGCCATTGAAAATTCACCCTATTCCCATCTGTTGTCACAAACAATAACCATGCTTTTAGGTTAGCAAGTTATGCAAATATATGATGAATAAAGCATAATGCAAAAAAAAAAATAGAGCAGGAGGTCTATCTGAGTCAATTAATTCCACCCACCCTCCCCCAATTGGGACAATACTCTCTTTGTGGACTCATTTACTAGTGTTTTTTCACGGGGTCACCTATAGCAACTACTCAATTATTTATTAACTCGAACAATGACTGAGTAGATGACTATACTCAGTTCTCATGGCAAATGTGATGAGAACCATACTGCATGTTACTTAACCACTCTCTTCCTTGGTTTTCTTTTCTACGAAATGGGGAAGAGGTCATTGCTGACTACAGTTTTACAAGAAACTAAATGTAGAGATAAGAAGACTCCAATTTATGCTCTAAGAAGCAATTGAGCGTTCTGTAATACTTTGAAATTTTCTTCCAAACGTAATTCATTAGTGTTGTCTTACTGGAAAAGAGAAATGGAAGAATGATTTGGCACTTTCTCCCTTGAAAGCAAATTCCTTTCTTTGGGCTTTCCCTGAGTAATAATGAACAGCCTCCATGTGTATTTAACACTATAGAATTTTGAAAGTGGCACCCTACCACTTGAGCGTTAAAAATGTAAATATGGTTGATGAAAACTCTAAACATGCTCACACCTTTAACTCTGTCAACCCATCCCCAGGAATTCTCCTAAGAAATAAATTCAAAACAACATAAATTACTTGTGTCGAGATTAATCACAACAGTGGGAGGATCATTTTGCACCATTTCAGCACTTACGTAACTTACCATCTTGGTACCTGGTGCCCTAGTAGAAGAGTTCTGGATTAATGACTCTCAGATGCTCACCTATAGAGCAACTGCCTCCAGGCCACCTGGGGGAAAGGGTTTGTATTGATTATCACACAGATTCCTGGACTAAATCTCAGGGCTTCTATGTGATACCTGGGAAGTGCTAGTTTTTTAAAAACTCCCCAAGTGGTTTTGATGTCCAGCAGCTTTAGGAACTATAATTCCAGACCAGAACGAAACAAATCACATTATCTCCGAACAACTGTCCACATCCAGGGAACAGTACATCTTCTTAAGCAACACACCAAGAGGTTGCTTGGGACTTCAAGCAGCTGTTTGAGTCAAATGATTTAAAAGCCACATAGGAGGAACCTTTGTTTCTGGCATGAACCTGCCTCTATTCACCCTTTCCATCTCAGATGCCCTCCTTTGCACTCCCCATCCCAGCACCCACCACTGTCATGCTCCCCTTTCGCACCCTATCTTGACTTGGGCCCACCCCTTTGCATACACAAAACCCCAAATCTTCCTCCCTTTTGTTATTAGTGGGGCTCTAGAAGGGAAACAATATTACTATTTGACCAAGGTAATCTGCACATATAATTGAGAAATCCCTCGCATAATGAACATATTGGCCATATTTGCATTTTTTAAAAGGGGGCTTACTAACCTCCCCCCCCCCCTCAAAAAAACTCTCTAGTTTGGAGAGTGGAACGAGCAAGCAAGACGTTTTTCAATCTTAGCTTTCCCCCAGACCCAAGAATCTAGAATCCAGATAAGTACTTTGGGTACTCCTTGTCAAAATGGTCACAACTTTTGAATAGAAATGGTTTTTGGCTATGTCTTGCTAGCACTAAAATTAGAATACAATAAAATTAAAAATAATTTAAGTTGGCCAAGGAAGGAGAGTCACTCTCTGCCTCTAATGCCAAACACCTCTAAAATTCCACCCAAAGCATTCAGGAAGCAATATCAGCCACAGATGCCCACAAATAACACAGCAGTCACTCAGATAGTTGTCCTATAAGTCTGACAATCAGATATGGAACGGCTTAAAAGATCAGTTTCTGGGGCGCCTGGGTGGCTCAGTCGGTTGAGCATCCGACCTAGGCTCAGGTTCATGATCTCACGGTCTGCGGGTTCAAGCCCCGCATCAGGCTCTGTGCTGACAGCTCAGAGCCTGGAGTCTGCTTCAGATTCTGTGTCTCCCTCTCTCTCTGCCCCTCCCCAGTGCTCACACTCTGTCTCTCTCTGTCTCTCAAAAATAAATGAAAACATCAAAAATTTTTTTTAAAAAATCAGTTTCAAATCTTGTTTTCCTTTTTTCATATATATTATTGCTATAAAACAGACTATCCCATGCCTATTCCATACTTGGTGCTCAAAAGATATTAATTTCCAGCCTTCACCCATCAGCCCCATTTTCCTTTGAAAGGAGCACCGGCATTAAAAGAGTTACTTTACAGTTATCTCGTTCCCAGCCAGACACCATATCATCTTCACTCTCATGTCCCCAGCCAAGTCTTAGTAACAATCATAATAGCTACATTTCTTCAGAGTTTATTTTATGCCAGGCACTAAGCTAAATGCTGCACACATTTATATTTCATGTTTATCCTTACAACAACTCTGACATAAGTATTTTCAGTTATTGGAGCTACTTTACAGATTTTTGTTTTTAATCTGAGGATTGGAGAAGTGAAGTAATGTGTCCTAGGTTCCCACAGCTCAGAAGCAATAGCACCAGGTTCAGCACAAGATAATCTGGCTCCAAAAGTCTGGATTCTTATTCACCATACTGTAGTTTTGTTATTATATGGATGCAAATATTTCACACTTCAGAAGAAAAAAAAAGTGCTCCAAATCATTAGGAAAAAAACACCAGCAGATCCATAGCATCTCAGTCAGACATGTGAAGGAAGTAACACATATTTCATGGAGTTTTTGGGTTGGCTTTTGAAGACTACAGGCTTGCTTGGTCAACCAAATCATTCTCCTAAGAGGAAGGCCACTTTAATACTTGATGATTGACCTGTAGTAACCAGAAATGGAGATCTTACAGGATCCCTGAGCCACACAAACCTTTCCTAGCATAAATGGTATGGTAAAGGAAGACAGTAAAGGGAAGGCAAATAGAAGATAAAAAGTAGTCCCAAAATGAAAAGACTCAGGGATCTCTGGGCTCCCACTCACCTGGAATTCTGTGAGTGCTATGAAAGCTCAGAAAAGGAGCCTAATGGCATAAGAAGACTAGAAAACTATTGAATGGAGTCAGTTCTGTTCAGCAGCCTCTCAAGGTCCTCTATAACTTGTCTACACCTGAGTTTTCCAAGCTTATTTCCTGCCAATATGTAAACAAATTTTCCTCTTTTGAGGGCCAGTCTCCTCAACTGGACTGCTCATCTCGTCAGTCTCACCTCTGTGCCTTTGCCCACACAATCCTCCCATGTGAATTAACCTCCACATTCTCCATCTACTCAAATCTCATGTTTTTCCAAAGCCATGTCTTCCAGACCATTCTTGCTTACCCTCAAACCCCCTTTCTTGGAACTCTTATAACTTACCATCCATGTAACCCCAGTAATCACTCAATTCCCCTCTGAATTTTACCTCTTCCTGAATTTTACCTCTTGCCATAACTACTAGATTATATGTTCCTTTGGATAGAGACTTCCTTATATTTTTCTTATATCCTCCACAGCACCAGCTAGGAACCAATAAATGATTATTGACTAGTTGTTGCTTGCTTGAATATTTCAATGGCAACTTTCATTTAGTGAAGTACCTTAAACCAGTGATTTCTCTACCTTCATTTAGCTATAACCCAGGCTATTGATGGTACCTCATAGCATGTCCCCAAATCAAACCACCTCAAAAACTAAATTTAATTTAATTCAATTTAATTTAAAAATAAATACTTATGCTTCATATACCACTTGTAGGAAGAGGACTCAAGCATTGGCAATAGGTGAAACAGACAAGCTAGAAATTCCAGCTCCAAATCCACATCATCTGGATTTGGGTTGGTTTCTTTTTTGATTTAGAACATTTTAAAGCTCTTATTTATACAACTGAGAGGATCTTTAAGTTTACTTATCAAACATAGGGTGATATTTCAACTACCCAAATATTTGAACTCAGTCATAGTCAATAACAAACATATGAATTCTCTAAGAGAATATCTGAATAACCAAAAACCAACTATTATAACTTGTAAAGTTTCAAAAATGATATGCATCTTTTTAGGATGGTGCGTGGCGGGGTGGGGGGATTGGATACCAGGGCAAGTCCCCGTTCCCCCATAATATGGTACCATACTTTACAACTATAGAAAAAGATAATTACTGTGTTTAGCCTAGAGTAAAGCTAAATACATTGGAGAGATTTCTTTTGACACTGAGGAACTATTTTTAAAGAAGCAAAAGTCTTACCTGTTGTAGAATGCCAAAGAAATTTCTTGACACCAAAATGACTGACTCCGGAAGTTAATTTGTTCAGTGCAGGTAAGTAAAAGCAAAAGCTGCCCAAGCGCTGTTATAAATTCCTCCAGGATCAACTTTTCCTTCCTCCCCAAGGATATAGCTGATTCACACTGGAAGAACCAAAACTATAGGAGTTGAGCTGGTAGAGAATCCAACCCAAGATGGTTGGGTTTAGTGTGCGTGGTGACTGAGGTGGCAGGAACAATCCGAATGTGACAATAGAGATTAGCAAGTTCCTGTGCATAAGTCAATTTCCTGTAGCTGGCTCCTCTGAAGAGGGGATTTCATTTGTGTGGGTTTATGAG
The DNA here is from genome assembly GCF_022837055.1 of Prionailurus viverrinus. Classification (NCBI taxonomy): domain Eukaryota; kingdom Metazoa; phylum Chordata; class Mammalia; order Carnivora; family Felidae; genus Prionailurus; species Prionailurus viverrinus. The sequence goes on from NC_062564.1 coordinate 172,691,291, forward strand.
CGTGTGTGTGTGTGTACGCGTGAGCGCGTGCGCACACATGCATTTTTCTCCATGACAATATAAAAACTTTCCCAGAATAAGAGGCTTTTCCATTTCCCACCAACACAACACCTACGTAAAACTGAGGAAAGGAAGAGTGAAAAACCAAGATGATTCCTTAAGGAAATGAAATAAAGCAGAAGAAAGGAGAAAAAAAATGTCCACTCCTCTAACCGGTCTTAGTTAATTTAAGCTTAGGAAAAAAGTACCTTAGAACATAAACATCAACTTGGTGAACATACTAACTGTGGAGGGAAAACAGTAGGTGGATGGTTTGCTTTGATTTATTAATAACTATCAAATAATAATTTAGAAAGAACTGACTCAGCCATATCGAAAGCTCAAGCAGCCCCACAATGAATTTATCCTTTTTTGGACCAGCACCTGTGTTATGAGGTAGGTGACTGAGTTGTTTTCAGACTCCTCACAGTTTCATTATCTGCCTCCAAACACAAATTTACTTGTTTTGTCCTTCTGTGCAATCCAGGTGTAGAGACCATCTGCATTTAGATTATGGTGAAGTTGCCTAGACCAACAAATTTAACTTTCATGATGTGCTCACGATCCCCCATGCCTCAAATATCTGGATAGTCATAAATGCTACTGCCCAGGGTGAAATCTTGGTCAGAATATCTACATGCCATAAAGATAAAGTCAACTCCATTCAAACCAACAAATAGCTATGGAGCCCCGCTATGTGTAAGATTCAGTGCCGGGTGCTGGAGTAGGGTGGGAACACAAAGATGAACAAGTTGGAATCTCTCACTCACAATGGTCAAAATCAAATAAAGGAGGACACAGACATAAAAGAGATGCTCCAAATGAGGATTTATTTATAGATCTCACTTGAAAAAATCCTGGCACACAGGGGTCAGGGAAGAGGAAAGTGTGTGGAACCATTTTGGCAGTAAAATAGCCACTGAGCATTGATATGGATTCTCTCATAATATTCCAGGGAGCCTCACTGGCTTCCAGGAGGCCCCACAGAACAGAAGTATTATTTGAGGGTCATCCTCATCATTGTAGACTCAGAATCCTGTTATGCACCTGACACTGTACAAAGACCAAGAAGAAAAGCACAAAGACCAAGACAGATATATTTTCTGTCCTCACAGCACCTATGTCTTAATTGAGGGGTGGAGGATGAGGGACAAAAACATTCAAATATATGCAACCGTTACAAATTGTAGTGATTATTACAAAGGAATCAGGGAAGAAGGTGAGCTGGAGAGCGTGACAATATCTGTGTCCTAGAGGTGGCCAAGGAGGGCCTCTGTAAGAAGCTAACATTTAAGCTGAGACCTACAGCCGTGATTCTCCGTCCTGGCTAAAAATTAGAATCATCTGAGAAGCTTTTAAAAAATACCAGTACCTAGGCTCCACCCCTGGAGATTTCAGTTTAATTTGTCTCATTTGGAGCCTGGGTATTAATAAGACACACACACACACACACACACACACACACCCTCAATCATTCTAATGTGCCGCTACTGCTCTAATGATGAGAAAGAGGGGTGTGGAGATAAAAGGAGGAAGGACATTCCGAGCAGAGATAATTTATATGTGCAAAGTCCCTGATGAAGGAAAGAGTTTGCTGTGTTCAAGGGAGTGGAAGAGGATTAATATGTCTAGTGTTCAGCAGTGGCAGGAATAAACAGTGCAAGACGGGCATTCTCAGAGAGGGACACACCATCACTAAGCCCATAAGAGACCCTTACATGAACGCAAGTGTCCATTTATTAATGTGCACTAAGAACTCAATCTGCTGGGTGAGATCCTTGAGCTCTCTGATGAGTATATTATCTCCTTCTAGAAAATTCTCCGTGGAAAGCCAGATCACCGCCATGATATTATTAGATAAGTAGAACATATAACTTGTGGATACCTTAGTTATTTACCTCTGGTTTTGTTCATCGAAAGATTTAGGGCAGCTTGTAAGGATACATATACCTTAGCAAGATAAAACCAATTGAAAACAAGAAATGAAAAGATGAGGCCAAGAGAAATGAAGACAAAGATTCTAAAACCAGAGGTGAGGTTGATACAGAAAAGATATGCCATGTGGTGCTAAGCTTTTAAGCAACCATATGAAATAACAAATTTCTTCCACATAAAAAATTGAGTGCCCCTCAATAAAAATGACTATTTCTGAGACTACAGAGAAACGCAGCCCCTGAATTCTCATAGAGAGGACATAATGGCTGAAATGAAACACCGTCTTTACGCTAAACACAGCCAGTGACAAGTTTTGCAAGGTGGTTCCTTACATTGCTTCTCAGTGCAGGCTGATTTCATCTCCTGAAACACTTGACTAAAAGCAATCCCAGGGTGCAAGTAGGGGAGGGTGTGCCGGAAGGGGGTGGTTAATACAGGGTGCGCTATCCCCGGGCACTGCTATGAGGTGCCAAATTAGTGCAGAGATGAAGATCAATTTCAGATTTCCTTCAGAAAATTGGGGGTAGAAGAGTTTTCTCATCCAAGCTTCTAAAAGAATCGGGGCAGCAGTGACTTCAAAATTGGTCATACTTGCAGCAAGAGACCTAGGGGTTTTCTGTGTCCCCATTTCCTTTGAGAAAGTGGAGGAGTCGGGCAGGGACAGTGGCCTGCATGGACAACCCCCCTCCACCTGCAGGAGAAGGTGAGGCAAGACTCTGCCTTTGAGACCCAAAGCAAGAGGTGCCATAAGCATGAGGCCTCAGGCCTTGTGCATTTTTCCACAAAAGGGGACGCATACTCCCAGGGTCAGGCCACGTGGGGTGTGTCTGAGGGTCCAAGCACTCCCGTCACATCCTGGACGGTGCTGGGAAGGGCATTGCTGGGTCTGGCTGCAAGACTGCCCTTTCCCGCTTGGCTCCCTGGCTGACCCCTCTTCTTCTGATGGACTGGCTCACTCTGTGTGTGTAATTTGTCGTTTCCGGTGTTCTCATATAGGTGTTGTGCTTCCTCCTGTTCTTGACGTGAGAAACAGTTTCTCCTAATGTCCCTCCCACACCTCTAATCTTCACATAGAGTTTAATCCCAGACGGTATTTTCATGGTAAGGGTGGGAGGGGGTTGGGGAGAGCTATCTAACTTTCTTCCTTTCCTGGAAATCTCTCTTTTTGGTTCTGTCCCAATCTCTCTTTTTCTCTCTTTCTCCCCCTCATTCTGTTAATAGACAGGGATACTGTTGGGGATGGAAGCAAATGACTTAAAATACACATATATACCACACATCCACAGACACACACACACATCCAGACCTCTCAGGGTGTCAGTTCTGATGCCTTGGGCCCAAGGTGGGGGAAATCCTGGGGAATTCAGCTATGGGTATGGGCCTCCTAGCAGGGAACAGACCCTATTATAAGCCGTATTCCAGGAACCCACCTGCCATGAGCTCCCATACCACCCATGTTGACATTGCCAGAGCCCTCACCAACAGTCTTATAAAGTCTAGTACTGAGGCCCTTGAGCCCTATGGCCTGGCCTTGCGCACTGGTGTATCTTAGGCACTGAAAAGTCATGCGAGAACCATTTGCTGAACGATAGACTGATTCTCTCATCTAATCCTCATGATGACTCTGTGTGGTAAACATTCTAAAATATGTTTTACAGACAAGGAGACCTCAGCTGGCTAAATGAAACTCTATGGCCTATGAAAGGGTGACAAAAGTTTTACCCCATCCAGCTGTCCTGGCTCTTTACACCACCGTGTCCCAATAGAGAGAGCTGGGCCGCTGAGGGGAGGGAGATTCAGCCAGAGCCCCCAGGCCACGGGTCCATTTTTCCTCTCTTGGGTACCCCTCCTCTGAGATTCCCAGGCAAACACAATCTGCTTAAGGTCAAGACTTGCTTTCTCAAAACACCTTCATTTGAAATGCCCTCTGATATGGCAGAAGAACAGTTTATTTTCTCTTTAACAGTCTCCTAAGAACAAGGGCCTCTTTTATTGAGGATTTTTAAATAATAAGACAAATGTCTGTATACCCTGAACTCAGGCATAAGTGGTATTCTTGCCCATTGCAAACACGTTTTGCCATTTATTCCCAAGAGGACTCTTAATGACAATGGTAATCGTAATGTATAGTAAAATCTTGGAGACCTTGCGATATCAATCATTTACTAAATTATTTCTGCCCTTGGTTAGTAAGATGCCTCTCCTTCTTCTTACTATTAGCTTATTAACTGAAATGATTTAGATTTAGTGGGTAGCTTTTAATGTTTACACAGACCCTCATCGGTGATATGCCACCTAATAAGATAAAATATTTCAGTGGGTTCTGAAGATGGATATAGGTACTAAAACCTTGTCTGAATGCTTTGAAACCCAGGGCATTGGTCATACTATAATTATTTTTACCCAGCTCCCCACTGCGTGATAACTGTATTAAACCAAAACACGTATCCTTCTGATTGAGAGATTTCATGATGGGGATTGCAAAATGTTAGCCCTTCATAAAATAAAGAGGTTAATTCTGATGTATAATACATCAGTGTAAAATACATTCATAGAAAATACCCTTTAAAATTCTACATATTAAAATATCTTAGGAACGCCACAGGCTAGAAATCACATGGACAATTTCTTCCTTGCACATTTTAACTCGTTATAAACAACAGCCACATTAACCAGATAAGAATATCGTTTCAAACATCTTCTAGCTTCTCTCTTATTGCCATAACCATAAAGACTATCACTTCCCCCGCCGTTCTTCCCATCATCTATCTTCTCTTTAACTGTTTTAATGCAACATGCTGCTTTTTGTGTTAGTGAATATTAGGTTCTCCGGATTCTCAACTGCCATTTTTATCCTGGTCTGTTTGCCCTGTGTAACTGTGTTTATCTAGCAAACATTTACATCCTGGTTCTTTTTATTGCAAAGCCATAATTCATAACAATGCAGGGTCTTGTTGAAGAAGATGATAGCACCCAAAGTAATCATTCAAACTGTGGCTCTAAAGTTATGGTACTTTTTTTTTTTTTTAACTGTTGGAACAGAGCTAATGTAGTCAAATGACCATTATCCTGCAAAGCAGTCACTTGGTAGTTGATGCACTTTTCCGACATTGCAGACATTAGTCAAAGCGCTTTTAGAAACGTTTACAATATCCTCCTGACACGGTTTAACAAACTACAAAAGAAAACCAAAATCACTACCCTCTGTTCACAACGTGTTTTTAACTCCAAATATAATCTGGCTTGGTCACCCACCTTATCCACTGGCTGAAGCTCCAAAGGCTGTCTCCCAAAATCAAATCCACCTGAAAAGGACAAAGATTTGCTATCATTGAAGAAACTTAAAAGAATGTGCCTCGGGTTCAGAGCAAATCCATAAGAGGAGCTTGAGACATGATGTAAGAGCAGTGTCTTTGGGTCAAGTGCATAAACTCCCATGGGACCCCTGCAAAGGGCGCAACATTCACTCTGATGCAGAAATTCTGGTTTGTTTAAAAAAGAGGAAGAAGGCCATCACTGCTTCTTCTCACATTCATATTTTACTCGTTGCCTTGATAGGGATCTTCAGTTTGGGCACAAACATCACAGGGTAACTGCAACTCAGCACACCTGCTCGGAGCGGGGGTTGCAAACGTTTCAGTTATAAAGCAGAGACCAGTGAGTGCTAACTTGCCATCTCTTCAAAATAACAGATCTCCTGCACAGTTCTGGAGGGAACAGGTTGAAGTCTGTACCCAAAGGTAATCTGACATTTTGGAGAAAGTATAAATTTGAATTAAGACCAGGCAAGATTCAAATTCCATCTCCATTTAATTGCAAGGATACAGCCCTAGTTGTCCCATCTGGAAAATAGGTATAATAAGAACTATCTTGGAAGGTTTTTTGTAAAAAAGCTGTAAAGTCCTTGAAATGTAGGAGACACAAGTTAACATGGTGGCTATTATTTTTTTTTTTTTAGTTTTTTTAACGTTTATTTATTTTTGAGACAGAGAGAGACAGAGCATGAACGGGGGAGGGTCAGAGAGAGGGAGACACAGAATCTGAAGCAGGCTCCAGGCTCTGAGCCATCAGCCCAGAGCCCGTCGCGGGGCTTGAACTCACAGAGTGCGAAATCATGACCTGAGCTGAAGTGGGACGCTTAACTGACTGAGCCACCCGGGCGCCTCAACATGGTGGCTATTATTAGCCACTCTTGTTTTGGACTTTTGCCTTCTGGAATTTTTTCCTCCATCTCTCTCCCCTCTTTGAATAACAAGTGTTAATTTTCATAATTTGAGAAGCTTTGCCAGTGCCCAAATTCTGGTTGAATAAAGTCATACAAGCTTACACATCATGGATAGGATTCCAATATCATGTGTTTATTGTCTCAACAGTTTAAAAGGATCTAGAATTTTTTTAAAGTAATCTCTGCTCCCAACATGGGGCTCCCAAGATCGAGTCACATGCTCTACCAGCTGAGCCAATCAGGTGCCCCAAGGATGTAGAAATTTTAAAATCAAGTTGTTAATGGTACTTTATTTTTTATGTGTAATCAAAACAATCACAGAATCTTCAGACATGCCTTCTGAGGTCATCTGTTCATCCACTACACTGTTCACTCACCTAAGATAAGTGAAATTTTTCCTTTCTTGTCTCATTCAACAAATATTTATTGAACACTAGCTATAATATTCATTAAGCACTGTGCTAGGCCCTCAGAAGACAGCAGGGAACAATAACAACCACAAAGATAGCCTGGTCTCATGAGTTTGCATCTACTGGAGAGACATGCAATGAACATAATTTAGTAATATAGTATGTTACAGTGTGCTAATTACTAAGAAGAAAAAGCAGAAAAGAGGGATAGAAAGCTTGGGCAAGATGCATATTCAAATAGGAAGGTTAAGAAAGACCTCAGCCAGAAGAAGAGGGAGGTAAAGTCTGTTTTTTAAAACATCCAATAGTGATTTTAATGTTTAATGGTCCTTAACATCAGCATACATCCTCAGGTTTAATGAGACTTTGCCTTCTGCTCACCGTTGGAAGACTTGCTTCCTCATGTACCCACTTTGGCAAGGGGGATCTGACTGCCCAGCTCTGGGAGACAGCCCTCCCAGACTGGAAGGGGGGACTTGTGGGTACTCTCCTCTCAGCTCCAACCCTCCACTTTGCTTACTTCTCCTCCTTTCTGCCCTGAGTCTCTCCTCTGAATCCTTGTAAGTCATTTTGTGATGGACTGCTGACATCTAGAGAGAAATATGACCAAAGCCAAACACCTAGTAGAAAAATCCAAGGTGGTAGGAGCTTTTTAAGACAGTGTCACAAAGCTGCCTTGTCCTTCAGCTTGCTATTCTCTGCTCCCATGATCTTTTTAACCAACTCATAATAATAGTAATGATGGTCACACTGACCTACCATTTATTGAGCATTTAACATGTGTCAGTTAAGCACTTTATACAATTTTTTTTTTTTTTTACTTAATCATCCCAACAAGTATGAGGTAGGTACCATTGTTATCCCCATTTGCAGAGGAGGAAACCAAGGCACAGAAAGCTTAAGTATCTGGTTCAAGATTGCTCAGGCAATAAATGGCATGGCCTGATTCTATAAACCATTTTTGCAATGGTAGCCAGTTGAATTTTGCCAATATCTTTAGTACCCTTATCTACAGTATACAGCTATATCATTTAAATGTTGGTTATTAGGAAGGTCTCCCATTCCAGGTGGATATCCCAATCTCCCAGCCTATTTGCCTGAATTTCACATGGCTTACTGAAGAAGGCGGATTTTCTTTTTTTTTTTAATTTTTTTTTAATGTTTATTTATTTTTGACAGAGAGAGAGAGACAGAGCGTGAGCGGGGGAGGGGCAGAGAGACAGGGAGACACAGCATCCGAAGCAGGTTCCAGGCTCTGAGCCCGTCGCGGGGCTAGAACTTACAGACCACGAGATCATGACCTGAGCTGAAGTTGGACACAACCAACTGAGCCACCCAGGCGCCCCAAGAAGACTGATTTTCAAAAGTCATCATTATTCTCATCCCCCCCCCAAAAAATATCTGAAATATTTTCCTTCACCCTCTCCCTGTGCCTTGTGCTCTTAAAGAATGGTTGTTTCCTTTGTCTTTTTTTTTTTAAGATGCCTCTCATTTCCTCTTAGTGTATAGGCATGAATGCTAGACATAGTCATTTTTAGATGCTATTTTTATTAGCTATTACCACTATACAAGTAGGCCAGAGGAATTTCAGCCACTATTGAATAATGGTACTGACAATGTGAAGGACAAGTGTAAAAATGGCTCCATATGCACTACTGAATACAGTTCTGGAAGCTGTTAACAGATATATACTGATTTATAGAAGAGACACATTACTGTCTTCTGAAAATTACACAAAACTAGAATTGATAGGGCTTATCAGTTCATAATTTGATCAGGTGGCTTTCTTAAATGAATAAAATGCATCGTACAGGAACAAATAACAAACACAAGGAATTCAGGGCATGTTATGGGTTGAAAATAAAATGACCAGTGGTATTTTAATTACATAGAGCAGTTTAAAATTTTGTTTGCACAAATGCCCAGTTTGTGTGTAGATTTGGCTTTAGATGAATGTAATTTCATGTTTTCCGTTTTCCTTTTTGTTTTAAGATTCTACGCACACATTAGGGCGCGTAGGTGGTTCAGTCGGTGAGCCTCCAACTCTTGACTTTGGCTTGGGTCATGATCCCAAGACCATGGGATCAAGCCCCGCTTCCAGCTCCGCACTGAGCACGGAGTCTGCTTAGGATTCTCTCTCTCCCCCTCTCCCCTGCTTATGCTCTCTCTCTAAAATAAAAATTAAAAAAAAAATATTCCATTCACACATTAAAAATGGTTGAAAAAAATCAGCTGGGGACCTCCTTAACCTCACCAGAAAGTAGCATATTCCTTAAACTGGTGTTTATTTCAACAAGAAAATGTTACATTTGATCTGTTAGCAAATCTGGAATGATTTGGCCAGAGCCTTGGGAAGCCAGATTCAGACTAACATATTCCATCTTCCTTACCAATTAACTTCTTGTCTTAGAAATATCCACTGCTCAAATGATAAATGTTGAGTCAACTAAGCAAAATTGTGAATTCCATTCACTTTACTACTGATGCAACATTCATGGACAGAACAAGCTCGAAACATCTGTGTGAATGTTTGTACTTATTTATAAAGTGCAATTTGGTCCGTAGATTAAAAAAAAAAAAAAGAACATCATGTCATCCAGCTGAGACTTGACACCAGTTGGCCTTGCTTATCTGGAAAAATAGTTATGGGCACAACGAAAGAGACAGGTGTGGGCACTAGAAGCATCAAGTTTCTTCTGGGAGGGCCTGAGGTCATTTCTTTGCTACTAGCGGCTCCATCTGAAGAAGCAGGCCATTTCAGGTCACTGTAAATCAAAAAATATTTAATGATCCGGGAAAGTGTTCACAATATACTGTTAAGTGAAGAAAGTACAATACAAAACTTGAATTTGAATTCAACTATTATAGACGCACCTACCAGTGTTAATAGAGGTCACCTCCGGGTGACAGGACACAAGTGATTTTTACGTTTTCCTCTTTCCTTTTCTGTATATCCCAAATTTTCTATATTTATGAATAGTATTTATATAAACCAGATAGAAAACTACTGTTGTTGTTTTTATCTGCATTGAGCAAGTCTACCTAAGTTTTCTTCATAAAACGTTGTCACTGCTTCAGCTGCAATATGTTTTGCATAATAACCAGTGATTTTATAGCAGTTGATTCTCAGAGGACAATTACGGAACCACAGTTGAACCTTGCAAAGTCATCTTCCTCATCACTCTGACTCTATAGTCTTAGACGATTCCAACCAGATGCAAATTCCACTTCCTTGTAGTCTTCCAGAAACAAGGGATTCCAGAGGTTTTTGCATTTACGCTCTTAGATGTTCTGTCTTAAATTTCCTTTAAAATGGAAACCGTGGCTGGGAAAGATATCCTAAGCTATCAAGTAGCTTTATCTTCTCACGGGAAAGATAAAGGCATACTCAGAAATAAAAGAGCGAGGTTTCCGGGAAACTTATGCAGTGTCTGAGCTCAAAAAGAAAGAGGTAGTGGGAAATGCTTGATGCTTTATTAGAGGAAAACATGTTTGTGACAAGTGCAGTCAACGATTGCAAAAGTTGGTTTCAAGTTAAACCTGCTGCTTTCTTCCTATTATTAGTATTATTACCTAAATTATTATTGCTGTGCAGTGTTTTAATCATTTAGGAGAAAAGGGAGTAATTTTGTAAATTCTCCTTAATGAGCACTTTCTGTTTAAATGATACTGAAAATTACACATAAAATTTCAAGATTAATCATAAACACCTATTCTTTTTACTTTTTTAACCACAAAAACCTTTTAAAAAGCAAAATTTCTATTAAAACATTTTCATAGTAAAAATTTTGAGTTTTCATGTGTTTATCAAAAACAAAATGGTTTACACTAAAATGTTAACATAATTTCTTTCTTCTGGATGATTGGATTATAAAGGATTTTCTTTTCTCCTTTTATACTTTCCTGTCTACATATTTTTTTAATTTTATCATAGGAGTACTTATTGATTTTATTGTAAGAAGAATCAAATATTATTATAAAAGTAAAAAAATGGTTTTTATAATTTTGAGCAAACCTATCTCGATGGTATTTATTTTTTTCCCATGGTGTTTATTATTCAAAATATAAAATAAGATTGTTTTTGTTCTCTGTAATTCCTTTCTTTTAAATTAATCTTCTAAATATAAAATAATGAGGCTGTTTTTAATGCTTTGGAAGGAAAACATTAAGTTACAAACTTTTCTTTTAACTTTTAATTTTTTTTTTTTAATTTTTTTTTTCAACGTTTATTCATTTTTGGGACAGAGAGAGAGACAGAGCATGAACGGGGGAGGGGCAGAGAGAGAGGGAGACACAGAATCGGAAGCAGGCTCCAGGCTCTGAGCCATCAGCCCAGAGCCTGACGCGGGGCTCAAACTCACGGACCGCGAGATCGTGACCTGGCTGAAGTCGGACGCTTAACCGACTGCGCCACCCAGGCGCCCCTTAACTTTGAATTTTTATCTTTCAGATTAATTTACAATTTACAAAATACTTGTGTGTATATTATCATTTTTGATCCTCAAAAGATCACTGTAAAATAGCAGAAACCAGTATTATTAATAGTATTAATAATAATAGTATTATTATTATTCTCACAACCTCATTTTATATGTAACTGAAGCTCAGAAAGGTTAAGCAACTTACATAAAGCCACACAGCCAGTGAGTGAGAGAATTCTCTAGATCAATTAACTTCTACAACATTTTCCCCTTCAGCTAACAAATTACATTTCAAACTGATTCATTAACACAGTAAAAGGTATACACAGAAGAGAGACATGTAAAAAATCAAGAAAATCTGTTATTTTAAAAGGATCATAGATTTATTAATATAAAAAGATACAAAACTAAAGTATCTGTACAATTAAATCCTAATTTTATATGAAAAAATATATTCATGTCTAAAAGGATCGAAAATAATTACATCAAATAATAGTGATTGTCTCTGGTCAAATTGAAGATAATTTTTTCACTTATTTAATAATTCTTTCATTTTGGGTACTCTGCAAATTTTTAACAATCAGAGTTAATTCTATAATCAGAAAGATAAACATTACAAGCTGTTGTTAATAAAGTAATATAAACATACACTTTATTCTCATTAGTGATTGTCTAATGGAATTGGTTTCACTTCCATTTTTGCTTTGCAGCAAATTTTTTATTAAAAAGAAAAGGCAGATGTGGTTTCAATGTAAAAAAAAAAAGTGATGGGAAATCACAGCACTGTATTCTGAGGGCTTGGCTCTCTATTCTAACCCACTTAGCAATACAGGGCAAGTTTCAAGAATGTTACCTGAAAAACTATTTCTGTGGCTTTCCTTGTCTCCACTACAAGTCCCAGTGTTAACTGTTACTTGGATGCCTACCTGCCCAACAGCTATTTCCTCTTCCTTGCTAAAAGAACCTCTATTTGGGGATGGGCAAAGTGTCCCAAATCAAGGGATGAACCATGACGTCCAGTCAAAGACAGTGAAAGAAAATCTTTTAGTTCCTGGCTTCCCAGCTTCCCTTGCAGCTCTGGGTAGCCATGTGACCCAGTTCTACCCAATAAAATATTTGGGAAAGTCTTCTTGAGTGCTCCTGGGAAAGATGTTCCTTTCCAGTTAGATCATAGAGACGTGGTCAGAAAGCACATGCCTTCCTTTCATGTTTGGGTGTTGTCATAGGAGAATACTCTCTTCCGAGAGCTACAGCAGCCATCTTAGGACAAGTAGGAAAGCCAAGAAAACTACAGAGACACAGAACCAGAACATTATTGACCCACTCACCACCTCTTAACTTTTATTATGTGAGAAAATTATCTGCCTGCATTACTTGCAACTGAATGTCCTCTAATGATGTAGTAACACGTAACAAAAATTTGAAGTTGAAGCTATCAACATCTTACAAAATGTAAAATAAATTAGCAAATGCCCAGCCTAAATGGCCAACAGTGTAAAGTGTCATACAGAAATGGCTAGGTAGACACAATATTATATGTCAAATAGGTCTCAATAAAGCTGGAAAGTAAAAAGAAATGATTAGATTATTTTACTGGGATATTATACAGTTACTTTAAAATAATATTTAGGAAGACAGTGTGGCCACATGAGATTCTCATAGTCTAGGATTATGCGAAAAGAAAAGAAAAAAGAAAAACAACTTGGGATTATAAACGCACAATGATTACAACAACTTTTTCAAAGACTGTGAGGAAATAAACCCAAACCATTAACAGGAATTGTCTTGGGGAGATAGGATGCCAATAAATTTTTTTTTATCCATTCCTCTATTTTCTAAATATTGGACCTCATAAGTTACAATTTTTACATTAAAAATATTAAATAACTCATATAGGCATGCAATATAAATCCTTGGAAGAATTAATATCAAATATAAGAATATGCTTGGCTCCCTACTGCCAGACTCAAACTTCCCAGCTTGACTTTCAAAGCCCTTCCAAACATGGCTCCTGCTTACCCTGCTAGCCCTGTCCACCACCACATGTCCAGTTCCAGCCACACTGAACACTCTCGTGTGCCTCTGTGCATGTTCTTGCCTCAGCCTGAAAAGCCTTTCCTTGTGTACAGGATAAACATTGGTAGTTGTGCCAAGACTGCTGGTTATTCCCCCAAATCCCTTTCCTGAGTAATAGAAAATAATTTTCAACTGAACACACTGCAGTCCAGGATAAAGGCTATATGTCCCAGCCTTCCTTTCAACTGAATATAGTCCTATGGCTTTGTTCTGGCTACTGAGGTGTGGGCAGCCTTTAGGCAACCTCCAGGAATGTCCTTAGTAGGAAAAGGTACTCTCTTCTTCATTCTTTCCTTCTTAGATACTGAAGTTTGAACAGCCAACTTGGACCATGAGATGAAAGCCATGAGTTGAACTTGGAGGAACAAGATAGAAGGAAGCTGGGTCTCTGATGGTCAGTCACTGCCACACCAGCCGTGGGGCACCTACCTCTGGATCTCATCCGCATAAGAAGAGAGATGGACTCCTATCTTGCACACCCAGTATTGTTTTAGGGTTTTCTGTCCTACATAATTTAAAACTAATGCTAATTGACATATTAATTTATGAGATAAGCTACTGGCAAAAATGTTTTTAGAAGAGGGATGACAATAATATCACTGAATTGCTATCCAGAAGAAATGAGCAGAAAGTTGGGAGTTTGGGGCTGGCATGCAAAGGAAAACTGAAAGGTTGAAGAGAGAAGGTGCTAGCAATATGGTGAGAAGCCACGGCCACCAATGATTATTTGGGGAGGAGATGGGGGCTAAGATTTGACCAAACAAGTTTTAAGAATAAAGATAATTAATATTAAATATTAATTCACCTATTGTACTCTGCTGCAATGTAATTCCCTGATGTTACTAAATTCCCAGTAAAAATCTAATATACACAATAGCCTGGCATGAGCAGGTTTTTTAAAAAATCAAGGGGAAAGGGTCAAGGCAGAGTAAAAAAACAGCCTAAATGAAACTCCAAAAGGCTGTACATTCAGTGGAAGCTGAAAACAGAGCTTATAATAAGCAAAAGCTTCCTCAAATCCCCAGAAAAGTAGGCAGAAATGCTGTATTTCTCAATATGGAACAACTTTTAGAAGCAATATGGTACATATATTAGCATGTTTTATGTTATATATATATATATATATATATATATATATTGCATATCATTTTTCTTTATACCAGAAATAGAGTCATGCTAGACATATTGTTTTGCAACTTACTTGTGTTTTAACCAATCAATGTGTCTGGGACATCTTTACAAGTAAATTAACTTTGTCCTTTAAGAAACAGCATAGTATTCTATCATATGGAAGTACCATAATTATTTTAGTCCATATTGATGCAACTTCACTTTTTTGATATTGCAAATACCAATTTGGTACTGCAAAGTGGTATTTATACTTGTGTAAACCAATGTAACACCTGAATGCAATTGTGCATTAGCAATTAAATATTCCTGGAATGACAGGAAGAGAGACTTTGCAAAGTTTCAGAGTAGATATATTTTTTATTGTGGTAGCTCTTACCACATTGCATTCCAGAGAAGTCTCCAAGTGATGTATGAGTGCCTATTTGCCTGTACACACTAGGTGTTATAAGTCTTTTTCCTTTTTGCCAGCTGAAAAGTGCTATCATGTTATTTAGTGAGATTTAACATCTTTTCACATATTTACTGGTCATCTGTATTGTTTCCCTGAAATGCAGATTTATATCTTGTGCCTGTTTTTTCTATTAAATTATTTATTTATTTTTTTCATACTTATTTAGAAAAATGTTTATATGTTAAAGTTATCAATAACTGGTCTTATATATTTAACAAAAGTATCTCTTGGTCTGTCATTTGTCTTTTAATTTCATCTATGTTGTCTTTTGCCATGCACAAGATTTTAATTTTGGAAATTACTTAGATTTTGCCACTCCAAAGTGTAAACAATATTTTCCAAGCTGTCATTCTATCAAAATTATATGGCAATGATGTAATAATTTAGAGTACAATCTCTAGCACCAAACTGCCTGCATTTACATCTTAATTATGCTGTATAGCTTCGGGAAAGCTATTTAACTTCTACGTGCCTTGGTTTCCTCAAATATTAAATGGGGATAAGAATAATATCTATTCCCCAGAAGGCAGTTGGGAGGATTAAATGAGTTAGTACATACTAGGTGTTCAGAATACTCCTTGCAACACAGAAAGTTTCAATAACCATTAGCTACAGTTATTTTGCTGTGTCTTAATGACAGTAGGTTTCCAAAGTGTTTTAATATCTGAAATAGCCCACAAATAAACACTCAAGAAATGCATCCAATCCCAATAATGGCCTTAACCTTTCTGCCACCTGCCAGAAAAATGAAACTCAGCACCTGAAGACAGAAAACTGAAGGCTGCAAATAAGAAGGACAGGGTGCCACAGAGCAAATTAAATAGAAGTACCAGCTGCAAAACTCAACAAGCTATAAGGAAATGGGAGAACATAAGGTAGTAATTATGTTTCATCTGTGAGTCTTCCCCTGACAGGGCTCTCAAACAGCAGCTGCACAAACATGTCTCATCCTTTTCTGACACAAATGTGCCCTTCACATTCAAAGGAAACTCATTTCCTATACATTGAACCTACTATACATTCAGTAAGCCTCAGGGACTGCCTTGTGTTCAGACCTTTCAAAAGCTTTGTTTAGTCTTGGGCAACTTTATGTTGTTATTTAGAGAGCCTGATCATTGTCCTGTCAGCATTGTGGCTGGAAGACGAAGATTGTTCGTTGTTTTCACGACGATAAAGTGTGCCCACATTTTTTTAAGAATCACTGGAATCTCCAGAAAGGCACATGTTGCCCAAGTACCGCTAGTTATTATTATACTTCTTGAATCTCTTCCATATCTGTGAGTACCTTTTTTGTGCCTAAAGCTGAATGGTGTTTTCTTAATGAGTCTACAAGAGTCTTCTCCATGATATTTACATATAGCTGAAGGAACAGCTTTTGGTTTTACTGACCAACTCTTGTTATATTTGTATTTATTTCTGATTTTTGTCTCTTTCATTTGTAATGATACAGGCAACAGAAAGGTAAAGACTACTTTTGAATTTCAGTACTCATTTCTGAGCAAGCAATTCATCCCCCTGTTACTTTCTTTGATTTACTCTGTTGTTTGTTTTCTGGTTGCTCAAGTGAAATGCTCAGTCTTTTTCTTTTCAGTTGCTCTCATTTCGTAATAAAAGCACTTGGTGATAGCAATTTTATTTCAATTTCAAAGGACAGAGTGATCCAGGAGACATCTAGGCTACAAATGACTTATAAAAATAGAGTTGCTCTCTCAAAAAAGGCCTGTGTGCCACATGAGTGCCGAGAAAATGGTAGAACATTAGAACCGGGAACAGCCTCAACAAGAGCCTAAGTCCTAAGCCCTACAAACGGGGACTCTGATCACAGGCAATGAGATAATTTGTCTGATATTAAAAAGTCACATATCCTCACACTGACCTGTGCTCTTGTTGAGCAAGAAGTCTTAAAAAGCCAAGCCAAGTCACCTCTTTCCTTCCCTTCCTTCCCTCTGCATGATACCAGATCACCTTCTATCGCACGAAGAACCCAGTTGACTCTTTCATCATCAACCCACATTCAAAATACTGTGCAAATTCTGTTTTCAAAGTTGAGCTTCAGCCAGATACTGCCCCGGGCTTCTCTCTCCCCTCCAGATTAGAAACTGGAGGAAACTTGTGGAAGGCAGAAGAATAAAGTTGGCTGCTTTGTGAATTCTACATGCAAACACTGGGAGCTTAGATGATTAAAAGTTAACTCAGTGAAAAAAAGATATGTCACAATTATCTGGGCCTCTGTCATGGTTCTACCCTTCTCACATTTTCTCCCACTCGCCACAGAGTGACCTCATTGCCTTAATCCTGCAGATCTCCTCCTTCTCCTCCTCCTCCTTCTTCTTCTTCTTCTTCTTCATCTTCTTTTTTAATGTTTATTTATTTTTGAGAGGTGGAGGGGAGGCAGAGAGAGAGGGAGATACAGAATCTGAAGCAGGCTTCAGGCTCTGAGCTGTCAGCACTGAGCCTGATGCAGGGCTCTAACCCACAAATGGTGAGATCATGACCTGAGCTGAGGTCAAATGCTTAACCAACTGAGCCACTCAGTCACCCCAATCCTGCAGTTCTTAACCAAAGTTGGGGGAGACAGGGGTATGCCTGACAGAATCACCTCGGGAGTTATTTTGTTGAAATTATATACTCTGCTCCTTGAATCATAAACAAGGATCTAATCAAAGAAGAGGGGAGATAACAAAAGATGAAAAGGAATCTAGGAATCTAATTTGGAAATAATTAGAAATGAGGACAGATGTTCATCACAGTATCAGTGATGAAAACTGATCAACGTGAATATAAGACAACAGGAAAATAAATTACATTATAGTAATCCACATTATGGAGTATGTTTATAACTATTGCAACTAATATTTTCAATAACATGAGAAAAGACACATGGTTTAACTTTCATTGCAAAGTGCAGGATACAAAGATATATATAAAATATGATTCCAACTATTTATATGTTTAATGTATATATGTAGCAAAAAGTTTGGACAGGAAGACACCAAAATGCTAGGAGATTTTTGTTTTGAATGGGATTAATGGAGAATTTTAAAATTCTTTTCTCTTTATAAACATTTTTGTGTTTTCACTATTTTTCTCACAAACATTATTGCATTTATAATCAGAAACAAATCAAGAAAGGTTTATAGGTAAGAACTTCAAATATGTACCTTCTATATCTTATAATCAGTTCTGCAGAAAGAAAAGAAATAAGGAAGATGGGGAGGGGAGGAGAAAGTTCTAACTCAGAGAAAAGGAAGTATTGGTTTACCAGTACTGGTGATATTCAAAATATTTATTGAGAGTCTGGCCGAGGCTCCACGCAATGAGAACACAGGATGCCTGTAGCTAACTGATTCACTCACACCGTGTATTCTCACTGAACGTCAGCTTTTCAGGCTCACTTTACAAGGGAAGGTGTTAGGAATATCCTGACCACTACTCTGAGGATTTGAATCTGTGCATGGTCTCCTTGCACAGAACAGGTCTCCCTCCATCTGCCTCTGTCAAAACTCTGTTTAGGGGTTTCCTCTTTCCTGGCTGTCCCAGCGAAAATAAGCTTCCTCTGCTTCCTGGTAGCCTTTTCCCCCATATCTCTAATGTAGTACTCATCATAAATGCTGCCTCATACTATAGCAATCGTGTGTCCTATCGTCTTTCCTGCTATTCTGCAAGTCCTCGAGGGCAGGGGGTATATCCCCATAGTACCTAACATGGGAGAAGTCACAGCTGAGTCCTCATACAACTATATAAAAAGCAGGGCTCCTTGACATCATGGTGTACCTTCCAGAAAGTCCATGGGATTAAGGTAGCCAATTGCCTTTTGCAACTTTGGATGAAGGTTTGTTCACATCCAGGATCTGAGCAATTTACTGAGATGGAAACACAGACACGTTTCCTAAACCAGCCCCTCTGAGATGAAGGAAGTTGGCCTGACTGGAAGAGAAGCCTCTACTGATGGTGAAAGGAGAACTAGACATAGGTGGGGTCCCTCCTTTATTCTGTAGGGGGAGACTAGGGGAGCAAATCGGCAACATCAAGGAGGCGTCACCTGGACATACTCTGAGATACCTCTACAGGGAATACTGGGTGGTGCTTTTGAGAAATGACTAAAAAGTTCTCAGCTTTGGAACATCATAGATTTGATATAATCATTCACTCAGTCAACAAACATTAATACTACATGGTTAGACCTTGTGCTGGATATTGGGTGGTTATAATATATGATAATACATGCTGTTGGGAAGGGTACATAGCTGAGTGAACTGATTTATACCCACTGTATTGATTTACTAGGGCTGCTCTAACAAAGTACCACAGACTGGGTGGTTTAGAAAAAATATTTTTTAACATTCATTTATTTTGACAGAGAGAGAGAGAGAGAATGAGCGGGGTAGGGGCAGAGAGGGAGACACAGAATCCAAAGCAGGCTCCAGATTCTGAGCTGTCAGCACAGAGCCTGACGCGGGACTCGAACCCACGAACCGTGGGTTGGACACTTAGCCGACTGAGCCACCCAGGCGCCCCCAGACTGAGTGGTTTAAACAACAGAAATTTATTGTCTCCATTCTGGAGGCTAGAAGTCCTGAGATCAAAGAAGGTATCTAGGGTTGTTTCCTTCCGCAGGCTGTGAGAGAGGGATCTGTTCCAGGCCCCTCTCTTCTTAGCTTGTGGGTGGTATCTTCATCCTGAGTCTCTTCACATTGTCTTCCCTCTATGCACAGCTCTGTGTCCAAATTTCCCTTTTTGATAAAGACACCAGTGTATTAGGTTAGAATCCATTCCCTCTGTAAAGATGGTATCTCCAAGTAAGATCACATTCTGAGGTACTAGGAATTAGGTCTTAAACATATGAATTTTGAAAGGATACAGTTCAACCCATAATACCCACCCACATCTAACAGATAATCCAAAGCTAAACCTAAATGTCATCAGACAGCCTTGAACAGCTTCTCTGGCCATGTTGCATGAGGACTATCACTCAGCATCATCCCTGGGAGCAAAGGTATCAGAGACACCAATCACAGCAACAATAGGTAACGTACAAGATGGCACTCTCCTCCTTCCAAGGAGATTGGCAGCCTTCTCCTTGAGCTTGGCTCCTGTTTTCCTGTCTCGTTCCTGGCAGCAGGGTTAGTCCAACAACAAACAATATGATAGCATGTCCTGGCACTTCACTTTGGAGGGCTTTTGCCAAGGGCAAAAGACAGCCTGAGAAAAGGAGAAGCCCAGTCCTTTAAATACGCAACCCAGCAAGATAGGCTAAACATACCTAAATGCCTCTCTCAACCCCCCACATACCTGGTAAAATCATTAAGTTCGACACCACCAAATAAAATAACAATCTGCTTTTCTGAAATATTAAACCTGAATTCTCAAATACCAAAAAATATTTAAACCTCTCAACTGTAAACATGTGAAAAATATATTTTATATCACTTGTTCCCTAGTTTCAATCACTTTCCAATACACCAAAGAGGAACTAAAGTAGAAAAGACATCACTGAACAAAATGAGGATACTTTAAATCAGATGTACTGTCTTAAATGGCTCATGACACATTAACTCAATCACTTAAGTTAATGCATAACTTGGTATAGCTATTGAACAGGAAATTATCTCATTTGGTAGCACCTGGTCAAAAAGATACAGCTGAAAAAATATATATAGTCAACAATTTCCAGGAGCACCTGGATGGCTCAGTCAGGTAAGCATCCAACTTTGGCTCAGGTCATGATCTCGCGATTCGTGAGTTTGAGCCCCACATTGGGCTCTGTGCTGACAGCTCAGAGCCTGGAGCCTGCTTCTGATTCTGGGTCTCCCTCTCTCTCTGTCCCTCCCCCACTCACGCTCTGTCTGTCTCTCTCAAAAATAAACGTTTAAAAAAAAAATCTCCTATAGAGCACAAAAACAGATGAGGTCTGCTGAGCTCATGTTCGTATCCTTACTGGAAGTCCACCTGGTTCATTTTCTGTTTTATTTGTGATCTTTAAATATATTACCACAGTGAACACTTATGTTGGCGTGGTATGTGTGTAATGTGTGTATGTGTGTATGTGTGTAATGTGTGTATGTGTGTAATGTGTGTGTGTAATGTGTGTATGGCGTGGTATGTGTAAGTAGGCAAAAATAAATAAATAAGTTAATTAATTAATTAATAATTTAAGGTTATGATTGAGGGTGGATTAAAGACTCCAAGAAATCCAGTTATTAAAATTTGGTATGAAAAAGATACAGGAGTTCCCTTTAAACCTCAAGTGTATCTGGTTAGTATTCTGAATCTCCTCAGAAGTATGAACCAAATGAAAAATGCTTAAAGCATTAACTACCAGTGCGCTCTTGATAAGTTGTAAAGGATTCATGGGCTAATTTCTGACCTCTAGTGGTAAATAGGATTCTCAAATATATTATACTCCATCCTGAATTACTGCTACCATTATGGAGAGAATCCATCTATAAAGTATTAAAAGGAAGACAGTCACCCACAATTTCAGAGGGCAGTCATTAATTAATTAATGTATATATAACATTTATTATTTCATTAATTATATCTATTTAGTGTGTGTGTGTGTGTATACACATATATATACACTGAGTTTATTGTTTCTTTAACAACAGTACATCATGGAATGCTCTTGAAGTTAACTGGTATAGATCTGTGGCAAATTGTACTTTCCAAAAATAGCCACAACAATATACCCAGTCCCACATGCTGTTCCAGAACGTGGCCACTCTCCCACAAAAATGTGGAGTCAAAAAAATAAAAAATAAAATAAAATAAAATAAAATAAATAAAATAAAATAAAAATATGGAGTCTATTTCCCTCCTCTTGAATTTTGGTGAGCCTGTGACTATCTTGACAAATAGAATGTGGCAGAAGTGATGCTATCTGACTTCTAAGACTTGGTTATTAAAGATGATATAGCTTTAACCTATTTCTATCTCTTTCTTCTTCTCCTCCCTCTCTCCCTCTCCCTTCTTCTTCCCCTTTCTCTTTTCCTCCTCTTTCTTCTTGCTCACTCCTCCTCCTCTTCCTCCCTCCCTCTTTCAGCTACCATGTTATGAGGACGCCCATGTTACACTGGGAGCCCATGTTCTAGTAGACGGCTCTAGTTAAGGTCTCAGCCAACAAGCCAGACTGCCATACATGTAAGTGAATGAGCCTCCAGATAATTCCAGATCTCTTCCATGAAGCACACTTCTGCTTTCCACATGAGGCCTCAGACACCACGGAGATTGGACAAACCATCCCCATGGTTTCTCTCTACTCTACCTCATCCAAATCCCTGACCCACAGAATCCATGAGCATAATAAAATTCTTGTTTTACGTCAGTAAGTTTGGGGGAAACTTTGTTACAATAGATTACTGGAACAGAATTGACTTGTCCTTTCTAGTAGCTGTATAGTGTTTTACAGCATGGCTATAATGCTGCTTGTTTTATCATTTGCAAAGGTATTCACTTTGTTTCCAATTTTTCCTACTACAAGCATTACTACAATAACTATCCTTGAATATATATCTTGAGAATTGTAGAGTAGAATTGCCACATATTTTGATTTTTACTAGTTTTTTACCCTCTGGTTCATAAGGGGTTTATTTGGGGGGGGGGGGCTCTTGATTCATTTATTTTTGCTACTACTTTCTACATTTCATTAATATAAGACTTTGTTTTTTATTAATTTTCTCTTCTACTGTCTTTTATGGTTATTTTTCTAATTTATTAAGACGAACACGGGTTCTTATATTTTTCATCTTTGCTTACAGCTTTCATGGGTCTTGTATGTTTGGTTATGCTGGGTTTTCCTTTTTTTGCTTTAAAGAGCTTAAAATTTCAATTTTAGTTTCTAATTTGATCAAGAAATTATTTCAGAGGGTAGTTTTAAGTTTCAAATAATTGGTTAAATTATCTTTTAAAAATTTGTTTCTAATTTCATTAATTTTCTTCTAATTTCATCAGACAATGTCACCTGTAGAAGTCTCTACTTTAAAATTTTTAGTGTGTGTGTGTAAAAGTTTATGATTGGTTTTGTAAGAAGTCAATGGCCATTTGGAAATACATATTAATCGTTGTTTAAAGAATGTAAGATTCTCTACATATTTACTAAGTTACATGTGTTGATTATATGCCTTTGTATATTTCTTAATTTTTTGTCTACTAGATCTACTTCTGAAAACAGTATAGTACAAACCCACTCTAATTTAATTTTTATGAAATTATCTTTACATTACTAACATTTTGGTTTACATATATTTAGCAATTATGTTGTTTGATGCATATCTTCATATGTTATGTCCTTCATAGGAAATGTTCTTCCTGTTCATTAATAGTTCCACCCGTCTGGTGTTAATATTGCCTCTCCTAGTTTTATTTACTTGCATTTGTGTGGTATTCCTTTTCTAATTTCTATCTTTTAGAGCATTTCTTTATTATGTTAAGTGTTCCCTATGGACAACATATAGCTAGGTTTGCTTTTAATCTAATATGACAGTCTCTGTCTTTTGATACGAAAACTGAGCTCATTTGCATTTAATATAATCTCTGACATTCTTGATTTTATTCCTTCTCTCTTGTTTTTGCTTACTATTGAACTATAATAACTATACTATTGAACTATAAATTTCCCTATTGCCTTAGTTTATATTTACTAGTATGATCAAGTTATAATTCATTGGGGCACCTGGGTGCTTCAGTCAGTTAAGCATCCGACTTCATCTCAGGTCATGATCCCACGGTTCGTGGGATCTCACAGTCCGCGTCAGGCTCTGTGTTGACAGCTCAGAGCCTGGAGCCTGCTTCAGATTGTGTGTTTCCCTCTCCCTCTGCCTCTCCCCCATTTGCACTCTCTCTCTCTCTCTCTCAAAAATAAACAATAAAAAAATTTAAAAATTTTTAAAAAGCTATAATTTATTCTTTTTCCCCTTATTAATTTCAAAATGATATCATACTTTCCTATTCCATTAGTAGTTATCTTCCTTTTTATTCTCTGAAAAGATACAATTTCCCCATCATGTCAGTCTATCTCTGGATACCTTCCCTCCACTTTAGTAAGATAATACTTCTATAATGCTTTTGCTTTCCACTCTCCTTCTCCCAACCTTACCTTTTGGGTTTTGGTGAAAATTTTTACAACTTTTGCTTCCAGGCTTTTATTAGTGGAGTCCCATTTATCTTAAGAGTCTGTATTTAACACATATAATACATAGTCCCAGTCATTCCATTATTATCCATGTATATTGCAAGGCTCAGTGTTCACTCACCACTTTTTCCTCTCTACTTCACCTTCTCTTTCTTGGGATCTCTATTCTCATTAATTTGTTGTTTAGTTACAGCTCTTTTTTCACAGTTTCCTTGGATGGGGGTTGAGTGATATATTCTTGGAGTCATTACATTTCTGCGTTCCTTTCCCCTTGGCAGGTGAATGGTGCTAGGCTGGAAAGATACCTACCTCTTGGGTTACATTCCTTTTCTCTTAATAGGGATAGACATTATTCCACGGTCTGATGCTAGTCTGACTCTTTTCCCTTTGTAAATAATTTCTTCTTTCTGTCTAGAAACTTACAAGATTTTTCTCTTCAACTGTGGGAATCAGGAATTCTGTCAGAATATGTTTTAAGTGTGGGGCACCTGGGTGGCTCAGTGGGTTA
The DNA here is from genome assembly GCF_022837055.1 of Prionailurus viverrinus. Classification (NCBI taxonomy): domain Eukaryota; kingdom Metazoa; phylum Chordata; class Mammalia; order Carnivora; family Felidae; genus Prionailurus; species Prionailurus viverrinus. The sequence continues at coordinate 172,715,617 of NC_062564.1, forward strand.
AGCATCCGACTTCGGCTCAGGTCATGATCTCACTGTTTGTGTTGACAGCTCAAGCCTGGAGCCTGCTTTGGATTCTGGGTGTCCCTCTCCCTCTCTGCCCCTTGCCTGCTCATGCTCTCTTTAAAAATATTTTTTAAAAAATTAAAAAAAATTTTTTTTCAAAGAATATGTTTAAGTGTGTGCCCTTGGCACTTTCAATGGCAAAAACAAGTCTTCATTCGGCTCAGGAAAATTTGCATCTATTAAATTTTGTTTTTCCCTTGTCATTTACTCTGGAACTCCTATTAGATCTCTAGATTTGTCCTCTTTCTTCCAGCAGCTAAAGAAACCATTTAAGAATTTGAAAGGTATATTAATGCCTTTCCTAATAATACTGGATCATCATCGACATCGGCTAAACTATCTGATTATAACATCTGGTACTAGAATGCAACCTAAAGTGAAATATAATAATATGCATATCATTTGCACACTAGATAATCCACTCTATCAAGCTTGGCTTTTTGTACTGTATTTTAAAATGTGCATCTGTTAATTGATTATGCCTATTTTAAAAAATATTTTATGTCTATTTATTTTTGAGAGAGAGGGAGAAACAGAGCGTGAGCAGGGGAGGGGCAGAGAGAGAGGGAGACACAGAATCCGAAGCAGGCTCCAGGCTCTGAGCTGTCAGCACAGAGCCCGACACTGGGCTCGAACCCACGAACTGCAAGATCATGACCTGAGCCAAAGTCGGACGCTCAGCCGACTGAGCCACCCAGGCGCCCCTGAAAAATATTTAAAAAGCAATATATACACAGGTTTGTTTTTTTTTTTTAATCTGTTCAGGTAATGAAAGTAAAATCTCCCTCTCCTATCTCTGACTCCCCAGGCCCACCCCTAAGGTAACCTGCTCTTCACACTTTCTCACAAAACCTTTCAGAAATTCTTCATGTATAACAGGGACAAAAATTATTGCTGTGGAAGTATCCATAACTTCTTTCCATCCTCCTACCTACCAGAAAAAAATTTTTGACATTTGCATCCTGATGCCTTCCCACCTCCCATTGCCTCATTACACAGATGGGATAAATAGGATTGGGGGACTTATAAATGAAGAAGCAAAGAAGTTGGAGATTTACATCCAAAAAGCGCAGGCTTACTCACTACAGGGAGAAAAAAAAGAAAAAAGAAATGGAAAGAAAGGTAGAGAGGTGGTTGATGAGGCCTAGCACTGGCAAAGATGAGAGAGGATTTTGGTAAGAGGGGGAAACAGAGGCTTTGGGGTATCTATAGGATATGAGAGGGTGGGAGACAGAAAGACTGTGGAAATGCAGACTTAAAGAGATGTTTGTGAAAGTTATGTTTTATATAATTTATGTTGTATAAAATACAAGTGTTTCATAGAAGTTTTTTGAAGAATACAAATATTAAAATTACTTTCACTGTCTTATGAGCATGGTACCCTCTGAGGCTGTCATTTGAGGCCCAAAATCTATTCTGTTCATTTTATGTGTGGGTTTGCCTTCAAGTATGTGTGTGTGTGTGTGTGTGTGTGTGTGTGTGTGTGTGTGTGTTTAGAAAGAGATGTATAGTATATAGGTAGATGTATCTACATGTATCTTTAAAAAAAATTTTTTTACTGTTTTTTAAGTAAGCTCTACATCCAATGTGAGGCTTAAACTCAGGACCCTGAGATCAAGAGTCACATGCTCCACTGACTGAGCCAGCCAGGCACCACTATATATATCCTTTTTGAAAAACACAAAAATGTAAATACACTTTTGCACCTTACTTCTTTTCCCCTTAAATATATAGACTGATTTATTTATATCCTGCCTACTTCCTAAAAAGATGTGATTAGCTTACAATAAAAATTTTTAACATGACTCCAAGGACAAGAACCAAAAAGTAAAAAGGCCACAAGAGAAACTATATTCAGAAATTCTAGCTAATAGTTTCATTTCATGAATGTCAGAAAAAATTAATGTTACTTTAAAAATAGAAATCCTAAGTAGCCAGATTTTTGAAAGGAAGAAATTAATTTTACCTAAGAAAAGACTGAACAATGAAAAGAAACACTTAGCCCAGATCCTAAAAAGACAGTGAGAGCTTCCTACTACACAACCCCATCCATTTCAGAATCTTAGCAAAGAGATTCAGGCAAGGGCCATCAATTCTCAATTGTTTATACAAACAGAGATATACAAGCCAAGATCATCAAAAACAGTGGATAACTTTTAAAGTATATTTCATTGGTTTTTATATATCCAGATGGGTAAATGATCAGGAAAGAAGTGGCTTCAAAAAAAACAATGAAATCCTAATGCAAATTGTTTCAGAAAGACCTGGGAAAGTATTCATTTCCCATAATCCTCTCAGCTCCTCCTGATGACCCCATCCATCTCATCCCTCCAATATGTGCAAAACAGTAGATTAAAGCAAAATAATCCTTATAAATCTTTCCTCGAAGTGGAGCTGTGTTGAGTCAGATCCTATCAGTGTGAAGGATGGGGACCATGCAAATAAAGAAAACATGTTTTAATCCATCCATACTTTAGGCAGATGGCTTTCAATCTTCCCTTCCACTTCATTGCCTGTCACCTTCCTGTCCTAGTATGTACATAAAATAGATGATCCGGAAATTTGGTATCACTTCTGTGACCTTCTCCACTCTGATAATCATCATCTCCATGCTCAGCCACAAATCAAACTATGTTAGGAACAAATATCCACACCCTAATATCTTTTTTTTAAATTTTTAAAAATGTTTTATTTTTATTTTTGAGACAGGGAGAGACAGCATGAATGGGGGAGGGTCAGAGAGAGAGGGAGACACAGAATCTGAAACAGGCTCCAGGCTCTGAGCTGTCAGCACAGAGCCTGACGCGGGGCTCGAACTCACAGACCGTGAGATCATGACCTGAGCCAAAGTCGGCCGGTCAACCGACTGAGCCACCTAGGCGCCCCCACACCCTAATATCTTGAACTCTGGTATTCTTTCCCTTCCTGCAACCTCCTTCCACCTTCCCTCTCTCCAGCACTTTCTGAATCTTTTACCTCCATGATACCTTCACTATTCACCTCCATTTCCTCAATCTACCAGCCCCTCTAGATTCCACTTGACTCCTTACCCAGTCTGTACCTCCCAATCAATCATTTCAACTTTATACATACAGCACCCTAAATTCCTTCTCCTTTCCTTTCCACACTGACTCCCTGCCATACCTGTTTGACAATCCCTAACCTTGCATAACCCAACTGGTGTCTCTGTTTCTCCTCCCTTCTGAAAATTGTTGGAGAAAAATCACTTGATACAATAAATAAGTACCAGGTGTTTAGGATGTACAATTCTCGATCTAAAACCTGGCTCTGCTATTTATTAGCTGGGAAAGTTTGGGCAGGCAACATAATCTCTCTGAACTGTTTCCTTATCCATAGAAAGGGGTATATCCATTAGGACACTTGCAGCTGTAACAGAAAATCCAATTAAAAGTAGCTTACGGTCTCCTTTAATAAGATGGTTAAAAATCAGTTCCAGGGTTAATTCAGTGACTCAACGATATCATCAAGAACAAAGATTCTTTCCTCTTTCTGCTCCACTATCCTTAGCACATTGACTTGGGCCTTACATGTATTTCTTCATATTACAACATCAGTGACTGCAATTCCAGGCATCACATACAGACACCAAGTCTTGCTGAAGAAGAGTGCACTTCCTCCCATGTGCCTTGCTGTATTAGTGAAGAAAATCTTTCTAGAATCTTCCTAGAATTCTCCTTAGGTTCCTTTGTCTTGGTCATATATCCACCCTTTAGCCAATCATTGGCAAAGGGAAATGGGATTACCATGATTGCCTTTTTGACCAATCATAATTCACTTTCTGGGGCTAGAGAGGAGGCAAGCTTTCCTAAGCACATTGCCACTGGATAGCTAAACAAAAAAAAAGCATGATAATAAGAATATGTGTTGCATAGGCCAACAACCTCTGTCATTTGGGCAATAATACCTACTCCACAGGGTGGTTATAAAGATTATATTGGATACATTCACTAAGTACCTGGTGGTGCCTGGCACATGAGAGACATGATGATTTTTAAAGACATTCACAAATTCTTTAATATTCTTTCCCTCAAAAAGTAGAACTAATCCCCCTACCCTTGAATGTAGACTGCACTTAGCGACTGGGTTCTAACAAATAGAATTTGGCAAAAACAGTGGTGTGAGATTTCCAACACTAGGTCATAAAAGGTATTGCAGTTTGTTTTGCTCTCCTGCGTTGCCCACTCTGGAGAAAGCTGCCATGTTGTAAGGACACTCAAGCAGCCTATGGAGAAACCCACACAGGGAGAAACTGAAGATAACCAACAACCAGAACCAATTTACAAGCCATGTGAATGAGCCATCACCATGGAAGTGAGTTTCTCAGGCCCAGTCAAGCCTTCAACAGACAGATGCCCCGAGGCACATCTCGGCTGCAACCTCGTGAGAGACTTCAGCCCAGAATGACCCCAGCTAGGCCACTCCAAGAATCCTGGGAGACTGAGAATAATCATTTTTGTTGTTTTAAGCCACAAAATTTTGAAATGATTTTTTTACATATCAATAGGTGCTTAATACAGATTTTGGTACCAAAGAGGGGTTCTGCTATAACAAAAAGTTTTAATGCAAGAGTAGCTTTGTAACTTGGCAGTGGACAGAAGCTGGAAGAACTTTGAGGAGATAATTAGTGAAGGCTTAAAGGGCCTTGAAGAGACTGCCAGTGAGGGCAGTAAGGTTCATTAGTTTACTGTGACAGACCAGGTAAAATGTATCTTGGTTTTCTCCTTGATAAATTTTAAGTCTGACCATTGCCGAGAGCTAATAAGCATCATTAAATGCACAGGCTTTGGAGCCTGATTGCTTTGATTTGAATCCTGGTTCCATCATGTCATTTTATATATATATATATATATATATATATATATATATATATATATATATATAGTGCCTCAATGTCCCTTGATGGATTTTGATGAGGATCACCTAAGTTGCTGCATGTAAACTAAAAAATGTGCAGGTTTCTTTCTGTGTCCCTGGCAGAGTTGATTACAGTTGAGGACCTGCAAAACAGGGTTGGGATAGAAACCAAGGAACATTAGAGTAGCCAAAAAAGAATAAAATTTTTGTGATGGGTTATCCTGCCAGAGTAGCATTTCTTCTTTTTTTTTAATTTTATTTTTAACACTTATTTATTTTTGAGACAGAGAGAGACAGAGCATGAACAGGGGAGGGTCAGAGAAAGAGGGAGACACAGAATCTGAAACAGGCTCCAGGCTCTGAGCTGTCAGCACAGAGCCCGACGCGGGGCTTGAACCCACGGACCGCGAGATCATGACCTGAGCCGAAGCCGGACGCTCAACCTACTGAGCCACCCAGGCGCCCCCAGAGTAGCATTTCTTAAGGTGTGGCCCACCTGCATTAGAACCATTGGAGTATTTATTGAAAATATGGGGCCCTACCTTCTGAGATTGATTTAGTAAGTTTAAAGCAAGGCAGAAATCTGTATTTTCAATGAGCCCTTTGTGGATGATTCTTATGTACGCTAAAGTTTGAAAGCCATTACCCTGAGGAAAGGAAGTCCAAGTAAAAAGCATAAAGGTTCATCTCCTTGACCCTACTGTTTTATCTTAAAAATGAAGGCAAAATTTCCCATTCTTATCCACAATTTATCCATTTTGTTTTAATAATATACAAATAAGGTACATTAAATAATAATGTGCATAATTTGTCATTGAATACAATCAATGCTCCTGAAAATAGGCTATGTTTATCCTGAACCTGTGGTAACCCCTGGCATACACTTACCCCAGTTGACATACAAGGGTTTCGTGATAACTGTATCAACCCATTTTATTTCTAGTGCCTGATTTGACAAGTACCATCAGCGTTGTAAATATGGACGTTTGATAATTGATCCTCTGGCTCCAGTTTCTTCTAATGAGGCTTTTTGTGTTGTAGAGACTGGGAAGTCTAGAACTACATTTCCTAGACCCCTTTGGCAGGTAAAATCTGGATACAAAATAATTTGCAGCAATTAGATATACTGATGAAATGTGGGAGGCAGAAGTAAGAAGTAAGGCATCTATCCACTGCTACGTCTCATTCTGATAAAAAGTCAAGTTACGGTGAGGTCAGGGTTTTCAGCAAGTTTTCTGGTGTGTAGCCACCAGCTCTGAGTATGCTGAGAGTGGTGGTACTGGTGCCATGGTGGCCTTTCAATTACAGCAGACGTGGCAGGCAGTTAATTGCATAGTGTTCTGGAAGTCATTCCCTAAGCCAAGTCTAGAATTAATTTCTCTAGCTCTTCTACCAACTTTTTAAAAACTTTTTATTGGGGCACCTGGGTGGCTCAGTTGGTTAAGCGTCGAACTTTGGCTCAGGTCATGAACTCACAGTTCGTGAGTTCAAGCCCTGCATCAGGCTCTCCTGCTTCAGATCCTCTGTCCCCCTCTCTCTCTGCCCCTCCCCCACTCACAGACCCACACAGTCTCTCAAAAATAAACATTAAAAGATAACTAAAATAAATAAAATACTTTTTATTATTGAGTTTTGAATATATGTTAAAAGTAGAACCGCAGACTAATAAACTCCCAACTTCAACATTAACCAACTTAGGCCAATCTCCTAAGTACCTTCCACCCACTTCATCTTATTTTCAAGTAAGTCCTAGATATCATATCATTTTATGTATTTCAACATAAAAAATATAATCACTGAGATAATAGAAAACATATTGGTCTCTGCCCCCAGTTCCTGGCACAGAGCTCCTGAAACCCTTTTAATAATTTAAGTGATAAAAACACTAGGAGCATCTCTTGTTCTAATACTTGTCTCTGACTCCATTCCTGACATAGGGCTCCTAAAACCCCTATTTCTGAGTGATAAGAGCACTAGGAACATTTATTCTACTGAGGTGACTCTGGGGTAGGATCCTGGATGGGGGTCGGTCACCAGAAAGACCAAACCATGATCAGAAGTTTGGAATTTTCAGTCCCAGCCCTCATCCTTACAGACAGGAGAGGGGGTGGAAATGGGAGTTAATAACTGATCATGCTTACATGAGAAAGTCTCCACAAAATTCCAATATTGGAGAGCTTTCAGGTAGATGAATACATTCAAACAAGGAGGGTGATGCACCCCAACTCCATGGGGACAGAAGCTCCTACACTCAGGACCCTTCCAGAACTCGCCTTATGTATCTCTTCATCTGGCTGTTCATCTGTCTCCTTTATCATATCTTTTAATAAACTAGTAAACATAAGGAACTGTTACCCTGAATTCTGTAAGCCACTTTAGCAAATTTATAAAACTGTGAGGAGGTTATGGGGACCCAAGTCGGACAGAAGTTGGACAGAAGTTGAGGGTAACCTAGGGACCTACTACCTGTGACTAGCACCTGAAGTGGGGGAGACAGTCTTGTGGGACTGAACCCTTAATCTGTAGAATCTGATGTTATCTCTGGGTAGATAGTGTAAGAATTAATTGAACTGTAGACACCCAACTTGTGTCACAGAGAATTGCTTGGTATGGGGAAAAAACTCCAATGTTTGGTGACCAGAAAGGTGTTTTGTGTGAATTATGAAGAGACACGGAAAAGAAACACACAGGAGGAAGCATTGGGTTTTTCTCTATACAAGAGAGAAAAAGGTAGGAGGGGGAGAAACTGGGTTTTCCTAATATGACCACAATATCATCATCCAATAAATAAGTAAATAAATAAATCTTTTAATATAATTAAGTGTCCAGTGTTCACATTGCCGATCATCGTGTTACTGTCATAAAAAAAAACTTAGTTTTTGGCTGAACAAATAAAGTCCACAAATTGGTTGATATGCCTCTTCCGTCTTAATAGTATAGGTTCCCTTTCCATCTGTGTTTTTGTTTTCCTTGGCAATTTACTTGAAGAAACTGTGTTGTAAGAGCATCCCACAGTCTGTATTTGGTGGTTACATCCCATGGTGTTGGCATATTCCTCTGTTCTCTGTAATTCATATAAGTTGGTTGTTAGGTCTACAGGCTTGATCAGATGTAGGTTCAACTGGTTTTGATTCCACTGATTTTTGAGTACCCAATTCTATATACTAGATCCTTTTCTGGGATATAGAAGCTACCAAAAAAAAAACCCAAAGCATTATATTGTGCATTCAGGCAGATAGACAACTACAAGGCATACCTCATTTCATTGCATTTTGTTTTATTGCACTTCACAGATTGTATTTTTTACAAAATGAAGGTTTGTGCCAACTCTGCATCAGGCAAGTCTATTGGTGCCATTTTTCCAACAGCATTTGTTCATTTTGTATCTGTCGCATTTTGGCAATTCTTCTAATATTTCAAGTTTTTGCATTATTATTATTATTATTATTATTATTATTATATTTGTTATGGTGGTCTGTGATCAGTGATCTTTGATGTTACTATTGTAATTGTTTGGTTGGGGGGGGGCACAGACTGTGCTTGGTAAATGTTATATGTGTTCTGACTGTCCCCACTGGCTGCTCCCCTCTCTCTTTCCCTCTCCTTGGGCCTCTCTATTCTGAGACATAATAATATCAAAATTAGGCCAATTAATAACCCTACAATGGCCTCTAAGTGTTTAAGTGAAAGAAAGAGTCACATATGTCACCTTAAATCAAAAACTAAAAATGATTAGATTTAGTGAGGAAGACCTGTCAAAAGCCAAGAAAGGCCGAAAGCTAGACCTCTTGTGACAGCCACATTGTGAATGCACAGGAAAAGTTGTTGAAGGAAATTAAAAGTGCTACTTCAGTGAACATATGAATAAGATAGTGAAACAGCCTTATTGCTGACACAGAGAAAGTTTCAGTGGTCCAGATAGATCAAACCAACCACATAATTCCCTTAAGCCAAAGCCCAATCCAGAACAAGATCCCAAATCTCTTCACCACTGTTAAAGCTGAGAGAGGTGAGGAAGCTGCAGAATAAAAGTATGGAGGTGGCAGAGACTGGTTCGTGAGGTTTAGGGAAAGAAGCCACAACCGTAACATCAAAGTGCAAGGTGAAGCAGCATGGGCTGATGTTGGAGAAGTTGTAGCAAATTATCCAGAAGATCCAGTTGAGATCAATAACAAAGGTGGCTACACTAAACAGATTTTTGATATAGATGAAACAGCCTTCTAACTGCTAATGTAGCTGGTGTCTTTAAGAGGAGGCTCATTTACCATTCCAAAAACCCTAGAGCCCTTAACAATTATGCTAAATCTATTCTCCCTATGCTCTATACAAGGAACAAAGCCAGAATGACAGCACAGCTCTTATAACATGGTCTACTGACCTGCTCCGAAAATAAAAGATTCCTTTCAAAATATGACTACTCATCAACAATACCTTGCCACCCAAGAGTTCTGATGGAGATATACAAGATTATTGTTGTTTTCATGTCTGCTCACACAACATCCATTCTGCAACCCATGGATCAAGGAGTCATTTTGACTTTCAAGTCTTATTATTTAAAAAATGTATTTCATAAGGCTATAGCTGCCATAGATAGTAATTGCTCTGACGGATATGAAAGCCTTCTGGAAAGGAGTCACCATTCTCAATGCCATTAAGAACATTCCTGATTCATGAGCAGAGGTCAAAATATCAATGTTAACAGGAGTTGGGAGGTAATTCCAACCCTCACGGATGATGTGGAGGAACTCAAGACTTCAGTGGAAGAAGTAACCGCAGATATGGATGAAATACAAGAAAACTAGAATTAGAAGTGGAACCTGAAGATGTGACTGAATTGCTGCAATCTCACAAAACTTCCACAGATGAGAAATTGCTTCTTACAGACAAGCACAGAAAGTGGTTTCTTTAGATGGAAACTACTCCTGGTGAAGAAGCTGTGAAGACTGTTGAAATGACAACAAACGATTTACACTATCAAAAAAAAAAAAAAATTCATTGATAAAGCAGTGGCAGAGTTTGAGAGGATGGACTCCAATTCTGAAAAATCAGCTGTGGGTAAAATGCTATCCAACAGGATCACATGCTACAAAGAAATCATCACAAAATAAGAGTCAATCGATGTAGCAAACTTTGTTTTTGTCTCATTTTAAATTTTGCTACAACCACCCCAACCTTCAGCAACCACCACCTTGATCAGCCATGTTGGTTAGTGGTATCATTTGAATACTTAAGTTAAAATGCATACAACTGTGATTTCCTTTTTATTATTCCTAGCACAGAGTAATCATCAACAAAGATATGTTGACAGAATGCATCAAGAACTAATTTTCACATTATTTACATTCAGTGATGAAAAATGTGGCAGAAACTGCTATTAATTCCCCTAATATCCATGCTCTTTCCTCCAAGAGAATGTCCATGTTGTAGTTGAACATATAGTACACACTGAAATAAAGATAATTTTCCAGCATCTCTTGCAGCTAGATGTGACCACATGACTAAGTTCCAGCCAATAAGATATAAGTGGAAGTGTTGAATGGCAACTTCCAAATATCTATTATAAAAAAAAAAAAAATTGCTGGCACTTGCCCATTGCTCCTTTCTTCTTTGTCCTGCCTCCCAACAGAATGCAGGTTTGATTATTAGAGCTCTAGCTACCCACCCTGGTTTAGGAAATGAAGGCCACAGCTTGGGTATGATAAGGGTGGTAAGCTAAAAATTAAAGGATCCTAGATCTCCAAAAAATTCATGGAAATGAGCACACCCATCAGACCTTGAGTCTGTATTACATTAAGAGAGAAATAAACTTTTATTTTTGTCACTGGAAAACCCATGATACCAGCTTCCTTTAGATATAGGAGGAAGGCAGATTTGTAAGTGGCAGTTTTTCATAGACTTATACAGTAGAGCCACATATCTCTCTCTTACTTGGCGGTAATGGAATATTATTTTTAAGTAATAATTCTTACTTGTATGAAAAAAGTAGTTGTTCTATAGTAGGAGTTAGAGAACCTAGGTTGCAGTCTTACCTCTGCCACTAACTAGCAAATGAGTTGGCTTCTCTAAGCCTCTGTAAGACAACTATGTAGTAAGATTCTCTTGAGTCTTAAAATATAACATACATGGAAGTGCTTCATAGCATAAATAACTATGCACAGAGAGTTGATGAGAATTATAAGACACCTGTAGAGAGAAGCTCTGTCTCAGATTGTATCCCCAGTGACAAGTGCTTAACTAATATTTGTTAAATAAAAAATTTTAAGTCGATGCTAACTGAGTGAATTATTCTGCTGTGGGCTGAATAAAGTTCAAAGGTCTTTAATACTAATTAAAGTATTACTTGAGTTCTTTAGAGCCACTATTCTTAATTTTACCATCAAAAAGATAATTTACCTGGTTCAAAAGTGGACCCCTATTTGCTATAGCAAAGAATAAAAGCTGTGGTACAGAAATAAAAATTTTATGACCCTTTTCTTTCCCTTGAAATTACAAAGTTACACATAAAGATATATTTTAATATTTAAACCACTAACCCTACCACATCAAATGAAGGATTTCCTCACAGTGGACTGTGGCTAAAGTATTTTATTAAATTAAGTATGTAATCTGCAAATGGTTTCATAAGAAATTTTAAAAGCAAAGTTATAAAACATTTTCAATAAAAAAGTACAGAGTTAACAGCAAAATTACATTTTCTTTATAGTACAAATAAAAACATCTCATTTCTGATATACTGTCTGAAAATTTTATAATATATTCTCCAACTGATAGCTGCAATATTATATTTTAATGAGAAGTTTCATGGTTAAATCAATCATTTGTTAATAACAGGTTCACCATTTGGACCATAAAAATCAACTGCTCAACTTTAAGGAAAATAATAAAATTTGTCATTCTATAATGTTAAGTTATAAAAGGCTCTTCAGGATGTACATGTCTTCCAGCCTTGTTTCTCTACTAAATTCTATAAAGAGGCTTTAATAATACTGTAAACTTGAATTACATTTTAAAAATAAGCACCATTAACATACATTCTACATAAATTCACTTAACCTTTTAAATGACACTTCTTTTTGGCCACACAAACATTTAAATTTGTTTTCTTTACCATGTAAATAAAAATAAGCAATATTTAACCACTACACAGAAAATTATCAAACTTCACCTCATTGCACAATGGGAAAGCACTTAGGAAAGCACTTGGAAAAAACAGCACACATTATTTTTGTGTCTTTTTTATACATTTTGTCATTTTCTTAAATTGAGAGCAGTTAAAACATTGTCAGAGCAATTTCCTGAGTCTCAAAGTTTCCGATTTCCAGCTCAGAAATAACCAATCTCGCTATTACATATGTCCGCTTTCTAAGCACACAAAACACTTGAATTTAAAAAGAAAAAGACTGAAATAAGGACTGGAAACAACCCAACAGAATTATTTAACCTTTCTTCTCAAAATGTATTGAATAAACAAAACACTTTAAAGTATAAGTCAGAATTTCTACTACATAATATGCCGCATAAAGGCCATAGAATTGCAAATAGTATGGAAACACTAATAAATTGAAAAAAACCTCAACTTGAAAATAATATGAGTTATATGAACAGCCAATAAACCTAAGACAACATGCTTCCATAACTCATGTTGAAGTAAGGAAGTGGATGAATTGAAAATACTGTTGAAGAGTTTCCTAAGTCTAACCCCTCGTTCCCTGTAGTTTCCACATTAGTTCTCTTTTTTCTCCTGGTAGACACAGATGAGAGACTAGTGAAAAGACAGAACAGTTACTAAAACCTTCCAAACTACAGAAGTGTTGTACTTTTAAAATATTAATACATTTGCAAAGAGCCATTCTAATTAGACCTGTATTAGCACTAATATACCAATACCTGAAGATGTTGATAATCCACACACTCTTCCTTACTTTTGACACACAGGGCTTGGAAAAGAGCAAGAGAAAAATTTGATAATCCCCAAACTATGTTTACCTTTGGCATATAGGATTTAGAAATGGGCAAAACAAGAAAGGAGAAACTATAAAATTTTTCTTTCATAATTATGTGTTGTTTAAACTATGCTAGACAGTGAGGTGGGAGGCAGTTTAGGATTAAAACAACTTCATAAAAGCACATATGCTCAAAATTTGCCTATATACTTATGAATGATATGACGAAGAAAAAATACCTTAGATTTACCAAAATAAAGCCTAACATTAAGGTTGATACAGCAGAAAACATAGCTTCTTTCATTTGGTTTCTGCCCACAAAACACTTCATCCCTTGTTCTTTTTGACTGCTCCCACACTAATCATAATTACAATAATACTGAAATAAATCTAGCCGAAGTGCTCAAAAGTAATGCTTTTTTAAACTGGGTGAGGAAATATAAAATCATGGAAAATGAGTATGCAGCTGCACACCCTCAAGTAACCCCAGGTTTTAGTACTATTATTCACATTTCTTAAATCATATTAATTTATACATAAAAACATTTTACTTCATTAACAGTTGTAGTTTTATAGTAAGTTCTTGAAACGAATTGCTTTATTTTTAATGTATACAACTCCTCTAGACATTACAAAAAACATATGCTAAACTGGTGGCATTTTTTCTTTTTTAAACAAATTATTACAACCATGAGAAAACATTTCAATACCACTCACTAATCATTTCTAAATAATAAACATTTTATTTTCGTGGAAATAAATGTAATGATACAGGTCTTCTTTTAAAAGCATGCTTTCATGATATGCAAAAATGTGTTTTTGAGTTTTATTTTCATTAAAATGTCTGTTCTTTTGAGAAACCATTCTGTAGTTCAGGATTCTTTCAGTAATAGCTCAACCCTATAATTCCTGATCCAAATGATGTTTAAGCTTATCAAAATCCAACACAACTGTTTGTTAAATTACATATGTTGGAAATATTCTCCATATCCAAAGACAAATTTATTTAAGCCATTGTTTTATACTGAAAAACTACACTTTACCACATTAAACGTGTATAAATGAAATTTACATTTTATAGTTGACATACTAACAGGACTTTTTAGCTCACACAAAACAAAGTCAATGAAAGTTTCCTTTCAGAAAGTTGACTCTTTTTTAAAAAACAAAGGTAAAAAACTTTTAAATTGTAAGGATTCCTTTAAAGATTATATCAAAAATGTCTTCTACATTTAAGTTAATAGGCTCTTGACCCACTACTGTTTAGAAATTATATGACTCAAATATAAAATATAGCTCTTTAGTACTGTCTTAAATACCACTTACACAGACAGCTCTAGAAGCAGTTCTATTAAGACACTGATACTTGTAGATATCTAACCATTTCATCTTCTCTAAAAACTTTACTGCCTACAGAAGGTATAAAACTGCAATATAATCTCAGGCTCCAACTTTCCTCCTAGAAAATGCACACATACAGAACAAACGAACAAAAGGTAAGAGATCAAGATCATATACAAAACAGAAGAAAGTACAAACAGCATGTCTTTCTTCCTGCAGGATATGGCAAAATGAAATGATTTTTTGTATTTAGCTTTGATATCAAAAAGCATTCAAGTGCTTTTGTTACATTTCCTTTCTTTCATTACTACTACCACTACTTCTCCTTCTTTTAATACAAGCCTTTGATGGGCATGTACCAGGTCTCAAAGCACTTTAAATGCCTCTCAAAGATGCCTTTTGGATTTTACTAAATGTTAACAACAATTAACACAAAGGTAACATTTTCTCTCTGAAAAAGAATCAGAGCACTTCAAACTTTAAAACCACAGCTGATAATTTTCTTGGACACTTTATAATCAATAAAAATTCTCTTCAGTATTTTTAACAGACAACGTATTTGGCATTTGATTCCGTAAAAAATTAAACTTCTCTTGAATTCTGAAAAACATCATTATAATGTTTTTGTTATAATTGGACATTTCTAATAAAATACATGTGTACAGTAAAATTGACTAAATTACTGTAAATAAAACTAACCTACAAACCTTCACACTTCTAAGTCAAGGACGTTTATTTTACTTTAGCATGACTTTCAAGCACCCTGGTTTAATTTCAGAGAACCTATAGAAATGAGAAAACAGTTATTTTAGGTAAAAATTTCAAACTGGTTAAGGAATATATCATGTAATCAATTCCAAATATCTACGCTAAATGAAATAGTTACTATCAAAGTACTCTCCTTTATTATTAAGTCAGTATCCAGGAGTGATATCTATGCTTATGTACTTTTAATCCATTGTAAAAATAAACAATCCTAAAGCTAGAGGGATAACTCCTAACTTAGTAGTTATTTAAGATTTTTCAAAAATCTCAAGCCTGAACTCAACTTTCATGAAGAACAGCATGGTATGTGAAGGATAAGATGATGTCTGTGTTACATTATTTCTATGCATTAAGTCAGTACTAAAAAGAAATCTCTAACATAAGTCTGATTCATCAGGCCATGAAATGCTTCCAAGTCCCTCAGTGTGAAATTTAAAAAACACTAGTCTCTACAATAGATCATTAATCCCAACATGATAATGCTCCAGTCCAACTACTCCTTTTGTAACAGTAACTCTAAAACGTCGTCTGTTTTTGTGATCAGAATTAATGCTACTATTTTCTATAATGTAGCCAAACAACATTTTATTACATGGCATAAACAAAATATGCCACACTAACTAAAACTAGAACTAGGGGGAGGTAGGTACCTAATGGTATACATCCTCAGTGAATCTATCCATCAACAGATCTTTCTTCTTAGACTTCTCTTGTCATTTTCTGTTACTGAATAATAATCACTTAATAAAAAGTTCATTTCACGTTTGTCACAGCTAAGATTATTAATGGCATTTAATTTATGAAGATGTATAAATTCATACTGACTGGAGTATTTCTGCTAAAGTTTAAACAAATCCATTATAATCACATTTCAGCAGAAATTCCTTCCAAAATCCACAAATATGTATATCCTTTCAAATAAATAATTAGCAACCTTAGACGATGATACACATAATCTAATTATCTTGAATAATACATTATCAAAGAAACACAATCATATTACTTTCTGTTAGATTTTAAATCTATGAAACAGTTTTGTCAGATGATTACTTCAAAAACAAAATGTATTTTTCCTTCATTTCTGGTTTTCTGAATATCATTAAGACCAGCAGGAAAAGTTATAATTTAAGCATGAATTTGTGGCTAATATCAGATGTTTAAATTTAGTTAACTACTCTAATAACTCATTTGAGCATACTATTAGTGTTTATTATCTGTATATGGACATTGCCATTATCAATAACAGAAATCTCTACTCACCTGAAGCTATGGCTTGTGAGGTATTTAATGACGGCTGGTTTGATGCGAGCAACTCCTCCTTGGCTGTGGTTTCCTCTCCCCGTAATCACAGAGAGATAGGACTTACCACCATTCTGCTTAAATTCTGTTACAACAGGAATTGGACCAGTTAAAATTCATTTGTCTTACATTCTCAATAGAAAACAAGCTTTAACTACTCAAATACATATAAAATTACTTTCATGGGGATTTACAGATTTATAACTTCAAAAAGCACCAAAATTGATGTTTTTAAATGGATATTTCATCTACATTGTTTAAGTATGGAAGTCTCAAAGCAATTCAAGTGCCTAAACATAAGTGAAATTTCTTCTCCAGTGGGGAGGGAGATTTCTATGTGCTACCAGAATTTCTCTCTAAAATAATGATAATGACAATAGTAATATTAATGACATCTAACAATTATTACATAGTTGGAGTCAGGAATTGCTTTAAGCTACTTATATTTATTAACTAAGAATCTTCACAATGACCCTTTTAATTAAATACTCTGAAGCCAGCCAGCCAGCTTTGGTCTGATTAGGAGCTCTGCCACCAAATGACTGGGCAGTATGACAATGGACAAGTTACTTGCCTATCTGTGTCTGTTTCCTTATCAGTAAAATGGGATCTAAAGCAACTACTTTATAGGATATCACCCTTCAGGAATCGCTATTAGCAAATCCACTAATTACAGCATGGACTATCTTATTGTTAAAGATAGACAATTGTTAAGAAACTCTTCCAAAGGCACCTGCCTGGCTCAGTCGGAAGAGCATGCAACTCTCAATCTCAGGGTCATGAGTTTGAGCCCCACATTGGGTGTAGAGATTACTAAAAAATAAATAAATAAAACTTTAAAAAAAAAAAAAGAAGAAGAAGAAAAGAAGAAACTCTTCCAAAGAGATGATTTTTAAATATCAAATGAATCTAGGCCTCTTACAAGAATGTAGCTCTTGCTTTGGATATGATCTTGTGAAAATTAAGTACAGAAACCCTGAAAGTCAATAACTGCTGCAATAAAGTAACAAAAACTCTGTTAATAATAAGAGTTGATTTAATGAACTAAATATCTTCTTCCTTTGTGATAAATAGCACAAGTTTTGATCATTAGCATAAAATAGATACATATATATACAATATAAATATTCTATATTCTGCTCACTAAGTTGCCCTAAGACTCCAGCAGATCCACAAACAGTTTTTCAAGTCTCACATCTCCAAGGCAATATTTAGCCTGGAATTTTAAGAGGGTATGTTGCTTATATTTCTAATTCCTTCTTTGCTTAAGATCTCCATTTCTACACTAGTCCATTACCCATTATTTCAAGCAATATTTTGTTCAAAATTCAACTCTTCCTGGGTGCTGGCTACACAGGGTAGTCACTTTGTAAAAAAGTTTTTATGCTATATAATTATTACCTGTACATTGTTCTTTATAGATGTGACATTACAAAGTTTACTTAAAAGAAACCTTAGATATCTTAACTATCCATAAGTCACTCTCATCATTCCTTCACCGCTGCTCCCCTTATCAGGGCAGTCATGTATAACACCTCATTTTTATTTATGTATTTTTAATGTTTATTTATTTTGAGAGTAAGTGTGAGTGAGAGAGGGGCAGAGAGACAGGGAGAGAGAGAATCCCAAGCAGGCCCATACAGTCAACACAGAGCCAGATGCAGGGCTCACTCCCTTGAACCATGAGATCATTTACCTGAGCCAAAATCAAGAGTCAGACGCTCAACCAACTGAGCCACCCAAGCACCCCATAACACTTCATTTTTAAATTCTCTGCTCTGAAAATGTTCAACAGTTGAATCACATGCTTCAAATAAAGTAGGTGTTCAAAGGATGTTTGTTGCATGAATTCAGGTATATGTTTAGGTCCCCAAATTTCAGGCTATTCCTGTCACTTATCACCTTTAAAAAAAACTACTTAACTCATTTTTAAGCCTATCTCAAATTTCTTACCATTTCTACTGTAAATATTTCATTATATATTTCAAAAAGGACTCTTACAAAATAAAAAGAACCACGATACTACCATCACATCTTAAAAACAGTTCCTTAATATCATGTTTCTAAAAATGGCTGAAAGTCTCCCTCAAAAAAATGGTTTTACAGTGACTTACTTAAATCAGGGTTGAAACAAGACCACACATTGCATTTGGTTGATATATCTCTGAAGTAACTTTTAATCTAAATGTTCCCCCTCCCCCTGGGCTTTTCTCTACAACTGGTTGAAAAACTTGGATCATTTATCCTAGATTTTTACAGTCTAAATATTGTTGATTGTATCCCCATGGTGCCATTTAACCTGTTCCTCTGTTCCCTGTAAATCCCTATAAAGTAGTAAAAACATCATTGGTGGTAGTGATGTATATTCTAATCAGAAGGCACTTAAGGGTCAGATATCTTTTTTGTTGTTGTTCATCCCCAAGTTTGACAATCATCTTTTATAACTAAAAGCAGTGGAGGGCAGAATCACAGATTTTCCCCTGGATACATTTCTGTTCAACAATACTACCATCTAGTGGTGACTAACAGTACCTACAGACTACCACAGGTGTCAACATGCACAACAGTGGGCCTGGCTTCAGAAAGGATTTGTATATTGGGTCTGACCAAGCATCACCTTATACAAGTTATTTAGCTCTTTTTTTTCTTGTAATTTTTTTAATTGAGATATAATTCATAAAACATAAAATTCATGATTTTAAAATGTATAATTCAGTGGATTTTAGTATATCAAAACACTGTTCAACTATCAATACTAATTCCAGAACACTCCATTGTCTCAGAAAGAAATTCTGTACTTGTTAGCAGTTACTCCCCAGTCCCTACTTTCTAGCCACAGTAACCACTAATATACTTTGTCTCTATTGGTTTGTCTATTGTGAACATTTCATATAAATGGGAACCATATAATAAAGTGGCCCTTTTGTACCTGGCTTCTTTCACAAAGCATGTTTACAAGGTTCATCCATGTTGTAGCATGTATCACTACCTGACTCCTTTTTGTGGCTGAATAATATTCCATTGTATGGATATACCAAATTTTGTTTGTCCTTTCATCAGTTGATGGACATCTGGTTGTTTCCATTTTTCGGCTATTATGAACATTCATGTACAAGTCTGTGTGTGGATGAATTGTGTTTTCAATTTTCTTGTATACATAACTAGAACTGCTAGGTCATATGGTAACTCTGTGTTTAATCTTTTGAGGAATGCCAACCTTTTCCACTGTGGCTGTACCATTTAATACTCCCACTAGCAATATAAAGGGTTCCAATTCTCCACATCCTTACCAACACTTATTATTTTCCATTTTACTAAACTTTTCAAATTATTAATTTCCTCATATATGAAATGAAAGGAATGCTTACCCTTTATTCAATCATTTATTTAAAAGTTGCTGTTGGGTGTTGAATGAAAGGTTCTATAAACAATGATGATTCAATAATCATTGCTGACTCAATTCCTGGCCATAAAGACAGATTTTAATATTCAACTATGTAATAAGCTTTTTATAAATACTGTGATACACAGGAGTACTGCAAGAGGCTATTAGTGGGAAGCCTAGATGGCAAGAAATGACAGTGTAGATAAAACAGAAAGAGGAGCAAAACATAAGATGAGAATAGGGAGGCAGGCAAGGAACAGATTACATAGGGATTTAGGAGTTTATGCTAAATGAAACATGACAACCTATACTCTCTTATCACGGTGCTTATTATTATGTAACTATTTGCTCACTGTCATCTACCCTACTAGACACCAAACCCCATAAAAATAGGGACTGTGTATCTTTTTCACTGCTTTATTCTTGATGCCTAGAATATACAATAATCGAATTTTTATTGAGTAAATGATGTATTCACCCTCTATAGACAGAATATTCTCTTATAATACTTCTATGTAAGTTTTTCCCTCCAGACTAAATAATATATTTAAAATGCTCTTAAATTTTCTCTTTTCAAATCTTTATTATTGTTTTCTAGATTTTCTCAAAGATTTCCAAAATTCTATTTAAAAAACAACTAGAGGAGGAGAATTCTTTACTTTACCAAAGAATGTCTAATAGACATAGTACAAACACAAATTCTAAAACACCATTATCCAACCACCAATATAATAATTGATTCAGTCAAGCATCATCAATGGAGGCTAAAATTACTAGGTGAAATATTGCAAGAGAATAGTTATTCACATAGTTGCAAAGTATCAATTGCCAAAAAATTACTAGTTAATTATAAAGAAAGAAAAGATACATTTACATAGGGAAACCTAACAGAGTCCCACCTCAGCTAAGAAATCAAACTTAACATCATCAATAATGGGGCAATCTGACCATATTATGTCTCCTGATATGTTCACCAAGGATGACCTAACATCACCTATGCAGCATTTTTTACCAAAAAAAAAATCTTTAACTAAATCTAATCACGAGGAAACAATCAGAGAAATTAAAATTGTAGGTCAATCTACCAAAGGCTTGGAGTCTTCAAAAATGTCAATAACACAGAAGAAAAAAATAGGCTGAGGAACTATTTTTATATATATATATTAAGTAATCTCTACATCCAATGTGGGGCTCGAATTCACAACCCTGAGATCAAGGGTCACACTCTACAACTGAGCCAGCCAGGCATCCCGGAACTATTTCTACATTCTGAAGGCTACAGCCATGGGACTGTCAACTGGAGAATGTGATGTCTGACTGGATCCTGAGTTGAGAGGGAAAAAATGGCACAGCTAAACAAGACATTTCCATACACTGGAGAAGTGTGAATGTGGCCTGTATACCAGACAATATTATAACAATGTTAAATATCTTAAAAGTGACAATGGTACTGCAATTATGTAGAATGGATTTGTTTCTGAGAGATAAACATGCTGAGGTATATAGAGGTAAGGTACCACAATGTTTAACATTTTATTTCCAAATGGTTCAGCAAGGGGCTCCTGGGTGGCTCAGTTGGTTAAGCATCCGACTTCAGCTCAGGTCATGATCTCACAGTCCGTGAGTTCGAGCCCCGCGTCGGGCTCTGTGCTGACAGCTCAGAGCCTGGAGCCTGCTTCAGATTCTGTGTCTCCCTCTCTCTCTGTCCCTCCCCTGTTCATGCTCTGTCTCTCTCTGTCTCAAAAATAAATAAAAACATTAAAAAATTTTTTTTCAAATGGTTCAGCAAAAAGCAATTTTAAAGACATTAGGCAATATGGCCAAATGTTAACAACTGATCAATCTAGGTAAAAGATATATGAATTTTTATTATACAATTACTTCAACTCCTCTATGGGTTCTTAATTTTTCAGTATAAAAAGCCAGGAAAGAAGATAGCAGTGAGAGTACACATGTTGATATGTTGATATTGTGACATTATAACTACATGCCTGTGAGTAGAGAAATGGATACATTATGACATGACACTTGAATACTGTACAACAGTTACAAGAAAAAAAATCAGACCATCAACATAAGTGTATCTTGAAAACTGTACTGGGTGAAAACAAATGGCTTGGTTGAAAAGTATAGTGTGAAATCATGTACATTCATTTTTTTAAATGCACAAAAGAAATACTACAGACTGATTATTGATGAAAATACATATAGTAAAGTACTTATTTTTAAAAACTAGTTAGGAACCAACCTGAAAGATGTTGATTTCCACTAGAAAGAGAAGGAAGAAAGAGAAAACGATTGGGAAGAATAGGGGTGCCTGGCTGACTCAGTCGGTAGAGCATTCAACTCTTGATCTCAGGGTTGTGGGTCCAAACCCCACGTTGGGTATACAGATTACTTAAAAAAATAAAATCTTAAAAAAAAAGTCTGGGAAGAATACAAAGGGGAGAATAAAAATAAAATATGAAGTATATATGGTAAAATATCATCACTCAGATTTATGGGCACGCAAGTGTTTTATTACATTACTGCAAGTATTTCAACAGGGTGTTCATGGTAAACAGATCAGTTTTCAACCTCTGCATCAGTCATATTTAATCAAGTATTTAATTAATTATAAATAATACATGTTGAATTGATAAACCTATATAAAGTATAGTTTAAAGCCTTCATATATATATTAACCAGAATAATACAACTATTAATTAACAGGCAGGATTATGGAGCTACAGGGTCACAGCTGAAGCATGGGACTCCATGTCTCCACAATAAAAAGGTAAGTTGAGAATTCAAAACTACTCTAGTAGTGGTAAAGGAGATGACTTCTAGTATTAGAGCATGGGGGAACTAAAACAGACTGAACTTAGTTCTAAGTGCTACCATCTGATAATGAAAAAGAAACAAGATACGTTAATGTATATGAAGTACATGATACTGGATGGAAAAAGATCCTTATCCAAAGCCCTGGGAAGAGGTAGAATTTAGAGAAGAAGCAGGTAGTGTCCTTTCCATGACCTGCAAAGACATATACAAGCAGAAAGGGAGAGAGAGGGAGCACTTCCGTAATGCAAACACTCAGAAAGTCTGCCTTTTGTGATAATTCTGTAAAAATCTTCAGACCTTATTTATTTCTGCATTTTATTAAATATCTACTGAACAAGTTACATCTAATCTATAAGCTTTAATAGCTTTAATATTAGCTTTAATAAATGTCTACTGGGGCGCCTGGGTGGCGCAGTCGGTTAAGCGTCCGACTTCAGCCAGGTCACGAACTCGCGGTCCGTTAGTTCGAGCCCCGCGTCAGGCTCTGGGCTGATGGCTCAGAGCCTGGAGCCTGTTTCCGATTCTGTGTCTCCCTCTCTCTCTGCCCCTCCCCCGTTCATGCTCTGTCTCTCTCTGTCCCAAAAATAAATAAACGTTGAAAAAAAAAAATTTTTTAAAAAAAAAATAAATGTCTACTGAATCTATTAGCTTTAATAAATCTATTAGCTTTAATAAATGTCTACTGAATAAAGATGTATGATATTCCTGAAAAGTCTCATTTATAAGTCACAGAAGATTCCCAGATTATACCATGCTCTCCCTTTATTTTTTTTTCAAATTTTTATTTAAATTCTAGTTAGTAAACATATCGTGTAATATTGGTTTCAGGAGTAGAATTCAGTGATTCATCACTTACATATAACCCCCAGTGCTCATCACAAGTACCCTCCTTAATGCCCATCACCCATTTAGCCCATCCTCTGCCCACCTTCCCTCCATCAACCCTTGGTTTGTTCTCTACACCATGCCCTCTCTTTAATAAATACAACAAGAGAATACCAATATAACTAAAATAGGAAAATAAAGGGGCACCTGGGTGGCTCAGTCGGTTAAGCGTCCGACTTTGGCTCAGGTCATGATCTCACGGTCTGTGAGTTCGAGCCCCGTGTCGGGCTCTGTGCTGACCGCTCAGAGCCTGGAGCCTATTTCAAATTCTGTGTCTCCCTCTCTCTCTGACCCTCCCCCGTTCATGCTCTCTCTCTCTCTGTCTCAAAAATAAATAAACGTTAAAAAAAATTTTTTTTTTTTAAATAAATAAAATAGGAAAATATAAACAAAATGTTAATGACCAGGCTAATGAGGATTCTTTTCCAAGAACGTCCCTGTGAAGAATGAACCTAATACAAACATCTATAAATGTGACACAGATATCCTGAGCCTGAAAATTCAGATTCTCCTGAATTGGTAAATTTACCAATATAAGCAAAAACATATTTTCTACTGATAATTTGTCATTACCACAGTCCTACCTTCAGTTTTCTGCTGTAAAACTGTCATCAAATGTTCTATAGCTTCATCCACATGCAGCCCGTGGAGGTCTAAAACGTTCTGTGGCAGCAAGGAGGCATTGACTTTCTCAAAGATCTCCACGGCAGCAAGGTGATTGGCTTCTTTCATCTTCTGCTCATGGAGACTACCCTTTAATTATAAAAAGATCACCAGTAAACACTTTTGATATTTGCTACTTAGAAGGCAATGAGGAAACAAAAATTGTCCCAAATAAAATGTAGAACAAAAAAGGGAACAGCAAATCTAAAATTTTAAATAATGCAATGGGCTAATATGCAAGAATGCACCACAGTTTAGGTGAATTTCAGTGAATTAATAACATATTTCTTACAATATTAAATCATCATTTCTAACATATTTCCTGATCCAAAAATCATAGATGAGGAAAACTTAAATAAACCCTTCTCAAGAAGGAATCCATTAGTTTATCCTTTGATAATCCTGGCCTCATCCCTTTCAACACCCTGTGGTTACCCCCAAAGCCATCTCTCAAGGTTTGTTATTGGGACTCATGAGGTTATACCAGTTTGATGTCTTTCTTTACACAATCACAAAAAGTAAGCCATATGGAACCACAAAGCTAAAAAGGAAATCAGACAGGTTTCTTGTAATACCATGTCCAATAAGCCTGAGTCGAAATTTTACTTCCCTGAAAGATATTAATGTAACTTTCTTTTTCAGACCATAAAAGTGATACATTACTGGGATGCCTGGATGGCTCAGTTGGTTAAGTGTCCAACTTCAGCTCAGGTCATGAGCTCATGGTCCGCGGGTTCAAGCCCCGCATCAGGCTCTGTGCTGACAGGTCAGAGCCTGGAGCCTGCTTCAGATTCTGTGTCTCCCTCTCTCTGTCCCTCCCCTGCTCGCTTTCTCTCTCTGTCTCTCAAAAATAAATAAAAATTAAAAAAAAAATTTTTTTAAGTGATAACATTACTAAAAATTCAAACATGATAGAAAGCACAAGGTCTCTGTAATTCCACCCTGAGGTGGTCAATATTAACATTCTGCTGTCTTTCCTTCAGAAAACCTGTATCTGTTTAGAAGTAGTACTGAATGACAGAATTTAACCTAAAAGAAAATATGGACGGTCAGAATAAAAAGTAATTCATGTAAGTCACAAATGCAAAAGGAACCACAGAAATTGAGCATTTCAAAGGAGACATAATTCTCAGAACCATACATTTCTTATATATCAGGATACCTTATGTCACCTATATAATCTACATTCCCCAGAATAACTTGATCTAGTCACAATACGAGTATCACCTGCTTTAAGATTATTCAGACATCGTAAGGAACAAAGAAACAGTAATCAGTTTTCCTTTTTACCTGCTGGGCATAAAACGTGGCAACGTGTTTTTTCCCCATCCGGTAAGCTTCTTTTGCTTTGCTGTAGCATTCCATTCTCTTCTGTTGATGAAGGAAAGCCTCTGCCCTGTAGTCATTATACTCTGGATACTCAAAATCCTGGAAAGATGGTTCACTTGGTATATCTTCAGTCTCTTTTGATTTCTTGGCCTGTAAGATGTTACACAATGAGTAAAATACAAAGAAAGTAGAAAAATACAGGCTTTACGTTCAGAAAATGTATGTGAAAATTGGGCTCTACTATTTTTTTTTAAGATTTTAATTTTAAGTAATCTCTATACCCAAAGTGGGGCTCTAACCCACAACTCTGAGATCAAGAGTTGCATGCTCTACTAACTGAGCCAGCCAGGGGCCCCTCTATCATTTTTTGTTTCTTCTCAGAAAACAGACTCTCCCCAGAGTCTACCTAGTAAGTCATGCATTTCGTGGCTATCATTTTTTCATGCTATAGGGCACCTCTCCTTTAACCACTCTTATCTTAGAAGATGTTGAAAAGTTCTCTAAAATTATCAGAATATAATTAGGTCACAAAATCAAGCCAAAAGAGAAAACAAACACTATTCAAAGAATAACACTCATTTATCAAATGCAAAATTTACCAAATTCTAGTTTGTAAACCCATTCAAAAAGTCTAATCACTGAAGGTAGTAATGGCATATTTCAATTTATGTGTTTTAAAAAACAATCAATAAAATAACTAAATAGTATTCTTTTTAAAACAGAAGGGCATATAGAGTGACCATAGCTAACAGTAAAAATTATAAGTAGGTTTATGGGGCAGGTCACTACCAACTAGCCACTATGGTAGTGTTGACTTCTGAGCCTTTTGTAAAATCATCTATCAAGTAACTGTCATCCAAAATACACCCTTAAATTATACAAGCAAAAGTAACTCTAAAACACAAAGTACTGAAAATAATTATGCCTCAAATACTCCCCACCAAATAGAAAAATTGCATGTTTCTGAAGATGTGTCTAAAATATCAAAAGTCAGTGTTTAAAAAACAGCAAAATATAGTGACTTCTATGTCCAGTTTGGTTTTTCATTTATCACATACTTTAAAGTGCTATTTGCAGACAACTGCTCGCAAACAGGGACAACTGCTCGCAAACCCTAACCCTTAGTGTGTCACTGGGGGGCAGGAGTGGGGATTAAATATTATAGTTTAAATGGATTTTTTTTAAAAGCTTAAAAGAATTCCAAGTATCAGGTGCCATACGAAGTAATTTAATGAACATTTTATATAAACTCAATCCCAAAATCCCCCCCAAAAATATAATCTTCAATATCTTAAACAAATCATGCTTTTCTGATATAACTGAAAGTAAATTAAATGGTATACGTTAAATTTCTAAAAACTGAAAATTGTCATTAAATTAGAAATATTATCAAAGATTATAATTATAAGGTACTCTACAATCTTTAAGAAAATGCCACTTTAATTTTTTAAGGTAATAGCATTTAATATATATTAAATATTACATTTAAATTATATGTATATATTATATAATACACATATTACCAATTGACCATTTTTTCAAATTTCCTGCCTGTGAGTAGAGTCAGAAGTCACAAAAGGTTGGGGGGGGGGGGGGGGAACTGGTCTAAAATATAGTAATTGACTGTATATTCTTTTTATTCATTACACTTTGCTTATTTAGCCCCTAGAATTCTAGAGGTTTAAAACAAGTTAAAGAATAAAGATATCATCATCCTCCAACTCATTACCGAAGTCAAAAATCTGTAAATACACAGTTGATTTACTTTTACAACAAATACCCAACTTATTTTATGAAAGAACACAAGGCTCTCTCTCACATCAGAATATTCATAGGACCCACACACATCCTTTTGTCACTCTTGTCCGTACTTAATCACAAGCTTGTTTCATATTAATGTTTAAATATTCCATGAGTAGATGGCTTGAATCTCTGGTAAAAATCAAACATTTTAAAGGAGGGGTTAATAAAAATGCTTTCCATGACTTTTGAAAAGCCACAGTGCTTACAGTATGAACATAAATGTTTCATAGCATTAGAGTCTCTGTTGGTGTTCATACTAAAAAATGCAAATCACATTTGGTTCTCTGGGAAGAGACCCTTTCTTATTCTTTTAAAAAGAAAAAAAAACAGTATATAAGAGAGATACTTTCTCAAATAGCTACCCTTTTTCAAAATAAAACTATGATTTTTTTATATCCACTTCATACTGATATGGTTTATTATAACCTCATTAACAAGGGCCAAGTGAAATATATGCTTCCTAAGAATTCACCTCATTAGTGCCACTTATGTACTATAATACCAAAACCATCTCCCATGGTTAACAAACTTATAAATTTTATTAAAGGGTAAAAGGAAAAATAGTAGTATTAATAAAACACAGTTTTAAATGTTAGTTCCTTGAAAATAGATAAGCCAAAATATTACTGATACCAGGATACTCCCCTTTAGTATCTGTGGTCCCTTCGGGTCCTAGGATATCAAAGACAGAGTATTCTGCTCACAAATGTTAAAATATTTTTATCAGCATTATGATACCTGCCTATATTTTGTGAAAAAAAGCTAAGAATAATCCTCAGAATAACTTAAAGTCTACCTTTTGGCCAATGTCTACATAACTCACAAAATCTACTTTTCTTATTTGAACATCTGCCATTTTGAGCAGGCACAACTTCTTCTCATCACCTCCTCTATCACCATAATGACCCAAAGTCCCTTGCTCTATTATCAGGAGAAAGAAGAAATAATCTTCATTCCCACTTGGCCTTGACAGTCTCATCATCAACTTGTATCCTCTCTGCATCTTATGAAATATGATACCTATCTACCCATGATGAACACAGGCATATTTAGCACTAACAGATCACATGAATACAAAAATTAACTGAATCCTATATATCAATAAAGTGATGGTGATATATTGAACACAAGTTATCCCTGGTGGTCTTAATTAATAAGAATAACAGATGATAAAAAAAAAAGCCTGAAGCTAACACAAAATTTATATACAAAATCAATTATATTTCTATGCACTTATAATGTTCAATCCAAAAATAAAATTAAGAAAACAACTTAATTTATAACTGCATCAAAAAGAATAAAGTAACTTAGAAATAAATTTAACAAAACACATGCAAAATTTACACTCAAAACTACAATACAATGTTGAAGAAATTAAGACCTAAGTAAATTGAAAGATACTCCATGTTCATGGACTGAACCCAATATTGTTAAGCTGGCAATACACCTCAAGTTAATCTACAGACTCAATACATTTCACATAAAAATTCCAGCTGGCTCAGTTGGAAGAGCATGCTCTTGATAAGAGGGTCATAAATTCAAGCCCCATATTGGGTGTAGAGATTACTAAAAATAAATAAATAAATAAACTAAAAAAAAACAAAAACAAAAAAACAAAAGAAAACAAAACCCTCTTTGCAGAAAATGGCAAGTTGAGAACTACAAAGGGACCAGAAGAGGCAAAACAATCTTGAGAAAAGAACACAGTTGGAAACTCACATTTCCCTATTTAAATCTTAACTACTAACCTACAGTAATCAAGGCAGTGTGAAACTGGTATGATGACAGACATACAGATCAATGGAACAGAAATAACAGTCTAGCAATAAACTTATAGTCAATTCATTTTCAACTAGGGTGCTAAGAAAATTAAATGGGGCAAGAACAATCTTTGCTACAAGCGGTGCTGTGACAACTGGATATCTGCATGCAAAAGAATGAAATTGGATACCTATCTACATATACCATATACAAAATTAACTCAGGGGAGCCTGGGTGGTTAAGTATTCGACTTCGGCTCAGGTCATGATCTCACAGTTCGTGAGTTCAAGCTCCACATCAGGCTCTGTGCTGACAGCTCAGAGCTTGGAGCCTGCTTCAGAATGTGTGTGTGTGTGTGTGTGTGTGTGTGTGTGTGTGTGTGTGTGTCTCTCTCTCTCTCTGCCCCTCCCCCGCTCACGCTCAGTCTCTCTCTCTTTCTCTCCCTCCCTCCCCTCTCAAAAATAAACATTAAAAGAAATTTTTTTAAAGAATTAACTCAAAATGGATCAAAGATCTAAACATGACAAGCACTAAAACTATAAAACTATATTTTAGAAGAAAATATAAAAACAAACAACAAAAAAATTACTATATAACATGAAAAACAAAAACACTTCACGACCTTGGATTAGGCAATGGTTTCTTAAATATGACACCAAAAGTACAAGCAACAAAAGAAAAAAAGATAAACTGCACATCATCAAAATTAAAACTCTTGTGCTCCAAATAAAAGACACCATCAAGAGCAAAAAGACAACCCTCAACATGGGAGAAATTTTACAAATCATATGTCTGGTAAGGGACTCGTATCTAGACTATATAAAGAACTCATACAACTCAAAAATAAAAAAACTTTTTTTAATGGGCAAGGAATATAAATAGACATTTCTTCAAAGAAGATATACAAATGTCCAATAAGCACATGAAAAAGTGTTCAACATCACTAGTCTTCCCTGAAGACTAGTGCAGATCAAAATGACAAGGAGATTCTTTATTAACCATTTCTTTTATTTCCTGTTTTCTGATGCTTTGACATCCAGGGCCTTGCTAACCCCTAGAGAGGCAGTACCCCGAACCCTGGGGTTAGCCAATTCTGAGAGATAGCAAACAACTCATCTGCTAGCATACCTTACATATGTAAACCCACCAACCTAGAGTTCATACCCTCAACTACTTCCTTTATGGGGTTCTCAACCTCAGGGTCACCATCCACATTGTCTAATCACCCATGCCAGATACCAGAACACCAGGGACAGTTCCTACTCCCCAGAGCCCGCTGAAACTGTTCAAACTAGCCAATCTTAAACCTGTTTACCCTGCCTCACCTATTCCTCCCCACAGAAACCACAAAAAAGGCTCTTGCCCACATTTCCACTCTGC
This sequence comes from Prionailurus viverrinus, assembly GCF_022837055.1. NCBI lineage: Eukaryota > Metazoa > Chordata > Mammalia > Carnivora > Felidae > Prionailurus > Prionailurus viverrinus. Next base: position 172,745,932 of record NC_062564.1, read on the forward strand.
TCCCTGTCTCCTGACTGACCCTGGTTCTTCTCCAGGTGGCCCTGGATGGCAGGCCATGCCTCCTGTTTCTAGAGATCTGTGAGTATAATAAATTTCTTCCTTCATAACATTTCCATGTCTAGGTATCTTACCATATCTGATTAAAACAAATCCCATGTACCCTTAGGACAACTTCACAGCCACTAAGATGGCTATAATCAAAAAGACAGATATTAACAAGTGTCAGAGATGATGTGGGTAAATTGTAACCCTCATACATTGCTGGCGGGAACATAAAATGGTAGAGCCACTTTGGATAAAAATTTGGCAGATTCTCAAATAGTTAAAATTTTCTGCCTAGATATTTAACATATTTACATCCTAAAACCCACCATAGCACCACCCCATTGTTATTCAATTAAGCCCCATATGCTACTGTGTAGAGTCTATACAGAAAGTTATAGAAATTCAAGTGCTTACCATACACAATGACATTGAATAAAAAAATCATAATCGGCTACAAATTCATTATTTTGAACAGATATCCCACCTAAATGAAATATGCTACTGGTGGTTAAATTTCCAATCTAGTTAAAATGTGAGAAATAATCATTAAATTACATCAACAAACCAATTACATTTTCATATGAAATTATTTACTTTATAATAAAAAATAAGTAACTACCTTTTTCTCCTTAGACTTCTGTGTAGCATGAGAAGTGACATTCTCATTTTGATGAACAAACTCTTGCGCTACAACTGTTTTCACAGGGTCTCCTTCAAGAACGCAGTTTAGAAACTGGACTGTGTGTTCTAATGAATAGCTGTAGAGAGTTATAAATATGATGTCAATAAAAAAAAAGTTATATGAAAACATTAACATAAGCAACACTTCAAACATTTTAAAATATGAAAAATTGGCTCATTTCTAAGTTTTAAACACTAACTTTATGTATCTCAAAGACTCAAGAGTGATAAGAAGGAAACAATAAGCCCCCCAAAACTAATTTCTTAAATTAATACCAAAAGGTAACATATTGATAATTAATTCACTGTCTGATCTTTTATTACAGATTGATTATCCACAACAAATCTTACTTTCATTTTATCACCTATACTTCTTAGGTCTCTTGCTGGATTCACACATGGTTTCAGTTTCCTTCAAACATCAGACAAAAGATCTTTAAACTGACATTTTTATTGTGTCAAATTTTACTTTTTACTTAAACCGTAAGGTTCTAGTCAGAGAAACTCTAAGCAGGGACACAGAAAGGAAAAAGTAAAACACTATCCTACCTCTCACCCCTAATTATTCATGCATATTTTCACAGTGATTCTATATTGCAGGCAGTATCAAATTCTACAAATTGACAAAGACTTGAAACACTCATGTTCCAATATCTAAAGAAACTCATTTCAAAGCAAATTATAAATGATTTTATACTGCTCATTATTTCAGGCTATATGCCTCTGATCTCTTCCAATGACCAGGTAATTAAGGGCTGACAAGAAAGGAATATTTGTGAAATATGATAGTTCCCCTAAGTAGTGTGACATTTTGTTCTTCTTCAATTTAATGAAGACAACCTTTGATGGAGAACCATTTTGAACTACCAATTCCACTTTAGCCCTGATCTTGCTGCCTCAGATATGCTCAACAAAACAAACAGAGGTTCCTAGGGGTAGAAGCTACCAGCAACTATCCACATCCTAAATAGCCCTTAAAATTACGGGCTTGCTTACTCAGGGGGCTGGAAGGCAGTATCTTCCATTAGTGATGCTAGAGGAATATGGTCCTGGAACATTGTACTGTAGGCATATTCTCAGTAACTGAACCCACTTACCCTTCTTACCAGGATGATGGTGAAGCTACTACTAACTGAAAAAACTATACAGCTGCTGGAAAACAAATGGAGGCAACTGACCATCTACCCTGATGGGCCGGACTAACCCATCACTCTGGGCATCCCCAGGAAGGACTCACTCCGTCCCCCTTACCTTGTCTGGGGACCCACAACTCGGTTTTTTACAACTGGCCTTCTTGCCCCAGGTCCCTATAAAGGAGAGTTGCCATATACCAGTGCCACTCCCCTAATCCCCATGCCCACCCCCCACCCCACCCCCTGGGGAGATTTTAACACATAACTCTAAGAAAACAGCAAGTTAGGTAGCAAAAACAAATAGGGAAATTGTGGATTGGAATAATAACATTAAAAACTTGATTTAAGTGACATGCTTAGAACTCTACATACTCAGCAGAGAATATTCTTTTTCAAAAGCACTTTCATGTAATAGTTATAAAAACTGATCATGTATTAAACCACAAAGAAAATCTTAAATTTCAAAAAGAACTCTTCCAGGCCACATTCTTGTACCTCAATAAAACAAAACAAAATAAGCAATAACCCTCACCTCACTCACCACCAAAGCCATTAAACCATTTAGAAAATTAAAAAGCCTTGGGTAAATGAGAAAATCAATCTGAATTAGAGATTATTTTAAAAATAATAAAAATGAAAATACTACATATCAAAATCAAAGTATTACATATATATAAAAACATGATAGAAAGAAAAAATTAATGCCCGTAAGTGTATTTGTTATTAAAGACTGAAAGGAAACAAACTAGCCAAAAAGTTGAAAATACATCAACAAATTTTAAGAGAAAGGAATTATCAAAAATAGAAAGGAAATGCCAAAAATTAAAAACAAAAATAAATGATTACAAATATAAAATAGACTTTGATCAATAAAAGAAGAGCTTGTTCTTTAAAAGGATCAATCTGGTGCTCGCTCCAGCAGCACACATACTAACATTGGAAAGATACAGAGAAGATTTGCATGTCGCCTGCACAAGGGTAACATGCAAATTCGTAAAAGGGCCAATCTGATAAAGAGCAAAAACAGAACACAGAAAAATAAAAACATTAGGAAAAGAAAAAGGAATACAATCAAATACACAACAGTGTTTTTAATTATCAAATAATATTACATATAACTTAACAACAGTAAGATTGAAAACGAAGGTAAAACTGATTTTCTAACAAACTACCAGAACAGACTCATGAAAAAAGCAATCTGAATAAAGCAATAACCTTAAGATAGTGAAAGATGCTGAAGACCTTCTCTCTAAAAAGGTACAACTCCAGAACCTTCAAAGTACTAATTTACTTAAACTTTCTAGAGCATACAGAAAAACAGCAGTCTTTCCAGGTTACTTTATTAAGTCTAATACTAAATAAAACTCTGAAACCAAAAATATGCCAAAGAGAACACAAGAACAGAAAATCACAGACCAATCTCATTTAATTGCTGGTGCAAAAATCCTGCAATCAATTCTTAAACTGCATTTAAAGAAAAAAAATCAAAAATAAAAATCTGAAGGTAAAATAGGTTTTATTCTAGAAATCTATTGTGATTGAAATACACTAATAAACTAAAGAAAAATCCATATTAGATTCTCAGTTATAAAAAGGCATCTATTCAAAACATCTCTTGCCAAAATACAAATTTAAGAAATATATTAAGATTGAAATATATATTATTCAAACCAGAAGTATTCCTAACATGCCAAACATCAAACATTGTGTGTAACACTACGATAATTAAAACAATATGGTGGAAACCCAGGACCAAACGAAGAGCTCAACAGAACTGAAAAATCTTTAAAGGAAAATGTATATTTTGGAATTTAGCAAATAATAGTGGTTGTATTTTGTATCAGTGGGTGAAGATAATCTATTCATCCAGTTGCTTATTTGGAAAAACAATTAAGTTAAATCTCTACCTCATACCATACACAAAATTTAGAGGATTTTGAAAACTTAAAACTCCTGGATAAATGGGAAATACTAGATTATTTAAAACTTTTTAACTATTAAAAACACTGAAGAAAATATTTTTATAATATTGGGGAAGGACAGACTTCCTAAAATGACATTAAACTCGGAAACAATAAAGGAAATGATTTTCTGATAAAACATATGAATTAAAACATGTATACGCCCAAAGTGACTATATGCCAGGTTAAAAGGTAAGTATCAGAGTAAAATAATAATTATAATCTATAGAAACAAAGATAACTACATATAACATATAAAATGAGCTCTCACAAATGAAGAAATACAAAGAACCAAATGGAAAACAGGCAAAGGTAAGCAATAAATAGAAAAATAAATTAATTGAAAAGGTTCAACCTTCCTAGTAATCCACAAAATTAAAATTTAAACAACAATGAAATATTTTACCCATCACGATCCCAAAACTTTTAGAGATTATTAACATCCAGGGTGGATTACACTATCAGTACATATAACACAGAAAGCCTTTATCCAAAAAAAAAAAAAAAAAAAAATTGGCTTACACATACAAAGCACACACACATTAGTATATATATGAGAAAAAAACTGAGGCCTATAAACCAGTTTCCAAAACCTGCTCACTTTCTGCATTATGTACATTGCATTTAATTGTTTATAATATACTGATTACTTGTTATCAGAAAAATTAAAATAATACACTTTCAATGACATCACAATAGAAATTATAGATAATCCTATCACTCACTTGTGGTCCTTGAAAATGTCCACCAGAAAATTTTGGTTAATAGCTGGAAATATCTTAAAAAGCTGCTTCTCCTTTAGTTTAGTGGCACAATCTTTTTCAAACATAAGTGCCTCCCTTTTCTAAAACAAACAAAAAAGACAAAAATCATCCTTCAGATGGAATTTATAACACTAATCATGCTGATCCAAAAGCATGGTTATTTTGTTGCAAAAAGATTAATCATTTAAAAGCAATCACAGACTTTCTTCACTGATTAAAGACTGAAATTAGTAATATAAGTATTCTTGCACTATTTATTTATATCCCATTTTTTGCAAAATATTTGAAGCTGTTCTTTGATATACACACACAATCACACAAGTACATATATGTGTGCAAGTGTATATAAATATACACATACTCTCACATATACATACCCAGCATATTCAGACATATTATATAAAACAGATGAAGATATATGTACACATATGTAAACAGGATATAAATAAATGAAGAAGTCAGAGAGTAAAGTAAGAATATAGGATAAAGCTAGCAAATAAAATTAGTATATAAATGCATGCCATAAAATCCTGTACAATTGCTAAAGATGGGCCACAAATTCAGTTCTGAGCTTCTTAGTGGCCAAAGCAAAGGGGGAAACAAAGATTCTCAGTGTCCATAAAATAAAAACAAACCAGTTGCTCAGGAGAAGTACAGCTTTTTCTGGTACTGAGACCTGAGAGAAATTTCTCCCATGGGTCCTCATAAAAGGGACACTGTGTGATGCTGTGAACAACGTCCTCAAAAACATATTCTCCTCAATGGGCAGAAACTACAATGTACAAATAAGTTGCAAATTCAGGTTGACAGAAAATCTTAAAATTCACAATTTTAAAAATTTTCACAAACATATTTACTCCAAAATAACTGTATGAGACCTGTCACTAATTCTTGTTTTCTCACAAGTTACAATTGGATCCATTTAAATTGCCAAACTAAAGAACTTTCTTAAAAATGTGCTTTTTAAATTCTAACCTAGGAATGTGGTAAACATTCTTAAAGTGATTTCTAACTCTGAGACAATTTGTTGACGTTGTGATGTAGGTACAGAATATTTTTGTTTGCTAGCAAGATGCTAATATCTGAAAAATAACTTCCTATAAAATTTCAAAGGTGACTCTGAAAATATAAAAATTGCAATCATCTAGGACAACCTTAACATATTTAGGTCATTTATAATACCAAACAACAAAAGAGGATTCACAACAGGTGACAATCTGACCAGTAAAAGGGACTGGTAAAGCTGAACACATCACACATCACAAGAGTAATGGAAACAAGCCACCTCAAGAATGAATTAAAAATATTTCATGTTTTATTTAAGATACACATTATAATCTGAATTTACTAAAAAATTCAGTGATCAGATTTACTAGCACCCTACCAGGTCACAGAGTTTCTAAACTACAAATTCTAAGGTCTCATCAATGAACTGAAAACTCATGACCTTATTCTACTCATATATTATGCCTAATGTTTATTTTATATTCTTTGCTTAAAAAAATACAAAGTGTATTTCTGCTTTGGAGATGAAGAGTGAAAATAAAGCATTAAGTAAGAAATTCTCTTACTGAGGCTCTACCTAAGGAGAAGTATCCTTGGGACCAAGTAAGTTCAGCTTCTATTTACCCAACCCATAGAAAGATAAGCAAAATTCACTGATAGAAAAAAGAAAAATGCATTAAGTTGGGAAGTGAAGGTACTCATTTGTTCACTATTACACTGAGAAATTAATTAAAAGACAGATTAGAACCATAGTTTCAGCATTAAAAATGGAGTTTCAGGTAAAGGTGTCACACCATTTGGGCATAAGTTATGAGATTTCCTTATTTTTAAGAAAATACATTTCTCCAATTTATTACATATATAAATGAAGAGGATATTTGAAAGAACACTACATTATAAGACGTTACCAAAGAGACTGCTCCTTGGACTATGTAAACATGCAACAATGGTAACATATTCCCAATTTAATTCACAAAATAACTGGGAAAAATAAATACGAAGGTAGAAGAATCCCATCATTCTTCCTATGCCCCAATTCTATGTATTTCAGCCAAATATAAAGGTGCTCCTTTTGAAGAGTCAAATGAGTAAGAAAGTAAGTAAAATGTTTTAGATACATCTAAGAATTATTTCTTTTCTTTGAGAACTGGACTAAATAACCTCTAAGTTCTTCTCCTTTTTGATTTTGAAATTTTCTAATACTAATTTTCAGAATTCCAAAAAAGGCTGAGAAGAAATGCAAAAGAAACCAAATTCACTTATGGCCTCATAAAATCTGATATGCTGAATAAGGAACAAAAATAAAACTCAAAATAAAGTTTCTGTTTGAACTTGTTTGACTGAAAGTTACAAAAAGAAGAGTATTCAATTTCTTAATTCAAATTCATAAGTTTCTAAAATAATTCTCTAAAAAATTTTGTTTTGAAGTTGGGATAGTTCTTTAATAGCAAGACAAACATTTCTTTTTACTGATTTATGAATAAAATTATCTTTAAATGAAAGATTTCTTTCATGTTTTTCTAAAATTAAAGAATTATAGAAGTAAATACTAAAAGCCAAAAAAATGCAGCTTAATCACCTGCAAAATTAAATCTAAAATAACAGTTTCGTACAGACAGGCTCTTTTATTTTTTTATAGAATATCAACTAATCTCCCAGAGGCAAAAACCTCCAGCTTCAAACTTCAAAACAATTTTCAATTTTAACATTAACTTCAATCAGGTTAAATACAGATTCCAGACTAGAAAATTCAGAATTAAATGAAAATCACAAAGTAAACATACAATCAACCTAGAGTCAGAGACAAAGGCTTAATGGTTAAGGCTTAATACTAACTCATACCAAATCATGTTTTTCCTGTAAGGCAATTTCTTCTGACATTATTTCTCTGAGTGACACTTTTTTAGTTTGAGTGTTCCAATGATCCAATAAGGGTAGCATTTCAGGTGCTGCTAAAGTCTTCAGTAATTTTTTGCCTGTTCTCTGAGATGACTTTTGTTCAGGATTATCAAGACCAATACTCCCAACCAGGGAAGGATCTACAAAAGCAGTATAAATAGTGTCAGACCCTCACCAATAAATATACAAATTAAGCATTACTCATTCTGTTACAACTACCTCAGAAAGACCAAAGAAACATGATTTTTTATTTCTAGCTTCTATAACATAACTCTGAGGTTTCAAAATAGATAGTCACATAATTGCAAACGAGACGTATGTATAAATGTTTCAAATGAGCAAGGATGTGGGTATCATTGTAAATCAACTCAATACTTTCTACTTTTTCTAATATTTATTTTGAGAGAGAGAGAGTGAGAGAGAGAGAGAGCGCGCGCACGCAAGAGCGAGTGTGTGCAGGCTGGAGGAGAGGGGCAGAGAGAGAGGAGAAAGAATCCCAAGCAGGCTCCGTGCTGTCAGCGTGGAGCCCAACAAAGGGCTCAATCCCAAGAATTGGGAGATCATGATCTGAGCTGAAATCAAGATCAAACCAACTGAGCTACCCAAGTGCCCCCCCAACTCCTTTTTTTTTTTTTTTTATCACATCAACACAGAAAAAATGACACACACATACATTGGTAAACAAAGGGAGTTGTAGCCCGGTGGTAGTGACCAGCTAGAGTAGCTCTGGTCAGCTCTGCTCAGCCACTCCAAGGACTGAAAGGACCAATATTCTGGCAAACCTGCAACCCACTAGAGGCACACAACAAATAAATACTGAACAAATGATATATTCAACACAAGGAAGAAACTGAACATTCTAAGAAGTTCACAATAACAAGATTTAATGTATAATATTTCAGCATCTCTAAGGGTAGCAGCATATTTTATACATTCCTTTGCTTTCCCAGAGAATAAAGAAACAGCAAATACTGCCATCCACATAAACTCTGATACCCTTCCAGTACCTCTAGCTCTCAAATAGCTTTAGCTCTTGAAGCTACAACTAAAGCACACCCAAAGAATCTTCAACCTGGAGTCCTAGTGTGAGGCGTATAAAAGAGGCGTCTGAAGGAAACATGCACAAAAGGAGGCCCATTAACAGGTCCGCCACCCTGCACTCATCACTGACAACACTACCTAAATAGTTGTCTGGAATCAAATATTGTCAATTTGGCAGATGTTACAAAAGCAGGCTGACTTTTGTGCTCTAATAATATTAACATCAGTAAAAATTTTGAATAACCAAGTAACAACTGAATGATGCTCTCAATCAAACACATGAACATGTTAGTGCTCTCGAACCAGAACAAAATCTTAAACAGGCAATACCCTGACTATACGTATTAGAGGACACCACAGGTGGTCCACTGCACTCAAGAAAGTTAATTACGGGTGCTTTTTAGTTCTTCTAGCTTTATTTTATTTCAATATTAAATGTTAAATATTTTGAAAGAACTTTAATTTCAAATCCAAATTCTTGGGTAACACATTTTGTGGCAGTATATTTAATAATGCATTAAAATTCGTACACATACACCAAGTTTCAACATCATGACAAGAACATTAGAAGTAAAAATATGTGCTTTACCTCGCGTAAACTTGCCAGAGGATACTTCTTCTTGTCTTTGTCGCTCCTAAACACAAATGCAGGACAGGGGATTGGCAAAGGAGGGTGCATTATAAAATAAGATTATATTATTTTTCTCTAGAAATCACTTCTCCTTGTAAAACTATCAACTGTCCTTGCCAAATCTAAGTAAAACAATAAAACTAGATAAGATTATGAAGTAGGACTATATTAATATATTTTTGCCACTTACAGAGCTTAGACTGGTTTTGTTTTGTTTTTTTTAGCAGTTTTTGAAATTTAATCAATCAGTGCTACAAGTCTTTAGAGTAAAAACTATTTATGATTTTTTCTCTTAAAAAAAGTCAACAATCATATTGAGCTCCATCATTAGTTATATAATTTGGCCCAACTGGAAATAATCAAAAATACTAGAAAGAGGAAAAATATCAGTAACCTATTTACTGATAAAAATTCATTCTCTCTCAAAGTCAAAATTCAATAGAAATCTTTCATACAATAGATTCTATTAAGAGCAAAGTGAACACAAAAGGAGCTCTTTATAAAAAGAAGCCTACCAACCATTACAGATTCTTTCCATTTCTCATGAATCACTTTAGCCAGATTCAGATCTATATGAACCACACAATCCTCAACTGTTAGAGACCCTTGTGAGGAGGGAAAAAAGAAAAGAAAATATAATCATTACTCATTATACATTTTGAGAAAACATACTCAACCACCTTATGCATCATAAAACTAATTCATATTACTACTAACCTATATTTCTAGTTCTAAAGCTCCTAGAATAATTTTTTTATGTGCTATGTCACTGTTTTCACAGTGGTGGGTGCAATTATACAATGCTTCATATATTTAAGTTATTCCTGTCCATCAGTTTACCTGAATATATTTAAGATATTCATTTCCATTAGTCAAGACTTTTCAAGAAGTGTGTTCTAAGAAATTAGTCTTGCCTTAAGTATATCTGGAGTAGCACCACAGATTCAAAAAGGTTCAACTCTGCAAATAAGTATGAGGTAAATACCCAGAAAACTTTCAACATATGCAGGGATGGACACAAACTCCATATAAATACTATTTCTTTAAATTACATTTTTTTGAAATACTCTATAAACAAATGTGTCAAAAATAAGGTATATTTCAGTTAACATAGAACATAATTTCAAAATGGAGATAGAACCCTGAATCTGTTTCTATTCACACAAAGATACATATTTAGGTAATCTTTTTCTTTACCTGAATCAATACCAACAGGGCCAAATAATTCATTGAGCTGAAAAGCCAGCTCAGGAGGTAATGCCAATTCCAAACAGTCTATGGTCAGAGATTTGGCCATCATTGGCATGGGATTCAACATCTCAGTTTTATCTTCTTCACTAACTCCAGCTGACAAAGTACTCTCAGCCATTAGAATTTTTTCCATTTCCTGTTCATCTTCATTCATAAATTCTTCAGTGTTTGGAAATTTCACATAAGTCTTAGGAAGATTTTCATTTTTCTTTATTTCAAAAGAGTCAGTAAAATCAACTTCTTCATTTAACTCCAGATTTGAAGTGCTCGATACAGAGTTTAAAACATCAGACAAATTCAAAGAAGAATGTATACTGTCTCCAATCTCTGTGACTTCTAGGTTCTTCTCCATGTCCCTCACATCGTTAGCAGTAGCAGCTTTTATAGTCCCTGGAAAAGGCTGCTTAATGTTATATAAACCTGGAAGTTCTGCCTGACTACCAGGAAGTACTTCATTAGTATTCTTTAGATCTGTAGTGGCATTAGGAAATAAATCTGTTATGAATCCTGGTTTTTCAGTAGTGATAGCTCTTATTTCTGCCTGCTCTGAGTGTCCCTTTTCTGAATCACAGGTAGACTGCACATTAGTGTTACTGACAACAGTGCCATGGTCAAATTCTGGCACAGAAGAAATAGAATCCTCCAAGGTTCCTCTTTGGCTAATAATTTCCTTCAAATTTAATCCCAGAGAAAACGGCCCAATTTGTGCTTCATCGTATGATTTTTGGATATTCTCAAATTCAGTATCCTCACATAATTTAGTTTCAGAGTCCAACAAAAGGCTTGTAGCCCAAATAATATCTTTGTTACACCTCTCATATAAGTCTTTTAGGGCTTCTAATGAAAAGGACCCAAAGAGTTTACAAAGAATGTTAAGATTTTCAGATTCATCAGCACTGGTGAGCTCACTTTCTTCAACATATGTGCTTTTATCATACATTACCCTATACGGAATTGTTTCTTGAATGTCTAATTTTGTGCTAATATTGAAAGCTTTTGGTTTAAATCCATCTAATCGTCCGGTTAATACTCTCACAGAATCTGAAACACTAATTTTATTCTTTTCTATTTTCCATAAGAGAGCAAAATCCTGTGGTTCAGTCTGGGTACACATGCCTTCTTCTATTCCAGGGACTTTCTTAAGTTTTCCGTCTGGAAATTCTGCTAAAGTTTGTGGTCCTACTACTCCAGGAATAGTTGGCCCACTATTGGTAAAAGTAAGAGACAATGTGTTTTGTCTATGAATCTTTTTACTTGGACAAGTTTTATTCTCACAGGCCATTTCACTGGATAGCGATTCAGAACTTCCTAGAGTAGAACTGGAACTACCCAGTGTTTTTAGTTCTTCAGGGCTTGTGCCCCAACAGGCCTCATGTGCTGTGTAGAAGGCTATTTCATTCAAACTGTCATTAGTTCCAAATTCTAGGTTGGGTTCCTTTAAGCTGTCTTTTGGCATTCTTGATCTGTGCTCTCTCTGAGCTAAAGAATCAGATGAAGGCCAGTCACCCACAATGCTGAATGATTGTTTTTCAGTATTTTTATACAGATCAAACTGAGAGTGACTGAAAGATTCTGAAGCATCATCATACTGTGATTTCTTGTCCTCCTCTGTACTTTCATGTGGAGATTCTGGCTGCTGGATGTGATCAATATTCACAGATAGACTATTATCTAATACTTTGCGTGTCTGAGGGCGATTATACTTTTTGTCACTTTGTACAGATGAAGTTTTTTCAGTTTTTCGGTTCCTTTTTGTCCTCTGACCAATAGTCTTATCAACTGGCCAATCACCAACAAAATTTGATAGCTCATGTCTTGGGAACTTTTCCAAAGTTGATTTGCTTTTTGGTTTTCCAAAGGCTTTTTTCTTTACCATGGCTCTTTCTTCCAATATTTCACCAGGTGAAGATTTTTCATTTTGAAATGGTATAGTATTTGAAAGATCATAGTCTTGATTATTTTCACCATAGCAAATACTTGGTGACACTCTCTCTACAAAACTATCAGCATCAGTTTTACTATATTCTTTTTCAGAAGCCATTTCTACTTGCTCTTCTTTCTCACTTTTTTCTGTTGCTTGTCCTTTGCTTTCAGAATCAGAAAAATACATGTCTGAAACTTCCTGAATGAAAGCACTCTGAATGTTAGGATTCATACCACTTATTTCTCTTCTTCCTTTGTTTAAATCTGCATTAGACAGATATGTAACATTCTCAGGTAATATAGTTTCTTTGGTCCCTTCAAGTTTCTTCACTTCAGTTAACTCTAGATGCTTCAAAGATGAGGATAAAACATTTTCTTCTTTTTCAGAGGTAATATCTTCATTGTCTCTTGGGCTGTAAGATTTTTTTTACAGTATTATAAGGAAGTCTCTTAATGTTGCTATTAACATTATGATTTAAATTAAAAAAGCATTTCACTGAAAGACAAGACACTTAACATTTCTTCTAAAACTTCTATAAATAAACTACATTAATTAAAATTATAAAAGCTAATCGTGATCTTTTCCTAGTACATTATGAACACATCCTTTCATTGTAACCCTAACACCTAACACAATGCTTGGCATATAGGAAGCACTCAAACTTTTTTCGAATAAAAAACATGAGATTTTCAGTTAAGGTGTTCATATGCATTAAATATTAAAGGTTCTAAATTTGTTCCCAGAAGAGGACACCTGGCTTCTCTCAGAACCATTTAAGCTTAATATGTGTGAAACTAGGTCTGCCTCTATTAACATCTGTCATTTGCTACAGAGGAAAATACTTAAGCTTCATTTACAAAGTCACGAAGAGTCAACATGATTTGCACAACTAAGAGAAATGAGAGAAAGGGAGGAGAGCTGTCATTTGAAATGTCACCTGTTAAATTTTTAAAACCATCCTCAATGTTAATTTCAGACTCAACAGCACTTTTGCCTAATCATTACACTTTCAACTTCAATACTTTTTCCTTAGTCAATTTATCAACTCATCTTCCTTTCTCTCTTTATTCCAGGAGCTCTCAAAGTCCCACCTCTCTCATGAAGCTTCCTAACTGAAATAACATCTAACACTGAGTTTTCTACATGCCAGATGCTATTCTAAGTCCCTTTTAAGTATTAATTCATAATCCTTATGAAATTCTTATGAACAAAGTGTTATGATTGCCATTTTAGAAATGAAGAGCTGAAGTATAGAGAGATTCTATAATTTGTCAAAGATTACAAAGCCTTGGAATTTGAAGCCAGGAAACAGCTCAGGAGCCATGCTCTAAACCACTTTGCAACACTGCTCCTCAATAAAAGAGCATTTATGAATTTTCTCTTCCCATCTCCTTTTTTAATAGAGATTCACCAGCCCTTATCATCAAAAAGTATGGGCGATTTAGACTTCTATCTATATTTAAGGTTATTCTTTAACTCACCTACTTATTCAATTGTTTATATGTCCTAAATGTTTAACAGAATCAGTACCATGCTGGATTGCAAACTTTCAAAAGGCTATGACTTGTATTACTTATTCAAAGCATTTCATTAATGATCAATTTTTATAATACTAACTTGAAAGAGTATTTTCACTAATACCTAAAGAAACACAAAATAATGACAGGCGATAACCAGTAAATATTGGAATAGTGGGAAGTTACACAAAGAAAGCAGGAGTATTCACAGTATAAACATGGACCCACAAAACCCTGAGGACCCACAAACCCTGGGACCCACAAAATCCCATGTCATTGCTTACATAAATTTACTTCTCTTGCTAACCATATATATCTTGTTTCAGGTAAGACAATGATCTAAACTCAACAAATAACAAACATCTATTTTTATTTTTAAAGTTATTTGGCAGTGATTTCACAAGCTACAAAATTATTTTTTAAATTATATTTCAAATTGAATTTTTGTACACAGGGACTTTAACCTACCTAGTACTTCTGTCCTCACAAGAATATGCACACAACTCAATACGTTCAATTTTCTCTGGAACTGAAGAACTCATGATTATTGGCACTGAAACAAAACGCTGATAGTGTTCCAACATTCTTGTTATTTTTTCTTTGCTTACCCCATGAATATTACGCCTAAAAATTCCAGGGCAGAAAAGGGTAGAAGAAATATTGGTAATTAAAGTTAAAAAAAAATGGAACACATAACACCAAGAAAAACAATGATATATTTTTCTTTTTTTTTAACGTATACAAAATAATGCTCTATTTCTAATATGTAAAAATATCTAAGCTGGTTTGTCATGACACAATATATACAGACTCTAATTTTCATCTTATTCAAGATGTCTTAAATAACCATTTTTTGAATCATTCCATATAATCTTTTCCAAACATCTTTTATCAACTTGGAAAAAAACAACAGATCCTAATAACTTTAAAAGAAGCTATTCTCAAGCTCTGCAAAAAAAACTTCATAAGAGTATGACCATTACTTCAAGACTTTAATTATTAACTAGTAAGTAAAAAAAATTCTACTAGTCTTCCACTTAGGCCACTATGGCAGACTAGATGTCCAAAGGGCCCTCCTGTTACAATAAAACTGAATCCCAAGTCAATTTAACCAAATGTGTATTTGAATACATTTTAAGTTCAAGCAAAGAAAAAAAATTCCTTGTATCTGAAGTCTCTGGATATCCAAATATGAAATTTGTTGTATTTGTGCTTTCACTCATGGTAGCTTATTTCTTTATTTTTATGAACTCATATTCCGTTGAACCTAATACTAAAGGATCCTTAGGCCTTAAACTGGGGTTGCTTTCCTTCATACAACGTCTGGATTTGCATCTGCCAGGAGGCCAGATGGTATGCTTTAGTCTCTCAAGGATCTTAATCTTCATGAAAACATCTCAGTTGCAACACTCCTATCTTGGGTTGGATCCAAGGCTCAGTGTCTGGATCCCAGGGCTAAAATTAGTATTTGCCATGCTGGCAAATCTGGCTTTCATATTTACCTACCTCAATCTTGTCTGGTTTCAGATCACAGAGAAGCAGAGATAGAAAATATGAAAGAGAGTTAAGAGACACAGACATAGAGGACAGAACAAAAAGGCAGTATACATCTAATCCAAGTCCCAGAAAGAGAGTACATGGGACAGAAGCAATTTAAAGAAAAATGGCTGAGAATTTTCCAGAACTGATCAAAGACACAAATCCCCTGATCTCTGAAGCCCAACAAATCCCAAACAAGATAAATAAGGAATCCACTAGAAACACGGTGCTGAAGCTGTCATTCACCAAAGGTAAAGAGATGATGTTGAAAGTAACCAGAAATTAAAGAAAGAAAGAAAGAAAGAAAAAAAAAAACCTAGTTACTGACAAAGAAACCAAGTATTAGAATCACAGCTGACTTAACAGTAATGGAAGGCAAAAGAGAATTAAACGTTATCTTCAATAACAGAAACTGTCAATCTAGAATCTATACACCCAGTGAAAGTATCTTACAAGAATGAAGGCAATAAAAGAATTTTCAGATTAAAAAAAAAAAAAAATGAGTTTGACATGAAACAGAACTATACTGTAAAGAAATTCCTAAAAGATGAATGTCAGACAGAAGGAAATTCCCAGGTGAAAGATCTATGATGCAAGAAAAATTAAGGACAAAGCAATAACCGTATGAGTGAAAACACACATTGTCTGTACACTGTACAATCATAGCACGTAAGTTGGAAGGCAGGTAAGTATCAGAGTTAAAATGTTTGAAAATATTTTTATTTTTGAGAAGGCTAAGAAAATGGTTTAACCTTAAATTTAAAGTTTGCATGATAAAAGTTTTAATGTAACCATTAAAAGGATAAAAATAGTGTATATAATTTCCAAATTAATAGAGAAAGAAAAAATAAGAAATTTGCATTCAGTGAAAAAAAAATCCAAAATAAGGCATAATAGGAGGGAAAGAAGTCAAATATATAATTTTCTGCGATAGGAGAAAAACAATCACAGGAAAGGTGAGATAAAGAGAAAGTGCAGAGTGAGACAGTAAGAAGCAAGACCAATTATATGAATAACCAAAATAACTATAAAAGAACTAAGGTTAGCAACAAAAAGCCAAAGATGGACAGAGGTTTTCTGAAAACCTAATCATACTAGTTATAAGAGATATGCCTAAATGTAAAGACACTGAAAAGTTCAAAAGTAAAAGTATGGAAAAAGAAATAACACTCAAATCCTAAAAGGAAGCTGGTGAAGTTCTATTAATATTAGACAAATTAGACTTTATAACTAAAATTAACATTAAGGATAAAAGAAAATCACTTGACAAGGAAAAATGGTTCAATTAGACAGATATAAAAATTTTAAGCTTCTAAGCACTTTAAAAAATATCCTCAGAATAAAGTGAAAATAGGCAGAATTATATAAGAAGAAATGAACATACTCAACATAACAGAGAGAGTTCAGCACACTCTCTCATGCAGATTTCCTCATTCCTCCCTTAAACATTAATCCATCAAGCAAATTTTTTTAAAAAGATGTGAGCAACAGAAATAGGCATGATTTAATAATATATTAACATACTATAATATACTATATATAACAAAGCATATATTTTTATCAAGCAAACAGGAAACATTTATAAAACACTGACAATATACTAGGTCACAAAATGTATCTTTTATACTATCAGAGAATTAGTAATCACACAAATCGTACAATCTTACCTACTACAGTTAAACTGAAAATGAATTTTTTTAAAAACATGAATTTAAAAATAACCTTTTCAGAAACTTTAAAACATAGTTCTAAATAACCCAAGGGTTAAAAAGTAAAATTAATCAAAATGCAAATAAGGGAGTAAATGATAAAAAGAAAGTATTCTATATTAAAATTCTAGGAGCATTAAACATAGTACCTAGGGAAATTCATAGCATCAAATGCTCATATAAAATAACCTAAACTTTCAAATGAAATCTTATAAAAATAACAGAATAAACAAAATAGATTTTTTTAAAAAGCAAACGAAGTAGAATAAAAGAGAAGCAGAAGTGAATTGAACATAAAACAAACTTATAATAGAAAGATTAAGCAAGCAAAGTGATGTTTATTTGAAAAGGCTAATAAAAAATCTGATCTCTGGTGAGAATAATCAAGAAAAAAAGAAGACACACATAAATACATTCAGATTAAAAAGAGGAACGTAAGTATGGATGCAGCAATGTAAAGGTAAGAGAATACTGTAATTATTTTAATAAAGTCTAAATAAATTTGAAAACTTTGGTGTAATGACAAATTCTGACTGAACCTTCTTACAAAGAAATCACCAGATCCAGACAGTTTCATAAGTAAATTCTATCAAACTTTCAAACTCACATAAACTCAGAAAAGAGAAACAGAAGAAACACCTTCTAATTAATTTTATCAACCCAAAACCATGATATCAAAACCAGGCAAAGAAAGGGCAAGGAAGAAAAAATTACTGGTCACTCATTTATACAGATGCAAAAATCCTTAACAAAATATTAGAAAACCAAATCTAGTAATGTATCAAAAGCATATAAAAAGGAATGGAAATACTGATACATGTTACAATAGGGATAAAACCTTGGAACATTATGCTAAGTGAAAGATGTCAGACACAAAAGGCCACATATTGTATGATTCCATTTATGGGCAATGTCCAGAACAGGCAAATCCACAGAGACAGAAAAGCAAATTAACATTTGCCAAAGGAAAGGGAGAATTGGGAGTGACTAATAGCAGGTACAGGGTTTCTTTGTGAGGTGATGGAAATGTTCACTAATCAGAGAGTGGTGATGGTTGCACAACATTATGAATACAGTAAAATTAGGTTACCCTTTAGTTAGCATTAAAATTAGTTAAAATTACCAAGAAGAAAATACCCTGACCAAACTCCAGTTATGCCTATCTCTAAGGGAATACAGAGCACAAAGCAAAACACATGATGTGTCCATGTCGTAGGGTAACATTTTTATTCAAGTCAAATAATCACATAAAAAAGCATAAGTTTTGGGAGATGGGCAAGGAGAGGGGAGCGTAGTGCAATACTTGGATAGTTGGACATCTGCTACCTTTTCCACCTATACCTCCTTCACTTCCTTTCAGTATTCTAAGTCACCAGGCAGCTACAATGATTTACTCCTCCCATAGCACAAGGTTCAGGTACGCCAATCCCCAGGGTCTATTCTAATTTCAAATATTGACATTATATTATTAATAAGCAATAAAGTACTGACTATATAAGACAATTGTAATTCTTCTGTTAATTAACTCAGTATTAGGAATAAGATACAAACTCTTCAAAAACTGAGAAAGAAAGTCTATAGGAAATACAAAATTTGTTACAAAAGCTGCAATCCAATCTATTTTGTTTCATCGATTATTTATAGAGAGAAAAAATCTAGATGGACTTTCTATCACTGCCATAAAATTAAAAACGTGTTAGATGGTCTCTACATTTTACCTTGCAAGTTCCTTTGGTTTGAACTTCCACCATGTGTCCGGTTCCCGGAAAAGAACTTTATATTTATGTTTTTGAGACTATGTACAAAAAAGACAAATGTATTTAAAAATAATTACTTCCATGAAATTAAAGGAATTGTTTCCAAATTCATAGCATGTTAACTGAAAGAACCTAAAGATTATCTAATTGTGATGGGTTTGTTAAATCGGCAAAATGCACAATCTCATTGATCCAGCAATTAACTTCCAGAAATTTATGCTACTAATAAATTATTATATGACTGCAAATACACACACACACACACACACACACACACCCCTAAGATATCCAGTTCATTATTATTTGTAATAGCAAAAGGAGACAACACAGTGACTATTAATATCCAACTGGCTAAATAAATGAAGGTACAACCATACAATGAAAATACATACAGAAATTTTGAAAGTTCTATATGTGTTAAAAAGAAAAGGCCCCAATATAAACTGTTAAGAAAGATACATAATTTTCACTTGGGTAAAAAAGAATTAAGCACACATTTTTATACAATATAGAAAACTTCTGGAAAGATTCTAAAAAATACTATTAAAAGCATCTACCTCAAAGGAGTAGGACTTTTTGGCCCTCTTTTCTATAATTTGAATATTTATCATACATGCATTACTTTTATAATTTTGAAGCTATTTCAAATAATAGCTCATTCAGTTTTTCAAAACTCTAATAGGACCATTATCTAAAAGCTATGCCCTACACTTCTGCATAGATCCAATCTCCTCTCTCCACCTCAAGAATAACCAAGTTCAGCAATTCTCCCCTCTGAGTTATCATCAATTTTTCCCTCCATCTTGAATCAATCTTATCACATTCAATTATTTCTGCCATCTTACTCTTAATCCCCTTTCCTCTGCCAGCTCCCCATTTTCCTGCTTCCCTTTGCAGGAAAATGCCTTCAAAAGAATTACTACACTCTATCTCCAATTCCTCTCATCACTTCTCTTAAACCCACTCCAATTGGCTACTCCACTGAAACTGCCCATCAAGACCACAAATTACCTCCACATTGAAAAATGCTACAGTTAATTCTCAGTCCTCTCCTACTTGACTCTCAGCAGCATTTATCACAGCTCACCACTTCTTTCTCCCGACACTTTGTTCCTGCATACTTGCTTTTCCTCCAGCTCCACTAAAATGTGTCCTCAGTCTTTTTTGCTAGTCCTTCTTTTCCACCCACAACTCTTCCCACAGTGGAATGCTTAGTCCTTGACTTAGTCCTTGGTCCTCTATTCTTAATCTATACTCACTTCTTTAGTAATATCATCCCATTCCTTGGCTTTGAATATCACCCATATGTTAATGACTCTAATACCTATTTTTAGCTCAGAATTCACTCCTGACCTCTGGACTCGTAGATCCAACTACCTATTCACCAAACTTAACATATTCAAACCTAAACTTTTGAAATCCATTACTCCAAAACTATTCTATCTAAATCCTTCGCCATCATTCTCAGCTCATGGCAACCTCCAACTACACAGGCCAAAAACCAACCCTAATGTCACACTGAACTCCTCTCTTTCACATCCATATCAATCCAACAAGAAATTCAGTTGGTTTTACTTTCAAAAATATATCCAAAATCTAATCATTACTCATCATCACTTTCACTGCCACCATGTTGGTCTAAGCTATATGATCTCTTACATTAATTACAACTACAGCCCTCTAACTAGTCTCTCTGCTTCCATGCTTGCCACTCCAGCCCCAACCCCAAGTCTATTCTCAGCACTGGGCTACAGCAATCCTGTTAACTGTCATGGATCACGTCACTACTCTGCTTAAAACCTGGTTATGGACTGAATGTTTGTGTCCCTTCAAACCTCACTCACCCCATGTGACTCTATTTGGAGATAGGGCCTTTATGGAAGTAATCAAGATTAAATGAGGATATCAGGGTAAGGCTCTGATCTGATAGGATTAGTATGCATACAAGAATATACACCAAAGAACTCACTATATACAATAAGAGAACATGCAAGAAGGCAGCCATGTGCAAGCCCAGAAAACAACTCTCACCCAGAGAACTATGCCATATCTTGATCTGGGATTTCTAGCCTCCAGAACTGTGAAAAAAAACAAACAAACTACTTTTGTTGTTTCAGACACCCAATTGTGGTATCTTACTATGACAGCCTGAGCAGATTAATACATCTTCCATGTCACTCACGGTAAAATCTAAAATTCTTACAGTGATCTATGAGCCCTTATATAATCTGCCCTACCATCTCCACAACCACCATTACATCTCTGACCTCATCTCCCACTACTGATCCCCTCCCCCTCAGTTTTATGACAAGATGCCAAAAGTACTCACTGCTATTTTCTGCCATTCTGACAGAAAAGTCCCAAAATCAACCAAGACACCACAGTAGGAAGTGACATAATACCCTGTAATGACTCTATTCACTTCTATCTCCTCACCTCAATACCAAATTTCATACACTTTATTCAGGGCCTGGCAACGTCTCTAATGACCTAAAGGAGTGTCATACAGCTCTCAGGATCAAATTAATTTTAAATGCATACACAGAGAGAGAAAAAAAGAGACTGAATTTAAAGACTTCTCCAATTCCCATATCAATAGGTAAATCTTAATAATGTTACATTAATTGGGATGATTCTGATTTACCTTAAGCTATATGATAACTCACAAGGGAAACTACATATGTATATGTATATACATATATACACATAACTACATATATACGTGTATATATACGTTATATATATATATTTAACCACACATATGTACATATAACCACATATATATATATATACACACACATATATACATAGAACAAAGTAATCAGTTTTGCCAGATGCCACTAAGCATACCTGACTGCTCGCTACTTACTCAACTCACTACTTAACTACTTTTGTAAATGACAGTCAAGATAGTATTAGACTGTTATCTCCAATCTACTCCACTCCCCCACAGCTCTCATTATCTTGTTACCAAAAGAAGCAAAAAGGGATCCTCCTTCTCTACAGTAATTCCTATAACTACTTCTTTTTGAAGAAAAAATGAATTTGGCATTCTATGATAAGCAGCAGTCATTTATACTTTTTAAATTTTTTTTTAATGTTTATTTGTTTTTGAGAGAGAGAAAGAATGCAAGCAGGGGAACGGCAGAGAGAGAAGGAGACACAGAATCCAAAGCAGGCTCCAAGCTCTGAGCTGTCAGCACAGAGCCTGACTCAGGGCTCAAACTGACAAACTGCAAGATCATGACCTGAGCAGAAGTTGGAAGTTAAACCAACTGAGCTACCCCAGCGCCCCTTGTCATTCATACTTCTAAGTAGAATTGGGAATAGCCAAGGAATCAATAATGGAAAAATAGCTTTATAATTTCAATTATTATATAAGAAAAAAGAGAAAGAAAAATATTATGGAAGTCTGAAGGCTAAATGAAAACCAGTAACTCAGTAATGCAGGGCCTTCTTTATTTTCTACATAGGAAAATGAAGTGTTAAAGAACTTTCTAAGATGATAGCAGGAAGCTAAGGAAAACATACAGAGAAGTAAGGGTAAGGGGGAAAGCATTTCCCATGATAAATACGTTAGACTAGAAATTAGGAATTCCTGAGGCCAGAAAGCAAACTGAATTTCAACTTCCAATGGACTAAAATTGAGTCTTTGTTCCCTCTACTGCCCATGCACAGAAGCAAAATCTCATTTGCTCTCAAATGACATTAATTTTCTTCAGAAAATGAAGAGTCACACCTTCAAAATAGTACAAGTGCACTAAACACAGCAAAGGAGGCAGAGGCTGGACGTGCTGAGAACACAAAAGAAGCAGCACAACATTCATTAACTGAAGAAACATAAAGTGAGCTTTAAAGTGCCAGACGTGCTAATATTGAGGGAGTAAAATAAAGAATACCCCATAATCACAAAAGCTTCATTCATTCATCATTTTAAGCCAACAAATACATATTTACTATATGCCAAACCCAGTGCTATATCCTAGAGAGTCAACGATGAATAAAACAGACCTATCTGCAAGAATATATAGATGGCTTAGAGCCAAATTCGGCCCATTAGCCAGTATTTGTACAGCCTAGGAGCTAAGGATAGTTTTGTTTTGTTTTTTTTACATTTATTTATTTTTGAGAGACAGAGTGTGAGCTGGGGAGGGGCAGAGAGAGAGAGGGAGACACAGAATCAGAAGCAGGCTCCAGGTTCCAAGCTGTCAGCACAGAGCCCGACGCGGGGCTCAAACCCATGAACTGTGAGATCATGACTGAGCAGAAGTCGGATGCTTAACCGACTGAGCCACCCAGGTGCCCCAATTTTTATATCTTTAAAGGATCATTTGAAAAGAAAAGAAAAAACAAAAAAGAATATATGACAGAGACTGAATGTGGCTCACAAAACCTGAAATATTTACCATCTGGCGCTTCATAGAAAAAAGTTAGCCAACCCAATGACCTACTGATAAAAGCAGTGTGCTTAAGGCTATCACAAAAGTAAGCCAGGATGCCAGGAAAGAAAGAGTACTCTATTCAGCTTTTTAGTAAGTTAATGAATGCTAACTTCCTGAAAAAGGTGACATCAAAGCTTGGAAAAAAAAAAAAATATGGCAAATTTGGAGAACTGAAAATAGTTGAATTTATAAAATTCTGAATTTATCTGAAGAGCAAACTTTCAAAAGAAATTTAAGGACTAACAAAGGACCACCAACTTTGATTCTGCCAAGAATAGCAATAAGGAAAAAAGATTTTGTGTGTATACACACGTGCACACGCACACACACACACACACACCTAAATTATAATTATGCATATGCACACAAACATAAAATTATAATTTAATACCACTACCTTTTCATAAAAGACATCAAAAACAAAAACTATCTCAGAGTTTAAAAACTGAATCTCAGAATTTGAAAACTGAATAAATTCAGTTTTACGCAAAAATGATTCCTATTTTTCTCATTTTGCTTAAGTACACAGAAAGCTCAGTTATAGACAGTCCAAGGGCTGTTTGCTTGAGATTCACTTGTGTAATTAACATCCCCCAATAATTTCAAACTTACTACTACTGACTTATGATAATTTATGATACAAACCAAAGAAACATATGGCTTCATTTCCCATGCCTGTAGGTTTGTATTGTCTATTATTATAGGAGACACCTTCTTCTCAAATGCTTCTTTTGCTGAAAAACACAAACAGAAAATGAAAAATCACTTTTTATAACAGTATTAAGTATGCTCTTGAAATTCTGAAATCTGACCTTGTTTTCATAATTTGAAAATCATGGATATGTGCTAATTTTACTCACAACTCAACTTCTAAATATCACTTTTGAGTACATAAAAATTAAAGTACAGATAAGTGTTGGATAATAAACAATAAATACTAAAGTTATAATCAGAATATTTTTTTAAAAAACTGATCTAAGTTTTATGTGTATTACATGTATAAACAGCATATATGGGGAAAAAGCTATCCTTAATATCATCCTAAAAGCAACATTGTATCTTGGATAAGATTCTAGAAGGGATAAGAACTTTAGTAGAAAAACTAATATCAAAACAAAGCCTAGAGTTTAGTTAACGATAATGTACCACTGTTGGGGCACCTGGGTGGCTCAGTTGGGTAAACAACGGACTCTTGATATCAGCTCAGGTTGATCTCAAGGTTTATGAGATCGAGCCCCATGTCAGGCTCTGCACTGCACTGATAGTGCAGAGCCTGCTTGGCATTCTCTCTCTCCCTCTCTCTCTGTCCCTCCCCTGCTTGTGTGCTTTCTCTCTCTCTCAAAATAAATACATAAACATTTAAAAATAATAACAATAATAACAATAATAATGTACCATTGTTAATCTCTTAGTCTTGACAAAGGTATCATGGTTATATAAAATGTTAACAGAAGAGGGAAATGGGGGAGGAGTATACAGAAACTCTATACTGCCTTTGCAACCTTTCCATAAATCAAAAATTATTCCAAACATGAGTTTTAAAACAAACAAGCATAATACATACACAAAAAAACACACACAAAGATGTAATGATTTGAAATAAAGAAAACATTATTAAACACTGTATAAGAGATTTTCTTATAAAACTACCTTTTTCCCCCAGGAATTAGACCTATTCAGGAAATTAATGATGAAGCACAATAAGTACGCCTTACAAGGAAATTAGCTGAAAGTTTTTTTTTTTTTTAATGTTTATTTATTTTTGAGAGAGAGCGTGCACACGTGCGTGCGTGCGAGCATGAGCAGGGGAGGGGCAGTGAGAAAGGGAGACACAGAATCTGAAGCAGGCTCCAGGTCCGGAGGGCTTGTCAGCGCACAGCCCAATACAGGCTGAATGCAGGGTTCAAACTCAAAAACCAGGAGAGCATGACCTGAGCTGAAGTCAGAAGCTTAACTGACTGAACCACCCAGGTGCCCCTATTTGGAAGTTTTAAGTTTCATGTACTCTCTTACAACTCAGTAATAAAAAGGCAAATAATCCAATTTAAAAATAACAAAAGACTAAGGAGCTAGAAAAAGAAGACAAACAAAACCTAAACCCAGCAAAAGGAAAGAAATAATAAAGATTAGAACAGAAATAAATGATATAGAAACTAAAAAGACAATGGAAGAAATCAATGAAACCAGAAGCTGATTCTTAGAAAAGATCAACAGAACTGACAAACCTCTAGCCAGACTTATTAAAAAGAGAGGACCCAAATAAACAAAATCACTAATGAAAGAGGAGATAAAACAACCAACACCACAGAAATACAAATAATGGTAACAGAATATTATGAGAACCTATATGCCAACAAACTGCACAACTTAGAGAAAATGAATAAATTCCTAGAAACGTATAACTACCAAAACTAAAGCAGGAAGAAATAGAAATTTTGAACACACCAACTACCACCAATGAAATTGAATCACTAATCAAAAAAACTCCCAAAAAACAAAAGTCCAGGACCAGATGGCTTCACAAGCAAATTCTACCAAACGTTTAAAGAAGAGTTAATACCTATTCTTCTCAAACTATTCCCAAAAAATAGCTGAAGGAAAACTTCCAAATTCATTCTATGAGGCCAGCATTACCCTGATACAAAACAAGATAAACAGCACAAAAAGACAGAGAGAGACAGAGAGAGAACACTACAGGCCATGAATATAAACGTAAAAATATAGATGTAAGAATCCTCAACAAAATATTAGCAAGCCAAATCCAACAATACATTTAAAAAATCATGCACCACGATCAAACAGAATCTATTCCTGGGTTGCCAGGGTGGTTCAATATTTGCAAAACAATCATGACATATCACATCAATAAGAGAAAGGATAAAAATCATAGGATCATTTCAACAGATGCAGAAAAAGCATTTGACAAAGTATGACATCCATTCCTGATAAAAATTCTCTACAAAGTAGGTCTAGAGGGAACACACCTCATCATAATAAAGGCCATATTTGAAAAACCCACAGCCAATATCATACTCAATGCTAAAAAATTGAGAGCTTTTGCCCTAAGATCAGTAACAAGACAAGGAGGTCAACTCTCATGACTTTTATTCAACATAGTGCTGGAAGTCCTAGACACAGTAATTAGTCAACATAAAGAAATAAAAGGCATCCACATTGATAAGGAAGAAGTAAAACTCTCACTATCTGCAGATGACATGAGATACTATATGTAGAAAATCCTGAAGACTTCACCAAAAAACTACTAGAACTGATCAATTAATTCAGTAAAATTGTAGGAAACAAAATCAGTGTACAGAAAGCGGATGCATTCCTACACACTGATAATGAAGCAGCAGAAAGTGAAATTAAGAAAACAGTCCTATTTACAATTGCACCAAAAACAATAAAATATCTAGGAATAAACTTAACCAAAGAGTTGTGAAAGACCTGTACTTTGAAAACTATAAAACTGATGAAAGAATTGAAGACAACACAAACAAATGGGAAGATATTCTATGCTTGTGGGTTGGAAGGAAAACATTGTTAAAATGTCCATACTACCCAAAGCAATCTACACATTTAATGCAATCCCTACCAAAATACTAACAGTATTTTTCACAGAACTAGAACAAAAAAGAAAAAAAAATACTAAAATTTGTATGGAACCACAAAAGACCTCGAACAGCCAAAGCAATCCTGAAAAATAAAACCGGAGGTATCACAATTCTAGATTTTAAGTTCTTTTACAAAGCAGTAGTAATTAAAATCACATGGTTCTAGCATAAAAAGAAACACATAGATCAAATGAACAGAATAGAAAACCCAGAAATAAACCTATAATTATATGGTCAATTAATATTCAACAAAGGAGGATGAATATGTCATGGGAAAAAAACAGTCTCTTCAACAAATGGTGTTGGAAAAACTGGACAGCTTCATGCAAAAGAATGAAACTGGGCCACTTTCTTTCACCATCCCCAAAAACAAACTCAAAATGGATTAAAGACCTAATTGTGAGACCTGAAACCATAAAAATCCTGAAGCAGAACATAGGCAATAATTTCTCTTTCATCCACTATAGCAACATTTTTCTAGTTATGTCTCCTGAAGCAAAATAAAAGAAAAAATAAACTACTGGGATTGCATCAAAATAAAAGGTGTCTGAACAGCAAAGGAAACAATCAACAAAACTAAAAGGCAACCTATTGAATGGGAAAAGATATTTGCAAATGATTTATCTGATAAAGGGCTAGTATCCAAAATATATAAAGAATTTATACAATTCAACACCCAAAACACAAATAATACAATTAAAAAATGGGCAGGAGATATGAATAGACATTTCTCCAAAGAAGACACACAGATGGGCAATGGACACATGAAATGATGTTCAACATCACTCATCATCAGGGAAATGCAAATCAAAACTACAATGAGGTATCACCTCACACCTGTCAGAATGACTAAAATCAAAAACACAAGAAACAACAAGTGTTGGCAAGGATGTGGAGAAAAAGGAACCCTCCTGCGTGGTTGGTGGGAATGCAAACTAGTACAGCCACTATGGAAAACAGTATGGAGGTTACTCAAAAAAACTAAAAACATAACTACCTTACAATCCGGTAATCACACTACTTACCCAAAAAATACAAAAACATTAATTCAAAGGGATACATGCACTCCTATGTTTACTGCAGCATTATTTATGATAGCCAAACTATGGAATATGGAAGCAGCCCAAGGGTCCATTGATAGATGAATGGATAAAGGTGACACACATACACATACACATACATACATACACACACACACACACACGCACGCACACACATATGAAAAATGTTATATATTATATATACATATATCATATACACACACACATAGCAGAATATTATTCAGCCATAAAAAATAATGAAATCTTGCCATTTTGCAACAACATGGATAGAGCTAGGGAGTAAAATGCTAAGTGAAATAATTCAGAGAAAGATAAACACCATGTGATCTCACTTATATATGGAATTTATAAAACAAAACAAACAAGGGAAAAAAATAAAAGGGAGAGAGATAAACCAAGGAACAGACTCCTCACTATACAGAAAAAAGTTACCAGAGGGGAGGTGGGTGGGAAGATGGGTGAAATAGATGATGGGGATTAAAGAGTACACTTATGATGAAAAAAATAATTTTTTTTAATTTTTTTAATGTTTATTTATTTTTGAGAGAGACAGAGTGCAAGTTGGGGAGGGGCAGAGAGAGACACACACAGAATCAGAAGCAGGCTCCAGGCTCTGAACTGTCAGCACAGAGCCCGACAGGGGACTTGAACTCCTAAACCACAAGATCATGACCTGAGCCCAAGTCAGACACTTAACCGACTGAGCCACCCAGGTGCCCCAATAAGAAAATAATTTTTTAAAAAAGAACACAAGATACTTAGGAAAAAAAGCATTTTTTTCAAGGAAAATTTTTCCCATTTAATTTTTAAGGGAAAAATTGTACCTGAATATAATTAATGTATTGAAAATCTTTTAATTACACCTTCAGGGGGAAAAAAAATTAAACAGACAACTTTCCAAAGAAGATAAACTAAAGCGCAAAAGGACACACCGAAGAATGCTCAACAGCCTCAACCACCAGGAAAATGCAATCAAAACCACAATGAGCTGGGGCGCCTGGGTGGCTCAGTCGGTTGGGAGTCCGACTTTGGCTCAGGTCATGATCTCGCAGTCCGTGAGTTCGAGCCCTGCGTCGGGCTCTGTGCTGACAACTCAGATTCTGGAGCCTGTTTCAGATTCTGCGTCTCCCTCTCTCTGACCCTCCCCCATTCATGCTCTGTCTCTCTCTGTCTCAAAAATAAATAAATGTAAAAAAAATAAAAAATAAATAAAAAACCACAATGAGCTACCACTTCACATCCACCAGGATAGTTATAATCAAAAAGACAGACAATAACAACTATTGGTGCCACTATGGAGAAGTTGGGACCCTCATAAACCCCTAGCAGGATTGTAAAATGGTGCAGTTGCCTTGGAAAACCAGTTGGCAATTCCTAAATAGGTTAGACATAGACATACATGTTCATAGCAATATTATGCATAATAGGCAAAAGTGGAAACAATTCAAATGTTCACCAACTGATGAATGAATAAATAAAATGTGACATATCAGTAAACTGGAGTATTATTCAGCCATATAAAGGAATGAATTACTGACACATGCTACAACATGAACCTTGAAAATGTTATGCTAAGTGAAAAGAAGGCTTTCTTTCACAAAAGACCACATATTATAGGATTCTGTTTATTTATTTATTAGAATTTGATATCTTTAATCTCTTATTTTTTTGTATTTTTTTAATATAATTTATTGTCAAATTGGCTTATATGATTCCATTAAATGAAATGCCCAGAATAGGCAAACCTAGAGACAGAAAGTAAATTAGTGGTTGCCTAGGGCTGGGAGAGATTGGGGAGAAATGAGGAGTGACTATTAATGGGTGTAGGATATTTTGGGGGTGATAAAAATGTTCTAAAAGTGTAGTGATGGTTGTAGAACTCTGAATATGCTTAAAACCATGTGATTACTATCCCAATAAAGCTATTTAACATAGAGTTCTGCCTACTGAGGCTCGGTGGGTCAGTCAGTGAAGCGTCCGACTTCAACTCAGATCATGATCTCGCAGTTCATGACTTCTGTGCTGACAGCTCAGAGCTGGGAGACTGCTTCAGATTCTGTGTCTCCCTCTCTCTGCCCCTTGCCTGCTCTCTCTCTCAAAAGTAAATAAACATTAAGAAAATTTTTTAATAAATAAGAGAGTTCTGCCTATTAATTTAATATTATTATTGCTAGGACTATTACAGTAGTAAGGGCATGTTCAACTGCTGCTCAGCCCTTCTTTCTCATTTAACCTTAACAACAATCATGAAGGTTAAGTATTATTAAGCCCTTTTACAGCTGAAGACAATAGGCCTTGGAGAGTGTAGATAACCTGTAAAACATCACATAGCTAGCAACTGCCATATCCAAGACTAGTCACCACATCATATTGTTTTCTTTATTTTTTGTTGTGTTAGTATTTTCACATTCCTGAGTTCTCACTTTAATATTCAGTTCATGAAAAAAACACAGAAAAATTTAATGTCTTCAGATGGCAAATTCAAGAATCACTTATACAGTGCACTTATCATAAAGGTGAAAATATTGTCGATGTGTATTACAAATTCTTCATATGAAATTCAAACTGTTCATAACATAAAATATAACATTTCATGATAAAACTGTCTCCAGTGAACAGACAGTTGCACTAATAAAAATAGTAAGGTTTTATCTCTGACCTCTCTACAAATTCAGTTTGAGGAGAGCCACTTTTACTCTCACACTGCCTCCCTTAACAAGTGAATCAATCTAGGAAAAAGTAGCAGTTAACAACACCAATCCCATTTCAGGAAACAGGAACCAGAGCATAGGAGATAACTGGAACCATCTTGAGCTCTTCTGAGACCCATATAGAAAATCTGGTACACTTGTGACAAGATTCCCATTCATTAAATAAAACTTAAACATGTCATGCAACGTTCTAAGCATTTTACAAAAATTAACTCCTTTAATCCTCATAACAACTCTGTGAGATACAATGACCTCCTTCACTTCTTACTATGTAACATAACAATTATTATAATTTTACATATTATATATAGTTGAATAATTCACTTTATTTTTTAAGTTTAATTAAAAACTTTAAAGGGAATCATAACTTCCTAAAAATTATATATCTGTCAAAATACAAATACTTTATATTGCTCTTAATATTACCCAGAATCTAATGTCTATTCTTACCACGATTCTGGTTCCATTC
Organism: Prionailurus viverrinus; assembly: GCF_022837055.1. Lineage (NCBI taxonomy): Eukaryota > Metazoa > Chordata > Mammalia > Carnivora > Felidae > Prionailurus > Prionailurus viverrinus. The sequence continues at coordinate 172,777,086 of NC_062564.1, forward strand.
ATGTGCTTCTCCTAAGTACTTTACATCAAACTGGTACTGTCCATTTATGTAAAAATAATCATCAGTACTAAGAATGATTCCACTAGGATTATCCTCTTGCAAAGTCCTGTGAATGATAAATGGAATTGTTTTCATTAATTTTTCTTCTAAATTCTCTCTCCTAGTTTTCACAAGGTCATAATCCAAATAAAGAACTCAAGTATGGTTATTTAAAAGTGAGAATATAATAATATTCAAACAAATCACATTGGAAATGCTCTAAGCAGAAGATTGACTCCCAAGAAAACTGACCTAAAACAAACCTATTTTGTTCCTTGAATTCAAAACCAATTATGGCTTTTTAACTCTATAATCAAAGTTGAACTTATTTTTCTCCTACTCAAATTAGTTCTCTTCCACATAAAGCTATTTCTACTGATTTCAAAAGCTCACAATCTTGAAATCATCTTTAAATTTTTCTTCTATTCTGTCTCCCAAAATGACATGCTAAGATAAAATAAAAAACTCCTGGAGAAAAGAGTGCTGCTATCAGCCACAAAGTAAGAAAAAATTAGTGAAAAGATTTCAGTGGTTACTAAACATATCTATTAAGCAAAAGCATTTCACATATTCATATTCTCTATCTGTTATAAATGCTCAGGTTCATGCATCATATTTTTTTAAAAACTCAATTAAACCTCATACCTTGCCAAAAAAGATTTTCCTGATCCTGGAAGCCCTCTGAGAAGAACAAGAACTAGTCCAACATAAGATGATGTCTTCTTTCTTACAACCTGAGAAACTGGGGTTTCTTGTACTTGATAAGCACTTGCTCCCTCTTTATTTCTCCATACCTTTGTCGGGGAAGTGTGAGAAATAACCGGAGGGGGAAAAGAGTAGTTGACAGGTCTCCAGTGTGTAGCGGTGGTTACGACAGGAGCTACAAAGCCATGATTTCCTTGAAAGAGGTCAAAAGCAGGAATCATTGGATTCCACATTGGTGGAGGTGGAGGAGGAGGCAGCAGTAGAGGGAGAGGGGTAAGTACTGGGCAGTAATTCACATCTTTCCCCTTTGACGGCAGTTCAGTATGTTTGTGCAGTTTGAAATTGAACTCTTCAGAAGGTACGAACATATCAGGGACAGAAGCAGATTTCTGATCCCCACCTGTACCTAGTAAATCAAGCCCCAGATTTTGCACAGTAAGGCTTAAAGCCTGAGGTTCACTGTCATCCAAATCTACAGGGGCTTGAGAGAACGGAGTCTCAACATACTCAGTTTCTAAAAGCTCTTTAGGTCTTTGACCACGATTGCTACCACCCACCATACTGTCACTTGCTACATTTAAAGAACCACTGAGAAGAGAATCTTCCAATGCCAATGTGTCATCCTTTATACAACTTTTGGACTCATCTGAAACAGAATGTGAAGTTACGGTGTTTGAACTTAATGCAGAGGCAGAATTCTCTACATTTTCACCGTTCAAATCCACATTTTCTGTAGAAAGAATGGGAGTCATGCTACTTGCATCTGAATTTACAAATGCACTCGGGTCACTAAAACTGTTAACACTTTGCAAAGGCAAAAATGAGTATACTTGGTCATCAGAAGAGTTCAATTTCTCAAAAGCATTCTGTATTAAGGAATCCAAGTCTTCGGTTAGCTGCATGTCCAAAAATGAATCCATTTTTGAATCTTCACTCTCTTCTTCAGGAGGATACTTTTCCATTATTTCACGTCCCACAGCACTTACTTGGCTCTCAGAAGCAATGAAGCTTTTTGAAGATGATTCTTCTACCTTGGCATCAGAGGCAGATAATTCTAATAGACAATCCATTGCATTTTCAACTGTACAACAAGGACAACAATATAAATGTGTATTGAAAATAGTAAAATACAATTTGATTAAAATCCATGTAAAATTATACTTTTTGCACTGAATGGAATATAGAAATTTATAAATATTCAAGTAATTTTTTTATTTAATATTTTACTAGTATACCAGTCTGTATTAGTGAAAGGTTTGAATGATGGAGTCATACAATGTTGTTACTTTCAGACAAGCTGTAATAAACGAGGCTAATAAATTACCATCAAGTAGAAGGTCTCTGATAAATGTGAATTAACAAAATATTTATAAATTGTATCTAAAGATATCTATAATCATATACATTACAGTTATTTATAAAGACCCTAAAACCAGTTAATTTATTCAATACTGAGCAACTGCATGTCCTTTTAAGTACAAAGTATTTTCAGTACTCTCCTGTAAATCTGATTTGTTTATATGGTTAATGCTATAAATTTCACGTAATACAAAAAATAAGTATCAGCATATACTATATATCAGATATACATTGTACAAAGATAAATAAGACATAGTTTTTACTACACTTAAGAGATTTTTGCAATCTAATGGAGGCAATTAAAGATAATCAAATTAGACAATAATATTATTATATAGATTAAATAAGGCACATTTTTAGTAATACACAAATGCCATAACAGCCTTATAAGAGCGTAAGGAAAGATTTCACGTAAGGTAATATGTGAACTGGGACTTGAAGATTAAAAAGAAACTTGTCAGACACAGGAAGGGAAGGCAAAGCTGGTCTTGAAAACACAAAGTATGTTTAAGGTATTAAGAGAAGTTAGTTGGAGTATGGGTACACAGTACTATGGTGGATAAAAGGAGACAAAACTGGAAAAGATCAAGTGAAATTGGGAAGAGTCTTGTATGTCAAGGTAAGAAATATCAATTTTATTTTCTAAAGAAACTATCTGTCACCACATTTGAACTAGGAGCTTTACATATATCACCGATACGAACCCTCAAATAATACTATGAGGGTTAGTATATCTAGCAAATAGATGAAGAAAATAAAGTTCAAAAAGTATATTAACTTGGCCCAAATCACACAGATACTAAGTGACAGAGCCAGGCCTGGTATGTCTGACTCCAATGCTGAGCTCTTTCCCTTATAACACAAATACAGAGCCATTAGAATTGTTAAGCATTTGAAATTTGTGGAGTTTTGCTTATTTTTGTGCTTTGTCTTAAGGAAATATGAAAATGAAGCACAGCACAGTAGGTAACAGCTCTGGTCTGGAGTCAGAAAACCAACATTTAAATTCCTACTTGTTGGCTATGACCCTCGAACAAGTTACTTAACTTGCGTAAGCCTTGATTTTCTCATTTGCAATATGGGGATAATAAAAGTACCTACCTCATAGGGTTGTTGTGAGGATTAAATGAGATAATCCGTGAAAAAGTGCTGTGCATAAGGACTGGCACCTAGTAAGCACCCAATTAATGTTCCCTTAAGAAGAAAAACAAAGAGGGATTGGAGGGGCAAGCCCGGCAGAGAGACCAGTTAGGAGATTATAGCAATAGTACAAAGGTTAGAAGCCCTAAACATGAAGAAAAAAAAAAAAAAAAAGAAAAGGAAAAGGAAAAAAAAAGAAAAAGAAAGCAAACACAAAAGGTATTTCTATGAAGAAAATGTACATGATAGAAAAACCACAAGATCAACCCAAAAAATTAATGTGTATATAATAAAAACACCGTATTATGTAAAAGTAAGTAAAAGATCAGGATATTTATATCACGCATGAGATACACAGGGTGCTGGAAAAATTAAAACAATGGTATAAAATAATAAAATAATAAAAACACATAAAAATTCACACAAGAATATAATAATTAATAAGCCATATGCAAAAATGTTCAATAATCCTGTTTATTTAAAGAAAAAACAAATTAAGACAAAGCAAAATTTTATTCCTATTAAAATCATGAAGTCATACTACACAGTGCTGAAACAGCTGTGGTGAAACCACGGTACTTATACAGTCCTGGAGGGATGGCAACTGGGCACACCTCTTGTAGGCAAATTCAGCAGCACGTTTCCAAGGGCTGAAAACTGTTCTTACCTTGTGACATGAGGAAATAAAACGTTGGGACTAAGAAAAAAAGCCAAAAGAAGGGAAAGGAGATTTGTACCAAGATGTCCTGTGCTGTATTAATTATTCATGAAAAACTTAGTTACAATTAAATAAACTAGAGCACAACATTTCAGTGGAATATTTGAAGCTATTAAAAATAAGTATAAAGATCATAGCAACACTGAAAAAATGCTTGTTACGCTTAAAAAGCAAAATACACAATTTCATCAATGTTATCATTTCAAAATGCTCAAAATATCAGTTTTTATGAACAAGATGTAGAGAAGATCCTTGAAAAGAGAAACATTTTATGTTAGGATGTAAGGGCAATATATTTTTCTTGTAATTCCTCATTGCTTATGTTAGTGTATGTGAAACAAATAAATTTTAAACACATCAACATTAAGAAATAAATGTTGAAGTCACACATAAAACTCTATACACTGTCATTTCTGAGCATTGTGCAGACTGCTGAAAACTGTTTTTCTGCATACATAACAGAATACTTAAGCTCACATCACAGACTGCATAAAGAATAAAAGTGAAGTTTATCATGCATTACCAAAACTTCCCCAATCCAGAATAATTTTATCTTATATTAATCATAGCTAATAGCAATACTGAGCATCAACATTTGAAGTACTAAAGTATTAAAGCAATATTTAATTTACTCAGTCAACTTTGATAGTTTCCTGTCTGTCAACATACTTCTAAACAATTTATTACAAGTTATTAATAATATTATACTGAAGACTTGACCAAACAAACAAACAAACCTCGGTTCTCACCGGAAGTCCTATGAGGTACATACTTTTATTTTTCTCATTAACAAATAAGAAAACAGAGCCAGAGAGGTAGTGGCAGAGCTGGAAACCTAACCCAGATTTCCTGATTCCAAAGCCAATATTGTGAAGTACTACTCTATTAGCATCAACTCTTAATAAGCTCTCATTCCCACAATTACAATCCTTTCCCTCAGAACACCTGGATGGCTCAGTTGGTTGTGTCTGACTCTTGATTTCAGCTCAGGTCATGATCCCAGGGTTGTGGGATCGAGCCCTACATCGGGCTCCCCTGCTTAAGATTCTCTCTCTCTTTCTCTCCCTCCCTCTCCCCCTCATCTCCTCCCTCCTCTCCCTAAAAAAATAAAAATATCTTTTCACTCAATAAATATTTACTGAGGTCCTAATATGAGTCATTAGCTATTTTAGGGGCTGGGGATACAGCAATAAAAATATTTTATGAGATCTGTCTTTATGGAGCTTACATCCTAAGACAGTGGTTTTCAGCTGGGGATGATTCTGCTCCCCAAGGGAAATATGACAATAGGTGGAGCCATTTTTAATTTGTCAAAAGGGCTGCTGAAGGTTGCTACTGGCATCTACAAAATACAGGCCAGGGATACTGCTAAACATCCTACTATGCACAGGAAAGCCACTCACAACAAAGAATTATCCAGTCCAAAATGTTGGTAGTTCCAACCTGTTCTAGAGGGAAGATAAAAAGAAATAAAACATAGAATATGGTATCTATACATACATCTTATATGTAGAACTATACATATCTTTAAAGCAGAAAAAACTATGCTTTCTTCTTCCTCATATCCTTCACAATACCAAACTTAATAACTTGCCCATAGCAGATGCTCAATAAATTAACCAAAGAGAAAGAAGGCAATCATTTTTCTATATTACTGCTGGTCATGGCATAGTACATGAAGTCTTCTTACATGATGCAAAGGATTCAAACTAAACTTTTTCTCACCTTTGAAATCACATTCAGAAAGCATCAAATACACTACATCGGGATCCAGATCAGAAAACATCTCTGAGATACTGGTGAAGAGTTCTTCCTGATCAACTTTTGTCTCACACATGGAAGGAAGAGTAGTGGTTGGCTCCTCATGACTAGCAACACTGGATACAACAACTTCCTTAGAGCTTGCGGTCTTCCGAAAAGGATTTCCCCCAAGATTTTTCCTTCTCCTTGGCATTCTGACTTCCAAAACTAAAATGTTTCCCTTTTCTTATTTAAGATGTTTGATATTTAAGTCATACCTCAAAGAAAACACGGTTAAATATCTTGCACAATCCAGCAGTAATAGGACCTAAAATAGAAAGTAAGTAAAGACACTCAGACTATATAGTTATATTTCCATTTCTAAAATTGGAATGGTATCTTTATTTGACTCTAAGAAAGTACCATCAACTCTGGCAGCAAAGCCAAAAAGCAGTCAAACAACTTTTCTCTCCAAAATATTCAAGTTTTGCCAGGATTGAACATGTTAAAAATTTAAGATATTAACAAATATAATGTATCTTCACAACAGCAAGTATACTGTTTTAATTAGCATTTCATTTCAAAAAACAAAAAACAATATTCATAATGACAATGTCTACTGAACATCTACATTTGGATGTCTAATAGGCATCATCAACTTAACATGTCCAAAACTGAGCTCCTGATCACCTACTTCACACCTGCTCTTCTCAGTCTTTCCCATCTTAATTAATGCAACTCTATCCTTCCAATTGCTTGGGTCAAAAATCTTGTATTCCTAACTCTTCTCATCCCACATCCAAACTGTAAGCCAATTTTGTCAATACTACCCTCAAAATGCATCAAGAATATGACCTTTCCTCACTATCTCACTACTACCACAGCCTGTTGCCTAGATTACTTACAAAAGTCTCCAAACCAATCTCCTTGCTTCCATCCTTGCCCCTTCACAGTCTATTTATATTTAGCACAGCAATCAGAGTGACTCAGTTAAACCAGAAGTCAGATCATACATCTCTTCTGCTTAACTATTTACTGGCTTCCCATCTCATTCAGGGTAAAAGCCAGAACTCTTAAAATAGCCTATAACCCAGACACTGGTTACTTCAGTGCTGTCATCCCTAGACCTTGCTCAGTGCCACTCCAGCCACACTTCACCTCCTTGTTCTTTAACCACACCAGCCATGCTCTTCCCGGGAACCTTTAGATTTGGTTCCCTCTACCTAAACTACTACTCTCTCAAGTATCTATCACATTTATTTCCTCACCACCTTCCTATCATTACTCAAATGTTACCTACTCAGGAAGTCAGTCCCAACAACACTTATCCTTTCCTAACTTGAATTTCCTCATAAGACTTAATCATCTTCTAACACAGTACATATTTCATTTCGGGTTTTTTTGTTTTCTTTTTTTATATTTACTACCCATACTTAAGTAAAGTGTAAGCTCCACAAGGGCAGGGACTCATTGATCTGAAGAACCCCAGACAGTCTACTTGCTCTCTTCACCTGGATGTATCTAATAACCATTTCAAATTTAACATATGCAAAACTAAATGATATTTTCCCCCAAATCTGCTCTAACCATTTGGTCTAGCTACTTTCATCATTTACTCGTATTCTGGTGTCCTAAATGTTCTTTCTGCTTCCAACTCGTGTCTCCTACAGTCTATTTTCAACACACCAGCCAGAATGATGTTCATACAGCAACATAAAACATACATACATACATACATACAAACAACACATAACAAGTCAGAATCAGGGCCTGCTCTAAATCTTCAAGTGGTTCACCATGCCACTCAGTAAAACCTAAGTTCTTACAGTGGCTCACCTCCCTGCTGGCCTTTGATATATTCTTCCCCAAAATATTTGCATTGGTAATCTCACTCCTCCAAACCTTTATTCAAGTGTCAGTTAATGATTTCTTCTTTGATTACCCAATTTAAAATCATCTCCCCCAATCCCTCTGCCCCAATCAATCTCCCTTCCCTGACTTCCCATTGCCCATAATACCCATACTATAAAATTTACCTTTTAATTAAACTTATTGTGTCATAGTTCTCTCCATCTTCCAGAACGGCACTGTCAATATGGCAGCCACCAGCCACATGTGCCTATTTAAATTTAAATTAATTAAAATTAAATAAAATTACACCTTTATATATTAATAGCACATAAAGTAGAATTCAGAGAGGGAAAAAATTACCAGGGACAGAGAAGGGCCTTATATAATCATAAAGGATCAGACCACCAAGGCAACCCTAAATGTATATGCACCAAACAACAGAGTCACTAAATAAGTGAAACAGAAACTGACAATTGAAATGAGACATGGACAAATCCACAATTACAGAAACTTCAAAAGCCCTCTCTCAACAATTGGTAGAATAACTAGACAGAAGATCATCTAGGATAGAGAACACCAAGGATACAGAACACAATTAACACTATCAATTAAGGATAATCAACATTTATAGAACACTCCATCCAACAGCAGAATACATTATTTTCAAATGCCCACTGAATATGTACCAAGATAGATCATAGCCTAGATTTTAAAACAAACCCCAACAAATTTAAGAGAATTGAAATCACACAACGGAATCAAGCTAGAAATCAATTAACAGAAAGATAACCAATACATCTCCAAACACTTGGAACCTAAGCAATATACTAAATAATCCATGGGCCACAGAGAAAGTCTCAAGAAAACTTTTTAAATACACTGAAATGAATGAAAATGAAAATATACCATATCAAAATTTGTAGGACACAGCTAAAGCAGCAATGATGGACATTTATAGCAAATTTACAACCAAATGCATACAACATTACAAAAGAGGAAAAGTCTCAAATCGATCAATAACCTAAGCCCCCATCACAAATACCTAGAAAAAGAGCAAAACAAACCCAAACCCAAACCCAGCAGAAGGAAAGGAATAATAAAAATAAGAGCAAAAATTAATGAAACTGAAAACAGAAAAGCAAAAGAGAAAAATAAGTGAAACAAACTGATAGTTTTTTTTAATTTATTTACTTATTTTAAGAGTGCACACACACACACACACACACACACACACACACACACTCACACGGGGGGAGGGGCAGAGAGAGAGAGAGAAAGAGGAAGAGAGAGAGAGAGAGAGAATCTTAAGCCGGTTCTGCACTGTCAGCGCAGAACCTGAAATGGGGGCTCAAACTCAAAAACCATGAGATCATGACCTGAGTCAAAACCAAGAATCAGACATTTAACAACTGAGCCACCCAGGTACCCCACAAATTGATAGTTCTTTAAAAAGATCTTTAAAAAATGATAAATCTCTAGCATGAGCAACAAAGAAGAAAAGAGAGAAGACACAAATTACCAATGTCAGGAATGTAAAAAGGGTATCACTACAGAACCCTGTATGTTGAAAGCTTTATATAAAACACTGATGAAAGAAATCAAAGATCTAAATAAATGGAAAGACATAGCATGTTCATGGACTAGAAGACTGAACATAGTAAAGATGTCAATTCTCCCCAAATTGAGACAGAATTCCTACCAAAACCCCAGCAAGATTTTTTGTGGATAAGGACAAGATTATTCTACAATTAAATGGGAAAGACAAAGGAACTAGAATAGCTAAAACAATTCTGAAAGAGAAGAATCAATCAACTGAACTTCAAGATTTGTTTTATCACTACACTAATCAAGCCTGTATGGTATCAGTGGAGGGACGGACAGACATGTAGATATGAAAACAGAATATAGAGCTGGAAACAGAAGAGAGAACCCAGAAATACACCAACATAAATATGCCCAACTAACTTTTGACGAAAGTACAAATGACAATTTAATGGAGAAAAGACAGTCTGTTCCAACAAATGAAACTGCAGCCAGTGGACATCCACAGATTAAAAAAAATAAACTTTGACCTAAGTCTCATACTTCACAGAAAAATTAACTCAAAATGGATCAAGAACTGAAATCCATAAAACTATAAACATTTTAGGAAAAAAAACAAAACAAAACAAAACAAAACAAAACAAAACAGGAGAAAATCTCCATGACCTAGAGCTAAACAGAAACACCAAAAGCATGACCCATAGGAAAAACTGGTAAACTGTACTTCATCAAAATTAAAAAGTTTTGCTCCATGAAAGACCGTGTTAAGAAGATGAAAAGACAAGCTACAGATTGGAGAAAATATTTGCATACCATGTAACCAACAAAAGATTAACATCTGAAATATATAAAGAACTTATCAAACTCCACAGTAAAAAACAATTCAACTAGAAAATGGGCAAAAAGCGTAACACCAAAAGGAGGTACAAATGGCAAATAGGCACATAAAAGATGTTCAACACCTTGAGGCATTAGGTAAATACAAATTAAAACTACATACAATGAGATATTACTTACACATCTATCAAACTGGCTAACATAAAAACTAATGACAACACCACATGCTGGCAAGGATACAGAGAAACTGGATGGCCCATACGCTCTGATGGGAATGTAAAATAGTACAGCCAAAGTGGAAAATGGTTTGGTAGTTTCTTTAAAAACTAAACACGTGGGGGGCGCCTGGGTGGCTCGGTTGGTTGAGCGTCTGACTTCGGCTCAGGTCATGATCTCGCGGTCCGTGAGTTCAAGCCCCACGTCGGGCTCTGTGCTGACAGCTTAGAGCCTGGAGCCTGCTTCTGATTCTGTGTCTCCCTCTCTGTGACCCTTCCCCATTCATGCTCTGTCTCTCTCTGTCTCAAAAATAAACATTAAAAAAAAAAAAATTTTTAAAAAACTAAACATGTGGGGCACCTGGGTGGCTCAGTTAGTCATGCCACCAACTCTTGATTTCGGTTTAGGTCATGATCTCTCAGTTTGTGAGATGGAGCCCCATGTTGGGCTCCGCACTGACAGCACGGAGCCTGCTTGGGATTCTCTCTCTCCTCCTCCCTGTTCTTCCCCTGCTTGTGCATGTATGTGTGCACAACACCATACAACAATTCAGCAATTGCATTCCTGGGCATTTATCTAAGAGAAATGAAAAATTATGTTCACCCAAAATCCTGTACACAATGTTTATAGCAGCTCTATTCATTAAACCAAAAACTAGAAAACAATTCAGATGTCCTTCATCTGAAGGTACTTCCATTCCATGAAATACTAGTCAGCAATAAAAAGGAACATACTAATGATATACAAAACAACCTAGATGAAATTCCAGACAGTTGTGCTGAGTGGAAAAAAGCCAATCCCCAAAGGCTATATATTGAATAATCTCATTAATGTAACATTTTTGAAATGACAAAATTACAGAAATAGATTAATGATTGCCAAAGGTTAAGGAAGGGATGGGAGGAAGGGGCAAGTGGGTGTGGCTATAAATGGGTAAATTGAGAGATTCTTATAGTGATGGAAATATTCTGTACTAATGACAATATCCCGGTTGTGATACCATAGTAAAGTTGTGCAAAGATGTTTCATTGGGGGTAAAAGCACAGGAGACTTCTCTATATTATCTATTAGAACTTCATGTGAATCTACAATCTCAAAATAAAAAGTTTAATTTTGAAAAAAATGTTAAATTAAAAATTAATTTCCTCATACGAGTCACATTTCAAATGTCCAATTACTACATGTGGTTAATGACTATCATACTGGACAGCAGAAATAGTAAACTTTCCTATCAGTGTAGAAAGTTCTATTGGACAACACTGTTCAGGAATATAAGTTTCATGGAGCAAGTGAATATCCCATCTTAGGAAGATAAGAAACTTTATAAGCAAAAAAGTACAAAGAGGAAGTCTTAAAAGAAAAAAGTACTAACACATCTAGCCACATTAAATGTAAAATACCTATGTATCAAAAACAAAATTAAGGAAAAACATGTATAACATACAGCAATGGTTTCCCATTTCTCTTCTTCCATTCTTTCATAAACAGGGTTTTGCCGCCACCATTTCTACAACTACACTAAAATTGCTCTTATCAACCAACAATGCACAAGGGTTCCTTTTTCTCCACATCCTCGCCAACACTTGTTTCTTCTTGCATTTTTAATTTTAGCCATTCTAACAGGTGTAACATGATATCTTGGGGCCCCTCGGTGGCTCAGTCAGTTAAGCATCCAACTTCGGCTCAGGTCATGATCTCATTGTTCGTGAGTTCAAGCCCCGCATCAGGCTTTCTGCTGTCAGCCAGAGCCTGCTTCCAATCCTGTCTCCCTCTCTGTCACTCTCCCACTCCCATGTGTACTTTCTCTCTCAAAAATAAACATGTTAAGAAAAAAACATGTGGTATCTCATTATTGTTTTAATTTGCATTTCCCCAATGATTAGTGATGTTGAGCATCTTTTCATTTGTCTGTTGCCCATCTGTATGTCTTCTTTAGAAAAATGTCTATTCAGGTCCTCTGCCCATTTTTTTTTCAAATGTTTATTTTTTTTTTTTTAATTTTTTTTTTCAACGTTTTTATTTATTTTTGGGACAGAGAGAGACAGAGCATGAACGGGGAAGGGGCAGAGAGAGAGGGAGACACAGAACCAGAAACAGGCTCCAGGCTGTGAGCCATCAGCCCAGAGCCTGATGCGGGGCTCGAACTCACGGACCGCGAGATCGTGACCTGGCTGAAGTCAGACGCTTAACCGACTGCGCCACCCAGGTGCCCCTCAAATGTTTATTTTTGAGAGAAAGAAAGAGACAGAGCACGAGCAGGGAAGGGACAGAGAGAGGGAAACAGAATCCAAAACAGGCTCCAGGCTTTGAGCTTTCAGCACAAAGCCTGACGCAGGGCTTAAACCCACACAACATGAAATCATGACCTGAGCCGAAGTCAACCGCTTAACTGACTGAGCCACCCAGGCAGCCCTCTGCCCATATTTAATCAGATTATTTGGGGTTTTTGGTATTGAGCTGTATGGAAGGTCCTCAAAAAATTAAAGATATAATTTCCATATGATCCAGTAATTCCACTATTGGGTACTATCCCAAAGAAAATGAGAATACTAATTCAAAAAGATTAGCATTATTTTCAACAGCCAAGATATGGAAGCAACTCAAGTGTCCACTGACAGATGATTAGATAAAGAGGATGTGGTATGTGTACATACACATACACAGTGGAATATTATTCAGCCATAAAAATGAATGAAATTTTGCTACTTGCAACAACATGGATGAGCCCAGAAGGTATAATGCTAAGTAAAACAAGCCAATCAGAGAAAGACAAATATCATATTATTTCACACATATGTGTGAAATGGTTAAGCCTCTGATTCTTGGTTACAGCTCAGGTCATTATCTCAACAGTTTCTCCAGTTCGATCCCCATGCTGGGCTCTGCACTGGCAGCATGGAGCCTGCTCAGGATTCTCTCTCTCTGTCTCTGCCCCTCCCCTACTCGTGCTGTCTCTTTCTCAAGTAAATAAATAAACTTTAAAAAAAAATTAAGGGGCGCCTGGGTGGCTCAGTCGGTTGGGCGGCCGACTTCGGCTCAGGTCATGATCTCGCGGTCCGTGAGTTCGAGCCCCGCGTCGGGCTCTGTGCTGACAGCTCAGAGCCTGGAGCCTGTTTCGGATTCTGTGTCTCCCTCTCTCTGACCCTCCCCCATTCATGCTCTGTCTCTCTCTGTCTCAAAAATAAATAAACGTTAAAAAAAAAAAATTTTTTTTTTAATTAAAATTAAAAAAAGAAAATAAAAATTAAAGCTAATGGTCTAGACCTATCAGCAGCATTTACAGAGCTGATATATCCCTCCTCCACAGAACACGCTAAGGACATTATCTTCTTTTAAGAACAGGGCCACTATTAGAATTTTCCCACCACTCAACTTGGAAAAAATGAAGTGTTCCAGGACTTACCCCTAGGTTCTCTTCTTTTCTCTTCTTTTCCCTGAATTACCTACTTCTTTGGTGACCTCACCTAGTCTCACCTAGTCTCATGGCTTGGATCTTCCACTGCAGACCTGTCCTAACTACAATCTTCTCAATCTCAGCCAATGGCAATTTCCAGTTGCTGAGGCCAAAAAACTCATTTTTGCCTCCTCTTTCCTTCATACTTCATGTGATCACTCAGCAAATCTTGCCAGTTCTAAATTCAAAATGTATTCATGTCATATGACAACTCTTTGTTTAACATTTGAGTAACTGTAAGACTATTATCCAAAGTGACTGCACCATTTTCAATTTCCACCAGCAATGTATAAGGTCCCCATTTCTCTATCTTCATCAATACCTATTATTCTCCATCTTTCTGATTATGGCCATCCTAACAGTATCTCATTATAGTTTTGACTGCATTTCCCTAATGACTAATGTTGTTGACCATCATTAGGTGTGGTTTTTTGTCACTTAAACTTTTGGTGTCCTAAGAAACCACTGCTAAAGCCAAGGTCACAAAGATTTATGCCAATGTTTTCCTCAAAAAGATTTACAGTTTTAGCTTTTACATTTAGGTCTTTAATCCATTTTGATTTAATTGTTGTATATGGTATGAGACAGGGGTCCAAGTTAATTCTCTTCCATGTAGATATCCAATTGTCCCAGTACCATTTGTTGAAAAAGACTGTTCTTTCTAGGGTGCCTGGGTGGCTCAGTCGGTTAAGTATCCAACTTCAGTTCAGGTTTGTGAGTCCAAGCCCCGCATCAGGCTCTGAGCTGCCAGCTCAGAGCCTGGAGCCTACTTCAGATTCTGTGTCTTCCTCTCTCCCTCTGCCCCTCCCCTGTTTATCCTCTATCTCTCTCTCTCTCTCAAAAATAAATAAACATTAAAGAAAAAAAAATTTTAATTAAAAAAAAAAGACTATTCTTTCTCCACTGAATGGTCTTGGCACCCTTGTCAAAAATCAATTGGCTATAAGTGTAAGGGTTTATTGCTGGACTCTCAATTCTATTTCACTGATCGTTATGTCTACTCTTATGCCAGTATCATATCATGTTGATTTGTAGTAAGTTTTAATATCAGGAAAAGTAAGTCTCCAAATTTTGCTCTTCTTTTCCAAGACTTTTGACTATTCTGGGCCCCTTGCCTTTCCATGTGAAATTCAGAATTAGTTTATCGATTTCTGCAAAGAAACCAGATGGTATATGGACAGGGACTATGTTGAATCAGTAGATCCTAAGTCAAAGGTTTACTTTAAAACCTCCAAAATCTCTGCATTTCATATGGAGTAAAAGCTGAAGTTCTTAAAATAGTTTCTTTAAGATACTAAACAGTCTGGTTCCCTAATAACTCTTTCCAATCATTTCTTGCTACTCTCCCTCTTGCTCTGTCTTAAATTCACCCAGTATTCTCCTGCTTCACTGCCCTTATACTTAAATTGTAGCCTGAAATGCACTTTCCCTAGATATCTGACTCATTTCTTTAAAAAAATTTTTTTGTTAACGTTTATTTATTTTTGAGACAGAGAGAAACAGAGTTTGAGCAGGGAAGGGGCAGAGAGAGAGATGAAGACACAGAATCCAAAGTAGGTCCAGGCCCTGAGCTGTCAGCACAAAGCCCGACGCAGGGCTAGAACCCACGTATAGAGAGATCATGACCTGAGCCGAAGTCGGCAGCTCAACTGACTGAGCCACCCAGGCACCCCTCCTGACTCATTTCTTACAAGA
Source organism: Prionailurus viverrinus (assembly GCF_022837055.1). Taxonomy (NCBI): domain Eukaryota; kingdom Metazoa; phylum Chordata; class Mammalia; order Carnivora; family Felidae; genus Prionailurus; species Prionailurus viverrinus. The sequence continues at coordinate 172,792,382 of NC_062564.1, forward strand.
CTTTACTTAAGGCACTTTTGCAGTGACCTAACCACCCTACATAAAACTGTGCACACACACATTCTCTCCATCTCCCTTTCATTATCACTCTATAATTTGGATGTTCATTTTGTTTAACGTCTGTATACCCTAACGCTAGAAAGTGAACTCTTTGAAGGCAAATGTTTTTGCCAATTCGGTTTATTTTTGCATTGCTATCACTAAACTAAGTAAGTACCCAAACTACATATCAATACCAAAACAATGTCTAGCACATAGTAAGCACTCAATAAACTTCTGCTAGATAAGTGAAGGATTAAGGTAAGGAAAAAGAAACAAGAAGAACAGGAAAGCAATAAGTACAAGATTCTAAAAAGAAATAGTAATACAATACTCAATAAAATTTATAAGTTTAACTGCACTGAGGCACCTGGGTGGTTCAGTCAGTTAAGCGTCTGACTCTTGATCTCAGCTCAGGTTTTGATCTGAGGGTCATGAGTTCAAGCCCTACATTGGGCTGAGCGTGAAGCCTACTTAAACAACAACAAAAAAAAAGTTTAACCCTATTAATAAAATGGAATTAAAAGAGAATATTATTGGGGCACCTGGTAGTTCAGTCGGTTAAGCGTCCAACTTCAGCTTAAGTCATGATCTCATGGTTTGCGGGTTCGAGTCCCACATCAGGTTCTGCGCAGACAGTTCAGAGCCTGGAGCCTGCTTCAGATTCTATGCCTCCCTCTCTCTCTCTGCCCCTCCCCCACTCACACTCATGCTCTCTCTCTCAAAAATAAATTAATGTTAAAAAAAGAGAGCATTATTATGTTGCCTAATAGATAAAAAATATTTTTAAAATAATAATAGCCATTGTTAGCAAAGTTATAGTGAAATAGGAATTTTCATATATTGTGATAAGAATAAACTAGTATAACCTTTCTAGAAAGAAAACTGGCACTATGTAACAAGAAATCTTAAATTACAGCTGATCCCAACAACGTTGGGAGTGGTTAGGAGTGCCGACCACCCACACAGTCAAAAATCCCCACATAGCTTTTGACTTAACTACTAATAGCCTACTGTTGACTGGAAGCCTTACTGAGAACATATAGTCAATTAACACAAATTTTGTATTATATACTGTTTTGTTACAATAAAGTAAGCTATAGAAAAGAAAATGTTATTAAGAAAAATATAAAGAGGAGAAAATACATTTACAGAACAGTAAAAAATCTGCACATGAATGGATCCAGGCAGTTTAAACCTGTGATGTTCAAGGGTCAACTGTATTTATATTCTTTGATATAGTAATTCCACTTTTAGGAATTCATCATTAAAAAAATCAGATTTACAGAGATATTTATATAGAAATGTTCAAAATACAGTAATTTTTTACAAAGAAAAACTAAAAAACAACTAAATAATGAGAAAAGAAAGATAAAATAATTTCTGGTAATAGTAAGTATAATTTATTAAATACTTAACACATGCCAGCTAGAATGTTAAATCATGAATTTACTTAACTCTTAAACTAGTAAGTATTAGTATGCCTATTTTGCAAATAAGAAAACTAAGGACTAGAAAAGTATCAAGCACAATATCCCTTTAGATTCCTAAAATGGAATCTATACAGTCATTAAAAACTATATTTTGGATAATATTTCATTGAGAGTTTTTTTTTTTTTTTAACTTTTATTCATTTCTGAGAGACAGAGACAGAGCGCAAGCAGGGGTGGGGCAAAGAGAGAGGGAGACACAGAATCCGAAGCAGGCTCCAGGCTCTGAGCTGTCAGCACAGAGCCTGACACAGGGCTGGAACCCAGGAACCATGAGATCATGACCTGAGCCAAAGTCCGACGCTTAACCCACTGAGCCACTCAGGCACCCGAGGGTTTTTTTAAGACAATGTTAGAAAAAAGAAGGCAAGACACAAAACTTAATATAATTTAATGGGACTAGATCAGACTGTAATATTAGACTAGAAATCTCTGGATAATTTGAGATTACAAGTAATTTTATTTTTAACATGTTACTCTTTTTACATACTACATTTGCATTTTCCAAATGATCTGTAATATATACATATTTTAACAATCAGGGAAAAAACAACAATTACTATTAGCAAAGCTAAATCTTAGACTTCCCTCTATACTTGTTCCTCTACCTATTAAACCATGTATCCCTTCCACCTCTTTTTTCATTGTGTCTACTTATATGGAAAAAGATCTAAACATGTAGGCAGTTTAAGCGTCTAACATTTAATAAAGTGAAGAACATCGTATACATAAAAACATACACTACCACCCAAATACTAGTTTTACTTTATATATCCATATTATTTCAATCCCATTTATTCACTTGAGTAATGTTCAACATTTTTATCAACTGATCTTATGCATCTTCCTTTTTCCATAAAGAGAGACTTATTAATAAACTAGTTTAAACAAGGTTATGTAGCTTCTTCACATACATACCTGACCTAAACAGAGAGTGTATTCTAAAAGGATATGCTATATAAGAATGGGTAACATTTGATATACAATGGAGAAATGGCTCAAATGAAGAACATAAAAACAAATAATATAATAAGCCATACAGAGAAAGACAGATACCATATGGTTTCACTCTTATGTGGATCCTGAGAAACTTAACAGAAACCCATGGGGGAGGGGAAGGAAAAAAAAAAAAAAGAGGTTAGAGTGGGAGAGAGCCAAAGCATAAGAGACTGTTAAAAACTGAGAACAAACTGAGGGTTGATGATGGATACTGAGGAGGGCACCTGTTGGGATGAGCACTGGGTGTTGTATGGAAACCAATTTGACAATAAATTTCATATATTAAAAATATAAAATAAAATAAAATAAAATAAAATAAAATAAAATAAAATAAAATAAAATAAAACAAAACAAATAATATAAATTTTTGTTAACAATGAGACCATGAATATATAGATTTCATATACACATTTTCCAAGCTCTTCTCCCTCTATTATTTAATTTTAACCTGATAGAGAATCTAACCAACCAATACATACTTGCTCACTGATTATCATCAAAAATATTCCAGCATGGTAAGCAGAAGTCTTATCAACTCGAGTTTGTTGTTTGTTTGTTTTTTTAACAGATAAGGATGTATATGTTCTTTTAAACATTAAAAAAAAAAAATTCTAGGTTAACATTTAGAGTGAACATGAACTTTAACAATGGTATGGCAACAGTCAGTACTGTCATTAAAGTGAATATACCAGTAAATACCACTTCAAAAAAAACCCCCTTCCTATTGAGAACTACACCATCAACACAATACTGACACTAAAAAAACTCCCATGTCATTTTATAAATAAATAATAAATTTATATAAGGACAACTAATTTTAGACAATTTACCTTTACAGAAAAATAAACAGAAAAAAGTAAGTTTCTATGACAATCAAGAAATATATTCTATTTAATATGCAATATCATCTACAAAGAACAGGCCTAAGAAAACTGATACTAAGAATCAAATGTATTAATAACACCTTAGCTCCTTAAAACCATCAAAAAAGGAAGAAAAAACAAAAGCATCTCTCTAGGGGTGCCTGGGTGGCTCAGTAGGTTAAGCGTCCTTGGTTCGGGCTCAGGTCATGATCTCAGGGTTCATGAGTTCAGTTTGGGAGTTGGAGCCCCATGTTGAACTCTGCACTATCGGAGCAGAGCCTGCTTGGGATTCTTTCTCTCCCTCTCTCTCTGTCCCTCCCCTGCTTGCATGCACTCACACGCGCACCTCTCTCTGTATATTTCAAAATAAATAAATAAAATTTTTAAAAAATGGTAATGTTTAAAAAAAAAGCATCTCTCTATAAGGAATATATATGGCAGTCATAGGACTCAAAGCATCTCTCTATAAGGAATATATATGGCAGCATAGCAAAAAAGATCAAGAAACATCTCTCTCAGGGTGCCTGGGTGGCTCAGGGATCTGCTTAAGATTCTCTCTCTCCCTCTGCCCCTTCTTCCCACCCACCCCCCTCACTCATGCTCTTGCTTTCTCTAAAATGAGGGAAAATAAAGAAACATCTCTCTCATAAACAAATGCTACCAAAACCAATCAATCCATCTTAACTGGAGATTAAGTTTCCTACAAAATGATTTTAAGTGTGCTACTGCGACAAGGGTAAGATAAGTACTAATCTCATCAAAGTACCAAAGAGTGTGTCACTGAAAAAGACAGCATTTACAGAAAACGTAACTAGTAATCTTAAAATGTATCTATCTATGCCCTAAGAACTATTGTACTTGATCACTGAAGACATTCTAAATATCAATGGATAAGAGTATGGCTAAATAAATTATGATAAAAATCACCTTTTAGAATACTAGGCAATTGTTATAAAATTTACGGTAGAACGAAGAAACCATATGTGTGCAGAAACCAGAAAGATCTCTTAGACATATTCTTAAAGAAAAAAGCCAGTTGCTGAACAATATACACTTTTAGCTAAAGAATCCAGGAAGGTGTGTTTCTATAGACTTCTTCAATACTTTCTATAATCCTTCATTACATACTGCCAGTCCTAGTCTTGCTTGGTTATTTTAGAGTCTCACACTGTTGGTTTTACCAACATATTTTCATCTGTATGTGTTTATTTTCCCATTAGCCATGTTCCTTGATTACACAGATTATGATATATACTTCAATCTGGCAGTTAGCCATAGTCCCATATAGAAAATGGGTGCACAGATAATATACGCAGATGGCTAACAATATATGAAATATGAAGAAGCAGTTTAGAAGCAGAGAAATGAAAACACACATTAAAGGGGAAAACCAGGACTACAATACAGTTGTTTTATGCAACCACAAACTCTTCGAGAAATTCTAGTAACAAGATTTGTAACTACATTTTCCTTCTGAGAGATTTTTTTTTAATCACGCAAATAAAAAGGCTTGAGAACCTATGTGTAAAATATTCACACTCTATGACTTTGGTTATACTTACCATCTGCCTGGCTTTGATGCTACCAACATGCTTTTTAAGGCCACAGTTGATATCTGCAAACTCTGCAGCTCTTCCTGTTACCTAACATGTCTTCTTACTATAAATAAAAAAATAGTAAGTTACATATTTTACATATATAATAAAGACAAATTTATATCAAACTACAGTCCTAAATGATATCAAAGTTCAAAACATATATAATATTTATAATACAAATATATGAGATTCCACACAGAAAGCCATAAAAGTAAAAAAAAAAAAAAAAAAAAAAAAAGAAGGAAGAAAAAGAAAAAAGACCAAACTCATTTGCCACCACTGGAGGTAACTACTACACTTGGAAATGGTTATATTAAAGGAACAAACTAAGCATTTATTTTTCAAAAAGAACATTTTTTTCAAGGTAACAAATAGCCCTAACTGATAAGGGAAAAGTCTTCATAGAAGAGGACAATGCAACAGCAATGTACAAGGAACAATATAATTTTAATATTTATAATGAATAACTGAACAGGAATCAATAATCATCAATGAAGGCTAAAATCATTAGGTGAAAGGTTGATAGTGATTTACCTGGTGTCAAAGTAGCAGGTACAGATGATTTACTAGATGCAAAAAAGAAAAGATAACTTTACAATAAAATGATCTGGTTGTCACCACCTTAGCCTGGTGATCAAACACAGAATCAAAATGATGGGACAACTAAATGTTATGTGCCTCTTAATATGAAACAATAGGAGTACAAAGCATTACTAAATATTCTTCCAAAAATCTTTAACCTGAATCTGAAACACGTTTAGATTTAACACCCAGTTTATACAAAATACAGGGTATAAAGAGGTTATACTACACCATGAGTAAATAAATGATCAGCAATACAAAAAAACATAGACATTCTCAACAGACCTACCAAGTCTGTATCACGGGGTAAGAGAGGGAGGGTGGTGTAGACAGGTAAGAAAGGCAGTGCTACAATAAAAAAGACTCAAAGAGATAACTAAATGCAATGGGTAGCTCTTAATGTGTATTTGGTATTAAGAAAAAAAAACAAAAAATGTTTGAGGAACTGAAGAAATATATGGTATGAGTATGTTAGGGAATTATTGTTATCTTGCTAGAAATAATGGTTTTATAGTTATAGTGGAGAATATCCTTTTTCTGGAAGATATATGCTAAAGATAATGTCTTCTCATAATTTAAAAGAGCAAATTACAAGCTAAATCCTTAAATGAAATTTAGGAAAGTCCAAAATATACACATATATAACATAAATGTATAATACTCAAAAAATATTATTATATCTGTTTATCTATCCATATGTACTCTGCGAAGAAAAATCCAATCATGCTATAAGGAAAGGAAGAAAATGAAAGAAGAAATTCTAATGGATAAAACTTAAGAAAAGGAGGGGCTCCTGGCTGGCTCAGTCAGTGGATGATGACTCTTGATCTCAGGGTCATCAATTCAAGCCCCGTATTGAGAGTGGAGCCTACTCTAACAAAAAATAATCATCATCAGAATATATATAAAATATGTATATGTATACACACACACATATATATATACACACATACATACATATACAGTAAAACCTTGGGTTGCAAGTAACTTGCTCTGCAAGTGTTCTGCAAGATGAGCAAACACTTCTAACAAATTTTAACTTGATAAACGAGTGATGTCTTGCAATACGATGTCTTGCAGTGCAAGTAACACATGATGCTGATGGTTACTCTTCTCTCTCTTCTTCTCTCTCTTTCTCTCTCTCTCTCTGCAGGATTGTGGGCGATCCTGAGCTCAGATGCTTGGTCTCAGGCCATGGTGTTTGGCAGAAATCAATGATTTTTCAGAACATTGCAAGGCGCCCACAATAGGCACTAGTGTATCTTTTGTCATTTCAAAGCACCTATGGACAGTCCTTTGCTTTTCCATGCTGAGAGTAAGCTTAGAAATGCTTTGCTTCATTCTAGGTCAGGGTACCTGCAGATACAGACCCTTTTCTCTGCTGCCTTATTGCCAGTTATATTAAATACAATATATGACAAGAGTTTATTAATACTGTAGTCAACAATTCTGTGAGCATATACAATGGCCCCCATGCAGAAAAAGGTTGAAAAGAAAGGCAGTAAGAAAGAGATGATTATGGTGGAAGCTAAGAAGGAAATCATCAAGAAGAACGAACAAGGTGTCCAAGCAGCCAAAACGGCAAGATTTGTAAGAAGTCTGCATCAGCATCTCATCTATAGAAGAGAAAAAGATGAAATCTCACTTCAAATGAGATTAGGGAGATGAGTAAACGTGAGAAATGGTACAAAATTTCGTAGGAAAGCACCATCAGGAAAGGATGTAGAAGTGCAAGCAACGAATGTGTTTAATGACAATGCAATGTCACATTTCCACAAAATCCTCAAAAGGAGGCAAAAACCAAGTGTCACTGGATAGGTTCCTTGTTAAAGTTGCACAAAAAGAGAAAGATTCCAATGGGCCAATAGATTGCAGTGATTCCATTAGTGATAGTGAAAGTCGTCCTACACAATAACCTTCCTCACTCTTGTCTCCCTCATACCAGCCACAAAGATTTTTAAAGGTAAATGCTTTTACCTTAGGTTGTTTCTTTTTCTTTATATATTTTCTTTATTATTTTGTACTATGTTACAGTATTGTAATCATCTTTATATGAACATTTTGGGATTGTGGAATGAATTATCTGACTTCTCATTATTTCTTATGGGGAAATCCACTTTGATATACAAGTGCTTTGGATTACAAGCATGTTTCTGGAACGAATTATGCTCATGAACCAAAGTTTTACTGTATATATGTATTTTTTTCAGTGAAGAAAAGGACTCCGAATAGCCAAACAACCTTGAGAAATTAAAACAAATCTGGAGGCTTCACACTTCCTGATTTCAAAACATATTAACAAAGCTACAGTAATCAAAACAGTATGGTACCAGCATAAAAAGACCTAAGAACAGGGGCACCTGGGTGGCTCAGTAGGTTGAGCATCGGACTTCAGCTCAAGTCATGATCTCATGGCTTGTGGGTTCGAGCCCTGTGTCGGGCTCTGTGCTGACAGCTCAGAGCCTGGAGCCTGTTTCAGATTCTGTGTGTCCCTCTACTGCTCGCACTCTCTCTCTCTCTCTCTCAACATAAATAAATATTTTTAAAAAAGAGAGAGAGAGAGAAACCTAAGAACAGTTGCAACAGAATATAGAGCCCAGAAATAAATCCTCACATATATGGTCAAGTTATCTTTGACAAGGATGCCAAGGCTACACAATGGAGAGGGGATAGTCTTTTCAACAAATGGTACTTGGAAAACTGGATATCCACAAGCAAAAGAATGAACTTGGACTCTTACCTGACACCATATACAAAAATTAATTCAAAAGGAGTTGAAGACCTAAACATGAAACCATAAAACTCTTAGGAAAAAACACAGGAGAAAACTTCATGACCTTAGACTGGCAATGACTTCTTGGATATGGCACCAAAAGCACAGGAGACAAAAGCAAAAATACACAAATGGGACTACATCAAACTTAAAAACTTCTGCACAGCAAAGGAAACAATCCACAGAATGAAAAGGCAAATCTACAAAACAGGAGAAAGTATTTGCAAACCATGTATTTGATAAGGTATTAATATCCAAAATGTACAAGTAATTCCTGCAAGTCAATAACAAACAAAAAAAAAATCTCAAATTTTAAAATGGGGAAAGGACTTGAATAGATATTTCTCCACTGATGACTGATATACAAATGGCCTACAAGCATATGTGAAGATGTTCAACATCACTAATCATCAAGGAAATGTTAATCAAAACCATGAGATATCACCTCACACCTGACACGATGACCACCATTAAAAAAAAGGTGGGGTGGGGGGGAAGGGGAGACAAGATAGGCTTTCCAAAACAAGATTAAAGTTTTTAATAGTGATAAAAAGATTTAATAGTAATTCCTGAAACAATTAAGGTGGTATCACCTTAGAATTACAAATTTATGCTTAGAATTTATCCTAAATTCTGATTACAAAGTTAATTTTAGAAATATTAGATGGGCACCTGGCTGGCTCAGTCAGATCTCTCACTCTTCATCTCGAGATCATGATTTTGAGCCCCACATTGGGCACAGAGATTATTTAATAAAATAAACTTAAAAAAATAAATATTAGAAAAAACTGATTATCACATCCGTAGAACAATGAAATTTCTTAATTTGGAAATATGAAGCAATGACAAAGGAAAAGAACAACGGATTCATGGCGGAACATTTTAAACCTCAGACAATTAAAAGTAACCAAAAACAGCAAGAAAAAGATTTTTAAGAAAAAACACTATAAAGAAGATGTGGTATGTATATACAATGGAGTATTACTCAGCAATCAAAAAGAATGAAATCTTGCCATTTGTAACTGCGTGGATGGAACTAGAGGGTATTATGCTAAGCAAAATTAGTCAGTTGGAGAAAGACAAATATCATATGACTTCACTCATATGAGACCTTTAAGAGACAGAACAGATGAACATAAGGGAAGGGAAGCAAAAATAATATAAAAACAGGGAGGGGGACAAAACAGAAGAGACTCATAAATATGGACAGAAAACAGAGGGTTACTGGAAGGATTGTGGGAGGGGGGATGAGCTAAATGGGTAAGGGGCATTAAGGAATCTACTGAAATCATTGTTGCACTATATGCTAATTTGGATGTAAATTAAAAAAAAGAAAAAAAACACTAAAAACCATATATTTGGACCATTCTCAAAATTTTAAGAGAAATAGACCTATTAGGTAATCAAAGGACATGAACAATCCATGTTTAGAAAAAGTGTCCATCATCAGTCTAATGAGGTTTAGTGAAACTGGTACACCCAGAACCAGGGCTCAGCCAAGTGCAACATATGGGTTCTTCCAGCCAGTAATTCCACTGATGGTCATAAAAACCTAGCTGGCCTAGCCACTTTCTTCCCCCACGGGAATTAATGAAATGTTAGTGGTGTTTTGTTTTTTTAATTCTTGAAATTATGTGAATTCGGATAGCACAAATTCATTAACCTGAATCCAGATGTACTAATGAAATAATTTCTGGAGGACAAGGCTTAGATCTTCCAACAGCCTGCCCAATCTAGACATATTTTAAAACTATAGTACAGTGGGTAGGAGGGTAGTTAAAACCAAAATTCAGAGTAATGTTATCATCTGTCTATATTTTAAAAGCAAAGTGAACTACTCACTATAATGTAAAGGGAAAAATGTTTATGTGACAAACCAATATATCTTATTTCAACAATTTTAAGACATATTTTTTACATTTCTGCGTAAGGATACATCCTAAAATCAATGATACATCACTGCTACCTGGAGCTGTTTTTTGTTTTAATTTCATAGAGGTACATAAAACATCCCATCTTATAACTGATGGGATGAATGGTAGATATTTGGAAATGTCATGGTCTACTTGATATCAAAGGTTTTGTTTCAGAGGGCCACAAAAAGAATATGTTAAGAGTAAAGTTTCAGGTCACAAAGATTCAGGTTTGCCTGAATCCTGGCTCTACCAAATACCAATTGGGTAATGTTGGACAACATTCTTCACATTTCTCATGTTTTCTGTTTACTCGTTTGTGAAACAGTATGAATAACAGTGCAAATCTCATACAACTGTGAGAATTAAACATAGTAGCATAGTAAAGTGCTTAAAACAGTGCCGGGGATATACATATACTCTTAGATATGTGGTAGCCATTTTTATTACTATGAGGATGATGGCGATGAGGCTGATAATGACTTTCGGCTAATTCAATGGTAGGCATGGTAAATATTTTTTTAAATGCTCACTCTCTTAGGGCACCTGGGTGGCTCAGTCAGTTGAGCGTCCGACTGCAGCTCAGGTCATGATCTCATGGTTTGGTTCATGAGTTCGACCCCCGAGTCGGTCTCTGTGCTGGCAGCTCAGAGCCTGGAGCCTGTTTCGGATTCTATGTCTCCCTCTCTGTCTCTGCCCCTTCCCCACTCGTGCTCTGTCTCTCAAAAATAAACAAACATTAAAATGTTTAATCTCTTCTTTAATTCTTAATAAAACTGCTTCTAAAGGCATTTAATAGAGATCTGTTAAGATTCAATATTTGGCCTGCCTTATTCTTCACAAGACTTACACCATGAGTCTGCATATAAAAAGCTGAAGGGAAGGAAGGCAAAGATGACAGCCGTTTTCTAAAATTCACATTGACTAATACATGGTTACTGCTTTGCATATTAAAAGACATGCAAAACCATGGATAATCATGAAGACAGAAAAGGAGATTTTTTTTTATCAGTAATTATTTTTTTTCAATATATGAAATTTATTGTCAAATTGGTTTCCATACAACACCCAGTGCTCATCCCAAAAGGTGCCCTCCTCAATACCCATCACCCACCCTCCTCTCCCTCCCACCCCCCATCAACCCTGTTTGTTCTCAGTTTTTAAGAGTCTCTTATGGAAAAGGAGATTTTAAAAGAAGGAAAATCCTCAGATACTGTTAAAAAAATATGCACCTACGCTGATATTTATTTACTCTCTACTGTGTACACGATACTATGCCTCCTTCAATAAAGAAAAAAATACTCTTGTAAAACTTAAGCGTACTTTTTGTATGCAGACCAATACGTGGTCCTCTTTACTCTTCCCTTCAGAGTTGTTAAAGTCAACAGGTACACAAACTGACATTCCTCAGTACTGTATGCTGGGTTTCTGCACTGGGATTTTGAACTGGGTTTTTTTTTTTTTTTAATTGTTCATTAGTCTTTTTCATGAACTAAACTGTAGCCTCCTTGTACAAAAGCAGCCATTTCTTTCCTATTCTTCCCACCATTTCCAGCACCGCAGCCCCCCCCATCCAGGCACAGTCGCTTAAATTAATAAAGGCTCTATGTAGCGTAGGAACTAAAAAATTGTTGATTTAATTTCTGACCTTTAAAAATGAGCAATGTTAGAAAACTGAACCACGCGATTATCAAAACACAAAACGCATGACGTTTACATTTCTTAAAGCGTGCAAGGGTTCTTTCATTGAAAACTGAATGATGGTTAAAACAAGTTACAAAACAGCTGGGTGTTTGAGAGAAAAACCATAGAAATAATAAAAACGGAACAAAAGACTGATATTAGAATGAAAAGACATTTTTTTTAAAGTGAGAAAAAAGAGGCGGCTGCAAATCAGTCATTGTTTTCGGTGAGAGACCAGGTTGATCTCCAGGATTGTCTTCCCTGCGCTCAACCAATCCCCACCTTTTCTGAGTTAACCAGTCTCCAGGCAAGCAGCGCTTCTTGATTGGCTTAAAGATATCGAGTAGAAAAACCAGCCAATCCTGCCTTCAAGTCGGAACTGTGCTATGGAGACATTACAACCACTGCTTGGCGAGAATGTGTACAAACCTGTCCCTGCCACAAATATCAGATCCTAGTTCTAAAGACTGTTGCCGAAAGGAAGATTCTTTAAAGCCAACACCAAGCGTGATCTGGCATCTGGCATCTACACTTTATTACTCTAGCTCTCGGGGACGGGGGAGCCGGGAGGAAGGGGGGTAAGGACTGTTTTAACCAAAAGAGCCTACGGTATAAACTGTCCCGGTCAGATGACTCCCTTTATCAAAGACAGATTTCCAAATGGGTATCTCGGGGAGGGTCCGGTTGACAGCAGGGTCCCAGTGAGGATCAAAGTTGCGGTGGGGGAGGGGGGTGCGGACGAGGGTCAAAGGGGCACAAATACCAGGGACTGGGGATGTCTCTGCACAGTATCCAAAATCGGAACGCGTGGAGCGAGAGGCTGTCTTTGGATATGAAGAAGTGAGTAAATAAACGGCTTTGCTAAGACTACGTGCTCCAGAGGGTGGCCCAAAGTTCCAAGAACGCTCCGCCTGGGAAACGCCGAAGGCGCTCGAAGGGGCAAGAGGTCAAGTCCCGGCGGGAACCGACGAAGCCTGGGGGGTCGAGAGGGGTGTGTCTGGGGCCTGGAGGCCCGCCCGAGAGTGAGAGGCCGAGGAAGGGGCCGCGGCCCCCGCCTTCGCCCGGCCTCGGGCGGCGTGCCAGGGCCCGCCTCTCGCCGACGCCTCACTTCCCCTCCGTCCAGGCGGCCAGGCCCGCGGGCCGGGCTGGAAGTGGCCCGCGCTGGCCCACCACGTCCGGGGATTTAGGTTTCGGTGGCAACGCCGCCCGCCGCTGCCTCAGGCCCTCCGCTTCGGCTCGGGGTCCCAGGGTCCCTTCCCTCCCGGACTCGCCACCCCGCCTACCACCCGCCGCCTTTACCTGCTCCGGGAGCGGGTGGAGGGCGTCGAGGCCGGGGCCGCGTCGTCGAGTGCGCGACGCGGCGCCGCGGGTCCGCAGCCCTTTCCCGCCGCCGCCACTGCGCTCTCCGGCGCGGCGCAGGGCTGGCGAGCAGCGGCGACCGCGGGGGGGGGGGGGGGGGGGGGGAGACGCGCCGCAAGCGCCGGGCGGGGAGACACTGCCGCTCTCTGTCCGGCCGGGGAAGAGCAGCCTCGCAGCAGCCAGCCGCGAGAGGGCGGGTGGGTGGCCGAATGGGGAGGAGGGGTCTCGGGGAGTAGGGAATGGCTGCCACGTCGCTCAGGTGGCTCGCCGCCCTCCGCCTCCCCCACCCTCTCCAGCTCCCCGGCGCGACCTCTGGTTCGTCCCCGAGCTCCGCCATGGCGCGTCGGCCCGCCCCGCGGGGCCGGCTCCGGGGACCCGGCCCGCGGGCGCTCCCGCCTCTCACTCCTAGAGAGTGAGTCCCGGCCTGGCCGGTTCTGCCGCATCGGACCCGTCTCTCCACCGCCATCCCCACTACCAAAAAGCTCGCCCGAAATCCTGTTTCCCCCCCCCTTCCCTGGTCGTAGTGGTCACATGGAGGAGCAAGCCCTTTTCAGTGTGGCGGGTTTTCGGGGAAGGCGGGAGCTGTTTTGAGCCCGTGAACGTATCAATAAGGGGCCCCTTTGCCGAAGTAAAAGGGCGCGGTAAACCACAGCTGTTTCTCGCCCTCTTCACTCTCCCAACCTAAAAGGCAAAACAGAAACACAAGGTCGTACTCGCTGGTCGAGGCGGGGGAGGAAACGAGAGCCGGGGCGGGCCAGTCAAGGCGCGGGTCCCAGCGGCAAGTTGGGAGGGACCGCGCGGCGAGCCAGACCGCCTCGGCGTTCCCTAACCGGGCTGTTGACTCGGGGCGTGTAGGGCGATGGGCGCGTGAACGCCACCCATGCGCGCGCGGCGCTGCCCGCGAAGGTTTTAGGGCCCACCGGCCCCCTCGCAGCCGGGAGACAAAGAGGTCGACGGCGGCCTCCGCCCGGACGGAGACTGCCGGCCCGCAACCTGCTCTGCCCGACGTCTGTCTGAACGCGCTGGCGGAAGCACCAAAACGTGGGCTTGTTTGCGATGCCGAACTGCAGGCCCTGACCTTTGCCCTCCAGTTAGAGCTTCAGTTTTCAGGTGCCGAGAAAAAGCAAGAGGCTTTCTTTCCTTTTTCGATCACTGCTCTTCTCCTACGCCTGCTCCATTTTCCCCCGTAAACTCTGCTTTCTTTGGTTTGTTTCTTCTGTGTTCTGACGTGTAATGTTCAATGTTTTAAGGTACACGATTTTTTTTACCTTTGCTTTGTGGTGGTTTTGCTTATCCAGGTGTTTTCCCTCTGTTCGACTCCCTTTGCAGTTACTTTTTATTCCACCTTCATTATTTTTCCTAGGGAAACAAAATAGCCTCGTGACAAAGTATTCCTTTGCATCGAAGAGACTGTCAATGTTGTAGTAATTGCTTTAAACTGAGTGGAAATTTGGGAACAGTTCAAGTGGATTTTTATCTTCATCTGAGTCTAAATACTCACACTCAATGGGAACATTCTAATGGGTTTTTTTTAGACTCAAATATTTGAGCAGAGACCTCGGATGGTAAATTTTCTAATGAAGCCAACTACAAACAAAAATACAAAGGAAAAAAAGGGATTTTTCCTTTTGTGTTTTTTTGTATTAGAGATCCTTGAGTCCCAGTGTTAAGAAAATTACAACAAAAATCTTTATTAATGCTTTTATTAAATTTCAAAACAGCCAACATTTTAATCAAGTACATAGAATCTCAAGCTATAAACAGCTGTTGCTGAGAACCTAACATTAACTCTGCCTCTGAACAGCCATTAAAAAAGACTAATAACAGTGATATATGCCACTTTAGAAATGAAAGAGCCCTAGTAATTATCAACTTCAAACAAATCTAGCAAATTAATATCAATTTTGTTCGTATGATACATGTTCACCACGATAATAAAAGCAGACATTTAAATTTTTCATTTTCCTTTGAACATTGTTAAAGATTCATCACATCTTGTCTGAACAATTAGGAAGTGTTCTTAACATTGGAAAATATTTTTCAAGCCAAGACATCGGCCAGCCTGAATTTTTTAGAAACAAATGCTTACTACTCCAGTAAAAGGAAAGCGTTGATATTACAAAGTTCTGAAAATCAGACTCAAAGAATAAAACAATCTTTGCTCAACACTCACAAAGCCAGCCTTCCTTTGTGAATAGTTATAAAATTTGTCTCCTTCCTTATTGGTTTAAATTCTAAACCAATAGGAAAAGAACACATCTTTCAAAGGATGAGACATCGGCATTGGATAAAACTTTGGATAAATAGATTGTTTATCATGCTCATTCTCATTCAAGATCATATACCTTTCAATTTCAAAGAAGAAATTTAAGAATCTTTGAATAAGTATCTTGATATACCTTAAATACCAAAGCGCTACTCCTGATCACATTCTGCTGTCTGTAATCTTCCAATTGGTACATTAAAATTAATTATGTTAAAATATTTAATTCTCTGAAATGTCAGATGAACCTGAAGAATGATAAAATGCCTACAACCTAACACTTTAAATAAGATGAACCCTGTTGTTTCTTCATATGAAAGACTGGCCTTTAAGGAAATGATAAAGTTTCTGTTTTAGAAAGTGTCTTAAATTTTTATACATAGAATGACCAATGCATCATAAATAAATCTTTTATATTTGCCTAAAGCCATGTTTGGCCTGCTTAATGGCTAAATTCTAAGCCTGCTTGTTTGTTTATATTTATGTTTAGAACGTAAGTATGATTTCTTCCCAATCAAAAATAATCTCTGCCTTCACATTCCTATACTTTGATTTTGACTCAGAGCATTCCACTTAATTATAATTACTTACATATTTATAATTTCCCATAGTAGTTCATCAGTTCCTTGAAGATAAGTTCCATAACCCATTCAATCTTTTATTCCTCACTGCCAAATGCAGAGCCTTGTACAAAATAAATACTCTATGGATATTTGCTGAGTGAAAGAATGAGTGAGCATTACTTTGTAACACAGCATATGGCAAATCAAAGAAAATCTGTCTCGGGATTTTTTCTTCCTCTACATAATAGCTAATAAATACTTGTTTTCATTCCCAATTAAACTTAGAATAGCATTGTTGCAAGAACTTTAGTGAAAGAAAGTAGGACCAACATATGCTGGAACTCCTGTGCTTTTCAATTTTGAATCTGGTAGAAACTGGATAGTGGGTAATATTGCTATTATCGAAAGTAAATAAGTATCAATGAGCTTATCTTTATAAAGGATTGCTTTACCGTACTCAACAAGAACTGCAAACCCTGTGACTTTGGGAAAATTGCTTTAAGCCCTCTAAAACCCAGTTCTCTCATCTCTCAAATGCATTCATTATACCTACTTTTTGATTAATTAATAAAAGCATGTAAAAGTAAAAGCCCAATAGACAGTAGTTATTATTACTTTACAGATATTAGTGGACTCAATCAGGAAGAAGAATAATTTTTTTGCAGTTATTTATCTGTAAGAGGCAGGTATAAAGTGCTGTTTAAAAAAAAATGTTTAATGAGGAAATAAATACCCTGAGGGAATGAATAGAATACTAAGAACATCTACCAAGAGGAGATAACATTGGAGAATTGAACTTTGCTAAGAGACTAGATCTTAAGTTTTCTAGATACATATGCACCCACAAGATAACCGTGTAAGGTAGCAGATGTGTTAATCATTTCACAATATATATTAAGTTATCTTGTACACATAAGTATATATAATTGTATTTATTATACATCAGGAAGGGGGGAGGGGCAGAACGAAGAGGAGAAAAAAGTCAACCTACTGAAAAACCAAACAATACAAAAAATAAGCAAGCAAACAACAAAAACAAGCAAACTAAAACAAGAACAAATAAGGAGAATGGATGGCATTCCAGGCTGAGTGAAAACTTCATGAAAAACCAAACCTATGTTTCAGAAAGTTCACAGCTCCCCACTATTTCTATTGGCTTTTCTCAAACTGTAAGAAAATATGTAAATGAAGGATAAATAAATTATACATTTCTTTTAAACTAGAAGGCTTCTCATTGTACTCTGTTTTTCCTTTGAATAAATTCTCATGAGCTTTTATTTTGACAATATGCATTATAAAGGAGAGGAATAGTATTATATAGTTCCAAACTTACTTGACCAAAAATCTTTATCCAAGGAGAGTATCTCAGGACCCAGGATTTTATATCACATTTGTGAAGAAACACTCATTTATATGTTTGAAGATAAAATCCCAACTCCTTAGCCCACGCTTCCAAATCCTGTCATTAACCCTACAGAAATGGACTTCAAATAGTCTGAAAGCCTAGAAACACTGAGGAATGCTCTTGAAAATTTTATCTTTATTTTACCGAATTTCTCCATAAATGGGTAGGCAGGCATGAGGCAGTCTCCAAACTTGACAGAGAAGGGTGGAGATGGGATTGGCAAAGAGAGCATTAAAAACAAAAGCAAACAAAAGCCCTAAGAGAACTAGAACTGCAGAATAGCAAGGATAACTTTCTCATGCCTGGGATAATCCTGAGGATATGATAGCAACCACAATTCTGTGCCTATGTGGAGGATTTTTACAGGAAGCCACACTTCAGTCCAGAAGCATATTATGGTAGCTCCAGCTCTATATAACTGTTAAAATTTCATATTGTTTACCAATAAGAAAACATAACATCCAGTAACCATTCCTGTTGACATCTGTCTGTCAAATACTCTCTCATCTGTAACAATCATACGCTTCCCCATATAACCTACTATCAATGATGTTGAGTGAGCACTGGCCAACAATCATTTATTTTCATTTATATTTGTCTTTACAAACCCAGCTCAAATTCCTTTTCTCCTGTAAAGTTCTCCAGTTACCCCAAACTTAATGAACTGCTTCTTCTATGCCCACAGCAAATCATATGTAGTCTCTTACCCAGTTGCAGTGGTGACTGTTTATTGTTGTATATCTTCACTAAGCTGTGAGCTCTCTTCCCCTAGGCAAAGAAATGTATCCCCAGTAACTAGAAAATGTTTAGCCATTGAAATGTAGTAGACCCTTTGTAGGGTACCTTCCTTGCTCACAATTTCCCCTTTAATTTTACTTACCCCAATTCCATAGAGTGTACTCCAGAATTTAAAAAAAAATGACTCCACCTCCCCAGCCACAGTGAATTAACCAAGAGTGGGTGTCTTTATCCAATTAGCCCTTCCTGGGAAATTTCAGAATTAGAACAAAGATGAAAAGCATCATTAGTAAAATCAAAAGACAGATGGTAAGCAAAAAATGCAATTCATATCAGAGACAAATGACTGATTTCTCTAATATACAAATACCTAGAAATGAGAAAAAGACCAATAATCCAATAGAAAAAAATAGGCAAAGCATACAAAAGATTACTCACAGAAAAAGAAAAATTACTCTTATATGTATGTGTGTTCCAGCTTTTATTGCAGCATTATTTGTAACAGCAAAAAATTGGGGAAAATCTAGATGTTTATCGATAGGAACTGGTGAAATATGTGATATCAAAATGTGGAATCATATGGCATTCTCTCAAGGCTGATACAGTACAGTTTCCAGAATAAATTGCTCATTAAAAATGTATATATGCTATACTGCCATTACTGAAAAAAAAAATGGAGAAGGAGAATACCTAGGTAGGTAGGTAGGTAGATGTATTTTATCACATATACATAAAATAGCTTTGGTAGGAGATGGGACAAAGCGGTATCACTGGTTGCCTTGGAGAAATGGAAATAGGTAACTAGAGGGAAAAGCCTGGAGAGAATTTTCACTGTACATTTTTGAACCAAAAGAATCTATTTACTATTTTTTTAAATATCATTTAAGTAAGAATAAAATATTCAGGATTCTAGAGAGATTCAGTTTCTCTGTTCAACTAAGCCTGTATGAGGTTAACTCAAGAGTTGGGGCAGCTATATTCTGCAAGAAGCCTGGGAAGCAAAGGAATCTGTCCTAGAAAGAATGAAGCAGACAAAGCGAAGACACATTGAGAGTTGGGAAGAAAATACTATCTGACTCTCAGTGATTTGGTTGTAGTCTTTCCCCAGGCTAGCTGCATCCCTCTCCTTGGTTTCTTTAAAACACTCCTATTGTTGTAAGAAACCTCCCCTCTTTCAGGCTAACTTAAGGTGTTTTCTTTTTTCTTTTTATTTTTTTTTTAATTTTTTAAATTTTTTTTTTTTAACGTTTATTTTTGAGACAGAGAGAGACAGAGCATGAACAGGGGAGGGGCAGAGAGAGAGGGAGACACAGAATCGGAAGCAGGCTCCAGGCTCTGAGCCATCAGCCCAGAGCCTGACGCGGGGCTCGAACTCACGGACCGCAAGATCGTGACCTGGCTGAAGTCAGACGCTTAACCGACTGCGCCACCCAGGCGCCCCTTAAGGTGTTTTCTAATAGTGGTGTCCAAGAGAGTTTATTTTAGTAGGTTTTTGTAAATGCTTGTTAAAATGAAATGTGAGTCCTTCTAATGAAATCCATTTCAGTTCTCAAAATGTGATTGTACTATTTAAAAATTTAAAAAACAAAATTAAAAAAACTCACTTTTTTCAAGCTGAGAGAGGGCAAGGTCAACAGACATTCTAAAATATTCACCCTAAGCAAAAGTAGTATTTGCTGATGGAAAATATAAACTGGGCCTAGGGCCAAGTAGCACCTTCCACCTAATACACCTTCCTTTCAGATCCTGCCCAAGACCTGAGACTTCTCAGTTAATGTTTGGTGAGGGCATGCCTGAAAGATGAATTCTTGAATTGTGCTAATTAGGATGGAGCTTGAGGATTGGAGGACCCGTTTGTCAGTTTGGTTTAAGCTGATTTGTATTTTGATAGGAAAAGCATTAGGGAACAGAGCAAAAAAAAGCTCTGCAAATCCCAGTGCAAAAAGCCCCTGGGTGGTTATTATTTGAGCATATTCAAATATAAATTTTCAAGACCTAGGACTAGTTAACACTTTGAGGCTAAAACTTTCTGAAGGCAGTGTCTATTTCTTTTTCCATGTTTTCAAATCCATAGATAATACTATTTATTTTATATCATCCTTCCCAGTATTGAAAAGATAGAAAGTACTTGGGAAATTCCTAGAAGGTCCAGAAAGGTATTTGGTTTTTTTTGTTTGTTTGTTTTTTGGTTTTTTAATGTTTATTTATTTTTGAGAGAGAGAGAGAGAGGGAGACACAGAATCTGAAGCAGGCTCCAGGCTCTGAACTGTCAGCGCAGAGCCTGATGTGGGGCTCAAACTCACAGACCGTGGGATCATGACCTGAGCTGAAGTCGGACACTTAATGGACTGAGTCACTCAGGCACCCCCAGAAAGGTATTTGTAAAGCAGCTCTTAAAACAACCTACAAATGAAGTTAAATATATTTTGTATGAGCCTGGTATTGTAATGGACATTCCAAGAATTATAGCATAAAAGCTGCATTTGCATTTATACACCTTTTATATAAGGTAAGTTTAAATAGGATGATGAAATTAGTCTGCTGTGAAATAAGTCAGAATAATTGCATTTAAACACTAAGGGGTAGAAGAGCACAATTTATTTCTATCATTGAAATCCCATTGAAAAATTAAATAACATTATGTAAATATCAGGAGCTATTCTTTTTTTAACCAATATTTCTTGAGAATTTAGGGATATTGCATAACTAAAAGACACAGTGCCTGACCTTAAGGAGACTGTGGCAATTTTCCTGAGATAAGACATATGCATACAAAGCATCATCATTGTCATCTTTACTAAGAGGAGTAGGATGGTGAAATGGAAAATAATATTGGCTTTTAAACAGGTATAGGGTTCACATTTTTAGTTCTGCCATGTCATTAATCTATGAGCTCTGTGAAGGCAATTAATTGCTCCTAGCCTCAATTTTCTCAATTATAAAGCAAGGATAAGGATGCTAACTTGAGAGAACCATGTAAGAATTACATAGGACAATGTAGATGAAACTATCTAAGGAAACGCATACATATCAGGTGCTTGATAAATATTAGTTTACTCTCTAACTGAACTGAAAGGATTATATGTGTTTTCGAACTCATTTTTATTCGTTTGTAAATAATAGCGCATTAGTTCTCATTGGTGAATTTTTAAATGAAGTTAGCTAAAAACTTCAATCATTTTGAGAATCAAAACTGCAACTGCTTTAAAATTAAAACTAAAAGAAATACACAGGGTTTTGTTGGTTTTTTTTTTAACGTTTATTTATTTTTGAGAGACAGAGACAGACTGTGAGTGGGGGAGGGGCAGAGATAGAGGGAGAAACAGAATCTGAAGCAGGCTCCAGGCTCTGAGCTGTCACCACAGAGCCCAATGTGGGGCTCAAACCCACGAACCGTGAGATCACAACCTAAGCGGAAATTGAATGCCCAACCAACTGGGCTACCTAGGCGCCCCCCAAAATAGACAGGGTTTTAATCAAGTAAACTAGGTAGGGGAAAAAACTAAGAATATAATTATTTTCATAGAAAAATGTTATTTATAATTCCAACTTGCTCTTTGAATATAATAATATCACCTAACATAAGTGCTTTTCAAATATGTAAAAATATTTACAAACCAAATATGCAGGTTTTGCTTTGTGTTCCCTACAGATGTAGGTGTTTCAAAATATGTCCTATATTGGACATTTGTTTATGATAGAGCATAGAAATTTCTCATTGTTTTGGTGGGTTGCTGGGGAAAAAAAAAAAAGTGTTCCAATAGGTGAAAGTCCTATACTCCGAAAACGTTGATGAAAGAAATTCAAGATGACACAAAGAAATGGAAAGACATTCCATGCTATGGATTGGAAGAGCAAATACTGTTAAAATGTCTATACTACACCAAGCAATCTATACATTTAATGTATTACCTATCAAAATACCAACAGCATTTTCACAGAACTAGAACAAACAATCCTAAAATGCGTATGGAATCACAACAGACCTGGAATGGCCAAAGTAATCTTAAAAAAGAAAAGCAAGGGGCGCCTGGGTGGCGCAGTCGGTTAAGCCTCCTACTTCAGCCAGGTCATGATCTCGCGGTCCGTGGGTTCGAGCCCCGCGTCAGGCTCTGGGCTGATGGCTCAGAGCCTGGAGCCTGTTTCCGATTCTGTGTCTCCCTCTCTCTCTGCCCCTCCCCCGTTCATGCTCTGTCTCTCTCTCTGTCCCAAAAATAAATAAAAAAAAGTTGAAAAAAATTAAAAAAAAAAAAAAAAAAAGAAAAGCAAAGCTGGAGGCATTGCAATTCCAAACTCTAAGTTATATTAGAAAGCTGTAGTAATCAAAACAGTATGGTACTAGCATAAAAATAGACACATTGATCAATGAAACAGAATAGAAACTTGAGAAATAAACCCACAACTATATGGTCAATTAATCTTTGACAAAGCAGGAAAGAATATCCAATGGGAAAAAGATGCTCTCTTCAACCAAATGGTGTTGGGAAAACCAGACAGCAACATGCAAAAGAATGAAACCAGACCACTTTCTTACACCAGACACAAATATAAATTCAAAATGGATTAAGGGCTTAAATGTGAGACCTGAAACCATAAAAGTCCTAGAAGAGAACACAGGCAATAACTTCTTTGACATCAGCCACAGCAACTTCTTTCAAGATATGTCTTTTGAGGCAAAGGAAACAAAGGTAAAAATAAACTATTGGGACTACATCAAAATAAAAAGCTTCTGCACAGCCAAGGAAACAGTCAACAAAACTAAAAGGCAACCTATGGAATGGGGGAAGATATTTGCAAATGACAGATCTGATAAAAGGCTAGTATCCAAAATATATAGAGAACTTTTAAGATTCAACACCCCAAAAAAACCTAACTAAAAAATTGGCAGAAGACATGAACAGATGTTTCTCCAAAGAAGATATCCAGATGGCCAAAAGACACATAAAAAGATGCTCATAATCACTGATCAATAGGGAAACGTAAATCAAAACTACAATGAGGTATACCTCACACCTGTCAAAATGGCTAAACTCAAAAACACAAGTAACAACAGGTGTTGGTGAGGATGTGGAGAAGGGAGAATCAATCCTCTTACACTGTTGGTGGAAATGCAAACTGATGCAGCCACCATCAAAACAATATAAACATTCCTCAAAAAGTTAAAAATGAAACTACTTTATGATCCAGCAATTACACTACAGAATATGTATCCAAAGAACACAAGAACATTAATTCTAAGGGATATATGCACTCCCTATGTTTATAGCAGCATTATATACCATAGCCAAGATATGGAAGCACCCCAAGTGTCCATCGATTGGTGAATGGGTAAAGAAGATGTACCATGTGTGTATATATATATACACATACACATATATACATATATGTATATGTATATGAATATATGTGTATATATACATACACACATTCAGCCGTAAAAAAGAATGAAATCTTACCATTTGCAACAACATGGATGGAGCTAAAGAGTATAATGCTAAACAAAATAAGTCAGTCATAAAAAAATGAATACTACATGATTGCACTCATATGTGGAATTTAATAAGCAATGCAAACAAGCAAAGGGGGAAACATAAGAGAGAAAGAGAAAGAAACAGACTCTTAATATTCTTTTTTTTAAGATTTAATTTTTAAATACTCTCTCCATCCAATGTGTGACTCCAGCTTAAAACCCCAAGATCGAGAGTCACATGTTCTACTGAGTGAGCCAACCAGGTACTCTTAATATTCTTCGTAGAGAACAATCTGATAGTTACCAGAGAGGAAAAGGGTGGAGGGATGTGTGAAATAGGCTATGGGGATTAAGGTGTTCATTTATCATGATAAGCACAGGGTGATGTAACTAATGGTTGAATTACTATATTGTACACCTGAAACTAATATAACATAGATGTTATATGTATGTTAACTAACTGGAATTAAAATAAAAACTTAAAAACAAAAGCAACAACAAAAACCTGTTCCAAAGCAGAAATCAATCATGATTTGTAGGATGATGTCAATGCATTTCCTCATTTTTCTTTTGGCTGATTCCAGAATATAGAAGGATTTGATCTGCATGGAATATAAAAGAGGAAAATTAAATAAGAATATTTTTGCAAAGTTGACTGGCATTGATCAGGGTAGCCCTACTCACTACACAAATTGTCCAGTCTTCATTTCAATTCACTAAATATATATTCCTTTGATGTATGTTGGGGTCCTGAGGGAACCTAGTGAATAGCCTCTCTCTTCTCTACCCAAACTGAGAGTAAAGAGCAAAAGTAAGTTAAATGAAGGGTCAGATATCACCTTGAACTGATGAGGGCTAACTGGAGGATGTAGCTCATGAGAACCAAACTGACCTGTCACCTAAACCCCAGAATACATTGTGTCCTGCATGGGGCTATAGGCACTTCTGCCTTTTTGGGTACCCTCTTCCATTTAAAAAAAAAATGTGTTTAATTATATTTTACAACACTGATATAAATATATCAAAGTTATATTTTAAACATTTTCTTTGACCTTAAAGTTCATTTTTTTCCTTCTGATTTTAAATTAAACCATTAGGGACCTCTGAAAATATGCTAGACCCTAGACATTGCATCTTCTGTGTCCAATGGAGAAGATGGCCCTGGGCAACACACTGGACCAAGTAAGTCTTAAATCCTGAAAAAAGTGTGTGCTGAGAGCAGCCTTACTCAAGAAAAAGAGATGAGGCAAGATGCCTAGTCATTCTTCCCAAATTTACCAATTAGATGTTATTCATTCTTCCCTGGGATGGGTAAAGGGATAGTGAGAAGCTAGGAGTTATACCATCCTAGCTCAATCCACATAAAAGAAAATATCAGTAGAGAAAAAGCAACCTTCCCTTAGCAAGTCTGTCCTTACTACTGAAATGTTTGCTTTCAGTTATCATAATCTGATAATTCTGACCTTTCAGATTACGCATCTAGGGGTGCCTGGATGGCAGTCAGCTGAGCATCCGACTCTTGATTTCAGCTCAGTCACGATCCCAGGATTATGGGATCAAGTCCCGCATTGGGCTTCACACTGACCGTGGAGTCTGCTGAAGATCCTTTCTCCCTCCCTCTGCCCTTCTCCCCTGCTCACTCTCTCTCTCTTTCTCTCTCTCAAGTTAAAAAAAAAAAAAAAAATCACACATCTAACTCTTCTTGCTCCAGTTTCTTGTTTGCCAGAAACCTTTCTGATTATAACTATATGGCTTTCCATATAGATTTTCCTACAAAGTAAATATATCAAGCAGCTGATAAAACATGCAATCTGCTCTTTGGTTTCATTTATCATTGTAAATTAATAAATTAGCACTCTGATTTAATATTATTCTCACAATAAAATGGTTGGCATGAGAATCCATGGATTTGTTTAACTCATTCATTTAAGTGATTTGACCATGTTACCAAACCAGGGAAATTGAGATTCGAAATCTAAACCATTGATGGCTTAATCTAAGGTACTATAACCCCAGAGGACCTCACCTCAGCAATCTGCAAATTTTTGTTAGTTGCAATTCATCTTTCCCATTCTGTAACCACAACATCCCTCTGCCCTCTCAGTTTCTAATAATAGTCTACCCTCAAATTAGACGGGTAGTGGGGGGAAAAAAAGGAAGAAACACTCTGTAAATTTTTTCCACAACTGTTATTGCCTTCCAGTTCTATCCAATGTCAGGGAATTATAAATACATGACTTTTTTTCCATGGCTCATAATTAGGGAAGAATTAATCATTATCAGTTAGATCTGTGTAAAAAATCATATTCTTTGCCTTTATTTTTCTTTTTAATTTTTTTTAATGTTTGTTTATTTCTGAGAGAGAGAGACAGAGCACCAGCAGGAGAGGGGCAGAAAGAGAGGGAGACACAGAATCTGAAGCAGGCTTCAGGCTCCGAGCTGTCAGCACAGAGCCCGATGTGGGGCTTGAACCCACGAACTGTGAAATCATGACCTGAGCTAAAGTTGGAAGCTCAACCAACTGAGCCACCAAGGGGCCCCTCTTTGCCTTTATTTTTTTAAGTTTATTTATTTATTTTTAGAGATAGAGCATGCACACAAGTGGGGAAGGGCAGAGAGAGGGAGAGAGAGAGAATCCCTGGCAGGCTTTGCACTGTCAGCGCAGAGCCTGATGTGGGGCTCGAACTCACAAACCATGAGATCGTGAACAAAGCTGAAGTCAGATGCTTAACTGACTGAGCCACCTAAGCGCCCCAAAAATCATATTCTTTACAACAAATTATCCATTGGAAATTTTCATTTAGTCTTACCTACTTCCCTGGGCAGACAAGATGTCATCTTGGATCAAGATGAAGAGTAACTGGTAACACAACAAAGTTTATAATGGAACATGCCGATACTTATTCTTCATTAAATATATATGGAGAGCCAATGATGTGCCACTCAGTAAGCTTCTAACATAACTGGAGACCAGGAAGCATTATCTAGCTGTGTGCCCAGGAAGAAAAGGAAATAGATTTTGGTAAATATATATTAATTTCTGGCTCAACAACTGGGATTATTATCCCTAATTTCAGAGAAAATGGAGGCACAGAGAGAGTAAATCACTTTCCTAAGGTCATATCTAGAGATCATAGACCTAAATCCAAGCCTGTTCAGTTCAATAGACATTTGTTGCATCCCTACTCTCTGGCAGGCCCTATGGTGGACATTGAGGGTACAGCCCTGGTCTTTTCTTTAAAAACTCCATTAGTTTCCTGACATCAATTCAGTAAACCTACCTCCATGGCCACTCATGCTTTCTGCCAGCCCTCTTGGTTGCATAGGAGAGGCATAGCTCCTAATCAGGAGTGTTTTTACCCTATGATCTAGATGCCACCTTTCACCTTTATTCCTTTTTAAAAATATTTGTAATATGTTTTGTTTTTGTCTTTTGAGACAGACAGAGTGTGAACAGAGGAGGGATAGACAGAGAAGAAGACACAGAATCTGAAGCAGACTCTAGGCTGTGAGCTGTCAGCACAGAGCCGGACACGGGGTGGGGCTGGAACTCACAACTCTGAGATCGTGACCTGAGCCAAAGTTGGAAGCTTAACCACCTGAGCCACCCAGGCACCTCAATGTCTTTTTTAACTTTTTGTTCTGAAAAATAGTTTTAGGCTTACAGAAAAGTTATAAAAATAGTACTGAGTTCATGTATACCCCTCACCCAAGCTTCCTCTAAGATTAACAATTTGCATAACCATAGTTCAATGATCAAAAGCAGAAAGTTAGCATGCTATAATGCTATAGACATTATTGAGATTTTACTGGTTTTTGCCTTAATGTCTCTTTTTTATTGGCAGGCATTTTGCAGAATGTCTCTCAATTTGGTTTCTCTGATATTTTCTAATCATCAGATTGAAGTTATGCATTTTGGGCAAAAATACCATAGAAGTGATAGTGTATTCTCAAAGTATCATATCAGAGGGTAAATGATACCAATACATCTTACTGGTGGTATTAATCTTGTTCACTTAGTTATGCCAATATCTACCAGGTAGTAAAGTTACTTTTTTTTTCCTTTGTATTGATAAAAATCTCAAGGGAGTTACTTTGAGACTATGCAAAAATCCTGTTACTCCTCAAATTGTCACTTACTGATTCCACCATGCATCAGTGGATCTTGTCTGCAGCAATGATTTCTGTTGCATTTGCCTAATAGAGATTGTATATTTCCCTTATTCATTCTACACTTACTAAATGGAATTTTTCTGTGAGGAACAGTAATTCTTTCTCCCTAATTTATTTGCTTAATTATATCTATGTCAATATGGACTTACGGATATTCTATGGGTTATAATTCAATATTACTATTTTGTTTCTCAAATTGTTCAACTTTAGCCATCGGGAGTTCCTTCAGGCTAGTTTCTGTATGCTTTTGACCTGTCTACTTCCTTTTTTAAGCACTTCCTTATTTTCTCATACCACAAGATATTCCGGTCTCCTTGGAATCAACAATTTCTCTCAGGAGCCCCTGGTTCCCTTTATTAAGGGATGGCATTTAGGAACCAATCTGGGTGCTAGATGTGCTCATTGCTTCTAGGGTATCTTAGTGAACAGAGCTAAGGGATTACATGTATGTATATTAGTGCACATATGCACCACACATATTTATATTTATTTCTATCTGTGTGTGTGTGTGTGCATAACCATGAGTTTTTCTGACACCATTGATTTCAGATCACAAAGTTTGTTCTAGCCTTTTCTCTTCGTTTTTTTTTTTAATTTTATTTATTTATTTTGAAAGAGAGAGAGAGAGAGAGAGAGAGAGAGAGAGTGCATGCACACTCACACTCAAGAAAGGGGCAGAAAGAAAGGGAGAGAGAGAATCCCAAGCAGGTTCTGAGCTGTCAACACAGAGCCCAACACGGGGCTCGATCTAACAAACCATGAGCTCATGACCTGAGCCAAAATCAAGAGTGGGACACTTAACTGACTGAGCCACCTAGCACCCTTCTCTTCCTTTATTTGTAACTTTCTTTCTCCAACAATAAGAAACTTGGCACTCATTATCTACAATTATGTTAAATCCTAGTATACACATAAAGTAGAGAATGCTAACTCATACCAATGTGAGAAACAGATTTATTAAGCACAGTATTTGTGTAGGTTTTTTTGTCTTCAGTCTACAGTATCTAGTCCATACACTGTTCACTTGTATTTTTAGTATCTTTTTTTCCCAACTAACATCTTCATTTACTAAAGTGTAAGTAGATTTAATCCTTTTTTAAAGTTTTTATTTAAATTCCAGTTAGTTAACTTACAGTGTAATATTAGTTTCAAGCGTACACTATCACTCAGAATAGAAGGGGAAATAAAGAATTACCCAAACAAAAACTAAAGTTCATGACCACTAAACCAGTGCTACAAGAAATATTAAAGAGGACTCTTTGAATGGAAAGGAAAGCCCCAAAGTTACAAAGACAAGAAAGGAATGGAGAAAATCTCCAGAAACAATAACAAAACAAGTAATAAAATGGCACTAAATACATTTAATACCTTTTTAATGCCTTCTTATCAGCATTTAAAGACGTAAGCCCTCTCCCAAATGAAAACCACTGTTCTCTCACCCCACATCCATTGTTCACAGTCCCCAGGGCTGAAGGCAGTTGAGTAGTACTATATTCACCATCTCCATTTCCTCTGCTTGTATTCATTCTTGAACTCATTGCCCTCAGACTTCCATCTTCACTACTCCCCAGAAACCACTCTTACTAAGATCACTTCTTATCTCTGTATTCCTATAATCAGCAGACAAATTTTTGCTTGACCTCTCAAAAAAATATTTCACACTGTCCAGCTCTCTCGTCCCTTGACACCTAGGGCAGAGATTAGTTTTCCTGTTTCTTCTCTGGCTAATCCTATCTGTTCTTTTTATCCCTTAACTGGTGATGCTTCCCTAATTCTTTTCAGCACCCTCTTCCATTCTTACTGTCCAACTCCCTGAATAATATCAACATATCTGATGATTTTCGTTACCATCTGTATGAAGGACCCAAAATCTAGAACTGCAATTTAGCTATTTCCAGCAGATGCCAGAATCATATAACCAAATGCCATTTAGCCAATCTTCACTTGAATATCTCAGAGAAATTTCAGAGGTAACATGTTCAATTGTTAACCTGTCGTCAAACCTGATTCTCCTCAATAAGCCTATTTTCAAACACTTTTTAAAACTCTCTTTCCCTTCACTTAGTCTAAGACTTCAGGTATAAATGAATTAATCCTTTTTCATACTTAGTTTCATATTTCATTCAGTAATAATTCTGAAATGTGATACCTATTGCTGAAAACAACACACTTTCTAGTATTTAAATCATACTTGTCTAAAATCAAATAGAAATTTACTCTATAACACTTTCAGAGCAGGAAAACTTCTTTTTTTTTTTTGTAGCAATGAACTCCTTGCATACAAACATCATCTCCTGGCTTCTCTCAATAAAAAATAATTAAATATTTCTATGTTCCATTTACATTGCATTCATTTCAGTTCCAGAAGTTTGAAATGTATATATTTAAATTTTGTTTAAAGTACCAACTAATGAGGAAAATCCATATTTAGTGTTCCTTTAATTATACTTGCAATGTGTCCTGAAGTTTCCAAAGCCAAAGATTCCTGGGTTTCCTTCATGATTTTTCTGTATTATACCCTTTGCTCACCTACACACAATTAGCTATATTGCAAATGGAATATTCTTTCTAAAATGTAAATCTGATTAGGTCACTTTCCTATCAAAACTCTCTCTTTGTGCTTCAAAAGATACCATCAGGAAAATGAAAAAACAATCCACAGAAGAGAATTGTTTTGCAAATCATATATCTGATATGGGACCTGTAGCTAGAATGTATAAAGAACTATTGCAACTCAACATCAAAAAAAAAAAACCAAATAACCCAATTTTTAAAATGGGCAAAAGATGGGGCACCTGGGGGGCTCAGTGGGTTGAGTGTCTGACTCTTGATTTCTGCTCAGGTCATGATCTCAGGGTTGCCAGATTGAACCCCCTGCTGGGTGTGGAGCCTGCTTAAGGTTCTCTCACTGTCTCCCCCTCTGCCTCTCTCCCTTTCTCTCACACAAGCAAGCTCTCTCTCTCTCTCTCTCCCTTTCTCTCTCTCTCAAATAAAAATAAATAAATGAAAAAATTTTAAATATAAATAAATAAAAATTAAAATGGGCAAAGGATCTGAGCAGATACTTCTCCAAAGAAGATATACAAATGGCCAATAAGCACATGAAAAGATACTCAATGTTGTTAACCATCAAGGGAATTTTATTAACCATGTGCTGATGCTGAAGCACCAGTCCCTCCAGGGCTATCCAATAAATACTTAGATAGTAAAGGACTTGCCTGCATATGCCTTTCATATGCCAAACCAACCAACCTAGAGCCCATATCCCTAAACACTCCCTTATCACTCTTATACTCCAGGCTAGTATTTCCCTACCCCAATTACCCCAAGGCCAGGTACCAGACAACTGGAGCAGCCCCTTTACCCCAGGGCCTGTAGAAATTATTCAGCCTAGCCAATTCTAAACCTGCTTACCTGCCTTGCCTATTTCTTCCCACAGAAACCACAGTAAAAGCTCTGGCCCTCCCCTCTTTACCTAACTTGGTGCCTCCCCTTT
Source organism: Prionailurus viverrinus (assembly GCF_022837055.1). NCBI lineage: Eukaryota > Metazoa > Chordata > Mammalia > Carnivora > Felidae > Prionailurus > Prionailurus viverrinus. Next base: position 172,823,789 of record NC_062564.1, read on the forward strand.
GGCTTCCTCAGCCATGGCTTGGTGTACCCCTTCCTCTTGAAATCTGTGAGTATGACAGCTGTCTTTTCAATGGCAATCTGATCTGTTGGCCTTGCCATACTTGAATGATAACAAAACATACATTTTAAAACAGAAATGCAAATTAAAAATATAATGAGATGCCACATCACACCCACTAGGATAAGGGTTATCAAAAAGATGAATAACAAGTGTTAGCAAGGATGTGAAGAAATTGAAAACCCTCATTCATTGCTAGCAGAAATGTAAAATGTTGTACCTGATTGGAAAACAGTCTATAAATTTCCCAAAAAAAATATGTATATGGTTATCATATGACCCAACACTTACACTCTTAGGTATATGTCCAAGAAAAATGAAAACATGTACACACAAAATCTTGTATGTGAATGTTTATAGCAACATTATTCGTAATAGTCAAAAAGTAGGAACAGTCCTAATGTCTATCAACTGATAGATAAAATGTGATATATCCATGCAATGGAGTATTATTCAGCCATAAAAAGGAATGAAGTATTGACACATGTTGCAACATGGATGAAACTTGAAATCATGGTAAGCGAAAGAAGCCAGTCACAAAGGACCACATAATGTACGATTCCATTTATGTGAAGGGCCCAGAATAGGCAAATCTATAGAGACAAAAAGTAGATTAGCTGTTGCCTAGGAACAGGTGGGATGAGGGATAACAACTAAGGAGTACAGGTTTCTTTTGGGAGTAACAAAAATGTTCTAAAATTGATTTTGATGATAGATGCACAATTCTGTGAATATACTAAAAGCCATTGGATTAAACATTTTCAATGGATGAATTATATGGTTCATGAATTATATCTCAATAAAGCTATTTTAAAAAAACAAACTATGGGGCGCCTGGGTGGCTCGGTCGGTTAAGCGTCCGACTTCGGCTCAGGTCATGATCTCACGGTCCGTGAGTTCGAGCCCCGCGTCGGGCTCCGGGCTGACTGCTCAGAGCCTGGAGCCTGTTTCCGATTCTGTGTCTCCCTCTCTCTCTGCCCCTCCCCTGTTCATGCTCTGTCTCTCTCTGTCTCAAAAATAAACGTTAAAAAAAAAAAAAAAAGAAAAAAAACTAAAACTCTTCAATGGCTTCTCACTGCCCTTAAGATATAACCTAAATCAATAAGATTAATAGGGCAATAAGAAATCAGGCTCCTGAGGCACCTGACTGGCTCAGTCTGTGGAGCGTGTGACTCTTGATCTGAGGTTTATTAGTTTGAGTTCCATGTTGAGTGTAGAGATTATTTAAAAATAAAATCTTAAGAAAGAAAAGAAAAAGGAAGAAAGAAAGAAAGAAAGAAAGAAAGAAAGAAAGAAAGAAAAATATGGCCCCAACTCACTTTTCCAATGCCATCATCCACTAGTCTTCTCTTCATCAGTCATTACTCTCCTCTTTTTACTCTAATTCTGGCCATGCTGGACTTTTTTTGCTCATTTCCCCAAACATGTGTAGCAGTTTTAAAATACGTTGACTGGGCGCCTGGGTGTCTCAGTCGATTAAGTGTCTGACTTCGGCTCAGGTCATGATCTCATGGCTCATGGGTTTGAGCCCCACATCAGGCTCTGTGCTGACAGCTCAGAGCCTGGAGCCTGCTTTAAATTCTGTCTCCATCTCTCTCTCTGCCCCTCCCCTGCTCACGCACTCTCTCTCTGTCTCTCTCTCAAATATAAATAAACATTAAAAAATTTAAAATGATAAAATAATAAAGTCTTAAAATTAAAGAATGTAAAATTTTCTGATTTCTGGAAATAAAAGAATATTTCTAGGGGCGCCTGGGTGGCGCAGTCGGTTGAGCGTCCGACTTCAGCCAGGTCACGATCTCGCGGTCCGGGAGTTCGAGCCCCGCGTCAGGCTCTGGGCTGATGGCTCGGAGCCTGGAGCCTGTTTCCGATTCTGTGTCTCCCTCTCTCTCTGCCCCTCCCCCGTTCATGCTCTGTCTCTCTCTGTCCCAAAAATAAATAAACGTTGAAAAAATAAATTTAAAAAAAAAAAAAAAAAAAAAAAAGAATATTTCTAAAAAGAATATATCTTTTTTTTTTTTAATTTTTTTTTTCAACGTTTATTTATTTTTGGGACAGAGAGAGACAGAGCATGAACGGGCGAGGGGCAGAGAGAGAGGGAGACACAGAACCAGAAACAGGCTCCAGGCTCTGAGCCATCAGCCCAGGGCCCGACGCGGGGCTCCAACTCACGGACTGCAAGGTCGTGACCTGGCTGAAGTCGGACGCTCAACCGACTGCGCCACCCAGGCGCCCCATCTAAAAAGAATATATCTTGAATATAAATTGTTTTGAGTTGAGAGAAAACATAAGGTAACATTTGTATGTACGATGTTTATTGCTACAAAAAAAATTTTCTTGCTCTTAAAGGATTGTAACCAATTTTTATTTAATTTTAGAAAATATTGTTTAAATACTAGAAAGAATATTATTTTAGCAGTATGTGTCATATTTCAAAAATATCATTAAATAAATATGGAAGAAAATATAATTAATTTATATCTGAAATTGTAAACCAATCCAACAAAAAATATTTTTTTAAGTTTAAAAAGTGTCTCCATGGGGCACCTGGGTGGCTCAGACAGGTAAGTATCTGACTTTGGCTCAGGGTATGGTCTGTCTCACAGTTCATGAGTTCAAGCCCTGCATCAGGCTCTGTGCTGACAGCTCAGAGCCTGGAGCCTGCTTTGGATTCTGTGTGTGTGTCTCTCTCTACCCCTCCCTTGCTTGCACTCTGTCTTTCTATCAAAAATAAATAAATAAACTTAAAAAAAAAAGTGTCTCCTTGCTCATAGAAAACATTTAAAAATATATGTAATGCTTGAAAGGAGACCAAATAAATAATATGAAATATACTTAATTTTTAAGTGGGCCAAACCAACCTATTCCCTTTTATTTCTCCCCCCAGGAAACTTGAATATACCACCCTATTATTATTATTATGTCCAAATAAAAAGATAAACATCATCATACAAATTTTTTCCCCATTCCAAGTTTATTTTATGACACCAGTCCTGATAGGTATTTGATGACTTTCAACAAAAGGGAGAAGTTTTGGTAAGCAGAATTCTAAGATGGCCCTAAAGATTCCTGCTCTTTGATGTATATGCCTTGCATATAATCCCCTCCCCATGAGCATGAGCCCAGTGAATATGATAGAGTATCATTCCCATGATTAGATAACTAAATTGGACTTCGAATTAATCAAAAAGGAGATTATCTTGGGTGAGCCTGCCCTAATCAGGTGAGCCTGTTAAAAGAAAGTGAATGTCAGATTTTCCTCATCCCTTGAAGAAAAAGTAAACTATCATTGTATCATATCATATCATTCCTTTATCTCAGGAAGGACCTGAGAGCAACCTCTAGGAACTAAGAATAGTCCTCAGCCAATAGCAAGCAAGACACGGGAACTTTAATCACATAACCACAAGGAATTAAATTCTGTCAACATCCACAGTGAGCTTGAAAGAGGACCCTAAGTCTCAGATGAGATTGTAGCCATGGCCAACACTGATTTCTGCCTTAGGAGACCCTGAGCAGAGGACCCAGCTAACCCAAGACAGACTCCTGACTAATGTGAACTGTGAGATAATAAAATGTGTGTTGTTTTAAACTATAAGTTTGTGATAATTTTTTATGCAGCAAAAATAACTAATACAAAGGAGACAAGAGACAAGCCTGCTCCCCACAGATTCTTTTTATTATTATTATTATTATTATTATGGTCAAAACACAGAGCATAAAATTCACCATCTTGTCTATTTGTAAGAATGTAGTTCAGTAGTGTTGTTTATTCACATAGTTTGAAACACATCTACAGAACTTTTTCATCTTGCAAATCTGAAACTTTATACCTATTAAACAACAACTCTCCTTATCCCCTGGCTTCAGCCCTAATAACCTCTTTCTACCTTCTGTTTCAATGAATTTGTCTACTTTAGATATCTTGCATAAGTGGAATCATACATTATTTGTCTTTTTGTGACTAGCTCATTTCACTTAGCATGATGTCTTCAAGGTTCATACCTGTTCAAGAACATGGCAGGATTTCCTTTCTTTTTAAAGCTGAATAATATTTCACTGTGTACATATCTATACCACATTTTGTTTATACATTCATCTGTCAATGTGTATTTAAGTTTCTTCTACTTCCTGGCTATTGTGAATAATGTTGCAATGAACATGGATGTGAAAAATATCTCTTTGAGATCCTGTTTTCAATTATTTGGGGATGTATACCCAGAAGTGGGATTGCTGAGTAATTCTATTTTTAATTCTTTGAGAAAGTGTCATACTGTTTTCCATAGTGGTTGTACTATTTTATATTCCCACCAACAGTGTACAGGGTTCCATTTTCTCCACATCCCTGCCAACACTGTCATTTTTTTTTAATGTTTATTAATTTATTTTGAGAGAGAGAGCAAGCAAGGCAGGGACAGAGAGAGAGGGAGAGAGAGAATCCCAAGCAACTCTGCACTGTCAGCACACATCCCGATGCGGGGCTCAATCTCAGGAGTCTTGAGACCATGACCTGAGAAATCAAAAGTCAGACACTTAACTGATTGAGCCACCCAGACACCCCTGCTTTTTTTTATAGTGGTCATCCTACTAGGTATGAGGTAATATCTCAATGTGGTTTTGATTTCCTTTTCCCTGGTGATTGGTGATGCCAATAATCTTTTCATATATGTATTGACCATTTGTATATTATCTTTGGAGAAATGTCTAGTCAAATCCTTTGCCCATTTTTTAATTGGGTTCTTTGATATTTTTATTGTTGATTTAGAGTTCGTTATATATTCAGGACATTAATCTCTTATCAGATATATCAAATATATGATATGCAAATATTATTTCCCATTTAGTAGGTTGCCTTTTCACTCTGTTGACTACGTCCTTTGATGCAAAAAAGTGTTCATTTGAAGTAGTCCCATTTGCCTATTTTTGCCACTTGTCTGTGCTTTTGATGTCATATCCAAGACTATTGTCAAGTTCAGTGTCATGACTTTGACTCTTTCGAATCTCAAGGAAGAATGCTCAGGGCACCTGGGTGGCTCAGTCAGTTGGGCATCTGACTTCAACTCAGGTCATGATCTCCCAGTCTGTGACTTCGAGCCCTGCATCGGTCTCTCTGCTGACAGCGCAGAGCCTAGAGCCTGCTTCGGATTCTGTGTCTCCCTCTCTCTGCTCCTCCCCTGCTCACGCCTCTCTCTCTCTCTCTCTCTCTCTCTCTCTCTCTCTCTCTGTCTCTCAAAAGTAAATAAATATTAACGACAAAAAAACTTTTTTAAAAGAAAAAAAAAAAAAAAAAAAAAAGAAAGAATGCTCTCCAGATCCAAATTCTTCAAATTATCTATGGTGAAAGCCTAGTTCTTTTACTTTCCAATCCATTGTCAACTAACACTTTTATAAAGTATGATAAACATTAATTATGAGAAAATGAATTTAAAAAACAGACATCAGGGGCACCTGGGTGGTTCATTCAGTTTAGCACCTCACTTTGGCTCAGGTCATGATCTTGTGGCTCATGGGTTTGAGTCCGAAGTCAGGCTCTGCACTGACAGCTTGGAGCCTGCTCCAGGTTCTCTGCCTCCCTCCTTCTTTCTGCTCCTCCCCTGCTCACACTCTCTTTCTCTCAAAAATAAATAAATAAACATTAAAATAAAAAAACAGACATCAAAATACAAGCTGACATTTAAAAAAAATTAGTGTTTATTTTTGAGAGAGATTGTGCACGTGAGTGGGGGAGGGGCAGAGAGAGGGAGACAGAGAATCTGAAGTAGGCTCTGCACTGTCAGCGCCAAGACATGGGGCTCAAACCCACCAACCTCCATCACGATCTGAGCCGAAACGGGTCGCTTAACTGACTGAACTACCCAGGCACCCCCAAGCTGACATTTTCATTATTAAATTAAACAGACGTAAGTTATTCTGTCAAACTGCTATAACAATCTCTAAATGCTTGCTCTCAATTTCTACAATTATGTGGACACAGACAGGTAACACTAATTTAAGAATGAATTCTAGCCCACAGTGCAGACTCTAAGACTTTGAGTAGCACTTCTCTAGATCTTCTTCAAGGTGTAATATGCAAAGATGAAGTGACCACCGTCTTAACGCTGGTGCTTCTATGGCTTACAGACAGAGCATCCCAAATAGTTATAATTTCCTATAACCACACAAAAACTGAGAATGCCTTTAAAGGAGCCACTCCAAAATGTGCCACTATGGCATGTGGATCATTTTGAGCTGAAGTCAATCAAGGCCCAGCAGACTCAAGGAAAACTTACCTCTCCTTTAACTACCAAAAAGAATTTAAATAGGGGGCTTGGCCCAGAAAGAGACCTATTCAGAGACAACTTTTATCTGTGTGGCAGGACAACAACTAATTACCAAACAGGCTTTTGTTATCTCCTGAGAATCACCTTCCTCCTCTTTGAAGCCCCAGGCCACTATCCCATTCCTTAGCTGAGGATGGCATATAAGCCTCAACTACCTGACATGCCCTTGAGTCTCATATCTTTGGGGCTCTGGTATATAGGAAATTTAATTTGTTTTTGTACTGTTAATCTATCTTATGTCAATTTATTTATTAGACCAGCCAAAGAACCTAAAAGGGAGTAAGGGGAAATTTTTCCACCCCTGCAGTTGGCTATCATAAAGGGACTTTCACTGATTGGACCTTGCTCACTCTAGGACTGCTCAGCTGAGAGATCCTGAGACCTCTGAAAAAAGCCAGCAGAAGGTTAGAATTCTTCCATGTCAGTCTCCCAAATCTCTACCTGCAGGATCTGATGGAAGCAAGGGTGGTGAGAGTCCTTTCCTTTTTCTAAACATAGATTAGCAGGATGGGAGCCTGGGTGGCTCAATCGGTTGAGCATCTGATTCTTGATTTCGGTTCAGGTTTATGATATCACAGTTCATGGGATCCAGCCCTGTGTCAGGCTCCACCTAGCAGCACGGAGCCTGCCTGGGATTCTACCTCCCTCTCTCTCTGCCCCTCCCCCATTCACATACATTCTCTTTCTCCCTCTCTGTCTCAAAATAGATAAACTTTAAATTAAAAAAAAAAAAAGATAAGCAGGAGAAAATATTTGTGTAAACTAAGTTCCTTGGGTATAGCAACACTGGTAAAGATTTGGTATCAGTACTCTTGATCCCTATTGATCCCTTTCCTCCCAGAGATGGTCATTGTTATCTTTTGTTTCTGCCATTGTGGGCTTGGCTTTATGACCAATGAGACTATTCTGTCTGGTCTCCATCAATTACAGGATGCATGTACCAGTATGCATCTGGCAGACAGCCACATAGGCTGTGGATCCAATATGAAAAACCATACTGGGTCCAATTTGAACTGGACTAGGTCCAGTGTGAGGCAGCATTCCCTTTGTCTGACTGTGCCAGCTCTCAGAAGACTTTTTTATAAGGAGTCCGGTCTGTAAGGGGCCTTTCTCGTCTCAACCTTCATTGTCTTCGTAGTGCTAAAAGCCCCATTCTGGGGGTGCCTGGGTGGCTCAGTCGGTTAAGCGGCCGACTTCGGCTCAGGTCATGATCTCGCGGTCATGAGTTCGAGCCCCGCATCGGGCTCTGTGCTGACAGCTCAGAACCTCGAGCCTGTTTCAGATTCTGTGTCTCCTTCTCTCTGACCCTCCCCCGTTCACTCTCTGTCTCTCTCTGTCTCAAAAATAAATAAACGTTAAAAAAAAAACAAAAAAAGTCCCACTCTGGCAGCATCTGCCTGGTGTCACAGAGAGCAAGTCTGTGACTGGGGACATCTCACGTTCTTGTAGGAAACCAGAGAACTGTTTTCACTATATCATTCTTGCCACCTGTGACAATGGATGCCTCTGCTTTCTTAGGCTAACTCTGGGAGTGAACTTATTGGATCTTGTGAGGGCTGCATCTTTTGCACTGTCCTTTGAAATGCCTCTTTTGTTCTTGGTTGAGCCGTGAAAAGGCATATTGGTTGAATCACTATTGAGATTAATATAAGATTCTATTTGTCAATGGCCATATGATGGATCCTTTGAATTGGCTATTTTTGAAAGAAAAAAAAATTTAGAGAGCTCCCATCCTAAGCAATTGTCTTATTGGTACTAATGGAAGCACCAAATTAAAGAGAGGACACAAAGGAGTATTATAGCTGGCCTTAGAGACTCCCTTAACAAGATGAAAGAACAGAGATTAGACTTAGAACAAAAATGAATGTCCACATCCAATGTAAATTCCCCTTCTTAAAATCTGGCCCCATTTGCCTATTTTAACTTCCCTCTTCCTACAAGACTTGCAGAGAGCACTCCAGACTAATCTTCAGGCCCAGTGCATATAGGTTACTCATGTAAATGCTGAGAGCCTAGAATTGAATTTAGCAGAAATACCTGAAACAGGCAATAGGGCTCACTTTGCTGTTCCTACAAATTCTACTTCCCAGGGCTCTATAATCTTGCTCTTCCAGCTTCAGGCCTTCCTATGCAATGTCCCTTGTGGATTTATCCTGGACCCTGCTACAAAAGAATTCATGTCCTGTCTACAGCAGCAGACCTTTTAAATTATAAAGCCACATCATCTCCACTTTCAAAAGCTCGTACCAAATTTAGAGAAGAGTTAGAAAGATCAGTGGCCACTCACAATTCCACTCACAGGGAACTTGATTATCTGTTAAGGGGTGTTCTTCCCGCCCACAGTAATGCGTAGTTAAAAGAAACCAGACAGCTCCCTGAGGAAACCACCCACCCTCACCATTAACAGAGGAAACATAACCAGAATTTCCCCTAGGCCTTCCTACAAGTGATCAGCTGAAGGCCGATGCTTAGGGGCTGATAGAAGCAATAGTAGAGGCTTTTCCCGCTAAGGTAAAGTGGTCCAAGGTTGACTTGTGAAGCAAAATCAAAGGTATCATAGTTGGATGGATAAATCAATCTACAGTGCCATTTAGGCTGCAATCCAATTGTTTGAAGAGTTGACAGCAACTGTGCTTCTCTTACAAAACTTTGCAAAACTACAAATGCAGCTCTAGAAGCAGTTCAAAGTTCACCTATTCCTTTTTACCAACTCCCAAATCTCCCCAATTTATGTCAAAGGCTTATAAATATGGGCCTCAGAAAACCAAAGTCCTTCTTGGAGAAGTGTGTATTCTTTCTCTATGCCTTTGTGATGTAAGCGTTCATTTATCTAGGCCATTTCTATAAAGTACAAACTTCAGGGAAGTATTTCTTACTAGACGAAGAATGAAAAAGGGAAAGGTCATTTGAAACTTAAGACAAATGAAAAAATTCTTAAGTGTCTTCTCCAGAAATATTGGGTTTTTTTAAATGTTTATTTATTTTTGAGAGAGAGAGAGAGAGGGAGAATCTCAAGCAGGCTCCAGGCTCAGCACGGAGCCCAATGCGGTGTTTGATCTCACCACCCTGAGTTCAGGACCTGAGCCAAAATCAAGAGTCGGATGCTTAACTGACTGAGCCATCCAGGCTCTCCTCATGGCAGTAATTTTAAAACAGAAGCTATAACATCTCTGTTTCTGTCTGTTTGTCTATATATATATACATGTGTTATAAATATATGGCATTTTCCTACCTCCAGATGGTATACTAAAATTAATTTGTAAAAGAGCTCTAATTGACTTAAAGAAATTTGTTTATATAAATTAAGTATTCCTAAAAAGTTCAGAAATAGAATAGAAATGAGCCCTAACACTTTCAGGTTCGTGTAACCTGAGAAAATAAATTTAAGTCAGTTTAAGTTGATTGGTTCAGTTAAAATATGTACATCTTTAGAGTTACCAACATTAAATAAAATATATTTATTCTACCTAGGGTTACTAAAGGTCAAATGAGTTCATGTTATCTGTTACAAAATTTATCAGCAAGAAAAATAGGTTAGTATGATGGCTGACTTTTGTCTAATGTCTCAAGAAGTTTGTGTGGGTAGCCTAAAAATGATTGTTAGGAAAAGTAAATTAAATGGATATGAGTAGGATAAAAAGGTTTTAGGTGAACTTTTTAAGTAGTTTCCCCAAATATTTTTGGTAAGTTGAAGCCTTAAATTTTGCTACAATAAGTTAAAGAATGAGTTACATTCATTAACTATCCAGTTCATTTCCAAATAAGATAAAATATTGAAATATTAATTACTGAGCATAGGCTTATCCACTTTTTGCTTCCTTATACAGAGGAACTGAAGATATTTGTATGTATTAGTAAACATGTTTTGTGTCATGCTGAGAAATTTACCATGAGAAATCACATGTTCCAAAAAATTATAAGTGTTTGTTAATTTGCCAAGTCGCAGAATGCTAATATAAAAGGAAGTTCATAATAGTTTAGTTCCTTATTTTCACTAAAAATAGAGGTTATTAGGGGTTAAAATTTTTCTTTTTTTTTATGTTTATTTTTTAGAGAGAGACAGCACATGCAGGGGAGGAGCAGAGAGAGGAAGACACAGAATCTGAAGCAGGCTCCAGGCTCTGAGCTGTCAGGACAGAGCCCAATGTGGGGCTTAAACTCAAGAACTATGAGATCATGACCTGAGCCGAAGTCAGACGCTTAACCAACTGAGCCACCCAGGTGCCCCAAAGTTTTAAAAAAACTCCAATGTGTGTATTACCAAACATTTAAGGAAGATTTAATAACTATTCTCAAACTATTACAAAACTAGAAGAGAAAGGAAAGCTTCCAAATTCATTCTATGAAGCCAACATTACCCTGATACCAAAAGAGGGTAAAACCACTACAAAAAAAGACAACTACAGGCTAACATCCCTGATGAACATAGATATCCTCAACAAAACCCTCAACAAAATATTGGCAAACTGAAAAAAAAATATTGGCAAACTGAATCCAATAATACATTAAAAAAATCATTCACCATGATCAAGTAGGAATTATTCCCGGGATGCAAGTGTGGTTCAATATTCAAAATCAATCAATGTGATACATCACATCAACAAGAGAAAGTATAAAAAACATATGATCATTTCAATTGTGCATAAAAAGCATTTTACAGATGGCACAAAAATAGACACTCAGTTCAATGGAACAGAATAGAGAACCCAGAAACGGACCCACAAATGTATGGCCAACTAATCTTTGACAAAGTAAGAAAGAATATCCAATGGAATAAAGACAGTCTCTTCAGCAAGTGGTGCTGGGAAAACTGGACAGTGACATGCATAAAAATGAACCGGGACCACTTTCTTACACCATACACAAAAATAAACTCAAAATGGTTGAAAAACCTAAATGTAAGACAGTGAGCCATCAAAATCCTTGAAGAGAAAGCAGGCAAAAACCCCTTTGATCTCTGCCACAGCAACTTCTTACTCAACACATCTCTGGAGGCAAGGGAAACAAAAGCAAAAATGAACTACTGGGACCTCATCAAAATAAAAACTTGTGCACAGCGAAGGAAACAATCAGCAAAACTAAAAGGCAACCGACAGAATGGGAGAAGATATTTGCAAATGACATATCAGATAAAGGGTTAGTATCCAAAATCTATAAAGAACTTATCAAAGTCGGGGTGCCTGGGTGGCTCAGTCAGTTGAGCATCTGACTTCAGCTCAGGTCATGATCTCACAGCTCGTGAGTTCGAGCCCCACGTCAGGCTCTGCGCTGACAGCTAGGAGCCTGGAGCCTGCTACAGATTCTGTGTCTCCCTCTCTCTCTACCCCTAACCCACTTGCATTCTGTCTCTGTCTCTCTCAAAAATAAATAAACCTTAAAAAAATTTTTTTTAAAAAGAACTTAATCAAACTCAACACCCAAAAAACAAATAATCCAGTGAAGAAATGGGGAAAACACATGAATAGATACTTCTCCAAAGAAGACATCCAGATGACCAACTGGCACATGAAAAAATGTTCAACATCATTCATCATCAGGGAAATACAAATTAAAACCACAATGAGATACCACCTTACACCTGTCAGAATGGCTAACATGAACAACTCAGGCAACAACAGATGTTGGCAAGGATGTGGAGAAAGAGGATCTCTTTTGCATTGTTGGTGGCAAGGCAAGGTAGTGCAGACACTCTGGAAAACAGTATGGAGGTTCCTCAAAAAACTAAAACCAGAACTACCCTATCACCCAGCAATTGCATTACGAGGCATTTATCCAAGGGACACAGGTGTGCTGTTTCAAAGGGACACATGCACCCCCATGTTTATAGCAGCACTATCAACAATAGCCAAAGTATGGAAAGAATCCAAATGTGCATCGATGGATGAATGGATAAAGAAGATGTGGTATATATACACAATGGAGTATTACTTGGCAATCAAAAAGAATGAAATCTTGCCATTTGCAACTACATGGATGGAACTGAAAGGTATTATGCTAAGCGAAATTAGTCACAGAAAGACAAATATATGATTTCACTCATATGAGGACTTTAAGACACAGAACAGATGAACATAAGGGAAGGGAAGCAAAAATAATATAAAAACAGGGAGGGGGACAAACTGTAAGAGAGTCTTTAATATAGAGAACAGAAGGTTACTGGAGGGGTTGTGGGAGGGGGGTATGGGTAAGGGGCATTAAGGAATCTACTCCTGAAATCATTGTTGCACTACATGCTAACTAATTTGGATGTAAATTTAAAAAATAAAATTAAAAAAAAATTAAATGGGTTTAATTTTTAAAAAGGCATTCTTACAGAATACAATGTCCATTCATGATAAAAACCCTCAACAAAGTAGTTTAGAGGGAACATACTTCAACATAATAAAGGCCATATATGAAAACCCACAGCTAACATCATACTCAATGGTGAAAAACTGAGAGCTTTTGCCCTAAGATCAGGAACAAGACAAGGATGTCCACTTTTACCTCCTATTCAACGTAGTGCTGGAAATCCTAGCCACAGCAATCAGACAAGGGAAAAATGGCATCCAAATTGGTATGCATTAGTGAGAAGTAAAACTCTCACTATTTACAGATGACATGATACTATATATAGAAAACCCTGAAGACTCCACCCAAAAAAACTACTAGAACTGATAAATGAATTCAGTAAAGTTGCAGGATACAAAATTAATGTAGAGAAATCTGCTGCATTTCTATATACTAATAATGAAGTAGCAGAAAGTGAAATTAAGAAAACAATCCATTTAGGAGCACTTGGGTGGCTCATTCGGTTAAGCATCCAACTCTTGATTTCAGCTCAAGTCATAATCTTGCAGTCATAAGATTAAGCCCTGCATCAGGCTCCCTGCTGAGCGTGAGCAGGCTTGGGATTCTCTCTCTCTCTTTCTCTCTGCCCTTTCTCTACTGGTGCTCTCTCTCCCTCTCAAAATAAATAAGTTAACTTTAAAAAAAGAAAGAAAGAAAACAATCCCATTTACAATTGTATCAAAAATTAATACAATACCTAGGAATAAATAAAAGAGATGAAAATCCTGTACTATGAAAACTACAAAATACTGAGGAAAGAAATTCAAGACAATACAAATAAGTGGAAAGATACTCCATGCTCATGAATTCAAAGAACAAATATTGTTAAAATGTCCATAGTACCCAAAGCAATCTATACATTTCATGCAATCCCCATCAAAATACCAACAGCATTTTCACAGAACCAGAGCAAACGATCCTAAAATTTGTATAGAACCACAAAAGACCCTGAATAGCCAAAGCAATCTTGAAAAAGAAAAACAAAACTGGAGATATCACAATCTCAGATTTCAAGTTATACTACAAAGCTATAGTAATCAAAACAGTATGGTATTGGCACAAAAGTAGACACATAAATCAATAGAACAGAATAGAGAGCCCAGAACAGAGAGCCCATGAATATATGGACAATTAATCTTCAATAAAAGAGGCAAGAATATGTAATGGGGAAAAAGAAAGTCTCTTCAACAAATGGTGTTGAGAAACTGGACAGCTACATGCAAAAGAATGAAACTGGACCACTTTCTTACACCATACACAAAAATGAACTCAAAATGGGATAAAGACCTAAATGTGAGACTCAAAACCATAAAAATCCTAGAAGACAACCCAGACAGTAATTTCTCTGACATTAGCCATATAAATATTTTTCTAGATATATCTCCTGAGTGAGAAAAAGAAAAACAAAAATAAACTATTGGGATTACATCAAAATAAAAAGCTTCTGCACAACAAAACAAAACAAACAAAAAACAATCAACAAAACTAAAGGACAACCTATTGAATGGGAGAAAATATTTGCAAATGACTTATCTGATAAAAGATTAGAATCCAAAATGTATAAAGAGTTTATACAACTCAACACCCAAAAAAACAAATAATCCAATTAAAAAATGAGCAGAAGACATGAACAGACATTTTTCCATAGAAGATATACAGATAGCCAGCAGGAACATGAAAAGATCACTCATCATCAGGGAAATGCAAATCAAAACTACAATGAGGTATCACCTCACACCTGTCAGAATGGCTAAAATCAAAAACACAAGAAATAACAAGTGTTGGGAAGGATGTGGAGAAAAAAGAGCCCTCATGCACTGTTTGGGAGAATGCAAACTGGTGCAGCCACTGCGGAAAACAGAATGGTGGTTTCCCAAAAAATTAAAAATAGAACTACCATATGACCCAGTAATTCCACTACTGGGAATTAACCCAAAGAATTTGAGAACAGTAATCCAAAAAGATATATGCACCCCTATGTTTATTGCAGCATTATTTACAATAGCCAAGATATGGAAGCAGCCCAATGTCCATCAATAGATAAACAGATAAAAAGGAGCTAGTATACATATACAAGGGAATATTACTCAGCCATATAAAAGAATATAATTTTGCCATTTGCAACAACATGGATGGATCTAGATAGTATAATGCTAAGCAAAATAAGTCAGTCGGAGACAAATATTATGATTTCACTCATATGTGGAATTTAAGAAATGAAACAAATGAACAAAGAAAAAAAGACAAACAAAAAAAACCCAGACTCTTAAATATGTATATAGGGAACAAACTGGGGAGGGGTGAAATAGGTGATGGGGATTAAAGAGTACACTTACTATGATAAGCACTGAGTAATGTATAGAATTGTTGAATCACTATATTGTGCACCTGAAACTAACATAACACCCTATGTAAACTATACTGGACTTAAAACTTTTTTTAATGTTATCTCTTCATACAAAAAAAAATATATTCTAATATATGTAATTAAACCTACTCGAAATAATAGGGCAAACATCTAAGAATGCAGGGAAGGCAGAATGTGTGTTTTCAAAAAAAGAAGTATGAGGAAAAGAAATGCATTTTTGTTAAGGGAAAGGAAGGTAATTTTGTCCTAAAGGGAGACTGGTTATTTCAAAATGGGAAAGAGGGAAAACCATAAGACAAAATCTGAAAATTATGCAAGGTTTGTGGAAAAGGAATCTTTAGAAAGAAATTTTATGCATGGTCAGGACTGACTGAGATTGAAATGAATTTAATTAGATGAATGAGTTTTCATATGAAAAGTAAGCTGGTGCAAAATTGGAATTTAATTTTCTATCTGTACAAAGGGCAAAGTTTTCTTAGACTATTGGTCTGCTCTTAATAGATTATAAAATGTTTTTTCTTTACCTGTTAAAGTAATCTGCCTAGAAAACAAAGACTCTTTTTGCCAAAATAATTTTCTTGTGCTGCCTTTATCCGATCTTTGCTTAAGAAAGCTGAATCTTGGGGCACCTGGCTGGCTCAGTCGGGAAAGCGTGCAACTCTTGCTCTTGGGGTTGTGAGTTTGAGCCCCTCACTGGGTATAGAGATTACTTACAAATAAAATCTTTAAAAAAAAGAAAAAGAAGAAAGCTGAATCTCCTCTATTAAAAGATTTAAGCTTTTTTTTTTTGACAACTATTTAAGTTTTTGCCTATAGAATCTTTAATTGTCACTGTGGTAAAGTAGATAACCAAGTATTGCTTCACAGTAACCTATAATCCTATTTGATCAAATGTTTTAAAACTTTCTGAGGGGCGCCTGGGTGGCTCAGTCGGTTAAGCGTCCCACTTTGGCTCAGGTCACGATCTCGCGGTCCGTGAGTTCAAGCCCTGCGTCTGGCTCTGTGCTGACTGCTCAGAGCCTGGAGCCTGTTTCAATTCTGTGTCTCCCTCTCTCTCTGACCCTCCCTCGTTCATGCTCTGTCTCTCTCTGTCTCAAAAATAAGTAAACGTGGGGGCGCCTGGGTGGCGCAGTCGGTTAAGCGACCGACTTCAGCCAGGTCACGATCTCACGGTCAGTGAGTTCGAGCCCCGCATCGGGCTCTGGGCTGATGGCTCAGAGCCTGGAGCCTGTTTCCAATTCTGTGTCTCCCTCTCTCTCTGCCCCTCCCCCGTTCATGCTCTGTCTCTCTCTGTCCCCAAAATAAATAAACGTTGAAAAAAATAATAATAAGTAAACGTTAAAAAAAATTAAAAAAAAAACTTTTTGTCATTTTTTTACAAACTTCCGAAAATCAAATTCTGAACGAAGTCTTTTTGACCTCCAACTTTAGGATTTTTCACTGGGTTCCTGTAACATCTCAAAGGTTTGTTCTCTTGTTACAGAAAGAGAGATGTTACACGAATTGGGCTTATTTGCCATGTTAAATTTAATGGGAAGCATCGTCAAATAATTGATCCTAAAGCTTCTCAGAGTAGATTTGTATGGATATGTTATTAATATAAGTGTTCTTGATATTGTATGAAATGCCTAGAAAAATTGATATGTCCTGGTACAATGGTATCAGTCATAATTCTAACTATTCCCTTAAAATGTATGTCACATAAACAGATTTCCTTGTCAATTGCATTATAATGAAATCTCATCAGATCTTTAACCATGGCCATTTTTGGTGTTTTGTCATTGACAGTTATTGTTTTACCCCTGATCCTTTTATAAAAGTCTTCCTGCATGTGCTTCAACTTCAAGGAGATTCACGGCAAGAACTTGGACAAGTACAGGTTTCTGATAACTTTTTGCTCATAAAATGAATTGGATGAGAATTTCCAGAACTGATGAAAAAACTGGATTCAAGCAGAACAAATATTAGTTCAATGGGACTGAATGAACTGGGGAGAATGATTATAATTTTTTATGGCTTTTTGTTTGAAACATTGCTGTTTCCTTAATGTTTTGTTTTTCCAGATTTAAGGAAACCTTTTCTCTTAAGGTATCTATGACTTACAGCAATTCGGTAAAATACACCTTTGTAAACAAAGATGAAACACTTACCTTTTCTCCCTAACTGACCCCCCCACCCCCACCAGAAGTCAGAAACTCTTGAATCCTCTTTTCATGGCAATATAATTATTTGCATAAGTTCAGTAAGAGTCTGTTGTCCTTGTACCAGGACACAATTGGACACACATTGCTTACATTACCAAGGCTTTGGCTGGAATGTCTATTTGGAGAATGTGCATATGACCAGACAGCTTTAAGGGACTAAGGTTGGCTTTATGGAGCCAAGAAAGACCCTTGGAAAGATTGGCCTGGTAACTTGCTTACAGAGTTCCTGATAGCCTTACCAGGTGAGTAAGGAAGGCCACTTCCTGGCAGGCTCAGAAACCTCAGTCTATTTTTGGGGACCTTGAAAAGAAAGAAATTTACTCAAATCTGTTAAGTACTACAAGCAAAATCAGATGCTGAATACTTGGCTTGACTTCCTAGCCTCAAGAGGCTTTTAAAAGTCCAATCTGAGATTCCTTATGAAAAGTCTCAGCAAAGCAGATTTAAAAGAGCCTATTTTATCAATCACTATTCTTGCTATACTTATATAAACAATCAGGCCAACTTTATTGAAACCAGACTTAATTTGCAAACAAATCAGTCTTACTGTGGTTATCTTTGATAAAAGTGGTAGTGATTATAGACAGAAAAATTATGTTTCAGTAATACACCTTTGTGGATATAAAATTCTAGGGATATAAAATTCTAATTGTCTTTGAGGTTTTGTTTTCTACCTGTATACTGGACTAGATACTTAATTCTTTTAGTTTCCTCCAATATGTGGCTACAACTCTGCAAACTCACACTTTCAAATTTCTCTCACCCTTCTGACTTGGAATCATTGAAAACTAAAACTGCCCTTTACCTGAAGCCACGTATACTAACGCTGGACAACTTGTTACAAACTTTAAAGAAATCTCCACAATAGCTCACATATGGACAATCTCCATGAGCTGTGTGGCTACTCAGAGAAATCACTAGAGACATTCAAAGTACAAACCAGCAAAGTTTATCAGATTGCCACTGCCAGCCCTCACTCCATCTGAAGATGTTTCAAGCCTGGCATCTAGAAAGCTTCTTGATTGGCTGCCTTCAGAACCCAGAAACAAATTATAATCTGCTCCAACTTTTTTCATGTTTATTTATTTTTGAGAGAGAGAGAGAGAGAGACAGAGCGCGATCCGGGGAGGGTCAGAGAGAGAGGGAGACACAGAAACTGAAGCAGGCTCCAGGCTCCAAGCTGTCAGCACAGAGTCCTCCGTGGGGCTTAACTTCACGTACCCCGAGATCATGACCTGAGCTGAAGTTGGACGCTTAACCAACTGAGCCACCAAGGTGCCCCTGTTCAGGTATTCCTATACCTACTATTAAATAGAGGCGAGTGTCAGAAAAGGATCCTTCCTTCTTAATTACAAGATTTTTGTTGGCTAAGTGGGAGGTGGAGGAGGAAAGTGTTTTGGCTGCTATGGGGCACTATGATGCAATGAGAGTAAATTTTTTTATCCTTTTGAATTCTTGTTTTAATTAGCTATCGTGATGTAGGTGCTTCTTATAGACCACTGTGCATTAACACATGAAGAAGAGTTGTGTTAAAGGTGTAGGGACTGAAAAATTTTCCCTTCTTCCTTTTTATATTCTTTGGCTGGTCTATTAATTAAATTGACATAAGACAGATTAACAGTACAAAAACAAATTAAATTTCCTACATACGAGAGCCCCAAAGATATGAGACTCAAGGGCATGTCAGGTAGTTGAGGCTTATATGCCATCCTCAGCTAAGGAATGGGATAGTGGCCTGGGGTTTCAAAGGGGAGGAAGGTGATTCTCAGGAGATTAAAAAAAAAAAAAATGCTTGGTAATTAGCTGTTGTCCTGCCACACAGATAAAAGTTGTCTCTGGTAATAGGTCTCTTTCTGGGCCAAGCCCCCCTATTTAAACACTTTTTGGTAGTTAAAGAGGTAAAAGTTTTCCTTGAGTCTGCTGGGCCTTGACTGACTTCAACTCAAAATGATCCACATGCCAAAGTGGCACATTTTGGGATAGCATATTCTGCTCCCTTTAGTCCTGCCCTTGAAATTTCCCCAAGAAGTTGCATGGTCTAGAAGCTGAGTTGGTAGATTGCTCCATCTCACAGAACTAGTCTTTTAGTCCTAAGGGTAGGTCAGTTCACTTAAAAAGTTGTGTTTCATTTCTGGAAGTGGAGATGTGGGGGGCTCCTGAAGTTCGATCTATGGTTCAAATGATCATGTATTTAATAAAAAGCATTTCTGGGTCCCCTGGGTGGCTCAGTTGGTTAAGCATCTGACTCTTGATTTTGGCTCAGGTCATGGTCTCGCAGTTCATGGGATCGGGCCCCTCTCAGGCTCTGTACTGTCAGAGTGTGCTGGGGATTCTCTCTCTCCCTCTCTCTCTGCCTCTCCCCTAATTGCACACATATGCGCACACTCTATCTTAAAATACATAAATAAACATGAACAATTAAAAAAAGAAACGCCTGAAGAATTTATTTCTTTTACTTCATCTCAAGGTTTTTAGCAAAAGAAAATCAACACCAGAAAAATTGAGAGGATGTGTTTCTGATTTTGTTGATGCCATGGCCTCTTACTAAAAAAAAGCTGTGGACCTGATTATATAGGCAGCCCCATATCTGTCCTTTTACATTTTGCAACATGTATCAATAAAACTCTGAAATCTCAGGGTGCCTGGGTGGCTCAGTTGGTTGAGCATCTGACTTCAGCTCAGGTCATGATCTCGAGGTTCATGAGTTTGAGCCCCACATGGGACTCACTGGTGTCAGTGCAGAGCCTGCTTGGGATCCTCTGTCCCCCAGTATGTCCCTCCCCTGCTTATACTCTCTGTCTCTCAAAAATAAATTAACACTAAAAAAAAAAGTTTTAAAAGTCTGATATCTCAATTACACTGGGAAGAACCCGCTTTGTCACATCCTATATTTCCTAGAAGAGACCAACTACTGCTATGAACAGAGGAGAAGACTCAAGAATATGTAGGAGCTCTTAGGAAGGCAAACTGATTGGAAGGGTAATTGGGATTGGTCTCAAAGCTTAAAGTTTGCATAGCAAGCAGGCTGCTTTTACTTAGATTGTATGTTTATTTGTAGTGGTTTATGGTGGGGAAGGCAGTTGATGAAGAATGTGATTCCTGTCTGTCCTTGCACCCTGGGATTAGGATTAGAATGAAGCAAGTAAATTACTCAGCTAGGCTGTAAAATTTTAAAACTTCATAATCAAGGGGTGCCTGGGCGGCTCAGTTGGGTAAGTGTCTGACTTCCGCTCAGGTCATGATCTTGAGGTCTGTGAGTTCCAGCCCCCTGTCGGGCTCTGTGCTGATGGCTTGGAGCCTGGAGCCAGTTTCAGATTCTGTGTCTCCCTGTCTCTCTGCCCCTCCCCTGCTCACACTCTGTCTCTCTCTCTCTCAAAATAATAAACAAACATTAAAAAAAATTTTAATAAAAAAAATAAAAACTCCATAATCAAGACAAATAATGCTTTAATGCAATGTTTTAAAAATTCAAATTTGGCGCAAAACCCCCCACAATGAACAAAATATCAAAGCTTAAAAAAAATAGGATCAGTATTATTAATTTTCTCCTTTGTCTTGGGCACAACACTGGCACTGTCACTGAGCAAAGAGTACATGCAGACAGGACACGAAAGTTTGGACAGTGGTGATCAAGGCAGATGCTGGGATGTCACCTCCACAATTTCCAGAATTAAGATGGCGGAGCATTGACCTTTCTAAACTCTTCTTTTGAAACTCTCCTCCAAACACAAATCCGAATGAGAAACAGAAACACCAACCCCATCTTCAACAAAACTAGAAAGTATCTGCACCCTGAACCCAGTCTTTATGAAGACAAAAAGGCAGGTGGAGGAATGGTAACTAAATAAGCAGAGCAGAAAAAGGCCAAACTTGGAGAATGCCCACGAGTAGCAAGACCACTCACCCCAGAAAGGTTTAGCAGTTGAAGCCCATGCCCTGGAAGGCAGTGGTAGGAATGGGGCACTGAAAGCAATGAAGGGTGTCCGAAAAGATTGAAAAAAAGCAGTTAGCCCTACAAGCCCTTGCTGCACTCCCATCAGTCAGGCACCCACCCCTCCCCCACTCCCACAAGTACTTTGTTGGGGGGAAACAATCTGAGAGGCCTCGGGGGAGCACCAGGCAGGAAGAGGGCGGAGGTGAGGATTTAATAAAAGTCTGCATACTGAACTGTGAGATTCCTCAGTCCCTTACCTCACCCTGGGGTACAGCACCAACAGCCAGGCTTATCCTTCTCAGGCAGCAGATTAGAGGCTCTCTCTAAAACTAAGTTGTTACAGAGAAAACACCTACATATACTGACATTTGGGGGACCACACCCACACCCACACCCACGAGCTGGCTGACTACCTCCTCAACCTAAAAATAAGCCCACAGACTGACAAGACCTGCCCACTCACACAGAGTTTCCAATCAGCTTTGCGGTGATTCATTTAAGAACCTGAACAAACATCCAAGGATCACCAGATCTTAGAGGAAAGCTTCCAACAGTAAAGACAGAGGCCAAAACAAATAAACCAAAGGGGGAGAAAAAGAATTCAGAGGAAACAGATAATGCAGATGGTAGAAGAAAATTTCAAAAAGTAAATTAATATTCTCAGGGAGATTAGATTTTAAGCCTATGAAATAAGACTGAAATCCTCTCAGAAAGAAAGAAAGAAAGAAAGAAAGAAAGAAAGAAAGAAAGAAAAAGGGGGGAGAAAAATTAGAAACAAAAGGTGCTTTGGGAAATAAAAAATAAGGGTAAAGTAAAAATGATAAAATTAAAGTATTAATCCAAGAGTTTCAGTATCTAACTATAAAAAGAGTTCTCCAAAAAAAAAAAGAACATTGGGAACAAAATTATCAAGGAAATAACACAAGAATATTTCCCAGAAATAAAGGCCAAGTTTCTAGTTTAAAAGAGCAGATTGATTCTCTCTCTCTCTCTCTCTCTCTCTGTGCCTTTCCCCTGGTTGTACCCTCACTTTCTCTCTCTCAAAATAAATAAATAAACTTTAAAATAATAATAATAAAATAAAAGAGCATATTGAATATGCAATTATGTAATCATTACACCTAAAGCTAACATAATGTTATGTGTCCGTTGTATCTCAATTAGAAAGAGCATACTGAGTGCTAAATATAATAAATTTTAAAAATACCAACACTAAGACATGTCAACTTGAAATTTCAGAACACCAGAAAAGAGATGATGCTAGAAGTTTCAAAGAAAGAAGATAGATCACATAAAGAAATTGAGAGTTAGAATAGTATTGAATTTCTCCACAACACTGGATGCCGGAAGACAATGGATGATTGCCCTCAAAATTCAGAATTAAAAATTGTTTTTAACTTAGATATACTTAGACATGCATATCTCAAAATGTTAAACTTCCTTCCGCTCTTCATCAAGATATCATTAGAGGATACACTCCAGCAAAGTACGACATAAACCAAGAAAGAGTAAGTCATCAGATCCAGGAAACTGGGTAGTCCAAGGATAACTGTTGTGCAGTAGGTCTAGAAAGAAATCAGTACAGATCCAAGTAGGAAGACAAACACCTCCAGGAGGGAGGTCTACATGGGGAAGAAATGGCAATGATACCATGGAAAATGGAATTTATAGGCATTTTACAGAGGTCAGAGATTCAAAGAAAACTAAGCGGGGGCGGGAAGGAAGGCAGGGATTAAACATCATTATTCTATACTTCCAGGCTTAGCAGTAAACAATATTTACATGCTAGTGGTATTGAAAACTCTGGAAAGTTAAGGAGGAATCCCATGTTTTCCTAAATACAGAAAAACTTGTATGCAGAAAAATATCCTTTACAGGATATAAAATCAGATATCAAACATAACCTAAATGTCCAATAAGAGGAGAATAGTTAAGTAAATTATGATATATCACTTGATAGAATTTAAACTAATAACATTACAGTCTTTTCTATATACCAAGGACTCATTTTAGAGCCTGCCTGGAGAGCAGCTTGTTACATTGAAAGGAGGAATTGAGAAAAGGAGATTGAAAGTTGCTTGTGTGTTACTGTTGTGGGAAACTAAAACTAAATGCCTTGTGGATGCCAAATACATCCAAAAACAGGCAACCTCAGAGCCCCATGTTGTTAGTATTTAGTATCATCAGGATGAAGTAGGAAAAAGAAGGTCTAAACCTAAATGTTTAGGTAGACCTGTCTCTGATGGCTTTGGGAAGAAAGATGCAAGGATTAGTGACATGATCTCAAAATGGTAGAGCCTAGAAAGAGACAGATGACTATGGCATTGGTGACCTACCACAAGAGTGACTGATTCAGTGTGCAATAGGAAATAAGGAAAGATCTTGGATATAACCAGGAACAGAGGGCTCACGTTCTCCTTTTCCCAAAACAAGATCCTGGGCCAAAGAAACTGCCCTTCTACCCCAGCAGCTCCAGGCATGAAGTCCTGGCTGCTTCTGAACAGGATCAGTGAGGCAAGGAGGCAGGGATCCCTGGAAAATCTACTGGTGACTCCAAGTCCCAGAGGCTCCAAAATATCTGCCAGAACTCTGAGCCTTTTATGCAATCGAACGATTAGATAAGATCAACAGAAATGCCCCAAGTGCTTGAAAATCTGATCAACTTTGCCTCTACATTAACTCCACACCCACAAACAAGACAAATGAAAACACAGTATGAGAGGTACAAGAGTCTATATTACATTTTCTTAGTTAAGACTGTTTTGAAACAGAAACTGTTCCAACTCCCTTCAGACAGAAAAAAAAAAAAAAATTGCCATAATGATACAGGGGAATCTCTTGAACCCATGGGTTGGAAACGTAGCTGGGAAACCAGGAATAGAAAACTGTCACAGTGACAAATGCCCTTTTAGTCTGTAGTCTGTTTCTCTGCCTCTCTCCCTTTCTTCCCTTTCCCTCCCTTTTTCTTTCCCAGCTTCCTCCATCTCTCCCTCACCCTCCCTCTTTTTCTGCCTCCCCTTCCCTTTTCCCTCCTCCTCTCACAGATTCTCCCTCTCCTTGGGTCTGCCTCATTCTTTTCCCTCTCCCACCCGTTGGCAAACCCTGAAAGGTAGTCTATCTTGAGCTCAGGCTGCTTTAAGAGAAACGTACCCCTTCCACATGCTCTCCCCAACTCTGTTGAATAAAATTCTCTGTGGTTTATCTTATCAGTCACTTTTGACCAATATTTTGAACTCGCTGATTCCATTGTCCTTCTCTGGCAGCAGTGTGGCAAAAATCCCAGCCCTGGATCAATCCAACATTTCATATTATCTGTGCTGCTATGGACACCTGGAGAAAACCATTCTGTGCAGATTGGTATGATCGGAACTATGAATTCATGGTCTCCAATATCCACTGGGCCCTCAACACTGCCCAGGGTTTCTTTGATTCCCCTATTTGTTCACATACCTATTCTTCACAACTCTTCTCTGATCTTCTCCCATCTCTAATCCTGCTGTCTCTCCCTCATGAGTACCAAGTCCCCTCATCTCTTACTTTAGAAAGAAAGGGAGGGGCACCTGGGTGGCGCAGTCGGTTAAGCGTCCGACTTCAGCCAGGTCATGATCTCGCGGTCCATGAGTTCTAGCCCCGCGTCAGGCTCTGGGCTGATGGCTCAGAGCCTGGAGTCTGTTTCCGATTCTGTGTCTCCCTCTCTCTCTGCCCCTCCCCCGTTCATGCTCTGTCTCTCTCTGTCCCAAAAATAAATAAACGTTGAAAAAAATTAAAAAAAAAAAAAAAAAAAAAAAGAAAGAAAGAAAGGGAAAGGGTGCCTGGGTGGCCCAGTTGGTTAAGTGTCTGACTCTTGATTTTGTCTCAGGTCATGATCTCGTGGTTTGTGGATGGAGCCCCACATCAGGCCTCACACTGTCAGCATGGAGCCTGCTTGGGATTCTCTCTCTCCCTCTTTCTCTCTCTCTCCCTACTCCCCTCCTCTCTCTTGAAATAAACAAATAAACTTAAAAAAAAAAAAAGAAAAGGAAAGTATAGTAATAATACAAGATCACTAGAAATAATACTAGAAGAATAATATAATAATAATAGAACTCTGTTAACTCTCACGAACTAACCATTCTTTCATCTTTCTCCCGTTAATTTTTTAAAATATTTATTTATTTTTGAGAGAGAGAGAGACAGGGTGAAAGCAGGGGAGGGGCAGACACACACACACACACACACACACACACACACACACAGAATCCAAAGCAGGCTCCAGGCTCTGGGCTGTCAGCACAGAGCCCGACATGGGGCTCATGGGGCTCAGACTCAAGAAACGCGAGTTCATGACCTGGGCTGAAGCCTGACACTTAACCAGCTGAACCACCCAGGCGCCCCTCATCTTTCTCCTATTAAATAGATAAGGCATTTTTTCCCCTACCTGAGGCTAACCCCTTTAGAGTGTTTCTTCAACCTCTTCAGGGATCTCACTCCACTGGTAATCTGTCTTACATAGTATATGCTGAAAACTCACACCCTCAGCCCTTCAACTCCTACCAGCTAACACCCTTTCACATTTTTAGCTTAAATTTTTTTGAAGTATGGCTTAAGCACAAACTATTTTAGACTGTGCGCTGGAGGACATTGTGGTGACCTAGACAGATGTGGTCCATGTGAACTTTCCAGCCCAGGAGACAGTCTTTGAGTAAAGAATTCTAAGTCTGATTTGTGTTATTTAATGGGAAGTACAGGAGGCTGTGGAGATATATAGCAAGGAAATTTCACCTTGTCTGGGAAGTCAGGAAAGACCTTCTTGAGGAAGGTAAAATTTAAAGCTGCTGCTTAAGAAATGTATAAGAATTCAATAAGAAGAAAGAGGGTTAAATTCCATGCAGGCCCAACCAAATCCTATCAGATTTTCATGAAACTTGACAAGTGTATTCTAAAATTGAAGTGAAAACTGGGGCTCCTGGCTGGCTCATCCAGTAGACCAGGGCAACTCTTGATCTGGGCATGGTGAGTTTGGGCCCCATGTTGGGCATAAGCTCATAAATAAATAAACAAACAAGCAAACAAACAAATAAATGAATAAATAAATGAGAGAATAAGGTTAAGAAGCGCCAACACAATCTGAAAAGGAAAAAAGATGGAGGAACTTGTCCTATCAAGACCTATGATAAAGCTGTAGTCATTGAGACAGTATGGACTTGGTGCAGAAATAAAGTTAGAGCAATGAAATTCTCTCTATGTTTGTACTTTCCTACTCATCGTTTAGGGCACAACATGAATTATTACTGCCTCCAGGAAATCTCTAGCTGTCCCCACTTTCAAAATCTTGACTAGGTTCCATCTCACGGTGCTTCCATAGCCCCCTTACTTCCCCAATGTAGAACTTAACACATTTACTCTAATATCTGCCTCCCCCACTCACCATTAGTACAGAGATCATTACTCTTTTTCACTGCATACTGGCATTCCTTTAAGGGAAGACTGAAAGTACTACCTTAAAAGCAGTATGAAGATAGTGCTATCCTACTCCACCTCTGCCCATTTCTTGCTACTGTTGTCTCCCCAGCTACTTTCCCTCATTTATTGAAGACTTTAGTAATTTTTACCACAGTCATATTCTCATAAAGCCAGCCAGTTTTCTGGGTTTTAACCTCTACAAAGACAATCCATTCAAAATTTGTCTTTGCAGTTTCTTGACATTCTCATATTTCAGTAGATTCACCCTACCTCGGCTTCTCACTTGAAGGGTCATTAAGTCTATCTTCATAATCATGAATTCAGCCTTTTACTGTGGCCATAAAGGAAGGTCACCCAAATGAGAACAGAGGTTATTTATTCAGAGCTTCCTATAGCAAAAGAGTCAGCCACCATCACTTGCTTTTGAGACTCAAAGGCAAGTGGGAAAGCTTTATAGTAAAACAGAGAGAGAGAGAGAGAGAGAGAGAGAGAGAGAGAAGGCTCCAGGTATGCTATGATTGATGGTTGTTGGCATGAGGAAGCTGGAGGTATGCTAGCTAGAAGTGAGACGTCTTATACGATTGCTTTCAGAAGCACATTTAGCTCTCTCTTGTTCTGAGTTGGAAGGGAGGGTGAATGAATGAATGAATGAGACCAGCAGTCATTGACCAACTCCTGATCATTCCATGCCCATTGCTGCAGAAGTTGTGGTCAGAATTCTATTGCCATATATGGTTTGGCCATCGTCCATTTCTATATTCTGTCTTTTGCTACTCATTAAGCATAATCTTCAGTCTTTCCAGTTTATCTGTCATTATTCTCTCTTCGATGATTCCTCACCTTAAATTTGTACTAGTTGCTGTCTCTTACTGGATTTTCAACTTCTCTCTACTGGATATTTTCCTTCAATATCCAAGTAAGTTGTAGTCTTTACCAACATAAAAAATAAACAACAAACCATCTGAACTCCATCTTTCCATCTACCAACATTCTGCTACCTTTTGCAAACAAAAACCTTTTGAGAAGTTTGCAAACTTCTCAATTTCTCTTAATTTTTGGATTCACCAAAAGCCTCATTCCCACCTCTTCTCTCTACTTTCCTTGATGCAGTCATAATTCTAAAATTGATGTGTGTCAGTACCATCCTTGTATGTATTTGAATTTTACCATTTACAAAGTTTTAATATTTGATCCTTTTGAAGTACAAAATAAACTCATTTCATTCAAGCAAATGTAAATGTAAATAGACCTACACAATATGTACTATGGGTTTTTCGCTAAAGCTTCACAGAAATATATCTTTAAAAGCTTGCTTCTGGGGCACCTGGGTGGCTCAGTCGGTTAAGCGTCCGACTTCGGCTCAGGTCACGAACTCGCGGTCTGTGGGTTCGAGCCCCGCATCGGGCTCTGGGCTGATGGCTCAGAGCCTGGAGCCTGCTTCTGATTCTGTGTCTCCCTCTCTCTCGGCCCCTCCCCCGTTCATGCTCTGTCTCTCTCTGTCTCAAAAATAAAATAAATTTTTAAAAAAAGCTTGCTTCTTATGAATAATTGTATTTAATTTTTTTAATTTTGAAATAATTATAGAATCACTGGAGGTTGCAAAGACCGTACAGAGAGATCTTGGGAGCCCTTCATCCAGTTCCCCCAACACTTACATTTTATATAACTATAGCACAATTTCAAAACCAGAAAATTGACATTGTTACAATGTATGTGTATAGTTTTATACCACTTTATTATGTGTAACCACCACTGCAATTGAAACACAGAACTATTCCATTACCATAGTCATACGTACACACTCTACAAACTCTGACAACCACTAATTTATTTTTCATTTCTATAATTTTGTCAGTTGTAGAAAGTTATATACATGGAATCATACAGTATCCTTTCGGGATTGACTTTTGCACTCATCAATATGCCCTTGGGATCCATCTAAGTTGTTACATGTATCACCAGCTTGCTCCTTTTTATTACTAAGTGTTTCATGGTATGGATATTCCACAGTTTATTTTTATTTGTTTTTGTTTGTTTGTTTGTTTGTTTTAGAGGGAGAGTAAGAAGGAGTGGGTCAGAGAGAGAGAGAAAGTAGGCTCCACACTCAGGGCAGAGCCCGATGCAGGACTCAATCCCATGACCCTGGCTGGGATCATGACCTGAACCAAAATCAAGAGTCAGACACTCAACTGACTGAGCCACCCAGGTCCCCTGGATATTCCCCTGGATAGTTATTTAACCATTCACCTATTGAGGAACATTTTGGTGACTTTTAGGTTAGAATAACTACAAATAAAGCTACTATGAGCATTCATATACAGTTTATATGTGGACATAAATTTTCATTTCTTCAGGATAAATGCCTAGTGTGCAAGTGCTGAGTAGTGTGGTTAGTTTATGTATATTTAGGGTTTTTTAAGTTTGTTTATTTATTTTGAGAGAGTGAGTGGGGGGGGAGGGGAGGGCAGAGAGAGAGGAATTGAGAGAATCCCAAGTGGACCTCACACTGTCAGCACAGAGTCCAATGTGGGGCTCAATTTCATAAACCCTGAGATCATGACCTGAGCTGATACCAAAAGTCAGACACTTAACCAAATGAGCCACCTAGGCACCTCTATGTATGTTTAATTTTTGAGAAATTGTTGGGACGCCTGGGTGGCTCAGTTGGTTGAGCGTCCAACTTTGACTCAGGTCATGATCTCACAGCTCATGAGTTCCAGCCCCGCATCGGGCTCTGTGCTGACAGCTCAGAGCCTAGAGCCTGCTTCAGATTCTGTGTCTCCCTCTCTCTGCCCCTCCCCTGCTCATGCTCTGTCTCTCTCTGTCTCAAAAATAAATAAATAAATAAATAAATAAATAAATAAATAAATAAATCATTTAAAAAATTTTAAATAGAAAAAGAAATTGCCAAGTTTTTTTCCAGTCTGCTTATACCATCGTACATTCCCACAAGCTATGTGTGAGCGATCTAGTTTCTCTACATTCTCCCTATCATTAGCTATTGTCACTACATTTTGTTTGTTTATTATGGCGTTTCTAATAGATGTGTAGTAATATCTCACTATGACCTTAATTTTCATGTCACTAATGGCTGGTGAAGTTGAACATCTCATTTGCATCAGTCATTGTATATTTTCTTTGGCAAAAAGTCTCTTCGTGTCCTTTACCCGTTTTCTAATTGGATGTTTTTAATGTTGAGGGTTCTTTTTATACCCTAGACGTAAGTCCTTCATCAGTTTATAATTTTACATTTTACTTTTTTTTTTCATTTTGCTTTTGAATCTATAATCTGTTTTAAGTTAATAATTACATTTATCCATGTTGATACCTGTAGTTTAGTCCATTTATTTTAACAACATTTTAGAATCCCATTGTATGTCTAAATCACAGAGTATCTGTCCTTTCCTATAAACGGGACAGTCAAGTTATTCCCATAAACAGTGATCATCCCTGTTCATTTTATTTGATGGGATATCATTTTGTGTACACTATTCACTTCTCAACTCATCTGAAGAACTTATTTTGCTAATTTTAATCATTGCTTTTCATTTGTCATCTTACTTGATCACTCAAAAACGTTTTTTTTTTTTTGACAGCTTTCCAGTGAAACATTTTTTCCCTTGAATTTCTGTTACGACATACATTTCTGGTTTTCCTCCTACTTCTTGGGTCACTACTTTTCAGCTTTTCTTTGGAATTTCTTTACCCAGTCTTTCAACATTGGAGTCTTGGGGCACCTGGGTGGTTCAGTCAGTGAAGTGTCCAACTTTGGCTCAGGTCATGATATCGAGGTTTGTGAGTTCAAGCCCCGTTTAGGGCACTCTGCTGTCAGTGCGGAGCCCTCTTCAGATCTTCTGTCTCTCTCTCTCTCTCTCTCTCTCTCTCATTCTTTCTCTGTACCTCCCTCTTTCTTCCTCTCTCTCTCTCAAAAATAAATAAACATTAACACACACACACACACACACACACACACACACATGCACATTGAGGTCTCCCAGGCTCAGTCATTAGCCTTCTCTTCTTGACACTATACATCCTTCCTTTCCACTGTACATTCTGTCCATTTCCATGATTTCAAATACCAAATTAATTTCTTTATAGAAGACTTCTGAGCTCCAGATCTCTATCTCTGACTCCCAATTCAAGTCTCCACTCAGATGTCACACATTTGGTTATCTCAAAACTTAACATTGCCAAAACCTCAGTACATCCATAGCCATTTTCTTATAACTTAAATCTAATTTTATGTAACTTTCCAAGCTCCCCCACAACCTTTGAGCCTCTGTATATGTCACTTTTCTCTGCCCAGAATACCCTTTTTCTTTTTTTCCCTTTTTCTTTTTTTCTTAAGAAATTTTTTTTAATCTTTTTAAATGTTTTTATTTATTTTTGAGACAGGGAAAGACAGAGCATGAGCAGGGGAGGGGCAGAGAGAGAGGGAGACACAGAATCTGAAGCAGGCTCCAGGCTCTGAGCTGTCAGCACAGAGCCTGACACGGGGTTCACACTCGCAGATGGTGAGATCATGACCTGAGCTGAAGTTGAACACTTAACCAACTGAGTCACCCAGGTGCCCCTCTCCTTTTTCTTTACATAGCTAATTTTTCTACTCATTCATCAAGTCTCATTTTATTTTATTTTTTAATGTTTATTTGTTTTTGAGAGAGAGAGAGCAGGAACAGGCGAAGGGCAGAGAGCAAGAGGGAGACAGAGGATCCCAAGCGGGCTCTGTGCTGACAGCAGAGATCCTGATGCAGGACTCAGACTCAAGAACCAGGAGATCATGATCTGAGCTGAAGTTGGATGCTCAACTGACTGAGCCACCCAGGCGCCCCTCGTCAAGCCTCGATTTAAATATCATTTCCTCTGCAATATCTTCACTAATCATCTCCAAATCAGGGTCATATTCCCCTTTACTTTTCCTTCATAGACACTATCACAGTTATAACTTAAGTATTTTGTTTATGTAATTATTAATATCCATCTCCCCCACTGTGTATTTTTTAAATTTATTTTTTTAATTTATTTATTTTTTAAGTTTATTTATTTATTTTGAGAGAGAGAGAGCACAAGCAGGGGAGGGGCAGAGAGAAGGAAAGACAGAATCCCAAGCAGGCTCCAAGCTATCAGTGCAGAACCCAATGTGGGGCTCGAACCCACAAACTGTGAGATCACCACCTGAGCCAAGATCAAGAGTCAGATGCTTAACTGACTGCACCACCTAGGCACCCCCACTATATATCTTACTTACTGTTATATTTCAAACATTTAGCACAGTGCTTGGCACATGACAAATGTCTAATAAATATTTGTGGAAAGATGCATAATTTTTAGGGCCACCTGTGTGGCTCAGTCAGTTAAGCGTCCAACTCTTGATTTTGGCTCAAGTCATGATCTTACAGTGTGGTGAGATTGAGCCCTGTGTTGGGCTCTGTACTGAGCATGGAGCATGCTTGGGATTCCCTCTCTCTCTCTCTCTCTCTCTCTCTCAAGGAAAAGAGAGAAGAAAGGAAGAAGGAAAGAAAGAGAAGAAAGAGAAAGAAAGAAAGAAAGAGAGAGAGAGAGAGAGAGAGAGAGAGAGAGAGAAAGAAAATCATTTTTATATGAATATTTGAGTAGCTGAATGAGGAAATATTTGAATGAAATATTTCAGGAATCTTAAAAATATTTACCTTATTGACTCCAAATTTACTTATTTCCAAATCTAGTTGGTTATCAGAATCCCCTGAGAAACTTCTATAAAAATAGAGATTTCTGGGTCTCACTCTGGACCTACAAAATTAAGCTCTCTGTGAAAGGACACAGGAAAAAATTCCTTAGATTCTTCTGATGATTAGCCGGGTTTTGGAACCACTGGGTTTAGTGGGAAGAATATAGGTTCTGAAGTAAGACTATCCTTGCTGTTTATCAGCTCTATAACCTTAGGGAAGTAAATTTTGAGACTTCCATCAGGCACAGTCTCCTCATCTATAAAATACCAATCCCTGGTGCAGAAGAATAAATACAATGATGTATATAATGTATTTGACATGCATGTTAAGTAATTTGCAGTTAGTGCTAAGGTACATTGACAGTATAGAATATTCTACAGCTGTCAAAATAATCTTCCTAAAAATTCTTATCCTCCTTTGTCTGAGTCAAAGCCCTAGAAGAAAGGACATTATTATGCTAAAGAATAATTATTATTGTTTTTGCCTACTTTTAAGTTGTATATGATTTATATAAATGACATAAATTTCTTGGATGTTTCTGCATCTGGGTTTAAAAAAATTTTTTTTGCTTATTATAATATTTCTGAGACATATTCATGTTGGCTCATGTAGCTATACTTCATGCCACTTACCCGTATTTTTAAAATTCCTAGCGCCCCAGAACTATATTACAGTGATAGAAATCAGAAGAGTGGCTGCCTCTGGTAGGCTGGAGCAGACTAGACTAGACATAAGGGAATTTGAAGATGAACGAAATGTTCTATGTCTTGTTTCAGGGAGTGATTACTGAGTGTATGTAATTGTCAAAATGTATTTGAACCAAACGTTTAAGACCTATGAATTTCATTGTATGCAAATTTTATCTACATAACGTGATTAAAAGCAAACAAACAAAAACAACAAAAAGAAACTGTAGTCTCAAGCATTCTAATTCAGTAGGTCTGTGCTGGGGACCAATGCGTATTTTTTTAAATAAAGTTCTAGATAATTCTGAGGGGCACCTTCAACTGAGCAGAACTGAGCAGAATAACACAAAATTGGGGCAGGAATTAGGAAGAAAAGTCATCTGTCAAAGATCTAGAAAACATCTCATGGCATTGTATGACCTCCCTAGACTTCTTATAGTATAGTTGGCATATTTTACAATAGCAGAAATAGCAGTGTTTGACCCCAAATCAAGCATTAATGGCAGCTAGGCCTGACTGCAATAAAGCTAAGATTTTTACAACTTAGTAACAAACAACATAATTGAATTGAAAAATTTGTTAATATTTTTGAGAGAGTCAGAATGTGAGCAGGGGAGGAGCAGAGAGAGGAGACACAGAATCTGAAGCAGGCTCAAGCCCCGGAGCTGTCAGGACACAGCTTGGTGCAGGGTTCTAACCCACGAACTGTGAGATCATGACCTGAGCCCAAGTCAGATGCTTACCCTATTGGGTCACCCAGGCACCCCTTAACCAAAATTTTTTTTATAAAAAAAAATTTTTAGAGATTTTTTTTAATGTTTATTTATTTTAGAGAGAGAGAGAAAGACAAGAGTGCGAGTGGGGGAGGGGCACAGAGAGAGGGAGACAAGAATCTGAAGCAGGCTCCAGGCTCTGAGCTGTCAGCACAGAGCGGGATGCAGGACTTGAGCTCACGACTGTGAGATCATGACCTGAGCCAAAGTCGGATGCTTAACCAACTGAGCCACCCAGACACCCCTCTTACCTGAATTTTTTTAAGTTTATTTATTTATTTTAACTTTTTTTCTTAACGTTTATTTATTTTTGAGACAGAGAGAGACAGAGTATGAACAGGGGAAGGTAAGAAGAGAGAAAGACACAGAATCTGAAACAGGCTCCAGGCTCTGAGCTGTCAGCACAGAGCCTGACACAGGGCTTGAACTCACAGACCGCAAGATCATGACCTGAGCCGAAGTCGGATGTTTAACCGATTGAGCCACCCAGGCACCTCAGTTTATTTATTCATTTTAAAGTAATCCCTACACCCAATGTGGGGCTCACACTCACAACCCTGAGATCAAGAGTCACTTACTCTTCTGACCAAGCCAACCAGTTGCCCCACAACTTAATTGAATTAATTCTTTCTCACACATTGATAGAGGCACTACTAGGAATATATCTACACCTTACATATGTAGGTGCTCAGCCTCTTTAAATTATCTAGTCTCCCTCCCACCTCCTTTTTTACCTTTTATCTTTTTTCTCCTATCTTATGTTCCTCTCAGAGTCAAGTCAAGGAAGGGATCTCTCAGTTCACTCTTTGCATACGACTTGATTTTTTTAAATATAATTTTCAGTAGACATTTTGAGAAGCTCTTTTGTGCAGAGTACCATTTTAAAGATGATGTGCATACTCATAAATTTAGAGAGAGTTACCTCTCCAATGATGCCAATTGAGGGATTAAATTCAACTTCAGTTGGATGCACTCTCTGGAGAGGCCCCTAACATGGCATTCCTTGTGTGCATTTTGCCAGTGTCCTGGCCAGAGTTTTCTACCTCTTATCTTTCATGTTCTCACTGCATTATTGAAAATCCTCTTCAAATTTCAGTTCTCCTATAGTAGGTAAATGTGAAAATTCTCACTGTGCTCAAAAACAGTTGGGCAAAGAACAATTGATTAAATTGGAATCTATTTATATTTCCACTGTAGGAAACATTTTTTCTCATTATAAAAGCAATACATGTGTGCATCAATTAGGAGTCTATTGTTGCAAGCAGCAAAACACAAATTTGGGTAACTTAAGCAAAAAAAAAAAAGTTATCAGAAATTTGTCAGAGTAGTTCACAAAATAAAAAAAATAATAATAAAAATAAACTAAAAATCTGAGAAGATGGGTACAAGGGCAGGGCCAGGAATCCAGAAGAAATGACCAGTTTTTTCATGGGCTGCCTTTCCACAAATATTTGCTGAGCTCCAACCACACGTCTGGTACCACCCTGGGCCCAGTTTGATCAGACATGGGAGTAAAAGAAAAGGGGAGGGCCAAGCAAGGGTTAACCAAAGAAGAAATGCTTGAAACAGGTCTGAGAGTTTCCAGGTGGCCAAAGGAGAAAACAGCATGGATAATGTCAAAAAGGACAGATGGCAAGTAAGGGGAGGGAAAATGGTGAAGAAAGCAGGGAAGGATACCAGAGGACTTTATGTCTAGTCCCAAATTTTATGTGGAACTGAGGGTGTAGAGATGGGGCTCAGGAGAAGGGAGAGGAATTCTATCTAAATTGTACCCAGACAGTATTGATTGATAAGAATGCCTCTATCTGAAGCTTCAACTACACCAAAATCACATAAGAATGTGAAATTGGACACGGGGACACCTGGGTGGCTCACTCAATTGAGTGTCCAGCTTCGGCTCAGGTCACGATCTTGTGGTTCATGAGTTCAAGCCTCACATCAAGCTCGCTGCTGCCAGTGCAGAGCCTGCTTCAGATCTTCTGTCCCCTCCCCCCCCCCCCCACCGCCCCTCTGTCTTTACTCTGCTTGCACTGTCTCAAAAAGAAATAAACAGTTGTTGTTTTTTTTTTAATGTGAAATTAGTGTGCCAAGGTGGCTCAGTTGGTTGAGCATCCAGCTCTTGATTTCAGCTCAGGTCATGATCTCACAGTCGTGAAGTTGAGCCCCATGTTGGGCTCCTCCCTGAGTGTGGAGCCTGCTTGGGATTCTCTCTCTCTCTCTCTCTCTCTCTCTCTCTCTCTCTCTCTCTTCAACCTCTCTCTCTCTCTCTCCCTCTGCCCCTCCCTGCCTTGTGCTCTCTCTCTCACTCTCTCTCTCTCAGATTAAAAAAAAAAAAGGAATGTGAAATTAAAATCAAATGGGGCTGGCCTGAGACTAATCGGATGGTGATATGATTCCAAATTGGTTAAAAAGACCCAAAAGTCTGATATCAATTTGGTATGTAAAAAGGCAAATGATCAAAATGCTTGGACAACAAGAACAAGAATGTTCTGGGTAAATACGAGAGACAGGAGCTTAATGCTCATGGGCAAACTATGCGTGAGACAGCCAGTCCTACTTTAAGAGCTAGGGATGTTACAGACCCGTTTATTCATGAAATATTCAGACTTAATCATAGGTAATTAGGAAGAAGAAAGGAAGAAAAGGAGACACCAATATGTTTAGTATTTACTAATGCCAGGCCTTGTTTTAGGAGTTTTATAAACATTATATAATTTAATCCTCAAAATAATAAGATAGAAGCTATTATTTATATATGTTTTATGGGAGAGGAAACTAAAGGTCAGAAATCCTAAGTAGTTAGTAAGCTATGGAACCAGAGTTTGCTGGCCTTAAAACTCAGACTCTAACTCACCCTGAAATGACTTTAATCAGGGGAACATTATCATTTTTGAAATGTAGAAAGACCCCTCTGGTAACAGCTAAAAGGAATTCAGGAGAGTAAGGGTATGGCAGTGGCAAGGAGGTAAGCAGGGCAGTGTGAATGATGCATGAAGCCTGGAAGACTAATTAGGAGTCTATTGTGGTAGTCTGGATAAGAGATATTTAGGATCAGAGCCATGGTGGTTGCAGACGGGATGAAACACAGAGCACAAATTAAAAGGGGGAAAAAAGGAAATAGAATTATTAGGATTTGGTGACCAAAATCCTGGCCCTGGGGGCATGTCATGGAGAGAGGGGCTGGCTCTGTGCTCTGTGTGTGTTTGAAGAACTAAGTGTTGGGATTCTGGGTGTGTGGTGATTTGGGTCAAATACAGTGAAGCTCCAAAGAGACGTCTCATTTTGTGGCCAACCTTTATATATGCAGGGTCACTCAGGAAATGCACAGGGAGTTTGTGGGGAGCAGCCATTGAGATTGTGGGAGGACAGGTCCTCCTTGGACCTTGGGCACAGGCCCAGACAAACACCATGCTGAGCCTCCAGTGTCTAACTGCTATGGTGGTAGAGAGGTAGCTATGGCAGTGGTAGCATACTCTCAGTTTCAAAGGTAGACATTTGAGCTTTAGCCCCCAAGGTTCCTTGGAAAATTCAGTGGTCAGGGTCTTGCCATGGCTGACCCAGCAATCCATAAAGAGCAAATGGAACAGACTCTCTGATTTCTTTGAGGTCATTATCTACAGGCCTGAGTAAACACCTGGGGTTATTGGATTTATTATGAGTAAAGAAACTCTTGGAAGAAAATAACCTGTCCTTTAACCATGAAATGGAGGCTCCAGCTACTTAATTAGAATAGTGGGGGAAAAAATGTGACCTGATGTGTAGTGGCACATCAATTAAACGTTATATTTTAGGTAGAGGAACAGCATGCATGAAGTTCAGGGTGCAAGATAAAAAACCCTGATTTGAACTGGATTACACAAACAACATTCTGCTATTTCCACAAGCAAGCTGCTCTTCCTCTTGTATTGTTTACCCTAGCTAATGAGTGAAATGTAAAACTAGAGGAGTGATGACAAAAAACAAAAATTAAAAAGCTTAAGAAGGGTTATCATTTGGGGTCTCGTAAGCCATGTTACTCTTTGTTCACTCTCATCCATTGATTTTGGAAAAGTCTGAGTCATTATCTCTTTGGATATTCCATTTCATTCTATTATCTGCTTCTGAACCACTATTAGGAATATTTTAGATCTTCTTGCTCTATTCTCAATGTCTCTTAACTTGTTATTTTTCATTTCTTAATCTCTGTATACTATATTCTATGTATTTTTCCTAGATAACATTTCCAATTCCTTAACTCTCTCTTTAGCTTGTTTGATAAGCTATTAGGTCTGACCATAATTTCTAAAATTTCAATGATTGCATTTTCCTTTTTAGAAATTATATTTGTGAAGTAATTATATTTCTTCTTCCTCTTCTTGGAGGAAAGAGTGTTTTCAAAGCTCTGGACCTCTTTATGTTCTGAAATTTTCAATTCCTTATTATATGTCTTAATTAGTGTATGTGTATTTTAAGTATATATCATTAAGTCTATATTAAATAATTATATTTTATACTCTCTACTGAATAGTTATCTGTCATCCTTGGGTGTCTCATTTGGATGATTATTATGTCTCTTTTGATGGACTCTAGAGTTTCCTTTTAGGTTTTGAAATTTCTGTATCGTAACCTCATATTCAGCTAAGTTTTACTTTGGGAATCTTGTGAAGCTGGAGTTAAGAGTATGTCTCTCCAGAGAAGTTTTTACTGACACTAAGCCATTTTTTTTCACCAGCTTTGTTAGTGAATTTTAATAAAATTCACTAACTTTAAGTGTACAATTCAATGAGTTTTGATAAATATAAACAGATATGGAACTGCCACCATAATTAAGATATGGCCTACTTCAGG
Organism: Prionailurus viverrinus; assembly: GCF_022837055.1. Lineage (NCBI taxonomy): Eukaryota > Metazoa > Chordata > Mammalia > Carnivora > Felidae > Prionailurus > Prionailurus viverrinus. The sequence continues at coordinate 172,862,441 of NC_062564.1, forward strand.
GCACCTGGATGGCTCAGTTGGTTAAGTGTCCAACTCTTAATTTCAGCTCAGGACATGATCTTGTGGTTCAAGAGATTGAACTGTGCCTACAGTGCAGGGCCTGCTTGGGATTCTCTCTCTCTGCCTCTCCCCCATTCGTGGCTTGCTGTCTCTCTCTCTCTCTCTCTCTCTCTCTCTGTCTCTCTCTCTGTCTCTCAAAATAAATAAATAAACTTTAAAACTTTTTTTTTATGTTTTATTTATTTTTGAGAGCAAGAGAGACAGAGCACAAGCGAGAAAGGGGCAGAAAGAGAGGGAGACACAGAATCTGAAGCAGGCTTTAGGCTCAGAGCTGTCAGCAGAAAGCCCGACATGGGGCTCAAACTCACAATCCATGAGATCATTACCTGAGTTGAAGTCGGACGCTTAACCGACTGAGCCACCCAGGTGCCCCTAAATAAATAAACTTTAAAAAAAAGATACAGAACATTTCTATCAGCCTAAAAAGTTCCTTTATGCTTTCTTGTAGCTAATCCTCTTCTCTTATCCCAGGTAAATGTTGATTTGCTTTATGCCATTATACTCGATTCCTGTAGAATTTCATATAAATGGAATTACACAATATGTAGTCTTGTTTCTGATCCTTCCATTTGGCATAATCCTTCTGGTATTCTTCTATGTTAAATGTATCAATGATTTCCTCATTCTATTGCTATACCACAATCAATATAATTTATTCATCAATCAGTGGACATTTAGGTTTTTTCCAGTTTTTGAATACTGTGAATAAAACTGCCATGAATATAGGGCAGCTGGGTGGCTCAGTTGGTTAAGCATCCAACTTCAGCTCAGATCATGATCATAGTTGGTGAGTTCCAGTCCCGCATCTAGCTCTGTGCTGACAGCTTGGAGCCTGGAGCCTGCTCAAGATTCTGTGTCTCCCTCTCTCTGCCCTACCCTTGCTTGCACTCTGTCTCTGTCTCTGTCTCTGTCTCTGTCTCTCTCTCTCTCAGAAATAAACATTAAAAAAATTTTTTTTTAACTGCCACGAATATTTGTGTACAAGTGTTTGTGTAGACTTTTGTTGCCACTTCTCTCAGGTAAACACCTAGAAGTGGGATCCTGGGTTATATGATAAATGCATGTTTACCTTTATAAGAAATTGTCAAATTTTTCCAAAGTAGCTATTTGGAAACTGCCAAACTTTTCCAATATGAGCATTTATTTGCACTCCCGCCAGCAATATATGTGAGTTCAGTTGGTCCATAATCTTACTACCACTTGGTATTATCACTCTTTAATTTTAGCCAATCTAGTACAATGGTATCTAATTTTGATTTTAATTTGCTTTTCCCTAAAGATTAATGATGTTAGGCATATTTTCATACATTCATATATATTCTTTCATGAACTTACAGCTCCCACCTTTTGCCTATCTTTTTTTAAATCATACTGCTTGTTTTCTTTTTATTGAGTTGTAAGAGGTTTTTTTAAATGTATTCTAGGGGCGCCTGGGTGGCTCAGTCAGTTAAGCAACCGACTCTTGATTTCAGCTCAGGTCATGATCTCATAGTTCATGAGATTGAGCCCTACGCTGTCAGCACAGAGCCTGCCTGGGATTCTCTCTTCCCTCGACTGCTCACAGGCACACGCATGTGCTCTCCCTCTCTCTCTCAAAATAAATAAACATTAAAAAAAATGTGGGGTGCCTGGGTGCCTCAGTTAAATGACCAACTCTTGGTTTCGGCTCAGGTCATGATCTCATGGTTTGTGGGTTCGAGCCTTGCGTTGGGATTCAGGGAGACAGCTTAAGATTCTCTCTCTCCTTCTCTCATTCTGACCCTCACCTGCTAGCTCTCTGTCTCTTTCTCAAAAAAAAAAAATAATAATAATAATAAACTTTGAAAAATAAAAAAATAAAAAATGTATTCTAGATACACGTTCTTTGTCAGACAAGTGTTTTGCAAATATTTTCTCTCACTACGTGGTTTGTCTTTCATTTTCTTGACAGTGTTCTTCAAAGAGTAATCATACTTAATTTTTTCTAATGTTTATTTATTTTTGAGGTGGGGGAAGGGCAGAGAGAGACTGAGACACAGAATCTGAAGCAGGCTCCAGGCTCTGAGCTGTCAGCACAGAGCCCGACGTGGGGTTCAAACTCACAAACTGTGAAATCATGACCTGAGCCGAAGTCAGACGCCCAACTGAGCCACCCAGACACCCCTCAAATTTAATTTTTATAACAATTTTTTTTCTTTCTTGGGTTGTGCTTTTTGTGGCCTATGTGAGAATTTTCTTCCCCAGCCCAGCCTTGTTTTTGGAAAAACTTAGGTTTAGGTCTATGCTCCATTTCAAGGTAAAATATTTTTATGATATAAGGATAAAGCTTTATTTTTGCTTATGGATATCCAAACATTCCAACACCCTTTGTTGAGAAGGTTATCCTGTCTCCCATTAAATTATCTTGGGACATTGACCATATATTTGTGGGTCTACCCATGGATTCTCTATTCTGTTCTATTGATCTGTATATGTCAATCCTATGCCAATACCATACTCTCTTGATTACTGTAGCTTTATAGTAAATCTTAAAATTAGGTTGCATGCATTCTTCCAACTTTGTTCTCTTATAAGATTGTTTTCACTATTATGGGTCCTTTGCATAAAATATAAATTTTAAAACCTGTTTGTCAGTTTATACAAAAATTCTGCTGAGATTTTCTTTAGTATTACATTGAATCCATAGACCAATCTGGGGAGAATTAACATCTTAACAATATTGAGTTTTCTGATCCCTTAATGCAATATCTGTCTCTATTTACTCAGGTAGTAAATTTTTCTCAGAATAGTTTTGTAATTTTCAGTGTACAGGTCTTGCACATACTTTGTTAAATTTATCCCTAAGCATTTCATGATTTTTGGTTCTATTGTAAATGGTGTTTAAATTTTTTAATTTCCAATTGTTCATTGCTAATATGAAATACAACTGACTTTGTGTATTGACCTTATATCTTGAGAGTTTGTTGAAATCACTTATAGAATTAGAACTTCTTTGTAGATTCCTTAGGATTTTCTGTATTGTGGATTGTGTCATCCACAGACCATTATATGTTAAATTCTAACTGGAAGTTCCCTGACTGATAGTAATATACTGATGGTATATATTCAAACTCCAAATTTAAGTGTGGACGTATTAGGTTAGTAGCTATAAATTCAAACAGAATACTTTCATTTTACTGTCTGGATCCCAGGCCAAAACAGACAAGCTTTCTTGTCCTTTCCCTATGCCAGGAAGCAGAGTTTTTCTTCGCCCACTGTCACCTAGAGTTATAAGTCTTGACTTTATTTTTTTTAATGTTTATTTATTTTGACAGAGAGAGAGAGAGTGTGTGTGTGTGTGTACGCATGTGTGTGTGTGTGTGTGTGTGTGTGTGTGTGTGTGTGTGTATGAGAGAGAGAGAGAAGAGGGGAGAGGCAGAGAGAGAGGGAGAGAGAGAATCCCAAGCAGTCTCTATGCTCAGCAAAGAGCCTGACATGGGGCTCGATCTCATGACCATGAGACTGTGACCTGAGCTAAAATCAAGAGTCAGATGCTTAACCAACTGAGTCACCCAGGAGCCCTGAAAATCTTGACTTTATTAAGGGGACTTTATCCCAGCTTCCTACCTCATGAGATGTCAAAGCCTTGTTAAAACCTAAGCCCCATAGTTATCAAGATGGGAAAACCCCACCTAGGTCCAGGGGTACCTGAGAGAGAGCCCACTTGCCTACTGCTCTGGTTTTACCTTCTTTGGTTTTGGCTCTCAGGTAACAGTTACCCATTACTATAAATGAACTAATGTGTCTCTTCATTTGGCTGGTCCTGATTAGTATCCTTTATGACAAAACTGTCATTGTAAATACACCACTTTCCTGGGTTCCATAGTCATATTAATGAATTGCTGAACCTGATAGGGAGAGGGGGTCATGGGAACCCCCCCCCCCAATTGGTAGCTAGTTGGTCAGAAGTACAGGAAGCTGGAGGACTTCACTTGCAACTAGCACCCACTTTAGAAAGTGGGGCAGTCTTGTTGGAGATTGTGTCCTTTAATCAGTGGATTTAACTCCAGGTAGTTAACATTAGAATCAAATGGTATTGCAGTACATCAGTTGGTGTTAGAAGTCAAGGGAAGTCCAGGTTTAAAGGTTGAGGGAAATAGACTATTTCTTGAGACAAGCAGGAGCAAAGTCACACTGCAAAGAAACATGCATACTGGGATGGGAGGAATTTGTGGCCATTACACAGGTTTATTACACCTACCTTCTTGCTGGCTTAGCTCTTCATTTCAAATAATGTTTGGGGGCACCTAGGTGGCTCAGTCGGTTAAGCATCCAACTTTGGCTCAGGTCATGATCTCGTGTTCCATAGGCTCCAGCCCTGTGTCCAGCTTTGTGCTGACAGCTTAGAGCCTGGAGCCTGCTTCAGATTCTGTGTCTCCCTCTCTCTCTGCCCCTCCCCTGCTCATGCTCTGTCTCTCTCTCTCTCTCTCTCTCTGTCTCTCAAAAATGAGTAAATATCAAAAAAAATCTTTTTTAGGGGTACCTAGCGGTTCAGTCGGTTGAGTGTCCAACTTTGGCTCAGGTTACAGTCTCACGGTTCCTGAGTTCAAGCCCCAGATTGGGCTCACTGCTGTCAGCATGGAGCCAGCTTCAGATCCTGTCTCCCTCTCTTTCTGCCCCTCCCTGCTTGTGCTCTCTCAAAAATAAATAAAGCATTAAAAAAAATTTTTTTTTAAATAATGTTTGTTAGGGGCACCTGTGTGGCTCAGTTGCTTGAGCTACTGACTCTTCATTTCCGCTCAGATCATGATCATCCCAGGGTCGTGGGATCCAGTCCTGCATCAGCCTTCATGCTGAGCATGGAGCCTGTTTAAGACTCTCTCTCTCTCTCTCTCTCTCTCTCCCTCTCTCTCTCTCTCTCCCCCCTCTGCTCCTCTCCCCCTCTGCTCCTCTCCCCCTCTGCTCCTCTCCCCAGCTCTGTGCTCTCTCTCTAAAAAAAAAAATTAAAAATAAAAAAATTAATTTAAAAGATTGTTTATTTTTCAATAGTTTTTATTTATTTATTATAATTTTATTTTTTAATAAAATAAAATAATGTTTGTTATATTTTATGCATCACTTCTAGATGTTTTGTAGGGAGGTTCTCCTGGTTATCAGTTCACAGTATTACCAGATAAGGAAGCTCTCCATATTACTTAGTATACTCAAGTGGGTAGTTAGAGACTAAGAAGGAAAGGCTGAAAGGAAAAACACTGCCAGTACCACAGAAAGATCCACTTAAGAGGAATCTAGAGAATAGAGAAGATGAGGGGATAGGCACCACTAGTTAAATGTGTAAAAACAATGAATTATCTAGGAAGCTGGGGTGGGATGTTGACTTTGAGCTAAAAAAAAGTATAAAATATAGATGAAATCTAGCAGAAACAAAAAGAATGTAAAATATTAAAATGGCGTAGAAATCCTCTCTGGAAAGAAAATTCCTGCAAGAAAGGTAAGTTTCTTCTTAAAGGAAAAAAACAATGCTTCAAAATACCGTCTTTGTTTACCTACAGAAATAAAAAATTACCCAAAGCTGATATTCTTATTACTGTTGTGCTCATACAGTGTCGTCCTTCCATTTAAAGTCACAGATACAGCGGCTAACATTGGAGCAATCAGACAGAGAAGCACAAGGAAGTAGCAGTTGACTTTCCGTAACAGAGCTCAGTACAGGAATTGTTTTATTGCTGGGACTGCTTCTGTTGAATATGCAGATACACTAAAAGTACCACTGGGTTATACAGAAAAGCTAGAGTTACAGAGCATGGCTATCAGGCCAGTCCTTTAGGGGAAGTAGGAAAGGGACAGGGGAAGTAAGATTAAATCACTTGACGGGGGATAAATAGTCTCTCAGGTAGTAATGGATTCCTGTTTAGACTGGAGGGTGTGTAGACAAGATAGGTACTCCACCTTCAGGCATCAGCAAGAATACTTTCCTATCTGGACATTTTCCCTCTCAAAGTATGGTTCGTGTATCAGATGTTGTAAATGTGGAACTCAGGCTAGGCTGCTGCCATGTCCGTGTTGAATTACCTGACCCAGATCTTCTTATCTGTAGACTCTAGAACCCAAATACCTTCATGAGGTCAACAAAAGGAACAGGTGGGTATTGAACTGTTCTTTGCACTTTCATTGAAACTTTTGCGCAGCACACAGCATATTCTTGGGTCTATACTGCAGTTTGGTGGGAAAAACAGTAGACTAAAAATATCACATCTCTTTTACAAAAATGTTCAGAGCAGCTCTCTTCTTAATGACCAAAACCCATAAATAACTCAAATGTCCATCAAGAGGTAAATGGATAACTTGTAGTATATCCTTACAACAGAATAATGTTCAGCAACAAACACAAATATAAGCGACAGCATGGATTAAATTTAAAAACAGCATGCTGAGTTAAAGAAGCCATATATGAAAACATATATGTTATATACTCTAAATTTCACTCATGCGAAGTTTTAGAATAGGCAAACTAATCTGGTGGATTCATTCACCACTCTCCCCACTATTATGACAAGCTAGCTACACTGGCATTCTTTTTGTTCTTTGACATCAACAAGTACTGTAGCTTTCCACCTCAGAACCCTTGTTCCTATTCTGCCCCCTGAGTAGAATATTGTCTTCCTCTTTTAATCAGGATGATTCCCACAGTTTACATATTCTTTTTTTTTTTTCCTAAGGAAACCTACCCTAAAACCCAGACTTAGGTCAACTTTCAGAACATTTCACAATCATCCTAATTATAAATAAATAATTATTGATATTAGTACTTGTTAGGGACTTCTCCACCTTCAACTATGACTATCTCGATGTCAGGGACAATTTATGTGTGCTCTCTGTTCTATTCCCAGCCCCTATCACCATTCTTGAAAATATAGTGAGAAAATAATAAATATTTGTGGATCAAATAAACAGCCAAATGAATGAATTTCCACGTTCTCATTTTCAAAAAATGAGACTTTCTTTATTTGACAATGGTTTTGTAATATTATTTTCCTTTTTTTCAAGTTTTTATTTTATTTCAGTGAACATAAGTGTTATATTAGTTTCAGGTGTAAAATATAGTGATTTAACAAGTCCTTACATCACCTGGTGCTCATCATGTTTGTAATATTATTTTCTTTTTTTAAATATTTTTTAAGTTTGGGGCACGTGGCTCAGTTGGTTGAGCATTCGACTTCGGCTCAGGTCATGATCTCGGGGTTTATGAGTTCAAGTCCCACATTGGGCTCTGTGCTGACAGCTCGGAGCCTGGAGCCTGCTTCAGATCCTGTTCCCTCTCTCTCTGCCCCTCCCCCGCTCATGCTTTGTCTCTCTCTCTCTCTCCCAAAAATAAAAATAAAACATTTAAAAATATATTTTTTAAGTTTATTTATTTATTTTTGAGAGAGCACACACACACACAAGTGGGGCAGCGAGGGGAGGCAGAGAGAGAGAGGGAGCTGGAGAATCAAAGCAGGCTCCAGGCTCTGTGCTATCAGCAGAGAGTCTGACTTGGGGCTCAAACTCACAAACCATGAAATCATGACCTGAGCCAGGGTGTCACTTAACCGACTGAGTCACCCAGATGCCCCTATAATATTACTTTCTACACAGGAAATGAAAAAGTAATCTAGTCTTCTCTCTAATTTGGTTATTCAACTTTTTTCCCTATGCTAGTTTTAAAACATTTGTTTTGGGGGCGCCTGGGTGGCGCAGTCGGTTAAGCCTCCGACTTCAGCCAGGTCACGATCTTGCAGTCCGTGAGTTCGAGCCCCGCGTCGGGCTCTGGGCTGATGGCTCAGAGCCTGGAGCCTGCTTCGGATTCTGTGTCTCCCTCTCTCTCTGCCCCTCCCCTGTTCATGCTCTGTCTCTCTCTGTCCCAAAAATAAATAAAAAACGTTGAAGAAAAAAAATTAAAAAAAAAAACATTTATTTTGGCTCTACAACTTCTTCTGGTAATGACATATAGAGTTTTAGAATCATTGTTACATTTGAGAAACCCCTGTCAAGTTTCTTTCGTGTATGAGATACAGGATTACATGGCATCTGAAGATCTCTTGTGCAGTGACAAACCTTAAATGCTCTGCATTGTCAACATTCATTAACAGTGTGCAGTAGGAGAATTCCTGGAAGCCATTTCTACATTGAGACAACTGGCAATAACTTAACACAAAAGTGATTTCAAACTACATAAATGCATTCCACTAAATCCAAACTAAATGTATCCAAACTCAGCTGGATTCCAAAAATGCCTAAGGACACACCAATGCCTCCCCACATGAGGGAGGTACTAAGGAGGGTAGTCAGAGTGGATAGTAAAGTAGTCTTAATCTATGGTTAAAATTTTTGCAACAAAATCTTATAACTGTATGACTCTGCTAAGGTCCTTCTTGAACTTCTTGAACTTCGTTAGCTTCAGGGTAAATCCATCTCTGCCTACCTCACTGGGTTGTAGATAGCATTAAACAATATACTGGATGTGAAAGTACTTTTTAAACTATAAAGAATTACACAGAGGTAAGATGGTGATAATGATGATGGGCTCCCAGCCTCAGTCCAAGTTTTGTCCACTGTACATATGTGTGGGAGCTCCTGGTGAGAAGGTTTATCCTAAGAGGACAGACAGGACTGACACATCTCACTCAGTAACAAACCCTTGGTAGATACAGTAAGAGATGATTTCTTTTCCAGTCAGGCCCTCCATGAACCATGTCTCTCATCCTTTTGTGGGAATCACGTGAGGGGTGCATTATGAACAAACACTAAAATAACTATTTCATTGCAATAACCTTATATAAGTCATTGGGCCAAGGAAATTTTGTTGGAAAACTCCAAAACTCCACTCCAGAATTCTTAAAGTTTCAAAGAAACTCTAAGTGATAGACTTAAACCTTAAAACAGTTCAGTTGACTGAATAATAAAATACCCCTGATTCTGCCTATGCAATTTCATATTCAAATATAATAAGAAGCTATTTATTTACATGCATTGCTATATTGGCATGCATAATGAAAGCTATGGTATTTTTATTAAAACTTATTTAAAGTCAGTATATAACACTTTCCTATTTCTCCTGGGTCTTCGGCCAAGCCAGTCCATTTCAGAGTTGAAATGATTGGATAAATAATGTAAAAAAGGAAGAAGAGAGCAGCAGATTCTATATTTAAAATTTTTTCTATATTAAAAAAAGTTTTTTTCTATGTTAAAAAAAGTAATATTGGGAAAATCTAATTCTACTCCATGTTGACCCTAATTTCTCCCATATCTGGAATGGAGTCAAGGATAATAGCAGTGGAAGTCTAATAATACAACTGGATGTAAAGTATCTCCTTCTTCCCTTCCTCTCCTTAGTACATCATTTGACAAATGTACTAGTTCACTTCTTTAATTTGTTTGTTTTTAATGTTTATTTATTTTTGGAGAGAGAGAGAGAGAGACAGAGCATGAGCAAGGCAGGGGCAGAGAGACAGGGAGACACAGAATCCGAAGCAGACTCCAGGCTGTGAGTTGTCAGCACAGAGCCCAATACAAGGCTCGAACTCACGAACTGTGAGATCATGATCAGAGCTGAAGTTGGACACTTAACCGACTGAGCCACCCAGGCACCCCTGTACTAGTTCATTTCTAATGAAATACCAGAACTATACTTTGAATAGGGAAAGCCAGAGAAGTATATCTAATATTAAACAACCATATTGTTGGCCAGTCACACATACACACGTAGTTCAGGATGTTTTGATACAATTGAACAAATATTTATTGAGTGTCTGTAGATCCTAGGCACGGTTCTAGGTGTTTCCCACACAGCTGTGAACAAAAAAGATCCCTGCACTCCCACAACTTATATTGTAGCAGAATATGTACAATAGTGCGTTGCTTCAAGTTAGTGTCAGATCTCCTAACTCAAGAGTCACAAGGCAGTTAGGATTTGGAAAGAGCTCGTTTACTCCTTTTTTTTTTTTTTGGAGAGAGAGAGAGAGAGAGAAAGCAGAGGAGAGGCAGAGGGAGATGGAGAGGGAGAGAGGGAATCTTAACCTTAACCAGGCTTCATACCCAGTGCGAGGCCCAATGCAGAGCCTGACACACACAACCAAGAGATCATGACCTGAGCCAAAATCAAGAGCCTGATGCTTAAGTGACTGAGCCACCCAGGCACCCCATCCTCTACTTTTTTCGTATCAGCCTCCCCAACCACCAATGGGCAGGGATCCTGACATCTAGGCCCACTGTGCTGTCCTATTCGGCTATCCCTTTCACTGCTAACAAAGAAAAAACATCCTTACCTTTGGCCCTTCCCTTTCTTTTCTTCTCTCTCCCTGACACCTGCACCCTTTCCCCAGGATCCTATCTCTTCTTCACCTCTGGCACAAGGTGTGACCCAGTCAGCTCTATGCTACTTTAGATGCGACCTGGTGTGTATAAGATCCTATCAGTGGAGTACATATGGTCAGACTTTCACATTACAAGACTGACCTCTCCAAATGTGTTAATATTCCAAAAGCGTCTCTGTCTCTTTCTTGGCATTCAGTCACACCATTGCCAAATGCCTTTCTGTTCCCCATGGTATGTGCTATGCCCTGGTAAGGGAACAGCATACAGAGAGGAAAAGAATGTCTGTCCTGCCACACTAACATCGAGACAAACAGGGATGCAGATCAGGGCACAGAAATGGAGTTTCTTATAGATAGTAGTTTTCTGTTTCATTTTATGAAAAAAAAATACTGTGTTATAAATTTTGAACTTATTAATATATATTAAATATTTATTAAAATGTGAATAATGTATTCATTTTTAAGATTAAAGAAGTCAAAACTCTGAAAATTGCATTTAAATAATTGAATTCAATGCTAATGGAGATTTTTTTAAATAAATCGGTGGGTACATTGGGAACTTCGTGTGTGTGTGTGTGTGTGTGTGTGTGTGTGTGTGTATTACATCTTCTTTATCCATTCATCTCTCAGTGGACATTTGGGCTCTTTCCATACGTTGGCTATTGTCAATATCACTGCTATAAACATTGGGGTGCATATGCCCCTTCAAAATAGCATGCCTATATTAAAGGTATATTTTAGACATGACCCTGCCTATTTGGCCCTAGCTAATTAGACCAGACATGGACCCTGGAGAGACAAACCATAAACAATAAAAATAATAGATAAATAAATTATTTAGTATGCTTGATGATAAATGCTATGGGTAAAAGAAAACAGAATTAAATCTGTTGTATTTAGCATTTGGGATTTGTACTAAGAAATTCTAGTTTAGTCTGGCTGATCTAAGATGAAGGAGATCTAGAATCAGAAGATGAGGGATGGTTCTCTTCTGCATGCCAGGTAAACTGAAAAGCAAAGAAACATGTCTCTTCAAAGAGCAAGAATGAAGCAGGTGTTCAGAAGAAAGTAGACTGTATCCTGATGATTCTCAGTTCTTCCATTCCTTTCTTGAGGCATAGCTGTAATTCTTCTCATGGGTTCCCTAAATACTATCTTGTTTATCTATCAATTGATCTATCTATTATCAATTAATCTATCTGAACAAACTTTCAGAAAGCTTAGAAAATACATGAAAGTGTGAAGAAAGACAAAAGCATATATATCCCATAACCTCATGTACTTTCCAAGCTTTCTGAAAAAGTTTGTTCAGAAAAAAGATGGTTCCAAAATATTTAAATTAGGAAAACAAATTTATTTTTTAAATGTGACAGAAAAAATCTACATCTACTGAGATAAAGTACCTAAAGTGCTTAGCATGGTCCCTGGCACCTAATAGGGGCTTAATGAACATTGGCTACAATTGTTAATATTATTATTATTATTGCTGTTAGTTCTCTTTGATTGCAAGGAACAAAGGAAACTAACACTAGCTTAAGAGATACATAGATAGATAAATAGATAGATAGATAGATAGATAGATGATAATGTTACCATGAAAACATGGTAATAAAAACACACTAAAACTTCAAGTTGCCTGTTGAATTCAGGGACAATATCTTGTCCACCTCTGCATCCTCAACATTTATCTGCCAGATAGTAAGTACTAAGTAGTTTAATGTATCAAAACCCAAAGGTTCTTAACTGGCCCCTCTCCATTGTATTTTTAAAAATACACATGGAGACGAAACTAACTTCCATGGAAAGTTCTAGTCTCAGTATGTGTTTAGTTCAATCAATCACTGACTCTATACCTATGTTTTTGATATTTAAAGTGGCTTTCAGATTGACAGCTCTGAGGCATTGGGTATACTCAAACACCAAAGATTCTGCCATTATGTTCACTATCCTGTGCTTTATAAAGACTAAAAAGATAACTGATATATTCCAGAAATATTTTCAATGGTGGACAGAAAAGGAGTTTTCTGGTTAAATTTCAATTTGTCAAAGAATTCAATTAACAGGAAACTTCCTATCTCCTGAAAATCATGATGAATCTCAGTTATGATTAGAAGGTGAAACAGCTCTTATTAAATTTCCTACAGATTCACTGCTTAATTTTCTTTAGTCTCTGGACAAGTCTATGCATAATTGAACTCCGAAGAGTTTTTCCAAAACAGTATCTATCTAGGTAGCCCACAGTCCAAGAACTATTGAGTTTCTGGAATTACTTGAAGCAATTCAGAAGGCAAAAGTTGTGCAAATTCTTGGCACATTCCTTCGACAAGTCAGATAGTGTTGGCTACCAGTTCTAACGTGGTTACATTTCCAGTTCAACCAGAAATTTGAAGTTCTGCTATTTATACTTACAATCTGCCATGGTTATTATTATAATGACATTTGATAGTTGTAAGTCACAGAAAATATTACATTTAGAATTATTTGATTATTACACAGGCAGACAGTGACTTCAGTCCATTCAAAATTATACAACCTTGTTTAGTACATTATACATTCTCATTCCTAAACTGCTTTCGAAATTCCAGTTTTGGACTTTTGCATATAAGCTGACAAATGAATACTTTGAGCCAAAGCTTGGTGAAGCTGGGTGCCAACCAACAGTTCCATTTTTGCAGTTTCTCCACTGTAGTCGTGTATTTATTTAAATATTTGCTTGCATATTGTTCTTATTTCATAGGAATGTGAGAAAATGGAAAAATGAAAATGCAGATTCTAGATAAATTGAGGCTCACAACAGTACAATTGAGAAAAATGTAGAAATAAGATAAACTGTTGGTCATAGCTTTATAAATGTTCTACAGGTCTCTTTCGAAAGCATAGGGTTAGATCCAAAAATGAGAGTGATGAAATTTGTATCTCAGAAGGTAAAATACTAACCAATCAACTTTAAGGTGAATTTTACACATGGCAGGTGTATTGGTTTCCTAGAGCTGCTGTAACAAAGTACCACAAACACAGAGGTGTTTGAATAGCAATTCATTCTCTTACTGTTCTGTCCAGAATTAAGAGGTCAGCAAGGCCATAATCCCTCTGAAGGCTCAAGGGAGGAAGCCTTCCTTGCCTTTTTCCTTGCTTCTGGTGTTTGCTGGTCATCCTTGGCATTCCTTGGCTTGCAGCTATATCATGCCAATCTCTATCGTCACCTGGCCTTCTTCCCTGCATATCTTCTTATAAAAATACCAGTCATTGGATTTAGGGTCCATCCTAATCTAGTGTTACTTCATTTTAACTACATCTGCAAAGAACCTACTTCCAAATAAGATCATACTTTGAGGTTCCAGGTGGACATGGATTTGGGGGGGTACTATTTGATTCAGTAAAGCTGGGTTCATGGATCATGATTAAAATTTCATGAAGTCCAATTGTTAATTCTAAACCAGGTCGTATTTGGTGGTGTAAGATCAGAAATGTACTCAAATTAGCTCAAGTAAAAGAAATTTTACTGTAAGGAAACAATTCTTAGGGGGAGTCCAAGGAAAACAGAACAACGAAGACAAAAATTAGGACAGGTCAGGTTTCCTTAGCCTACACATAAGTAGAGAGCTAAAGACTGTTACGGTTTTGCATTGATATAATTCAGCTAAAAGTCCCATCTGTTGCTGAGTCTTAGTTCACATCCTGTCTCATGATATTTTGTTTGGCTCAGCTCCGCCTATGGACTGCATGTTCTTGGTTCAGGTGTCACTGCAGGCTCAGTCAGCTGTGTGTGTGTGTGTGTGTGTGTGTGTGTGTGTGTGTGAAAGACAGAGAGAGAATATGTAGGGCTGGGATAGGAACTGCTCTCTCAAAAGAGTTTGCAGTTTGCAGGAGGGGAGGTAATTATTATTATCCTCTCTAATACATCTCAATAAATGAATCTCTTCTGCCTTTACTATAGTGAAGAAATATTTATCGTAAGTTTACTTTCTTATTTTAATCATATAAAACAATAGGAGTCTGACATCCCAAGCTTCATAATAAAAAATACATTGTAATGTGATTGTTCAAAGTTTAATTGCCCTGAAAATTCTTTCAGTCCTATAATCATTTATCGTACTAATACTAGCAACTTGAGGAAAGAAGCAATTTGAGAAAATATAACTCCAAATAATTTCTCATTTTGCTACCACAATTAGAAAAAAATAATCAGGGGTGCAGAATTTCTTTGACTCTGGGAACTGTAATTTCCAAAAATATTAGATTAAAATATAAATATTTTTTTAAATTTCTTGAGTTTGTCTTCTTACTTTTTTCTCTTCTGAACATCAGATGCCCTGAAATGATTTAATCATAATCCTTGGGTTAAAAACACATCCTTCATTGGTACATGGATTGTCTTTCTTCATTTATACATTCATTCGCTTATATAAAGAACATATGTGAAGCCACCACTCTTCCCAAGACGAAAGCTTCAACAAGAATATATCTACTTGTGCATTCATTCTCCCATCTTGTTCCCCAGGGTTCCCTGCTTCTCTTTGTACTTCAGGGGTAACCACTACCTTGAACTTTGCTTTTGAATATTATAAACAAGATGTCATATTATGTCACTAAAATTTACTCATGTTGTTTATACCTGTAGTTTCTTTCATGTTTTGAAAATATTTAGTTTTAGTTTGTTGTCCCTGCTAGTTAAATAATATTTAATTTTGATTATACAAGTTTAAGAAAGTTAATGTAACTAATGATGATGCAGATCAGCCTTCACAGTTTAAACTGAAGAGAGATGTGCATGGAGACTAAGATATTAGACAAAATTCAAAGAAAGTCCTTAAATTACTATGACAAACAAGTTAATCATTAACATCTTGGTCATACTAGACCGAAATGATTCAGACTTCATATTTTTTGTCTTTATCAGTCATTAGTGAAACATGTCAAACTTACTTAGTTCACTGTAGATATGCTATTGTATGCCTAAATATTAAATTTTAGCAAATCTAAGCCAAGATGTCAGTGATATCTGGAAAAACACTAAAATAAAGCACCATTTTGTTCAAGTTTCATAGTGATTATGCAGATGGTTAATTTCTATGTGACCAGAGGTACAGGGATGATTCATATTTATAACTTGCGAAATTACTCAGGACAGATTTAGCTAGTTACATTTCAAATTGAAAAGCAAATAAGTAATTTCAAGTAAATGGAATAAACATATTTTTAAGAACTGCTTTAAATATCTTGAATATTTTTATCTTTGGTTATATTTTTACTTTAGTCCACTTTCACTATGCACAGCTTTACTCTCTTATTACCCCAGTTCATCCTTTTAAACTACCATCCTGCTCAACATCTGTAGCATTTAGTATGAACAACTTATTTTCCACCCTCATCTTCTGTCAATCACTCTTCCAAACTCTGTACTCTAGAACTGTACTGTCCAATAGTCACTAGCCATATGTCGCTATTTTGATTTTAAAATTGTTTCCCTGTTTGCATTAGCCATTTTTCAAATGTTGTATAGTCACATTTTTCATCATCTTCACTGTTATTACCTGGTCCTTATTAACATCTTTCCTCGGGATTTTTGTAGTTGTCTTATACTTGGTTACTCTACTTCTACACTTGCATCTCTATGCTGTTTCCAACCCAGTAGCTAGAATGATTCTTTCATATTATATGTACATATATATGTGTGTGTGTGTGTATGTATATAAATTATGTACAGTTTAGTATGTGCCAGTTACTACTCTAAGCACTTTACAAATGTCAACTTATTTACTCCTCATAAAGATCCTCTGAGAGAGAAACTATTATCCCTGTTTTACAGATGAGGAAAATAAGGCACAGAAAGACTAAGTAATTTGCCCAAAGTTGCCTGGCTCATGAAACACATATCATGTTACTTCTCTGTTTAAAATACTTCAGCAATTCCCCATCTCAGTTATAGTACAAGCCAAAGTCCTTCCAAAGACCAAAATGCCTAAAAGGCTAGATGTGATCTGCATTCTTCCTATACTCATTTTCTTCCATAGCAATTTATTTATTCTCTTGTGTATCTCTCCCCAAATGAATTAAGCTCCGCCAGGGCAGGCAGGGATTTTGGTCCCTCTCCCCACTATCAATTTTTTTCTCAGTGCCCAAAACAAAGCCTTGCTAGCAGGCACTTTAAATAATTGCTGCACAAATAAACATATCCCTTCTCATTTACTCCAAGTGGAAATAAAGTTTAAGGAAAGAGGTTAAGAGCAGAGATTTCAGAATTCCTGAATTTCAGAATTGTATAAATTCAGTTTTATTTATGTGTTGTAATCCTTAGGACTTACTGTCTTGTGAGTGTTCATAAAGTCAAACAATATTAACAAAGTCATAAGTTGTGTAAAATTAAAATTTATGAGCATATACAAAACTCCACTTAATAATGGGTAAATTACTCAGAGAAAGAATAAAAATGAAAAGCACCACTCTTTTGTTATTTAAATGTGACAGGGTAAAAAAAAAAAAAACACCTTGAGAGGGAGCGCCTATAAGAGAGTAGATTTTGATGGTTTTAATGACCATTGAAGTTCAATGGATTGTCTGGTACTCTAAATGTCCAAGAACAAAGCATTGACTTTGGGGCAGTCCTAGCAAATCAGCAACTGTGGCCAGTTCTATTCCAAGACGATCACTCCCTTGAGTAATATATCTGAAAAACAATTCAGTGAGTACAGTACCTTTAATATTTTTCAGACCCAGTAAACACCAATGGATATCCATCAGAAATAATAATCGAATATAATTTTAAACTTTGGTAGTGGTCAGTTTCAAGAGCTGAATGCTATTTCATATTATTGCATTCTTTTTTCAACTTCCTCTTCTGATATGTGTGCATCTGAGGTTCATTTGCTTCATTTTTTTTTTTTTAATACATTAAACTTCTCAAACCTGCAGCATTGGGTTTTCCTTTGGATGAAAGAACAAGTTATGCTGGGTATACTTAGAACACTTTTTAAACATATTATTTTTTCCCCATATTCACAAAAACCATCTAGCTAATTTGTAAACATGCTCACTTCTGGGTGCCATTCTCAGAGATCCTTATTCTCTAGGTTTGAGAGTGGAGTCCGGAAATCTACGTTTCAGACCTTTCGTTGAGAACTACTCGACTCAATGCTATTTCATATTTTGCAACTTTCAAAATATTAATTTTAGAAATCCAAAGAGGGGAGGGCAAACTCCAGTGACTGTCCGAAGAAACAAGACTGAGTAGCTCATGTTGTGCCATACTGTAAAACTTTTCCTCAGTTTGCAGATCTTCTGTCCCTGGAGAGGAAATCCGTTCATTTTCACCGAGTAATTAACAGTCTTTCAACCAGTTCCGTCAAGTCTCTCATGATCCCCAAAAGTCATGAGCTCATCTCCACGGCATAACGTAAAGCTCCTTTCGTCCCTCGTACCCTTACAGGACCGCCGGGACCGGGTTCGCTTCCCGCCACAGGGGCTCCTCCTCTGCTTGCCCTTTGGTTTCAATCCTCCCAGAGGCGCTCGGCGCGGCAAGTCTTGGCGCCAACCGGGTGGCGGCGCTGTCCGCCCCGCGCGCGGCCGCCCGGGGCCCGAGGGAGGCGGAGGCACGGCCGGTGGAGGAAGGGGAGGGAGCGAGGCGCGCTCCCTGCTCTCGCGTGCTCTCGCACCGCTCGCGTGACCGGCTGGTGTGTGCGCGAAGCGCCGGCTCCCAGGGGCACGTACGGCCGGGCGCGCGCCGCTGCAAGGGGCGTCCGGGTCCCGGTCGGCGGACCCGGCCGGCGCTAGGTGCCGACGGGCGGGCCGCGGGGGTCCGGGGCGGACACAGGCGCACACGCTCCCGGAGGAGCCTTCTCTGAGGCTGCTCTTCCTCGGCCAGACGGAGAGCGGCAGTGTCTCCCCGCCCAGCGCACAGTCGCCCCGCGTCTCCCCCCGCGGCGGCTGCTCCTCCTCGGCACCGCCAGCCCCAGCGCCGCTCCGGGGCGGGCGGCGGCGGCGGCGGGACCCGCGGAGCCGCTTTGTGTGCAGCCCGACGAGGGGCGGCGGCGCAACCACCTGACAGAGGCCCGGGCGCTCGATGCACCTTCCGCCCGCATGAGGAGGAGGAGGTAAAGGCGGCGGCGGCGGCTCGGCTCCCGCCCTCGGTTGGTGGAGGGAGAGGACGGAAGGGGAGACCGGAGGGGGGGGGGGGCGCGGGACCTAGGCCCGGCGGGGCTGCCCGGAGGTACCAGTAAGGCCTGGGCAGCGCCGGACGGCGCCGAGCAGTCGGAGCCGAGAGAAGCCGCCAGGGTCCCTCACCCGAAGTTGAAGGAACAAAATGTGAAGTGCAGAGCCGCGTCAGCCGCTTCCTGGCGTGGGGTTTGGGGTGGAGGGCGGCTTGTTTTCCCCTCCCGCGGGACAGGGGAGGGGCGAGAGCGTGGCGGGGACGCCCGGGGTCCCGAAGCTCGGCCCGGCAAAGGCGTTCGTCTCCTGGAGCCGCCGTAGCGTGTGGGTCCGGTTGGGTCCCTAGTTTTGCGGCCTAAGCCGAGCCCTATAGGCCTCGCGTCTCCTTTCCCGGAGGGGACCGACCGGGCGGGGACTCGGGGTTTCTCTCCGACCGAGCCGGAGCCTTGGGGGCCTCGCCAGGCTCGGGAGGATCCCAAACTTCGGACCTCGGTGCTTGGGGGTGGATTTCATTGTGAAAGGTGGAATGGGAAACTCCTGGCGCTGCCTGGCGCTTCCCGCGGCCGCGGCGGCTGGTGCTGGAGAGCCCCGTGGGTCCGGGGCTGGCGGGGCCCGCGTGAGTGGGGGCGGCGGGGCGGCCACCAGGGTCCAGGCCCGGGAGGATCGAGCGGCGGGGCCGCAGCCGAGTCTCCGGCCTCCCTGGAGAAAGCGCCCTTTGCAGATTAGAGATTTTTGAAATGAAAAAAGAGGTTACAAAGTCTCCCCTTTCTCGCTGAACTTTTGTTTTCTGACCGATAGAGGCCGGTAGAGGACTGTGAAAGAAAAGTTGTCCCCCAGGATGGACTTCACCGCGCAGCCCAAGCCTGCCACTGCCCTCTGTGGCGTCGTGAGTGCAGATGGGAAGATCGCTTACCCGCCGGGGGTAAAGGAGATCACCGACAAGATCACCACGGATGAAATGATCAAGCGACTGAAGGTAAGCATCTGGACACAGTGTTCACACTTAGGCCTCTGTGGTGGGAGGTGCTCTCTCCTGTTACTGCACTGCTAGGCCTGGCCTTTACTGTGTCACCTACCAGGTTTTCTTAGGTATCTTATAGTCTCCTTTTTTACTCTCTCCGAGAAGTATTGTTCTGTCTTGGCTATATCTTTGAATAGTAAGTTCTGTAGAGACATAATCATTATGGGAAATTAAAAGGAGTGTGCCTGTTTTTTCAAACATAAGAATTTAAGTGTTTCTATAACTTTTTTCTAGAAATATTTATAAGAATACTGCTCATAGTAGATTACAACCTTAAATGTAGGCAATAGTTTGCCTAGGAAAGTTCCTGTTTTCATCAGCTTCTAAGGAGACTGATTTAATCACAAGGGCATTTTATTAAATTGTCACAATTTTCTAATATTCAGAAACTTAAATATGTATTTAGTATGGTTAAACTTTGACAAAATGTACTGACTTCAAAATTCAGAACTGAAGTAAGGTGATGATTTAGGTCCACATGTTCAAAGGGGTTTTCAAGAGAGAGTATTTTAGTTCTTTTTAATAAAGTTAGCTTATTTAAAGCATGATGATCCTAAGATTAAAGTTGTAAGTTTCAGCTTAGGTTGGTCAGTTTTTTTGCTTTCTGTTGCATAGACATAGATTTTGCCCATAGCCTTACAAGATAAGTGCTGTTTTTGTCAAGGGATCAACGTGATGCAGTGGTTCTCAACCAGGGCATCTTTGACACCCCACCCCCACTCCCACCCTGGAGACATTTGGTTGTCACAACTGGGGCTAGGTTGGAGCAACAAAAGGGAAAGATTTGAGGCAGGGAGTCCTGCTAGGAAACTGTTAAAGGAACGTAGGTGAAAGATGTTGAAATCTTGAAGTGGGGCTGTGTTAGTGAGAAGAGAGGTAGGGAAGGATCTAAGAAATGTTTCCTACTTAGAAATCAATTAGACTTGGTGGGAGGTGAGGGAAGAAACAATGTTGATAGTATTTCTATCTTGGGCAACTTGATAAAGTGTATTTTTAGGGAATCATCTTGCCCCTTTGTTCTTAGAGCTTAGTGTAGTGCCTAGTAAGTGTTTACAATGTTGTGAGTGTTTAATGAATATTGAAAGTATTCCTGTAGCTTAGTTTTTAAAATCTAATTAGATTCTGCAATTTGTTGCCTCTTGGGAAGGAAGAGGACACAGTAGCTTCCATTAAAATAAACTTGATACTAGGTATATGTGAAGTGAGGTGCTTGATTGATGCTCCTTAAGGTTATATTGAATGTTTGGAGATGCTGAAAAATTATGAAATACAAAGCTGTTAAGTATAGATCTTTTAATTTTTATTTTCATATTAAGAATATTGAAATCTTGATTTCTGGTGATGGATAATCTGGTTAAAAAAGAGTTACCACAAGCGTCTGGCTTCGGCTTGCGTCATGATCTTGCAGTCTGTGGGTTCGAGCCCCAAGTTGGGCTCTGTGCTGACTGCTCGGAGCCTGGAGCCTGTTTCAGATTCTGTGTGTCTGTCTGTCTGTCTGTCTGTCTTGTCTCTCTCTCTCTCTCTCTCTCTGCCCCTCCCCCGCTCCCGGTCTCTCTCTCTCTCTCTCTCTCTCTCTCTCTCTCTCAAAAATAAATAGACATTAAAAAAAAAAAAGAGTTACAACTATATGTACTTCTGTGCTTGAAGGTAGATTATCAGAAATACTGTTATATAAATGGGCATATGACCAAGTTTACAATGAGCATTAGGTTAGAATATCTTTTTTTTTTTCTTTTTAAAGTGTATTTTTGAGAGAGAGTGATCATGATCAGGGAAGGGGCAGAGAGGCAGGGAGACAGAATTTGGGCTCCATGCTGTCAGCACAAAGCCCAGCATGGGGCTCAAACCCAGCAACCAGTGAGATCATGACCTGAGCCTAAGTCCGATGCTCAACCAACTGAGCCACTGAGGTGCTCCTGGGTTAGGATATCTATTTCTTATGAGTTCTTGTGGAAGTTAAAATTAACATACATATGAACCATTTTGAATATCCTGCTAAAATTTTGCTTTTCTTAGGTGCCTGGGTGGCTCAGTCAGTTAAATGTCCACTCTTGGTTCAGGTCATGATCTTGCAGGTTCTTGAGTTCAAGCCCCAAGTCAGGCTACAGCTCAGAGTCTGGAGCCTGCTTCGGATTCTGTGTCTCCCTTTCTCTCTGCCTCTGCCCTGTTCACACTCTGTCTCTCTCAAAAAAAGTAAATAAACATTAAAATCTTAAAATTTTTTTAAAAATTTTCTGAACAGTCTTATGATTTTGTTTTTCCCCTGTTTTTCTAAATCTGTTTTGACTTTGTACTTTCTAGGAATCCCTGGTTGGTTAAAGTAGTACTGTCTCATAGGAAGTGGAGATTTTTAACAGTGTTTAACTATTTTTGATAATTTTTGTGTTTATTAGACCATTATGCACCAGTATTATAAATTCAGTAGTTTTTTTTATTATAGCAACAGTGTTCAAATGCTGTATAAATACAAACAGGGCTTAAAGGCAGGTAAAATCTTGGTCAGTGGAATTCAGAGATGTTTGGTCCATTCTCTTCAGTATTCAAGAATGGAACAAGCATTTTTACAAGAGAACCGTAATTGTGGACTTACAAAGATGTTTAAAGAAATTTTGGAACTCCCCATATTTCACAGAAGAGAAAATTCGGCCCAAAGTGGCCAAGTAACATGCACCAAGATCAGTCATAGAGCAACTAAATGGCAGAGCCAGAACCAATAGCATCATATTTATTTTCATTCTTATAGCTGATTTCCTTCAAAGGAATCTAAACTGAGTAGAACTAAGAAGTTGTGATTTTTATTATGCATTTGAAAATGGTAAAGTGAAAAGAGAAAGGAGTCTAAGTTAATTTGCTGTTTTGCAAGATGTAGGACAGCATTTTTTTTTTAACATTAGAAAGTATTATGATGCTTTGAAACTTTCTTGAAAGTAGTTCTTAGAGTAGGTCTTTGGAATTGCTAAAACACTTAGATACATTAGAAACTTAATTTCAGGG
Organism: Prionailurus viverrinus; assembly: GCF_022837055.1. Lineage (NCBI taxonomy): Eukaryota > Metazoa > Chordata > Mammalia > Carnivora > Felidae > Prionailurus > Prionailurus viverrinus. Next base: position 172,884,971 of record NC_062564.1, read on the forward strand.
GTGCGTGGGTGGCTCATTTAAGCATCCAACTCTGATTTTGGCTCAGGTCGTAATCTCACTGTCAGATTGAACCCTGCTTTGGGCTTCAAGCTATGTGCTGGGCGTGGAGCCTGTTTAAGATTCTCTCTCTCTCCCTCTCACCCTCTCCCATTTGCTGGCACATGTGCTCTCTCTCTCTCTCTCTCTCTCTCTCTCTCTCAAAAAAAAAAAAAAAGCAAGTTTTAATTTCAGCTTCTAAGGAATTCACATATTCTTATGTCCAATCACACTGGCCTTCTGTCACTTCCTTGTACATGCCATGTTCATTTCTGCCTAAACTGATTCCACATTATGTGATCCATATGTGTGCCCGTCTCAACTTCATGTGTCATTCATTTGTTCTTCTGTCACTCATTTGTTCTTCTTAGAGGAGGTCTCTTAGATTTCCCATTACATATTTTTTTAATTCCTTCGTATCACTTATTACAGTTATGATATACATTTATGCATATGTGTATTGGGTTTGTCTCCCCAACTTGTATGTAATCTTTGCGAATACAAGGACCATGTCTGTTTACTTTTATACCCTGCCAACTCCCAAATTTAATGCCTGGAACATAGGTGCCCAACAGATACTTGTTCAGTGAATGAATGTTAGATTAGAAAAGATAGTAATAGAATAGAGAAATAATTTTGTTTTTGAAATAGGATAGTTTGAAAATATTGTGAATGGCAACCAACTTTTTATCTGAGATTATATACCAGAGATGATAATGTAGATATGTAGAATTTTAGAACCAAAAGGTAGCTTAGAGGTTATTTGGTTTTGTCCTGATTTTCCAGATGAAGAAATGGAGTCTGAGATGTTGTGACTAACCCTAGTTACAGAAAGCTGAAAATGATCATTAACAGTTTTGTTATTTAGGGTTGCCTGGCTGGCTGAGTTGGTAGAGCATGCAACTCTTTTTTTTTTTTTTTTGTTAATGTTTTATTTATTTTTCAGAGAGGCAGAATTGGGGGGTGGGGGGTGGGAAGAGGCAGAGAGAGAGGGAGACACAGAATCCAAAGCAGGGTCCAGGCTCTGAGCTGTCAGTACAGAGCCCAACGCAGGGCTTGAACTCACCAACTGTGAGATCATGACCTGAGCCAAAGTCAGATACCTAACCAACTGAGCCACCTGACACCTCAGAGTATGCAACTCTTGATCTCAGGGTTGTGAGTTCAAGCCCCATATTGGGTGTGAAGCCTACTTAAAAAAAAAATAATAATAATATATAAACAGTTTTGTTGCTTATATATGGTACAATTATATGCTGTACAAAAGTTAGTTATCTGTTAGAAAGGATAGCAGGTAGCTTACTACTAAGGTTACATTAAGCATCAAGATCAATAGTTCACAAATGGCCTGCCTTCTATATAGTTAAGGATTCTGAAACTAATGTAGCAGTCATGTCTGATAACTTTTATAACATACTCAAATATACCTATGAACAGTGTTGTACAAAGTTCCATTAAGTGCTTCTGCCCACAATTTGTTATATGCAATCTGTCTCATATCATGTATTACCAGAGAACTACATGCTATTCACATTTTGTTCATTACTTGCTTTTTTGGAAATGGGAAGTCCTTGATAAGGCTTGGTTTTTAGAGAGAGGGGCGGGCAGGTTAAAGCTTGTTTCTTTTTTTTTTCTTTTTTCTTTTTAAGTATGTATGTTTTTATTTAAGTAACCTCTACTCACAGTGCCAAGATCGAAGAGTCATATGCTCCTCTGACTGAGCCAGCCAGCTGCCCCAAAGATCATTTCTTATGTCCATTTCTTATTACCTGGTCTTAAGAGCTCAGTACCCCCAGACAGTTCTCTGGCTATTAACTCCATACCCAAATCTGCCATATTCTTTTTTTCACAGAAATCAAAATTTTTATTACTTTGGTGCTAAGAATTAGGAAAGATAAAGTAGTAGGGTTTTATTGTTGTGAATATGTCCCCCATTTTTCTCCCACCAGCTGTTATTTCTGTGTTTTTGTGTTTTTCTGTCACTTTCCTCTATGTGTCCACAATTCCCCTCTGGCCCACACTCTCACTTTTGCTTTCTGTAGTATGCCTTGTTTGATATAGTTAGGAATTAGGATATAGAGTGCTTGATTAAGGTAGAGCATCACTCTTTTCTCATCAAATGTAGGTTGGGAGAGGGGAGGAATAGATTAGAGGCAGGAAGGCCATGAAATCTTTTCCTTTCTTTTCCTCCAGGTGGACCCCAGAAATGCATACTTTGGTTATAATTATTTTCACTTCCATGAAAGAATTTTATTTATTCCTAAATGCCACATAGGATGCTAATTTTACATATAATTCAGTATGTAACTTCTAGTCTCAGTTCTGTCCATATATCATATTTTAATATTTGTTTTAATGCAAAAGATTCTGCTAAGAAATTAAAAAATTAAATAGGCAGGGTGCCTGGTGGCTCAGTCAGTTAAGTGTCTGACTTCTTTGATTTCGGCTCAGGTCATGATCTCACCATTTGTGAGATCAAGCTCCATATCAGGCTCTGCGCTAATAGCAAAGAGCCTGCTTGGGATTCTCTCTCTCCTTCTCTCCCTCTCCTCCTTCCCTGCTTGTGCACTTTCTCTCTCTTAAAATAAGTAAATAAATATTTAAAAAAATAGGCAAGATTTCTTAAAATGAACCCCTAAAATATAGCCAATGTGTATTTGTGAAGTAATACTAACTGTAGCACAGTTCTTATTTTAGACTTCCATTTGCATAGAGGAACTATTCTGGTCATTTGCTGCTGTGTAACAAACACCCCAAACCTAGTGTTTAAAAGAGCAAGTAAGGGGTGCGGGACAAAATAACTATAACATAAATTTTATCATTTCAATCATTTTTAAGAGTACAGTTTTGTGGTAACAAGCACATTCACATTGTTGTATAACCATCACTACCGTCCATCTTCAAAACTTTTTCATGTACCCTAACTGAAATTTTGTATCTATTAAACAGTAACTCCTTAATTCCCCCTTCCCCCAGCTTAGGCAACCACCTTTCTACTTTGTGTCTCTGAATTTGACTACTCTTAAGAGCCTAGTATAAGAATCATACAATATTGTCCTTTTGTGACTAGCTTATTTCACTTAGGATAATGTCTTCAAAGTTCATCCACATTGTATGTATCAGAATTTACTTTTTAAGGCTGGATAATATTCCACTGTGTACATGTGTGTGTCTGTGTGTGTGTGTGTGTATGTATGAAACCACTTTTGTTTATTCATTTGTGGACACTTGGGTTGCTTCTACCTTTTGACATCTGTGAGCAAATTTTCTTGTTAACAATTTTGTGAATCAGGAATTTGGGTAAGTATTGGCTTAGCTTGATTATTCTTCTCTACATTGCTTACTGTGCTCATTCAGTAGTATTCAGCTGGTGTCTAGACTGGTCTAGAAGATCCACACTGACTTCTCAAACAGTTGGTGCCTTGGAAGGAACAGCTGTAAGGCTGAACTCAGCTGTGCTCTTTTTTCCTATCTATGATGTAATCTTTGGGCTTCTCTGCATGGTTTCAGGGCTCTAAGACACTGTGGAGGAAGTTGCCGGTACTTTTTAAAGGCTTGGTTCAGAACTGGCAATGTCATGTCTACCTTACTTTAATGGTTAAAGTAGTTGTGGCCCAATCTACATTCAATAGGAGAAAAAATGATTGCTTCTCAATGGAAGAAGAAAGGAATTTGTAGCCATCTTTAATCTACCACAGGAGCTCTTATGACAAATTAGAGTATGCTAACTACAAACTTTGTAGCTGTATTCATAAATTTGAAAAACACTTAATTTCAAAAACAGTAGTATATATCTGCAGCCAACTTGCTAAATTTGTAAAGTTTATTTTAAATACTGTAGGAAAAATTTGTAAGAATTGTTTGTTTGTTTTTTAATAAATGGGGACCGCCTGGGTGGCTCAGTTGGTTGAGCATCTGACTTCAGCTCAGGTCATGATCTCACGGTTCTTGAGTTTGAGCCCCGCATTGGGCTTTGCACTGACTGTGCCAAGCCTGCTTTAGATTCTCTGTTTCCCCCTCTCTCTGCCCCTCCCATGCTCACGTTCTCTCTCAAAAATAAATAAAACATTTTTAAAAATTAAAAAAAAAATTTTATATGTGCTAGTTAGAGAAAAATTATGGGAGAGTCTCATGATTTGATCTTAAAATCCTGTTTCTTTTATTATTTGAGTTTTTTACTAGAGAGTATTTCTGCCTAATTATGATGATGATTTTTCCAGTGCTACCCCCTTTTTAGGAATTATCTAAAAAGAATTATCTCAACTTTTTTGGGGGGTGCCTGGGTTGCTTCGTTGGTTGATTGTCCCAATGGCTCAGGTCATGATCCCAGGGTCATGGAATTGAGCCCCAGGTTGGACTCTGCACTGAGCATGGAGCCTGCTTAAGATTCTCTTTGTCCCTCTACTGCTCTCCCCCACTTGGCTCTCTCTTTCTCTTTTTAAAAAGAAAAAGATTGGGGCGCCTGGGTGGCGCAGTCGGTTAAGCGTCCGACTTCAGCCAGGTCACGATCTTGCGGTCCGCGAGTTCGAGCCCCGCGTCGGGCTCTGGGCTGATGGCTCGGAGCCTGGAGCCTGTTTCCGATTCTGTGTCTCCCTCTCTCTCTGCCCCTCCCCCGTTCATGCTCTGTCTCTCTCTGTCCCAAAAATAAATAAACGTTGAAAAAAAAATTTAAAAAAAAAAAAAAAAAGAAAAAGATTTACCTCAACTTTTTATTTTGAGACATTTCAGACTTCTGGAGAGTCGGAAAAAATTGTACCTTCAACACCCATATCCCTTCACTTAGATTTACCAATTGTTAACATTTTGTTACTTTTGTTTGCTTTTATGTTTCTCCATATACACGCACCCAGAGGGAGACAAACCTACACTTTTTGTTTGAGAGCTACCTGCAGAAATCATGACATTCTGCCTGTGAATGCTTCAGCATTCTTCTTAGAATAATGATCATTATCACACTCAAATTGGTACAGTTATCTGTTATACTATCCATAATAAAATTCTCCCAGTTGCCCTAAAAATGACTTTTTAAGAGTTGGGTTTTTTCCTCCATCCAAGTTTCAGTACAGGATCATTTGCATTTGTAATGTTTCTTTAGTCTACTTTAATCTAGAAATTTCTGTCACTGTTTTTGGAGGGGAGAGTTATTTACGATGTGACATTTTTGAAACATTTGCCTTATAGGAGTTCCATAGTCTATTTTTGTCTCATTGCCTCATGCTTAGATTCAGGTTGAACTTTTTTTAGCAAGTACTTTACCATGCAAGTGGTAATGTATAGTTAGTTGCATCATCAGGAGGTGTAAAATGTCATTTTATCCAGTTGGTTTATGCTAAATTTGATCACTTGGTTACAGTTGGTCAACTCTTTACATTGTAAATGTACCTTTCCCCACTTTGCAATTAATAAGGAATGTTTAAGGTGGCAGTTTGATTTGTTTTCCAGCAATTACTTATCTGATTTAGCATCTACTTTGGTTGTTATAAAATGTCACCTTTTTTGACTCTATCACTCCTGCTACATGTGTAGATTCTATCATTCCTTCTACATCCGTAGGGAAGAGCCTGCCCCCACTCCCCTTTAATTACTCATAAGGGCTCCTGGCTGGCTCAGTCCGTCAAATGTCCAACTCTTGATTTCAGCTCAGGTTATGATCTCATGGTTCGTGAGATTGAGCCCTGCATCAGGTTCTGTACTGACAGTGTGGAGCCTGCTTGAGATTCTCTCTCTCCCTCCCCCACAGTCAGTCAGTCTCTCTCTCTCTCTCTCTCTCTCTCTCTCTCTTTCTCTCTCTTGCTGTTTCTCTCTCAAAATAAATAAATAAACATTAAATATTAAAAAAAAATAGTCATGGATTCTTCATTCAATGCATTATAATATATTACTGTCTTTATTCTCTTTGAGAGACAAATTATCCCAAAATGAGCATGCTGGCTTTGGTGTCCTTTTGAAACATCTAGTATCTTTTTGACATGTCTCTCTGAGTCTTTCAGCACTCCTCTTTTTTTTTTTCTGGTACAAGTTGTTCACCTTGTGCTTTCTTGCCCCAGATTTGGATAGCTCATTTTTTCCAGAGAGGCCTATTTCCATTTTCAGTAGAGAGTGGTGTTTATAAACCAAGGTCTAGGCATTGGCATCATGTTCACATTGGTAGTAGGATTTAATTTATCCAGGTCCTTTCAGTGTGTAGACCTAAGAAATGTACATAAATACTTTAAACCATGTATTCATTATGTTTAATTAAAATCCAACACTGCAGGGGCACTTGGCTGGAACAGTTATAGAGCATGCAACTTTTTTTTTTTAAGTTTATTCATGTTGAGAGAGCACACGTGTAAGTAGGGGAGAAGCAGAGAGAGAGAGAGAGAGAGAGAGAGAGAATGAGCAGGGGAGGCGGGGGAGAGAGAGTCCCAAGTAGGCTCTGCACTGCCAGTGTGGAGCCTGATGGGGGGCTCAAACTGATGAACCATGAGATATGACCCTGAGCTAAAAATGGGTGCTTAACCAACTGAGACATCCAGGCACCCTTAGAGCATGCAACTTTTGATCTTGGGATTGTGAGTTCAAGCCCCACCTTGGGTGCAGGGCTTACTTAAAAAAGAAAAAGAAAAAAAACCCAGCACTGCGGTTTTTCTTAAACTTCTCCATTTCCTATTTGTTTTGTTTTTTTTTTAAATTTTTTTTAATGTTTATTTTTGAGAGAGAGAGAGAGCACGAGCAGGGGAGGGGCACAGAGAGAGGGAGACACAGAATCTGAAGCAGGTTTCAGGCTCTGAGGTGTCAGCACAGAGCCCAACGTGGGGCTTGAACTCATAGAGTATGAGATCATGACCTGAGATGAAGTCAGATGCTTAACCAACTGAGCCACCCAGGCACCCCTCCATTTCCTATTTGTATCATCCTTTTCCTACAGTATAAATCCTGTTTTCCCTTAACTTTGATAAATTTGTTTTCTTTGTACTACCCTAATCTAAGCTCAAGAAAAAATTCAGTGCTATACCAGTATCCCTTGCAAGATTTTTTTGCAGTTTTTTTTGTCCCCCTAGGGTTGTACAGAGTACCATATTTATTAGTTACTTGAATTTGAATTCTTTTGTATGATTATGTTATCAGTTTTATATATATACACTTGGTTTCTGTTTGTATTCAGTTTTTATTTTAGGGGAGAGAGAACACAAGCAGGGGAGGGGGCAGAGGGAGAGGGAAAGAGAATCTTTAGAGCCTGATGCAAGTGTCAATCCCGTGACCCTGGGATTGTGACCGGAGCCGAAATCAAGAATCTCCTGTTCAACTGACTGAGCCACCCAGGTGCCCCTGTTTGTATTCAATTTTTATACATACATATATAACTTAACTCTTTATTTCCACTGATAAATGTAATCTTTGCTTGATTTTTCCTTATTGTACTGAAAAACACATAACATAAAATTTATCATCTTAATCATTTTTAAGTCCACAGTACAGCATCGTTAACTATGTGCATTTAAAATATATATATATTTATTTTGAGAGAGAGAAAGCAAGCGAGGGGCAGAGAGAGGGGGAGGGAGAGAGAACCCCTAGCAAGTTCCGCACTGTCAGTGCAGAGCCGGACCTGGGGCTCAAACCTACAAACTGTAAGATTATGACCTGAGCCAAAATCAAGAGGTGCCCCTGTGCATTTTTTGTGTGCCTCCCTCTGCCCCTTCCATGTGCACATTGTTAGTACAACAGATTTCTGTAACTTTTTCATCTTGCAAAACTGGAACTCTGTACCCACTTAACTCCTTTCCCCCTCAGCCCCTGGCAACCATCATTCTGTTTTCTGTTTGTAAGAGTTTGACTGCTTTAGATCCCTCATATAAGTACAATCACACAGTATTTGTCTTTTTGTGACTGGTTTATTTCACTTAGCTCATGTCCTCAAATGTTAATAATAAATTGATGCCAAATTATTAAGTTTAATACTTGAAAAGTAAGTTCAGTAGCAGTGTGTAATTGTCCTATAATTTCAAATGTCTGAATTAAATATCCTTCATCTAGACATTATAAAATAAGTAGAGGTAAATTTTTCATTGTACAGAAAGAAAATCATTGAAGAAAAATGTTTAAAGGATGAGTGAGCATGTATAAGAAGACTAGTTTGTTTTTGGCAGAAGTTTAGAAATTGGTTTTCTTCTTGAAGCATGTACCTAAATTGCTTTGAAAAAAGTGGTAGAAATCATCAGGCAGTAATAAAATGAAATTGATTTTAGATCTCTTGGGAGTAATGTTAAATAATTTTGTTTATTATATTCATTTATTTTAGGTGATATCAAATTTTTAGAATTATACTATTGCTGTCTCAATTCTTTATATTTTTCTATACTTTTTTATTAATCACTTAATGCTTTTTTTAAATAGACTATTTTTTAAGAGCAATTTTAGTTCATAGCAAAATTAAAAAGAAAGTACAGAGTTGGGTGGCCCAGTTGGTTGAACATTCCACTGCTCTTCAGGTCATGATCTCACAGTTCATGTGTTCAAGCCCCACATCAGGCTTGCTGCTGGCAGTGCAGAGCCTGCTTTGCATCCTCTGTCCCCCACCTCTCTGCCCCTCCCCTGCTTTTGTGAGCATACACAGTCTCTTTCTCCTTCAAAAATAAATAAACCTAAAAAAAAAAAAAAAATACAGAGTTCCCAACAACTTTGTCTGCCCTCCTATCTCCCCGTCTTTTCCCCACCTCCTCCTCCCCATACATCTAGTGCCAGAGTAGTATGTTTTGTTATGGCTGGTGGACATTAACACATCATCATCACCCAGAGTCCATATTCCTTTTTTAAATTTTTCTAAATAAAATTTTGATTATATTATAAATGTATTGTTTTCATTTTCATTGAATGATACGGAATGAGTATATCCATATTATTAAATAATCCCTTAAAACATTTTTTAAAAGAATTTATTTTTTAGAGCAATTTTTGTTTCACAACAAAATTGAAGGAAGGGAAGGTATAGATTTCCCATATACACTAAATCCAGTAAAACCTTGAATTGTGAGTAACTTGTTCTATAAGTGTTCTGCAAGATGAGCATACATTTCTAATAAATTTTAACTTGATAAACGAGGGATGTCTGGCAATATGAATGTCACATGATCACAATTGAGCCAGTGGTTCTTGAAATTTGCTTTGACATATGGTGCTTTGGATTACAAACACGTTTCTGGAATGAAATATGCTCACAAACCAAGGTTTTACTGTATCTCCTTCCCCCCACATGCATGACTTCCCCCATTATAAGTATTAGTCACCAGAATGGTACGTTTGTTATCAACAATGAACCCATGTTGACACATCATAGCCACCCAAAGTCCATAGTTTACCTTAGGTTTACTCTTAGCATTGCACATTCTTTGGGTTTGGACAAATGCGTATTGACATGTATTCATCTTTACAATAACATCTAGAGTATTTTCAGTGCCCTAAAAATTGTCTGTGCTATGCTAACTAACTTGGATGTAAATTAAAAAATAAAATAGTGTCATGCTTATATATCCTTCCCCCCTTCATATATATATTTTTTACCATGGAAAATCTCAAATGTTTATTATTTATGTATTGCTTATTTTTTTTTTTTATCTAAGTTGAATTGTTCTCTTAATATTCCTTATTTTGACTTCTCTTACTTGGCCAGAATGGAAGTCTGAGTGCCAAATTTACTGATTTTAACTGGATGCAGAAGTTTGTTTGTTTGTTTGTTTTGAGAGAGAAAGAGGGCATAAGTGAGCAAGGGGCAGAGAGAAGGGGAGAGAGAGAGAGAAGCCCACAAGGGGCAGAGGGAGAGAGAAATGGGGCTCACCCGCTTTAAAACAGGGCTCATGCTCACCCAAAGTGGGGTGGATGCAGAAGATTTTAAATCTTGGAGATAATGAGCATACTTTAATCTACATTAGTGGTTCTTAGATTTGTAGAATTCTTAAATATTACCTGGGGCACTTGGGTGGCTCAGTTAATTGGGTGTCCAACTCTTGATTTTGGTTCAGTTCATGATCTCACTGTTAGTGGGATCCAGCATCGCATGGGGCTCTGTGCTGACAGTAAGGAGCCTGCTTAGGATTCTCTCTCTTCCTCTCTCTCTACCCCTCCCCACCACTCATGTATGTGCATACACATGCATGCTCTCTCAAAAAAATATTTTATTTTTTTCAAAAAATATCTTTTAAAAATGTTTAAAGTGAATCTCATTCTCTCATAATAAATAAATAAACATTAAAAATAATTAGATACCTGGTTTTAAAAAGAATTAGAGGAGCATCCGGGTAGCTCTGTCAGTTAAGCTCCTGACTTCTGATTTTGGCTCAGGTCATGATCTCACAGTCCTTGAGTTTGGGCCCCACCTTCTCGTGCTCAACGCTTGCCTTGCTGGAGCCTGTTTTGGATTCTCTCTTTCTGCTCCTCCCCCACCAAATAAATAAATAAACTTAAAAAAATTGGATTATGTGGTAATCTCCCACCCTCCACCCCCAATTTAGTAGCTTAGAGGTGGGCTCAATTTTTGTACTTTTCCCCCTATATTTTTAGTCAGTCCCTCCAGTGTTCTTGATACAGAGAATATGCACTGAGAACCCCAGAAAGATATTTTACTTACTGCTAAATTTCATATTAACTATTGTCAAAAATTTTATCTAAAGAAGATTTTTAAAATTAGTTCTAGGATTTTTACATTAACCTTAAATTCTGCCCAGAAACAAACTTTACTCCCTAATTATTTTAAACTTAGCTCTATCCTGAAAACATTTGAATTTATTTGGAAGGCACACAACTATGTATACCATGACCTCTTTTACCTTATTTGGTGGAAGTCTATTATTTAGAACTCTTATTAATCTACATTTTGTTATACAATTTTACTAGTAGTTACACAAATTTAATCTAGCAAAAATAATCCCTAAGGGTAATTAGCTTACAAGCTCATTTGATGGGTTTATTTACTTATGAAAGCAGACATTCTGGGTTTCCAAATGAAGTCTTCATTCTAACCTAGTCTTTCTAATTTGAGCTGATGGCTACAAATATAGCATGTTGGAGTTTTTAAAAAATTCAAACTGGTAATTTGTATATATTTTACTAATGGGAGTTGTACTTTTTCCAAAATAGAAGGGTCAGTAAGCATTGATCTGTTTTGCATTTTCAATAGTTTGTGGCATTCCAAAACTAATTGTTTTTATTTACATATGTGGTATGATTCCTGTGGGACTTTTTTCTTTTTCTTGTGGGATTTCTGAATCATCAAAAATACAGTGTTTATGGCTTTATCACTTCTCACCTCACTTTAATTATTTGCAAACTGGCAGTGCTTGAAATATATGATAGTAGTTAAATAAAACATTTCAAATAGCAAATCACCCTATCCTTTAGTAAGAGGGCTGCTTTTGGGATTTTTTTTTCTTTTTCTTACTGTTACATATCTTTTATGTATTTCTTTGTATTTATCTGGTATAGGGTTCTCTGAGTTTCTTGGATGAATAGTTTATCTTTCATTATTGAAAAATATTATTATCTCTTGAAATATTTCTTTTCATTTTTTTCTCTTTTCCTACTGTGCCTACAGTCTGTTCAGTAATGTTCAGCAGTTTCATACGGTTTTTGTTTACATGCTGAAATTCCCCATTTTTAATGCATGTTGTCCACCTTTTCTATTATATCTTTGAACATATTATAATTATTTTAAAGTACTTGTCTGATAGCTTTAGCATTTGGGCCATTTCTAAGTATGCTTCTACTAATTTATTTGTTGACAATGGAACTATCTCCCCTACCCCCCATCTTTTTTGATTGAATGCTGGACATGATGTATAAAAAAAAACAGACTGAGGCACATAATATTTATGCACAGAAGTAAACATATCTCTTTGTCAGATTGTTAGCTTTAGAGATTGAATCAATTCTTATCTAATTGAACTGGATTTGCTATATATTGCTTTTTTGTCTGTGTGTATGTGTGTATGAATACATCTATCCATCCATCCTTTTTTAATGTATTTCAAAGTGAGTTGCATTCATCATATACTTTACCCCTAAACACTTTACCATGAGTATCATTAATTCACGGTTAGTATAGTTTTTTTTGTGTGAGAGGGCAATTAATATACATATTTTAACTACTGTTTGATGAGTTTTAGTAGATGCTTGTTCATGTATAACCCAAATTCTTTTTTAGGGTGTTTTTTTTTGGTTTTTTTTTTTTTGAGAGGTAAAAAAAGAGGGAACACACACATAAGCGGGGAAGGGGCAGAGGGAGAGAGAAAACCTTGAGCACACTCCATGCCCAGCGCAGATCCCAGCGTGGGGCTTGATGCACACAACTGTAAGATCATGACCTGAGCCAAAATCAAGAGTCCAATGCTTGACCGACTGAGCCCCGGAGGCACCCCTAACCCAAACTCTTATCATGATATGGAACATTAACATCATCCCATAAAGTTCCCTCATGCCCCCTTTTAGTTAATCCCTGCTCCTTTACTACCCCCATAAGGGTAACCACACTTACAGGTTTTTAAAACCAAGGTTAGTTTTGGGGCGCCTGGGTGGCTCAGTCGGTTGGGCGTCCGACTTCGGCTCAGGTCGTGATCTCATGGTCCGTGAGTTCGAGCCCCGCATCGGGCTCTGTGCTGACAGCTCAGAGCCTGGAGCCTGGTTCAGATTCTGTGTCTCCCTCTCTCTCTGCCTCTCCCCTGCTCATGCTCTGTCTCTCTCTGTCTCAAAAATAAATAAAAACATTTAAAAAAAAAAAACAAACCTAGGTTAGTTTTGCTTCTTCTAAAACTTCATATAAGAACTACATAGTATGTATTTACCTGTGTGCAAGGCCTTTTTCATACACTGTAATGTTTTTGAGATTCACCCATGTATCATTAGTTTGTATCTTTTCGTGGCTCCATACTATTCCGTTGTATGAATATTCCAGTTTGTTTTACCATTCTTGTATTGATGGAAATTTGGACTGTTTCTACTTTAGGCTATTGTGAATAAAGGTGCTATAAACATTTTTGTATAAGTCTTGTATTGGGCATATGCTTTTATTTATATTGGATAAGTACCTATGAGTGTAGTCATTGGATCATAAGATAGGTTATGTTTAATTTAGTAAGCAACTGCTAGTCTTTTTCCCAGAATAATTGTACTGTTTTACAATTTCACCAACAATGTATGGTAATACTGTATTTTCAAGGAATTTGTCCATTTCTTCTAAGTTATTTGGCCACATAAAGTTGATATTCTTTTAATGTCTATAGGTTCTGTAGTAATACTCCCCTGTTGCATTCCTCATGTTGGTTCTTCTTTTAAAATTGATATGTCTTGGATGAGGTTTGTTAAATCTGTTACTCTTTTCAAAGATCTCACTTTTGGTTTTGATAATTTTCTCTATTTCTTGTTTTCTGTTGATTTCAGTTCTTTTTTTTTTAATATAGATTGGGTTTCCTAACAGGGTTTTCTCAACCTCTGCACTCTTGACACTTTAGAACAGGTAATTCTTTGTTGGGGGGGGGGGGGGGGGTCTTGTGCATTGTAGGATGTTTAGCAGCATCCTACAAAAGTACCCACCAGATACCAGTTTCAGGCCCTTACCTCCCAGTAAAAACATCTAAAAATGTTTCCAGACATTGCCAAATGTCTCCGGGGGGGAACACCAATTGGTTTAAGAACCACTGTCCTGACATAAGCTTTTTAAAGCTATTCATTTCTTGCAAAACACTGTTTTAATTGCATCTCACTAGTTATGATGTTTTCATTATCATTTAGTTAGAAATGTTTTCTCATTTTCTTTGTGATTTTTTTCTTTGACCTATGAGTTCTTTAAAAATTGTGATTTAATTTCCAAATATTTGAAGTATTTGTAAGTATCTGATTGTTAATGATTTCTAATTTCTGTGATCAGAAAACATATTCTATAAGATTACAGTCTTGGAATGTATTAAGTTTTGTTTTTTTAACCTAGCAATATGGCCTCACTTGGCAAGCATATCATTTGCACCTGGGAAGAATGTGTATTTTATTTGTTGGACATAATGTTCTATAAGGTCAGTTAGTGTCCTTTTGGTCAGGGGATTGAAATGGTTATTCATCATCTAGGTCTTTACTGATTTTTACGAATTTTGGCCTGGTTCTACTGCTGAGAAAGAGTGATAAAGCCTCAACCTGTGATTGTGGAATTGTATATTTCTCCCTTAATTCTATTGATTATTTTTTCATTTATTTTATAATTCTGTTCTAAGGCACATATTGTTGGTTTTATGATTGTTAGACCTTCATAATAAGTTGGCATTTTAACATTATGAAATGTTGATATCTAAGCTCCACCTTTTTTATAAGTTTTTGTCTGCATTATATATTTTTCAATTTTTTTTTAACTAGTATGTCTTTATATTTAAAACGCATCCAGCTTATGATTGGGTCATGCTTTTTAAATTTTTTAAAACTGCTATATCCATTTGAACAATTTTTGCATTTAAATTGGAATGTGTAAGTCACTTATATTTAATTGATGTGGTTGGATATATATCTACCATTTTGTACTGATTCTGTTTATCTGTTTGTTTTTCTCCTTTCCTGTCTTCTATCTTAATTTGCTTTTTTTTTTTTTGAATTCCATTTTAATTATCTATTGGCTTTATGGGCATACTTTTGTGTTCTGCATCTATATCTGTCTGGTTGCACAGGGATTGTAGTACACATTTTTTAATTTTTGTAGTCTACTGACTTTTTATACTGCTTTGTGTAAAATGTAATGACCTTTTATCAGTATGGGTCCATTTATCCCCCTCCCTTTATGCGACAGATATATTTGTAAACCCCACATTAAACAGTTTTGTGTATTGTATTTTTTTTATTTTTATTTTTTTTTTAGAGAGAGGGCGCATATGTGTGAGCATGAGCTTGGGAGGGGTGGGGGGGTTGTGGGGGTCAGAGGATACGAAGCAGGTTCTGCACTGACAGCAGAGAACCTGATGTGGGGCTCGGACTCATGAACCAACCATGAGATCATGACCTGAGCTGAAGTCAGATGCTTAAACAACTTCTAAGTTGGATGCTTAACTAGCCAGGCACCCCAACAGTTCTGTGTATTAAAAAAAAAAGAAAAAAATTTTTAATGTTTATTTTTGAGAGAGGGAGACAGAATTCAAAGCAGGCTCCATCCTGTCAGTGCAAAGCCTGACATGAGGCTCGAACCCACAAACTGTGAGATCATGACCTGAGCTGAAGTTGGATGTTCATCCAACTGAGCCACCCAGGTGCTCCAACAGTTCTGTGTATTTTAAATAAATTGCAGGGGAAATAGACTTTTATATTTTTGCACTTACTGCATTCCTTGGGTTTTTCATTTCTTTCCCAAATATTGGATTTTCCACCTGATGATAATATCCCTTCAGCTTGAGCAACTTTCCTTTAGTATATTTTAGTGAGGATTTGCTGAGGTAATTTTATATAGTTTTTATTTGTCTGAAAATGTCTATTTAGCCTCCATTTTTGAAGGATATTATTTTTTTGGATATAAAGTTCTGAGTTGAGAGTTTCAGTACTTTATTATTTTTTAAATTTTTTTAACATTTATTTTTGAGAGACAGAGAGTGTGAGCAGAGGAGGGGCAGAGGGAGAGGGAGACACAAAATCCGAAGCAGGGTCCAGGCTCTGAGCTGTCAGCACAGAGCCCAATGTGGGGCTCGAACCCATGAACTGTGAGATCATGACCCACCCCAAAGTCGGACGCTCAACTGACTGAGCCACCCAGGCGCCCCATGAGTTTCAGTACTTTAAAGACACAATTCCATCATCTTGTGTTCTCTAGTGTTTCAGATGAGAAGTCAGTGATTATATGTATTTTTTGTTCCTTGTATGTAATCTGCAATTTCTAACTGCTTTCAAGGTACTTCTCTTTTTTGATTTTCAGCAGTTTTCACTGTGATGTCTCAAAGGGTGTGTTTCTCCCATACTTGTCCTGCCTTGATATCACTGAGCTTCCTGGATCTGTAAATTTATGTCTTTAACCAGATGTAGAAAATTTTGGGGGGTGCCTGGGTGGCTCAGTCGATTAAGTGTCTGACATTGGCTTGTTGTGATCTTGTGGCTCGTGAGTTCAAGCCCCACATCGGGCTCTGTACTGAAAATTCAGAGCCTGGAGCCTGCTTCGGATTCTATGTCTTCCTCTCTCTCTCTGCCCCTTCCCTGCTCATGCTCTCTCTCTCTCTCTCTCTCTGTTTCTCTCTCTGTCTCTCAAAAATAAACGTTTAAAAAAAAAAAAAAAAAGAGCACTTTGGTCATTTCTCTTCTGTAGAATCCAGTTACACAAGTCAGGTTTTTTAATGTTTCCCTCAGATCACTGGAGCTCTATTTTTTCTCAATCATTTCTGTCTGTGTTCTTCAAATTGGATAATTCCTATTGATTTTCAAGTTTACCTTTTTCTTATGTCCTCTTCAACCATATGTACAGCCTGAAAAATGTAAAGTCTCAAGGACTTGGGAGATGATCTGTGTGGCATTAACATGTGTCTTCTTTTTAAAAATGTATATAATTTATATAAAGTGCATAAACCTTAAATGTAATATTCTGTTAAGTTTTATATGTGTATTTACGCACAATCATTATCCAGACAAAAGTGCAGAACATTTCTGGCATTTTCAGGCTGACTAGTGTTTCCTCACCAGAGATAGACACTCTTCTGATCTCTATCAAAATACATTAGTTTTGCCATCAAACTAGATACAAATGGAATCATGCAGTATCATGTCTGAGATTCAACCTTATTGTTATGAGGTGCAGTAATTTATTTATCCATACTTTTGTTGATAGGTGTTTGGGTTAATAGTTTTTTTGCTCTTCTGAATAACAGTACTTAAACACTGTATGTGGTTTTTAGGTAGAGGCAAGGACTCCTTTATCTTAGGTAAGTAGACTTTTTGAAGGGCCAGATAGTAGATATTTTATGCTTTGTGAGTCAGAAGGGTACTGTGTAGGTACTTACACAATAAGGGAAGACAAATTTCCACAAATTTTTTTTTTATAATTTATTTTTAAATTTACATCCAAGTTAGTTAGCATATAGCATTTCAGGAGTAGACTCCTTAATGCCCCTTACCCATTTAGCCCATTCCCCCATCCCATAACCCCTCCAGCAACCCTCTCTTTGTTCTCAATATTTAAGAGTCTCTTATGTTTTGTCCCCCTCCCTGTTTTTATATTATTTTTGCTTCCTTTCCCTTAAGTTCATCTGTTTTGTCATATGATATCTGTCATATGATATTTGTCTTTCTCTGACTAATTTTGCTTAGCATAATACCCTCCAGTTCCATCTGCGTAGTTGCACATGGCAAGATGTCATTCTTTTTGATTGCCAAGTAATACTCCATTGTGTATATATACCACATCTTTACCATTCATCTGTCAATGGACATTTGGGCTCTTTCCATACTTTGGCTATTGTTGATAGTGCTACTATAAACATTGGGGTGCATGTGCCCCTTCAAAACAGCACACCTGTATATCTTGGATAAATACCTAGTGGTGCAGTTGCTGGGTCATGGGGTAGTTCCATTTTCAGTTTTTTTGAGGAACCTCCATACTGGTTTCCAAAGTGGCTGCACCAGTTTGCATTCCCACCAGCAGTACAAAAGAGATCCTCTTTCTCCACATCCTCGCCAACATCTCTTCTGATAGGTGTGAGGTGGTATCTCATTGTGGTTTTGATGTGTATTTCCCTGATGATGGGTGATGTTGAGCATTTTTTCATGTGTTGTTTGGCCATTTGGGTGTCTTCTTTGGCAAAGTGTCTATTCATGTCTTTTGCCCATTTCTTCACTGGATTATTTGTTTTTTGGGTGTTGAGTTTGACAAGTTCTTTATAAATTTTGGATATTAATCCTTTATCTGATATGTCGTTTGCAAATATCTTCTCCCATTCCTGTCAGTTGCCTTTTAGTTTTGATGATTGTTTCCTTCACTGTGCACCTTTTTATTTTGATGAGGTCCCAGTAGTTCATTTTTGCTTTTGTTTCCCTTGCCTCCTGAGATGTGTTGAGAAAAAAGTTGCTGTGGCCAAGGTCAAAGAGATTTTTGCTTGCTTTCTCCTCTAGGATTTTGATGGCTTCCTGTCTTACATTTAGGTCTTTCCTCCATTTTGAGTTTATTTTTGTGTATGGTATGAGGAAGTGGTCCAGGTTCATTTTTCTGCATGTCGCTGTCCAGTGTTCCCAATACCACTTGCTGAGGAGACTGTCTTTATTCCATTAGATCTTCTTTCCTGCTTTGTCAAAGATTAGTTGGCCGTACATTTGAGGGTCCATTTCTGGGTTCTCTATTCTGTTCCATTGATGTGTCTGTTTTTGTGCCAGTACCATACTGTCTTGATGATGACAGTTTTGTAATACAGCTTGAAGTTTGGGATTGTGATGCCTTCAGTTTTGGTTTTCTTTTTCAAGATTGCTTTGGCTATTTGGGGTCTTTTCTGGTTTATACAAATTTAGGACTGTTTGTTCTAGCTCTTTGAAGAATGCTGGTGTTATTTTGATAGGGATTGCTCCACAAGATTTTTTTTTTTACAAAACTCAATAATGATTCAGTACATTTTTTTGTAATACAGGTCTATTAATGAGAAGAGTGGAATTGTTGGGGGTGGAGAGTAGAACATTTTACTTAATTGAGGTTCAAAGTTTGTGTTCCCTATCACCAGAATTGATTTCAGATGTTCACCTATTAATGCTAATTTGTAATACAGTTTTGTGTATTTCATTTAAAAGTGTTTTTTCACAGAGCTAGACATTCCCAAATATTGATTGATACCTGTTTATGAGCATATGATTTAATTGAACATACTCATTGTTTGGGAGGCATTTATAGAATTCTTTTATATTCTTCTCTTGATAATTGCCTTTTAGCATGTCATTATATTGTAGATTAATTGCTTCCAGTTATAGGGTAGATGGAAACTCCTGAGTTACAGTTTGAAATGGGCTTTGAAATGTGGAAATTTCTTGTGCATGTGCACTACAGTCCTAAAAATGCTGCTGGAATTGGAGTTTGAGCCTGGAAATAGAGCTCTCACTTTTTGTTAAAACTTTTGGCAATTACAGGAAGAAGGAGCTTGACATTTCTTGTAATTCAGCTGATGTTAGTTGTTGAAATTACTTTAATGTGTGAGCTTCACATATAAGTGCTTAACAATCCTTCAGTTATAGCTGAATTCATGGAGAAACATTACCCAGTCTGCAGCCAGAGCTCCTTTCTAAAGCCGTTCAGTGTTTAAAAATACTAACAATAGGGGCTCCTAGGTGGCTCAAGTCAGTTAAACATCTGACTTTTACTCAGGTAATGATCTCATGGTTCGTGAGTTCTAGGCCCATATCCGGCTGTCTGCTGACAGCAAGGAGCCTGCTTTGGTTCCTCTGTCCTCCTCTTTCTTTCTGCCCCTCCTCTGCTCTCTCTCTGTCTCAAAAAATAAAAATAAACATTAAAAAATTAAAAAGGGGCGCCTGGGTGGCTCAGTCGGTTAAGCGTCTGACTTCAGCTCAGGTCACGATCTTGCGGTCTGTGGGTTCGAGCCCCGCGTCGGGCTCTGGGCTGACGGCTCAGAGCCTGGAGCCTGCTTCCGATTCTGTGTCTCCCTCTCTCTCTGCCCCTCCCCTGTTCATGCTCTGTCTCTCTCTGTCTCAAAAATAAATACACGTTGGGGCGCCTGGGTGGCGCAGTCGGTTAAGCGTCCGACTTCAGCCAGGTCACGATCTCGCGGTCCGTGAGTTCGAGCCCCGCGTCAGGCTCTGGGCTGATGGCTCAGAGCCTGGAGCCTGTTTCCGATTCTTGTCTCCCTCTCTCTCTGCCCCTCCCCCGTTCATGCTCTATCTCTCTCTGTCCCAAAAATAAATAAAAAACGTTGAAAAAAAAATTAAAAAAAAAAATAAATACACGTTAAAAAAAAATTAAAAAACATAAAAATACTAACAACAAGTACTACTATACAAATACAACCAAGGGCTATGAGTGCTGAAAGAAGCTGAAGACTACTGGAGTGACATTGGCAGGAATAGCAAGAAAAATAAGAAGAAAGTCCTTTTTCTCTCTTCCTGCCCTCCTATCACTTTGCTTCCTGTCAAAAGAAGTCTGTGCAATGTATTTTCCAGAATCCTAGTCTCATCATCAGAGAACATAGTATAGAAGGGTGGTTTTGGAGTTGACAGACATTATGTAAATAATTAGCACACCGTTCTCCTGATATTTGAATTTCCACAGAACAAGAATAATTACTTTCATGCTTTCATTTAAAAGGTACAACTATCCATCTTTAAGAAATGAGGATGCTCTCATCTCTTTCCAGATGCTCTCAGTAGTCACATTAGCCAATCTTTGGGTGACAATATACCCAATTCTGGGTGTTAATTGCTTTTCTAGTTAAAACACTAATCCACCTGTATAGTCTAACTCAGGGGTTAGTCATATCTGACCTGGTGCTTATTTTTATAGACTTAGAAGCAAAGAATTGTTTTTATATTAAATGGTTGGGGGAAAAATCAAAAGAATAATAATATTTCATAATACCTGAAAGATTTATGGAATATGAATTTCAAAGGCAATAAGTAAAGTTTTATTGGAACACAGCTATGTTCATTCATTTACATATTATCTGTAGCTGCTTTCATACTAATATAGCAGTTAAGTAGTTATGACAGAGACCCTGTGGCCTACACAACCATAAACATTTACTTTCTTGTCCTTTACAGAAAAAGTTTATCAGTCCCCTAAGCACATATATTGGAAACCACCACTGACTGTTCTTATCTAAAATAATTAGGAGGGGTGGGCATCTGGGTGGCTCAATCGGTCGAGCGTCTGATACTTGATTTTGGCTCGAGTCATGATCCCAGTGTCATGGGATCAAAGCCACACGTCTGCTTGGGATTCTGTCTGTCTGTCTGTCTCTCTCTCTCTCTCTGTCTCTCTCCTCCCCCCCCTCCCCTGCTTGACTTGCATGCACTCTCTCTCTCTCTCTCAAATAAAAAAATAAAAATAAAGTAATTAGAAGGAAAAGAAAAATAAGTTAATACACCAACACACAGATCTTAACAAGCAGTGACACCAGAATTGCATAGCTGTTTACAGCCCTCGTTTTTGTACTGGTTATAGGGCCTTAGTTAATAACCTTCTTCCATAACCCATTCTGTTTCTTTTGCCTTCACCCAGTACTTCGGCTTGAGTTGGTCAGGTTTTATTTTTAACTTGGTAGATTGTCCTTAAACTTCATCCTCAAGTGATCTGACTGAAACCCTTGACTTTATTAGGACAATGTAGTTTCCTATGAACTTTTAATATTGCACACAGAAATCCTAAAGGTCACCTGGGTGGCTTAGTCGGTTAAGTATCCGAATCTTGATTTCAGCTCAGGTCATGATTTCATGCTTTGTGGGTTCAAGCTATGCACTGATAGTGTGGGACCTGCTTGGGATTCTCTCCCTCTCCGCCCGTCCCCCACTCATGCACGCCCATTCTCTCTCTCTCTCTCTCTTTCTCTCTCTCTCTCTCTATCAAAAACAAACATTAAAAAACGTTAAAAAAAAAAAAATCCTAAGAAGTGCCTTAGCTGTTGAGATTATGGTACCACTGCATAACAGGGTAAAGGCAGAAATTGAGGGTAAACATTTAGAAACATGTTTCTAAAATTGCCTATTTTCTGTTGCTACAACATCTAAGCGCATTATTTTGTATTTTACAATTGTATTGGAATTTTTTAAAGAGCCACAACTGGTTAGTTATTCACCCACTGGATGGAGAACACTGTCCTGGCCCATCTGCTTAATTCAAACCTTTTTCTCCCTATTCTGATTGCATAGTAGCAACCGAGTTTTCCCATAGTAACCTCTTTACCTGTTGTTTCAGTGGCTTGAATAGCCCAGATGGGCAGGTGGCAATTTCAGCTTTAGTGTAACCATTCTGTCCTATAAAAGAAGTATTCTTATGGAAACCCAAATCTCTAACAGACCAAAAGTTTTAGGGATAAGTGTAAAAATTCTTTGAATGTAATGTAATGTGTTAGATATAATAGAGGAAGCACTCTGATTTCCAGCCTTCAAATTCCAGGCCCATGTACTGTAAGGGAAGTAGCATAATTTGTTGGTCACAAATTTAGAGCATATGTCACATTTTATAAAAGAGAACCTCACCTTTTTAGGTCATTGTTTTCTCCCATGGTATTATAACAGTAAACCATTCCACTGCACTGTAAAGCTAGCTGTTAGTGATAAGACAGGTAGAAGACAGATCAGTTCCATGAATGTGAGCCCACTGTCAAAAAAAAAAAAAAAAAAAAAGAGGGGCGCCTGGGTGGCGCAGTCGGTTAAGCGTCCGACTTCAGCCAGGTCACGATCTCGCGGTCCGTGAGTTCGAGCCCCGCGTCGGGCTCTGGGCTGATGGCTCAGAGCCTGGAGCCTGTTTTCGATTCTGTGTCTCCCTCTCTCTCTGCCCCTCCCCCGTTCATGCTCTGTCTCTCTCTGTCCCAAAAATAAATAAACATTGAAAAAAAAAAAAAGATTACCAATTAAATTATAATCTGATGATTTTTTTAACAGCTAGAAATTTTTACCTTGTTGAAAGAGCTCATGTAGATAACAATTTTTTTTTCATATTTTCACATTCATAAAGAAAAATGAAATAAATTGGCTGTCATTCTGAAAATGTTCATATTCAGAGTTTGGCCCTCTTAAATCTTTTTGACTAGATATTGACATTTATGTTTCTCCATATGTCATTTTCATCAAAAATATTAGTTATGCAGAATATCTTTTAAGAGTGCTCCATTTTTGTTTTTGAGTTGTTCTTCCAAGCCATTAACACTTAATGCTGCAAGATTTGGTGCTAGTGTTTTGTAGATGTTGTCAGGCATTATCGTAGCATAAAGTTTTCAAACTGAAGTTTGTATGAGTACAAGCAACAACAATTCTCCTACAATGACTTCTGGCTGTCACTTTCTGTAAGACCACCAATTTTAAGACACATCTCTATATCAGATGTGTTAAAAGTGGGTCTTAGAATTGATAAAATACACTAATTATTAATCACAGAGCCATTAATCACACTAATGCTAGATAGTAGGCTGGGAACTTCATGTTTGTTATCTGAAATATCACAATCTCTTAGGATGATATTCTTGTTTTTGTCTTACAGACACTGAAAGGCTAATTTATTCAGGTCGCATATGCATTAAGAAGGAGAATAAGATTCACACCTGTGGTCTGAATAAATCCAAATTTAATTTGTATTCTTTCTGTGCTGTAAGGGAAAGCTCTGTTTCAGAGATTAAGGTAGAGTGGATATATATGCTCATCAATCGTTAGCATTGCTGGCCTGGTAGACTCAGCCAATAGATACCACTCTGGATTGGAGATTGAAAGTCAAGAATTACCAAATCCAGGATGGGGGTGTGTGTAGTATTGTTAGAGCATGATTGAAATGGTACATTTGGGTGTGGGCCAACAGGAAGATAAAGATAAGCAAGGGGGAGGTGGCAGTTGTATAGAGTATGATTGAAGATTTAGAGTTCAGATTAAAGGCAAATGGTAGATTTAGTAAGACTAAAAAATGGAGGAGTTGGGAGATAGAATGTTTTAAAAAGGAAATTTTACAGTTAAGGATACTAGAAGTAAAAGTTTCTGGGTTTTTTTAATGTATTTTTTTTTTTTTTCAACGTTTATTTATTTTTGGGACAGAGAGAGACAGAGCATGAACGGGGCAGGGGCAGAGAGAGAGGGAGACACAGAATCTGAAACAGGCTCCAGGCTCTGAGCCATCAGCCCAGAGCCTGACGCGGGGCTCGAACTCACGGACCGTGAGATCATGACCTGGCTGAAGTCGGACGCTTAACCGACTGCGCCACCCAGGCGCCCCTTAATGTATGTTTTTGAGAGAGCGCAAGCGGGGGTAGAGACAGAGAGAAGAGGACAGAATCTCCAAAGCGGGGCTCTATGCTGATGGGCTGACAGCAAGCAGCAGGCCTCATGTGGGGCTCAAATTCACTAACTGTGAGATCATGACCTGAGCTGAAGTCAGACACTCAACCAACTGAGCCACCCAGGTGCCCCTAGAAATAAAAGTTTCTTGGGGCACCTAGGTGGCACAGTCGGTTAAGCGTCCGACTTCAGCCAGGTCACGATCTCGCCGTCCGTGAGTTCGAGCCCCGCGTCAGGCTCTGGGCTGATGGCTCCGAGCCTGGAGCCTGTTTCCAATTCTGTGTCTCCCTCTCTCTCTGCCCCTCCCCCGTTCATGCTCTGTCTCTCTCTGTCCCAAAAAAAAAATAAATAAACATTGAAAAAAAAATTAAAAAAAAAAAAAGTTTCTAATGAGGGGGTTCAAGCAGGATAAAGATGAAAAAAACATTGATGAGATAAATTGATGAGAGGTACTTTTAGTAATTATGCTGAGACAACAGTTGTGAACTAGGGCTATCTGAGGCAAATTGGGGTATATGGTCCCACTGTGAATAAGGAAATATAATGCCAGGATGTTAATTGGATCTTTGACCTAGAGTGAATTGTAAATTTAAACTCTTAGTCTGGGAATTCTCAACTGAGAATCTGAAGATTGATGTCTAAATCCCAGATACTCAACAAGTAATGTAAGTAAAATCTTTTCTCCGAAGTTAACTTTTTCTCCTCTTGAAAACAGGTAATTTCTCTTTCTCCCTCCTCCACATTTATAGTAAAGGGCTATATAGTACACACACTATAATCTAATGTGTCCCTCCCCACCCCTCTTTAATTTGGTGGTATTACAATATTGTCTGATAATTCCCTAGGCCTTTTACTCTTAATAGAAGGAAAGCACTCTGCCTGGCAGAAGAGTGTCCTGTCTTTGAGCCTTTGCAGTCTCCTGTAGTTTCTCGAAGTGACTATTGTCCTCCCTCCCCATTTGTTTAGAACTTGTTAGGGGAAGAGTAATATATGGTATAGATGTCAGTCTCCAGGGATTATATAGGAAAAGTCATGGTTAGCTTGTTTGGCTTACATGGTCTAGGGCAATTATGGGTCTTCCCTTCTAGTTACTCTCTTTCCTAATGTCAGAAGGTGGTTTATGAATCATAGTTTTGTCAGTTGAATCTTTTTCATTGCCTTAAAGGAACTATACATTTAACATTTAAAAGAATAGTTTTGTAGAAAAATATGAGGATTTTAGGAGAGCTCTGCAATTCATATATTGATCTATATGCAATTATGCATATATGATCATATGCAATTCATATATTGATCTATATATTTAAAAAAAATTTTTAAAAACATTTATTCATTTTTAAGAGTGAGAGAGGCAGAACATGATTGGGGAGGGGCAGAGAGAGTGGGAGACACAGAATCAGAAGTAGGCTCCAGGCTCTGAGCTGTTAACACAGAGCCCGATGTGGGGCTCGAACTCATAGAACACGAGATCATGACGCTGAAGCCAGATGCTTAACCGACTGAGCCCCCCAGGCGCTCCTATTTTCTTTTTTTTTTTTTTAATTTTTTAAAAAATATTTTATTTATTTTTGACAGAGAGAGACAGAGCACAAGTTGGGGAGGGGCAGAGAGAGAAGGAGACACAGAATCCGAAGCAGGCTCCAGGCTCTGAGCTGTCAGCACAGAGCCCAACACAGGGCTGGAACTCACAAATTGCGAGATCATGACCTGAGCCAAAGTTGGACGCTCAACCAACTGAGCCACCCAGGCGCCTCATATTTTCTTTTTTTTTTTTTTTTTAACAGCTTTATTGAGATATAATTCACATAGAAGTTGCCCATTTAAAGTGTACAATCACTGGTTTTAGTATATTTACAGATATATATGTGAAACCATCACCACAGTCAGTTTTAGAGCAATTTGATCACCTCAGAAATCTTGTATCCTTTAGTTGTTGCTTTCCTATGCCCCTCCAACTCTAAGCAGTAACTAATTTACTTTCTGTCTCTGTACATTTCCCCTATCCGGATATTTCATATAATCGGAATCATATAACATGTGGTCTGTCACAACTGGTTTCTTTAATTTAGCACAATGTTTTCAAGGTTCCCCCATTTTGTAGCATCAGTATATCATTTCTTTTTATGGCCAAATAACAATCTGTTGTATGGTTGTATCAAATCTTGTTTATCTGTTTGTCAATTGATGGACATTTGGAGTGATTCCACCTTTTGGCTATTAGGAATAATGCTGCTATACAGGGGGCCTGGGTGGCTCAGTCAGGTAAGTGTCCAACTCTTGGTTTCAGCTTAGGTCATGATCTCATGGTTCGTGAGTTTAGGCCCCGCATCTGGCTCCATGCTGACAGTGGAGAGCCTGCTTGAGATTCTCTCTCTCTCCTTCTCTCTCTGCCCCTCCTGGGCTCGCTCGCTCACTCTCTCTCTCAAAATTAATAAACTTTTAAAAAGGAATAATGCTGCTATAAACATTTGTGTACAAATCGTTGTGTGGCCATACATCTTGTTTTTAAAAGTGGAATTACAGGGTAACTGGTCATTTTGAGGAGATGACAAACTTTTCCAAAGTGTGTGTACCATTTTATATTTTTACCAGTATATGAGACTTCCAATTTCTCCACATTCTTTTCAACAGTTGTAATTATCTAAAGTGGTATCTTATGTGAGTTTTGATTTGCATTTTCCTGGTAACTAATGATATTAATCTTTTCGTGTGCTTATTAGCCATTTGTGTATCTTGTTTGGAGAGATACCTGTTCAAATTCTATGCCCTTTTTTAAATTGGGTTATTTGTCATTTTTATGACTGAATTATAAGAGTGCTTTATATATATTCTGGATATAGGCTCCTTATCAGGTATATGATTTGCAGAAATTTTCTCCTGTTCTGTGTAATCCTTTGAAGTACAAATATTTCATCTTGATGAAGTCTAATTTATCTTTTTTTTTTTCCTTTTGTCACTTATACTTTCGGTGTTGTATCTAAAAATGATTGTCACAAAGATATATGCCTGTTTTTTCCTAAGAAATTTATAGTATTAGCTCTTACATTTAGGTCCTTGCTCTCTTTCTATCAAAGTACTGAAAAATTGAAATTGATAAAGAGTTGCTAATTTTTGTGTATTCTGTAAGGGTCCATATTCATTCTTTTGCATGTGAATGTTCAGTTATCCCAGCACCATTTATTGAAAAGGCTGTTCTTTCCCCATTGGATGACTCTGGTATATCATTGTTGAAAATTAGTTGAAAATAGTTGATCATTGATGTATGGGTTTATTTCTGCACTCTTAATTCTGTTCCATTGATTTGTGTGTCTATCCTTGTGCCAGTACCACACTGCCTCCCACCCTCCCCCAGTTTTATTGAGATATAATTGATACACAACACTGTATAAATTTGAGGTGTACCACATAATAACTAGATTTACATATATTGTGAAATAATTACTACAGTAAATTTGGTTAACATTCATCATCCTGTGTAGATACTAAAATGTTTTATTTCCCTTGTGGTAAGAACTTTATATACCATCATGATTACTGTTGCTTTATAGTAAGGTTTGAAATTAGGAAGTGTGAATCTTCCTACTTTGTTCTTCTTCAGCATTATTTTAGCTACTACGTATGAATTTCACAATCAGCATGTCAGCATGTTATTGAATGTGCATATCTGTTTGGGAACCACAGCCATCTTAGGGCTGTCTTCCCATCTATGAACATAGGATGTTTCTCCATTTATTTAGATCTTTAATTTCTTCAATATTTTGTAGTTTTCGGAGTCTAAGTTTTACATTTCCTTTGTTAAATTCTAAATATAATTTGTATTACTGTAAGTGGAATTATTTTCTTAATTTCATTCTCAGATTGTTTTTTTCCCCCAAGTATTTAGAAATTTGAGTTTTGTTTACTGACCTTGGATCCTGCAACTTTGTAAGACTTATTTATTCATATTGGTTTTAATGAATTCCTTAGGCATTTTTGTAAATAAGATCATGTAATCTGTGAATAAAGATAACTATACTTCTTCATTTCTAATCTGGATACTTTCATGTCTTTATCTTGCCCTTGTGTCCTGTCTAGAACCTTCAGTATAATAATGTTAAATAGAAGTGGTAAGAAGCAGACATCCTTGCCTTGCTCCTAAGTGGAAAAGCAACCAGTTTTCCACCACTAAAAATGATATTGGCTGTGGGTTTTTTGTAAATGCCCTTTATCGTGTTGAGGAATTTCCCTTCAACTCCTAATTACTTGAATATTTTTATCATCAAAGGGTATTAGATTTTGTGAAATATTTTTTCTGCATCTACTAAGATGACTATGTGATTTTTGTTTTTTATTTTATTGATATGATGTATTACATTAAGTGATTTTCAAATGTTAGACCAACCTTGTATTCCTGGCATAAATCCCACTCGATCATAATGTATAATTCTTTTTATAAGTTGCTAGATTTTGTTTGCTGGTATTTGTTGAAGATTTTCACATCTGTATTTTTAAAAAGATAATGGTCTAATAGTTTTCTTGTGATATCTTTGTCTAGTTTTGGAGTTAGGTTAATACTGAACTCATAAGATGGGTTGGAAGTGTTTTCACCATCTTTTATATTTTGGAAGAGTTAGGGGGAAATTAGCATTAATCATTTAAATGTTTGGTAGAATTTAGCAGTAAAGCCACCTGGGCCTGGGCTTTTCTTTGTAGTTTTTTATTGGTATTTCAATCTCTTCATTTGTTAAAGATTTATTCAGATTTTCTATTTTTTTCTTGAGTAGTTTGTGTTTTTCTAGGAATTTATGCATTGCATCTAAGTAGTCTAATTTATTAGCATACAGTTCATCACAGTATTCCTTTATAATGTATATGTATATCCTTTTATTATAATGACCTTCAGTAAGGTTGATAGTAATATCCCCTCTTTCATTTCTGATTCCAGTTATTTGAGACTTCTCTCTTTTTTCTTGGTCAGCCTAGCTAAAGGTTTGTCCATTTTGTTGATCTTTTCAAAGAACCAGCTTTTGATTTTCCCTTTCAGTAGCAATCATCAAGTTCTCCTGGGCAGAAGTATTTTTTTGGCAACTGATATAGGAGTCTTTGCCCAGTTCTGCTTCCCTGCCACTGTCTACTCTTTCCCACCATTCCCTTTTCATCTTGCCCCTGGAGAATTTCCCTGTACTTGCTATTGCTTATCCTTTGGCTTTCACTGCTTGTACCATAATTAATTCCATCTGTTTTTTTCCCCACATATATACACTTGTCTGCTTGAACCTCATTTTTCTTTTCCTTCTTTCTTCTAAATTCGAATCCACTTAACCTTAAGATAAGCCAGCAGCTTTTCATTGCACTTTTGAGTAGAAAGATCTTGAATAATGATTTATCATTTAAAGAGTAGGGCAAATAATCCACCTTTAGGAAAAGGAAAGTTAGAAAGCTTGAAGTTAAAGTAATACATCAGTGACATCTATTAAGCTGCCATGTGCCCCCATCTAAATTATTTACTGTATTCTTCACCTAAATACACTGAGAAAAGTAGGCTTTTTGAGGTGGCCTGAGAACATAACCAGTTAGTATTTATAGCACTATAACAGTATAGTTTCTATAGTATACTTGCTTTATGTGTAAGTATTTTATGTTTCTGTAGCCATTTTGGATAACCACTCATCCTGCTATACTATACTATATAATATATAGGTTGAGACATGAGAGTGATAAGCCATACTGCCTGGACTTGAATTTTTATGCTGTTGAGCAAGTTACCTAGCCTGTTTCCTCATCTGTTAAATGGAGCTGTTAATGCCCTTCCATAAGTAATCATTGTATTAGAGGAGTTAATAGTACATTTCAATTACTAGATAGGCACCTGGGTGGCTCAGTCGGTTTACCATCCGACTCTTGATTTCCACTCAGGTCATGACCTCACAGTTCATGAATTCAAGCTCCACATTGGGCTCTGGGCTGACAACATGGAGCCCGTTTAGGGTCTTCTGTCCCTCTCTCTGGCCCTCCCACCTCTCAAATAAATAAATAAATAAATAAATAAATAAATAAAATAGCTTGAAATATGAAATATGCCTTCACATAGCAAAAACTCAAATGAGAGCTGTTAGTACTAATACAGATACTACCTATAAAAAATATGCTTTCACTGAGAATTTTCTGTATTATATGAAGGTCAAACTGTAGAATAATTAATGGGTTTGTATAATGTTGCCTTAACTCATTTTGCCTTTCAGCCTCACAAGTACCCCAAAGTTGGAGAACATCTAAGATTATGTTTTTTTTTTATTTGTTTTTGTTTTGTTTTTAATGTTTATTTGTTTTTGAGAGAGAGAGTGAGCAGGGGAGGGGCAAAGAGAGAGGGAGACCCAGAATCTGAAACAGGCTCCAGACTCTGAGCTGTCAGCCAAGAGTCCCAACACAGGGCTTGTACTCACAGACTGCGAGACCTGACCCTAAATCTGACGCTTAGCCGACTGAGCCACCCAGGTGCCCCTTTATTTATTTTTGAGAGAGAGACAGCTCGAGCAGGGGAGGGACAGAGAGAGAGAGGAAAAGAGAGAATGGATGCAGGCTCAAACTCCCAAAACTGTGAGATCTTGACCTGAGCTGAAACTGGATGCATAACCAACTGAGCCACCTGAGGCCCCTCTAAGATTATGTTAAAACGAAAGTCACCTCTGAAGCCTCATCAGTATAAGTATGAGACTCTCAGCTTTAAGGCTACTCATATTTTAGGACCTTATGAATTTCCCTTGAAGCTAAAATAGCTTCTGTGATGACTGCCTGTGTTAGAGTCAGTGCCCAGGTTATTTTTAGAATCCTAGGAGTACTAGGTTACCTTAAAACATGCCCTCTAATTTAGAAACTTGCAGGAATCATTTGTAGTTTTGTAGTATATGCTTATTAAATGGTTTGGGACTGATAAAATGGACCTTTAGAATAGATTTGGGTTTGGAATTCAGAAAGAGGATAGTGGTATGTGTAGCATCTAACTTTTCTATGCCACACAATTTAGGTATGAGAGGATAACCTTATCTCATTAAAAAATGCTAACATTGGGGCGCAAGGGTGGCTCAGCTGGTTGAGTGTCTCACTTTTTTTTTTTTAATTTTTTTTTTCAATGTTTATTTATTTTTGGGACAGAGAGAGAGCATAAACGGGGGAGGGGCAGAGAGAGAGGGAGACACAGAATCGGAAACAGGCTCCAGGCTCTGAGCCATCAGCCCAGAGCCTGACACGGGCTCGAACTCACGGACCGCGAGATCGTGACCTGGCTGAAGTCGGACGCTTAACCGACTGCGCCACCCAGGCGCCCCGAGTGTCTCACTTTTGATTTTGACTTAGGTCATGATCTCATAGTTGGTGGGACAGCGCAGAACCTGCTTGGGATTCTCTCTCTCCTTTTCTCTCTGTGTCCCTCCCCTGTTCATGCTCGCTCGCTCTCTCTCTCTCTCTCTCTCTCTCTCTCTCAAATATACATGTGGTTTTTTTTTAAAATTTTTTTTTTTTTTTACATTTATTTATTTTTGAGAGAAAGAGAGACAGCGTGAGCAGGGGAGGGGCAGAGAGAGAGGGAAACACAGAATCAGAAGCAGGCTCCAAGCTGTCAGCACAGAGCCTAATGCAGGGCTCGAACCCACAAACTGTGAGATCATGACCTGAGCCAAAGTCAGACGCTTAACTGACTGAGCCACCCAGGCGCACCTAAATATACATGTTTTTTAACTCTAACATTAAGTAAATATATTAGTAACAAAACAAATTAAACCTACTAAAACCTACAAAACCTAGTAAGACAATTAATTTTTTCCCAAAGAATAAGTTAATTTGTTGAAGTTGAATGAAATAGGTATATTGGTGCTTTGTTGTTGTTTATTGTGGGATTTTTTTCCCCTCTTGCCCAGGTACAGGGTTTCTTTCTTTTCTTTTTCAGTTATAAATTATTCAGCTTACTTAAACTAAAAAGTTAAACCCTTCACCCATTTCTCCCACCCCCTACCTCTGGCAACCACCAGTTTGTTCTCTGTGTCTGTGAGCTTGGTGTTTTGTTTTTGTTTTTGTTTTGTTAAGATCCCACATAAAAGAGAGATCATATGGTATTTGTCTTTCTCAGACTTATTTCACTTAGCATAACACCCTTGAGGTTCATCCACGTTGGTGCAAATGGCAATATTTCATTATTTTTTGTAGCTGAATAATATTTCATTGTGAGTGTGTGTGTGTGTGTGTGTGTGTGTGTGTGTGTGCGTGTATGTGCGTAAAACACAATTTCTTTATTCATTCTTCTATGGACACTTAAGTTGTTTCCATATCTTGGGAGTTGTAAATAATGTGTCAATGAATGTGAGGGTGTAGATATTTTTTCAAGTTAGTGTTTTTGTTTTCTTCAGGTAAATACTCAGAAGTAGAATTGCTGAATCATATGGTAGTTCTATTTTTATTTTTTGGTTTTATCTTAATATTAGCCCTTAGTCTTGAAATGTATATTGATTGCACAGTTAATGACAAATCAGAATTTCAGAGAGATTTCCATTCTCAGACTTGGTCGACCACTAAAGTGTAGAGCACATCAAGATTATTCTAGTATGTTTCATTCCTTCAGAAAACATTACACATTTATATCTTACTTTGTAGGACCAGTGTAGAATACACACAATGTGGCCCCTAGACCTTAGATCAAAATCGTTTTGAGGATTCATGGTTTTTACATTAATAACCATTGCAAGGTGACGCTGTAAGCAAGGTGATGCTTTGTAACTGATAAAGTGTTTACAATTCAAAGGAGTCAGTGATCTTTCAGACTAGGGTGGTCAAATTGGGCTTCAAGAAGAGGAAGTAGAATTTGGGCAGAAACTTTAAGAGCAGGTAATATTTTAATCAAGAGTGTATTTTGAGGTGAGGAGTATGGTTAGGGGTAGAAGCAGTTCAAAGATATATTCATATATTTCTTTACTAAGTGTTGAGCTCTCTGAGCTCTTATTTCTGTGCAAAGCCATAAAGATGCTCAGGATGTTTTTGGAAGATAATAAACAATCCTAGTTTGACTACAGTGAAGAGTTGAAATCAATATACACTTTAAATTTACAAGTATATTCATATACATATGTGTACATGTACACATATATACACATACCATCTGTATATACATATGTATACATACAGGTATATATACATGCATAAAAGTAAGATAAAAGTATGAGTTATGTTTTAAAATGTCATAAGATGTTGGTTGGTGGGAACCATGGTTTGAATTGTGGTAACATTAAAATAGATATTTTAAGAACAACTTGGAAGCACTGAGTTTGATTTTGAGAATTAGACTAAAATAGGGTATGATGTAAGAAGGGTATAAGAAGAAATGTAAGTTTTATAAACTGTATTCAGTGTGCAAGTAACTCACTTTTTTTTTTTTTTAATGTTTATTTGGGGGTGGGGGCAGAGAGAGAGAGGGAAACACAGAATCTGAAGCAGGTTTCAGGCTCTGAGCTGTCAGCACAGAGCCCGATGCAGGGCTCGAACCCACAAACCTCAAGACCGTGACCCAAGCCAAAGTCAGACACTCAACCGAGCCGCCCAGCTGCCCCGAAAGTAACTCACTTTTGAGATAACTAGTTGGGGCTCTTAAGAATATGGAAGTTTTTGGGGCACCTGGGTGGCTTGGTTGGTTAAGTGTTTGACTTTGGCTCAGGTCATGATCTCATGGTTTGTGAGTTTGAGCCCTGCGTTGGGCTCTGTGCTGACAGTTCGAAGCCTGGAGCCTGCTTCAGATTCTGTGTCTCCCTCTTTCTCTTTGCCCCTACTCTGCTCCTGCTCTGTCTCTCTTACAAAAAATAAATAATAAACATTTTAAAAAATTTTAAAAAAAGAATATTGAAGTTTTCTTGAAGGAGATTTAGAATCTACGTGCAATGAAAAGACAATAATTGATAAGTTTGGTCACTATGTCACTTGAACTTTGAGCTTTAGGCCCAAAGGCTGCTCTAATCTGTTGAACTCCAAAATTAGAATATGCATTAGATAGACTTATTTTTGTAGTTCTAATGGTTTATGCATTAACTGTGTTCCTGCCTCACTTGCTCTTTCAGGTTTCACCTCAGCTGTATATTAGATAGAAAGATTTATGTGTAAATAATCACATGAAACTGGAAAAGGGATACATACGGGCAAACAGCTCAGTACTCATTCTGATCTGGTGGTCCATGTATATACTCAGTGAATGAGCCACCATTTTAGTATAAAAATTATGTTTATTTAATTACCATGTGTATATGTTTTCACCTCTGAAAGGTGGATTTTTTTCCTGTTGTTTAAAGATTAGCATACGTTAGAGATTGTCTGAACTAGTTGTTACATTCATAATTCAACAAGTAGAGTGCTATGTATCCATACAGTTTTATAGATTTGGGACTACACAAATGAATACATTTTATTGCCATTGTAGAATTTAAAAGTCCTAGTGAGGAAAGAGAATAATAAAAGTAAAGTGAAGAAAATTTTGAGAACTTAAAACCCTGGCATGTGAGAGTTAAAATGGTGTTCAGGAAGATATTAGATTAGTAATCCTGAGATGGAGGTTTTAGTTCTTAGTACTAGACCTACCATTAACTCATTTCTTCAGTTAATATCTCTAGTTTTCCATTTTTCTCTCTGTATGTCTTCCTCTCCCCTTCTCCCACTTCTTCCCCTCCCTTGTTTTTTTTTTTTTTTTTAAGTTTATTTGTTTATTTAGAGAGAGAGGGAACAGGAGTATGGGAGGGTCAGAGAAAGAATTCAAGCAGGCTCTGCACTGTCAGTGTGGAGCCCAATGTGGGGCTCAAACCCATGAACTAGGAGATCATGACCTGGGCTGAAATGAAGAGTCTGAGGCTTAACTGATTGAACCGCCCAGGCGCTGCTCCCTTCCCTTATTTTTAAATGGAATTGCATTTTTTTTTTTTTTTAATGTTTATTTCTGAGAGAGCGCGTGAGCATGAGCAGGGGAGGGGCAGGGAGGGAGAGAATCCCAAGGAGGCTCTGTGTTGTCAGCACAGAACCTCATGTGGGACTGGATCTCAAACTGGGAGATCATGACCTGAACCTAAATCAAGAGTTGGATGCCCAACCAACTAAGCCACCCAGGCTTGGTTGAAATTTCTGAAATCTTACACATTATCTAAAAGGTGATTAGGTTAGCTGTTTAGGTGATTAGGTTAGAGGAAATCTGAGGGGTGCCTTCATTTCATGAATTTTAATGTTCTTTTAAAAAAAAAGTGTATGCCCACTTTGTGCCAGTCACTGTTCTAATCAGTAAGGATATAGCTGTTAACAGACAAAAATTATTTTCCTAACAAAATTTAGGTGAAAGAAGCCTGCAATTTATTTTTTAAAGTTTTTTTAATGTTTATTTTTGAGAGGGTGGGGGAAGGGCAGAGAGAGAAGGAGACACAGAGTCTGAAGCAGGCTCCAGGCTCTGAGATGTCAGCACTGAGCCTGACATGGGGCTCTAATTCACGAACTGTGAAATCATGACCTGAGCTGAAGTCAGACACTTAACCAATTGAGCCACCCAGAGACCCCTATTTTTTAGTTTTAAAAGTAGAATTAGAATACTTTGTAAATGTAATTATATTTCCATATCTGAAATTTCTATGTCAAGCTAATAATGCAATGATAAATATGTTCTATTAAAATCAGAAACTTTTTTTCAGACAAGTCTTGTTTGGTGAAACTTTCAACTATTAGTATATGTGTGTTTGTCCTGTATTTTATGGTAAATATTCTTTCTTAATTTTAGTTTTTTATTTTGATATAACTTCAGACTTGGGAAAGCAGCAAGAAACGTGAAAAGAGCCTTCTTTGTTCTCCAGATGTTAACTTTTTCCATTTTTACTCCTCTTTTCCTCTCTCCCTACTCCCATGCCCTATATGAGCACAAAGCCACTTATAACAAAAACACTACATTCAGTTCTTTAAGATGCCATTCTTGATGTTTGTATTTGGGCTCATCTGGACAGTGATGTTCGGTCATCCACATCTGTGTTTTTGCCAGGTTAGGTCATTCATGCTGTAGTTGTCTATATTTAATGACAGTGTATATGATAGCATTCCTCTCTTGAAGACTTAACTAGCTATTCCTAAGGACCAAATGTTCTTTTGTGTTTTTGTTTTTTTTTTTATTACACTGTTATTACTTCATCTAGAACTTTATATTCTTAACTCGTATTTTGATATATTTGTGTTTATTTCACTTGGTTGTTACATTAATTAACATGTAAGTAAGAAAAATATTTCTCCAGTTTTAGAAGTCATTTGTACCAATTTTTTTAAATTGTGGCAAAATATACATAATATAAAATTTCCCATTTTAACCATGTTTAATAACAGTTGAGTGGCATCAAGTACATTCACATTGTTATGCAACTATCAGCACCATCCATCTCCAGAACTTTCTCGTTATCCCTAACGGAAACTCTATACCCATTAAACACTAAGTCCTCATTCCCTCCTCCCTCTAATCACTGATGATCACTGTTCTACTTTCTGTCTCTGTGAATTTGTCTACTCTGGATATTTCATATAAGTTAAATCATACGTGGGGTGCCTGGGTGGCTCAGTCACTTAAGTGTCCGACTTTGGCTCAGGTCACGATCTTGCAGTTTGTGGGTTTGGGCTCTGTGTTGGGTTCTGTGATGACAGCTCAGAGCCTGGAGCCTGCTTCAGATTCTGTGTCTCCCTCTCTCTTTCTGTCCCTTCCCCCCTCATGCACACACGCATGTGCATGCGCATGCGCGCTCTCTCTCTCTCTCTCTCTCTCTCAAAAATAAATAAAATTTTTTTTTAAAAAAAGTTAAATTATATGTCAGTCCAAATAGGATGTAAAATATTGGCAAGGAAGTAATAAGCATCATCATAGCTTTCAAAAAATACTTTTTACTACAACCCATGTTAAGAAATACTTTATATTGTGCTCTCCAGTTCAAACAGCCATGTATGTGATACTAATCTGAAACCAGATTTGAACTAAATAATAACCTAATCATATGTGACGCACTCTAATAGCTTCTTTATTTTCTTCTCTCCCTTCCTTCTGTGCTGGTATTGATCTTGTTCTGGGACTTTGTGATCCAGAGTGCACAACCTACCTTATCCATAAACTTAGATGATAATAGTACCTACTTCTAGGAAATATTGTCATAAGTAAACCTTTGCCATAATGATTGCTCTAGAGCCTCACACACCTAATAGTTCAGTACCAGCACAAAATGGATGCATCCTTCCTGTCTCTTCAAAGCTTAATGCTACTGCTGCTACTCCACACCACAAAATGCCTTTACTTCACAGTTGCCAGACAAAAAATATGTATCTATATCTGTATAGAGATAATAGTAGAAGCAATAGTAATACAACTTCTTCCACACTTCCACTTACAAAATCATGAATAAGTACTTGTGATTGGCTAAACCAAAATTACAACTGTAACCCTATTGTAAGGGAACCTAGGATATATAGTTTTTAGCTTTCCTGCCTCTGCAGTACAGAAAGGAATATTTAAAAAACTGCAGAATGGATGCGGTTTCAGTTAATTTTTGTTGTGTAAAAACCTAGTGGGTTAAAATTATTGTTTCTCACAGTTCTGTGATTTGACTGCTCCATGTGGTATCAGCTGGGGTTACTCTTACAAGCTAAATTTAGCTGGGAGCTCAGCTAGAGCTCTGAGTTCTCTACATAGTCTGCCTCTTTGTGTGTTTCTCATCTTCCAGGTTTGTACGCGTGGTCTCTTCTTTCTTGGATAGTCTAGTTTTCTTAAGTGTGGCTGCTAGGTTCCAGTAGGAAGCATTCCAGCCCCAGTGTGCAAGTGGTTATCACGCCTCTCCTTGCTTTATCTTTGCTAATGTCCTGTTGGTCAAAGTAAGTCGTGAGCTCAAACCCAGAGTCTTTGTGAGAGAGGACCAAACAAGATGAAAATATTAGGAGACATACTATGGTAGGTAGCCTCCAAGATGGCCCTGAACGATCTTCCTTTCCTTATATTCCAGCTGAATAGGACTCTCCTGAGTAATTAATAAGCTATTGTGGAAATGAAAGTATATGCTTTGTGAGGGTAGGTCATAAAAGATTGCCATTTATGGGGCGCCTGGGTGGCTCTGTTGGTTGAGCATCCAACTTCAGCTCAGGTCATGATCTCCTGGTTCATGGGTTTTAGCCCTGCATATTAGCTGCTGTGCTGACAGCTCAGAGCATGGAGCCTGCTTCAGATTCTAGGTCTCCCTCTCTCTCTGCCCCTCCCCCACTTACACTCTGTCTCTCAAAAATGAATAAATATTAAAAAACAAAAAAAGATTGCCGTCTACAGCTTGCATTCTTGGGTCACTACTGGGAGAAAGCTAGCTGCCATTCCATGAGGACACTCAAGCACCTGTCCAGAGAGCCCCTATAGAGAAGAACTGATGCCTTTTGCCCAAAGCCAGTACCCATTTACCAACCATGTGAATGATCTGCCTTCAAAACAAATCCTCTAGGTTTGTCAGGCCTTCAGATGATTGTAGCCTTGATGGACTACAGTTTCATGTGAGAGTTCAAGCAAAACCACCTAGCTAAGTCACTCTCCGATTCTGCCTCCACAGAAACTGTGTGACAAATAAATGTTTGTTGTTTTAAAGCATGGAGTTTGGGGGTATTTTGTCACATAGCAGTAGATGACAAATACATATACTTTTCTCCTGACATATATTTTTTGATGACTCCCATTTCATGTATAATAAAATATAAAACTCTTTAGTTACGGCATTTAGGAGTACGGTTTGCCTTTTTTACTTTAACTCTCACCTGCAACTGAATTTGCTCAGATTGCTTCAGAATACTTAGTAAGATATTTCTAAATGACTTCAAAGTTTGGCTGAAT
This sequence comes from Prionailurus viverrinus, assembly GCF_022837055.1. Lineage (NCBI taxonomy): Eukaryota > Metazoa > Chordata > Mammalia > Carnivora > Felidae > Prionailurus > Prionailurus viverrinus. The sequence goes on from NC_062564.1 coordinate 172,923,819, forward strand.
TAGCTTTGAAGGAGTCATCAACCTTGTGAGTGAGACATTCATTTACTGGCTACCTCTTTTTTTTTTTTTTTTTTTTTTAATGTTTATTTATTTTTGAGAGAGAGAGCACAAGTGGGGAAGGGGCGGAGAGAGAGGGGAACAGAGGATCCAAAGCATGCTCTGCGCTGTGGCAGAGCCCAATGCGGGGCTCAAACTCATGAATCATGAGATCGTGACTTGAGCTGAAGTCAGACCCTGAAGTTCGACACTTAAGAGGCTGAGCCACCCGAGCGCCCCTGAATAGTCCTGTTTCTGTGTAAAGAAACTGAATCTGAAATTAAAAACCTTCCCACAAGGGGCACCTGGGTGGCTCAGTCAGTTGAGTGTCCAACTCATGATTTTGGCTCAGATCGTGATCTCACAGTTAGCCTACTTGGGATTCCCCAGTACACCTCCCCACCCCACCCCACCCCACTCCGCACCCGCCCTTCCCCCTCCATGCATGCACTTTCTCTGTGTCTCAAAAATAAAACTTTAAAAAAGGGAGGATTATTCAGATAGTGTATTTCATGTGACAGCCCCCCCACCATGTATTATTATTATTAGAATGGGTATATGTCCTCTTTTTCATTCCCAATACTGGTAATTTGTGACTTCTATCTCTCTCCTCCATTTATTCCTGTAGAGGCAAGTCAATTCTATCAGTCTTTTCAACAGTCAACTTTTGGCATTATTTGGTTTTTCTCTTTTGTATGTTTGTTTTCCAATTCATTGGTGTCTGTTCTTAATTTTTCCTCTTTTGATTCTACCTTTTTATTTAACTTGGTATTTTTCTAACTGCTTGGGATGGACATGTAGATCACTGATTTTTCATTCTTCTGATGTATACTTTTATGGCTATAAGTTTCCCATAAATACAGCTTTAATTGCATCCTACAAGTATTGATAATTTATATTTTCATTGTCATTCAGTTCAGAGTATTTTCTAAATTCCTTTATGATTCCTTCTTTGATGAGTTGAACTTCACTAAATATTTAAGGAAGAAAGATAAAACCAGTCTTACTACAAACTTTCCATGGTAGAAGAGAAGGGATCACTTCTCAATTTGTTTTAAGCCAGTACAACCTCATTTCTAAAATGGACAAGTTGTCTTAAAGTTATAGGTCAGTTTCTTTCATGAATAGAAATGCAAAAATTGAAATAATAGCATCTCAAATCTAGAAGTGTACAAATGCAATGACCTAGTTGGCTTTATTTTAAAATGGAAGCTTGGACTAAAATTAGATTTTAGGAATAGAAACTTGTATTAAAATTAGAAGACTAGTCAGTGGGATTTACTTTCACAGAATTAGGAAAATATGTAGGTGCAGAAAAAATGATAAAATTCAATACATATGATGTCATCTTCTGTATGATTTATTTCACTTAGTATAGTACCCTGTAGGTTCATCTGTGTCATGAATAGCAAGATTTCATTCTTTTTTTATGGCTGAGTAATATTCTCTTGTGTGTGTATGTATCACCTTTATCCACTTATCTGTTGGTGGACATTTAGGTTGCCTCCATATCCTGGCTATTGTAAATAATGGTGCAGTAAACATCAGGGTGCATATATCTTTCCTGATTAGTGTTCTTATTTTCTTCAGGTAAATAACCAGAAATGGAATTACTGGGGTGTGTGGTTTCTATTTTTAATTTCTTGAGGAACCTCAACACTTTTCCACAGTGGCTGCACCAGTTTGTTCCCACCAACAGAGCATGAGGGTCCCCTATTTCTCACATCCTCTCCAACACTGATTTTAGCTCAGGTCATGATCTCCCAATTTGTGAGACTTCAGTATTGCATCAGGCTCTATGCTGAGAGTGCAGAACCTGCTTTGGATTCTCTCCCTTTACCTTCCCCTGCTTGCACACAAGCACACACACGATCTCTCTCTCTTTCTCAAATAAATAAACTTAAAAAAATGGGGGTGGGGTGCCTGGGTGGCTCAGTCAGTTAAGCATCTGACTCTTGATTTCTGCTCAGATCATGATCTTGTGATTCTAAGTTCGAGTCCTGCATGGGCCTCCATGCTCACAGTGCGGAGCCTGCTTGGGATTCTCTTTTTCTCTTTGTCCCTCTCTCTCTGCCCGTCTCCTGCTCATGTGTTGCTCCCTCCCTCACCCCCAAGAATAAATAAATATATTTTTTTTAATACTTAAAAAGAAAAGAGCCTAAGTCAAGACAGCTTTTATAATAAAATATAAAAGAAACATAATTGATGATGTTACAAAATATCATATGAGTTTGGCTGTTCATATGAAGCTAAGAACTTTTTACCTGGGGTAGGTGTAAAATGATAACAATCTTAAATGACTCTCACGAAGAATCCAGGCTCAAGGATTGGAAGAATATTGTTAAAGTGTCCATACTACACTTGATTATGAATCCTCTGATAGTGATTACTAGTTTGTGTTGTAATGGACATGAGTTTTAAAAAATATATATCCTCTACTAATTTCTAAATATTAGGAGTTGAGTATTTTTTTTTCCTTTCATACGTTTTTTCAGATGGTAGTAAAAACTTTTATGGATATGGATCAGGACTCAGAAGACGAAAAACAGCAGTATCTCCCACTAGCCTTGCATCTTGCATCTGAATTTTTCCTCAGGAATCCCAATAAAGATGTGCGTCTCCTTGTAGCATGTTGTTTGGCTGACATCTTTCGAATCTATGCCCCAGAAGCTCCGTATACTTCCCACGATAAACTTAAGGTAAATATAGTCTTTACAGAATTAGTTTACTTTTCTAGTTTAGGTTACCTGTAGGGACATAGTTTTTATTATTATTCACCTATCATCATAAGATTATATCATAAATTGTAAAACAAATCATTCAATTAAAATTCTTTGTATATCCACAAAAATGGTATTTTTATGAGGCATTTAGGGTTTAGATCAAAACTAGTCCCTGTCTCCTCATCTGTAACCTTCATGATAACCCATCACAAAGCCCAGATGGCTGAATTGTAGGGATAAATAGTGGATTAATGACACTTTTAAAACAGTAGTGTAACAGAATTTACATATTCAAATGATGATTTCCCCCTGCAAGTTACATGCACAATTACATTATGCTCATCTTGGAGATTTCTGCCTTTGTTTGGAATGTTTGAGGAATTCTTTTCAGTTCCTCTTGAGTTCACTCCATATTCTGAATAATTTTATTCTTGGCAAATTTTAATACTTTGAGCTGCTTTCTTTTTAATAGTCCTCAAGTCAGTATTTTGCATATTGATTCCATTTTGGGTTAAAACTTCTAAAGAAAGCTTATTAAGAAATGGCACACTATTGTCATGAAAAGTACAGCCTTTAAACCAGTCTGTTATTATTTTTGTTCCACACAAATTTGTAGTTGCACAACAGATTCAAGCTAGATACTTAAAATTACTATTTACATGTAGGAAATAGTAATGGAAAGACTCTCGTGCAGAATCTTAAAATGAAGATGGTTGTTTGGCATAATGCAAGATGAAGATAGTAAGTAGAAGTTCTGTAGTCGAAGAAAGGGTAATAAGATACAGAACTTATGTTTCTCCTAGAATGAGAAAGCCTAAAGATTTATGACAATAGTAAACTTTTTTTTTTTTTTATCATTTCTAAAGGATATAATTTTATATGATTTGCTCTGTTCTCATTATTTGGAATAATGGACTAAACCAGTCTCACTCAAGTCATTCAGCTAAAGGAGAATTTTGTTTTATAATATGTAATAGAGAATATATATACAGATTATTATTAGTGTATTGTGAAAGAAAGAGTATTAAGTATTTGTATCTAAACTAATGTATTTTATCATTTTGTTTTAACAGGACATATTTTTGTTTATTACCAGACAATTAAAAGGTTTGGAGGATACAAAGAGTCCACAGTTTAATAGATACTTTTATTTATTAGAGGTAAAAAAAATTTTTAATAAATATCATGCTATTCGTGTAATAAATTCCTTTTAGTAACTTTCTTGTGTAAAATGAAATTTTTTTGTTTTATACAAATCCCCTTTAATAAAATATCTTCTTTAAGATGAAGTACATTCTGCTGGAAAATCTATTCTATTTGAAACTCTGTTTTCATTTTTCTATTTTTATTCTCTTCTAATCTGAAGAGGGATTAAGTTGAATTAATTTTCACTGTTCCTTATATATAGTATGTGTATATGTCTACTAATATCTAACAGTTTAGTATTTTTCAGTTAAAGGATAATGCTAACAGATAGAGGTCTTTTAAAGGTCACAGTATATGAAGAACTAAAGTTTAACAACTTTAATTTTGTATAGTTGGATCTTCATAAGCTTTAATATACATTTGTAATTCTGAAAATGAAATTTTAGTAATGAGTTTGCTTTTGTGTAATTATTCTGTGCATGTGTAAATAATCATTTATTTATTTATTTAAGAACTTAGCTTGGGTTAAATCATATAACATCTGCTTCGAATTGGAAGATTGCAATGAAATTTTTATTCAACTTTTTAGGACTCTCTTCTCAGTGATCAAGTAAGTTATTTTTTAAGCATTTGTTTGTCTTTTTTTCTTGCTGTGCATATATTGGAGTACTGTGTACTGTGCCTGTAACTAAGATCTTTTAGATTTTTAACAAGGTGTTTTCCTTAGAAGACTTGAAATGAAGAGGAACATAAGATCTGTTGTCTGAAAGCTGCCTTTGCTCTCATACTACCATTTGAAATTATAGTATCAGTTATATTGGTTGAATCTTATAAAGCAAATGGTGTGAGACCTTATATAATGAAGTACTAAGTTATGAGGTGGAAATTATAAGTATTTAAGTACCATTAGTGAGTGCTGGAAATCATAGTACTTCAGTGGAAGCACACTGACTCCCATTTTTGAGCTAGAAAAAAATCTTAAGCATTGCTCTTTACATAAGTAGCAGTAATGCACAGGGAAAGGAGTGTGGTAGCTTGCCCAAGGACACATCATTGAACAGGACAGCCCAAGCTCTTGATTTCAGTCCAGTGTTGTGTTGTGTTTTGTTGTTCTGTTTTTTTTGTACAGTAAACCAAGCATTTTTCTGAGATATGTTTTATAGCATTGCACTATATACAAACATATCTCACATAAATTTTAAAAATTTTTTATAAAGTTTATTGAGAAAGAGAGAACATGTGCACAAGTGGGGAAGGGGCAGAGAGAGAGAGAGAGAGAGAGAAAGAGAAAATCTCAAGCAGGCTCTGCACTGTCAGTTTGGAGCCTGATGCAGGGCTCAGACTCACGGACCATGGGATCATGACCTGAGCCTAAATCGAGAGTTGGATGCTTAACCAATTGAGCCACCCAGGCACCCTAAATTTAAAATTTTCTAGGAACCACATTTAGAAAGATAGAAAGAAACAAGTAAAATTTATTTTGATAATATACTTTATCCCACAATATCCAAAAGCATTATTTAAAAAAATTTTTTTTTGATGTTTATTATTTATTCTTGAGAGAGAGAGAGAGAGAGAGAGAGAGAGAGAGAGAGAGAGAGAGAGAAAGAGAAAGCAGGGAAGGGGCAGAGAGAGAGGGAGACACAGAATCTGAAGCGGGCTCCAGGCTCTCAGCTGTCAGCACAAGAGCCCAGCACAGGGCTCTACCTCATGAGCTGCGAGATCATGACCTGAGCCCAAGTTGGATGCCTAACCAACTGAGCCACTTAATCGCCCCTCCAAAAGCATTATTGTTTCAGTATGTGGTTCTGTTCGTACTACAAGTGTTTAATAGCCAAGTGGCTATTATTTAATGGCTTCCATATTGGACAGCACATTTCTAGGGTTTTCTGTAGTTTTTTATGAATACTGTCATGTTTTGTATTTCCTTAGATAGAATGGTAGGAATAGAATTTAACCTGGAATAAACAGGAAAGGACTGGACTGGAATGGTATAGAAATAGACATTTATAAAGAGACCGCATGAGAAAAAAGCTTCCTGTGGCAACTAACTGAAGGCCTGTAAATAAATGGTAAAGTATATAAACTTTACCTTTTGTGTTAGTTAGCTTTTTCTGCATAACAACCCAAAACTTGGTAGCTTAAAATAGCCCCCATCTTATTTAGCTCATGATTCTGCTTGGCAATTCTTTTTGGTTTGGGGTGGTCTCACTTATGTATTTGCAGTCAGTTGGCAAGACGTCTGGCAGTTGGCTGAGAAATAGGACAACTAGGTCATGTGTCTCTCTCATCTTCTCATCATCCAGCAAGGTAGCCCAGGACTTTTCAAATGCTGACTAGGTTTCAAAAGTAGCAAGAAAAAGCATGATTTACCTCACAAGCACTTTTTAAACCTCTACTCACTTTATGTTTACTTATATTTTATTGGCCAAACAAAGCACATGATCAAGCCCAGATACAAAGGTTGGTTAGACTCCATATCTTCATGGGAGGAACAACATTTTAAAGGCTTATGAATACAGAGATGAGAATAATTTGTGGCCATTTTGTGCATCCTGTCACATTTTCGCAACTTTTTCTTTTAAAATTAAAATCAACAAAATTTAAAAACTCCTAAAACTGCCATCAGTCTGCCCATCTTATTGACCTTAAATATCTCCTTAAGTCCATTTCGCACTCTGCCCTTACACTTCTTTCCTCTCACAATTGCTTCTACATACACACACCTTTCTTTGATCCATTAATATTTTTATTTCCTGAACCTAAAGATCTAAGTTTATTGTTGACCTCATTATCTATCTACTTAATTCACAATGAGGTATGAGTAAAAGACTTGCCTTTTGAAAGAGAAGCTCATTGATTTGTATTTAGTGACACATTTACCATTTGGTGCTCCTCATTTCTTTGTGTTGATGCAGATTTCTGTGTGCTATTATTTTTCTTCAGTCTGAAGGACTTCCTTTAACATGTTCTATAGTTCAGGTCTGGTGCTGATAGAATTCTTTCAGTTTTTATGTGTCTGAATATCTTTATTCCACTTTCATTTTTGAAAGTTATTTCATGGTAAGAGCTCTAAGTTGTTAGGCTTTTTTCTTTTTTTCTCTCTCTTTCAGTACTTTTAAAGATGTTGCTCCATCTTTTTCTGGTTTTCATTGTTTCTAATGAGAAGTTTTTTCATTTTTAATCTTTGTCCCTCTCTACACAATGTATCTTTTTTTCTCTACCCACTTTTAAGATTTTACCTTTATTACTGGTTTCAAGCAATTTGATTATGATGTACCATCATGAAGTTTTCTTTCTTCTTCTTGTGCTTGAGACTTACTGAGGCTTGGATATGTAGGTTTAGCCTTCCCACTACGAGATGCTCTGTGAACTGTGAGATTTTTCTATTGTGATTGGAAAATGCACTATTCTAAGATCTTTGTAAGTTCCAAGGATTCTTCGCTCTGCTCCCTCCTTTCAGGTAGTATCTTCCCTAAACTGAAGAAATTTCTTCACATGCAAGTCCTGGTCTTTAAGTATTTGAAGATTCAGGGGATACCCTTTACAAACCTGCTTTCTGAATAGGTCTCTCCCCTCTGATATTCTAGTCTTTCCCCTCCAAACTCTAGTCTTTCCGGACTCAGGAAAACCACTAGTCTCTGTCAGGATCTTCCCTACCCACACTGGAAACTTACCAGTCAATAAGCTGGAAAAATTGTCAACCTCTCTCAGAAACATGTGCATGATGTTCAATGTCTGAAAACTGTTGTTTCATATATTTTGTTCAGTTTTTTAGTTGTTTCAGGTAGGAAGGTAAATTCTATCCCAGTTACTGCATCTTGACTAGAACCTATTGAAACCATCTTCACTTTAGTCCTTTCCTATCCCAAAGTATATTTGGGTCTGAGAGTTAACTACTCTCTTCACTTTTTGTGGGTGTGTGTGTCAACCTGAATATTTCTTTTTTTTTTTTTTTTTTAACCCCCTTACACACACTACCCCTTAACACTATATAGTTGATTCATCATGATCTAATATCCTTTAGTAGACAGGATATTTGGAAGAAGGCATGCAATGGGGTATCTTTCCAAAAGTTCTAGGAAACGGTGTATCTAATGTGATAATTTTTCTACCAACTTAAGAAATTTTCATCTTTGCATTTTACCATCAAGTGCTCCACAGGTCTCCTATACATTATTTCATGTTATTATTTTTTTTAATTAAGAGATATGTAAATAATATTAAAATTTGGTCTTGATTTAAACTTCCCTGTATATAGTAGTATAACTAAATTATATCATTTCTTTTGATTTGTCTTTACGTATATATCTGATAAATGTGAAAGTAGACAGGTCAGGTCTTTAGTTAAGATGCATTCAGAAGGAGAGAAAACTAAATGTTCTACCACTTATAAAGGTTTTATAGCTAGTCTTTTTAGATAAGCACTATATCAGCGGTAGAGACATTTATTGAGGAAGCCTACATTTGACTCTTCACTGGCTAAGGAAATAGGAGTAAAAGTGACTCTAGACTTGATTTTTCATTTATTTGAAATTCTTTGAGAGATACCTACTGACGTTTTCAGAACCTTCTAGTCATAAATTCTGGTAAACATTTGATATCAGACTTTTGATTTCAGTATTGGTAAATTAAATCTCTAGTGACAAAGATTTATAGCAAAAATTACTTGTATTGGTTGAGGCTGTTTGGTGTTTATATAAAGTTTTATTTTGGGAAATATATTAAGATCTAAAAGGATATAAGGAATGAAAGACTGCTTTCATTATCTTGTACTTTCTTAATTGAAATTTTATCACCTTTTAGAATCTAGGGTCATGTAAGCAAAGATGTCCTTTCTTTCAAGTTGATGTTTTTGTTTGGTTGAATTTAACTCACTCTGAATCCTAATTGTATAGCGACTTAATTCATTTTAAAGGTCTTTGGTTTTGTAAAATACGGTACCATACAGCTGAGGGAGAAAGTAAATAGAGCAATCAAAATTTCTTTGCCATTATTGGCATGGTTCCCTCAAGTGGAAAATTCTTTTATATCTGAGATAGTTGTTTAAACTGGGAAATATAATTTTCTTTTTGTAAGCCCGATTTTTTTTCTTTTCTGTTTTTTTTTAAGCAATAGCCACAATAAAAAGGTACAAATGCACATGCTAGACTTGATGAGTTCTATCATCATGGAAGGTGATGGAGTTACTCAAGAATTATTGGACTCCATTCTTATTAACCTCATTCCTGCACATAAGGTCTGTATATTATGAAGATATTAAAGGTTAATGTTGTTTAACAACTAAAAATAGTTGTTTTTCACTGATTGCAATGTCATGTAATTATTCCCACTATCATTCTCCAGTCCCAAATAAAATAATGTAACACACATCAGTCTTGTAGCCGTTGTTTTTAGAAGGTTTACTGATTAACATATTATAATGGTAGAAGATTTTCATTCAGTGAAGTGCTGCCTATTTTCTGGAAAACAAGAATTTTTCACATTCACCACTCATATCGAATGTGGGAATTAAAAGAAGTGAGAGTACTGTCTTGGTTAGGTTTTGGTTGGGGGAGGGTGGTTTATGGGTTTTTATGGAAAGAAAAAAATATTGCCTCCTTTGTAACATAGACGTGGAACATAGGAATTGTATTTCTTTTCAGAATCCATATCCTACATTTTTCTTGGCCATTTTCAGAAAAAGAGATTTGGTAGAAGCAGGAACTATATGGTTAATGTTAAGGGGAAAGAGATGATTCAGAGCTGTGTATTTCTCCCTGTGGTTCCTTTTTCTGTTTCTCTCTGCTAAGTCTTCCTAAGGAACTGAAGGACTTAGCTTTCCACAGACTCTACCACAGGGCCATACTCAGTCTACCTTAGTGATATTCACCTTCTTGCTCTTTTCCTCTAATGGTTCAGTGATCTATTATCAGATGTTAGATGAAAGGTGTATCTAATTACACTTCTCTAATAACACAGTTAATTATTATAAGTTCTTCTCCTGCCTCTAAATATGATTTGCATTTTATTAATTCAAATCTGTAATTGGCCAGAATTTTGAGAGTATGGCAAACAGGGGGAAGTATATGTCAGGCAAAATAAGAAAGGAAAAACTCTGAGGAATAGATAGCATATTTGGTGTTTATATTCTAGTTAGTATTTTTATGATTAAGAAAAAAATATATATATATATATTTCCTTTTAGGAAATAGAAAGGTTGCCTTAATTTTGAGCTAATCTTATTCTTTGGCCAGTAGAATAAAATCTTGGAGCAAGGGTCAAGAATCTGTGGCTTGTGAACCAAATCTGGCCTACTAGCTATTTATGTAAATAAAATTTTATTTGAACACAACCATGCTCATTCATTTTCATTTTGCCTATGGCTGTGCTCAACAGCAGAATTGCATAGTTGCAGCAGTAACTGTATGACTCAAAAAGCCTAAAATATTTACCATCTGGCTCTTTGCATAAAAAGTTTCCTAGCATCTTTTTGGGAGAGGTGCAGGATGATGGTGAATGAATCTCAGTTTGGTCCAAAACTCCCCAAGTATAGAGATATTGATAGGTACTCTTTAAAATGAGAAATCCATTCCAAGTAAGTTTTTAAAAATTAAATAATGTCTTTTCTGTGATCTTTCTCAGACCCTTTAATTTGTTACAGTGTACAGGGAATCTTGAGGAGCAAACACAGTATTCAACATTTCACAAGTATAATTGACCAGCTGTTTTTCTTGAGATACTTTGCAGGTGTACTCTTTCTTAGAGGACATATTGATTAGACAATGAAATACTTAGGATGATGGGTTAGGGTGTCTGTGTGTATTCATTTAGGATTCAGGGGTAGAATTGACAGTTCAAACTGGTTAACCCAAAAACCCTAAGGTCCATTTTCTATTTAATAAAACTAAACATACTATAGGGTTGAGCTTTTGGCTAACTAATGTATGTTTGTTTTTGAATTACAGCACTATTTGTAACTTCTGCATTTAAGACCACTTGTCTAGAGAATATTGGGTAAAACCTTAAATGAGATCCAGTGATATTTTTTGCTTTATAGTTTATAGATTTGAAGATAATAGCGTTATGGTGCTATCTCATAAATTCACAAACTCCTTTGTAACTTTGCATATTTTTATTGTGTTTCAGAACTTAAATAAACAGTCCTTTGACCTTGCAAAAGTCCTGTTGAAAAGGACCGTCCAGACTATTGAGGCATGCATTGCCAATGTATGTATTTCTGTTTATATTTACTCTATAATTGTATAATTCTTAATCCATTGTATTAACTTACTGGGATCTTTTACATATAGTTTTATTTAGCCTATAAACAGTTTCACCTATTTAAAACAAATACATAAAAGAACTGATATATCCAGATGTGACCAAATACAAAATACATATATAAGCTTTGACATTTAAAAAAAAATTTTTTTTTTCAACGTTTATTTATTTTTGGGACAGAGAGAGACAGAGCATGAACGGGGGAGGGGCAGAGAGAGAGGGAGACACAGAATCGGAAACAGGCTCCAGGCTCTGAGCCATCAGCCCAGAGCCTGACGCGGGGCTCAAGCTCACGGACTGTGAGATCATGACCTGGCTGAAGTCGGACACTTAACCGACTGCGCCACCCAGGCGCCCCAAGCTTTGACATTTTTAAATGGCATAAGATAGAAGATATTTTATGAAAACTTGTCTACAACTTCACCCCTTTTACTGCGTTTGTATTTATATTTATCTTTTTATCTCCCCAATATGCTGATCTCTCTTACTTTCTCCTTTCTTTACCTTTGGCTCTCTGTGTCCGTTTATCAGTTAATTCCACTGTTGCACATGTGCTCATACCCCTCTATTTTTTCAGATATGCTATATAAAATTTTGAATTGTCTGTATTTGTATATACCTCTATATTTTGATATTACCTTATTTATAATAGCAATGACTATAAATGTTTTTTGAACTGACATATACCCATAATTTACCTAACCATTTCCTTATTATCTTGCATTTAGATTTTGTTCAATGTTTTCTTTTTAGTAATTAATTTTCTTTGTGAATGTAGCATTTATCTATTGTTGAGTTATTTTCCACATTAAAAAAAAACCCCAAGTGGGAGTATATTCAGTGGTATGGATTGTTAGTATTGTTTATATTACTAAATTAATATTTAAACATGGTAAAACTAAGTTTCTTTTCACAAAAGAATATACAGTGAAAAGTGTCTCGCTTCAACCCTGAGTACCCTTTTTTTAGTTCTCATAAATAACCTCTACCAATAGACTTTCATATATCCTTCCAAAATTACTGTTCTATGCTTATTCATTTTTTGTGTATATGTATTTTTTAACTTGTTAAAACTATTTTTAATTTTTTTTCTATGGTCTGTATAATAAGTATGAATATTACCTAACTTTTCATGTATGTTGCTTTTCAAAGGACATATATTGTTTGATGATACTACCAGAAATATACTTAGGTCAGTTATGTGCAACTTCCTCTTTAGCATTTTTAAATATATTTTTTATAAGTGTGTTATGTATGTTGGCAGGGAGTAGAGGTCTCTTTTAATTTGTGCTTTTGATAGTCTTTGTTTCTTCCCAGCATTCTTTTAAATTATCAGTTAGCTTTTATATCATCACCTTTTCTTTCTCTTGGTCCTCTGAATCCAAATGTATTTGACTTTCTCTGAGTATTAAAAAAAAAAAAAAAAAAAAAATTCAAGGTGCCTGGGTGGCTCAGTCGGTTAAGTGTCAGACTCTTGATTTAGGCTCAGGTCATGATCTCACAGTTTGTGAGATAGAGTCCTGTGACAGCCAGCGTGACCCTTTCTACCCAAGGGTCAGAGAAAGGGAGAAAGAGAGAATCTCAGGTGCTGACAGCACTGAGCCCGTCGCGAGGCTTGATCCCATGAACTGTGAGATCATGACTTGAGCCAAAATCAAGAGTCAGATGCTTAACTGACTGAGCCATTCAGGTGCCCCTAAGTATTCTCTATTATTAAACTAATGGCAAAATTAGTCAGACTTGAATAAAAAACAAAAAGACTGTCTTTAAAATTTTTCTGTTTTAAAGAAATTTCTCTGTAAAATTCTTTATAATGAGTGACAAAACTAAGTTGTTTTGTTTTTATGAAAGTTAAGATTCCTAGAAATGCTGTCTTAATTTGGAAGAAAGCTAATCTTTTTTATCTTTCTCCCTGGACATTCCTATTTTGATATTTAGAGGTTTATTTTAGTGACTGTTCTATCATATATTAGTAATTGAAATACCTGTTTTGTTTCATCCCCTTCAGTTATATATGTAATGCCTAAATCTATGTTATTTAGACACATGTGTATAAAAAATATGTCAAATTTTTTAATTAAATGGATGTTTTATTTTTGTTTACTATCTCCTGTAGTTTTTCAATCAAGTCCTGGTGCTGGGAAGATCGTCAGTAAGTGATTTGTCAGAACATGTATTTGATCTGATTCAGGAACTTTTTGCGATAGATCCGCATTTATTATTATCTGTCATGCCGCAGCTTGAATTCAAACTAAAGGTAGGACTGACTATAATTTTTAAGCCCTTTAAGCTTTAAGAGAAAAATTTATATATAACTGTAAAAGATGTAAATATATAGTTGTTCTATATAAAAGAATAAAACGTGAGTTCAACTTCTTACATTTAGTTAAGGTATACATTTTTTAATCATTTCAGTAAAACAGTCTCTCTCATTTGGGTGTCATAGAATTATATTGGAAAATTATAACTCTCCTAGTTGCTGAATATCTGATAAACACAATGACACAAATTATAGGTATGCAAAATGGTATTATCCCTTACAATACATATTGTTATTAAATAGTATTTATTATTATGTAGGTATGTTTTAGAACTTCAAAAGATTTCAAACTGAGTGGTCAAAGAGTCTTGATTTAACTGTATGAACCTTCCATAGTATAGATCAAGGACAAAAATTTTACTGTATGACTTAGGGCATACTCTTTTTTTTATGGCCAACTCAACGAGGAATTCATAACTCCTCAAATATATGAAAACTTGACACTTGATCTCGTATCCCAATCACACTATAGGAGATAACAGCTTATATTTGCTTAATATTCTGGACTTTTTGAAAGGCTTTATTATATATCCAGTATCTTACTTGATCCTTAAATCAAACTGTGGTATAGTTAGGACCAACATTATGGTTTTGATTTTTGAAGTGAAAACCTTAAGATGAAGTATTTTGCCCAGTTACACAGTTAAAACAGATTTGAGGGGCACCTGGGTGGCTCAGTTGGTTAAGTGTCCAACTTCAGCTCAGGCCATGATCTCACATCACGGTTTGTGGGTTCGAGCCCTGCCCTGGAATCTGTGCTGACAGCTCAGAGCCTGGAACCTGCTTTAGATTCTGTTCTCCCTCTCTCTGCCCCTCTCCCACTCATGCTCTGTCTCTCTCAAAAATAAAATAAGCATTAGAAAAAAATAAAAAGATTTAGGATTAGAACTCCAATTTTTAGACTTTTTAAAAAACATGTGTACATGATAATTAAGAATTGTCCATATTGTCTTTATTATAAATATTCATTATTTATAGTATAAAAGGACATCGTACCAAGCTTCTAAGAAACTCTGTTATATCTTGGGGTGGGGGGGGGTTATAAATAAAAAAAATAAAAAGAGACCCTGTTATGTGGAAAATATCACATGAAGAACAAGGGTTTTTTTTTATTTTTTAATATTAAGAATTTAACAACAGCCTAAAGATGTTCCCATATCAAATTATTTCTAGGTATAAGGCATTAAAATTTTTTCTCTCAATCTCTTCATACAGTCTGAATATGAAAACTCACACCTCTTCAATCCTTAAACAAGATTGCCATGATAGATGGTGGGAAGGAATTAAGAACTAGATTTCTAGGTTTCTTTGTGTGGACTTAAAGTAACTGAGGGAGACACCAAGTGATTTTTGCACCAAAAAAATTTTACCATAACTATAACCATATTCCAACTTCACTCAAGGAATATATTTTACATTTTAAAAAGGTAGGGGGGCAAGTTTTCATTCAGTTTCAGTAGTTAAAAATATAGATATGAAATGTCACATCATTTGAAGTAATCACTAAACTACTGAAGTAGTTACCAGTAGAATAAAACTTCTACTTATTTTAGTTTTTGACATTTAAGAGATAGATTGATTTTTCTTTAAAAAAATAAATCATGTTGATTAGTTGATTGGGCTTACTAAAAGATTCTAATCTGTATTGTTGTCACATTGCTTGAGAAAAACTTCATCAAAGAAAATCATTTTTATGATTATAAATGTTAAAGCTTGATATAGTTTTCATTTTTACATGTTTGATAAGTGTGCCTCTCTTACCCACAAAACCCCTATTCCTGAAAGATAAGCCATTCGTAACAAAGACCATATCCCATGCCTTTATTTTTTTAATGTAGTATCTTTTTCCATTAATATTTCTTTATTTGATTTCTGGTATTACTGGTATTTCTGGTATTCAAAAACAATTTGAATGTTTGAAAAAAATTAGCAATTGCTTTTAGTTACTGTCTTTGTTTTCCTAGTGAATATGTGATTTTTAGTATATGTGCTGCCGAACGAAGTGAGCACATGAATATGTGATTTTTAAAGTTTCACATACCATATGGTTTCAGAATAATTTAATTTCTATTAAGATGTGACATCACTAGTGAAATTGGAACAGAATTCATAGCATATATTGATTTAGGATAAGAAAATTGGAGGCCTTTATCGAAAAACAACTTCAAACTAAGTTTTGATTTTTTTTTGTAGCGTTCAGTTCACCTGACCTTTAAATCTTCTAAAAATTCTTGCTCTTCCATTAAAATGAGTTTTCCTGAATCATGACATTCTTCAGTGTCCTGTTCTCCAGTAAGTTAGGGGATCCTCATTTAAAATTTCATATATCAAAATTTTAGTTGATATGAGTTTACCCTGGAGCTCAAATGGCAGGAAAGATTTCTTACAAGAAAACTTACTAGGGTGGGAATTATTTGCAGCTTTTCCCTTCACAGAATTTTTTCTCAAACTCTTAGGGAATGTTAGAATTGAATGATTATCTTCATATTTCTACATTATAGATTGCAAACAAGCAGTTGGAGGGGCCATAAATTAGCAGTTGTAGGGGGTGTGAAATAAGAGCAAAGAACCAAATGATCTAACATGGACTCACATCAATTTCTACATAGTAAGTAAGAGCATATGAGCATATGATATTTTAAAATTCTCGTCATTGTAAGCAGAAATAGGAAATTGTAGCTTCTTGGGAATATATCATGTTGTTTTCTATAATCTGATGAATAAACCTTGACTTCATTTATTTTCTCTTTTTCCTTAGAGCAATGATGGAGAAGAACGATTAGCTGTTGTTCGACTTTTAGCTAAATTGTTTGGTTCTAAAGATTCTGATTTGGCAACACAGAATCGTCCTCTTTGGCAATGTTTTCTTGGACGGTAAGAGGACATATAGTTCTATGGATTCTAATTTTTACGTTTCAGAGGCCAGTCAGTATGGTCTGCTTGATTAAAACCATACATTTCAAAACTTCAATTGATACGTTTGTTTTTTAGTGTCTATGTTGCTGTTCTTGGAGAACAAATTGTAGATCAGATTTTTTATGAAGAAATGCTTATTATTTTACTTACCACATAACATTTTTTAATCTTTCTGTGCTAAAATAATGTCATTAGGCAACATCTGAAAATGTTCAGTCTTAAGATTTTTAAATCATGAGACTGAAGACAATGATCCAGGCCATGCCATTCCTCAGTCCAGCAATGTATTCATTTACTAGTGTTTATCTTTTAGGTTTGTAGCTTATCTAATTGAATGATGTATGTTGTGAACTAATGTGGTATTATATGACTTTGAAATTGAAAATAATTGCTCTTCATTCAGATAGCTTTTTTTTTTTAAGTTTATTTATTTATTTTTAGAGAGTGAGAGTGCACAAGCAGGAAGGGGCTGAGAAAGAGAGAGAGAGTTCGAAGCAGCTCTGTGCTGTCAGCGCAGGAGCCAGATGTGGGGCTCGAACTCATGAACCATGAAATCATGACCTGAGCCAAAATCAAGAGTTGGACACTTAAGCAACTGAGCCAGCCAGGCACCCAATTCAGATAGCCTTTAATGTTCTTTCTCAAGAATCTAGAATTACTAGATTCTGTTCAACATGATGGTAAGGTTGAAAAATATGAAATTTATCAGATTCCCTCTTGCATTCCCTGTACATGTTGCTTTGCTTCAAACCATGAAAAGCCAGTTTTTACTGTTAGTATTCTGGAGAACATTTTAGATTTATCAATTCAACTGGTTCAGAAGGTGGGCTTAGAAATTATGTTAAGATAAATTCATTATAATAATCGTAAGTTAAATATTACAGTATAACAAACAAATCTGAGAAATCTCTGACACTGACATAATGACAGTCTTAAGTTACTTTCCCAGAACAGACCATTCTGAAGGTCTTTAAATGCTATTTTGAATAATGAAACTTGATTTTATGAGAACTTAGAGATAATGAAGCAACTGTACTTGTCAGTAAACAGAAGAGTGATTTTTGTCCTTGTGATTGCCTCAGTGTTTATAGCAAAACAATCACTTGTAAAAACTAAATCAGCTGTAAGCAGTTTCTTATATTCATAATTTTACATTCACTGCTATATCTAATAATCAGTCTCTGATTCATAGAAACAAAGAAGTATTACCAGTTTTACCATATTATTTACCTTAGCTATTTAGCAGTAAGTGTTTTGATACTTTGTAATTTACTTGATCATAAATGGTAATGTTTTCATTTTTTTCTGGCAGTTAGAAGATCATTAATCCTAGGGGCACCTGGGTGACTCAGTCAATTAAGCGTCAAACTCATGATCTCATGGTTTGTGAGATCGACCCCTGCACGGAGCCGCCTTGGGATTCTCTCTCTCCCTGTCTCTCTGCACCCCATCCCCCCCCACTTGTGCTCGCTCTCTCTCTCTCTCTCTCTCTCTCTCTCTCTCTCAGAATAAATATTTTAAAAATATTTTAAAAATAAAATTATAAATCCTAAATGCACGATTTATTAAAGTAAAATTGTTTAAGGAAGTAAAAGGCCATGGACGTAAATGTTTATTAAATAACTTTAATTGGTTATTTTATGAGATTACTTCAAAAATAAAAATATTTCTTGCTTTTTAGAATCACTTTATTTATAATTAATAAATGTTTTTTAAATTGCCCATAATAAATTTTAAATTTGAGAATTGCTGAGCTTAACTCTTTATTTACATTTGTGGATCTACATGAAGTGTTTCATACTTATTGCAATTTTACAATGTACTAGACCTTTTAAAAGAGCATTTAAATACAAGTTTATCGGAGGGTTTGAAACTTTTTTGTTGTAAGGCAGCATGACACAAGCATTTTATAAAATCATCTTTGAACTTCTGGATCTGCCTCTCTCTTGCTTTCTACCTCTTATTCCTCCTAGTATTTTCCCTCTATAAACTTCTTTCATGTAGATTTTTTAGGTTTTAAATATTTATTTTTTGTTTGTTTTGTATCATTTTAGGCTGTTAAATTTGGGGCACTACAGAGTTAGATAGTGTGGGTTGAGGGATATGTTTATACTTTTGTTTGTTTTGGTGTGGTAAACATTCTGTTTTCAAAAATGTTTTTGTGAAAATATGTATTTCTTTATATTCTACCTTCAGAACCCATTAACTGTCATAATAATTAACAGCCATTTATATAATGTGGATATACCTTATTTGACAGTAATTATGTTGCCTTTACAACTAATCTTTAGCAACTATTTCCATGTAGATTTAATGATATTCACGTTCCTGTGAGATTAGAAAGTGTGAAATTTGCCAGCCACTGTTTAATGAATCACCCAGATTTAGCAAAGGATCTCACAGGTAAGCTGGCTGATTTATTACAAATATGGGAGCAATTACACAAATACATTTAGATGGGAGCTTTGATCTTACATTTAGTTTCTGAATAGGTTTTAACTCTGACACTATTTCAGATTTCTATCAGTCATGAACTATAAATGATTTTATGTTTGTACAATAAAATTATATTTGAAATCTTCATATTGTAATCCTTTGGAATTTTTTGGAAATCGTAATTTGAGGAAGTAGACATTGGATTTGGCACAAATCATTATACCTATGTGATAATTAAATATAGTAACATATCTAATAGTAAGTGGAAAAGTATCTTCTGGAGTAGACTAGAATTTCTCATTCTTCACTTGAACTTAGAGCATTTGAACTCACTTATTTGGTGTTAGTAAATAAATGCTTTTATCAAAATGGCATTTACCAAAAAAGAGGTATTGTAACTTAAGTTTTGAACTATATAAATCAGATATTGCTTTGTGATTTGACTTTTCCAGAGTAGTTGAGGCAAAATACATTCTTTATTAAGATGTGACTTTGCAGTAATAGCTACCTAGTGTGGTCTAGTTTATTTTGTGATTATGTAGGGTATTGCCTCCTCAAAAATAAAATTATTTTAATTCATGCCTCATTTTACAAACATTGTTTTGGTATGGATAAAAACATAAAGCATTGGTTTTTTCTGTCATTCTGAACATGACAAATATCATAACTAACATTTAGCTTTAGTTTTTTTCTTATATTACAGAATATTTGAAAGTTAGATCACATGATCCAGAAGAAGCAATTCGTCATGATGTCATTGTTACTATAATAACAGCTGCCAAAAGAGACCTTGCCTTAGTGAATGATCAGCTACTTGGCTTTGTAAGGGAAAGAACACTGGATAAACGGGTAAAATCTGAGGAATTTTATTCTTTTGTAATTTGCTATATTTAAAGTGTTTGTTAAATACAATAGGAATTATTCCCAGTGTACCTAAAACTTTTATGTGTGAAGTTCAAATCAATACAGTACTAAGTAAAAATCTAAAATTTTTTATGTTTTCTGTGTATCTTTTAATTACCTTTACAAATGAATACATTGGGTTCTATAGCTTTTCAGATATTAGGCATGGGTTTGTCTTCTAGCCTACCTTTATAAAAAAGAGCAGCTCAATTAAAGTTTTATTTTACCTTTTCACTTATATGATGAGTTTCAAAAGAATAGTGATTGATCACCTATGTTGTTGTTTTTTTTTCTTATAGTTAGCATTTTCAAAATTGACATGTTATATAAACTTAGCTGGGTCTATCACTCATTGAATTAAAAGAATATGTTACTTTATATGAAAATGATATTTCTGTATTGCTTTGCTAAGCTAAGGGCAGAAATGATAGTTCTTTAGTTACTTTTTTGGGTGATTTCCTCTCTCTGGTTACAGTTAAAAACATGGGTTGATAAGAGTAGTACTAAGAACAACAAAAGTGGTTCCTAAGGAATAGTGTCAACTATAAGCAAGAGACAGACGTGCAAGGCAGGCTGATTAGACATGCTTCTTACTAACATCTTTAACAGAGGTTGCCTTTGCAGTGTGCTATTTTATTTGATGCATAGTTTAAAACACACTGTCCTCCTGAAACCAGTGTCATTTAGTAATAATTTCAGAGTAAAACTACATTTCTTGGATATGAAATATAGCAAGAGGTATTTATTCTTTCTTTTAAAATAGAGGAGGCAAATATGTAAAGTGGGCACTGTTGAACATATTCAACTGTATCAGTAATTCTAACTTTGAACAAGTTTTCCCTCTTGGCTTTAATTTAAATGAAATGATACCCTACCTAGTGATTAGCTGGTAACTCTCTCCCCAACCCCATACACACACTTGATTTAAGGTATTACCATTTGTGTTACTTCCTCCTTTTAGTAACATTTCACTCCAGCTTCTGTAAATGTTTATACTTTCCGAAGGAGTTAAATAAATTAATCTTCCTGAGGGTGCATGGTATGGTCATATAGCATCTACTAGACATTTTAGGACCTGGATTTTGGTGTAATAAATTAGATGGCCCTGGGTATAGCCTTTCTGAAATTTGTTTTCTCCTCTATAAAATGTGAGGACAGGACTTAATCTTTAGATTTCACTGCTTACATTCTTTGGTTTCATGTGAGAAATGTCACACGACATCCATTACTTGTTGTATGGGGACAGAGTTTCATTCATCTACTAAATAGCCTAAAAATGAGGAAATTGTACAAAAAATTATAAAGAAATATTAATGTAAATAAACCAAAGATAATATGTTCTGACTTGTTGGGATAAATATCTTTTCTGGTTTTGTTTTGTTTTGTTTTGTTTTACTACATCTCACTATCATGGTTCTAACTGTAGGTTTTTATAGTCTCCTTTTTTATCTACCTTCCTCCTACTACCTTTCTTTCCTCTTTGTAAACCGTTCCAGTCTCTAGAAGTCCCAAAGAGTCTTCCAGTAACTAGTAGTATGTGGCTAGGTAAATCATTTGCCCATTTAATCTATAAAGTAAGGAAGTTCACTTAAGATGATCGCTAAGGTACTTTCCAACTTTGTAATTCTAAGATCTTGATATTAAATTTTGCTCTTCTTATTCTGAGTTAATAACAAAAGAAATTTAATTAGGATACAGCATTCCAGATGATAGGGCTTTTGGTTGCAGAGTAAATCACACACTTTCTCTTTTACCTTTTAATCACTTCTAAAACTTGGGCACATTTTTTAAGACAGAATCTAATGAAGTCTTCTGTAAGATTTACTACTGATGGCTTGGCTGTGAGGGAAATAAAATTGGTAGGTTGATGTAGTAGTATTTGCATTAGACAATTTTTAAAGTAGTCAGATTTATAAATAAGAACCTGTTCAGTGTTGGTAAAGCAATTTGTTGCTTAGGAAAATAAATATTGTGCTAGTTTATATACATGTAAGTCTGATTGTACAACCTAGTTGAAGAAATGGCAATTTTTTACAGATTAGCATTCTAAAGTTTGGTATCTCACTCATTCAATAAACTATACTTTTTAGTGGCGAGTAAGAAAAGAAGCTATGATGGGTCTTGCTCAGCTTTATAAGAAATACTGTCTTCATGGTGAAGCAGGAAAAGAAGCTGCAGAGAAAGTCAGCTGGATAAAGGACAAGCTTTTGCATATTTATTATCAGAATAGCATCGATGACAAGTGAGTCTAATATGTTGGTAGAATGGTTGAATATAAAAATGCTTTTAATTTTTTTAACATAATTTACTTCTCTTTTATAATTATTTCTAAATTTAGAAATCACTTTATTGTATTTATACATACTATATTTAAATAAGACTAGCAATAATTGTCAAGTAGCATAATTAATGAAATAGACACGGGCTTCAGAGTCAGACCAGAGGCCAGATGTTCATTTTGCCCCTTATTAGATGTGTGTCTTTGCACAACCGTCTTCTGTATATCTTGGTTTTATCTAAAAAAAAGGAGTAATAATAAAGCTTTCCTTACAAGATTGTAATGTAGATTAAATAAAAAATGAACATAGAGCTCCCTAGCCCAATGCCTGGCAATACAGCACTATTCAGTAACTGCTAGTTGTTATGCTTCCTTTTTTGAAACACTGTAAATATTAATAGAGGTAGTACTGTGGTGTTTTTTTTTTATTGAGGTATAATTGATACATAGCATACTAGTTTCAGGTGTGTATAACATTCTATATTTGTATATATTGGGAAAAGATCACGATATGGCACCTTAGTTACAAATTTTTTTTCTAGTGATAAGGACTTAGGTTGTTTTCATTTTTCAAGTTTTACTTGTAATTCTGTTTTTAATTGCAGTGATGATTTTGGCTTTTGCAGAATACCTGGAATGTTTTGTTACATTAGACTGACTGCTTTGGTATCATTGGCTGTGCATTTCATTGATGAATGAGGGTCTCTTGTATTTTCTTATTCCAGTGATATTGAATAATAAATATAAGCTTAGCAAGAAAGTTATTGCAGTATTGGTAAGGAATTTAGACTGTGGAGAGAAGAGAGATCAGATGTGCCCAGGAAAAGCTAACTTTTCAGGAAGCAATATGAAGGAAGATGCTTCTGATTTTATGTAATGACACCACGGGGAAAGAGTTGAACTATAACTAGAGGAAGTTAATGTTTTTGTTTTTGACAATTAGCTGTTCTTGATTGTTAGCTTTATATGTAGTGTTAAGTAATTTACTATTATAGATCAGGACTGATGAAGAAGAATAGGTGGAACAGCCTAGCACCTTGTGTTTAGGAGTAATGTATGACCCTTTTAGAACAAATGTTCCACACTGACAAAAAGTAAAGTCACAAATCGCAACTCGCTGTAAGTTTAAAAATAACTAGTCCACGGTACCTGCCTGGCTCAGTTGGTAGAGCATGCGACTTGATCTCATGGGTTGAGCCCTATGTTGGGCATAGAGATTGCTCAAAAAAAAACAAAAAACAAAAAACAAAAACAAAACCCAACCCACAACTGTACTCCAAGAAAAGGAACCAGTCACATAATAATATTTTCCATTGTATTTGCACATATAGGCATCACCATTTGCACATATAGGTCTGATATTTTTGCATAAGATGGTTAAAATATAAAATGCCTGTTGCTTCTAAAAAATAGAATAATTATATTATTGGTGGGTATTTTTTGTTTCATAGACTGTTGGTAGAGAAAATCTTTGCTCAGTATCTTGTCCCCCACAACCTGGAAACAGAAGAGAGAATGAAATGCTTATATTATTTATATGCTAGTTTGGATCCAAATGCTGTCAAGTAAGTTACTTTTTAAGTGAATGTTTGGAGTAAAGATTTTATAAAATTACTTCACCTTATCTAATTGTTGTTGATGGGGTTGTTGCTTCTTCTAGTTGAATCAGGAACCTCAGGTAAATATTTATAGAGAAAAATTTCACAAGTTCAGGTAAATTTAAAAGCAAAAATATTCCTATGTACATAGATAGTATTTTGGCACCTGAGTCCGAAATATATATATCGTTTCAGGGATTCAAAGGAATCCCTATGTCAAAATTACTTTTGTCTGCCTGTTGACTGGAGTCTGAATTACACTATTGGAGCTTTACAATACTATGTCTAAGAACTAAGTACTACTTCTTTAGCAAGAGAGCATATCCAGATCACCTCTATGTAGAAGGACCATATGATTGGTAGTCTGAACTGGGATATTTTTGAGACTGAAAGGCACTATTAATATTTTTGATCAGACAGTTGATATAAACTTTAACTGTCCTAGGCCACTGGGATATGTGGTCACTCCACTGTAATAAAGCTTTTTAAAAAGTAAATAAGTCCTGTTGTTGAGATACCTGGTTCTTCTGAAAAGAACCTCAGCATGTGTGTGTGTGTGTGTGTGTGTGTGTGTGTGTGTGTGTGTGTGTATGTGTGTGTGTTTATTACAATATGTGTATATTTTGTATATTTATCTTTTAACTTTCATATAATTTCAAATTTACAGAAAGACTGCAGCAATAGTACAGAGCATTATGATGTCCTTATACCCAGATTCATCATTTGCTTTATCATTTGCCATTTGCATATACTTTTTCTTTATCTCTACATAAATATTTTCTTCTGAACCATCTGAGAGTAATTTGCAGACATTAGATCCCGTTACCCCTAAATATTTCAATGTATATTCCCTAAGAATAGGATATAACCAGAGTATTCTTGACAAATCAAGAGATTTAGCATTGATACAATATTATTGTCTAATCTAATATGTATTTAAATTTCCTCAGTTGTCTCATTAATGTGCTTTATGGGGTTTTTTTTTCCCCCCCTTTCTAGTATTACAGATTGCATTTGGTTGTCATGTGTCTGGTCTCTTAACTTGAAGCCATTGCTCTCTCTTTCTTTGTCTTTTAGGACTTTGATGACTAGGGAAGAGTATTGCATAGTCCAGTCCAGTTATTTTGTAGAATATTCCCTCAATTTGGGTTCATCTAGTGTTTCCTCATTATTAGATTAAGTTTATACATTTTCAGCAGAAATTCTACAGAAGTAACGTAGTATCCTTAGTGTATCGTGTAAGGAGGCATTAGCCATCATTTGTTTTTAATTTGTGAGTGATTCCTAATGCTCACTGTAGATAGTAAATCCCTGGCCTAAGGTTTAGTCTCTGTTTATATTTCAGAATATTGGCAAACAATACTCTAAGATAGACTAATATCTCAGAGGTCCTCTAGACACCTGGAATTATGGACTGTGTTTGTGAGAGAAGAAAATCTGCTTTCATAGAGAGAGTAGTCTAGAGTAAACACACTCAAGTTAAATTTGGTTCCTTGAATCTACATCATTTCTAAGAAGTTCATTTTTCCAGCCTTTCATACATATGTCTTAGCTTGCCATGAAAAGCCTTTACAATCTGATCCTTTTCTACAGTATGTTCCAGCTTCCTGATACTACTCCATTCATAGTCTGTGTTCCAAATCTGTAATTTTTTTTTAAGTTTCCTTTGTTGCAGGCATTTTGATGACATTTTATCTTTTATGCCAGAACATTCTAGCTATCTCTGCTTAGAATGTCTTTCAGTCCCTTCATTTACCTGGAAAGATTTTTTTCATCCTCCTAAACTTCTCAAATATTTTCTCTCATAAGAAGGTTTACGTTTACCATTTTAAACTAACCTGTCTTGGGGCGCCTGGGTAGCTCAGTCATGAGCCATCAGTCTTGATTTTGGCTCGAGTCATGGTCTCCCGGGTTGTAGGTTTGAGCCCCACATTAGGCTCTGCATTCACAGAGTGGAGCACAGAGAGCAGAGCCTGCTTAGGATTCTCTCTTCCCTCTCTCTCTGCCCATCCTCTACTCTGTCTCTCTCTAAAATAAATAAATGTTAAAAAAATTTTTTAAACTAACCTGTCTTAATCCTAATAAATAAATGTCAGTGCTGGTGCTTAAAATTTTAGGTAGATATACAAGCATGGTGTATTTATACAAGGCAACAAGAAAAGTAGGATGGAGTAGTTACCAGAATTGTTATATTACGTTATCTCTTTTTCATGCTTATAACTTTATTAACAGAGCTCTCAACGAAATGTGGAAGTGTCAGAACATGCTCAGAAGTCATGTACGAGAACTATTGGATTTGCACAAGCAACCTACAGTAGGTTCATGATTTGTTTAAATTAATAGTTTGTTATGGTCATTATTCAGTTTTTCTCTAGTTACATATAATGAAGCAAGCAAAAAGTATTTTGAGTATTTTCCAAATGTCAGTTACACATAATTTCTGTAGTTTTCTAAGCAAAATTTTCACTGTAAATGAATATAACAAAATTTTATTTTCTAGCATGAGCAAAGAAATGGTGATGTCTAGTTTATCACTTTAGATACTAAGCATTTATACATAGTTCATCAATTTTCAAATAATTAGAATTAAGTCTCAAGATAAAATTCTATATAAAGTCATGGGTTTTTTTTTTACTCCCATGATTTTTTGGTCCTTCAATATAGAGTCAGTATCAAATCCAGTGCCAATCCTATAAATATGCCAAAGTCAAATTAACAAAAAAAAATTCTGCCCAATGTTTTCTGGAAGATGGGGGAAAGAAACTTGAGTAATTTCTTAATATATTTCTCAATGTGTTGCTAGAATAGGTGTTCTTAACTAGGGAATCATAGACAGAGACCCTTCAAAGATCTATTGATGCTAAAGCAAGGGTTGGCAAACTTTTTTTGTAACTGATGAGGTTGTAAAAATTTAGGCTTTGCCAGCCATAAAGTCTTGGTGAACTTCTCAACTCTGCCTTTATAAAATTGCAAAAGCAGTCATAGACAGTATGTAAATAAACAGTGTGTGTTTCAGCAAACCTTTAATAAAAACAGATGGTCTGTAGGACCATAGTTTACCAATTTCTGATCCAAATTACTCAAATTTCATACTTTATTGTGTTGGACAATACGGAAGTACTTTTTGTATATGTGCTGCTGAAGCGAGCACCAGAAGTACTTTTTGGAAAGGAGGTGATTTTCTGAGTTGTTTTTTTTTTGTTCGTTTGTTTGTTTTGAGGTTATTTTAGTAATAGGTCATCAAATAGATAATAGAACTATTCAGGAAGAATTTTTTTTTCCTATTCACATTTTTAGTTAATTTTCTTTGATGTATGGTTTCATAGTAATTTTGGTATGATAATTGTTTCAGTTATCTTCAGTTCAATCTTCTGGCAAGATGTTTTCTCTATGGAAATTGTATATTCCTTTTTTAATTTTTAAATACCTTCCTTCTGACATCACCTTTCCTTCTGTTTGTCCTGACTTAATAGTTGTTGCTACTCCACAATTTTTTGTTACCAACTTCTGGTATAGATTTTCTGGTGGCTGGTTTGTGATGATTTTTTTTTTTTTTTTTTAATTTTAAAAAAGGTATAATACTGAGTTTGGATTTTCTTACAGAAATTTGTTCATATGACTTCTTTTTGTTTTAAATTTCAGTCAGAGGCTAACTGTTCTGCCATGTTTGGAAAACTGATGACCATAGCAAGTGAGTTTGCTTATTCATTCCATATATAACATAATAAACATCAAAACAGGCAAATAACTTACCCAATGGGACAATTTAATACCAAGTAAAAGAAAATAATTCAGCATAATTTTTAAGAGAGCTTGCTCTTAGTTTAGCAGAGTAGTTTTTCTTTTATAATACTGATTCTCTTTCATTTTTATAGAGAATTTGCCTGACCCTGGGAAAGCACAAGATTTTGTGAAGAAATTTAATCAGGTTCTCGGTGATGATGAGAAATTGCGGTCTCAGCTGGAGTTATTAATCAGTCCAACCTGTTCTTGCAAACAGGCAGATGTTTGTGTGGTTAGTAAATTATACTTGTACATTTGTTCTTTTAGCTTTGCTTATTGAAATTTATATTTCATTAAAACCTGCCTTACATAAATTATTTGTGTTAATTTAACTATAATGTGAGCTCTAAATTACTCAGGAGTATATCTGTGATCAGCTTAGTTGTCTCACCAGTGTTCAGCCAAATTCCAGGGAAAACACTAGAGAACTAAGCTAGGGAGATTGGTCCTAGGAATTGAGCAAGACAGTATGCTTTGCATTTAGTAGACATTTGTTAATGTAAATAGAACTTTCTAAATCCTTGTGTGTGCATACAGTTTCTTCACTTCTGTATTAGGATGGAGATAACCCTTGTCAATAAATTAGCAACAGTTACATTGTCATATATGCATTTATAGAGAAGGTAATTTCCCATTTAGGCTTTTGTCTTCATTCTATTCCTGGATTCTTTATTTTATAGAAAACCAGTATTCATTGAAAATATCAGGAAAGAACTTCATCCATTTTTTTATTCAGCATTTTATGAGTTTTGTGTTTGAATTTCACCTATACCATTTACTACCAGTGTGACCTTTAGTAAGTTCAATATTTTGTAGCCTCATTTTTCTCATCTATGTGTGAAAACCTCACAGGATCGTTAGAAGATTGTGTGTGTGTGTGTGTGTGTGTGTGTGTGTGTGTGTGTGTGAGAGAGAGAGAGAGAGAGAGAGAGAGAGAGTCCTAATACATGGCCCTTTAGGATTTAAATACATTGTATTTCTGTGGTATAGCGCATATATTACAACTGCTATGTTGGGGACTAGGCTTACAGAGATGAATAAGAGAAAAAAAATATTTCAGATACTTATGCCTAACTTTGTTCTAGAAAGAATTAGAGTGGGATAATTATGTAATAAAGGGATGAGGACTATGATACATGTGTATAAGAAATGGTATGAAAGCATGGTATAGGTATTTTTTATTCATTCTAGGAATACTGGGTCACTAAGTGGATCTAAAAAGACCAGGAATTAGGAAAAGATGAGGGGAAGCCAAGTTAGGGAAGAGAACAGTGGACTCTTCTTTTGGGTCTGGGAATATGGATATACCAACCACCCAGACTCCCTCAACCTTTGCACTTCTGAATGAGTGGTTTGCCGAAAACATTTAAAGGTTTCATTTACTTCTTTGAGATTTAGAATTCTAGCTCCAGAGTGCTGTGTCCTGCAGGGCATCAACTAATATAATTGGATCATAGAATGAAATAGCTTGAAAAGACCTTAGAAATAGTTGGTTTAAGCATTTGATTTTACAAATAAAGACATTGAATTTTAAGGTTTCTTATCCAGTATTTTACATCTGGTGATAGTGGCTGAGCTTCAGATAGAGTCTAGATCTATCATAAGTCCACAATTGTGTTCTTTCTATACATTCCATTGTTTACCGGAAGAGCCAGTTCAAACTGAGTACTGCTCAACAAATGTGCACCTTGAGAAAGAACAATCAGGTGGTGTTTTTGGTCTGAGAGAAACAGAAATTAAGCTTGAGTTTGAAAAAATGGCAATAACATGAATTCCTACTATTTGTCAGACCATAAATATTTAAAAGTTTCTAAATCCAAAAAGTATATGCAAAACAGATGTTTGTAACCAAAATATCTCAGGATGAATACCACAGCCATGCAGTGTAGCCAATCAGTGCTCCTGATTTTAGCAACCAGGAAAGTAGAGATGAGGACTGCAGTTGCACTGGAAAGAGCAAGGTGATGATACTTTTTTGGAGGGGAAATTATTCTGAAGATATTTTAGGTAATGGTCCACAGAATAGCTAATAGAAGTCTATTCTAGAAGACTCTTCACATTTTTTAGTTTGTTTTCTTTGGTGAATGGTTTCACAGTAATTTGTTTTCTGGCTTTTACATGAGCATTGTGTATTCTGAGCACATTATTTAACTTATCTGTATATTGAGTATAAAATAGGATTTATAATACTCTTTACACACTCAGGAAAACACCACTGTTAGTTTTTGCCATTTTCCAGAATATCTATATCCTTTTGTCCTTCTCCCCAAGGGCTACTGGTATTAGTTATATACATCCTCTATTATCACATTCTTTTTTCTTGCTGCTTTCATTCTGAAATAGAAGAAAAGAATAAAGAAATACACAAAATTTAGTTTCTGTCATTCTGTGTAGCTTTCATTCTCAGAATTTCTCTCTATCCCCTACTAATGTGTATGTATCACCACTTCCTTTTTTTCTAAATGACAATCACTTCTTCTCAAGAAGTGAACATTACTCAGTAACAAGAGTTTTGTAGGAATGGAGATCTAATACTTTGAGCAAGGAATAACAATAGACCCATACTATGGCTTAATACATATATACACGATGGTATAGTGAGAGAAGATGAGCAGTGGTATTGCAGTGTGTGCTGTTCAGGTTTGCTTTCCCTTTGCACTTCAGGTATTGAGTTTCCACACCTTTATTTTAGGGAAAGATCACATATTTGCTATAGCATGAGCTCTGCTTGCTATTTGATGCTCTAGCATGACCATGGCTCCTAAATTTCAAGATTTTCCAGTAAGCTTATTAATGGAGCATTTGAGACAGTCCTAGGTTTAAATTCCAGCTGTACCATTTACTACCATTGTGACTGTTAGTGAGTTACTCAGTATTTCTGAGCCTCCTTTTCTTCATCTATAAATATTATCAACCTCATGAGATTGTTAGAGTAAGATGGAATGAAATTTTGTGTATGACTTAAAATAAGACCCTTGTGCTACCCCATAAGATGTAAATAAATGGTAATTTTTGTGGTACTACATATACATGACAAACACTGGCAATTCTTAAAATAAGTGGAAAGGGATCACAAATCTCCATCTTTTTAACGGTCTCAAAGTGATTCTGCTAGAGTACTTCACAGATCACACCTTAAAAAACCCTTCTACAGGGTTATCTGAATATGCATTGTATCTTCTGAAGGCCAAATTTTGGGTTGTCCCTTGATCAAGCCTACACCATTATAATGCACTGCATAATTTAGTAAATTGTATTATACATAGTCTCTCACTGAGGTTGTAGTTTAGGTGACAGAGGCAGGCAAATATTTCAATAGAGAATATAGCGTGGTAAGTATTCTGAAAGAATCATGTCCTTTGTAACACAAAGGAACAGCCCCCATTCCAGGCCAGGGTGGAAATTGGTTGGAATAGCTTACTCGAGAATAAGTGGTTCCTGAATTGAATCTTAACAATTATGTAAGTAGGGATTAGACCACTACATCAAGAATGACTGGCTGTATTTCTAGCCTCAGTAACTGGATATCGGAAAAGATATTGGAGGGATAGAAAAAGATAACGATGTGTGGCCTCTCAGCAGTTGTGTTTAGAAGTCTGGAATTCAAGACTGGTTGGTATAGTTCCTAGAGGAGGTAAAGAAAAGAATGGAAAGGGAGAGAGATGCTAATGCATGCTATTTAGTAACAATCATCAAATGTTTCTTGTTTTCTTTTAATTTAATCTTTCTATAGTTAGAATGATATACAGGGGTGATGTGATTTATAGTAAGAAATATATATTTGGTCTTTGTCTCCCATTTCTGGTACAGAAGTAAAAACCCTTTAAGTTACCGAAGTGCAGAAAGCCACGTAGGTGTCTTTTGTTATGTTAATGTGGTGTCTTTAGCAACTAGGCCTAAGGATGGGGACTGGTTGCCTCTGGAGCCAATTACATGATAAGAGGGTTGGAAACTGAGGTCAGTCACCAATGGCCAATGATTTGATCAATCAACCTATGTATTGAATCCTCCATAAAAACTAAAAAAGACAAAGTTCAGAGAGCTTCCGGGTTGGTGGACATGTAGAGATTTGGGGAGAGTGACAGACTCACAGAAGGAATGGAAGCTCCCTGTCCTTTCCACATACTTTGCCCTATGCATCTCTTTCATCTGACTATTCCTTAGTTATATATCCTTTTATAGTAATCTGGTAAGTAAAATATTGCTCTGAGTTACATGAAGTACTCTAGCAAGTTAATCAGACCCAAGGAAGGAGGGGGTTATGGGAACCTAGATTTACAGCCAGTTGGTCGGAAGTATAGGTAACTACCTGGGCTTACACCTGGGCAGGGGCAGGGGCAGGGGCAGGGGTGGGAGGCAGTCCCTTAAGACTGAACCCTTAACCTGTGGGAACCAATCCTATCTTGGATAGACAGTGTCGGAATTGAGTTGAATTGTAGGACACCCTGCTGGTGTTTGGAGAATTGCTTGTTGATTGGGAAGTCCGCCCTGCCCTCCATACACACACATTGGGATTACGTTTAGGAACTGAAAAGAACAGGTCACTGAATCATGAAAGTTAAACCTTTAGAAGCTGCTTCTTGTGAGAAATTATGCTTTATCTAGTTTACTGATTCCAGCTGTGAAAATTGATAATGTTAAATCTAGGAGACATTTTGATTAGGAAAACAGCAAAGTATATGAGAGGAGATATTTAGTGTGTATGTGAAAGAGTACAATTTTTTTTTTTTAATTTTTTTTTTCACCGTTTATTTATTTCTGGGACAGAG
Source organism: Prionailurus viverrinus (assembly GCF_022837055.1). Taxonomy (NCBI): domain Eukaryota; kingdom Metazoa; phylum Chordata; class Mammalia; order Carnivora; family Felidae; genus Prionailurus; species Prionailurus viverrinus. Next base: position 172,955,990 of record NC_062564.1, read on the forward strand.
AGAGACCGAGCATGAATGGGGGAGGGGCAGAGAGAGAGGGAGACACAGAATCTGAAACAGGCTCCAGGCTCTGAGCCATCAGCCCAGAGCCCAACGCGGGGCTCGAACTCCCGGACCGCGAGATCGCGACCTGGCTGAAGTCGGACGCTTAACCGACTGCGCCACCCAGGCGCCCCGAGTACAATTTTTTTAACAAACATTTATATTTTTTATTGTCAAAATGAGAAAGGAAAAGTATGAAGAACAAAGGAGATATATAAATGCAGAATTTTTAAGCTCTTTAGTGTTATAATAACAGGATTAAAAAATTATAAGCTTGTTGAGAATAGGGACTATTTATTTGTTTGACATTCTTTAAGAGTGCATATTTAATATACTAAACAATTTCTGTGACTAGTAAATATGTATCAGTAATAGTATCAATCTGCAGTGTTAGCATAGTTGATGAGAAATTTTGGAAACATTGTCAGAGATGCAGAAAGAATTCATTTTCTTTATTCATTCTGCTGTCATTTCCTAAAATGATTGCATATGATTACTTCTGTTTGAAGCTTTGTCAGTTATGAAACTTCTTGTTGGTCTTAGATGTTTCTGTTTGTGCATTGGAAGTATGTGTGGGTGTGTTGTTGTTTTTTTTTTTTTTCTTAATTGCATAAAGAAAACAAAGCTACAAACTAGTTGGTTTTTGTTGCCACAAACTAATTTGGCTTGCTGTGTATTCCCAGTATCACTTAAGATTATCACATACAAAAATTATTATGAAAGATTACTTAAATGTAAGGTTATATTGGAATATAAAAACATTAGGTTTTAAAAGTTAATTATATCTAGGGTTGTTATGTACATAGGTGTATTTTATATGGTATTATTACTAGGTTTATATAATTGTGAATTATTCTTTTTCCCTTTAGCATTTCCTTTATTTTTTCTATGCTTGTCTCTAGTACCATAACTGTCTCTCTTAATGCCTAGTTTTTTTTTCTTTTTTAGTAACCTATTCCAGGGTACTGACTAGTATAGTTTGTCTAGCAATTTTCCAGTAGGCTTATTTGTTATTAAATGATCACTGACTTTATTTTAGGTTAAAGCAATTAAATTTTATGCTAGGGATAAAAAAAAAAAAAAGTCCCCTTTTGGGGAGACCTGCACAAAACAAATTTGATTTCAAAAGATAGTAACTGTACTTAAATTCAGATTTAAAATGTATACCTGCGGGTTAGAGCAAAGTATGTAAGGACTGAACACTGACTAAAGTATTTTTATTTTCTCAAATGCTAAAGTTTTGCTAAGTTAATTATAGTTTGCAAAATAAATCAAGCATCTCTTAATGACTAATAAGTTTTCCCGAGACTTACACTCTAATGAGAAACATGGATGGTATCCAATTTAATATTGTCTTTATAAAATTAACTTGTGTCAAGATATCACTGAGATTATAGTAGAAATTGTTTCATTTTTCCCTTGTCCCCTGAATATATATTTGTTTATGTTTTTTATGAAAAAACATATAAAGTGACTATTATTTGTTAACTGCTTTATAGTTTGGGATGTACTTTTAATATGCATTATCTTCTCACCCAAAATTTATATTTATTCAGCAGAAATATTCATTAAATGTTGATTAAATTGTGTTGATTAAATTTGTGATTAAACTTCTTCCCCCAGTGCCCAGCACTTTGTGAATTTAACCTTGTCTTTGGGAGAATCAGGCTCTCTAATAAAGTCCCAATATATTCTTTAGAAATTCCAGCAATAACATGTTTTCTTTGTAGGAACTATTTGATGTAATGCCACCATCTTTGGAATCACCTATGTTTTTCCAGAACTAAAAATTTTATAAATAATTACATACTTATGAATCTCCCCCTCTTTAAAAAGACAAATCATTAACTGAAAGCATAATATTCTGTCAAATTATGAAATAAACTAATAAAAGATACCCATGAAAGTATTAATTGTTAACTTTTTGAAAGAGCAGTAAAAAAGATTGTTTACTAAGCAATAATTTCATGGGAGAAATATAGGATAAAAGGCATAAATCACACAATGTTATCCCCTTTCTGTCCTCCACAGTATAGATTTTGCAGTGATAACCTAATGAGTATATAATTCTAGTCAGGGTCTAAAGCAGAAATTTAGTCAAGTCTAAAGCAGATTCTGCTGGTTTTGAATCTTTAAATGCTTTTGATACCTATAGTCACTTTTATTTTGAAAAATATGAATATGAATCATACTTACGGTAAAATCTTTCCCTTCTATAGAGAGAAATAGCTCGAAAACTTGCAAATCCTAAGCAGCCAACAAACCCTTTTCTAGAGATGGTCAAATTTCTGTTGGAAAGAATTGCACCTGTGCACATTGATTCAGAAGCCATAAGGTAAGCCAGGAAATCTATTCACTCAAAAATAGAATATGGTCTGAAACCACAGTGTGGTAAGTTTAAATTCTGGGTCCCTAAGAAAACCTAAAAAGTCTCCCTGTATCCCTTTTTAATATATCATTCAAGTTGAAAGAAGGGCTTACTCATTTTCTAGTCTTTGACTTACTTCAATGATTTTAATTTTTTTAGAGTTCTTGTGTTTTATTTTTAGCCTATCTGTGCTCATCAAAGAAAACCCTAGAACGCAAAATATGGAAAAAGAAGAAATTTTTAAATCTGTAGGCTGTCAATCTTTGAGTTTTCTTAGCCATTTTGATGGCCACACAACATTCCTGTAGTATGTATTGTATCATTGTTCAGTTGAGATATGTGAAAACAGAATAGTATTTTGAAAAGAGAACAAGTTGCCATTAGACTAATCTGGTGTCACAGCATGTGTCTGCTACATACCAGTTTGTGTCTTTGAAGAAGCCTGGTAATCTATCTGAATTCTTAATTTTATTTTTAACTTTAATATGTGTATAACATCTCCTTGTCATATGATTGTCAGAATTAGAGATAACATAAAAACTAAGAAGCCTGGCACAATAGACATTAACAGCTATTGTTTTTTATTAAGTGTTTTCCATAATTTCATGCATTTCAGTTGTTTCTGATGATTTCTGTTGTAAACCTCTGTGAATACTTTTCCCTTGCACTAATCATTTTTCCTGTAGACAAGCTGTATATCTTCCTTTTCATGTTGGGTCACTATATAGTACTTACTGGTTCTCTCTCTCTGTTTTCTTTTGTTTTTATTGGTTCTTTCTCTCTCTCTCTCTCTCTCTCTCTCTCTCTCTCTCTCTCTCTCTCTTTTTTAATGTTTATTTATTTTTGAGAGAAAGAGGGAGACACAGAATCTGAAGCGGAGCCCCAGGCTCCGAGCTGTCAGCACAGAGCCCAACGTGGGGCTCCAACTCACGAACCACGAGATCATGACCTGAGCCAGAATCGGATGCTTAACCAACTGAGCCACCCAGGCAACCTTTATTGGTTTTCTTTTTAAATACCTTTGGATTAGGAGACCTGATTCTAGCTATTAGTTATTTCACTGTATGTGAATTATTGCTTTGGTTGTATTGAAATGCCAGTTCTTTTGGTTTTCTAGGGCTGCCATAACAAAATACCACAGACTGGGTGACTTTAACAACTGAAATTAATTTTCTCACAGTTCTGGAGGCCACAAGTCAAAGATCAAGGTGCCATCAAGTTTGATTTCTTCTGAAGCCTCTCTTCTTGACTTGCAGATGGCCTCCTCTCACTGTCTCCTTATAGGGTCTTACTTTATCTGTGTCCTAATCTTCCCTTCCTATAAGAACAATAATTATATTGAATAATGGCTCACACATTTCACCTCATTTTACCTTAATTATCTGTGTTAAGACCCTACTTTCAAATATACTCACATTATCAGCTACTGTAGATTAGACTCCAACATTTAATTTGTGGGTACACAATTCAGCTTATAACAGCAATGTCTGTCTACCTTTTTCTCTTTTTTTTTAATGTTTGTTTATTTTTGAGAGAGTGAGTGAGTGGGGTAGGTGCAAAGAGAGAGGAGGACAGAGGATCCGAAGTGGGCTCTGCACTGACAGCCAAGAGCTTGACATGGGGCTCGAACTCACCAACCACAAGATCATGACCTGAACTGAAATTAAGAGTTGGAGCTTAGAAAAGTAAGGTTTTCAGAGAGTAAGTGGTTTGTTCACAGCTGGGTAATGACAAAAACCCTAGATTTATTTTATTTTTCCAAAGGATGGAAGTAATTTTATTTTAATTTTTTTGTTTTTACTTATTTATTTTTTAATTGGCTTTTCACCTAATGCAGAGCCCAGTGCAGGGCTTGAATCCATGATCCTGAGTCAAGACCTGAGCTGAGATCAAGAGTCAGGCACTTAACCAACTGAGCCACCCAGGCACCTCTGTTTTAATTTTTTTTATTTGGGTATATTTCAGACACAATGTTAATTAGTTTCGGGAGTACAGCATAGTGATTTGGCATCTCTATACTATATGCTATGGCTCACCACAAATATAACTACCATCTGTTACCATACAACGCTGTTACAATATCATTAATTATATCCCCTGCACTGTACCTTTTATTCCGATGGTGTATTCCATAACTAGAAGCCTATATCTTCCACTCCTCTTCCCCCTTCCCTCTTGCAACCATCAGTTCTCTGTATTTATAGGTCTGATTCTGCATTTAGTTTGTTTATTCATTTGGTTTTTTTACATTCTACATGAGTAAATCAAAAATATCATAAATCATACTTGTCTTTCTCTGACTTATTTCACTTAGCATAATATCATCTAGGTCCATCCATGTGGTTGCAAATGACAAGACCTTATCCCTTTTTATTGCTGCATATTATTCCTGTGTGTACACATACATACATACACATACCACATCTTTATCTGTTCATCTGCTATTGGACACTTAGGTTGCTTCCATGTCTTGATTATTATAAAAAATGCAGTAAACATAGGGATACATACATCTTTTCAAATTAGTATTTTCATTTGAAATACCCAGTAGTGGAATTACTGGACCATATATTTCTGTTTTTAATTTTTTGAGGAACCTCCCTACTATTTTCCACAGTGGCTATACCATATATTTATATTCCCACCAACACATTTATTATTTTTGATGTCAGTGTCCTTTGCTCTATGCCATTTGATTTTAATGGGGTAAATCAGTATATAGTACATGTAGATAGTACTCTTGCCTTTGCATATTGACTTTGAAAGATACATATAATGGCATTTGCTCTTTGTCTCCATGAGGCTTCACAGGGTTTCATTACTTTAGTAAATTATAGTAAAGCTAGTGGTTGGTCTCCAGTCTTAACAGACCAAACACTGCTTTTTCAGTAGCATCATGTTTGGGCTCAGAGAAATCAACTTATGGTTAGGGTTTCTGAGAGACTACTTTCATGCAAAATTCTAGTTTATTTTAATGAGAAATATGTCATATAATATTCTTTCTGTGTAACCAAATCTTTATGGACTATTGTGAATAAAGGGTTTGTTTCTTCATTTAACACACATTTAATGGAGCAATTTGTAAAATACAGTGGGTAACTAGGGAAGGATAGTTATTTAACCCAAATTGTGTGGGATGAATTTGTTATTAGAGCAGGTTCTGAAATAGATCACACATAAAATGGGTAGTGAAAGATCAGTAGGAATTATGGAGAGTAGTCAGGTGGAGATTGCAGAAGAAAAGGCCACTAGCCCTGTGTCCTTGGGTAGATTATTTAAGCTACTCTGAGCTTTAATTTCCTCACCTTTAAAATAAGGATAATAATACATTTACAATACAATAACAATACACAGCAATAAAATAACAACTGGAATTGTTGAGAGGCTTAAATAACATGGATATATAAAACACTTAGCACAGTGCCTCGCACATAGTAATTACCAAATGAACTTTAGTAGCTATTCTAGGAAGAATAAATAGACAAAAACAAAGGCAATTAAGAAGTAGTTAGAAAGTAGTATGTGCTTTAACCATAATGAAGGATTTTGGAAGAAAAGAATGAGGATAGTAGAAAATCATCCTAAATATAACCAATTTTTCTTTAGTATATTTTCCCCAGACTTGTGTTTATACAAATACACATATGTGTGCTCCATTTAGTTATTTATCCATAGATAGTGGTTGAAAGTGAAGTAGTGATTGTAATAGTGGGAGAGAGTAGTAAAATTTTACCTGCAGGGAGAGGGTTAAATTTTAAAAGAGAAAGGTTGAAGACTGAATCCTAAGGAAAATTAATTAAGAGGTTGGCTACAAGATCAGGAATTCATTAAATTTTTTAAAAATTTGACAATATAGTATGGTGACAGATGGTAACTAGACTTATTGTGACCATTTCATGTTTATAAATATCAAGTCACCCTCCTCTACCCCTGAAACTAATATAAGATTGTATGTCAATTCTTCAATTTAAAAAAAAATTGTTTTTAAGGAGGCATGGTCAAAAGTGGAAAATCGGGGGGCACCTGGGTGGCTCAGTTGGTTAAGTGTCCGACTTCAACTCGGGTCATGATCTCACAGTTTGTAAGTTCGAGCCCCGCATCAGGCTCTGTGCTGACAGCTCAGAACCCTGAGCCTGCTTCAGATTCTGTGCCTCCCTCTCTCTCTGACCCTCCCCAACTCCCACTCTGTCTCTGTCTCTCTCAAGAATAAACATTTTTTTAAAAATTTTTAAATGGAAAATCAGGAAAGAGTGGTAACACAGAAGCTAAAGAGGGACTAAAAGTTGGAGAGGTCAGATGCTATCCAGAAGTAAAATAGATACTAAAAATCATCCATTGGATTTAGAAAAAGAAAAAACATCACTATGGCTAGGATAGTTTCTTTGGAGTATCAGGGGCAAGCCCAGTTTACCAAGGATTGAGAAGAGCATAAGCTAACCCTTCCCAACATCCACATCATGGTACACAGAGAAAATGATAAAAATTGAGCAGAGAAGACTGCTCAAACCCAGAGGTGATGGACTTAGCTCAACAGGATCCTAATAGGGTCCACTCTGCAGCCTTGAGATAGGAGAAAATCCAAGGGATAAATAACTTGTTACACTTCCAAACTCTGCTTTAGGAGGTAAATTGGGATGTAGGACAGCCACTGTGGACAGTTTAGCTATAAAATGTTAAAGAGAAAAATTAGATAATGGAAAGAGAGTAAGCCTGAGGAAGGGTCTTTTGTTGTTTTTAATGAAGAAATTTTGAATATTTAAATACCTTTGAGAGGTGCTAATAGAAAAGAAGAGAGGCTGAAGATGGGGGAAGGGGGGTAGAATTATGATAATGCAACATCCCTAAAGAGGAGGAGCAGAAAGAAGAAAATCTTCTCCATGATATGAAAAAATGATAGATACAAATTAGAGGAATTTAGAAGATAGGGTATAGAAAATTAGTTTTCACTCATGGCCTCCTTTATTCTCTGTCAGGTTAAAAGTAATATAAGTAGTCTGCTCAGTGGAAGAATTTAGACCTGAGTTAGAATGGTGAAGATTTATAACAGTTGTTATACAAATTAAAAGAGAAAGAGACACATAGAAGACTTACCAAGCAATTTTGAACAGACACTTGAATTGGTGATAATCTTTTGCTTCATGATACCCCTATGAAGCATATGGAGTAGGTATTATTTCTCTAATTTAGAAACGAAAATCCTTTTATAAGAGAAAGGACTGCGGTCCTGGTTTTAAGACTTGGGTCTCTTACAGCTTATTGACTCATAATGATGATCCACCCACATTATAATGAAGGCAGAGATGATGCACTGTATTGTTTTGCACTGTATTTCCAGGATAGACCCTAAGACTTGGCACATAATAGGTGGTCAGTAAATACTTATTAAATAAATGCATGCACAACCTCTTAAAAATAATTAGATACACTCATAAATTTTTTCAAACACATTTGTAATCTTGTTAAATTCATGTATCATTTTACGGGATTTCCTTCAAATAGAAAGCATACTTCAGATATTCTTCTCAAATTGGAAATAACTTTTTTTTTTTTAATTTTTTTTTTCAACGTTTATTTATTTTTGGGACAGAGAGAGACAGAGCATGAACGGGCGAGGGGCAGAGAGAGAGGGAGACACAGAATCGGAAACAGGCTCCAGGCTCTGAGCCATCAGCCCAGAGCCCAACGCGGGGCTCGAACTCCCAGACCGCGAGATCGTGACCTGGCTGAAGTCGGACGCCTAACCGACTGCGCCACCCAGGCGCCCCATAACTTTTGTTTTTAATATATGTCAGAGCTAAAACTTGTTGAGCAAAATACTGGGTAAGCAAGATATCTTAAATAGGACATAAAAAGCATAAACAATGATGGAGCACCTGGGTAACTCATTAAGTTAAGCATACTACTCAATAAATGATCCAATTTAAAAAAAGGGGACAGATTTGAACAGACTTCACCAAATAAGATATACAAATAGGAAATAAGCACAGGAAAAGACAACCAACATTATTACTCATTAGGGAAATATAAATTCAAATTTCAGTGAGAAACCACTACATACCCATTTGAATGGCTGAAATCAAAGATACTGTCCATACCAAGTATTGATGATATTTCAGACTGAGTGAACCAAGTGTTGGTGATACAGGAGATAGTTTGCTGTAACATTAAGTATACATATAATATTACCTTACAACTCAGGAATCCCAGTACTAGATATTTGCCTACAAAAAAAGAAAACCTAAATTCCCATAAAGACTTCAAGTTAATTGCTTGTAGCAGCTTTATTTATATCTTTAAACTAGAAATACTCTAAAGTTCATCTGTTGGTAATTAGATAAACATACTGTGATAAATCCATACAATGTAATACTTCTCAGCAATAGAAAGGAACAAACTATTGATTCTATGCAACAATGTGGAGGAATCTCAAGAGAATTATGTCACATAAAAGATGTCAGACACAAAATACGTGAAATTCTAGAAAAGGTAAGATTAAAGTGACAGAAACCAGATCAGTAATTGCCAGTGTGGAAAAAGGAGATTGACCACATGGGGCATAAGGCAATTTTTTGTGGAGATGGGAATATTTATATATATATTCACAATGAAACACCACTTTATACCCACTGGTATGGCTATAATAAAAAAGATGAGTGGGAGAAGACGTCAAAAAATTGTTACCCTCATATATTGCTGGTGGGAATATAAAATGATGAAGCTGCTTTGGAAAACAGTTTGGCAGCTGCTCAGTAAGTTCAAACATAGAGGGGTGCCTAGGTGGTTTAGTCAGTTAAGCGTGTGACTTTGGCTCAGGTTGTGATCTCTCAGTTTGTGAGTTTGAACCCCGCATCAGGCTCTCTGCTGTCAGTGCTGAGCCCACTTCAGATCTTCTGTCCCCCTCTCTGTCTGCCCTTGCCCACCTCGTGCACATTGCCCCCACTCATGCACACTTGTGCTCTTTCTCTCTCAAAAATAAACATTTGTGGTGCCTGGGTGACTCAGTCGGTGAAGTGTCCAACTCATGATCTCAGCTCAGGTCATGATCTCAGTTTGTGAGTTCAAGCCCCACATTGTGCTTTGTGCTGACAACATGGAGGCTGCTTGGGATTCTGTCTCTCACTCTCTCTGCCCCCTCCCCTGCTTACTCTCTCTGTCTCTCTCAAAATAAATAAACTTTAAATATAAAAAAAAGTTAAAACAGAGTTACTATATGACCCAGCAACTCCACTCACAAATATATGCCCAAGAGAAGTGAAAATATATGTCCATACCTGGATATGAATATTTACAGAAACATTATTCATAATAGCTGAAAAAAAATAGAAAGAAACTCAAATGTCCATCAGCTGATAAACTGTCTTACATGCATATACTAGAAGGTTATTCAGGATTAAAGTAAATGAAATACTAATACATAGTACAACATGGATGAACCTCAAGAACAGTTTGCTAGGTGAAAGGAGTCACTCATAAAAGACTACGTATATATCGTATGAGTCTATTTATATGAAATATTCAGAATAGGCAAATGTATAGCAGCAGAAGGCAAATTAGTAAATGACTAGGAATAGAGGAGATACAAGTGAACAGCAGTGACTCCTATTGGAAAAGGGATTTTTTGGGGAATGGGGTGAAATCTAAAATTAGATTGTGGTAATGGTTATACAACCCTGTGACTATAAACTAAAAACCACCGAATTATACATGTTAAATAGGTGAGTTATATGATACATAAATTATATTTCCAGCTAGTGTTTAATACACTCCTAATTTGTTTTTTAAAAAAATGTTTTTTATCAATTGAAGATACTGAGGAAGTTTTTAAATTATTCTTGTGATATTAAAAGGGAAATAAAAGTACTAAAAGTGGTTTAAATTATATAGAAGATGTATCTGTGACCTTATGTATTTTATACTTAAAATTTTTTAATAGTTTGACTAAAATATGTGTATTTTTCCAAGGGAAAAATTTTAACCTGAAACAGTTACGATTAACTTCCATTTGTTAAATATTTGCTATGTACTAAGTCATTTGCTGTAATAATTTAATGCCCCCAAAATAAGGGTTGTTGGTTTTTTTTTCAGTTTACTGATGAGGAAACAGCCTCAAAACCAAAAATCACATCTATTGCAACAACATGGGTGGAGCTAGAATATATTATACTAAGTGAAATAAGTCAGTCAGAAAAAGACAAATATCATATGATTTCACTCATATGTGGAATTTAAAAAACAAAACAAATGAAAATAGGGAAAGGGGAGAAAAAGAAGAAGAAAGGGAAACAAACCACAAGAGACCCCTAACGATAGAAGAGACCCCTAACGATAGAGAGCAAACTGAGGGTTGATGGAGGGAAGTAGGTTGGGGGGGGGGGGATGGGCTAGGTAAGTGATGGGTATTAAGAAGGGCATTTGTTGTGGGGCACCTGGGTGGCTCAGTCAGTTAAGCGTCCCGACTTCAGCTGAGGTCATGATCTCACAGTTCGTGAGTTCAAGCCCCATGTCCAGCTCTATGCTGACAGCTCAGAGCCCGAGGCTTGCTGCAGATTGTGTTTCCCTCTCTCTGTGTCCCTCTCCTGCTTACACTCTGTCTTTCTCTAAAAACTAAATAAACATTTAAAAATTAAAAAAAAAATTAAAAAACAGATAAACATAAGGGAAGGGAAACAAAAATTAAAAAAAAGGGGGGCATTTGTTGTAATGAGCACCGAGTGTTGTCCGTAAGTAATTAATCACTGAATTCTGCTTCCAAAACCAATATTACACTGTATATTAACTAATTAAAACTTTAAAATAAATTTAAATTAAGGATTTAAAAAAATCATATTTGTTTTTACTTAAAATAGTACCACGTTGGGGCGCCTGGGTGGCTCAGTTAGTTAAGCCTCCGACTTTAGATTTCAGCTCAGGTCATGATCTCACAGTTTGTGAGTTCGAGCCCCGCGTCAGTCTCCATGCTGAGCATGGAGCCTGCTTGGGATTCTTTGTCTCCCTCTCTTTCTGCCCCTTCCTGTGTGTGCACGCGCTCACCTGCATGCGCTCGCTCTCTCTCTCTCTCTCTCTCTCTCTCTCTCTCTGAAAATAAATAAATAAACATTTTAAAAAAATAACATCAGGGGTGCCTGGATGGCTCCATCGGGCACGTGTCCGACTTCAGCTCAGGTCATGATCTCACAGTTCATGAGTTCTAACCCCATGCCCAGCTCTGTGCTGCTAGCTCAAAGCGTGGAGCCTGCTTCAGACTCTGTATCTCCCTCTCTCTGTGCCCTTTCCCCACTTGCACTCCATCTCTGTCTCTCAAGAATAAAGAAACATTTTTAAAAGGCGTTCACCTTGCTTATTAATTAATTAATTTAATTAATTGAAAGTACCATGTTGCTACATAGTCTGATTTTTATTCACAGGTAATGTTCTGTTTTGTGGTGGTTAGGTATGTTTGAAAAACTAATTCCATAATGTTGGACAATTAAATGTTTTTTTATTGATGAATCTGTTTATGAATATAACATGATGCTTCTAATGAACTTCTTTTCTCTAAATCTTTAGGAATAGAATTACTGATTCAGTAAATTAATCACCAAGGATTAATTTAAACTCCTTTGTCCATGTATTTGTTTTTTACTTTGAGTGAATTGTCATTTCTTCATTTAGCAACTGCCATCTATTGTTTTTCTATTGTTGTAAACAATCTCTTTATATATAGAAATCAATGTTAAATTATATTTCCAGTACATATCATTTAATTTTAATCTTGTTGTTTTTCAGTAGAGTTGTACATGGAGTTTGGGCAAGGTTGTGGGTAGATAAAGTAAAAATCTCAGCTGTCAAGTTGGGAGCAAAGTTTAAAAAGTCACAAAATAGGGTTGCCTGGTGGCTCAGTCCATTAAGCATTCTCCTCTTGATTTCGGCTTGGGTAATGCTCTCAGCAGTTCGTGGGATGGAGCCATTGGATTCTCTCTCTTCCACTCTCTCTGCCCCTCCCCCACTCACGCACAAGGTCTCTTTTTCAAAATAAACAAACATTTTTTTTTAAGTCACAAAATAATTTTTTCCTCCAGGAACATACTTGTAGCTAATGTTTAGGTTCTGTATGTGTTCTACCACAATGTAGTTAGGAATTACTGATCTACTAAGGTGGCTAATTTAGATTTTCTTATTTTAATAGTGCACTGGTAAAACTGATGAATAAATCAATAGAGGGAACAGCAGATGATGAAGAGGAGGGTGTAAGTCCAGATACAGCTATTCGTTCAGGACTTGAACTTCTTAAGGTACTTTTAAAATAATTCTGTCTCCATGAATTTCCAGTCTTAATTCCAATTCCCTTAAGGATATGCAAGAGTTGGGCTTTATTTCATTGGAAACTGAAAAATTAAACATTTGTAGTAGAAATCATATTTTATAAAAATGTATGTCTTTCACATTATAATAATGTAATTGTTTTACATTATAAAATCATGTTTTGATGATTTGCTATTTCATTCCTCATTTGCATACCTGTATTTAACAACATGTGCTTGTAACAGTATTTTCTAAATGATCTAGTCTTAACTTTCATCTGCTGAAGGAATTACATAACAGTGTCTTGTCAGGAAATTTTTAAACAATAGTTACTCATATTAGCCAAAGAATTCAGAGAATAGAGCAATTAGTAAGAGGCAGATCAGGCAAGACTTTGTGGACAAGATGTGGCTTAATCTAAGGGTAACACAGCATCGTGAAAGAGAATAATTCTTGGCATATTTTAGGGATTGTTGGGAGTCTAGCCTAACTAAAAAAAAAGGATTGCTTTGGGGAATAATGGGATACAGGGTTGGTTTTAGATTGGTAATGCTCTTTGAGCAGAAAGGTATTATCAGGGTCTTTCCTTCTGGCTTTCATTATGGCACGGCACTAAACAGAGCTTTCATCAGATGGAGTAAAGAGGAAATTGAAGGAAAGAGATATTTAGATAACTATAATGTATGAACTGAGGGAGAAGAGACAAACCAGTGCAATGGACATTAGATAGAAAAGAGAGTGATGGGATTGTATTGGAATGGTCTTTAATTTCATGGAAAGGTTTTGTATTTTTAATGATGAGATATTTTTAAATAGTTTTAAGAGTGAAATCTTGAAGATAAGCATTTTTCATAGTTTTGATTCATTTTTTCAAATTTGATTCTCCATTTTTCTGTAAGTAAAATTTACTAGGTTTTATATTATCAACCCTATTACTAACATGTCAACATACTATCTAAATATTATCAGCAAGAATCTCACCGAATGAGACCATCTCTTTACTTTATAACCCATTAAATAAATGCTTATTAAGTAAGTTAATGAAGATTACATACTCCATCCCCTACCCACACCTCTCCACTTGTAGCCTTTATCTCTGATATTATGCTAACTAAGTTGTTTCCACTTCATGGAAAGTAAATTTTGTAGACATGTCCAACTTGCTATAAATTCCTTAGGGATAGACTGGGACTTCTAGAGTAATAAATAAAGGAGTAATAATGTACATGTTTTTAATCGTGATTAAAAGTTCACAGTTATGGCTTCTTTGTTTATAGTTATGACTAGTGAAATTTTGTGATGGATTTCACTTAAAATATTCCTTTTAGACTATCGTTTTGCCAGTGAAATAAAGCTCTGTGTTAACATTTTGTTTACATCACAGTATCACAGTCCATAAAAAAAGAGCCACATTTTTCTGCATTCCCAGTTTCAGAACAGACTAAGAGGTAAAGAAGAAAATAGGGCAAAGGCTATATATCAACTCTCATAAGGAGCTACTGCACAGTATTTCTTTTCACATGTCATTAAACACAACAAATTACAAAGGAGACTATGAAATAAAATCTTTATTCTGTATAGCTAGCATATGCAGCCCATAATTTTGAATTGTATTTATAGTAGAAAATAATTTTCTTCTTTGAATGAAAACCATTGTCTGTACTTCTAAAGCTATATCTATTCCTCCAGGTTCTGTCTTTCACACATCCTACCTCGTTCCACTCTGCAGAGACATATGAGTCCCTGTTACAGTGCCTCAGAATGGAAGATGACAAGGTAGCAGAAGCTGCTATACAAATTTTTAGAAATACAGGCCACAAAATAGAAACAGACCTACCCCAGATACGATCGTGAGTATATTTTTTCTCATGGTAAACACAAAAGTGTTTTAAGTGTAGGAGCCAGTCATTTTTCTTTTTCATGTAGGAAGATAGGAGAGAGGGGAGAGGAAAGACAACTTTTTCTTACAAGCAGCTTTTCTGTATCCTTTGTATTATCCTTTCTCTGCCTTATACTCCTCCCCTACTATTAGAAGAACAAACTGAAAAAGAAATTAGAGGAACAAACTGAAACTTTGTTTATAACAAGATTATTTTTGAATGTTAATATTAATAATCAAAAGTTATCACAGAATTTAGAATTTGTGGTTAGCGTTTCTTCCTTATCTACGTACATTTTCTTCCCTCCAACTGGTGTAAATTCAGTAGCTGCTACTAACCTGTCTCACCAAAGAATGGGATAATCAACTAGTTTGTTTAACATTATATCTTATTAGTTGCCTGGTTATTGGCAGTGGTGGTTTTATAATTTTTGATCTCTCCCTCAAGATTACCTTTTCTCTTTCATCATAAGAATGAAATACATTTTGATATTTTTACTTCGACATCATAAAGAGGTTGCCTTAGGATCAAACTTGTGCTGAGAGTTTATATTTAGACAAAAAATGTGGGAGATGTCTTTTGAAGGAAAAACACATTGTTGATAGCTGTTGAGTCAGATGTTCAGGGTATATGCAAATAGTTCTGGATATATCCAAATCAAACCGTTTTTCCTTACAGGGTAATAATAGGACAAGAGGACTACTGGCTCCTAAAGTTTTGGTTTTTTGTTTTTTGTTTTTTTAATGTTTTATTTATTTTTGAGACAAAGACAGCATGAGCAGGGGAGGGGCAGAGAGAGAGGGAGACACAGAATCCAAAGCAGTCTCCAGGCTCTGAGCTGTCAGCACAGAGCCCAACACTAGGATCGAACCCACGAACCGTGAGATCATGTCCTGCGCCAAAGTCGGACGCTTAACCAACTGAGCCACCCAGGCGTCCCCTGATTCCTAAAGTTTTTATTAAATTTGTAAGCTGATAGTTTAATTTGAGAAATAAGTCAATATTTATTGTACATTCTCTTCATTCTCAGAACTGTACTGACTAATATAAAAGAATTACCACACTTAGTCCCTGGTCTCAAGGTGTTTATAGCCTAGAAATCATAATCTTTGTACTTGTACATTGGGGAAAAAAATCATTGACACACTAGGATAAAGTTTCTGGTGAGTTTTTCAAGGTAGGAAAACCTATTTTAAGGTAAAGGATTTCTTCTTAAAGGAATTCTATCCCAGCAGAAGCAGTGGAAAATGGGGTTAGGTGAAATAGTTAACTTTGGACACAAGGAATAAAACGTATTGTTCTTAAGACTAATGAGGAAGGAGGGAGAGAATCATTGAAAAGCAGAGGAGCAAAAACAATGCAGGCCTCAGAAACAACCCTGATGACATCATCAGATTATATAGCACACTAGAAAAGCAAGGGAAAAGGTTAAAGTTGATTTTTGTGTAATCATTTCATTAGGCTAAGAAGAATTAGTAATACATTTAACAACAGTTTGATCAACACTATGTCTTTGTTACTTGTGTTATTTACAAGAACTGCTACTCTGGTAAATGAGTTTGTGAGAAAGACTTTAACAGTGTTCAGTTAAGGAGGCTACTGGGCCATGGAAATCTGTCTCTTAACAATTCTAAATCTGCACACAGAGAAATGTGTCATATTCGTAAGTGTCAAATCAGATTTATACTGACTAGCATATATTCATTGCAGTTTTTTGGTTGAGGTTCATGACCTGGGATCTGGGGTATTGCTTTTAATGTCTAGCCTCCCATTTTCACGAGAGGACCTTTTGTCATCATTGTATTTGATACCACTGACCTTATAATCTATAAAATAGAACCACTGCATTAAATGTATGACAAGTATCTTTCTTAAATTTTTTTTTTTTGCCTTAAATAGCTTTTCTTCTGATTAAAAGAATACTTAAATGTTCATTGTAAAAAGCTAAAACTTGGGGTACCTGGGTGGTCAGTTGCTTAAGCATCCAACTCATGATTTTGGCTCAGGTCATGATCTCAGGGTCATGAGACGGAGCCTCCCATTGGTCTCTGTGCTGAGCGTGGAGCCTGCTTAAGATTCTCTCTCCCTCTCTCTCTGCCCTACCCTGTCATTTTCTCTCTCTCTCTTTCTTTAAAAAAAAAAAAAAAAAGCAAGCTGAAACTTTAGGAAATATAAGGGAGAGAAAGAGTCATTATCCACACTTTGATATTTCTTTATGAGTATTTTGTCTATCTACTTGCTGTGTATACCTGTTCTTTTATAGGTTGGTACTTACATCTTCATATAATGTTTTCTTATATCATCAACATTTAATGCTTTAAGACTGTAATGTGTTATTTCCATATTGTCCTATTATTTTACTTTGACCTTCAATGTCAGTATGGAGGTTAAGTGCATGGATTTTGGAGAAGAAGTACACATTTTCACATCCCAACTCCACCATTTCCTAGCTCCATCACCTTAAGAAGCTTAAATAGGGGTGCCTGGGTGGCTCAGTTGGTTAAGCGTCCGACTTCAGCTCAGGTCATGATCTCACGGTCCGTGAGTTCGAGCCCCGCGTCGGGCTCTGTGCTGACAGCTCAGAGCCTGGAGTCTGTTTCGGATTCTGGGTCTCCCTCTCTCTCTGCCCCTCCCCTATTCACACTCTGTCTCTCTCTGTCTCAAAAATAAATAAACGTTAAAAAAAAAAAAAGAAGCTTAAATAAAATAATATTTTTGTGCTTTAGTTTCCTCATCTGTTTAATAAATGTAATAGTCCTCTTTGGGTGACTATGAGGATTAATTGAATTAATCCACATAAAAACACTTAGAATGGTGCTTGGTACAAGTACTCAATAATCGTTAGATGTTTTTATTACTCTTCTACCAATATATATGTGTCGTTATCCTTGCATACTTTGTTTTACTGCTTTCATTTCAGCCCTTTAATAAAACTTGACCTTTTGCTACTTTTTGTCTATGGCTACTTTAAAGTTTATTTATTTATTTTGAGAGATAGAGAAAAAGAGCCTGAGCAGGGGAGGGGCAGAGAGAGAGGGAGAGAATCCCAAGCAGGCTCCGTGCTCTGCACTGAGCCCGACAGAGGGATTGATCTCACAACTGTGAACCCATGACCTGAGCCAAAATCAAGAGTCAGACATTTAACTGACTGAGCCACCCATGTGCCCTTCCATGGCTGCTTTAAAGTAACTGAAGGGGAGAGCGCCCGGGTGGCTCAGTCAGTTAAGCATCCGACTTCAGCTCAGGTCATGATCTCTCATGCTGTGTCAGGCTCTGTGCTGACAGCTCAGAGCCTAGAGCCTGCTTCGGATTCCATGTCTCCCTCTCTCTCTGCCCCCACTTCGTCCTCTGTCTGTCTGTCTCTCTCTCTCTCTCTCTCTCTCTCTCTCTCAAAAAATGAATAAACATGAAAAAAAATATTTTTAATAACTGAAGGGATTGTGAAAGGGAAGTGGGAAATTAGGAATATGTACTTGGAAGGTAAATATAAAAATATAACATGGGGCAAGTTTTAGATTATAAATTCAAGGTGGTTTATTGCTCCATATTCATGAGGTGGCTTTAAAATAAAAATTATCTCCTGCAGTAGCCTTTTTCTTGAGACGTTTCTTGTATTACAGTTGGGGATAGAGAAGGAGCTTTAAACCTTTCTGCAGATGAGGTAATTTTTAACAGAGTCTTATCAGGGTTTATGGCTGGCTCAGTTGGTGGATTCTTGATCTCAGGTCATGAGTTCGAGCCCCACATTGGGTGTAGAGATTATATACGTGTGTGTGTATATATACGTGTATATATACACATATATACACATATATACATGTATATATAACACACACGCACATACATACATACGTACAGCTTAAAAATTAAGAGAGGCTTCGCTACCAGCAAAAATCCAAGCAGTTAAGGGAGAGGAAGCAGGAGACAACCAGGAGAACTACTTGTAGTATATGGGCTTTTTTTAAATTATGGTATTATTTTTTTGCAGGACCTTAATTCCCATTTTACATCAGAAAGCAAAGAGAGGTACTCCACACCAAGCAAAACAGGCTGTTCATTGTATACATGCCATATTCACCAATAAAGAAGTCCAGCTTGCACAGATTTTTGAGGTATATATATATATATATATATATATGTGTATGTATGTATATAGGATGTGTTTATGTTGATTTTTATTCTTATGCTGTGTGGTTTGTTGAAGATGGAAGGTAAATTTTTTTTTGGCTATTTAGATTCACCCTAGTATATATATTCCATGGGAGCAGGGACACTCTTTTTCCAGCACTGTATTCACAAACTTTACATCAGATTATATGTTCAAATACTACATTTAGAAGAATATTTTGTGTGTTTGTGTTAGAACATTTTAATTTTCACTTTATTGGCTCGGTGGTCCACTTATCCTCAGAAAGTATTAGTAGATAACTTTGAACCACCCAGTTTAAAGTACCTGTCAACCCTACCTGAAATTAATCCTGTTTGCCTTTTCTTATGTATGATCCTTGGCCTGATTCCACTACTAGAAAAGTACTCTTGTTTCTGTAAATTGGATATAGTATCACCAAAACCATTTGAACCCTTATTTTTTATGGTCCATGGGCATTTAAAATGTCCCCACAGGATAAGAAATCCACCAACATAACAAGCCTGTTGTTGTACATGGCTTGAAAATAATGCTGATTTGATGATGCAGAAATGTTCTTGTTTTTACTTCTGCCTTTTACGTGGGCTTTTGTTTTCTTTTTCTTTTTTCTGCATTCTTTCATCATATTAAATTTCAGTAAGTACAATAAGAATCAAGTGTCTGATAAGGCTGAAGTTACTTTTGATCATATCATTAGAACAGATTTGTTTGGGCACAATAAATTCAGGAGGGTCAGGAGCATTTACTGTTTCCATAGAATGTAGATATTTATAAAACAAAATTGGTAATTTTGACTGTTTTATTTTTATAGCCACTCAGTAGGAGTCTGAATGCTGATGTACCAGAACAACTTATAACTCCATTAGTTTCATTGGGCCACATTTCTATGTTAGCACCAGATCAATTTGCTTCCCCAATGAAATCTGTAGTAGCAAATTTTATTGTGAAAGATCTGCTAATGAATGACAGGGTAAGTTTCTAATTTAATTAAATTTAGAATAATGAGACTAAAACTATTTATATCTTCATCACAGAAACATTTCTGCCTCTCTATTTAATTTTCTTTTCCTTTTAAATTATTGCGTGTTTTCCCTCATTTATTTACTTAAATTTCCAAATGACATCCTGACTTCAGTATAGCTATTACCAGAACTTAACATTTAAGAAAGAAAAAATGAGAACATGAGATGAATGAATCATTAAGTAAAAAATATAAATCAAATGCTGTTATCCTAACATTTGAAGGACAATTTACTGGAGTGCTAGAATTTTATCAAATGTTGTTAAAAATATAAGTAGAATTGTATTTAACATTTTGAATTGTATTTAGCATTTCGGAATATAATTACATTGCAGTTTTGGCACTAGACTCATACTCTGTTCTAGTTGCTAAAGTGTGTGGGTGGGTAGGTGCTCACAGTGTGTGTGTGCACATGCTAATTTATTAGCTCCGGGCTGGAACCCAGGAATGTATAGCTTGAAAAGGCTCCCCAAGAGATTCCTGAAACACATACCTGATTAAGAATTCACTTTACCAAGTATTAAATTAAAAATGAATGTTGAATGAAGACAAGTCTGTTTTACCTGCTGGATCATTGTTGATGACTTTCAAGGGAGTGCTATTTTATCCAGCTTACCTATTCCTTCCACGTGATCCAGTAGTCTTGGAGCCTTCGATATCCAAACTTAAAAAGAAAGACATTTTAGTGCATTCCTTCCTCTCCCTTCCCCCATTTAGATGTAATAGACAAGGATAGAAGAACATAGCCAAGGTGTCATTTCCCACTTAACACATTCAGGCTGTGTTTTGCACTGTTGATAGATGTGGCTGGTAACCAGTGTGAAATTTAAGACCCCTCTTAAATGACTTGATTGTTGATGGATTGTAGTTTAAGGTGGCTCTTTTTTGTTGTTTATGTGGTAAAATATGCATGATTTAAACTTTGGCAATTTTGCTATTTTTAAGTGTACAATTCACTTACGTCATACACACCAGCATTCTTGTTTTTGTTGTTGGGTGGGTATTTTTGTTTTGTTTTGTTTTTTAAGAAACAAACAAGTTGAGGGGCACCTGGGTGGCTCAGTTGGTTAAGCGTCCAACTCTTGCTTTCAGCTCAGGTTATGATCTTGGGGTTTATGAGTTCAAGCCCCACGTCAGGCTCCACACTGATAATATAGAACCTACCTGGGATTCTGTCTTTCTCTTCCTCTCTCTCTGTCCCTCCCTTGCTCGTTTGTGCTCTCTCTCACAAAATAAATAAACAAACACTAAAAAAAAAAAAAAAAAAAAGTTTAATACCATGTATGCCTCCTGTATACATGGGAAACACCCAGGAAAGCCAAATAACTCTCCAGAATGACCCAAGCCACCACCTAAAATATGTACCCACATTGTTGTGTAACTGTCATCACTATTTCCAGAACTTTTTAATCTCAGACAAAAACTCTGCATTCATTAACCAGTAACCCCCACAGCCTCTGGTAAACTCTGTTGTACTTTCTTCTGACTCTGAATTTGCCTGTTCTGGATACCTCTCATTCATACAGTATTTGTCCTTTTGTGCCTGGTGTATTTCACTAGCATAATCATTTCAAGGTTCATTTGTGTTATGTATCAGAAGTTCATTCATTTTATGCCAGAATAATATTGTATGTGTAGCCTACATTTTGTTTATTCATTTGTTGATGGACAGTTGGATTTTTTCCCACCTTTTGACTTTGGTGAATAATGATGAAATGAACATTTGCATCCCTGTTTTCAAATCATTTTGGATATATGCCTAGGAACGGTATTGCTGGCTCCCAAGGTCATTCTATGTTGTACTTTTTGAGGGACTGCCAAACTGTTTTCCACAGTGTCTATACCATTTTGTGTTGTTTCTTCACAGCTTTGCCCATGCTTACTCTTTTCTTTGTTTTTGATAATGGCCATTCTAGTGGGTATAAAGTAGTATCTCATCGTTTTGCTTTGTGTTTCACTAATGATTTGATAGACATGGCTGGCAACCAATGTGAAGACCTTCTAACAATGTAGAGGGTTTTTTTTTCTTTTCATGTGCTTTTGGCCATTTATGTATCTTTGGATATTTAAAGTCATTTGCACACTTTTAATTGGGTTGTTTATCGTTTCTGAGTTCTCAGAATTCTTTATATATCCTGTTAAACCCTTGTCAGATATTTGCCAAATCAAACAACATGAAGATTTTCTCCTATATCTTCTAAGAGTTTTATAGTTTTAGCTCTTAAATTAAGATCTTTGATTTATTTTGAATTAATTTTGAATATAAGGTAACAATGCATCTTTATTTTTTGCTCTTGGACGTCTAATTTTTCTAGCACCATTTGTTGAAGTAATTGGTCTCAGCACCCTTGTTAAAAATCAGTTAACCATATAGTTGAGGATTTTCTGCATTCTTTGTTTCATTCCATTGGTGTATGATTTGTAGTAAGTTTTGAAATCAGGAAGCTCAAGTCCTCCAACTTTGTTCTTTTTCAAGCCCTGGTGACTTTCCTGTAGGATTCCTAGAGCACTGCATTATTCAGCATGAAAAACTTAATGAAGGAAACTTCAGAATTCTTTCTAAGAATTAAATATATTTAATTGTCTATAGTCAACAGGTGAGAAGAATGGAAAATTATGGTCTCCAGATGAAGAGGTTTCCCCTGAAGTACTAGCAAAGGTAAATTTGTGTAGGCCTTGATAACTTTTATGTTGAAATAATGAACATTCATAGATACCCTTTAACTTGACATTAAATGAGTATCAAAAGTTGTGTTTCTCAAAGAAATTGTAGTCCTCATGGAGTTACTTACATATATGTCAGCATTTTCCATTGAACTTCCTGCCTGGTGAAATAATTTCAATGAGGCTGTTTTACACAGAAATTGTAGGGTATTGATGCTCAGAAGCATCTCAGGTCTAGCCTTACTACCACTCTCTACAAAAATATGAATATTAACTTGGCAAAAGTGGATAGCTGTCATCAAATTGGTAACTTTTGATAGTTGCAAAATGTACCTCAATAAAGCTAACTTTTAAAGTGGTAGTATTGGGTTGACAACAAGTCTTCATTATCTTAAAATCTGTTTCACCTTTTGTGGCTTCATAGTCATGTTCCATCAGTTCCTTTTTCCAGGTTGTCAATAAATACTGTAAATAACACCTAGATGCTTTAGCTAATTTTTCCATGTGTATTGGTAGCAGTCTTTTGAGTGTAAACCTCCAGGTAATTATGACCACAAATAATTAGGGAATCTCCTAATTTTATATTTCAGGATAGTCACACAGCATCACACTTCATAATTTCTTCAAAATAGTTTTTTCAGTACTACAAAAAATAGTAAAGTCTATCTAAATGGCACATTTTAATCACTGTAACAGGTATAGTTTAAATAGTTATTTTTAAAAAATGTATTTTCAAATAATTTGAAGTTTTGGGGCAATGTGAAAAGCCTGAGATCAAGAGCCAGACTTTGGGCAAGTTATCTATTATAGTAATGTGTCCTAGTTGCCTTATCTGTTGGAAATGAAAATACCTCCCTTGTAGAATTGTTTGGGACATCAAATAGGTTAAAACATTTACAGCTCTGGGAAAAGTGCCTATTATAGATTCAACAAGATAAATATTCTTATTGCTATGGTTATTATCCTATAGACTTGTTTCATAAAACATATTTACCAGCAATTAAGCAACCTCATTAATCTAATTAACATAAATTAATCTTCCCTTTAATTGAAATTTTAAGTTCCATTCTTTTTTTAGCATGTTAATATTTTATAGGTACAGGCAATTAAACTTCTGGTAAGGTGGCTGTTGGGTATGAAAAACAACCAGTCTAAATCTGCCAATTCAACTCTTCGATTATTATCAGCGATGTTGGTTAGTGAGGGTGACCTGACAGAGCAAAAGAGAATCAGGTGAGATTTTTTTTCCTTTCCAATTTTTACAGCTCAAAATGTTAGTAGAACTTACATAGGAATTATTTGCCTAATTAATATTGAATGTTGTAATTGTACCATATGCTTTGGGATCAGAACTGATGTACTCGAGGTTTACATCTCAAGCATAATGGAATGTTTCTTTTCACTTTTAAAGACCAGACTTTTTCCAGGAAACTTTTTTAGCCATAATCACTATGTATTACAGTTGCCTTCAACATTTGGTTCACTTAAGCAAATACCTGTTGAAATACTGCTCTTTGCAAAACACATGAAAAGCATTGCAGAGAAAACATAAGATTCAGTTTCTACCTTTCACCCTGTATTATAGTGATGGAACAAGTGGAGTGACAGTACTGTGAAATGAATGCAAGTTTCAGTGGAGGTTCAAAGGAGGAAAAGTCACAGCCCTCCTGGTGGTTTGCAGAAGATTATACAAGGTTCTGCAAATGCAAAAAAAAAAAAAAAAAGCAAAAGCCACATACACATTGTTTCCATTTCTACACATTGTCACTTTGTGAAATCACTATTGCTTCTATTTGTTGTTTTGTTTTGTTTTGGGAAAGCACCAGAGAGGAAGAGGGGCTGAAGGAAAGAGAGAGAACCTCATGCAGGCTCCATGCCCAGCACAGAGCCGGCTGTAGTGCTCCATCTCACAATCATGAGATCATGACCTGAGCCTACTGAGCCACTCGTGTGCCCCATATTCCTTTTAAGATGAAAATAAAAGCCAGATTTTTCATGATCTGTGTTTGTTTCAATTCTTGATTTACTACAGTCCAGGAGTACCAGCAGATAAAACTACAGAGTTCTACTTGTGATGTTTTCCTACTTTAAAATGTTTTATTACAAGACAGATTTAAGTATTCATGTATGCATTGAGTATTGAGCACTGTCATCCTAGGTACTGCTATGCTTGTTTTAAAGGTATAAAATCTCTCCTTCTAAGGAATATGCATTCTAGTGGAGGAGATAGGAAATGAGCAATTTCAGTAGAGATGCTGAATGGTTTGATAAACTGAAGAAAACCAAGAGAAATTATCTTTCTCATAGAATAAGCCAAGGGTAGCTTTGTAGGAACAGATTAGAAGATTAGAGCTAAGTTAGCAATAATGAGAAGTTTTAAATTGGGGGAAACTGTACAGTGTATGGCAAAGGCTTAATAATGAGCTCTTTATAAATTAGTGATAAATAGGATACCCACTAGAGATGAAGACTACAAATTATCAGTTTACCTTTTTAAAAATGTTTAACATTGTATGGAGCCTGCTTGGGATTCTGGTCCCTCCCTTCCCCCTATCTCAAAAATAAATAAAACATTTTTTTTTTTTAATCATTTATATTCACTATGAAAAGGACACTTCTCTCTTCTATTTCCCCACTCTTTCCTTTTACCCACATTCAAATAACATGAGCAAAACTTTTCTAAAAAATAAAAATAAATGTTTAACATCACTAAATATAATAAATGCAGTTTAAACATGGTGATACCTCTTGCCTGTCAATCAACAAAAAAATTTTTAAAGCCATCACTGCTTCACAGGATCAGGGAAATGGCTTCCCTCCTTACTTCTGTGAATATAAATTAGCACAGTCTTGGCAGGACAGTTTGGCATTTTGGGTATAGTTCCCTATAAATGTTACCCTTTGACTATTTTTATACTCATGAAATATAAGAGAATCATACAAAAATGTGTATATGAACATATTTTCAGCATTTTTTTTATCATCACAGAAAATAGGGGAATGGTTAACTATGGAACACATGTCATGAAATATTAGGCAGATCTAAATTAGGTGTTACATATCCTATGCTAATTGTACACTAATGTAACCATGCTATGTAAATTTAGCTTGGGCTCTAGAATCAGAAACTTAAACAACTCTATACTCCATATACTAGCTGTGTGAACTTGTATAAATCACTTTTCTAAACCTGTTTCCTCATAGAGTGAAAATTAAATAAAGCCTGTGTTCACTCACTGCCTAACAGAGTTAAGTACCCAGATGGTAGTTGTTTATTTTTTAATCCCTGAATCATTTGAGTCAGAAGCCATTTGAAGTTCTCTCAAAAATACCTATGTTCAGGACACCTGGGTGGCTCAGTCGGTTGAGTGTCCAACTCTTGGCTTTGGCTCAGGTCATGATCCCAGGGTCATGGAATCGAGCCCCACATCAGTCTCTGTGCTGAGTGTGGATCCTGCTTAAGATTCTTGCTCTCCCTTCCTCTGCCCCTCTCCCCAGCTCATGTTCTCTCTCTTTAAAAAAAAAAAAAATAAAATAATAATAATAATAATAATAATAATAATACCAGTGTTCACTTTGACAATCCTCCTGTCCAAGAGTGCGATGTTTTCTTGTACGATAATAATGGACTCAGCCAGCTTTCCTCATTTCCTAAAGTCTTTAAATATCATAACCATGCTATGTTTCACATAGAAGTTGAAAGAAGACTGTCCTTTCATCTCATCCATTGTCACATTTTACCATTTAGGAAATAAAAAACTACTGGGCGGGATGGTAGTGCTCAACCTCCTGGGGTTTTTTTGCTACAAAACAAAGTCTGCCCCAGAGACTAGTACCCCAAATAGACACTGGCTCTCAGTTCATATCTTTTCCCTTGTTTGCTACCTCCTTTTCCGTGGTATAAATCACCTCCTAATGGCTATATATGCATTTAAAAACTGTGGGAAATAGATTTGATATGATAGGTGGTTTAATCAGTTGTCTACAATGAATGTGTATTCCTCTTAAAATGAGGAATACTGTTCCTGATGTAAATGGTTCTTCCCAGCATTACACTTAGCGTAGTTGCGAATCATAAGCAGGGCTGTTTGTCTATGTATGGTAGAGGATCTAGGCTAGAACATAACTAAAAATGAAGGCAGATAAATTTATTAGTCACAATGATTTGAGCCTTTTTCCCCGTGTTGAGTTCAAGAACTAAAAGTAGCTTTCCCATATTTATACATTATGTCATTTTAAGCATAAGTTATGCTAACACTCAAAAAGGGACCAAAGCATTGTTATGAATGATAATGGTTATAGGAAATGTTTATTTCTTTTTTGTTTGTTTATAGTAAATCTGATATGTCTCGCTTGCGATTAGCTGCTGGTAGTGCCATAATGAAGCTTGCTCAGGAACCTTGTTACCATGAAATTATAACCCCCGAACAGTTTCAGCTCTGTGCACTTGTTATTAATGTAAGTAATCATCTTATTTTTGTCAGTTACTTTCCCTTCAAAGTTAAGTACATTTACCTTCTATGGATACAGATCCATTTACTGTGTGTACAAACAGAATTTGTATTACAACTATTCTAACTAAATATCTTATACATATTGTTATTTATTTCCCCCAGTATAACTATGATCTTTTTTTAATGAAGGCATTCAGAATAAACTGCTGTTTGGTAAATGTTTGCCAATTTTTTTTCTTAATGAAATGAGGTTATTTTGTCATAGTTTTAAAGGTACTAGTATTTTTATTTAAGTATTTTTGGTTTTCTGCTGCTGTAGGATGAGTGCTACCAAGTAAGGCAGATATTTGCTCAGAAGTTGCATAAGGCACTTGTGAAGTTACTACTCCCATTGGAGTACATGGCGATCTTTGCCTTGTGTGCCAAAGATCCTGTGAAGGAGAGAAGAGCACATGCACGACAGTGTTTACTAAAAAATATCAGTATACGCAGGGAGTACATTAAACAGAATCCCATGGCTACTGGTAAGTAATTTTGAAAGCTCTCAGTGTGCAAACATATCTTGTCAATGTACCAACTTGGGGGGTGCAGGGGGTTTATTTCCTATATTTCTATTGTAGTTAATAGTAACGCTAGGATTTTTATAGGATGCTGTCACTATAGTTGTGATGTATTTAACATATTAAATCTGGTTTCTAGGTCCTGTTTATAATGTATGAAACTGTTTGGGGGAATTACATTTTTCTTATGGGATCAGCAGTGTGGCTTGATTTAAACACATTGCTCAGATGTCAGAGAGTAAAGAATTACTTTCCTAGCTTTACCAAGGACTCACTATATAATCTCAAATTATCCTTTTGGCTTTAATAGCTTTCCACATTGAAATAAAAGTGTTTCAGTATCCTCTAGATACCATGTTGCCTCTAATTTTAAAATAAATCAGGAAAAAGATGGAAACTGAAGTGGATAGAAAGCAAACTAGAGAGGGATTTTATAAAAGCTCTTATTACTGTTGTTGATAATAATGTTTTCACTTTAGAGAAATTATTATCACTGTTGCCTGAATATGTAGTTCCGTACATGATTCACCTGCTAGCCCATGATCCAGATTTTACAAGATCACAAGATGTTGACCAGCTTCGTGATATTAAAGAGTAAGTCATGTAGAATTTCAAGAATTCTAGAAGTTATTTTTACTTTTTAATAAGATACCAAATATTTTTCCTGTTACTGTTCCCATTAGAATAAAAACTTCTCTGTGGTTTTATTTCTTATAAATTATTGTTTCATCTTAGAAAATTTTTCCATATAACAAGCTCTTTTTGGTTCTTCTGATTGTTTCCTATTTGCTGTCAGCTGTGTCTTTAAAATAGGCTGGTTTGTGGGCACCTGGGTGGCTCAGCCAGCTAAGCCCCCAACTTCAGCTCAGGTCATAATCTGACAGTTCATGAGTTCGAACCCTGCATCAGGTTCTGTGCTAACAGCTCAAAGCCTGGAGCCTACTTTGGATTCTGTGTCTCCCTCTCTGCCCCACCCTCCTGCGCACGTGCTCTCTCTCAAAAATAAATAAACATTTAAAAAATTGACAAAAAAATAAAAAGTATTATGATTTGGAGTGCCTGGGTGGCTCAGTCGGTTAAGCGTCCAACTTCAGCTCAGATCGTGATCTCACGGTTTGTGAGTTTGAGCCCCATGTTGGGCTCTGTCCTGACAGCTGGGAGCCTAGAGCCTGCTTCGGATTCTGTGTCTCCTTCTGTCTCTGCTCCTCCCCCCCTCATACTCTATCTCCCTCTCTCTCTCTAAGATAAGCATTAAAAAAAAAATTTTTTTTTTTTTTTTTTTTTTTTTTTTAAATAAAAGTATGGCTTTTTTGAGAGGCGCCTGGGTGGCTCAGCCAGGTGAG
Source organism: Prionailurus viverrinus (assembly GCF_022837055.1). Taxonomy (NCBI): domain Eukaryota; kingdom Metazoa; phylum Chordata; class Mammalia; order Carnivora; family Felidae; genus Prionailurus; species Prionailurus viverrinus. The sequence continues at coordinate 172,984,750 of NC_062564.1, forward strand.
CATCTGACTCTTGATTTTTGTGTAGGTCATGATCTCACAGTTGTGAGTTCAAGCCCCACATTGGGTTCCATGCTGACAGTGAGGAGCCTGCTTGGGATTCTCTGTTTCCCTGTCTCTCTGCCCCTCCCCTTCTCTCTGTCTCTCTCTTTCTCAAAATAAATAAACATTAAAAAATATAATAATGAAAGTATTATGATTTTTGTATGTATGACATTAAAAAATATTGGGGCGCCTGGGTGGTGCAGTCGGTTAAGCGCCCGACTTCAGCCAGGTCACGATCTCACGGTCCGTGAGTTCGAGCCCCGCGTCAGGCTCTGTGCTGATGGCTCAGAGCCTGGAGCCTGTTTCCGATTCTGTGTCTCCCTCTCTCTCTGCCCCTCCCCCGTTCATGCTCTGCCTCTCTCTGTCCCAAAAATAAATAAGCGTTGAAAAAAAATCTTTAAAAAAATATATATATAATAAAAGTATTATGATTTTTGTATGTATGTCATTAAACCTTATTCCTAATCTTATTTAAGGTTGTAATCAACATTTATCTATGCCTCCTATAGCTTTTGTCACTGAAATCGTGTCAGTATCTTAACTGGAAGAGATGTTATCTTGTCCAACATTACTGTTAAGCATTGGACTATGAGCTCCTTACATTTTGAAGCCTTGTCATTTCGTTATTGTTGCTTCCAACACATTATTCCAGTAATACTGTCTTTCTGTAAAAAACTTCTCTGGCCTTCAATTACCTTATTCATAAAATGAAGGAGATAAAATAGATAACTCCTAAAATGTCTTCTAATTCTAATTTTTGTTTATTTTTTTAATTGTTTACATTTGTATTTACAATTTTTTTTCTTTAAAAACTTTGAGTTTGGGGTTTCCCAGAAAACACTTCCATAAAATAAAAACCTGATGTATGTGTTTGCCTAGAACGTGAGGTCTATGTCAGAGAACATTTTAGCTGTATTTCAGTTGCAAAGCAGTCATGTGAAAGAAGGACTAGACTTAAGAGAAGAAGCTATAACATGGGAAGGAGAGTACTGATGTACAAGAAGTAATTGGAGTTAGGATTGAAATCACTGGCACTTTTTGCTGTTCTGTCTAGTATGCAACATTTTTAATATCGTTAAGCAATTATTTTAAGTTTCCATGTAAATTGAAGTGTTAAATAATATGTTTTTCAAACTGGTTATTTAACTTTGTGGAAATTATTAATTTATTGTGTCGCTATTTGCTTTGGCTATTCAGGATCTTTTATGGTTTCATAAAAATTTTAGAATTATTTCTTCTAGTCCTGTGAAAAATGCCATTGGAATATTGATAAGGATTGTATTGAATCTGTAGGTTGCTGTGAATAGCTTGGACATTTTAACAATATTCTTCCAGTCCATGAACACAAAATATCTTTCTATTTATTTGTGCATTCTTCAATATCTTTCATGTCTTCTAGTTTTCAGTATGGGTCAGAAGCATGACTGTGGTCAAAAAAAGATAGCTGTAGGGGCATCTGGATGGCTCAGTCAGTTAAGCATCTGACTGCGGCTCAGGTCATGATCTCACAGTTAGTGAGTTCGAGCCCTGCATCGGGCTCTGTGCTGACAGCTTAGAGCCTGGAGCCTGCTTCGAATTCTGTGTCTTCCTCTCTCTCTGCCCCTTCCCCACTCATGTTCGGTCTCTCTCTCTCTCTCTCTCTCTCCCCCTCTCTCTCTCTCTCCTTCAAAAATAAATAAAAACATTAAAAAAATTTTTTTTAAAAGAAAGAAAAGATAGCTTTATAACATGAGAAATTGAGGGGGGTCATATAATCTATCAAAATTACTTTTTTATTCCCTTTATAATACTTTTTTATTCTCTTCTTTACCAAAATGATATATAGCCATACTTTAAAATACATAGGATTAAATTCAGTCTATCAATAACCATTATACTGTTTTGGGAATCAGTCAGTCTTGAGTAACGGGAGTGTTTATCTCTTTATGGACTCTTAAGAATTAATTGAATCAGAAAGATTTATTTTAGTTACAAAAGACAATTTAAGTTTTTCATTTGACATATTTTAGTTACGATATATTTAACATTAACATTAGAAGTTTCAGTTCCTTGGCATTACTATTATTATTTTTTTTTAACGTTTATTCATTTTTGAGAGAGTGAAAGAGCGTGCACAAGTGGGGGAGTGGCATAGAAAGGGAGACACAGGATCCGAAGCAGGCTCCAGGCTCTGAGTTGTCAGCACAGAGCCTGACCCAGGGCTCGAACTCACAAACCACGAAGTCATGACCTGAGCTGAAGTCTGACCCTTAACTGACTAAGCCACCTAGGCAACCTGGTATTACTATTATTTTACTTTGAAAATGATCCCTAACCACCTCCTTATCCCTAAGAAAAAGAGTGAGAAAATGTCCTGATGTTTTACATTGTGTGGGATTAGTTGGGAGAATTTTATGTATTCTAACTGGAATTGTGTTAATTCATCCTTATATTTTTGAGACTCTTCAGTTGATGTATTAAAGAAATGCAGTATTATAGGGGCCCCTGGGTGGCTCAGTTGGTTAAGCATCCGACTTCGGCTCAGGTCATGATCTCGCAGTCTGTGAGTTCGAGCCCCGCATCAGGTTCTGTGCTGACAGCTCAGAGCCTGGAGCCTGCTTCAGATTCTCTGTCTCCCTCTCTCTCTGCCCCTCCTTTGCTCATGCTCTGTCTCTCTCTCTATCAAAAATAAATATTAAAAAAATTTAAGAAATGCAGTATAATGATTTGAGCTTGGATTGTGTCACCAAATAGATTTGTGCGCAAATTCTACCATCTTACCAGTTGTGTGAACTTACTTCATGTTACTTAATTTCTCTATGCTTTAATGTTCATATTTATAAAATTATAATAAGTTGTGAGGATTGATTGAAGGAGATAGTATGTGTAAAATAATCAAACAGTGGTTGGCATATTAAAAAAAAAAATCTTTCACCTTATTGGCTAACTATACTCCTGGTTGTTACTCTTTTTGATGCAATTATAAATGGGAATGTTTTCTTAATTTATTTTTCTAATAATTATTAGTGTAAAAAATGCAACAGATTTTTGTGTATTGATTTTGTTTTCTGCAACTTTAATTTGTTCTAACAGTTTTTTGATGGAGTCTTTAGGGTTTTTTTATGTATAATATCATCTTATCTGCAGCTAATGACAGTTTTACTTCTTTTCCAGTTGGATGCCTTTTATTTCTTTTTCTTGCCTAATTGTTCTGGCTAGGACTTCCGAATACTTTGTAAATAAAAGTGGTAAAGACATCTTTGTCTTGTTCCTGATCTGAGAAGAAAAGCTTTAAGCTTTTCACCATTGAGTATGAAGTTATATGTGGTCTTTATTATGTTGAAGTATGTTCTTTCTATAATCACTTTGTTGAGAGTTTTTATCATAAATATATGTTGAATTTTGTTAACTTTTTCTGCATCAATTAGAGATGATCATGATTTGTATTCTTCATTTTGTTAATGTGATATACCACATTGATTCACTTGTGGATGTTGAACCATCCTTGCATCCCTGGAATAAATCCCACTCAGTCATGGTGTATGATCCTTTTAATGTATTGTTGAATTCAGTTTGCTAATATTTTATTGAGGATTTTTGCATCTATGCTTATCAGGAATATTGGCCTGTAGCTTCCTTTCTTGCGGCATCCTTGTCTGGTTTTGGTATCAGGATAATTGCTGGCCTTGTAAACTGATTTTGGAAGAGAGTCCTCCTCTTTTTTGGACAAATTTGAAAAGGATTGATATTAATTCTCCTTTGAATGTGGTACAATTCACCAGTGAGGCTCGGTGGTCTTAGACTTTTGTTTGTTGGAAGGTTTTCAGTTACTAATTCAATTTCCTTTCTAGTAGTTGGTCTTTCACGTTTTGTTTCTTCATGATTTAGTCTTGGTAAGTTGTATATTGCTAGGAATTTATCCATTTCTTCTAGGTTGTCTAGTTTGTTCGCATATAATTTTTCATAGCATTCTCTTATGATCCTTTGTATCTCCGTGGTATCAGTCATAAATCTCCTTTCATTTCTGAGTCCTCTTTTTTGTTTTTTCTTGGTCGGTCTAGCTAAAGGTTTGTCAATTTTGTTTACCTTTTTTTTTTTTTTAATTTTTTTTTTCAACGTTTATTCATTTTTGGGACAGAGAGAGACAGAGCATGAACAGGGGAGGGGCAGAGAGAGAGGGAGACACAGAATCGGAAACAGGCTCCAGGCTCTGAGCCATCAGCCCAGAGCCTGACGCGGGGCTCGAACTCACGGACCGCGAGATCGTGACCTGGCTGAAGTCGGGTGCTTAACCGACTGCGCCACCCAGGCGCCCCTACCTTTTTTTTTTTTTTTTTTTTTTTTTTTTATGTTTTAGTTATTTTTGGGAGAGAGAGAGAGAGAGCATGGGAGGGGCAGAAAAAGGGAGACACAAAATCTGAAGCAGGCTCCAGGCTCCAAACGGTCATCACTACAGAGCCCAACGCAGAGCTCAAACCCACAAACTGTGAGATCATGACCTGAGCCAAAGTCAGATGCTCAGTTGACTGAGCCACCCAGGTGCCCTAATTTTATCTTTTCACAGAACCAGCTCTAGTCTCATCAGTTTTTTTTCTTGTCATTTTCTCTATTTCGTTTATTTCTGCTCTAATTTTTGTTATTTTCTTTACTTCTAACTTTGGGCTTCATTTGTTCTTTTTTCCCCTGGTTCTTTGAGGTGTAAAATTAGTTTGTGACTTTTTATGTTTCTTGAGGTAGGCGTTTAGTGCTATGAACTTCCCTGTTAGAACTGCTTTTGCTTCATCCCAGAAATTTTGGTATGTTTCCATTTTGTTGGTCTCAAGGTATATCTTTTATTTTTCTTTTGATTTCTTCTTTGACTCATTGGTTATTCAGTAGCATGTTGTTGAATCTGTACATATTTGTGAATTTTTCAGTTTTCTTAGTGTAATTTTGTGGTTCCATATCATTGTAATCAGAAAAGATGCTTGATACCATTTCAGTCTTAAACTCATTAAGACTTATTTGTGTCAGGGTGCATAGATAGCTTAGGTAGTTGAGCATTTGACTTCGGCTCAGGTCATGATCTCACAGTTGGTGAGTTTGAGCCCTGCATTGGGCTCACTGCTGTCAGCACAGAGCCCAATTCAGATCCTCTGTCTCCCTGTCTCTCCGTTCCACCCCACTCACACTCTCTCTCCCTCTCTCTGAAAAATAAACATTAAAAAAAAAAAAAAAAAACTTGCTTTGTGGCCTAACATATGATCTAACTTGGAAAATGTTCCATGTGCACTTAAGAAAAATGTGTATTTGTTGCTTTTATATGGAATGTTCTGTAAATATCTGTTAAGACCATCTGGTCTAACATGTCATTTAAGACTGATGTCGTCTTACTGGTTTTTCTGCCTGGATGATCTATTCATTGATATAATTGGGGTATTAGAGTCCCTATATATTATGAATTGTAATAATTATATAAATACTATTTTATTTCTGTTTCTCTTTTTAGATCTGCTAATATTTGCTTTATATATTTAGGTCTTTCTGTGTTGGGTACATAAATATTTACAAAGGCCCCTTTCTCAGTATGTAACACCCTTTTTTGTGTCTTATTACAGTCTTTGTTTTAAAGTGTATTTTGTCTGGGGGGCTCATTGGGTTAAATGTCGAACTCTTGATCTCAGCTCAGGTCTTGATCTCAGAGTCATGAGTTGAAGCCCCATGTTAGGCTCCGTGCTGGATGTGAAGCCTACTGAAAAAAATAAAGTGTATTTTGTCTGATAACAATTGTAGCTACTAAAGCTTTATTTTGGTTTCTATTTACATGTAATATCTTTTTCCATCTCTTCACTTTCACTGGATGTGTTTCCTGTAGGCAGCATATAGATGAGTCTTGTTTTTTTATCCGTTCAGCCATTCTGTGTTTTTTGATTAGAGAATTTAATCCATTTACATTCAAGGTAATTATTGATAAGTATGTGCTTATTGCCATTTTGTTAATTGTTTTATGATTGTTTTTGTAGTTTCCTTCTGTTCCTTTCTTTCACTTACTTTCTTTGTGGTTTGATGACTTTCTTTAGTGGTATGCTTATATTCCTTCCCCTTTATCTTTTGTGTATTTACTATAGGTTTTTATTTTGTAGTTACCATGGTGCTTACATATAAAAACTTAACAGTCTGTTTTAAGTTGATAACAACTTACTTGATTCCATTCTAAATCTCAATGTTTTAACTCCTCCTTACATTTTATGTTTTGATGTCACATTTTGCATCTTTTTATCTTATATATCTTTTAACTAATTATTGAATCATTTATTTTTACTACTTTCATCTTTTAACCTTCATACTAGCTTTATAAGTAATTAGTCTACTACCTGACCTCTATTATTTATTTACCTTTCCAGTGATATTATTTCACATGTGTTCTTATTACTAATTAGGGTTCTTTTCTACTTATAGAAATCCCTTTAACATTTCTTTCACTACCAGTTTAGTGGTGATGAACTCCTTTTAGCTTTTACTTTTCTGGAAAACTGTTTCTCTCTCCTTCCATTCCAAAAGATAATCTTGGCAGGTAGAGTATTCTTGGTTGGAAGTTGTTTTCTTTCAGCTCTTTGAATATGTCACGCCACTCCCTCCTTGCCTGGAAAGTTTGTGTTGAAAAATTTGTTGATAGTCTTATAGGGGGGTTCCCTTATATGTAACATTTTTTTTCTTTTGTTGCTCATAATATTCTCTTCTTTAACTTTTGACACTTTATTGTTTTGTTTTTTTAAGTTTATTTATTTTGAGAGAGAGTGCATATGCTCAGGAGAGGCAGAGAGAGAATGTCAAATAGGCTCTGCACTGTCAGCCCAATGTGGTGTTACAACTCACAAACCGTGAGATCATAACCTGAGCCTAAACCAAGAGTCAGATGCTGAACCAACTGAGTCACCCAGGAGACTCTGTTTTATTGTTTTGGTTTCTTAAGAGAAAGAAAACATGAGTGCATGTGAGTGGGGGAGGAGAAGAGGGAGGGAGGGAGAGAGAGAATCTCAGGCTCCACGCCTGGTGCAGAGCCCAGTGCAGGGCTTGATCTCAAGACCATGAGATCATGACCTGAGCCGAAATCAAGAGTCAGACATTTAACCAATTAAGCCACCCAGGTGCCCCAAAACTTTTTAATTTAAAAAAAAATTTTTTTTTTTAGAGACCACGTGAGCCAGGGAGAGGAAAGGGGCGGGGGGGGGGGGAGAGAGAGAGAGAGAGAGAGAGAGAGAGAGAATATGAGAGAATATCCTAAGCAGGCTCCACACTCAGTGCAGAGCCTAGTGTGGAGCTCCATTCCATGACCTGGGGATCATGACCTGAGCCGAAATCAAGAGCCAGATGCTTACTCAACTGAGCCACCCAGACGCCCCTTGACATTTTGATTGTAATGTGTCTTGGTGTAGGCCTTTGGGTTCAAATATTTTAGAACTCTAGGCATCCTGGATCTGGTGTCTGTTTTCCTTCCCTACATTCAGGAAGTTTTCAGTCATATTTCTTCAGAAAAGGTTTCTGCCTTTCTTTCCTTTTCTTCTGGAAGGTCTGCAAGGCAAATATTAGTCCATTTGATATCCTTTAATTTCCTTAAGCTGTTTTCACTTTTTTTTTCCATTTATTTTTCTTTTTGCTCTTCTGATGGGGTGCATTCCTCCTCCTTATCTTTAGATTGATCCATATTTTCTGTTTCATATCTAGTCCGCTGTTGAACCCCTGTATTGTATTTTTCAATTCTTTTATTGTATTCTTCAGCTCTGATTTCTGTTTAGTACTTTGTTATAATTTCATCCCTGTTAAAGTTCTTACTGTTCATCCATGCTGCTCCCCAGTTTGGTGAGCATTTTATGACCATTACTTTGAACTCCATCAGTTTACTTCTCTTCCTTTGGATAAGGCTTTTTTTATGAGGTTTTATCTTACTCTTTCATTTGGAACATATTCCTGAATTTCTTCATTTTGCTTGACCCTCTGTATTGGTTTCTGTATAGTATATGAAACAACATCTCTTCCAGTTTTGAAGGAATGACCTTATGGAGGAGTTGAACCTTTTCATTCAGCTCTACCCTATTTCTTGATCATCTCTCAAAACTTTGTGCTTGTCCAAGCAACCTGTTATATTTTTAATAGCTCCCAATAGTTAAGGATGTGCCAAGATCTGTCAGTGTCCCATAATGGAGGATCTCTGTACCTAGATTCAGACTGACTGGAAGCCAGACCTTTAGGCAGCTGCTTTTATTTAAAAGTATGTAGAGGGGCGCCTGGGTGGCGCAGTCGGTTAAGCGTCCGACTTCAGCCAGGTCACGATCTCGCGGTCCGGGAGTTCGAGCCCCGCATCAGGCTCTGGGCTGATGGCTCAGAGCCTGGAGCCTGTTTCCGATTCTGTGTCTCCCTCTCTCTCTGCCCCTCCCCCGTTCATGCTCTGTCTCTCTCTGTCCCAAAAATAAATAAACGTTGAAAAAAAAAAAATTTAAAAAAAATAAAAGTATGTAGATACAGAGCCACCTGGGTGGCTCAGTCAGTTAAGCATCTGACTCTTGATCTCAGCTCAGATCTTGATCTCAGGGTCATGAGTTCAGGCCCTGTATTGGGCTCTGCACTGAGTGTGAAGCCTGCCTACATACATACATACATACATACATACATAATTAAATAAAGTTAAATAAAATTGAATGAATGCATGCAGATATATCCAGTCCTGAGGAGCCACAAGCATAAACCTCACCACCAGAGCCAAGCAATCCTGAGGTATGTCCCCTAGGTGGCAAAAAGTCGGGTTCTAAACGAGTGTATGAGCACCTTTCTGGGAGATACCAACAAGCTGGAGAAGGACTGAGAGCACCACGGTGGCATTGATAGCCTGAGTTCTTTTGGAAGCACCATAGGCCACTAAGTGTAGGCCAGACCTGAGTCCTGCCCCTAGTCCAAAGCTCCAGTACAGGCAAAGTGGCCTCTTCACAGAAAAACTTAGAGTATACCTCAGTCTGCTGCCTATGCAATGTCCTGAGGGTGGTAGCCTGCCAAAGGCAGTCCCTCCAATTACCACAGTCCGTTGGGATCCAAGAATGCAAGCCGTTGCAGCCAACAGAGCCGGGTGATTAAGGGTTGTCCCCCAAACATCAGGCACCAGACTCCAAGCTCTCTTCCAGGAAACATTGGTGGAGGGTGAGTCTGAAGATAGTGCCTGCCCTCTGAGGTCTCTGGAAAGGATTTCAGTCAGCCTCTAGATGATTGCTTTGTTTAGAAGCCTGACCCTTAGGCCACAGTTATGATGATTAGCTGATAGGCTTACTTCTCAGAAAGACCCAGCTCCTGGGTCAGTGGCCTCTTGCTGTGCCCTGTAGGGTGGTAGCTGGTAGCACATTGGCTACCATCCTTTGGGACTCATGAATAGAAGCCCCGCTGGCCACCAGAGTTAGTTGATGTAGAGCTGTCCCTTGGCAGCAGTCACAAAAATTGGGGCGCCAGCAAAGGTTATGAACTTCTTTCTGGGTGATTATTACATTCCCCTGTGACCAGAAACACAAGCCCCTCTGTTCTTCCAGAGCCAGGTGTTCTAGAAATGTTCCAGTGGGCACCACCCACAAAAGGCACAAGACAAATGTAAAGGTTCCCTTCTGGGAGCTACTGGTCCTCTAGAGCACAGCAAAGGGAGAATGCAAAGATGGCAGTCACCAGTCTCCGTCCCTGGAGAGTGTTCCAGCAGCCTCCTAGATATGTAAGTTACATTAGATGCCTGCCCCTCAAGTCGAGGTTATAAGCAGGTTAGCTTTCTTTACTCTGAGCTGCCTGTGAGTTGGGCCCTGGAGTGGGTCCATTCCAGCATATGAACCCTTTAAGAGGCATTTCTCAGATTGCTGCAGACTTGTGGGTCCCAGTATCTGTAGAATATTTTGGGGACTCCTCTCTCAAGTTCATGTCTTAGAAGTTGGGTGCCCAGTGTGGGGTTTTAACATTTCACTCTTCAGAGAGAAGCTCCGTTCCCTCACAATTATGGGTCACAGCAACAGGGGTGGGGTTTATGGCGAGATTGTATCCCAGTCTCTCCTCCCCACTTTGATATGTTTTTATTTCTTGTTTGCCTAATGTGTAGTCATCACTCAGTCAGCCTTTTAAGTTTTTAAAGAGGAAATTGGTTCCATATGTAGCTGTAGATACAATATATTCCTGAAAGGAGGTGAGTTCAGGGTCTTACTATGTCACCATCTTGAACCAGACCAAGTTCTCTGTTTCTTATTCGGTCTTTTCTGTCCATTATTGAAAATAAGACATTGAAATCTCTGTTCATTACTGCAGAATTAATCTGTTTCTCTCTTCAATTCTGTCAGATGTAGCTTCATAAAATTTGGAGGCTCTGTTAGGTTTGTATGTGTTTTATGATAATCTTACCTTCTGCTGGATTGAACCTTTTATCATTGTAGTGGCTGTCTTATAATCTTTATTTATAATCTTTTTTTAATTTTTTTTTTAATGTTTATTTTTGAGAGAGAGAGCGCTCAAGCAAGGGAGGGGCAGAAAGAGAAGGGGACAGATGATCCAAAGCGGGCTCTGCACTGACAGCAGTGAGCTCGATGCAGGGCTCAAACTCACGAACTGTGAGATCATGACCTGAGCCACCTAGGTGCCCCTTATAATCTTTTTTTTACTTTAAATCTATTTTGTTTGGGGGCGCCTGGGTGGCACAGTCGGTTAAGCATCTGACTTCAGCCAGGTCACGATCTCGCGGCCCGTGAGTTCGAGTCCCGCATCAGGCTCTGGGCTGATGGCTCAGAGCCTGGAGCCTGTTTCCGATTCTGTGTCTCCCTCTCTCTCTGCCCCTCCCCCGTTCATGCTCTGTCTCTCTCTGTCCCAAAAATAAATAAATGTTGAAAAAAAAAATTTGTTTTTAAAAATCTATTTTGTTTGATGATAAAATAGCTACTAGCCCTCATTTTGTTACTATTTGCATGAAAGAAAAAAATTTTTTTTATTATTTTACTTTCAGATGCTCCAACTTTCAGTTGAGTCCAACTTTGATTTTGGCTCAGGTCATGATCTCATGGTTCATGGGGTCAAGCCCTGCATTGGGCTCTCCTGCTGAACAGCATATAGCCTGCTTGAGATTCTCTCCCTCTCTGCCCCTCTCCTGCTCACACACATGCCTTCTCTCTCTCTCTCCAAAAAAAAAAAAAAAAATTTAAAGAATGTTTAAAGTGAATCTCTCATAGATAGATGTAGGTAGATTTTTTTTTTTCCCATTCTGCTTATCTCTGCCTTTTAATTGGGAGTTTTAATCTGTTTTCATTTGACATAATGACCAATAAAGAAAGAGTTATTTCTGCCATATAGCTGTTTTTCTCTGTGTTATATATGTTGTTACTTAACTTCCTTTACTACTGCTTCTCTTTTTTGTATTTAGTTGTTTTTTGTAGTGAACCTTTCTTACTCCTTTTTTTGTGTGAATTTTTAGTTATTTTCTTAGAGATTCCAAATAATATTTGTAACAACCTAGTGTGAATAACAGCAACTTAGTTTCAATAGTATACAAACCCTGTGCTCCTATAATCTCTATCCCTCTACCTTTAATAATTGTTATTCATAGAAATTCTGTCTTTTTACATTATTTCCATTTATATAGATGTAATTGTTACTCTGTGCATTTAATGCCTGTAAAGTCTTTTTTTTTCTTGTTTGTTTCATTTCCTTTTCTCTCTTTTTTTTAAAAAAATTTTTTTTTTATTTTTTAAAATTTACATCCAAATTAGTTAGCCTGTAGTGCAACGATGATTTCAGGAGTAGATTCCATAGTGCCCCTTACCCATTTAGCTCATCCCCCCTCCCACAAACCCTCCAGTAACCCCTCTGTTTGTTCTCCATATTTATGAGTCTCTTCTGTTTTGTCCCCTTCTCTGTTTTTATATTATTTTTGTTTCCCTTCCCTTATGTTCATCTGTTTTGTCTCTTAAAGTCCTCATATGAGTGAAGTCATATGATTTTTGTCTTTCTCTAATTTCACTTAGCATAATACCCTCCAGTTCCATCCACATAGTTGCAAATGGCAAGATTTCATTCTTTTTTGATTGCTGAGTAATACTCCATTGTGTATATGTACCACATCTTCTTTATCCATTCATCCATCGATGGACATTTGGGCTCTTTCCACACTTTGGCTATTGTTGATAGTACTGCTGTAAACATGGGGGTTCATGTGTCCTTTCAAACCAGCACACCTGTATCCCTTGGGTAAATGCCTAGTAGTACAATTGCTGGGTTGTAGAGTAGTTCTATTTTTAGTTTTTTGAGGAACCTCCATACTGTTTTCCCGAGTGGCTGCACCAGCTTACATTCCCACCAACAATGCAAAAGAGATCTTCTTTCTCCACATCCTCGCCAACATCTATTGTTGCCTGAGTTGTTAATGTTAGCCATTCTGACAGGTGTAAGGTGGTATCTCATTGTGGTTTTGATTTGTATTTCCCTGATGATGAGTGATGTTTAGCATTTTTTCATGTGCCAGTTGGCCATCTAGATGTCTTCTTTGGAAGTATCTATTCATGTCTTTTGCCCATTTCTTCACTGGATTATTTGTTTTTTGGGTGTTGAGTTTGAGAAGTTCTTTATAGATATTGGATGCTAACACTTTATCTGATATGTTGTTTGCAAATATCTTCTCCCATTCTGTAGGTTGCTTTTTAGTTTTGCTGATTGTTTCCTTCACTGTGCAGAAGATTTTTTATTTTGATGAGGTCCCAGTAGTTCATTTTTGCTTTTGTTTCCCTTGCCTCCGGAGATGTGTTGAGTAAGAAGTTGCCGCGGCCAAGATCAAAGAGGTTTTTGCCTGCTTTCTCCTCGAGGATTTTGATGGCTTCCTGTCGTACATTGATACCTTTAAAGTCTTATGTAAAGGGGTGCCTGGGAGGCTCATCGGTTAAGCATCTGACTTCAGCTCAGGTCATGATCTCACGGTTTGTGGGTTTGAGCCCCATGTCAGGCTCTGTGCTGACAGCTCAGAGCCTGGAGCCTGCTTAGGATTCTGTGTCTCCCTCTCAGCTCCTCCCCTGCTCACACTCTCTCTGTCTCTTCCTCTTTCTCTCTCTCTCTCTCTCTGTCTGTCTCAAAAATAAACATTAAAAAAATTTTTTAATAAATAAAATCCTATAAAAAAAAGAGTTACAAATTGAAAGTTCAGTAATGCTGGCTTTTATATTTACTTATGTGGTTGTGTTTACTAGTGTTCTTTATTTCTTCTTACAGCTTTAAGTTACTGTCTAGTGTCCTTTTATTTTAGCCTTAAAGGACTCAGTTTAACAGTTCTTTTAAAACAGGACTACTAAAAGTGAACTCATTAACCTAGTGCTAAATTTTCCCCTTGTAAGTCTCTTAAAACATTTACATAGAATATAAGCAAAGAAGTATGCATATATTATCATATGTTTTCTCCCCTGTTGATGCAGTAAAGCAATAAGTCCATTGGCTGCTTGAGAATCATCCTAGGAACTTACTGCAAACAGAACTTACCCTAGATGTCGATTTAGGTTCCCAGTGATTCTAATGTTCATCCCGATTTGAGATTCACTTTTACTGAGAAATTTGGGTGTTCCCTTCAGATATTTTGTGTATTAAATGAATATACAGTAACAAGTGGAAAACAGCAAAAATAGTTTGAGATGTGACTGCTTAGCTGAATGCCTGGTTAGTGTGCATATCAGCCTCATAGCACATGCAATTCACAGCCATGTCACAGCAGAATTACATGCAAATCCTAGACCTACATAGTTTGTAAACAGTCAAAATGGGAAGACTTTGCTGTCCCCTGCTTTCCTCATCATTGCTGGGCAATGACACATGTGAAGTCCTCTAAATGCTTATCAAATACCTGTAGAATGAATCTTTACATGCCTCAGGAAGCTGTCAAACTTTCTCATTTTAAGCTATGTTTTCATTTTCAATGTTTTGTTTTATGGTTTATTTATATTTTATGTTTATTTTGTTATTTTCAGACAACAGACCTTCCCAATAAGATATTTAGTCCATTAAACAAAACACCTATGTTTAGTCTCTTGTAATAGGCAAATGTTTATCATTTAGGTGCCTATGGTTCATGCTTGAAGTTTTAATGACAAAGAATGAAAACAATAGCCATGCCTTTATGAAGAAGATGGCAGAGAACATCAAGTTAACAAAAGATGCCCAGTCTCCAGATGAATCCAAGACAAATGAAGTAAGATATGTGTTAGGCTAGTGGGTATTTAGATGACTATAGGAAAAAATATGATGGTCCTTGTCCCATTTTTTTTTCTTATTACATAATATATGTTAGATTACAGAATGTTTATAAAAATATATATTTATGGTCAGTTTTATTGTATTTTGTTACAGTTGAGTTCTGTTATTTGAGGAATGTTTATTACCCTGAAGAAGGACATTAAAACTTCTACAGAGTAGGGGAATAAAAATAAAACTTACTACTCTGCTATCTTATGAACCTTTTAGTAAGTTACACACAAGTAGATATTCCTTTTCCTTTGGTTTGGTTTGGTTTATTTGGGTTTTTTTGTTTTAATTTAAGTCCAAGTTAGTTAACATATAGTATACTAATGGTTTCAGGAGGTTTGTTTGTTTTTAATGCATACTTGGACTTCATGTTAATTAAGGTAAAGGTTTTTTTGTTTGTTTACCAGGAGGCTACATAAGAAGTGTCAGACACAAATGTAAAATGTTAAAGGAATAAACAATACCCACAGATCCCTCTTTTGCTTCATTTTGTACATTGGCTAGAATTGGTGCTTGTGGTTATTTTGTACTACTGAAAGTTACATATGATGTTTCTTTTTTCCTCCCTAGAAACTTTATACAGTATGTGATGTGGCTCTGTGTGTTATAAATAGTAAAAGTGCTTTGTGCAATGCAGACTCACCAAAGGATCCAGTCCTCCCAATGAAATTTTTTACACAACCTGAAAAGGTAATTTTTTTCTCCTCATTGTTCTACCACACTAAACTGATTTTTTTTTTTTTTTTTAATGTTTGTTTATCTTTGAGAGAGAGAGGAGGGAAACAGAATCTGAAGCAGGCTCCAGGCTCTGAGCTGTCAGCACAGAACCCAACACGGGGCTCAAACCCAAAAACTGTGGGATCATGACCTGAGCCAAAGTCAGATGCTTAACTAACTGAGGCACCCCCACACTAAACTGATTTAAATTTCAGTTACCATCAACTCTAGTGGCGTATACTGGATTGTCTTGAGTATAGAGCATAAAAAATACCTCTTTGTAGTTGTATCAGGGAATGGGGGATTGTCATCCAAAGCCAATGAACAAGTATCATTCTCACCTTACAGAGTAGGAGAATGCAAATCAAGCTTAGTGGTAGTATTCTTATGTGAGCTATTCCTTCTGGATATTTCTAGTATGTAAGAGGAATTTTCAGATCTTAAATTATTTTAATTTCACTTTATTAAAACTATTTTATCAGATAAGGAATAAACCAAATGTTTGAGACATTATAAATCTATATACATCTGTATATGAAATAAAATGTTAGCATTAATGGAATTGGCCTTGGCAAATGATAAACCTGTATTCTAATCAACTGCTTCTAACTTGAGGGACTTTAGACAAGTTAACTCTTCTAAGCCTCAATTTCTGTCTAAAATGCAGGTGATAATACATATGATTATTAATATTACATCTAGGTTTTTAAGAGTTTGTCACATAGTAAACATTCAATAAATAGTAGTAATAACTAATACACAGTATATTTATTCTGCTATCAACAAATTAAGTTTTCCATGTAAGTAAATTTTCCAGCTAACTAAAGCTCTTTGTTTTTCTGAATCGGAATTTAAAAACTTTTTTTTTTTAACTCTTCTATCTATTTACCTCCTTCTTTGAGGAAGTATTTTGAAGTTTTAACTTTCCTGTGCTTTGTTTAAAAAACAGAATCTTTTTTTTTTTTTTTTTTAAATTAAGTAGTCTCCATGCTCATTGTGGGGCTTGAACTCAGAACCCTGAGATTAAGAGTTGCATGCTCTACCGGCTGAGCCAGCCAGGTGCGCCCAGAAGCCTAAGTATTTTTAATTGGAAAAATACGACATTTAAAAATTGTTTATGCATTTTCAAACCTGAAGATATGCTTCAGAATATTCAGGGTAATACCGTTCCTAAGAGTATTTTACAGAAGAACATACCAGGAAATGGAGATTCCTACTTTGAATGCCATACTTTGCCAAAAATTTTAAACAGATTTTCTTTAATGATTTAGTATTCAGCATTTACTGTGCCTGGTTTTTGTTAGGAATAATAAAGATTGCAAAGTTATTGCCCTCTAATTGAATTTACTGGTCTTTATAAAGAGTCATATATAAGGGGTGCCTGGGTGGCTCAGTTGGTTAAGCTCAGATCATGATCTCACAGTTTATGAGTTCGAACCCTGCATCAAGCTCTCTGCTGTCAGTGCAGGGCCAGCTTCAGATCTTCTGTCCCTCTCTATCTCTGCCCCTCCCTCTCCCTCGCTCTCTCTCTCTCTAAAATAAACATTTAAAGATATAATGAAATAAAATTTCAAAAAATAATCGTATGTGAGCTCTTAAATTTAAATTTACTTTATTGTTGGGGCGCCTGGGTGGCGCAGTCGGTTAAGCGTCTGACTTCAGCCAGGTCACGATCTCGCGGTCCGTGAGTTCGAGCCCCGCGTCAGGCTCTGTGCTGATGGCTCAGAGCCTGGAGCCTGTTTCCGATTCTGTGTCTCCCTCTCTCTCTGCCCCTCCCCCATTTATGCTCTGTCTCTCTCTGTCCCAAAAATAAACGTTGAAAAAAAAAAAAAATTTATTGTTGACCTAAGGCTATCGTGATAAGAATAGTACCCAGATATAATCTTCATATAATAACTATCCCATGAACAAGGATTAAATTGTTGTGTGGTACCTGGCTGGCTCATTCAGTAGAGCCTTCAACTATGGCTCTCAGGGGACTCTGGATCTCAGGGTCATGGGTTTAAGCCCCACGTTGGGCATGAAGCCTACTTTATTAAAAAAAAGAGAAAGAGAGATGGGGCACCTGGGTGGCTCAGCTGGTTAAGCATCCAAGTCTTGGTTTTGGCTCAGGTCATGATTTCGTGTTTCATGAGATCAAGCCAACTTTTTTTTTTTTTAATAAAAAACATAAAGGGACTCCTGGGTGGCTCAGTCAGTTGAATATCTGATTTGGCTCAGGTCATGATCTCACGGTTGGTGGGGTGGGGTCTGCTTGGGATTCTCTCTCTCTGCTTCTCCCCCTCCCATCCCCACTCCCCACCCCCATCTCTCTCTCTCTCAAAATAAATAAACTTTAAACAAAATAAAAAATAAAAAGAATTAAATTGCTGTTTGTCACCATACCTAACTTTAGTTGTTTTTGTTTTGATATCTGAAACTTAGTGTTTTTAGCCTTCTTAAAAAGAACTAGTTTTTTCTGGTTTCAGTGAACAGCTTTTCTCATTTCCTTTTCTTTTTTTTAATTTTTTTTAATGTTTATTCATTTTTTGATAGAGAGACAGAGTGTGAGCAGGGGAGGGGCAGAGAGAGAGGGAGACACAGAATCAGAAGCAGGCTCCAGGCTGTCAGCACAGAGCTGGATGTGGGGCTCGAACTCACAGACTGCAAGATCATGACCTGAGCTGAAGTCGGACGCTCAACCAACTGAGCCACCCAGGCGCCCCTCTCATTTCCTTTTCTAATATGTTGCTTTTAATCTGGTATAAATTCAAACACTAGAAGACCAGGCATATTAAGATCATGAGCCTAGTGAGGCTATAGTATATCTTCATGAATAAAGTGAATGAACTTTGGTGCCTAGGCTTTGTAACGATTCTTGTAGCTGCATAAAAGCCTTTGTGGGGGGAAAAAAAATGAAGGGAGGAAAGAAAAAAAGATAATAACTTTGCCTGGAACACATGCCAAAATTGTGACTTCTTTATAGGCACATTTAAGGGGGGCCTGGGTGGCTCAGTCGTTGAAGCGGCTGACTTCGGCTCAGGTCATGATCTCGCGGTCCGTGAGTTCGAGCCCCGCGTCGGGCTCTGTGCTGACTGCTCAGAGCCTGGAGCCTTCTTCAGATTCTGTGTCTCCCTCTCTCTCTGACCCTCCCCTGTTCATGCTCTGTCTCTCTCGGTCTCAAAAATAAATAAAGGTTAAAAAAAAAAAATTATAGGCACATTTAAGCCATCTGTTCTTTCCTGTGACACTAGTATGAAGGTAAACTTAGAAAAGAAAAAATAATTTTTAAGTGATATTACTTAACAAATTAATAGACTTCAAGGCACCTGAGTGTCTCAGTCAGTTGAGTGGCAGACTCTTAATTTCAGCTCAAGTCATGATCTCATGGTTTGTGAGATCTAGCTGCACATTGGGTTCTGTGCTGAAGTACACAGAGCCTGCTTCTGATTCTCTCTTCCTCTCTCTCTGCCCCTCTCCAGTTCATGTTCACTCCCTCTCAAAATAAATAAATAAACTTGAAAAAAAAATGTTTTAAATAATGAACTTCTTGGTCATAGTAAATCATTTTACTTATGTGACATCATTGTGGTTTATTTGTGCGCTGTTCCCAGGATATTTAACAGAAGCATGAAAGGATTCTTAAGTTCCGTGTAGATAAAACTTTCAGGAGTCCATCAGTGTCCACATTAGGTGGACAATTCACTGAATGATATTTTGACAGTATATATACCTATGTGATTTGGACAGTCTTATGGTTCTAAGAAACACAGTAGTAGGTTTTTTTTAATTTTTTTTAATGTTTTATTTATTTTTGAGACAGAGAGAGACAGATCATGAATGGGGGAGGGTCAGAGAGAGAAGGAGACACAGAATCTGAAGCAGGTTCCAGGCTCTGAGCTGTCAGCACAGAGCCTGACGCGGGGCTCGAACTCATGGACCATGAGATCATGACCTAAGCCGAAGTCAGATGCTTAACCGACTGAGCCACCCAGGCGCCCCAAGAAACACAATAGTTTTAATTCAAGTGGCAGATTTTTTTCAACGAGGGTAACTTTCTTGAGATCCAGGGTGGAGTGATTTTAGTGAATATTAAGTGCCTAAAGTATGCTCTGTACCATTTTGGATATTTTGGGATCCCAAAAGAAGTCGATTTTATAATAGAGTAGAGAAAGTAGTTCAGTTAATAAACTGGAGCCTTGTTTTCCCTGGACTGTATGAAAAAAAAAAAAAAATAGTGTGTTTTATTTAAAATATGATTTAAGTAATTGAGTTCTGATATTTGCTAGTTCTTAATGTGCCATTGAGTTAAAGCTAGACTTAATGATGTAGTTCATTTAATATGCTTTATTTGAACAACTGATATATATATGCTAGCCTAAATGTAATTGTTATTGTAAGGCACAATGCCTGAGAAGTCTTATTTGGACGGTAAAAATAGACATATTCACTTTGATTTTTTTTTTTTTGATAGGACTTCTGTAATGACAAGAGTTATATTTCAGAAGAGACCAGAGTGCTTCTGTTAACAGGAAAGGTATTATATAGTAGATAATTTGGAAATCTTTATTGCATGGGTATATTACTTCTGCTATTCTTAGAAATAACCTTTAAATATCCCATGGATTTTTATGTTCCTGATTCTTAGGGATCATATTGTGAATTATAGCATCTAAGGCATTTGTACTCTCAGGCTTTCTTCTGCCATAAATGACCCTTTTGAATTACGGCCATGTGTTCTCATCAGTACTAGTAGGCTTCAAGTTACTTAGAATCCACAAAGCAGATTTTCTTGAAAAGTGTCATAATAAATTTAGATATGTAAGATTGAAAGAAATAATTTTAAAGTATTAATGAGTTAGACAATATTCTATAAAAGTAGCATGACACCTAACATAAAAGAGCAAGAAAAATTTAACTTTTGAGAAAAACAGTGCCTAAACTACTACTATATACATTTAATTGTTTATTCGTAAGATATTTTATTATGTCTTATTTATTATGTACTTTGCATTGTTTCAGGGGCACTTTTCATTTTGATTGAGCAATAAGGAATAATTAATTGCCTGGTTATTTTTAAGTAGAAGTAATGCTTGTGACTTGTATTCAGACAAACCCAATTTTGCAAAATTATCATTTCTAATAAATTTAGGATTTAACTTTCCAAAGTAACAACAATTCCGTGGCTTAAACTAAACAGTTTCTTTTACATGTGTCTAAATTTATATGAATTCCTTATAGTAAGGTATAAAATAACATGCATATGTGTAACTTTTAGCCAAAACCTGCTGGAGTACTAGGTGCAGTAAACAAGCCTTTATCAGCAACAGGAAGAAAACCATATGTTAGAAGCACCGGAGCTGAGACTGGAAGCAACATTAATGTAAATTCAGAGCTGAACCCTTCAACCGGAAACCGATCAAGGCAAGTTTTTTTCTCCAGTTGTTTGTGTTAGTATCACTCACTAATTGGTTCATCTTTTAAAAGTTTTTTTTTTTTTAATTTTTTTTTTTTTAATGTTTATTTATTTTTGAGACAGAGAGAGACAGAGCATGAATACGGGAGGGTCAGAGAGAGGGAGACACAGAATCTGAAACAGGCTCCAGGCTCTGAGCTGGCAGCACAGAGCCCGACGCGGGGCTCGAACTCACGGACCGTGAGATCATGACCTGAGCCGAAGTCGGACGCTTAACCGACTGAGCCACCCAGGCGCCCCAAAAGTTTTTGTTTTTTTTTTTTAACGTTTATATATTTTTTGAGAGAGCACGAGTGGGGGAGGGGCAGAGAGAGAGGAAGACACAGAATCCGAAGCAGGCTCCAGGCTCTGATACTTGGTTGATCTTTTAATTTTTACCTAAAGCACTATATCACAAAAATGGACTTTAAGAAACATTTGGGTATAAAATAATGGCACTGATGGGGCGCCTGGGAGGCGCAGTCAGTTAAGCATCCGACTTCAGCCAGGTCACGATCTCGCGGTCCGTGAGTTCGAGCCCCGTGTCAGGCTCTGGGCTGATGGCTCCGAGCCTGGAGCCTGTTTCCGATTCTGTGTCTCCCTCTCTCTCTGCCCCTCCCCCGTTGATGCTCTGTCTCTCTCTGTCCCAAAAATAAATAAACGTTGGAAAAAAAAAATTAAAAAAAAATAAAATAATGGCACTGAGTTTCAGTATAATTAATGATGGAAATTCAGTGTATTATTACCTTGTGAAACCATATAACATTCTAAGTGTAAAAAAGTTAAATGGAACAAATGTAAGAATTTCTAATATATTATTACTAATGTATATGGAAATGTTTATATAAGAAAACACAGGAAAATTATGAATATATAACCGTTAAATAAATTGAATTTTTATGCTTTTTAATTTTTAATTCAAATTAATATAGCATGGTTTAAGATAACATTGTTATGACATTTCTAAGGACTAAGAATATTCCATGCTTATTTTAACATGTCACATTTTTACCATGTTAGCTACTACATAAGAATTTCCACCAGACTCTACTCTTAAAAACACTAGAAATTGAAGCTTTTAAAGACTTGATTCTTACTCCTGAAATTTTAAGTATAAACTCAGTTGGTATTGTTTTAAACACATTTTTAGCAGTAGAACCCCAAAATATAAAGTAAATTAACATGGAACATCTGTGGTTTACAGAAATGGTGGGTCTCCAGATACCTCCCCTCTGGCCTGTTCTTCCAGCCTCCTTCCCTTGCAGAGCATTAAGAACACAGACCAGAGGGGCACCTGACTGACCCTTGATTTCGGGTTTGTAAGTTTCAGCTCCACAGTGGGTGTAGAAATTACTTAAAAATAAAACCTTAAAAAGAAAAAAAAAAAAAAAAGACTGGAAACAACTATACTATACACTCATCTATCACTGTATTTTTGTTTTGTTTTAGGGTTTCCCACACACGAGAGAAAGTCTTAGAATAGTTTTGTTATTTCATTTCTTGATAACTAATCTTTCTTTCGGGTCGTTTTAGGCAGCCATTTGTGTCTTTCATTAGTAAGGTTAAATGGCACCAATAATACCATATAATAGACCAATAGTCTGTAACCACGGAAGATTTGAATTTTGCTAATGTTGCTTCACTTGACTGAGCTTCTGTTTCCTTATTGCTGTAGTGGGAGGGTAAACCTTCTGTCCAAGTGGTGAAATAAAGAAGCTTTGGTTTATTTTTCTTCAACAGGGAACAGAGTTCAGAGGCAGTAGAAACTGGAGTTAGTGAAAATGAAGAGAACCCTGTGAGAATTATTTCTGTCACTCCTGTAAAGAATATTGATCCGGTAAAGAATAAGGTAAATTTTAAAATTTAACAAGTGGATTTCTCCCAGAGATTCTTATTACAGTTTCATGGTAGAGGTTAAGAAACCCACACTGGACAAGTTAATATATACTACATATTCTACATTTTATATACCACCTCTTGGCTGTATTTATTGTGCTTCACTCTCCAGAAAATGAGTCTTCCTATATCCGCTCATTTCAAGAGTTTATGTGGCCACCCATAACAGTATCCTTCTCCCACACTTCTGCTCTCAAAACTTGAAAGACTAGGAATTGAGAGTTTTTGAGATCTTACTTTCAAGAGTTTGTTGGCTCCTGTGATGAGTGTGTACATTATTAACAGCTGCATTCTTCATTGTTGACCTTATAATTAGGGCACCTAATTTTCTTTTTTTTTTTCTTAATGTTTTTATTTATTTTGGAGACAGAGAAAAACAGAGCATGAGCAGGGAAGGGGCAGAGAGAGAGGGAGACACAGAATCGGAAGCAGGCTCCAGGCTCCATCAGCACAGAGTCCAATGCAGGGCTCGAACTCACTGTGAGATCATGCCCTGGGCTGAAGTCGGACGCTCAACCGACTGAGCCACCCAGGCGCCCCAGGGAACCTAGTTTTCTTAACAATTGTAGCAGTAGAACCCCAAATATATAGTAATATATAGTAATATATTGTAGCAGGAGAGAAACATTTGTAGGGAAATCAGACCTGGCTCTGCCACTCACTAGCTGTGTGTTTACTTAGGCAGATTGCTTGACTTCTCTGGGCTTCCATTTAAACTGTAGAATGAAATTGATAACTTACCTCAGTAGGAATGGCATGGAAATACTATTGTTTCTTTTCCCACAGAATCATATTCTTGACACATTTACTTTTTATTGCCCACCATACACACATCACACACACACACACACAAACACACACACACACACACACACAGAGTATTCTTCAAATGTTTTAGGAATCCCTCTCAGGTACATAAAATACAGGGCTGTACAATTATTCCACAATAACTGAACTATCCCACTCAAGCTGAATAGATGAGGATGCATTTTTAGATCAGTCACTATTCAACCTCTTCCTATTTATTATCAGAACTTCAGTTTTTCAGTAGATTCAGATAACAGGGAGCCTCTCACTGTCAGAACTCTTGGAATTCAGAAGCCAACAGACTTAAGTATTGTGGGGTTCTTGTTAGAATTAAACAGTCTTGAGACTTACATGCAAAAGTGCATATTGCCACAGACATCCATTTAAACATACTTACCGTGTGTATTAAGAGGTGGTATAGGAATAAATATTTATTTTTAAGTTTATTTATTTATTTTTGAGAGAAGGAGAGAGGGCACAAGTGGGGAAGGGGCAGAGAGAGAGAGGGAGACAGAATCTGAAGCAGGCTCTGAGATGCCTGCACAGAACCCGACACAGAGCTCGAACTCACGAACTGTGAGATCATGACCTGAGCTGAAGTTGAACACTTAAGCAATGAATCACCCAGGTGCCCCAACATCAAATTCTGTGTAAGATACAAATTGATGTTATATGTGGATTATACTTTATAATGGAAAAAGATAGGGTTGCCTGGGTGGCTCAGTTGGTTAAATGTCCAACTTCCGCTCAGGTCATGATCTCATGGTTCACGGGTTCAAGCTCGTGTCAAGCTCTCTCTTGTCACCACAGAGCCCGCTTCAGATCCTCTGCCCCTCTCCCACTTGCATGAGCATGTGTGCTGTCAAAAATAAATGAACATTTAGGGGCGCCTGGGTGGCCTATCAGTTAAGCATCCAACTCTTGATTTCAGCTCAGTTCATGATCTCACAGTTCATGAGGTCAAGCCCCACATCAGGCTCCACACTGGCAGTGCAGAGCCTGCTTGGGATTGTCTCTCTCCCTTTCTCTGCCCCTTCTCTCTCTCTCTCTCTCTGTCTCTGTCTCTCTCTTTCTTTCTATCTCTCAAAATAAATCTTAAAAAAAAAATTTTAATAAACATTTTTTAAAAATAGAAACAGTAAACAACATTTAAATTCTAATTTTTGAGAAGCCAAAATGTTACTTTCTAATTAATCTATGATGCTATATTGTTCCAAACCCTTATTTTAACTTTTTCACACTTCCAAAGAATGTTTTAACAAACTTGCTGTCACCTTGAACACACAGGGCTTGTATTTTGACAAAACTTAATCACCTACCAGTCAGATCTCCCATAAGTTGATGTTATTTCTTTCCAGGGGGTCTGAGTCAAAAGTCTTGTAGTCTCAAAAAACTATCTTGTTGGTATACTAAAAGAAGATAAAGATCTAAGAGAGTGTTTCTTGCTAACCCAATTTTTCAAAGAAATTAATGCATAAACCAATTTATTATGTATATAAAAATTATCCAGCAAACTATGCATGTCAACAAATCAGGACATTTTCTCCTGTTATTTACTCTGAGAGGCAAATCAAATTATAATATGAAAGATGAGTAAGGGAGGTAGTTAAAAGAAGCAAGACTCATCCCATGGATTCAGGCAGGCGATGCTGCCGGTATTCCTCTTTAGGAGTCTTCATTTTCTGTATACCTATGGCTGACCAATGGATTTCCTCTTTCATTTGCCTTTTATATGAGTTCTTTAGACATATGCACATAATGTTCATAAATATGTAAATACAGTGATGTAGAGAGTCATGTAGTTATGAGAGAGGGTACAGGATGGCAGAGAGAGGGGGAGATAGAGAATCCCAAGCAGGCTGTGCACCAGCAGCACAGAGCCCAGTGTGGCATTCAGACTCACAGACCGTGATATCATGACCTGAGCCAAAATCAAGAACCAGTCTCTTAACCAAATGAGCCACCAGGTGTCCCAAGTCGTGTACATGATTTTTAATGCAGTATTTGTTTCCTTTTAAAAAGCCTAATCTTTGTTAATTTTTTTCTTGTCTTATCATTTTCATGTGTGTGTATATACATTAAATCTTTCCCCTTTTTTTGCCACTACAATGTTGCCTTAAATAGTAAATGTGCATTAAATATATACTGATAGTTTTATTTCTATGGGCTTAATTCCTAGCAGTGGGATTGCTGAGTCAAAGAGTAAAGTGTATTATAGATTAGATATTTCCATATTGCTTCCTTGAAAAAGTGGAACACTTGACATTGCTACCCAGCAGGGTGTTGACCCAACTCAACTTCTCATGCTGTAGTAGTTTTAACCTTGTTAGTATTCTTGCTCTCTTCCAGTCCAGTCACGATATAGCAGCCAATTTGATCTTTTTAAAATGTAATTTGAATTATGTTCGTCCTGTCTTGAAAGTCCTTCAGTGACTTTCATTAGCACTTAGAATGAAATCAAATTTCTTAACCTGTCCGGTAAGGCATTCGTGATCTGGTCCATGCTTGCTTCTCCTACCTTGTCCCATACCACTCTCCCATCACTCCTTATGGTCCAAGTTCCTTATATCTTCCAAGCTCTTTCCCTCTTTTCTCTGTGTACAATCCTTCACTTTTCACTTGATGAATGTCCTGCTTTGATACTGTTTTAAAAATATTCCTGGGGTGGGGTGCTTGGGTGGCCCAGTTGGTTAAGTGTCTGACTTTGTCTCAGGTTGTGATCTCATGGTTTGTGAGTTTGAGCCCTGCATCAGGCCCTCTGCTCTCAGCACAGATCTTGCTTCAAATCCTCTGCCCCTTTCTCTCTGCCTCTCCCTCACTCCCACTCTCTCTCTCTTTCAAAAATAAAAAATAAAATACATTTTAAAATGGGATTTTATTACTTTAACATTTTAGAGGATTTAATATATATATTTGGTAAACAAAAAAATTTTTTTTTCAGAAAAAAGTAGGTTAAGGATTGCAGCAAAAATGACAAAAATTAGAATGTGTAAGTGGAGTGAGAAATTGAAGAACTTCATGGCACAGAACTACAGAAATTTGATGCATCATAAAGAAAATAGCATATTCGGGGCACCTGGGTGGCTCAGTCGGTTGAGTGTCCGGCTTCGGCTCAGGTCATGATCTCCGTCTGTGAGTTCGAGCCCCGCATCGGGCTCTGTGCTGATAGCTCAGAGCCTGGAGCCTGCTTCAGATTCTGTGTCCCCCTCTCTCTTTGCCCCTCCCCCACTCATGCTCTGTCTCTCTCTGTCTCAGAAGTAAATAAACATTTAAAAAAATTAAAAAAAAAGAAAATAACATTCAATTATGAAAACATGCTCTCCTTTAAAAAGTGATAAATTTAGAATATACCATTGATCGGGGTACCTGGGTGGCTCAGTCAGTTAAGTGGCCGACTAGGGCTCAGGTCATGACTAGCAGTTTTTGAGTTCAGGCCCTGCCTTGGGCTCTCTACTCTCCATGCAGAGCCCGCTTTGAATCCTCTGTCTTCCTCTTTCTGTGCCCCTTCTTCCACTCATATTCTCTCTGTCTCTGTCTCTCTCTCTCTCTCTCTCTCCCCCCCCTTCCCCTCTCCCCTTTTCCCCCTCTCCCCCTCTCTCTCTCCCTCTCTCCCTCTCAAAAATAACATTAAAAGGGGGAGGGGCGCCTGACTGGCTCAGTCAGCTCAAGTCTCAGGGTTCATGGGTTGGAGCCCCACATCCGGCTCCGTGCTGAGAGCATGGAGCCAGCTTGGGATTCTTTTTCTCCCCCTCTCTCCCCCTCTCCCCCACTCAAATAAATAAACAAACAAACTTAAAAAAAAAAAAACATACCAAGTTAAAAAGACCTTTTTGGGGCACCTGGGTGGCTTAGTTAAGTATCCGACTTCAGCTTAGGTCATGATCTCCTGGTCCGTGAGTTCGGGCCCTGCATTGGGCTATATGCTGACAGCTCAGAGCCTGGACCCTGCTTCAGGTTCTGTGTCTCACACTCCCTCTACCCCTACCCGACTCATGTTTGCAAGTGCGCACGCGCTCTCTCTCTCTCTTAATAAATGTTAAAAAGGAAAAAAATTTTTAAGAAGACCTTTTCCTTTAGAATGAGGGTGATAGAAAAACCAAGTAGATTTTCTCCGCTTTATATATACCATCTGTGTATATTATTTAATAAGCATTTATTGTGTACAGTATATGTGCCAAGTACCATGGTGGGCACTGCTCTCAGGCCCTGCCCTCAAGGAGTTTACATTCCTCAAGGGATATAAGCAATGGATTAGAAGCCTTGGAATTAAGAGTGGCTCAGTTGATGAAGTGTCCAACTCTTGATCTCAGCTCAGGTCTTGATCTCAGGGTGGTGAGTTTGGGCCCCACATTGGGCTTCACACTGGGTATGGAACTTACTTAAAAAAAAAAGCCATGGAATTCCAGCTCCTTTTGAATATTTTCAAAATACTTCTTTCTAGCATAGATCATTGATATTTAAGGAACTTGTGTTTATAGAATTGTTTTGTGCTGTTTTAGGAAATTAATTCTGATCAGACTACCCAGGGCAACATCAGCAGTGACCGAGGAAAGAAAAGAACAGTAACCGCAGCTGGTGCAGAGAATATTCAACAAAAAACAGATGAGAAAGTAGATGAATCAGGACCACCTGCCCCTTCAAAACCCAGGAGAGGACGTCGACCGAAGTCTGAATCTCAGGGCAATGCAACCAAAAATGATGATATAAATAAACCTCTTGGCAAAGGAAGAAAGAGAGCTGCAGTCAGTCAAGAAAGCCCTGGGGGTCTGGAAGCAGGTAATGCCAAAGCACCCAAACTGCAAGACATAGCCAAAAAGGCAACACCAGCAGAGAGACAAATTGACTTACAAAGGTAATGTACACCATTCTTTCTGAACTTTGAGTTTAGACATTTTATTTTATTCTTAGTATGTGCCAATCACCCCCAAACACCTAGGCACTTGGGAATGAAAACTGCCCTTGGTTTTCCTGAGTAGGTTATAATGGCATTTGCTTTTACCTCATAACCTCCAGGATACCAATTTGAAGAGAGATCTCCTTTTTCCCTTTGGTTATTTTTTTTAAATTATTTTTGGGGCGCCTGGGTGGCTCGGTCAGTTGGGCTGCCAACTTCGGCTCAGGTCATGATCTCGCGGTCCGTGAGTTTGAGCCCCGCATCGGGCTCTATGCTGACAGCTCAGAGCCTGGAGCCTGTTTCAGATTCTGTGTCTCCCTCTCTCTCTGCCCCTCTCCTGCTGGCGCTCTGTCTCTCTCTGTCTCAAAAATAAACGTTAAAAAAAAAAATTATTTTTATCTTTTTTTTTTTTTTTTAATGTTTATTTTATTTTTGAGAGAGAGAGAGCATGTGCATGAGGGGGTGGGAGACAGAAGATCCAAAGCAGGCTGCACACTGACAGCAGAGAGCTCGATGTGGCGCTTGAACCTACGAACCGTGAGATGACCTGAGCCAAAGTTGATGGTTTGGTTTTTTTTTATAAGTTTATTTATTTTGAGAGAGAGAGAAACAGTGTGAGTGGGGGAGGGGTGGAGAGAGAGACAGAGACTCTCAAGCAGGCTCTCTGCTGCTAGCACAGAGCCCGAGGCTGGGCTTGAACGCACAAAACCATGAGATTGTGGCCTGGACCAAAATCAAGAGTCAGACACACCAGCGCTTTTTTTTTTTTTTTTTTTTTAATGTTTATTTATTTTGAGAGAGAGAGTGTGTGGGCAGGGGTGGGAGGACTGGCAGAGAGAGAGGGAAAGAGGGAGAATCCCAAGTAGGCTCCATACCCAGCCAGATGCAGGGCTCAGTCTTATCACCAAGAGATCGTGACCTGAGCCAAAATCAAGAATTGGATGCTTAATGGACTAAGCCAACCAGGTATACCTCCTTTGATTAATTTTTAATTAGGATATCATGTTTTAATATTTCTTGTTAGCAAGGACAATATTAAGTTTTGGTATCCTTCACATAACTACATGGGCTTTACTTAATATAAAGGGCTGCCTTTTGGGTAAAAAAAGTCTCAGAATGGAGAAGACAGAAGTCATGACACACAAACAGGTATTTCCTGCTCTTTAATTCCTCTTGTTACAATTAATTTTAATGTAAGTCAACAACTTACCTTTTCCTTCACTTTCCACTGAAACAACCTCACTCTCACTGAAACAGCTGTTCATCTTTGCTCATTCTTGGGCTGGGACTTCAGCTTTTCTCCCCTGTAATGGTGGTGTTTCAGGTGGAGTTCCAAAAGTTGGCTCCTTTCATATTTGGTGTCCTGTTAGAACTTAGCCCTTCCCCCCTTCTTTTTTCCTTGTATACTGGTACCTAACTCAGCTCCCCTTGAATTAGACTGTAAGCTTCTTAATTCCTTCTAGGAAAGAAACAGTTTTGATCATCTCAGGATACCCTACCATCCTGCTTCAGTATTTTCATAAAGTACCGTATT
Organism: Prionailurus viverrinus; assembly: GCF_022837055.1. Classification (NCBI taxonomy): domain Eukaryota; kingdom Metazoa; phylum Chordata; class Mammalia; order Carnivora; family Felidae; genus Prionailurus; species Prionailurus viverrinus. The sequence goes on from NC_062564.1 coordinate 173,014,309, forward strand.
GCCTGCAGCATGTGTGTTTACAAGTACATTTTTTAAGTTACCATTCATGAAATTTGAAGTTTGGAGCTGTTAAATTTTCCTATATTTTATCTGCCTCTAGATAGCATCTCATAGTAGCAGATCCAGGCCCAAACCCGATCTAAGTAATGAGTGTTTCTCCTACTCCTTTTTAGTTTTATGGACTAATAAATACAGTAATGAAAGATACTGGGGGCAAATTTAGCATTTTTCTCCTCAGATCTGCACCTTTGACCTAGAACATGTTTATAACCTCAGCCTCCTCTTTGTCATCAGTAAGACAGTATAATAATACGTTCTTCAAAGGACTGTCCTAAAAATTAAATAGATTAATAAGCATAAAGTACTTAGCAAAGTGCCTTTCATAGTGAGTAAATGCTCAGTAATTGTTGTAACCATTTTTAATTATTTAATTCTAGTTTCTCTGTCCCTTACTATACTTTTCAATCATACAAAAGTTGAACAGTTTCCCTCAAGATTGCCAAGAGTTTTCTGAAGGGTTTCTGAAATTCTGTTCTAGCTGTTCCATTACACTGTGATGTGATCATCACACACAGGCCACTTGAGCCACCTGACTTACCTGTCATTAACTATCCTTTTGCCTTCTAACCAAAACATACAGGTACATATTTAGTCCCTGAAAACACTGTCAGTAGCATCCAGACCTTGTCTCTGATTAGGGCATTATAAAACCCATTGCTACACGTTTGCTGCACCATGTGTGCCCCAACATCATTAAAAAAAACAACAAAAATGGCTTATTTGCCAGAGACTGGTCTTGATTTAAAAATAGTATTGAGGGGCGCCTGGGTGGCGCAGTCGGTTAAGCGTCCGACTTCAGCCAGGTCACGATCTCGCAGTCCGTGAGTTCGAGCCCCGCGTCAGGCTCTGGGCTGATGGCTCGGAGCCTGGAGCCTGTTTCCGATTCTGTGTCTCCCTCTCTCTCTGCCCCTCCCCCGTTCATGCTCTGTCTCTCTCTGTCCCAAAAATAAATAAACGTTGAAAAAAAAAATTAAAAAAAAAATAGTATTGAGCCTTATTCAAAAACTAAAAATGTCTTGAGTGATAAAGCACCTTAGAAATCTCAAGTATGCTGGTTAGTAGGTCACAGGGGGCATGTGTTAGCCAAAACACAGAGTTCTGTGATGATTCTGTATTCTCAGTGAAGTTAGATGGTTAAATTAGATATTCATGATAACATTGTACTGTTAATTCAGTACAATAGATCAAGTATTTTGCATACATATTTCAGAAGCTTCTGATTGAACTGTTCACACTAACTTAGCAAAATATCGAAGTGCATTCTGAAACATTCTCCCAAGCTTCCTTTTATCTTTTCCTAAACCTAATACACAACTCTGTCCTTATATTCTGGCATTATGACTTAAGCTTGGAATCCTGATGTACTCTTCAGTGAAACCAAACTTACTCCAGAAACTAAAGTGCTCATGATGCCCTCTTGCACAGAATTGAATCCCTTATAGGCCCATCAGTATTGCTCCTGATACTTCTCATTTGTTCTTTTAACAAATACTTAAAAGTGATAAGCGTCATGCTGGGTGTTGGCAATACAAATGTATCCAATATGGATAGGTTCTTGCCCTCAAAGAGTTGATTTCCTTAGCTTGTCAACTCCAGAAGAGAACAGAAAACTTTCACATTCGGTCTGTTGACTGACACAGTAAAAAGTATAAGAGTTTTTTGGTTTTTTGTGTTTTGTTTTGTTTTTTTTAGTTTACTACATAAAACAATGAAATTCCAACACGTGCTACAATGTAGGTGAACCTTGAGGACATTAGCTAAGTGAAATAAGCCAGACCCCAAAGGACAAATACTGTACGATTCCATTTACATGAGGTATCTAGAACCATCACATCCATAGAGACAAAAAGAGTGGTGGTTGCCAGGGAGGAGGAAGAGGGAGTAAGTAGGCATTAGTGTTCAGTGTACAGAGTTTCATTTGGGGAAGATGAAAACATTCTAGAAATGAAAGGCTGTGATCGTACAGCAGTGTGAATATACTTAATGCCATTGAACTGTGTACCTAAAGATGGTAAAAATGGCAAGTGTTACATCATAAAAATTTTACAATAAAAAAATTGCTATATAGGAATAATGATAGATAACACTAAATAGTACTGATTATGAGCCAGGCTCATTTCTAAGCTCTTTGTTAACCTTTTAAATCTTTAGAACACCTCTATGTGGTAAGTATTATCATCATTCCTAGGTTACAAGGAGAGGAAACCCGGACATAGAGGCTCCATGTAGCTTTTGGTGTCTTTGTTTATATAAATAATGGAGCCAGGATTAAACCCAGTGTCACTCCAGAGTTTGTAACTACCGTGCTATATTGTACTTCTAAGGTAAAATTAAGTCTTAGTTCTAAGGCATTACGTATACATACAAAACTTGTATAACAGAGTGCTTTAAAATACTTGCATATTGGAGCACCTGGGAGGCTAAGTCATCAGTTAAGTGTCTGACTCTTGATTTCAGCTCAGGTCATGAACCCAGGGTCATGGGATGGAGCCCCACATCAGGGCTCAGGGGCTCAGGGTGGGATTCATTCTCTCTGTCTCTCTCTCCCTCTCCCCACCCCCCCCCCCAAATAAAAATAATTTTTAAAAAATGTAAAAATCTGTGAGAGCAGGGGCTCCTGGATGGCTCAGTTGGTTAAGCATCCAACTCTTGATCTCAGCTCAAGTCTTGAGTTTGTGGGTTCAAGCCCCTTGTTGGACTCCACACTGGGCATAGAGCCTTACTTAGACTTTTTTTTATCTGTGAGAGCAGCCAGGAAGATACTGAAGACTCAGAGCTAGTACACGGAAGCTTCCTGAAGGCGCAGCAGGCAGCTTGTAGAGGATTCTTTGGTATCACATTATTAAGTTTGTATATTATAACAAATTAATAATCTCTAAGAATCAATCACTTAAGCGTTACCTTTATAAAACATATATTTAGTGGAATATAAGTAAACAACTCACTTATCTTTCTCTCCCAAGTTTGGAATCATTGAGAAGGAGAAATAGTCTTAATCCTAATATGGCTGATTACAACATGGAAATCACAGGCCAGGTGGCTACTAATGTCTTGGCTCTAAATTGAACAACCACAAACCAACCAGAATGGCTCTTTTTGGAGGCAAAAAACAAATCTAGGAGAGGACAAGCCCAGCACGCTGAGCTCCTCCCACCTCACCGCCCCTCACCTATTAGATGGGTTTTTCCTCTGAAGGAGGAGTTAGGTGAGAGGAGAAGCTCTTGCTTCCAGATATCAGAATGTCTCTCCTTATTAGGGCAATAGGAGTGGTGGGGATTCAACTCCTCTAATCTCTTAACAGAATTAAGCTAAATCTTTCTCCTTGTTTTTTAGTTATACTAAAATGTAAGTTCACCCAGTTCAAAAGTCAGAACTTCGCTGCTTATAAATTCATTTTGCCATAGTGTCCAGTAACTTTTCTTCTGTAATACCATTTTGAAATAATACTAATAACAAATTAGTTATTTCACTTTTTTTTAATGTTTATTTTAGAGAGACAGAGAGCGAGTGCGAGCACAAGCAGGGGAGGGGGAGAGAGAGGGGAAGAGACAAAGAACCCCAAGCAGGCTCCGCACTGTCAGCACAGAGCCTAGCCCGGGGCTGGAACTCACAAACCACAAGGTGGTGACCTGAACTAAAGTCGGCCGCTTAACCGACTGAGCCACCCAGGTGCCCCTTGCAGTTATTTCAAATAAATAGCTCTTATTGTTTTATTATTGTAAACAAATCCACCACTGAGTAGCAGCACCTAATGACTAAAAATGAAAATTTTTTCATTGGTATTTTGTGTTTATATAGTTTATAGAAAGATTTCTTAAAACAAGCCTCAAGTGAAACATGGAAAAAAAATTGAGATTTTTAGATAGTAACTATAGAAATGAAATAATTCTGGTTTGACTTATTTTCCTGTTTACATCTTTTCTAACTTTGCTTTCTTCTACTTCCATCCCCAAGGTAAAAAGAAAACTCACTTGCAAAGGGAGAAAATGAAGGCCAAACAGAAGCAGACTCCAGCTTCTGCAAAAACTTGGATTCAAAATGTCCCTGAACAGAAAATGAAGTTAACTTCAGAACACACTTTCTGCCTTGAAAACTGAAACTATTACTTCCTTTTCACATGACCACAAGTCCTTTGATGGAAATGTACAGCAGAAACTCTTGAGAGAGAGGCTAAAAGCAACTCTATCCTACCCTCCCCTCAGACTTTTCTTAGGAGAAGTCAATAATTAAGCAAATTGCTTAACACTTGGTTCCAGTTCCTGCATATCTGGAGTTTAAAGGCATAATACACCATTAATTTCCATGCTGCAGTTTTTATTTTAAAGAAAGTAACAGGATGTCCTTACACTGACACTGAAAATTCATCAATTTTAGAGCCAGGAATTCCCGTGTTACACAAGAAAAAAAATAGAAGTCTACTGAATTAATTTTTTAGAAGAAAAGAAATCAGATTAAATATTTCTTTGTTTTTCCTTTTGGAAACTTTTATGTATAATTCTTTCTGCCTGCCTACTTTTCTGCAAAAATGAGATGTACAGATTTCAGTTCCCTGCTATGAAAAGTGATGTGGTGGCAATTTTATAAATGTTGCTTTCTGATTTTTATCAGAGTGAGAAAATAATTAAAATTATTATTGATTTCATATCACTTCATATTTTGATTTCCCCTCCATTTTAGTTTAATATAATTTGCAATAAATGTACATATTGTTGTTTGTTTCGTAAAGCATATCACTTTAAAATGGTTTTTACTCCTGTGATTATGTTGGAATATTTGGAATTTTAAAGGAGTAAAGACTGCCCAGCATTTGGTTTTATAATGTTTGTCACCAGATTTTTATTATTGATGTAAAGAAAAAGTCAATTTTTTAAAATAGTTGGACTTTGGCAGCTTTGTAAGGAAAGTTGGAAGTGTTCAGGATTGCTATCAATTTTCAGCATTGTGCTGTTGGGAAATAAGTATTTTGCTTTTGTCTGCCGGTCTGGGCTCAGTTTTTATGTTTATTTTAGAAGACGACTGTTGCATCAATATATTGTTTCTTGGCATATTGTTCAGCATAGGTAGTGTGTGCACTCTTTGTGTACACATCATCATATTTAAGTTTTTGCATAAAATAAATGCTTCTAGATGTCATACGGTAGTCTTTTTTAATCTTTTTATCATATTGTGAGTTTCTTTTTATGTGAAAGGGCTAAAGTCATAAAGAAACAACATGTTACAGTCAACTCTCCATTATCTATATGAAAGTGACTATGCCTCAGGTTTTGAATTTTGCAGTCATAATTTAAATCAAAATAACGAAGGCAAGTATACTACAAGAGCTAACTCAGGAGGAACTTGAAATTTGTCCTTTCTCACACGCAGAGTTGTAGCTGCCCCCCATTCTGTACTTTAGGCTCTTTCCCGGAGCCCTAACTGAATGTGTTCATTTGGTTTCCTTGCACATTCCTAGTGAGGGTTAGAGGACATTAAACGACATTTGCATTAGAACTTGGTCTTGATAGCCTCTGAGGGATGTGCAACAGTGTCAAAAAAAGAATGATTATGTTAAATGTGAGATTTGCTGGTAATAAATGTCACTTATGATCTCCTAGATAATCAAGAGTTGGCTGTATATTGACCCAGTGAAAGATGGGTCATTCTTTCAAATATGCATGTACACACATTTAGGTATCGGATGATGGTTAGGGAACAATGGATACAAGTGATAGAAAACAGTATCTTTTAAAAGGGCAGGAAAAGCCCTCTCTTCCTTATTGCCTCTTCATAACCCTTTAGAAGGAAAGTATAAAATACTGCCTCCAACATGCTGAATATCTATGCATAAGCATCAGAGAAGTCCCTCAAGGAAACAGTGGACATGTATGTTTAGTAAGATTTTAAAGTGCTCTTAGCATCAGACAACTTGATTCTTAAGGCCACCAATCATATCACCAATAAAAAGCACACTGGTAGGGACCTTCTTTCTCCTTTTGATTACTCAGCATCACAGCCGACTAGATTATCTAGTGTTACTTCATATTTAACATAATGTAGCAGAACCATCTGCATCTGTTTGTGGCTGCTTAGATTTTTGCAGGAGAGGAGTTAGCTAAAAGGATCTGGTCCACAGGTGTATGTAAATGCCCCCCCCCCCCCCCCAATTTCATAATGTGATGCAAGCAAGTGTCTGGCACTAAGGGAAGGGAGAATAGGATGGTAAGATTCAGATGCTAGGGGAGGGACATATAAGGGACATTTGTCAGTTTTCCTTTGAAAAAGGAAAGAGTTAAATCCCTTAGGAATTTGATATTCACATCTCAGAGAAACACAACACAAAGTGCAGACTTATATTTGAGAATTAATGTTAACCCTTTGTGTCTAGTTTGAAGCTTCTTGTATTTGTCTAAAACTACAAGCCAGAATTTTGTATCTCCTTTGATAAAAAGTGTGTATAATGTAAAGTAGTTTTGCATATTCTTGTGCTGCACATGGGCTGAATTTTTAAAAAATTTTTTAAAGACTTGAAGCAGAACCTTGTAATTTGTGTAAATGATGAGTGTAAAATCCTACCATAAAATGCTAAAAATATGCATTGTTTCAAATAAAACCAAGAAATGCAGCATTATATAGTAGTGTGGAACCCTGAATATTCATGTACCCCCTGGTATGTCACAAGCTGATAAAATATCTTTGCATATTTTCTGTTTGGATTCTGGAGTCTGCATATCCTTACAAGAAATCGAATGTAATCATAACGAAATCAAATCAAAACCTCCTGGCTACATACTCTGATCTGACCTACAGTGACTGAGGGAGAACATAATAGATAAATTCTGATAGACATTTGGGAAACTTTAGAAGTTGCTTTTTAACTTTTAAAAGTGGCCTTCCATTTATACTATGATACATCTATTGCAAATTTTGGACATGCACATTTAGTTTAAGGACTACTTGAGAACAAGCAGATTACATTAATGTATCTGGAATAAAATGCCTGGTTCTGTATTTTACTCTCAGTGAGATTATCATTCTACACTTTGATATTTGCATTGTCAAGACTTTTCTGTCTGCACCATTCATACGGATAAACTGTAAAAACTACTGGAGACCAACAAGTCTCTTAACAGCCTGACAATAGGCTTTGCTGCCTGCCTCATAATGATGGCATTGCTCACAAGAAGTTAAAAGTTGGCTATAAACCAGCAACAGTGTAGATCAACGGAAGCAAGTGTGCATAATCACACACCTCCTCAGCCTAGAAACCAGAGTTCTACATTTTTACTTCCATATCAGTAATAAACCTTTATTTCATGTCTTATTTGAAAGGCCAACAGGAACGTGTACAAGGTCTCATTTCTAAGGAATCTGGGCCAGGCTGGTGATTGGGATTTCTATTTGGGGGTATTTCTCAAATAACATTTATCAATATTGATTGTCAACTTACAGCATTTTCCTTTTTGTTCTCTAGTGACTCCTAGGAAAGACCATGCATTCTAAATAAGAGCCATTCCTTTTAGAAAACAGCACTGTATCCATTCTCCTGGGAGAAGCTTGGAAAACAATCAGTGGGGTCATTTATACATGTAAGGAGTAAGGTCCAAGTCTGGAAGCCAGTAAGAAAATTAAAGGATAAGTGGTAGCGATTTTCCTCATTATAGGTATTTGTTTAATCTGTCCAGACTAGGCACAATGCCAGAGACTGACATTAAAAACACTAAGTTGCGGGCCTTAGAAGGACTAGCAATATAAAGCAAATAGCACAACACAGGCAGATATGACTGCTTCAGGTCATTGTCTGGACTTCAGAGCCCTGATGCTGTAGAAGCAGAAAATCTCTACCTTTTCAATAGAAGTGTAATTCTGAGAAGTATTAGGAGACGTAGGTTCCTAAAAAAGTGGGCAAAGCAAACCTCGGCCTCAGGATGAGCTGGATCTGATGCAGGGGTGGCTCTCCACGTTGAGAACCTCCTGGGCAGATGTGATCTTAAGGGAGGACAAACCCACCACTGGGGAAGGACCAGAAAGAAGCCTGCTATTTCAGCAGTCCAAACACACCTTGAGCACTTGCCATGAGTGAATCATTACTCCATCTGCAAACTCTGGAAGACCTGGTCCCAGTCCCCAAACTTGCTCACCCACTGTCCTGAATGCACTCCCTTCCCAAGCAAATTTGAGTGTGCTGGCAATTCCTGTGCCTTCTTTGCACAAACTATGTATACAAAGCTCTTTCCAAGAACTGAATTCTGGTGGAGACCCAAGCATGTCCCCTTGAAGCACCCCTTTTAGTTTTGATCTCAGCCTTTTTTAGAAAAGACTCACCCTGGTAGCCATACACCCCCCCCTCCCCATCCCAAAAAAGTTCCTGTGACCATTTTCCTCAAAAAGGTTTGGCAATTTTGCCATCTGGTTTCACCTGGCTTACAATGGAGTATACCCTTCAAGAGAAAGTTCAGCCTCAAAACACAAGAGGACCCTGCCCTTTTGCAACCTACCTCAGACTAAGAACTGAAAGGCAAAAGACTGTACCCCTAGAACTACCTTACTTGTAACCATTTTACACAGGTTTATTTTTTTTTAATTTACTTATTTTAAGAGAGACAGCACAAGGGCAGGGGGAGGGGCAGAGAGAATCCAAGCAGGCTCCACACTGTCAGCACAGAGACAGACACAGAGCTCCAACTCATGAACCCACAAGATCACGACCTGAGCCAAACCAAGAGTCAGATGCTTAACCAACTGTGCCACAAGATGCCCCATTTTAAATGTCACATGTAGAATAGGTCCAGGAGGTAAGTAAGGGTTTGCATTTATTGACCATCTGGCATTGGCAGCTTGGTCTGCCCATGGAATCATAATTATGAACAGCAGGGCCCCTTTTTAGAAACCATAGCTCACTGGGATCAAAACTAGGCAGATCCCATTGCTTTCTCTGTCTCCAAAAATACAACTAGAATCTTGTACTGATCACAAGGCATCCACCATGCCCTAGTAGTCAAGCAGGTCCCAGTCTCCAAGGCTGAGTCAGAGGAAAACTTTTTTTTAATTTTTTTTAATGTTTATTTATTTTTGAAGGAGAGAGAGACAGACTGTGAGTGGGGGAGGGGCAGAGAAAGAGGGAGACAGAATCTGAAGCAGGCTCCACGCTCTGAGCTGTCAGCACAGAGCCCGACACGGGGCTCGAACTCACGAACTGCGAGATCATGACCTGAGCTGAAGTCGGATGTTCAACTGACTGAGCCACCCAGGTGCCCCCAGAGGAAAACTTTTTAACAAAGATTTTATAAACCAAATATTACATCATCTCTACTCTCTTGCTGATTGCACCTTTTCGTGACAATGACAACATAAATGGCTTTAACAAAGTGTTTGTTGTCCAAAAACCTGATCTTCACTGATGCATTTTTATCTTACTGATAATTTTGGCATTTTGTTTTGAGAGTGACAACTACCTAAATATTACAGTCCAATGGAAGGATGAAGGAATTACAAATATCCATAACAATGAGTGGAGACAGGAAGAAAGCCATTGTGTAAACATGGCCTTTACGGCCATGGCCATTTGGCTTTGAGGAGAATAGGGTTCTGAATGTGGGAAGGAAGAGATTAGAAGGATTTCTGCCTGAGTTCACTTCCATTTTAATATCCCTGCTTATGATTAATATTTTTCAGCAATAATAGTTGAGCAAAGAGGCTCAGAAAGGGCTGCCATTGCAACTAGAATCTTTGCCCCTTAGGAAAGCTGAATCATGAGAGCATGGATTGCTGAGAGGCAAAGAAAACATGCTCTGTAAATTCAGGCAGGAACCCTACAAGGCTTGGGTTGAGTACCTCACAAGAGCAACAAGGTAGCAACAAAGTGGTGATGGAAATGTGCCTTAAAGTAATGCAGGGGGTGGGGGGCCAGGGTGGTTCAGTCCATTAAGCATCAGACTCTTTAAATATATTTTTTTAATGTTTATTTTTAAGAGAGAGAGAGAGAGCATAAGTGGGGGAGAGGCAGAGAGAGAGGAAGACATGATCTGAAGCAAGCTTCAAGCTCTGAGCTGTCAGCACAGAACCTGACATGGGACTCAAACTCACGAACCGTGAGATCATGACCTGAGCCAAAGTCTGACGCTTAACGGACTAAGCCACCCAGGTGCCCCAAGCATTAAGACTCTTAATTTTGGCTCAGCATGATCTCATGGTTCTTGAGTTCGAGCCCTGCATTGGCTCTGCACTGACAACACAAAGCCTGCTTGGGATTCTCTCTCCCTCTCTCTGGCCCTCCCCAGCTTGTACACATGCACACACTCTCATAAATAAACTTTAAGAAAAAAATAGTAATAATGCAGGGACACCTGGGTGGCTCAGTTGATCAAGCATCTGACTCGATCTCAGCTCAGGTCTTGATCTCAGTGTCGTGAGTTCAAGCCCTGTGTTGGTCTCCTGGGCTCTGTGCGGAGCATGAAGCCTACTTAAAAAAAAATGCAGAGGTAAGGAAGGCAAACCTGGCTCTGCTGGAGAATGGGGTTCCTCAGAAGTATTACCACCTCTCCTAGATACTCAGAAGGGCAAGTGCTCCAAGGGAAGCCCAGTCAAGGAACTCTAGAGGCTATGAAGGGGACTTGTACTGTAGGATCTCAGCCTGGCACACATGCCTTCTTTTGTGTTGGAACTGGTTGTGTAGAGGAAACCAGAATGTTTTCCTAGTTAGGAAAGCACCACTGAAATGCTTCTCATTTTCCTTCCTTCCTGAGGCAAGGATAAGTTAGGTTTCTTGAAAATGGCCACTAAGCACTTCCTACCCTAACCATCAGATCACAGACTGCTGGTCCTTGATTGCCTAGTCTCACCTGGCTCTGTTTTAACTATAAAGAAAATGAGGCACAGAAGAAATTTGTTCTACCGAAGATCTATCCCACACTCAAAGCTAATGAAAATAACTTTTATCAAAGCTTAGCCACTGTAGGGGCACCTGGGTGGCTCAGTTGGTTGAGCATCCAACTTTTTTTTTTTATGTTTATTTCTTTTTTGAGAGTGGGGAAGGAGCAGAGAGAGAGAGAGGGAGTCACAGAATCTGAAGCAGGCTCAGCCATCGCCAAGGCATCCAAGTCATCAGCACAGATGCCCGACATGGGGCTCAAACTCACAAACTGCGAGATCATGTCCTGAGCCAAAGTCGGACACTTAACCGACTGAGCCACCCAGGCGCCCCAAGCATCTGACTCTTAATTTCAGCTCTGGTCTTCATCTCATGGTTCATGGGATCAAGCCCTGTGTCAGGTTCTGCGCTGACAGTGCAGAGCCTGCTTGGGAGTCTATCTTTCTCCCTCTCTCTCTGCCCCTCACCCGCTGTCTCCCTCAAAAAAAAAAATAAACCTAAAAAAAAAAAAAAGCTTAGGGTGCCTGGGTGGCTCAGTTGGTTGAGCATCCATCTGACTTTGGCTCAGGTCATAATCTTATGGTTAGTGAGTTCAGGCCCCACATCAGGCTAGCTGCTGTCAGAGCACAGCCTGCTTGGGATCCTCTGTTCCCCACTCTCTGCCCCTCCCCCGCTTATGCTCTCTCTCAAAAATAAACATTTAAGAAAAAAAAAGGTTAGCACTGTACATATACCGGTATATTTAATCTTCATAATAAGCCCATAAGTCATCTACTATGTTCATCTCTATTTTACACATGCCATTGAAGCTCAGAGAACTTAAACAATAAGCCCAAGTCTCCTCAGCAAGAATGGGGCAGTTTAAAACCAGGAGTTTGGGCGCCTCGGTGGCTCAGTCAGTTAAATGTCTGACTCGGTTTCGGCCCAGGTCACGATCTCACGGTTCCTGAATTCTTCGTGAGTTCAAGCCCCATGTAGGGCTCTACATGCTGACAGTGCAGAGCCTGGCTGGGATTCTCTCTCTCCCCCTCTCTTTGCCCCTCCCTCACCTGTGCGCATTCTCTCACTCTCAAATTAAATTTTTTAAAAAGTAACAAAAAATTAAGGTATAAAAAAATGGAATCAGGAGTTTAAACCCAAACAGTCTGACTACATAACTCAGTGACTTGTTTTTTAAAGTAAACCCTGTGCTCATTGTGGGGCTTGAACTTACAACCCCTAGATCAAGAGTTGCATGCTCTGCCACCTGAGCCAGCCAGGTGCCCCTCAGTGCTTCTGGCTTAGGCTTTTCCACCAGATTACTGAGAGGCCGACAGTGGCTCTGAAACTTGATGGTGACTGAAATATGGGCAAGAAAGGAAACAGATAATGAATATAAGACAGTGGGGAGAAGTTGAGATGAGACTACCTATTGGATTCCATTGCCTCCATGTACATCTTCAGCAAACAATATCATGCATAAATGAAGATAAACATGACTCCATCAGCTGGTGAATGGATAAACAAAATTTGATGTATACATGTATATCAAATATATAAACAAAATGTATATATACAATGGACTACTAAAAAATAAAAAAGAAGAAAATACTAATCATGCTACAACATAGACGAATCCCAGAAACATTATGCTAAGTGAAAAAAGCCAGACACAAAGAACTACATATCATATGCTTCCATTTATATGAAATATCCAAAGAAGGCAAATCTATAGACACAGAAAATAGAATAGTAGTTGCCTGAGGCTAGGGCTAAGAGGTAGAGCAACAAATAACTGTAAATGTGCCCATGGGATTTTATCAGAGTGATGGAAATGTACTAAAACTGGATTATAGTGAGGGTTGCACAACTCAATAAATTTACTAAAAACCACTGAATTATATATTTAAGATAATTTATACCTCAATAAAGTTTAAGAAAAATGAGACATGGGCATCTGGCTAGCTCAGTCAGCATGTGACTCTTGATCTCGGAGTCATGAGTTTGAGCCCCATATTGGGTGTAGAGGTCACTTAAAAGAAAAAAAAAAAGATGAGACATCTTCCAAAAAATATTTAACTATGCAAAACAATGCAGTATCTACTTAAGTACCCGACTATAAAATCCACATCATGTCAAAAACACCATTATTAAAAAACAAAACACACCACAACTAATAATAATTGAATTTACAGGCAAAGCGCTCTTCCCATCAGTGAGCTCCACTCATCACAGGGTTACTTGCTGGAGTCAGTCTGGTTCTCAGCTAGGCAGATCTGGAAACCACTTTCTCCATCATGGCCATGGCCACAGGTGACCTTATTAACCAAAGACACAAAAAACCAGAGCCCAACACATTCATCATGACTGGTAAGTTCCTTCTGAGTTTCTGTCCTTATGAAATATCAGAGAACTCACTTGTGCATGCTCTGTCCACACATGGAGGAAAGGCCACCTAAGGACACAGTGAGAAGATCCAGGAAGAGAGGCCTCACTAGAAAATGGATCTGCTAGTAGAAGACCATCCAAGGGGGGTGCCTGGGTGGCTCAGTCAGTTAAGCATCTGCCTTTGGATCAGGTCATGATCTCATGGTTCGCAAGTTCGAACCCCGCATTGGTGTCTCTGCTAACAGCAAGGAGCTTGCTTTGGATCCTCTCTCCCCTTCTCTCTCTCCCCTTCCCCTGGTCCTGTTCTCTGTCTCTCTCAAAAAATAAACATTTAAAAAAGAAAGAAAGAAAAGAAAAGAAAGCCCTAAGGGATGGCTTCCTTGGTGATCGTGACCTCTCCCCCGCAGTAGGAGCCTCTACCAGTCTGGTTCCAGGATGGTTTTCTGCCCCTTCCCCATGGAACAGGGATTTCTTTTTCTTTCCCCAACCTTATCTGATCTTCACCTATACACTGAGGTAGACAGTTGCTTTCCTTCCCCAGCAGCTACAAGTTTTGTTATAGAAGAGTCCAGGGCTTGGTTTCTTTTGCACAGCAATAGCTGCTCACCTTCCTAGGCCTTCACTACCAAGAAAGGTTTGTCTCTGGGCTCCACCTGTGCCCAGTAGTCCTTGTGAGTGTTAATGAATGACCATGTAGAAGCACCTGAGTAGATGAAAACTCCCCTTGTGCCTGAGGCACTTTTGTTTAGATTTCAGGCCATATGGTTACTTCAATTCTCTGATGGGTTCAAGAAAATTTATGACTTTGTAGATTATCTAGCTTTTTCTTTTTTTTTTTAATGTTTATTATATGAAGAATTTATTATATTTTTTTATTTTAGAGAGAGAGAGTTGCAAGCAGCAGAGAAGGGCAGAGGAGGAGAGAGAATCTTAAGCAGGCTCCACACTCAGCCCAGAGGCCAACACAGGGCTCAATTCCATGACCCTGGGCCCATTACCTGAGCTGAAATCATGAGTTGGGATGCTTAACTGACTGAGCCACCAAGGTGTCCCTGGCTTTTTCGTGTTAGGGTGGTAAACACCCTCTTTAAGGCTTTCTTCACATTCTAGGCAGAAGACAGAAGCTCCTAGATTCAAAATAATCAGATAAACTGATAAGCCTCATTTACTTCAGCTTTGTCATTCTTTATGAAAATTTGGGGAGTTTGTGTGTTTGAATTTTTCTCTACTGAAATTGCCAGAATCAATCCTGAAAAGCAAAAACACTGACAGTATTGCAATTTCTGGAATATACTGTGACATGGGACTTTCTGAAATTTTGACACACATTAACTTTAAACTTTCTATTTAAGACCTTTCCAGGGCACCTGGGTGGCTCAGTCGGTTCAGCGTCTGACTTCAGCTCAGGTCATGATCTCGCGGTCCGTGAGTTCAAACCCCATGTCAAGCTCTGTGCTGACAGCTCAGAGCCTGGAGCCTGTTTCAGATTCTGCGTATCCCTCTCTCTTTGACCCTCTCGCGTTCGTGCTCTCTGTCTCAAAAATAAATAAACGTTAAAAAAAAATTATATTTAAGACTTTTCCTACAATTTGTTGATCTCTTTGCAATACTTTTCAAAAATTAAAATAGTGTTCTTCACTTAACTAGTGAGTGAGAATAAATGACAAATCTGGGGATAGCCACTTTTTGAACATAAAAAATTGTGACAGTATCATTAATAAATTTGAAGGACTTAATGCTCAAAAAACAGAAATTTAGGGGCACCTGGGTGGCTCAGTTGGTTAAGTGTCTGACTTCAGCTCAGGTCATGAACTCTGTTCTTGAATTCAAGCCCCGTGTCAGGCTCTGTGCTGACAGCTTGGAACCTGGAGCCTGTTTTAAATTCGGTGTTTCCCTCTCTCTCTCTGCCCCTCCCTCACTTGCACTCTCTCTCAGAAATAAACATTAAAAAAAAAAATTGAGAGAGAACTTCAGAGAAAATGGCAGAGTAGGAGGGTCCTCAGCTCACCTTGTTCCGCAGCTACACCTAGATAACACCCACGTCAGTGTAAATAACCCAGAAGATGAACTGAAGATGGGCAGAACACATTCAGCACAGCTAAATGTAAAGAGGCCACATCAAAGAGAGTAGGAAGGGTGGAAACACAGTTTCCAAATGGGCCCACAGGACTACGTGTGGGAGGGAGGGACTCTGGGAAGATGGAGGGGGAGAGGAGCCGACCCACATCAGCCACCCCCAGGCATGAGAAACCAGCACTGTAAAGACAAAACCCTGTAACATTCCTCTTCAAAAACCCTAGGGGCCTAACTGCATGAGTGCTTACAAGCAGTAGGGCTTAACACCTGGAATTTTATTTTTTTTAAGTTTATTTATTTGAGAGAGAGAGAGACAGAGAGAGAGAGACAGAGAGAGAGAGGAGAGAAAGAATCCCAAACAGGCTCCCCACCATCAGCACAGAGCCCCATGTGGGGCACGATCTCACGAGAAGTGACATCATGACCTGAGCTGAAATCAAGAGTCAGGACCAAGTGTCCCAACACCTAGAATTTTAAAATCACTGGTTTAGGCTCTGGGAGGGGCGCCTCTGTCACTTAGTTGGTTAAGCATCAGACTTCTGTTCAAGTCACAATCTCATGGCTCCTGACTTTGAGCCCCAAGTTGGGCTCTGTGCTGACAGCTCAGAGCCTGGAGCCTGCTTCAGATTCTGTCTCCGTCTCACTCTGCCCCTCCTCTGCTCATGCTCTTTCTCTCTCTCAAAAATAAACATTAAAAAAATTTTTTTTAATTAAAAAAATCATTGGTTTGGCTCTGGGAGAGACAGGAGGGTGACAGGAAACTGAGTCCCCATCCTTAAAGAGACAACATAACAAACACCCTCACTGAGATACAGCATACAAGCTGTAGTTTGAAAAACTCCCGCAGTATATGAGAAGATTTATTTATTAATCTCATAGCAAGTGCTAGAGGGGCAGGGATCTTTGGGAGACTCCTCCAAGAACAAAACAGCTGGCAGGTGCCATTTCCCTCTCACACCTCCCAGCTTAGATACATGGACACTATAGGAACCAGCACAGCACATTCTCCACCTAGCTTGTTAACAGTGCATCCTACCTTATGTTCTCCTGTGGACATGTCCCCTCCATCCCAGCCTGGGCACTTTTCCCAGGCAGCTGCAAGCTCTCTTCCACAGCAGACCAATGAGGACCTTGCAGGCACCATGCACCCTGCCCCCACGTTCCCCTAACAATCTGCCACCACAACATGCCCTTAGCAGGAATCCATCCAAAGTGGTGCCACAAGCCTAGCAATGTGTAAGTAGCCTCAAGAGTGGTCACGACCACTCCAAAGTGACTCCCTCCCCAGGGAGAAGGGAAGATAACCACTCACACCAGTCAGACTGTGGCTGTAGCAGTGGCTGGGGGGCAAACACCTGGTCTGACTGCATGCCTTACCCACCAACTGGAGCTTCTCAGGGGACAACAGAGGAGGGAGCCCTGTAGTTTAGTGCTACCAAAGCTTGGCAAATGCTTGGTCTGACTCAACTCAAGCCCACTAACAACAGAGGGACCAAAACTTGCCCAAAAAGGCAAAAAGAGCCATTGCAGACGACTGGACTGAGGCAAATGTGGCTCAGCCACAATTGTAGGGTGCATGCAACATACATAGGAGACACCCTTCAAGTGCTGGGTTCTGGTGAACAAGGGAAAATGCACTGCAGGGCACTACAGGACCTCCTCTTCATAAGGCCACTTTCTTTCTTTTATTCTTTTTTTTTTTTTTGAGAGAGCAAGAGAGCACAAGTGGGGGAGGGCCAGAGGAAGAAAGAAAATCTTAAGCAGGCTCCATGCCCAGCGTGGAGCCCAATGTGGGGCTCAATTTCACAACTGTGAGATCATGACTTAAGCCAAAATTAAGAGTTAGTTGTATGCTTAACCTACTGAGCCACCCAGCTGCCCCAGGCCGCTACTTTCATGAGCAGGAAATGTATCTGACTTTCCTAACACATAGAAACAAAGAGAGTTAGACAAAATGAGAAGACAAAGGAATATGTTCCAAATGAAAGTACAGGACAAAGTCACAAGAGAGCTCAATGAAACAGAGATAAGTAACATGCCTAACAGAGAATTTAAATTAATGGTCATAATGGGGCGCCTGGGTGGCTCAGTCAGTTGAGTGACCACCTTTAGCTCAGGTCATGGCTCATGGTTAATGTGTTCAAGCCCCACATCAGGCTCACTGCTGTCAGTGCAGGGTCTACTTCAGATCCTCTGTCCCCCTCTCCCTGACCCTTTCCGACTCACATTCTTTCTCTCAAAAATAAATAAAACAAAAAAACTTTATTTATTTATTTATTTATTTATTTTTAATTTTTTTCTTTTTAACGTTTATTTATTTTTGAGACAGAGACAGAGCATGAACAGGGGAGGGGCAGAGAGAGAGGGAGACACAGAATCGGAAGCAGGCTCCAGGCTCCGAGCCATCAGCCCAGAGCCCGATGCGGGGCTTAAACTCACTGACCGCGAGATCATGACCTGAGCTGAAGTCAGACGCCCAACCGACTGAGCCACCCAGGCGCCCCTTAAACTTTAAACAATTAATGGTCATAAAGATACTCATTGTCCTGGGAGTAGCAGGGTTAGTGGAGGACCTCAGTGAGACTATCAGCAAAGAGATAGAAAACATAAAAAAAAATCAAATATGAAGAATAACTAAAATGAAAAATACACTATAGAGCACCTGAGTGGCTGTCAGTAGAGCATGTGACTCTTGATCTCAGGGTTGTGAGTTTGAGCCCCACGTTGGGTGCAGAAATAACTTATTTAAAAATGGGGGGGGGGGAAGAATCATCAAAAATACACTAGCATCGATAAATAGTAGACTACAGGAAACAGAAGAAGAGGTTAGCAACCTGGAGGACAGAAAGTGATTGAGATGAAGAGGACAAAGAAAAAAGTACTTAAAAATGAAAATGGACTAAGGGAACTCAGCAACACCATCAAGCATTAACACTCACACTATAGGAATCCCAGAAGAGAAAAGGCGGGCAGAATATTTACTTGAAGAAATAATAGCTAAAAACTTCCCAAATCATGAAGAAAACAGAAATATAGATCCAGGAGGCACAGAGAGCCCCCCCCCCCCCAACAAAATCAACCCAAGGAGGTCCACACTAAGATACATAGGAATTAAAATGACAAAAGGCAACAACAAAGAGAGAACTTTAAATGCAGCAAGAGATGGGTGTCTGGGTAGCTTACTTGATTTTCTAACTCTTGATTTCAGATCAGGTCATGATCCCAGGGTTGTGGGATTGAGCCCTATGTCAGGCTCCATGCTTAGCACGGAGTCTGCTTAAGATTTTCTGTGTCTCTTCCTCTGCCTCTATCCCCTGCTCGTTCATCTCTCTCTAAAATTAAAAAAAAAAAAAAAAAAGGATGCCTCGGTGGCTCAGTTAAGTGTCTGACTTCAGCTCAGATCATGATCTCATGATTTGTGAGTTTGAGCCCAGCATTGGGCTCGCTGCTGTCAGCACAGAGCCCACTTCAGATCCTCTGCCTCCCTCTCTGCCCTTCTCCCCTCCTCTCAAAAATAAAAATAATTAAAAATAAACATTAAAAAAATAAAACCATAGTCTACTACTTTTCTTTTTTTGTCGTTGTTTATTTGTTTTGAGAGAAATAAAATGAGATCATGACCTGAGCTGAAACCAAGAATTGGATTCTTAACCAACTGATCCACCCAGGCACCCCTGCTTTTCCTTTTTTGTACTGCAAAATTTTAAAACATGGGTGGCATGTTTTATATATATATATAAATATATATTATATGTATTATATATATTAAAATATAGATAATTTTAAATTTTATTGAACATTAAATTTTATTTTATTGAACATCATATATATATACGATGTTCAATAAAATAAAATTTTCAGGTTTTTTTGTATTTATTTCATGATTTCTGAAAATAATTTTGTAGCATAAAAGGTATTCAAAAATGATTCATCCCAGGTGTTAAATACAGTGGGTATGTCACTGACAGAAAAATGTTACAGTACTGATTGGGGTGAATGATCTATATTACTACTGTTCCACAACAGTGGCAGTAAGGGGTGTGGGGGAATCTGGGGAAACTAGTAATCTCCAAAACAAAACAAAACAAAACAAAACAAAACAAAACAAAACCTCAGGGCACCTGGGTGGCTCAGTTGATTGACTTTGGCTGAGGTCATGATCTCACAGTTAGTGAGTTCAAGCCTCGCGTCGGGTTCTGTGCTAACAGCTCAGAGCCTGGAGCCTGATTTGGATTTTTTGTCTCCCTCTCTCTGCCCCTCTCCCACTCACACTCCATCTCTCTGTCTCTCTCTCTCAAAAATAAAACATTAAAAAAATTTTTTTTAAAACCAAATCTATTGAGGTGGTAGCTAATTAAAAGTGAATTTGTAATAAAGAAAAATCATAATGGTGACACTTATCAGCTACTGCATCATGACCAGTTGCAGATATAAGCAGCAGCAATGAACTACATTTTGCTATATGATTTGAATAACATTTATATATTTCAGTAATTTGTATAAAATTTAAATGTTTAAATAAGAAATATTTATATATTTTAAGCTATTTTCCACTTTTCTGCACTATTTTATATAGAGTATGTTATGCAGTTAAGTTTTCAAATTAGTCCACAAGTTACATAGTATCCAGACAGGATCAGAGTAAGAAGAGCAACAGACATCACCCAGAGATCCTGGACTTTGGCCAGGACACAGTACTAATGGTATTTGATTTGGCCCCTTTTAGAGGGCATAAGCACTTTGGGATGCATAACAATTTCATGCTTGCATAGTCCTCTTGTCCTTTGGTCTTCACTCTTTCTTCTTACACCTAATACAATTAATTTACTTATAATGAATTTTACTTGCTCTTACAACTTGCCTCAAATCTTTTTTTATATATACCTGAAAAGGTATGGATAAGAAATACGTGAAGGAGGTAAAGTAGTAATAGACCCTTAAAAGAAAAATTATAATCAATATACAACCCTTATAAACAAAGCTTTCAATTCATATTCCTTTTTTTTCAATTCATTTCTTAGAATAGCTCTTAGCCTGCTTTTACAGAGGCCTCAAATTCCAATCACTAGAATTACCCAAGTCATTTGGGACTTTTGAGTTGAGACACCTCACATTTCTATTTGGCTATTTAGATGCCTTATGTTTTCAAAATTTTGTTCATAAGCATAAACTGCCTGGATCTCTTTGGCATGGTTTATAAATAGCACCTGTGGGACTATTTCCACAGACCAAAATGATTCATAATAAGAATTCCAATCTGAAAACATTGCTGAGCACCAGTTCTCTGCCAGTCTTTGCACTATGGATAAAAGTTAAAAAAAAAAAAAAAAAAAAAAAAAGTAAAAAGACAGGATTCCAACCCTTAAAGAGGAAATGACTGACATGACAACAAATTGTACTAATTGTGCTATATAAGAATAGTTTACACAAAAAATATAAGAGACTAGAAAAAATTTACTGTGCCTGAGAGGGAGTTCAAAGAAACTTAAAAGGTTTCAGAAAAGTGACATTTAGTTAAGTAGGATTTCATCAGGAAGCCGATATGTATTCTAAACTAGGTAGAGAAATGGGGAGAATATAGTTTTGGAAATAGTTCAAATCCCAGCTACAAGATTCATTAGCAGTGTATAGATGACCTTAGGCAAATCACAATTCAGCTTGAATTTCTCACCAGCAAAATGAGATTTACCTGAAAGATCTCTATGGCTCCTCCTACTGACAGTGTATATTTGCAGCCATCTAACTCCAGACAATAATTCCTTCAAAATAGTAACAATACATTAAAAATTTAAAAATATGTTCAAATTGCATTTTATATCAATTTTTATAGGTTTCTTTAAAAAAAAAAAAGATTTTACATCCAACTGTGGGCTCAAACTCACAAACCCAAGATCAAGTTGCAACCAACTGAGGCAGCTAGGCACCCCTTTATATACTTATTGATTATATATGTTCTGTATCCCACTTTTCTGACCAAGAGATTATTTTCCATCTCCCCAGCATCTTCAATTCTCTCCCCAGTGGCTTTTCTCCTTTTGTCACAAAATGTGCCCATGCACAAGTTTCTCTTACCTTAGAAAGCAAACCTTCACCTGACTCTATTGGTAATTATTTTAGTTCCCTTTTTAACAGCCAAACTTTTCCATTTTGGCTCACCATTCTCTAACTTTTTTTATATATATATATATAATTTTTTTAATTTTTTGAGAGAGAGAGCAAATTGGGGAGGGGCAAAGAGAGAGGGAGGAGAAACTCCAAGCAGGCTCCATGCTGTCAGCACAGAGCCCAATGTGGGGCTCAAACTCATGAACCATGAGATCATGACCTAAGCCAAAACTAAGAGTCAGACACTTAGCTGACTGAGCCACCCAGGCACCCCACCGTTTTCTAACTTCTAAACTGATTGCTAATTCCATGAGTTGATCAAAACTGCCCAGAGTACTGGAAGAAAACTAACAAAATGCTGAAACTATTGCCAATATGCAATGACTAGTTCTCATCTGCTCCATTATTCTGATGCCATTAATGTTGCTAATAGTGCCATTTTTAGTCCCATTTCCTCTGTTCCTTTGGATATTTCTTCAATGCACATTTGACATTTATTAAGCACCAAGATTGTGTTTAAGGAGTTCACAACCAACTAGGGTAAACAACTAGCAAGAACATAAAGTATAATGGATATATGTACTGAAATACTTATAAAGTTCTTCTGAGGAGCACCTGGGTAGCTCAGTAAGTTAAGTGTCTGACTCTTGATTTAGGCTCAGCTCATGATCTCACAGTCATGAGATGGAGACCTGAGTTGGGCTCAGGGCTGGGTGTGGAGCCTGATTAGGATTCTCTCTCTCTCTCATAATCCCTATCAAAATAAGCATTCTTCACAGGGCTAGAACAAACAATCCTAAATGTGTATGGAGCCAGAAAAGTCCCTGAATAGCCAAAGCAATTCTGAAAAAGAAAACCAAAGCTGGAGGCATCACAATTCTGGACTTCAAGCTATATTACAAAGCTGTAATCATCAAGACAGTATGGTACTGGCACAAAAACAGACATTCAGGTCAATGGAACAGAATAGAGAACCCAAAAATTGTCCCACAAATGTATGGCCAACTAATTTTTGACAAAGCAGAAATCCAATAGAAAAAAAGACAGTCTCTTCAGCAAACAGTGTTGGGAAAACTGGACGGTGACATGCAGGAGAATGAACCTGGACCACTTTCTTACACCATACACAAAAATAAACTCAAAATGGATGAAAGACTTAAATGTAAGACAGGAAGCCAGAAAAATCCTAGATGAGAAAGCAGACAAAAACCTCTTTGACCTTGGCTGCAGCAACTTCTTACTTAACACATCTGTGAAGGCAAGGGAAACAAAAGCAAAAATGAACTATTGGGACCTTATCAAGATAAAAATCTTCTGGATAGCAAAGTAAACAATCAGCAAAATTAAAAGGCAACTGACAGGAATGGGAGAAGATATTTGCAAATGACATATCAGATAAAGGGTTAGTATCCAAAATCTATAAAGAACTTATCAAACTCTACACCCAAAGAACAAATAATTCAGTGAAGAAATGGGCAAAAGACATGAATAGACACTTCTTCAAAGACGACATCCAAATGGCCAACCAACACATGAAAAAATGCTCAAAATCACTCATCATCAGGAAAATACAAACAAAAACCACAATAAGATACCATCTCACACCAGTCAGAATGGCTAAAATTAACAAATCAGGCAACAACAGATGTTGGTGAGGATGCGGAGAAAGAGGACCTCTTTTGAACTGCTGGTGGGATGCACAGGGGTACAGCCACTCTGGGAAACATTATGGAGGTTACTCAAAAAATTAAAAATAGAACTACCCTACAACCCAGCAACAGCAGTACTAGGTATTTATCCAAAGGACACACGAGTGCTGATTCAAAGGGGCACATGCATCCCAACGTTTATAGCAGCAATATCAACAACAGCCAAAGTATGTAAGGAGCCCAAATGTCCATCAACTGATGAATGGATAAAGATGCAGTATATATATTCAATGGAATATTACTCAGTGATCAAAAAGAACAAGATCTTGCCATCTGCAACAGCTGGATGGAACAAGAGTGTATTTATGCAAAGCCAAATAAGTCAGAGAAAGACAAGTACCATATGATTTCACTCATTTGTGGGATTTAAGATACAAAACAGATGAACATAAGGGAAGGAAAGCAAAAATAATATAAAAACAGAGAGGGAGAAAATCCTAAGAGACTCTTAAATACAGAGAACTGAGGGCTGCTGGAGGGGTGTTGCATCAGGGGAAGGGCTAAAAGTTGTGAGGGGCATTAAGGAAGACACTTGTTGGGATGAGCACTGGGTGTTATATCTAAGTGATGAATCACTAAATTCTATTCCTGAAATATTATATGTTAACTAACTTGGATTTAAAATTTTAAAGTTAATTAAAAAAAAAAAAGATTCTCTCTTCCTCTCTCTGCCCATCCCCCACTCACATGGAAGGAAGGAAGGGAAGAAGGAAGGAAGGAAGGAAGGGAGGAAGGAAGAGGAAGGAAGGAAGGAGACAAGGAAGGGAGGAAGGGAGGGAGGGAGGGAGGGAGGGAGGGAGGGAGGGAGGGAGGGAGGAAGGAAGGAAGGAAGGAAGGAAGGAAGGGTTCTTCTGAGAGATTTGGGAAGGTTCTTGGAGGTGGCAACATTTGGGGGTAGACTTGAAGGATAAGATTTCAATGCATAGAAATGGAAGAGACTCATATGCAAAAGAAGAAACAGTAATTTTAGATACATAGAGGCAGGAAGCACAATGTGTACTTAGAGAAACATTTAGGAAATAAAATATCTTGTAATATAAACCGTTTCTTCAGAGTAGCCATATTTTTAAATAATATGCTTTGAATAGTATTTCTTACTTTATAAATTCAGGATATATTTACCATCTGCTCTAAAAGATAAATAAAAATGTGGCATTCTTAGAACTCCCCCCAACTTGCAGTATAGATTTATCACTACATTTTGTTAAATTGATTATCAAGTATTTATTGCCTTGAAAGTGTTTGGCTCATAAAGAGCTAAGTTGTGTATTTTAATTATATTTCTTCCTTTAAGTGGACCTACAGAATATTAGTTAAGAGTATCAGCTCTACAGCTGTACTGAAGTTCACACTCTGAATATGGCACTTTCTAGCTGTGTTAACTTTGAGAAAATTAATCTGTCAATTTCTTTACCTGTAAAATGAGGACAGGATCTACAGGCTTGTTGTAAGATCAAATTAAATGAGTTAATACATGTAAAAAGTACTCAGAACAATCATGGGCACTTAGTATACGAAGGAAGGAAGGAAGGAAGGAAGGAAGGAAGGAAGGAAGGAAGGAAGGAAAGAAGGGAGGGAGGGAGGGAGGGAGGAGGAAGGGATGGAAGGAGGGAGGGAGGAAGGAAGAAAGAAAGGGGGAGAGAAATAGAAAGGGGAAGAGGGAGAAAGAGAGAGAGGAAAAGGAAGGGAGGGAGGAAGAGAGGAAGAACAAAGTTAACTATTCCTATTACTATAGGGTCTTGTCCTAAAGTACCTACAATGGTCTTTCTCTTATGCATTTCCAGTTGCTTCATCCACATAGGACATGAAGTGTACAACTGCAAGGGCCTGACTTACATGGTAATAAATGAGGTTATGAAATAAGGCAATCTGTGTCTATATCAAGTATTTTATCAAGTTGTCTTTCTAAGAGTCCTCTCACCCAAAGCCACCTATCCTGCTCTAATAAAGCTTGGGGCTTTGTATATTGTTACCATGGGTTCTTCATTGCTTTTCTGGATTAGGTCCTATTTCTTTGACTCTGTGTATCTTTATTTCTTGATATACTCCATTTTCCTACAGAATATCAACAACTTCTTACAATGGTGTGTACAAGTAATATTTTTGAATCTTTGTATGTTAAAAACAAAAGGTTCTGGGGCGCCTGGGTGGCTCAGTCGGTTAAGCGGCCGACTTCGGCTCAGGTCACAATCTCTCGGTCTGTGAGTTCGAGCCCCGCGTCGGGCTCTGTGCTGACAGCTCAGAGCCTGGAGCCCGTTTCAGATTCTGTGTCTCCCTCTCTCTGCCCCTCCCCTGTTCATGCTCTGTCTCTCTCTGTCTCAAAAATAAATAAACGTTAAAAAAGAAATTAAAAAAAAAACAAAAAACAAAAAACAAAAGGTTTTATTCCATCCCAAGAAATGACTGATGAATGAAAATTTAGATGGAGGGGTGGTACCTGGGTGACTCAGTTAAGCAACCAGCTCTTGATTTCAGCTCATGTCATGATCCCAGGGTTGTGGGACTGAGCCTTGCATCAGTCTCCATGCCGATTGTGGGATTCTCTCTCTCTTTCCCTCTGTCCTTCTTCCCTGCTTGCACTCTAACATAAAAAATAATAATAATAATAAAAATAATTTTAAAATAAAAAGTTAAAAAAACTTACATGGAAAATAATTTTATCAGTGTTTAAAAACTGTTATACTGTCTTCTAGAATACAGTGAGTTTTTAAGAAATCTGATGCTATTGATTCTTGCTTGCTCTTTTCTTTCAAGGGACATTTTAGGATCACTGTTTCTGGTCAGGGCTCTAAATTTTGACAAAGATATATGGTTTTTTTCATTGATTGCACTAAGCTGGTAAATCTTTCAATCTGGAAACTGAAATCAGGACACAGCCCTGAGATGTTCTTGTACTATTTATTTGGTAATATAATCCCACATTTTTTCTATTCTCCATTGATAGTTTGTTTTCTTTCTGGGATTAGCTGCTGAACTTCTGGGTTGATCCAGTACATGCCTCATATTCTTGCTTCTATTTTCTGCCTTTTTTTTACCCTCAATTGAGACATATTCTACTTTATTTACTATTCATTTACTCGACAAATATTTACTGGTGACTGACCTACATATTTTTCTATGTTCCAGGCAATGTTCTAGGCATTGGAGATAAAGTAGTAAATAAATCTCAATCCTCACGTTGGACAAAATTAAAAGGTTAGATGCGCCAGGGTGGCTGAGTCAGTTAAGCATCTGGCTCTTAATTTTGGCTCAGGTCATAATCTCACAGTTTATGAGTTCAAGTCCATGTCGGGCTCTGTACTGACAGTAAGGAGACTGCTTGGGATTCTCTCTCCTTCTCTCTCTGCCCCTCCCCCATGCTCATCCTCCCCCCCTCTCTCTCAAAATAAACTTTAAAGCAAACAAACACACAAATAAATAAAAAGGTTAATAGTAAATACTACTAAAAAATTAACAAGTAGAGGGACAGGGGAATGGAAGCAGATGTTGTTTTCGTTAGAATGGTCAGGAAAGGCCTGACGTTTGAACTTCAACATGAATAAAATGATTGAGCAACATATGTGAAGATCTGGGGGAAGACTATTCCAAGCAGATAGAACAGGGTTTTCCAAGGGCCAAAGCTTGCAAGAAGCAAAGCATGAATGAAGCATGACGTTCTTGACAAATATTATGAGGCTAGTATGTCTAGAAGAGGGTGAGCAAGGGAGAGATGGGATAAACCTGGAGGAATAGTCAGAAGCAGAGCAGGCAGTAAGGTAACAAAGTGTAGTGGCCATGGTAAGAAAACAGATTTTATTCTAAATTTAGTTAAAATTCATTTTGAGCTGAAAGTATCACTTTAAAAAGGTAACATTCTGGCTGCCACATGGCAGACAGACAATAGAAACTCAAGAGTGGAAGGATGGAGGATGTCTAATAGTCAAAGCAAATGTGAAAGTGGCTTGCTTAGGCAGGTAGCAACAGCAGTAGGTAGAAATCAGGACAGAACAGTTGTCTTTGAACACTGTGGGGGTTGGAGGCACCAAACCTATGGGTAGTTGAAAATTCACATATAACTTTTGACCTAATTTCTAGTAGCCCACTACTAACCAGAAGCCTCACAGATGACATAAACAGTTGATTAACAAATATTTTGTATGTTATATGTATTATAAACTATATTCTTGTAATTAAGCTAGAGAAAAGGACGTTAAGAAAATCATAAGAGAAAATACATTTACAGTACCTGTACTGTATTAACTGGAAAAAAAAAATCCACAGAGTGGACCCACAGTTAGAAGCTGTGCTGTTCAAAGGTCAACTGCATACTTAAAGGTTGAGCTAATAAGAGCTGCTAATGAATATGGGCCATTAGGCAGAGATAGAAGTGAAGGATGATTTGGGGGCATGGTTGGCTTGAGCAACAGGGTAAATAATGATACCTTTCAAATACCTAAGGAAAGATAGAGGAAGCAGCAGTTTTGGGTGGAGGTGAAGAGAGTGCAAAGATTCTGTTTTTTTAAACCTAAATTTGAAATGTTCTGCACAGGGGTTAAAAGCATGGAGACGGTTGCATGAGTTCAAATCCTGGACTGGACAGGGTATGGAGCCTATAAAGGTTTCCTTTTTCTCTTTAAGATGGAGATATTACAAGTTTCCAGGTTGAAGTAAAAAGGGAGAAATAATGTAAGAGAAAAAGATGGGAGGAAAATCTGAAAACAGATAAGACAGAAGATAGTATCTAATAGATGCCAGTAGACCACTACACTTGATAATGAAAAGATGCAGTGCTCCTTGCTTATATCTCTCAATAATATAAGAAATTAGTTCAGGGGTGCCTGGGTGGCTCAGTTGGTTGAGCATCAGACTTAGGCTCAGGTCATGATCTAATGGTTTGTGAGTTCAAGCCCTGCATTGCACTTGCTGCTGTCAGCACAGAGCCTGTTTTGGATCCTCTGTCCCCCTCTCTCTCTGCACCTCCCCCATTTGTGCTCTCTCAAAAAAAAAAAAAAAAAATTAAAAAAATAAATTAGTTCATTAGCTGTGAGAAATTAGAAGTAGCTGTTGGAGATTTGAAGCAAGTAGGTTGTACAATAGTCACATCAGAGAATGGAAAACTGAAATGATTAGGGAGATATAACATTGAAGCTAAGTGCTAAAAGCACACTTGAAAATAGTGGTTATCAGCTCGCAGGGAGAACATTCAGCATAACTCTGTGTGTTTTTCTCCAGGTAAATTCTGCTATGTAGGTATAGCAATTGAGTAGGCAGACACATGAGACTTTGCAAAGAAGATCAGGAAGCAAGGGACAAGGAATAATTATGATGGTTCATAGAATCTAGGTTGGGTAAAGAAGGGTGAATAACAAGGAGTATACATGTCTAAACTTCAGGAATCTGGGCTGTGAAATTTAAAAAAGCTAC
The DNA here is from genome assembly GCF_022837055.1 of Prionailurus viverrinus. Taxonomy (NCBI): domain Eukaryota; kingdom Metazoa; phylum Chordata; class Mammalia; order Carnivora; family Felidae; genus Prionailurus; species Prionailurus viverrinus. The sequence continues at coordinate 173,042,875 of NC_062564.1, forward strand.
TGAGAATTTTAAATTAACCATATCAATGATCACTTTTTTATCTTTTTTTAAATGTTTATTTTTGAGAGAGAGACATAGTGTGAGCAGGGGAGGGTCAGAGAGAGGAGACACAGAATCCATGAAGCAGGCTCCAGGCTCCGAGCTGTCAGCATAGAGCCTGACTCAGGGCTTGAACCTGTGAACCAGGAGATCATGACCTGAGCTGAAGCTTGACGCTCAACCGGCTGAGCCACCCAGGCGCCCCAATCATCACTTCAGATGTAAATGGTCTAAACACACAAATTAAAAGAGATTGTAAGTAAAATCTTTAAAAAGGGTGGGGGGTGCCTAGCTGGTGCAGTCAGTGAAGTATGCAACTCTTGATCTCAGAGTTGTAAGTTCAAGCCCCACCCTAGGTGTAGAGATTACTTTAAAAAAAATCTTAAAAAAAAAAAATATGAGTGCCTGGGTGGCTCAGCTGGTTTAAGCATCTGATTTCAGCTCAGGTCATAATCTCACAGTCATGTGAGTTCGAGCCCCGTGTCAGGCTCTGTGCTGATAGTTCACAGCCTGAGCCTGCTTCGGATTCTGTGTCTCCCTCTCTCTCTGCCCCTTCCTGATTCATGCTATCTCTGTCTCTGAAAAATCAATAAACCTTAAAATTTTTTTTTAAAAAATAAAAAGATTGTTAGACTGGATTAAAAAGCAAGATCCAATTGTATATATGATAATTACAAGAAATCTACTTTAAAAATAAAGACACAGGTATGTTAAAAGTAAAAGGATAAAGAGAAATATATCATGCAAACACTACCCAGAAGAAAGGTGGAGTATATAGTTAATTTCACATAAATAGACTTCAGAACTAGGAATACTATCAGAGACAAAGAGGGACATTAGAAAATGATAGATGTCAATTCTCCAACACAGGGCACCTAAATTAACTGAACTTCAATATACACAAGGCAAAAAGATGAAAAAAAAAAGTATATAAAAAAATAAAACCATAAATATAATTGGAGAGGTCAACATTCTGCTCTCAGTAATTGACAAGTACGCAGGAAATCAGTACGGATAGAGATGACCTGAGAAATACCATCAACCAACTTGACCTACCTGACATTCAGAATATTCCACCCAAAAATGTCAGATTACATATTCTTTCCAAGTACACATGGAACACTTACCAATATGGACGATATTCTGGGCCATATGGCAAATCTTAACAAATTTAAGTAACAAAAATCTGAAAAACATGTTATCAGACTATAAGAGAACTAAATTATAAATCAATTATTAGAAATATTTAGAAAATCCCTAAATATCTGGTATTAAACAATAAACTAGTCCTTAGATCAAAGAGGAAGTCTCAAAAGAATTAAAAAACAATTTAGTCTGAAAGAAAATTAAATACAACATAGTAAGATTTGTGTGAGATAAATCTAAAGCAGTGCTTAGAGAAAAATTTTTAGCATTAAATGTTTACATGAGAAAAAAAAAGATCTAAAATCAGCACCTGAAGTCTCCACCCTAACAAAAATGAGCAAAAATTAAACCCAAAGCAAACAGAAGTAAACAATAAATATTAAAGGGAAATTAATGAAAGTTAAAAAAAAACAGTAAAAAAAATAAATGGAACCAAAAGCTGATTTTTTCATAAAGCAATGATTGATCAATCTCTAGTCAGAATGAGTAAGAAAAAAATGGAGAAGATATAAATTACCAATATCAGGAATGAAACAGGAGCTATCACTAGATATCCTACAGACATTAAAAGAACAATAAAGGAATACTACAGAAACATCGATACCCATATGGGAATGCAAGCTGGTGAGGCCACTCAGAAAAACAGTATGGAGTTTCCTCAAAAAACTAAAAATAGAACTCCCTACAACCCAGCAATTGCACTAGTAGGTATTTATCCAACGGATACAGGTATGCTGTTTTGAAGGGACACATGCACCCCAATGTTTATAGCAGCACTATCAACAATAGCCAAAGTATGGAAAGAGCCCAGATGTCCATCGATGGATGAAGAAAATGTGGGATATATATACAATGGAGTATTACCCAGCAATCAAAAAGAATGAAATCTTGCCATTTGCAACTACATGGATGGAACTGGATGGTGTTACACTAAGTGAAATTAGAGAAAGACAAATATCATATGACTTCACTCATATGAGGACTTTAAGACAGAGAACAGATGTACATAAGGGAAGGGAAGCAAAAATAATCTAAAAGCAGGCAGGGGGTCAAAACATAAGAGACTCTTAAATATGGAGAACAGAGGGTTACTGGAGGGGCTGTTGGAGGGGGGATGGGCTAAATGGGTAAGAGGCATTAAGGAATCTACTCCTGAAATCGTTGCACTATATGCTAATTAATTTGGATGTAAATTAAAAAAATAAAATTAAAATAAAAAAAAAAGAAATATCTATACCCATAGATTTAACATTCTGGATGAAATGGACCACTTCTTTGAAAAGCCCAAAATCTACTCAAAATGAAAGAGACAATCTGAATAGTTCTATATCTATTAAAAACATTGAATTTGTACCCAAAATCTTCCAAAAAAGAAAACCCCAGGTCCAGATGGTTTCACAGGCAAATTATATGAAACATTTAAAGAAATAATATGAGTATTACAAAATGTCTTCAAGAAATGAAACAGGAGGGAAAGTTTCTCAATTCATCTTATGAGACTATCACTAGCCAAACCAAAGACATTACAAGAAAACTACAGAGCAATATCCCTCATGAACACAGATGCAAAAACTCTCAACAAAATATATTAGTAACTTGTGGGAACCTGGGTGGCTCAGTCGGTTGAGCATCCAACTTTGGCTCAGGTCATGAGTTCAAGCCCCACACCAGGCTCGCTGTTGTCAGTGCAGAGCCCACTTTGGATCCCGTCCCCTCCTCTCTCTCCCCCTCCTCTGCTCATGCTCTTTCAAAAATAAATAGACATTAAAAAAATATATTAGTAACTTGAACCCAACATCATATAACAAGGATAATATATCATGACCAAGTGGAGTTCATTCCAAGAATATGAGGCTAGTTCAAAATTTAAAAATTACATTAAATTAATTTCTTCTCTCAACACTCATTCAACATTACACTGAGAACAATTAGGCGATCATAAACAGAATACAAGTTGGAAGATAAGTATAACTGTCTCTATTCAAAGATGACAGGATAAAACAAAAAAATATAAACACCAACTGAGGAGACTCTGGGGGAAAGAGTGGCCTCAGGAAGTAATAAAGATTCAATTTTGTTCCTGACAATTCTAAGACTTAGGGCATGGTGGAAGAAGGTGAAGAGAGGGCCAGTTAGTTAGACTGGGTTAGATCATGCAATAGCTTTACAGGGTTAAAAGTTTAGGTGTTGTCAAATAACCCTGAGTCTTGAATTGGGTGAATAAAGTAGACCAAGATCGAGTGTATGATTGAGGCAGGGTTCCTGAGTGGTTCAGTTGGCTGAGCTTCTGCCTCTTGATTTTGGCTCAGGTCATGATCCCAGGGTTGTGTGATCGAGCTTTGCATGGGGTTCCATGTTGAGTCAAGATTCATTCTTTTTCTCTCTCTCTCCCGCTCTCACCTCTCTCTGTTGTTCAGGTGCATGTTCTCTCTCAAACACAGACACAGACACACACACACCATGATAGGATTAGGCCTTGAAGAGTCTTAGAAGTTTGAGTAATCAGTTAGTTGTGATAAAGTGGGTGCCAGATGGTAGTGGTCTTAACATTATTAAAAGGAATGCTTTGGGGGCCCCTTAAAACCAAGAGAAAATTGGGGCACCTGGGTGGTTCAGTCGGTTAAGTGTCTGACTTTGGCTCAGGTCATAATCCCTGAGTTTGAGTCCAGTGTCGAGCTTTGTGCTGACAGCTGGCAGCCTGGAGCCTGCTTCAGATTCTGTCTCCCTCTCTCTGCCCCTCCCCTACTCATGCCTCTCTCAAAAATTAAAAAAAATAAAATAAAATAAAAATAAATTTTTTTAACTTTGTAATCATTGAAAAAAATTTTTTTTGAGAGCACAAGCAGGGGAGGGGCAGAGGGAAGCAAACTTCATGCCCAGCACAGAACCAGGCATGGGGCTCCATCTCATAACTGTGAGAGGAGGCCTGAGCCCAAATCAAGAGTTGGAGGCTTAACTGACTGAGCTACCCAAGCACCTCTGTAATCACTAAAATTTCTAAGAGCTCTTTGTTTTGTTTTTAACATCTATTTGAGAGAGAGAGGGGAGAATCCCAAGCAGGCTCTGCACTGTCCGTGCAGAGCTATATACAGGGCTTGATCCCACCAAACATGAGATCATGACCTGAGCCTAAATCAAGAATTGGACATTTAACCAACTGAGCCACCCAGGCACCCCAAGTTTCTTTTTCATAGCATCCTGTTCGTTTTGGGTGGGTGCAATGAATTCTTCAACATCAATACCTTAATTTCTGTTTTAACTTCTAAGTTATTTCCTCCAGGCTATTTTTTTTTTTCTTTTCACATTGGCTTCTCTTTCATGTTGAAGGCTTTTCTCAAATTTTATCTTAGTTTCCTGCATATGATTAATAGACACTGAAAGATGATTGAGAGTACCGTGACTATAGTTTATTGAATGCCAGGCTTCTTAAAATAATCCTGGAGGGAGGGGTGCCTGGCCCTCAGAAGAGCATGCGACTCTTACCTCAGGGTTGTGAGTTTGAGCCCCATGTTGGGTGTGGAGATTACTTAAAATCTTAGGGGTGCCTTAAGATCCTTAAGCTCACGCTGTCTCTTGCTCTCCCCCCACCAAATGAAAGTTATATATCCTCATTTTCACTTAATTCCCATTTTTAGCCCCTTATCCAACTTATATCTTCACACAACACCTAGTTCCTTCAAGGCCCATCCTTCTCCACAGTTCAAAGCTCTCTGTATTTTACCTAAGCTGTAGCTTTTTCCTTATATAGCTCTAGTGCATAGCCATTTGGTTCCTACTTTGCAGGATTTTTATTCATTATTGAGTCTATCCTATTTTTCATTGCTGTCAGCTTATATGTATAATTATCTTGTATTCTTTATATGTGGTCTTTAGGAGAAATGAGGGATAAATGTGCCAATCCATTTTAGTTTTAATCAGAAGTCAGCACTGAAATGCTAAAGGGAAATCAGATGTTCAATGTAGTTTTGAAAATAACTAAGATGTTTCTTAATAGGATGGTAAAATAAGAACATAGGTAGGGATGTGAGAAATGTCTAAGTTTGAAATCTGGTTCAGTTAGGTTACTATTCATTGAGTCCTGGTCTGTTGCCCATCCTGTTTCTTCAATTATAAAATGAAAAGAATTTTTAAAAAGTACATCTTAAGAAGTATTCTAATTTCTTAAGAAATAATTAAGACTGCAAAATTCAAGAGAACAAGAGACCTGAACAGAGAGGCATACCAATACAAATCAGCCCTTGAAAGGTTCCCAATCACAGTGTATCTTTTTTTAAATTTTCATTTATTAAAAAAATGTTTTTAATGTTTATTTTTGAGAGACAAAGAGAGAGAACGAGAACACAGGCAGGGGACGGGCAGAGAGAGATGAAGACACAGAATCTGAAGCAGACTCCAGGCTCTGAGCTGTCAGCGGAGAGCCCAGCACAGGGCTTGAACTCACAAACTGCAAGATCATGACCTGAGCCAAAGTCAGACACCTAACCAACTGAGCACCCCCCGGTGCCCGCCCCCATCACATCTTAAAAACCCACATTTCTTGCATGTTCACATTAAGTATTTTTAAACAAATTCATAAATTTCAGCAAGAGTGGGGTGACACTTTCACATATGTTAGTGTTACTATATATTAGTACATCACAGGAAAGTATTTTAGCAATAAAGCAAACCTCTGTAGATTGTCCTTAATTAAGGGGAAAAAAAGAGTAGTTTGACACATTTTTTATTTTATCAAAGTAGTAAGTATAGATTTTAAGTGAACTATTACTAAACGATTTTTAAGGTAGGCTTCACTCCCAGTGCAGAGCCCAAAGTGACACATGAACTTACGACCCTGAGATCAAGATCTGAGATGAGATCAAGAGTCCGACGCTTAACCAACTATGCCACCCAGCAGCTCCTAAAAGACTCCTTTTTAAAGTTTATTCATTTACTTTTGAGAAAAAGAGAGCACGGGGTAGGGGCAGAGAGGGAGAGAGAGAACCCCAAGCAGGCTGCATACTGTCAGTGCAGAGCCTGATGCAGGGCTCGAACCCTTGAACCATGGGATCATGACCGGAACGGAAATCAACAGTGAGACGTCCAACAAACTGAGCCATCCAGGTGCCCCCTGAAAGATTGTTAAAAAACACATGACTAGTAAAAGGCTGCAGAGTTTTGTTTTGGGGTAATGAAAATGGACTAAAATCGAGCTAACAGATGCCTGACTCTAAATATGCTAAAAACCACTGAACTGTACATTTTAAATAGGTGAATAATATGGTATGTGATTACATCTCAGCAAGTCTGTTAAAAGCACACAGCATATCTTGACACACATATCTCATTGCATTCTATAAAGACATTTTCAAAATAGTATGAAAACTTATACATTTATATTCACTGATTTAAAACATAAAGACAGACCATTTCCTTTCTTCATGTCTTAGTATTTGACAACTCTAATAGTTTACATTAGGACTATATGGTTATTGATTGCCAAAAGACCATACCCTTTTTACATTTTTTTCTTTTTGATTACTTTTCTATGTACCCAATATTGTCAATTTTTTCCTTGCATTCCAGTTAATTGCAATGTAATTTTATACATGGTAAAAATATATTAGATAATATATCAGCTCCTTTCATTTTGTTGATCTACTCCAGACTATTTCATCCTTCTGGTCCTCTATGTATTGGAATGGCTGCTTAGGCTTGCTGCAGAGCTGACATTCTGGATTTCTCTTCACTCATTCCAGACATAACCAGCTCCTATGTTGTAGCTGTCTTTCCTTTGTATGGCTTACTCCTCCATTTTGGCGAGTGTATCATTTAGGTGCTTCCCAGGAAAAAGATAATGAAAGACGAAAATGTTTTGAGACCTTGAATATATGAAAGTATCTTTAGTCTACAGACACCTCAGCTGGGAATACTTAGAAATAATTTTGACTCGGGTGCCTTGGTAGCTCAGTTGGGCATCTTGATTTCAGCTCAGGTCATGATCTCATGGTTTGAATTTGAGCCCAAAGTCCTGCTCTGCACTGACAGCACAGAGCCTGCTTGTGATTGTCTTCTCTACCCTTACCCTCTTCACTCTCAAAATAAATATTAAAAAATAATAATTTTGACTCAAAACTTCTAAGTCACTGCTTCATTGTCCTAGCTTCCCGTATCATTAAGAAACGATGAAATTCTTATACCCAATTCCACTTTTTGGGCTGTCTCATTTTCCTAATGTTCTGAAACAAAATATGTCCCGCTGTGGGTGTTTTTTTCATTCATTGTGTGGGGTGTGCAGTAGGCTTTTTCAAAGTAGAGAGGAGTGTCCTTAAATGGCAGAGAGAGAGAGAGAGAGAGAGAGAGAGAGAGAGAGAATCCCAACAGGTTCCACACTGTCAGCGCAGAGCCCAGCGTAGAGCTCAAACAGTGAGTTCATGACCTGAGCTGAAGTCAGACATATAACCACTGAGCCACCCAGGAGCACCTCCCTGATTATTTTTTTAATACTTTGCCTCATTCCATTTTAAGGTTCAACCAGATGTTGAACCTTCTGGAGTGGTCTTGTAATTTCAAACATTCTGTATTTTAAAATTTTTATTGTACTCCTTAAACTTCAAATGTTTTAACTAAATTTTATGTGAACTATAATTTACAAAATCTACTTTATATAAAGCATTCTGTACTTTTCTCATGGATGCAATATCTTATCTTTGAAGACAGTTATATTTTCAGATTTTCTTCTCCCTGTATTGATCCTGTTTTGGTCTTGGTCATTACTGGTGGAGCAATCTTCAAAAATCTGGTGATTCTTGAGGGGTGGCTCGGTCAGTTAAGCATCGGACTTCGGCTCAGGTCATGATCTCACGGTTCATGAGTTCCAGTCCCATGTCAGGCTCTGTGCTGACATACTGGAGCATGGAGCGTGCTTCAGATTCTGTGTCTCCTTCTTTCTCTCAAAAATAAATGTTAAAAAAATTTTTTTTTTTAATCTGGTAATTCTTGAGTTTGTTCATACTTTGAGGTTCACTGGGTAGGGAACTTTGCTTTCTCATTGGAAAATCTCCAAATGTCTGAATCTCTTTGAAGGTCTTTTCTCTGGGATGATGGAATTTCTACAGAAAAGGATCCTGTCTCCTTTTCCTTGAGACTTAACTGTCAGCATTCTAGAAACCAGGAATCTACCATCCAAGTATACAGAATTTTAATTGATTTCCATTTCCAATCTATAACAGTATCTCAATCTGAAGACTTGTTTTAAATTCTCAAGAGTACTTCTACTTCCATGGTAAGGATAGAGTAGTAACCTAGCTACTTACCTTACTGGGTAGAAGGAAATACATTGTCAACCAATCCCCACTCCCAGCCCAACATTTCATACCCACATTCTCCAAGGTCTGTTTTCTCCTAGCTCTAGGTCTTTGAGTCTTAAGGAACAAATCATCTTGCTTTTAAAATAAACACTCCTGTAGACAATTAGGTTTGAACTACATGTGCTCTACTACTAAATCAGTTTCTACTCCTGTCTGCTTTCCATCTTCCAAAAGTATTCTGGCATTGTTTTCTTTTCCATGCTTCGTCTCTATAGATTACTACTTTTAAAAATATGTCATTTCAGTCTAGTTTTAGGAGGAAGCTAGTATTAAAGCATTTGTGGCACCCATCATGTTTTTAATCAGAAGCCCATGCAGCATAATGTGTAACAGAGAAAAATCCAAACAATCTACACCTCTAGTAGGGTAACTGGTATGTAAAATATGATAACCCTACTCAATGGCTTACCTATAGCCATTTAAAATACTTACATAAAAAAATTTTAAAGAGCTGTGATTATGTTTTAAAAAGCTGAATATTGACAAGTATTGGTTTAGTTGTATAAAAACAGTACATTAAAGAATACTCCAGAATATTAAGTAAATTCTAGGAAATAGGATTAGGACTTAATTTAAGTCTAAGTTTCCTGAATGAGCATATTTTTATCATACACACACAAAATGCTTTTAAAATAAAACAAGAAAGATTTTGGCTAGAAAACCCATATTCTCAGTCTGACAATGCCAGTCATCATGTTACCTCTGGACAAGTAAAGTGCTCATTTTTTTTGTTATCTCTAATTCGAAAGGCTGCAGAATTTTCAGACCAATTTTCATATTAATGACGTAAGCCAGACCTAAACTGTCAGAGTTAAAGACTAAAGAAAAGGTCAAGGAAGCAAACTATTCAGGAAGCAGCATTTGTTAAGTATGACAGAAAGTGAAATAGGCAGAAGAGAAAAAAAAAAAAGCATAACAGTTTAATGGAAAGAGGTAGTGGGAAAAAGAACTGCTGGGTGATGTAAAAAATCTAAAGACCTATGGAAAGTAATAAAGAGTATAAGGAGTTATGTCTGGAAAAAGAAGCAGCTCCTCAAAGGCCCAGTGAACAAAGTATTAATCTACTGAATTAAGCTGAGAGTTGGTGATAGAAGGTTGGAAGGGCAACGTGGGCACATTAAAAGGATTACCATTTAGGGATAAGGTTTTTGGTTGCAGTCCCTACATGGATGTCTTCCCTCCCACACAGCACTCTTTTCCCTTCCTACCCTGCCCTTCTCAGGTTTAAAACCTTGATCTTTGTGCCTTTTCATCATTTTGCCTTTCCTTCTTTTCATAATCTTTTCCTTCTATCTTCACCTTCTAATTATTACCTCGATCTAGATATAACTTCCTTGTTTTCAGTTTACTTTTTCTTTAACTCTACATCAGTTCCAAAGCAATTTCTATTCGAGTAGGTGCCCCTTACCTATACATATCCTGCCCCAAAGTCACCCTACTTTCTCAATGCTTTCATGTATGCAACAGTCCTCCCTCAACCTAAATTCCATTACAGATCTTCCTCAGTTTACAATGGAGTTATGTACCATTAAAACAATAGTAAGCTGAAAATATCATAAATTGAAAATGCACTTAATATACCTAACATTACAGCTTAGCCTATTTTAAACATTCTCAAAACACTTACATTGGCCTACAGTGGGGCCAAATAATTTAAGACAAAGTCAATTTTATAATGAAGTGAATACTTCATGTAATTTATTGAATACTGCACTAACCGTAAAAAACAGGATGGCTATATGTGTGCAGAAAGGTTCTAAGTGTATCATTATTTACCCTCATAATCATGTGGCTGACATCTGCAGATCACTTCTACTGCCCAGCATCGTTAAGAGAATATCATACTGCATACTACTAACCCAGGAAAAGACCAAAATCCAAAGTATAGCTTCTAATGAATGCATATTGCTTTTGCACACCATCATAAAGTTAAAAAAAAAAAAAAAAAGTAAATCAAACCATTCTAAGTCAGGGACCATCTGTACTAAATGAAGGTAAAGGTTAGGGACAAAAATAGGGAGGTCAAGAGATAGTAGGTATAATTGATGGCACAGAAATATAATTAACTTAGTGTTAACAACAAAGCCTAGAGTTACTTACAGAGAGGTGAGTACATTGCTTAGGTAAAATAAAAACAAAAACCGGAAGCATTTAGTGGTTTCTAGTGCTGGCTCAGCTGGAAGAGCATGCAACTCTTGATCTTGGAGTCCTGAGTTCGAGCCCCACTTCGGGGTAGAGGTTCCTCAAGTAAACTTAAAAATACATATTTAAAAAACCCACCAGAAACATTTAAAGGCTATGGTCTCAATGGATTAGTACTACAGGTAGGAAAAGGATTATAGATTTTCCACTATGAACTCTTCCCTACTGATGGTTGTTAAAAATACACATTTATCATTTGGAAAACATTTTTAAAGGAAAATCAACCATGCTAATTACTATTACCCTGAATTCATTTTTGTTTGTTTTATGGGGGTTGGGGTGGGGGAGAAGTAAGTCCTATGCCCAGTGTAGGGCTTGTACTCACAACCCCATGATCAAGAGCCGTATGCTCTACCAACTGAGCCAGCAAGGCACTCCAAATTCGTTCCTTTATAAAAAATGTTGCCTTCTGACTACTTCTGTGCCATGACATCTTAAGGCTGACCTGAAAGGAGCTACAGCTCTCCTCATATACACAGAAGTATGACATACAACTATAGAAGTAACTGAGGTGGAATAAAATATTAAAATAAAAAAATGGAATGAAATAGTTTTTAGGGTCAATTAGATTTTATGGTTTAAGAAGGTCATTTTTTATGGGTTTGATAAACAAAGAATGCTATTTTCTTATTCCAAAAACAGAAAAAGAAGTATGTTTGGTACAGGTAAAGCAACATCAGAAGTCACGGAACCTTAATTACGGTTGAAATTTGTTTACCAAAACATTCTGTTTAATTCATACCATTGGTTTGACTGGTTTGGGTACACTTTCCTTGAAGACCTTACTCCCACCTGAACTGGTTTTCCTTTTCAGGCTTGCAAATGATCCCTCCATATTTCCTATTTTTAAGGAAAACAAGAATAGCATTACAGGTCTTAAAATGCTACCAAGTTTAGTAGGGACATATAAATAACAGTATGATGGGTTTGCATCAAAACCCCCATGTCTCTGGGTATCTAACTCATTTAATTACATATATATAAAGGAATGAGACTGTAAGGTCACCCTTTCTCCCTAAAATTCTAGAATTCCATATTGTTAGAAGAATATCAGTGCAATGCCAATGTCATTACTCTTGCTCCTCAATATTGCTCAAGACACAAAGGTCACTCATCTAATGCAAATAATAATGTGTACCAAAAGGAATATATAGATCTCACATATTAAAAATGACCTGAGGAACAAATACAATAACTAAACAACTCTATGTTAGCGGTGTATGTGAAGAAAAAACACTGCTAGCTGCCCTTCAATCAAGGTAGGTATATTCTGCATATGCAGCAAAGCTTTTATGCTGTAAATGAGAAACACAGTATTAGGTATATTAACTCTGTGATAATTAAAATATGCTTTGGGTTTCTCCAATGTCCAGTTTTATAGTACTTGTCTTGCTTTACCTATGTATACTTTAAAAAAGGCTCTACAAATATTGTACAGAGTATTTAAACAGCTTGGCTTTCTTGACCTTGGTTCTGTATCTAATTAAAAGATAATTTACAATAGGAAGATTAAATAGAGTTAAGTTGTGCTTTAATGTCTTTTTACTGAAATTAAATGGGGTAAATTGAACATTACATAAATCCATGAGCAGATACATTACTGTGGGATATACTTCTAAAAGGGATCAGTAAATTTCATGCTTTTCACTGAAAATCTTTAAACCTGACTGACCATCCTTTGCTAGGGATGGGTATGAGAGCTCACTTGAATTCCATCTGTTATTCTTGATTTAATATGTAAAGATTCAGCTTGCTCCATGAAAAGAGGACTTCATGCTGGTATTCCAGCCAGGAGCAATTCCATCTCCAGGCTACAGAAAAGTCATAGGTCTGCTGAAAGCTGGTTATGAATGCCCTAGAGACATAAAGTAACAATCAGATTCGCCCTGTGAAAGAACTAGTACAAACCCTAACCAACATAGCTTCTCTTAATTATCAGAATTGGAGGTAGGGGGTAATCCAAGGATAGTAACCCAGGACTTTCTGAAACAATTCAGTTTTTTCCATGGTAACAGGCACCCTCATTTCCAGAATGATTTCTGTGTATATATAAAAAAAGAATAAACATTACTTTCAGTACAGATTCATTCTGGATTACTCTAAATTTTGGATTCGAACCTAACCAATGTTCTATTTTCAAATAAATAACTTTAGAATTCAACAGTTTCAATGCAGTTTTAAATTCAAAGACCCAATATAATTTATTCCACTTATCATCATGTGCTCATCACTATGAACTTTGTCTAAGAGACCTATCTACTTGGTTCTTTTCTTGCTCAAAGCAATGTGGAAGCTTAACTGCCTATCCCTAAGAGGAGTACCCAGAAAGAAGATATAACCATTTTCAGGGGAAAACATGCATGCATTTATTTTTAAGAATTCCCAGTAAGGGGGAAAAAAAATTCAACATCTTTAAAAATGTGTTTATTTTTTAAAAAATCAGTTGTGTACAAAAGTGTTTCGTAGCTTTTAATTCTCAAGACAAATACCCGACCCTCCACCCATAACCCACCCTGTTTCAATGGTCTTTCTGGTTAACCCACCCATTTTCCCCTTACAGGAAGTTAATGGCTCAGAATAGACCCTCCTACAGAATTTATCATCACTAACAGATTGTTTAGAATAGATATCTAGAGAAGCTAACAAGCAAGGTTCTTTCTCAGTGAGGTTAATGAGAATCCCTATAATGGCAGTAGACTTCCAGCAGACACCACAACAAAGCACCATCAATTGCTGAAAGCTAAAAAATAGATATTTTCAATAGTATTTCATTTTCTATTGGAAAAGTCTTTAAATTACATTAAATAAGTCTCTTTCCCCCCAAAGAAATAGTCTAGCTTTTATTATGATGCCTGTAAAAAGTAGGTAACAGCAAGCACACAAGGATCGTTTAACAGCACAGTGCAATGATTTGTATTCACTCACCCCCTAGAACCAAACTGATAAACTGTGCCACACCTGATTATATATAGCAGCATGGTTGAAATAACCAAGCAAAAGGTGACACATTCACAACTTACATTTAGGTGATCACAGGTTTATGAGGGTAGATCAGTCCAATAAAGCAGTAACAGAACAAACAGGACAAGGGAGATACTAACATTCCCCTATCCCTATGCCACAAGATTTTTGATCCATATTGCAACAGTGCAAACAGAACATGTGACATTATGTGTTAGACACTGCAGAAAAGTAACATTTGAGAAAAAGGCCATTTATCAGTAAGTACTTCAAACTGCCTTCTTCCCCAGTGAGAGCAAACAGTTGATGTTAAGCATTTATTTTAAACTGGTACTAAAGGAATGGAAATGCAAATTTTTTAAATCAATGGTTTGTACCCTGGAATTGAAATTTCTTGAACTAGAAAAAGTGATTAATACAACATCATTTTCTAAAGTCCATGAAATAAAATTAACTGTAAACAGACAGCTTCCTTTTTCACATCCAAACATTGATTCCATCTTTGTACAAGAAAGTATACCTGGCTCCAACCCTTCCGTGCCTGAATCCATCTTAAATCTTTAAAACAATAAAAATGCTTTATTGTATTCCTATAATTTCCTGTATTGTGGAATCATAATCATACCCCTATTGCAGAGTTTTAAAAGCTCAAATCAGGCATACACTTATAGCCAAGATCTGCTTTTTCACATCGATAAACTTATTAATAAGCAGCCTAAATAGTAACACAATATGTTGTATTCTGTAGTGCATAAAATAAGCAATATCCAGTTTAAATGCCAATTCTTTCTTAGAGTTACTTTAAAAAAATTATTTTTGCATAGTTTTAAGCGCCACCAACAATCACAAATGTGAAATACTTCCAAAAAGAAAAAAAGTCAGTCTTAGGTTCATTTCATAGATTACTCTCCTCAAAAGCAAAATACTCAGAATCCAAACATATACATACTTTTATGTGTTATGTGTTTAAGTAAACCACAGTCACAATTCCAAATATTTTGGGTAGCCAACTCAGAATCTAATTTAGTACAAAGTTCCTCAAATATTTATAAACCATCTACTGTATACTTATTTGGGTGACAAATTGCTATTCATTCATTCAGTAATCTGTAGTGAAATACTATACAAGTATTTGTCCTTTTAAAAGTCGGGCACATACCCAGGAAATAGACCCAATTATAATAAAAGCCTACTAGATTATCAGTGACCTCTAGCAAATCTGCCTGCTCTAAATGAGATACTATTTTATATATATAAATATTCTTGACTATGTACAAGGATATATATATATATTCTTGTACATAGTTTATATATTTATATATAAATTTATATATATATATAAACTTATATATATATAAATTTATATATATATATTTAACCATAATTTTTGAGGCCTTTACAACCGACGAATCACAAAAAACTGAGAATTATAAAAATAATTTCTACCAGGGTACCTTTCCCCTAGACCTGCACTTTCAGTGTCCTTTTCCCAAACATGTAAGACCAAAGGAAAAAAAGCAATTGCCTTAATTTCTATGTTTGGGGAAATACATCTATCTGTAGAGAAATAAAAAAGAAGAAGGGCAGTGGGAAATACATCAGAAAGAGGAATTATCACATTTAATGTAAGTGAGGTAAATAAATTTTTGAAATGAAAACTGCATTATGGAGAACCTCTCATACCAAATATTGTACTTTTCAATTTCCTGGGCACTGAGTAGTTAGAGGAGTAGATGGGGTTAATATGCATAAAAATCAAAGGCAAGGTATAAAGGTATAGCTGCCTCCAAGAGCTAAGTATGTAATGCTTGACTTTAGTAATCTCTGAGTTCGTTCTTTTGTCTAACCACAGGAGAATTAAATATACCCTGATAATACAGGCAAATAGTAAATTGGGTAGATGTGTTTGATATTTAAAATAATCCAAGTATTACCAAGCCACCCTCCACTTAAAAAAAAAAAAGTTAATTCTAACCAACAGTAGAACAAAACTGTTCACATTTTCACACAATCCCAACCTTACTTCAAAATATAAAGTACAAGGTTTTAGCTATTTAAAATAAATAAAGAAAAATCGTATTTCCTTTGGCATCTTAGAAAGTAACTAAACTATAACAATTAAAGGAGGTGATTGTATAAAGGAATTTATACTTAAGCAAACACATAGGGGAAAAAAACATACCAACTTGTGTTTAGTATGCAATAATATCAACTACAAGAGCTTACTATTAATTAGGAAAGCCTTACAAGTTTTTGGAAGAACCTTCACATCTTTAACATTACAATATATTTAATAATGGTTCTTTTATTGCTTCTAAGATTATTGAGAAGTCAAATGAAATTATGCTGAATTTATGGTTCAAAATTATTTTGCAAACACTTAACGATTGTAATTTAGGATAAATAACACTTGAAGAAAGCAAACCTTTTATAATATGACTTTCAATATACAGCCTTACTTTAATTCATTCTCATTCCATTACATTTTTGTTATTTTGCATTGGTCCTGAAAATTTAATAAGAACTGTGTTTCTATGTATAGAACTGACTGCATAAGTCCATTTCAGTCTTCATAAAATGGTCACATTAGTGTTTGAGCTTGCAAAACTAATAATTTTCAAACTTTTGAACTTAGAATGAAATGTAACTTTAATACGAATAGAAAGTCTGACTATGTACAAGAAAAGGTAAAGTTTTCAATTCTCATATTATCAGAAACATCATAAAGAAAGCTAGATTTATAACACACTTCTATTCCTATGTGTATGTGAAGTATGTACAGTAAAACACCACACAGCTTTCATGTGTCAATAGGGGTAAATGCAAGCAAGAGTGACTTTTAAAGTACCTGATAAAGCAATCTCTATAAAGCCAAAATTAGGCTAAAAAACTGCAAATAGTTGATTGCATCCTTGGAAGAGCTCAAAGAAAATTTCATCAGTTTAAAAATAGAAAGATGTCAAATTCACTGAAAAACTAAGTTGGGTTCTTTCATTAAATCTTGGGAATACTGCAACATCAAATATTTGCTGTTTCTGCAAGAGGAACAAAATTGGCAGCTCCATTTTTACATTATTACTCACATAGGAAAGTTTTAGGAGTGGAGAATTGTAACAAAACATTCCAAATGGACGACCTAAAAATGGAGCAAGGGGTAATGCCCCTCGGCATTATTTCCTCAACAAATACAGAATACAAATTTACCATCAGAATATTAGCTGTGTGTGGTAAGAGGGGGAAAAATAGATATGGTGTCCCAGTCTGTGGACAAGGACAAAAAGGCTCTGAATAGGTCACCATCTTCAATTCTGGATAAATCTCATATTTAAGAATTCTCAAATGCTTAAAATGGTGGTCTTTTCAGCTACCCATCCTAAGAAGTCAAGTACAAGCATGCAAGTAAATTCACAGGCACAGAGGATCCATGTTAAAAACAGTTAAGGTAGCTGTGATGCAACACCAACAATTTGAATGGCCCTGACACACTCAAAATATTATCTTAATTATTCAACGAAATCCTGAAGCAAACTCTTGCTAGTCTTGGTACACTGCTAAACACTAAAGTAGCATGTTTTTTCCATGGTTTCAGCTTAGCTCAAAGAATTTTTACACTATTAAGAAAAAAATTAAAGTATTTCCCCTTTTTAAATTTACACAGACGTTTAATTAGCTTTATTTACAGAGCAGGGATTTTTTTTTCAGTCTCCAATGGTGCCTAGATAACATCATTAGGCAAGAATGCCAGTTTAAAAGAAATCTATGCAGAATCCTAAAAATAACAGATGTTGATGCTCCTCAAGAAAGGGCAAGCTTGACTATATCAGCAGCTCTTTCTCTATGCCTCAGTTACTCAGAAGCAATTCTGTTGCAGTCTCTACATCCCATGATTTTGAAGACAAGGCCACTATTACTGCATTCTGTAGAGAAGAAAAGGGGACACAAAAAAATCAAATCTCAAGAAAATATTTTTAAAATACTGAATCATGCACTATCTTTATATTGAGAAATCACATCTTGTTTTCTTTTTTTTTTTTAAGTTGCCTGGCATTTGTAGTGCATAAAAAGCTCCTAAACCAATGACTGGAATTAGCAAAGGGAAAAGAAAAATCACTGATTATAATAACAGAAGACAGTTTATCAAAACTAGATTTAGAGAGTATCTTTGAAACACTTTTGTCAGCCAAGGATTTGCAGCAATAATTTTAAGTAAATCAATAAATATATCAAAATAAGTATGCTTTTATATACTTACCCTATCAAAGCCCATAGCACATAAGTTTTCTATTTTTTTGGTGTATTCTGGACTAGAAACTGGTGCTCCAGCATACACATGTGCCCAAAGTCGAGCTGTCTGTTTGAACATTTCAGGATTTTGTTTGTACTATATGGAGAAAAAAACCAAATGACATGACAATATAGTAGTAGTATTCAATACTTAATTGCCTAAGAACTTGTTTCTTTTCTTTTTTTTAAGTTTACTTACTTTGAGAGAGAGAGCACATGCACAAACAGGGGAAGGGCAAAGAGAGAATCCCAAGCAAACTCTGCACTGCCAGTGTAAGCCCAATGTGGAGCTTGAACCCATGAACCTCCAGATGATGACCAGAGCCGAAGTTGGACGTGAAGTGTCAAACATTATACAACTAAACAGAATTATTTGCTTCTAAAACTAGGTGGACATTCACTAATAAATGTAACTGACCTTTGTACTAACCACAGTTCATGACAGAATACAACTAGACTTCACTGTTTTGCTAGAGCTGTATTAGCATACAGTGATTTAAGGATATGCCATGTGCAATACCTGTTTGTTTTTTTAAAGATTTTATTTTGGGGACACCTGGCTGGGTCAGTTGGAGAGCATGGGACTCTTGATCATGGGGTTGAGTTCAAGCCCCATGTTGGGCATGGAAACTACTTAAAGGAAAAAAAAAAAGATTTTATTTTTAAGTAACCTCTACACCCAACTTGGGGCTCGAATTTACAACCATGAGGTCAAGAGTTGCATGTTCCACCGAACAAGCCAGGCAGGTGCCCTGATTTACAGCATGTTTTGAAAGGTTTATGAACTTATCTCTTAAAAGTACCATAAAGTACTTTTAAAATGTAATACTTCCCATTCTCATTGGAATGAGATAAATTTATTCTCAAATACTGAGGCCAACATTACTTAACAAGTGACGTATAAATTTAAAATAACTATTCAATTCACTTTAATACTTCTTTTAAAAGTATTGAATATTTTAAGACTGATAAGCTTCTACTGTATATTAAAATGAAAACCCTGGTTTCTACCATGTTAATTCTTAATAAGAGAATAAGTCAAATTATTGAACTGTTTTAGGAACAAGAAGAAAGTGCTTAGACCAACTTCAGGCTTTGAGGCTCAGATCTCCAATAGGAACTCAAAGCTGAGACTCAAGCTATGGTTTTGACTACCCAGAGGGAATGAACAGTGTATATATGTAGCACGTAAAACCCTAATTCTAAGCACTCTGAGACAAACAACAGACGATATTAACAAGTATATACATTAAACAAGGAGTGAACAGCTTTTCAAGGGAAAGGAACAGGTTTTACTAAGAGGAAAGTTTCCTCAGGCAGAGGAAACATGACAAATTGGGGGAAATAACCAGTATAACTGAATGCCATCTTGAAAAGGCAAGGAATCCAAGGAACAGTAAGAATTTAGATGAGATAAGCTGGGTTTGTAGACAGTTCAAGTCATGGAAAAGCTCTGCAAACTAAAGAATCTGGATTTACCAAGTAGGTAATAGCAGAGCTTCCAATAGGTTTTTAGTAGTAAAGTAAAATAAGATTTGTACTTTACAAAGCTAACTGGTATCAATGTAGAAGATGGGGGAAGGAAGAGGCCGAAGAAGGGGTAGGTATAAGAGCAGTCGAATGGAGATATTTTTAAAAATGTGAACTAAGGCAAATCAGAGAAGTATGATGAAAGAGATACTGGGAATGGAATCAACAAAAGAAAAGGAGACAGAAAGAAATTCCAAGTCTGTGATGTGGACATTTAAACTGATGATAGTATAATATAAGGATGGAAAGTTCACAGGATTTAAGATTCTAGGTTCAGTTTTGGGAATACTGTGCTGAGGTATCAGTGAAACATTCATATAGGGCTATCCTGTTTCTGAACAGGCTCTTGGGCTCAGAGAGAGGTCAAAGCCTAAACATTTTCTCAACTTACAGGTGATCATATCCATACTGATATCCATACTGATCAGTATGGATATGATCACCTAAGTTACCATATATAATGGAAAATAAAAGGAACAGTGTCAAAACCAAGGATCCATATTTAAGAGGGAGGAAAAAGAGAAATAATTGTAGAAACTAAGAAGGAACAACTACAACTACCAAGATGAAGAGAGTGTTGTATCTCAAGTCAAGAGAAGAAAAATTTTTAGATGGGGGGAAAAAAAAAGCTCAGTAAATCCTAATGGCTTAGACGTTGGCAAACTTTCTCTAAAGACCAGATAATTATTTCAATTTTCAGACCATACCATCTTTGTTCCAACTGTTCAACTCTGCCATTTTGTGGCTGGAAAGTAAACAAAGGGGTGTGGCAATAAAACATTATTTACTTGTAATTTACTGTCCTCTGTTAAGATCCTTGGTAACATTTACCATGCCACTTCAGCTATAGCAAGAGCTGGTTAAAATGATCATCAGGGGAGGGATCATCACTAAACTGAAGGACAGAGATGGATACACACATGATAAAGCATGTACAGTAAATAATCACAGAATCCAGATGTAGGCAGGACTATGGGTGTTCACTGTGTAATTCTTTTCACATTGTGCGTTTGAAAATTTCCACTGATGTGTTTTTTAAAAAAAGCATCTATCACATATCCAATTAAATTAGTATTTTAAAAATCAGTAAATTAAGTTTTCACTATTATACCTGAAAAAATAATCTCACCACAAGAAAGAAAACCATTTTCAAATTTAGTTTCAATGGAACTATGCTCATGTGTTAACACTGCAAACCACTATGGTAGTAAAGAATTATAGGTAAGTATAAGAAGGTCTTATAAAAGCAGCTACCTTACCTGATTTGCTACTACTGCATCTTGTGGATCATCTGGTTCTGCAGCTGCCAACAGGGCTTGCAATGACAATAATACCGTGCGGAGAGTCATTGCTGCTGCCCTAAAATTCAAACAGGAAAATATTCCAGTTAAGAACACACTGCATGACAAAAACAAAAGTGGATGTTTCCTGAATAAAATATAAAAACTGGAGATAAAAATAATTTAGATTTTATCTTAATCATGTAGCTAAATTGTAGAAATTTATGTATCTACCTGCCATATTTTTCTTCTTCTTGACTTTAAAATGAATGGAGTTTATTTGTTAAGACAATTCAAAGCGTCCTGAACTGGCCTTCCTTTTCTTTTTGTTGGCAATATCCTTCTAGTCAACTTTATCCACTGACTTAATTTTCTACCCACTTCTCTACACATGAAGTGATAAACTAGTATGTGTAACTTTCTTTCAATGCCACTCCAAAAACATGTAAGATACCATCAAGCAAATATCCCTTATTTTCAAGAAAGCCTAAAAGCACTCCATAACATTCTGAAACAGACCAAGTTTACTTAAAATATATCACCACTAAATTCATGCTTCTAAATGTATTTTGTAAGCAACTATTTATCTTAAAAAATGGTATCTACATAACCAGCAAGGATTCTTCGTGTTTCTGTTAAAAAAGCTGTCTGACCAATATAGAAGTATTCATAAATATAATAAATGCAACAGTGAAATATTTAAAAAGTTGAAGGAGCATTAAATAATAAGCCCATTTTAACCACACAAATTAGATCATTCTAATCCAATCTTTTTCAACTGGGTTCCTCATTTTAACCACGAACAGAGAAAATTACCGAGTGACTATTTTCTCAATTTTCCCAAGAATAGTACCATCTTTGACTATTACAATAAAGGTTAGTTTATTACCAATAATGGAGGCCTTAACCAACAATAGATGCCTTAAGGCAGTGTATCCCACAAAGTGTAGTTTCACCAACCAGTAGTGTCAACATCACCTGGGAAACTTGTAAGAAATGAAAATTTTCAGCCTCATCCCAGACCTCCTGAATCAGAAATGCCAGGGTAGGATTAACAAGTACCCCAAGTGATGTTTTTTTAGTTAACATCTTAAAACACTTTTTTTTTTTAATTAAAAGAAATTTTATTTTTTTATTTTAGAGAGAGAGCAAGTACACAAGCAAGGGCGAGGGAGAGAGAATCCCAAGCTCAGTGCAGAGCCTGACATGGGGCTCAATCCCACGACTCTGGGATCATGACCTGAACCAAAATCAAGAGTCAGATGCTCACGTGATTGAGCCACTCAGGCACCCCACTCCAAGTGATTCAGATGCAACCTAATGTTTGAGAAATACTGTTTTAGAGGATTACAGCCTGAGCTAATTAAGAAGGGCTACTCTAAACCAATATAATAAAATCAATATCAAAACTGTAGTTCCGTATTTTATATATGAGAGAAAAATTGCATCACAAATGAATCAAAAATGCTACCAGAATAAAAATTTTTATTTCTCAATCTACCTTTTTGAGAAGTTTAATCGGAAAAGGAAGAGACTGGTTATGACACAAAAGTTAGCTGAAATGCTAAACTAGCATTAAAGAGAACAGGATTTTAAAAGCTTTTTAAACCACTATATATGGTTATGTAATAGAAATTTCTAATTCTGAAACAGGGCTGGAAAAATGGAGATTGTTTTTCTAAACCAAGGTTCTAAACTTCCAGGGCACCTGGGTGGCTCATCAGTTAAGCATCTGACTTTGGCCCAGGTCATGATCTCATGGTTTTTGAGTCTGAGCCCCGCACTGGGCTCTGTACTGAGAGTGCACAGCCTGCTTCTGTTCCCCCCCTCCCGCCCCTCCCTCCCTTGCACGTGCTCTCTCTCAAAAATAGATAAACATAAAAAAAATAATAATAATAAGGTTCTATATTTCCTAAGAGCTTACAAAAGTTACTTTCAACCAACAGGTACACCATCTTTAGAATGGATATTCTTTTAAGACAGGAATCAAAGCATAAAAATCGGTATTTAGCGCTTAAATGTTCATTCTTGTCCTGCCGTTATCACTGTGACAAGGTGAAATCTTTCTTAATTAGAAGTACACTACTTTTGGGGCACCTGGGTGGTTCAGTCAGTTAAGTGTCCAAGTCTTGATTTCGGCTCAGGTCATCCATCATCTGACAGTTGGTGAGACTGAGCCCCAAGTCAGGTTTTGTGCTGACAGCTTGGGATTCTCTCTTTCTCCCTTTCTCTGCCTCTCCACTGCTCACACACTCTGTCTCAAAGTAAATGAACATTAAAAAAAAATACACTACTTTCATTGTCTATTTGGGTAATTAAATTTTTTAATGTTTATTTTTGAGTGTGTGCACGCACAAGTGGGGGAAAGGCAGAAAGAAGGAGACAGAGGGTCTAAAGTGGGCTCCATACTGACAGAAGAGGCCAATGTGAGGCTTGAATTCATGAACCTGTGAGATCATGACCTGAGCCAAAGTTGGACACTTAACTGACTAAGCCATCCATGTGCCCCTCTATTTGGGTAATTTTGAAGAGAATGTTTAAAGGTATGTGAACATCAAAAGCTGCCTACGTGTATCAGCATAAAGCTCACCTCCATCACCTGAAAATCATCCAGAAGAGACAAAAATACAAATTATCACAGAAATAGGATATATAAAGTTAAGCTGGCTACTCTAATATTCCATTGAACTTATTTAAGCACACCAATGAAAAAATCCATGACATTAAACAAAATCTTAAGTTACATAATTTTTAATTAATATAATTATTTCTTTCAAGGAAAGTTATCTGAATATTAAAGATAAATCTTCAAAGGAATATTTCATACTAAAACAATTATTAAACTCACTATAATTTTAACTTGTAATAAAAACATGAAAACATGTAAAATAAAAGCCGTCTAAATCTCACAAATCATTGGGCAACTGAGTGGCTAAGTCAATTAAGCATCCAAGTCTTGATCTCAGCTCAGGTCATGATCTCATGGTTCATGAGACTGAGCCCCCATATGTCAGCCCCTACACTAACAGTGCAGAGCCTGCCTGGGATTCTCTCTCTGCCCCTACCCTGCAAGCTCGCTCTCTCTCTCTCAAAATAAATAAATAAACTTAAAAATCTCACAAATCTTAGCAAAACCTTAATAACATTACATAGATAGATTTATATTTTTATCTCAAGGCAATAAACATTTTTCTTTAAAACTTGATGAGCTCTTGGGGCGCCTGGGTGGCTTGGTTGGTTAAGCATCCGACTTCAGCTCAAGTCACGATCTCCTGGTTCTTGAGTTCGAGCCCCACGTTGGGCTCTCTGCTGTCAGCACAGAGCTTCCTGCTTCAGATCCTCTGTCTCCCTCTCTCTGTGCCCCCACCCCCACTCTTGCGAGTTTTCTCTCTCTCTCAAAAATAAATAAATGTTAAAAAAAAAAACTTGATGAACTTTCAAAAGAATGAATTTGGGCCCTTGCTTTACACCATATATGAAAATTAATTCAAAATGTATCAAAGAATTCTGTCTCCCTTTCTCTCTCTGCCCCTCCCCCACTCATGCTCTGTCAAAAATAAATTTAAAAAAACTTAAAAAAAAATGGATCAAAGAACTAAGTATAAGAGCTAAAACCATACAACACTTAGAAGAAAACATAGGGGGAAAGCTTCACAATTGGGGTTGAATTTCTTGGATGGGATATCAAAAGCACAGGCAACAATAGGAAAACTGGAGAAACTGGTGTAACTACATCAAAGTTAACTGTATAGACAGAAAAACCTGTGCAAAGGATAAAATCAATAGAGTGAAAGGCAACCCACAGAATGAGAGAAAATATTTGCAAATCTTATCTGATAAAGGGTTAATGTTTGGAATATATAAAGAATTGCTGTTAACAACAAAAACTCAAAAAATCAGGACCTGAACAAACATTTCTCCACAGAAGATATAAAAATTGCTTATATGCACATGAAAAGATGCTTAACATCACTAATTGTTAAGGAAACCAAACAATGAGACACTACTTCACATCCATTAGGATGGCTACTCTCAAACAAAACAGAAAAATAACAATTGCTGGTGAAGATGTAGAGTCACTGGAATCCTTGGGCATAGTTGGTGGGAATGCAAAATGGAGCAACAATTACAAAAAACACTATAGCAGTTCTTCAAAAAACAAAACAAACAAAAAAACCCACCTAAACACAGAATTACCATATGATCTAACAAATCCACTTCTAGATACAGACCCAAAATAACTGAAAGCAGAGACTTAGATACTAGTACACTAGTACTTAGATATCTAGATACTAGATACTATGAACTAGTACATGTTCATAACAAGTATTACTCACAATAGCCAGAAGGCGGAAGTAACTCATTTCCATCAACCCATGAATGAAGAAAATGTGATATTTATCTATCTATCTACACACAATGAAATATTATTCGGCCTTAAAAAGACAAATCAGACCCATGCTACAACATGATGAATCCTGATGACATTAAATTAATAAGTGAAGCCAGGAATAAAAAGACAAATACTATGATTCATCACCTAGAAAAGCCAAATTCACAGAGACATGAAGTAGAATGGTGGTTGCCATAGGCTAGAGCAAGACAGGAATGGGAAATAAGTGTAGAGGTGCAGAGTTTCAGTTTCAAAACATGAAAGGGTGGGGAGGGGGCGTGGTAGAAGGATGAAGAGTCAAAGCACAGAGGATTTTTAGGACAGTGAAAGTACTCAGTATACCACAATGATGGATACATGTCATACACTTCTTCAAATGCACGGAATGGACAACACTAAGAGTGAACCATAATATAAACTATGATTGTGATAGGTCAATGTAGGTTCATCAACCATAACAAATGTTACATTCTGATGGAGGATGTTGATAATGGGGGAGGCTATGCATGTGTGGGGGCAGGGAGTATATGGGAAATTTCTATACCTTTCTTTCAATTTTGCTGTGAACCTAGAACTGCTCTAAAAAAATAAAGTCTTATTAAAAAAAAAAAAAAACTTGGGGACTGGGGACTGGTAGCACAACAATGTGAATATACTTAATAATACTCATCTGTATACTTATTTTAAACAGCTAAGATTACCATGTTATAGGTCAATTAAAAACACCAAGACGGTAAATTTTATGTCATATGCATTTTACAGTATAAAAACATTGTTTTTGAGAGAGAGCGAGAGCGATAGAGAGAGAATGTGTGGGAGGAGGGGCAGAGAGGGAGATAGAGGATCCCAAGCAGGCTCTGTGCTGTTATCCGACACAGGGCTCAATCTCACAAACCGTGAGATCATGACCTGGGCTGAGATCAAGAGTTGAACCCTCAAGACTGAGCCATGTAGGAGCCTCAAAAACATTTTTTAAAGTGAGAAGCTCTTCTCTTAGAGAGTCATAAGTCCTTAATATAAATACTTAAAAATACTTTTCCTTTATTTCCACTGTCTTTATTGGGAAGACACAAACTACTATAATAGACCTCTGAAATTACCACTTTAAAAACCAGAAACTAAGGACCTAAAGGTGAACATGTTAGAAGGGATAGTTTGCTCTCAATATGGAAGAAAAAAATCTTAGACTTCATTCATAACAATCTTAAAGAGAAAACGTTATGTTTTCTGTATGCTTGAAAATTTTCATAATAAAATGTTGGGGGAGGTATTTATAAATCATTAAGAATTAATTAGCTAGGGGCGCCTGGGTGGCTCAGTCGGTTGAGCACCAACTCTTGGTTTTGGCTCAGGTCATGATCTCACAGTTATGTGGGTTTGAGCCCTGCATTGGGCTCTGTACCTACTTGGAATTCTCTCTCTCTCTCTCTCTCTCTCTCGCTCTCCCACTTGCCAATTTGTCTGTCTCTCTCAAAATAAATAAACTTAAAAAAAAAAAAAGAAATTAGTTAGCTAAAAAGAAACCTAAATGACACTTGAAACTAATACTGTATGCCAACTATACTTCAATACAAAATAAAAATTTTAATATTTATTTTTGAGAGAGAGAGAGAGAGAAACAGAGTGTGACTGAGGGAGAGGCAGAGAGTGAAAGAGAGAGAAGACACAGATTCTGAAGCGGGCTCTAGGCCCTGAGCTGTCAGCACAGAGCCTGATGTGGGGCTTGAACTCACAGACTGCGAGATTATGACCTGAGCTGAAGTCAGATGCTTAACCGACTAAGACACCCAGGTGCACCCCTCCAATAAAAAATTTTTAAAAATAAATGATAGAGGAAAAAAACCACTCTAAATGTAAAGTTTTAAAAAGCTAGACAAGAAAATTAATGGTAAAGAATGACATTGTTTTAATTTAGTTGTAATAAAATTACTATCAAAACAAAACCCAGTCTTCTGGCTCTAAGTACTATAGAAATTATAACATCTTTGATAGTGTAAAGAAATACATGAATTTTTTGACTGCTCTATGTTTAAATCTAAACATAATAATGTGAAAAAAGCATACAACTGAACAGACAATCTTTCATTCCATTTATTGTTTTACACAGTACTAACTAAATACACAATGCATTGAGATTTTTAGGATTTAGTATGTAAAAAACAAATCCTAACAAGTAAACAGGATTATGAAATTTCAACTTGTGTCAGCTAATTTTAATAATCAGTGGTTGACATACCTTACAAATCTATCTTAAGTAAATCAATTTTGCTCAGATCACAGAAACACAGTTAAGATGGCTAATTAAATATTCATACATACAGGGACATATGTACCCCAATGTTTATAGCAGCATTATCAACAATAGCCAAAGTATGGAAAGAGCCCAAACGTCCATCGATGGATGAATGGATAAAGAAGATGTGGTTATACATACATACATACACACACACACACACACACACATATATGTTATATGTGGTTATACACACACACACATATACACACATATAATGGATTATTACTCGGCAATCAAAAAGAATGGAATCTTACCATCTGTAACTAGGTGGATGGAACTGGAGGGTATTATGCTAAGTGAAATTAGAGAAAGACAAATATCATATGACTTCACTATATGAGGACTTTAAGAGACAAAACAGATGAACATAAGGGAAGGGAAACAAAAATAATATAAAAACAGGGAGGGGGACAAAACATGAGACTCTTAATTATGGAGAACAAACAGAGGGTTACTGGAGGGGGTGTGGGAGGGGGAATGGGTTAAGGGGCATTAAAGAATCTACTCCTGAAGTCATTGTTGCACTATATGTATGCTAACTGATTTGGATATAAATTTTAAAAATTAAATAAAATTAAAAAATATATATTCATGCATACAGAGTAAGGCCTTCAATATGTACAATAGCCATGTGAACTGTCTCTATTGTTGACTGTTATTTTCTATTAAGAGTCTTCCAGAAGACCATCAACATAATTGATGTTTATTTAAAACACTGACAACTACTTAAAAATGGCAACTTTTTTGTTTTAATTTTTTATTAAAGTATAATAAGCAGAGTTATACAGCTACATGAATTTTTATATATGTATACAACACCTATGTAATCATCACCTAGATCAAAATATAGAGTACTTCCAGCACTCCAAAAAGCCTTCTCATGCAACTCCCTTTCACAACCCTCATCTACCCCCACCACTGTCCTAATTTCTATCATAGTTTTGGCTTATCTTAAATTTTATAAAAAGCTATACAGTACATGCTCTTTTACGTCTGGCTTTTGTCACTCAACATGCCTGTGAGAATAATCCATGTTATTTGTGTGTCTATATATATATATATATATATATATATATATATATATATATATATACACACACACACACACACACACACACATATATATGTATATTATATATATATATATATATATATATATATATGGTTGTTATGGTGTGATTAAATGTGCTATAAATATTCTTGTACAAGTCTTTTGGTGGACATGCACTTATTTCTCTTGGATATAGACCTAGGAGTGGATTTGCTATGCCATATCAAAGGTGTATGTTTAGCTTTGGTAGATACTGCTGGTTGAGTGGTTGAACCATATGCCTACCATCAATGCAAGAGAACTATTTATAAGTGTGTAGTAGTATCTAATTGTAATTTTAATCTGCATTTCCCTGATGACTAATGACACTGAGTATTGCTTATCAGTCATCTAAATATTCTCTTAATGCCTGTTTATGGCTTTTGGAAGGGCAGTTTCACTGAGTGCAATTTTTATGTGTATTTTCTTCTATCCCCTATATTCAGAATAGGTGCCAGTGGAAAAACACCAGAGAATAGTTTCTTCATACAACACTGTATAGTTAAGAAATAAACCATACTAACATTAAGTTGTTAAATATTAAAGGTAAATCGCCATCCATATATACTAATAAAAGACCAAGACTAACAAACTGTCTTCTAGCACACCTATCCCAAGTTATTCAATGTTTACTCAATTTATTTTTCTGAAGATTACTGTCTTGTAGTTTTCTTTACCAAATTCCAGCTCTGAAGCCTAAACATGAATATCCACTGACTGCCAATTACCCTCAATAAATGGGGGGGGCGGGGGGGGGGGGAGAGGGTAGGTAGTATTATCCATGTATATCCAATCTCACCTATTTTATCTGATATTATTTTTTAACATTTCAATTATATAGATATGAAATGAGACTAAATTTAGCTACTTCACACCTGCCTAAGGAAATGAGAATAGTTGACACAAAGTGTTTCAGTACAAAAGTTCAAGTTCTCTCTCTACACATTCACCATCTTCTTTCAACTATCTATAGGGAGATAATCAGATGTGGTAGTACTGCTGGCTTAACTCTGAGCAAAAAGGGAAGTCGGTGGAAAATTTCAGTCTAGAGCTTTATTTGTTTTTAAAAAGGGGGGCGGGGGGAACAGGGAGGAGAGTGTATCATTCTAGCTGCTGAGAATTGCTGAGTAGGGCAAAGTTACAAACAGGGCAGCAGGCTACTGTAATCATCCAGGAAAGAGGTAATGTGATGTGGGCCAGGTAGTTAGTAGCAGTGCAACTGCTTATAAGACTTTGGTGGTTTCATCAACAAAATTTGCAAACAGGGTATACAGGGTACCAGAGAAACAAGAACCAAGGATCATGAGGAGGTTTTGGCCAGAGCAAATGCAAGGATGTAGCTTTCAATAACTTAAGATGGGGTGAAACAGGTTTTGGGTTAGGGGATTATCAGTTCAGTTTTCAAAATGTTTACGTTTGAGATGTCTACTACATACATAGTCAAGTAAAGATGTTAAGCAGGTAGCAGGATATGGGCCTGGAGTTCAAGAAAGATAAATTTATGAGTTGCTGGTATTTAAAAAGCGAAGTTATAAAATCAGATGAGCATACCAAGAAAGTGAGTATAGATGAAGAGGAGCATAGGTAAAGACTTAGCTTTCAAGTACTGTCATGTGCAAAGCTCCAGGAGAAAAGGGAGAAACTAGTTAAGGAGTCAAGGAGTCTGACAGTGGACATAGGAAAGGGGAAAATAGAAGACCTAATATCCCAGAAACCAAGTGAATAAAAAGTACAATGTCTGCAAATATTCCTTAGTACCACTGAATGATTGAGCTATTATAAGGGGCCTTTCAGATAACTTTATGGATAAAAATACTGAGTCCTATAAATTGCAAAAAGCTACAAATTAAAAGAAGGACAGATTAGGTCTATTCCACACTACTCAATGTTTAACAGTATGGAATATATATCAAGAAACTAGATCCCAACAGATGATCTGAGGGAGGCGGCTTTACCCAGATGTGCTATTAGAAGAGAAAAACAAGGGGCACCTGGGTGGCTCAGTCGGTTAAGCATCTGACTTTGGCTCAGGTCATGATCTCACCATTCATGGGTTCAAGCCCCACATCAGTCTCTGTGCTGACAGCACAGAGCCTGGAGCCTGCTTCGAATTCTGTGTTTCCCTGTCTCTTTACCCCTCCCCCACTCATGGTGTGTCTGTCTGTTCGTCTCTCTCTCTCAAAAATAAACAAATATTGGAAAAAAAAAAAAAAGAGTAGAAAAACAAAACCAAACCAACAACTCTTGTCTGTTTATCCAGTTACTAAATAAACCAAATCATCCAAACACTAAATGTTGTCATTCCTGTTTCATCCTGTTCAGGTTCTATTCTTTCCATTTCTTAACAAATCAAACACATAACTTATTACTGTTTTCTCCCACTCCAATGTCTTTTTATACTTGTTTTAGTTTTTTCCATCCATGTTGTTAGACTATGCCAGGATCTACTCTAAGAAAATTACATAAACCAATTCATGTAATACTTTTAACAGCCTTATGAAGCAGATGTTAACCCTATTTGTGAGATGGGGAAACTAAGGCACAAAAGCTAGGTAATTTGCTCAGGACCACAGTTCAGTAAATGGCAGAGCTAGGTTTGAATTTAAAGGGTAAGAACACTGTGCTAAAATCAGATCAGACAAAGCATGTGAAAGCAGTATAAAGTGCCATACAAATGAAGATATCACCTATAAAGGCACTCCTTTCTTCAAATCTGAGAACCTTAACTCTGTCCAATTAACACAACTTTCAATATTTTTGTTGCCTATATTACATCCAAGTCAGAGCTGATTACTTCAATATTTATTTATGTTAGTCTTTCACAAACATCTTTCAGAGATAGCAAAAACTAAATTTACCAAAATAAATGAAATCAAAGCTTTTCAAGATTTAAGAGCTAGTACCTAACGTTACCTAATAAGTCACTATTTAAATAATGATTGTGATCTCAAATCTACCACATTTTTGATTATGCACTTAAGAGACTTTATAAAGTTTCAAAATTACAGCCCAAATAGGAGAAAGTATAATATATGCTTATGTTCTGAGGCGATTACACAGGTAACACACTAAATATAGTTTGGAATTCATATGAGAGAGGGGAGAAGGTGAATTCAAAATCTCTTACCATTGATCTTTCAGGATATCCAAACAAATAGCCCCTGTGACGGAACTAATATTAGGATGCCATATTTTAGTGATAAACCGGACCTAGAATATAAAGCACACTTGAGTTTTTAAGTAACAGAAATAAAACACATATAGTTCAAATAGAACTACAGGAAAATGAAATCTTCATATTAAAAAAAAATGTCCATACTTACATTACCATCATTTTGCCTACCTGAAGGGAGGGGTGTGGAAGACAAAGCATTCAGTAAGCTGAATGTTGTCACTGACATACATTATTTTTAAACCTTTTAATAAGTGTTCTGCCTCTAAAGAAACCCAACAATTATTAGGTGTTTATAATTTACCTAGCATAATATTCCATGCTATAATAACTACAACATAGACTAAAATCCACTTAGGTAGATAAAGTAATATAAAATCAAAATTAATACAGATAGTAAATGGCAATTTATTTAGTGTCAAGTAGGATGCAGAAGAGGTGTGAAGGACAAAGTAAGTAAAATCAGTGCTTGGAAGCATTTAAGTAGTAAGTAGCTGTAAGATGGCTTCTAATATTTTGCAACATTTTTTCCCCTCAATTTCTTTTTAAAAAAATAATTCAACAAACATTTGGAAGATACTGGCACTGAGGAGACACTAAGGTTTAGTGTTTAACAGATTTATCCAGGGGATGCCTGGATGGCTCAGTCTGTTGAGCATCTGACTTTGTCTCAGGTCTGATCTTACCATTCGTGAGTTCAAGCCCTATGCTGGGCTCTGTGCTGACAGCTCAGAGCCTGGAGTCCACTTCAGATTCTGTGTCTCCCTCTCTCTCTGAGCCTCCCCCACTCGCACTCTCTCTCTCAAAAATAAACATTAAAAAATTTTAAAAATAAAATGAAAAAAAAAAAAAATTTATCCAAAATCAAACAACTAGCCAGCAATAGAACAACACACACACTTATACAATCTCATTTCAGATTCTGAGTCTCCAATTGCCTATTTGTCTCAGCACTGATGAGTAAGAAACCAACAAAGTGAAAATGCTATCTCTAACAGATCACCATGAAATGAAATGTAGTTCATCGTCTCTTATGAGGTTTTTTTTTGGGGGGGGGGGGACCAATTATTATTGGGGGGAGGGGAGGGAACCTATTATTATTATATCTAACATGTTACAATAGTCATCTGAGTCAAAACTCCTTTACACCTAATAGATTAATTACTATAAAAGCCAAGCTTATAGTACTTCCCAAAAATTGACTCATCAATATATGCTTCAAATCTACGCTATTTATGGAAAGAAGCTAAACAGATAGCTTCCACTTTTCTCCTTGTGATTCAATTTGTCTATACTACCTGTTACTACTTCCTCACTTAATTACTCACTAACTTATATGCTGGAAAAGCACTTCAACAAAATACCTAAAACTGAGGGGCTCTTTCCATGCCCTGATCCTTTTTTTGTTCTTAAAATAATTTTATTGCTTTCAAAGATGACATCCACAGAATCACAATCTCGTTAAACAAGACCATCATTCCACACTTTGGTTACTAAACAGTCTAATGACTTTACTACCTTCAGTTTTGCTTCCTCAAATCCATTCTCCACATTGAAACCCAAGAGTAACCTTTAAAACATATCTGATTCACCACTCTACTTAAGGCTCTTTAATGACTTCTCATTCCCTTCATGTAGCCAGCCTTCTGAAACTGAATATATATATATTTTTAAGATGACATGAGAGATAGGCTAAGGTTGGTTTCAGAAAGCAGGCTTACATGAAGGGAATGAGAAGTCATTAAAGAGCCTTAAGTAATGAATCAGATATGTTTTAAAGATATAAAATAACCAGATGCCATAATTTCCATAACTCAAGGACATTATAGCATTTTGTGACTTTAAAACAAAAGTTGGTTCAATCTTTTCAACAAGATTGGAAAATTAATTTTAAATTACTGCTGAAGTTGTCAGAATGTTTATGGTGTAGGCAAGTGATCTAAGGTATCTTGCTTTTTAAAGAGTCGTCTTCAAACCATGATCTCTATAGACATATGAAGACAAACATGCATATATGCAAGATCAAGGAAATATTAAACTCTTACTTGTACTATAATCTACAGTTAGAATAAATACTTCTGAATTTAAAAATGATCTAATAAAAAATTTTTCAAGAGGACACTGATTATCCACTAGTATAGATGTAAATAAATGTTCTAGTAGTTTTTTCTGTGGTTTACCACTCTTTCTCCCCTATTCCTCTTTTCTTTGTTATTTTTTATCAACTACCTCCTTTCTCAGATTTTTCATGTCTTTATCTTTCTCAAGCCTTACTATCACCAATGGTATCCACAGGTGTCCCAGAATTTTGTCCTATTATTCTATACACACAATTCAGATCTACTATATTCGTCACTTTCTCCCATAGTGCTAACATCTCTGTTATATATCAACAAAAATGTCAAAAAAACTTGGAGGGGGTGAAGTATAAAAGTAACAATACAATGACACTTACCATGACCTACTTTAGTCATATTTGACCCTGATCACAGAACAATATTAAACCAACTTTAACTAACTTATTGTACAAAAGAAAATACTATTTTATTTTAAATATGCCTGTGCAGATGGGCAGACCCATTAAAAATTATTAGCAATGAGAGGAGCCTGGGTGGCTCAGTCAGTTAAGCATTCAACTTTGGCTCAGGTCATGATCTCATGGCTTGTGAGTTCAAGCCCCATGTTGGGCTCTGTGCTGAGAGCTCAGAGTCTGGAACCTGCTTCAGATTCTGTGTCTCTCTCTGTCCCTTCCCTGCTCATGGTCTGTCTCTCTCTCAAAAATAAACATTAAAAAAATTTTTTTTAAAAAGGTTATTAGCAATGGTATTTATACTTAATTTCACATATAAAAACTATGTTTATAATGCCAAGGCGAAACAGGAAAATTCACAACCTAATCTCCAATACATAATTGGACAAATCATTGAGCTAGAGTTTTCCTAATTTAATGAGTTTTTTCATTATAGTTCACTCCAGAAATAACACTGATTGTATGCATTGAATAAAATTCTTCTTACACTATATTCAGCTGACTCAAAGATATACCTCCTCCGTCTAGAAGCAAACTTTCTGCTCTTCAGGTTAGTAATTTATTGCAGAATAAAAATAAGAAATACTCTGTGACCACTATTAAGCTATCAATCTAAGTTTCTTTTATTTATTTATTTTTTAATTTTTTTTTTTTTTTTAACGTTTATTTATTTTTGAGACAGAGAGAGACAGAGCATGAACGGGGGAGGGTCAGAGAGAGGGAGACACAGAATCTGAAACAGGCTCCAGGCTCTGAGCTGTCAGCACAGAGCCCGACGCGGGGCTCCAACTCACGGACCGCGAGATCATGACCTGAGCCAAAGTCGGCCGCTTAACTGACTGAGCCAACCAGGCGCTCCTCAATCTAAGTTTCAATCTTGGGCAATTTTACCTGCACAGTAAGAGAATTTAGCCAGCTACTACCTTCGATACTTTTATCTCATGAGGCTTAAAATTAAGCATGAGCCCACAATATTAAACATATGTGAACATAATCCAGCCAGAAATTTACAAATATAACTCCATTCTTTGTTATATTTACCCATCAGTAAAAATTCAAATCAATATGGTACATATCTAGAACACATTTATATGTTCATTAACATTTACTGCAAAAGCTTAATGCCATAAATGAGTACCATATTTAAAATAATACTAAATTATAACTACGACTGAATAGTTGAAGCCAGAGGGAGACACATTTGAATGATTGAAGGAAGACTTTTCTAAATCTTGAAGGTACCCCAATATGCGATGGCTGGAATTAGGACAGTTGTGGTCTGAAGAGCAACATGAACTCTGTTCTTAGATTATGAGTCTCTTTTTTCCATTGTGCTAATAAGAAAAGGGCTTATAAAACAGTGATTTCAATGATTAAATAAAATATCAAGTGCCTGAAACAGAGCCAGGGCTACGCAATCACTTTGGAGCTATATAAGACTATAGAGGGAAATAAACACTTCCACTGAGATCACAATTTATCCATTTCAAGTGCACAACTCCATGGTTTTTAGCATATTCACATAGAAACTATGTAACCATCAGCAGTCACTCCCCATTCCTTCACATATTCTCAGTCTTTTTTTTTTTAATTTTTTTTTTTAATTTTTTTTTTTCAACGTTTATTTTTATTTTTGGGACAGAGAGAGACAGAGCATGAACGGGGGAGGGGCAGAGAGAGAGGGAGACACAGAATCAGAAACAGGCTCCAGGCTCTGAGCCATCAGCCCAGAGCCCGACGTGGGGCTCGAACTCACGGACCGCGAGATCGTGACCTGGCTGAAGTCGGACGCTTAACCGACTGCGCCACCCAGGCGCCCCACACATATTCTCAGTCTTAAGCAACCACCTGTTTTTTGTCTCTATGGATTTGCTTCTTCCAATGTTTCATATAAATGAAATCATACAATGTGTGGCCTTTTGTGTCTGGCTTCTTTCATGTAGCATGATGTTTACAAAGTGCATCTATCTTGTACCACATTATCAGTACTTCATTTATTTTTATAACACAAATAATATCCCATGGCATGAACCTACCACATTTTGTGTATCCATTCAGTTGATGGACATCTATGTCATTTCCACTTTTGGGTCATTATGAATAGTGCTGGTATGAACATTTATGTACAAGTTATGTGGACAGATGTTTTCACTTCTATTGGGTAGATACCTAGAAGTAGAATAAGCTAACCCTGTATTAACCATTTTGACTAAACTATGTACCAAAGCAACTCCAACATTTTACACTCCCTCCGGCAATGAATGAGAATTTCAATTTATACAGGAAATTTAAGTGTCAATGCTGAATTTTCAAATGATGTCACAGAGGGAAGCCAACAGACTGCTTCAAGAAGGGCCTTTTAGAGTGGCAGTCGCTG
This sequence comes from Prionailurus viverrinus, assembly GCF_022837055.1. Classification (NCBI taxonomy): domain Eukaryota; kingdom Metazoa; phylum Chordata; class Mammalia; order Carnivora; family Felidae; genus Prionailurus; species Prionailurus viverrinus. Next base: position 173,079,521 of record NC_062564.1, read on the forward strand.
GTTAATGCTAATATTTACATAATGCTTACTTTGTGTAGGCATAGTTGTTAAGTACTACTATTTCATTAAATCTCAGGTACCATGAATTATTTAATACACCATTAGATTATGTACCCTAAGAAAAAAACTCTGCCAATTAAATTATGACATCACATCCACTGAAAGGTGTATCTTGATGTCAGATGTATCAAATATGTGAAAAAATGTTTGATAGAATTATTGAAATAATTTTCACATGGATTAATTCCTTTAATCTTTATAATCCCAAGGGAGGATTTACAGATGAAGAAACTGGGGCACACAGCAGTTAAGACAGTTTGCCTAAAATCATTAAGCCAAGGATGACTGGCTGGCTCACTTAGAACACGCCACTCTAGATCTCAGGATTGTGGTTTGATCCCCACATTGGGCACAGAGATTTCTTAAAATAAATCATAAAGCCAGTTAAATGGCTGAAGTACATCTGAACTTCAGTGAATTGCTCTTGTTCTTGGTGGAGTCATATTTACTGCTTTAGAGATTATGACTCACTCCTTCCTCATTAAGACAAAAAAAAGTGGAGCACACTGGGCCTTATGGGATTTGTGTTCTACTTAACCTCTAGGCCTCAGTTCCCTCATTTATTAGGACTATTATAAACACTGTTGCAGGAAAGGCATATAAAATTTTTGGCACAAACCAAGTGACAGCTGCTACTGCCATTATTTAATGGTAAAAAATATAGTGGTTGAGGGCAGTCTCTTTTGAGGTCTTTTCTTTCTTTCTTCTTCCTTGTTTCCATTAAAAAATTTTTGTAGGCTATGAGGGCAACCTTATCACTAAACGTTTAACATCTGTTTATGGGCACATGGGTGGCTCAGTCAGTTAAGTGGCAGCAGGTCACAATCTCATGGTTTTGGGAGTCTGAGACCCACATCAGGCTCTGCACTGGCAGCGTGGAGCCTGCTTGGGACTCTCTTTCTCTCTCTCTCTCTCTCTCTCTCTGTCTGTCTCTCTCTGTCTCTCTCTCTCCCCCTCTGTCTCTGCCCCTCTCCCACTCACCCTCTCTCTCAAAATAAATAAATAAACTTTAAAAAAAAAGTAAAAAATAAAATCTTCTGTTAAATTTATGGTATTCAACAATTTAAAGTATCCTCAAGTGACTATTCATTCCAATGATTACACTGCAACCTAGATTGAAACCAGTGGAGGGCAACCAGGATGAGGATGAAAATTAAGTCACAGATATAAGATAAAAACTTAATAATCGTGGCCATCTCTAAGTGCTAATATTGAAAAATGTTTTTTAAAATAATTCAATATGTAATTTTCTCAAATTTCTACAAAAAGCGCAAACTACTTTTATACTAGAAAAAAAAAAAAAAGCAAGAAAAAAGAATCAACCAGGCTTAAATGGTAGAAACAACCAAAATGTTCCTTCCTTGATGGTTAAAAAAGTGGCATATATAGGGGCACCTGGGTGGTTCAGACGGTTAAGCATCCAACATCAGCTCAGGTCATGAGCTCTCAGCCAATAGCTCAGAGCTTGGAGATTGCTTTGGATTCTGTGTCTCCCTCCCTCTCTGCCCCTCTCCTGCTTGCACTGTCTCTCTCTCTCTCTCAAAAATAAATGAATGTTAAAAAAAATTTTTTTTAACGTAGCATATATGAATGGAATACTACTTAACCTTAAAAAGGAATGAAATTCTGATACATGCTGTATGTAATATGGATGAACCTTGAAGACATTATATGAAGTGAAATTAGATACAAAAGGACAAATATTGTGTGATTCCACTTAATTGAGGTACCTCACATAGTCAAATTCATACAGAAAAAGTAGAACATTGCCTATGGAGCTGTGGGCATGGGGTAAGTAATAGGGAGTTACTGTTTAACAGATTAAGATGAGAAAGTTCTGGAAATGGATGGTAGTGATGACTGCACAACAATGTGACTATATATTTAATGCCACTGAATTACACTTAGAAATGGTTAAAATGGGGGGTGCCCAGTTGACTTTCCCACTTTGGCTTAGCTCATGATCTCATAGTTCATGAGTTTGAGCCCCACAATGGGCTCCCTGCTGTAAGCCTGACAACGCAGAGCCTACTTTGGATCCTCTGTCCCCTCTCTTTGCCTCTCCCCCACTTGCACTCTCTCAAACGTTAAAAAAAAAAAAAAAAAAAAAAGACATAAAAAAGAAATGGTTAAAATGGTAAATTTTATGTGTGTTTTATGACAATTAAAAAAAATCAAACTGGTGTTATCAGAAAATAGATGTACATAAGCAACAGAATAATAGAGGCTCCAAACTTGGTAGGTGACCCCAACGCATCCTGGAACTTCCATTACCATGTCTTTTCTTAAATGGGAACAACCAACAGGTTGAATAAATTCCAGAACATGATGATTGGGGTCCAGCTGTAGAAGGTTTTAAATGCCCAGCTAAGGAGTTTAGACTTTGGTAACAAAGAAAGAAAAGAAACATCAAGACTGCACTTTAAGAAGATTTACAGCAGTGCAAAGAATGAACAGGAGTGGCAAAGATAGAAAGGTGATTTAATAGGCAAAACAGGAAAAGTAATAAAGTTGAATGCCTAACTAAAGTGATGACAGCAAAAGATTAAAAGGAAGCTGTTCAGGAGCACCTGGGTGGCTCAGTTGGTTAAGCGTCTGACTTCAGCTCAGGTAATGATCTCGCAGAGTCTGTGAGTTCAAGCCCCACGTCGGGCTCTGTGCTGACAGCTTAGAGCCTGGAGCCTGCTTCAGATTCTGTGTCTCCCTCTCTCTCTGCCCCTCCCCTACTCACGCTCTGTCTCTCTGTCGCTCTGTCTCTCTCTCTCTCAAAAATAAATAAACATTAAAACAAAATTTTAAATAAAATAAAGGAAGCTGTTTAGTGAAAAAATAAGTTTTAATTCAGTCCCCCTTGTTATACATGACCCAGGGCATTCTGTTTTGTCTTTTAACATTCACCAGTTACAATTGTTTGTTTGTAATTTTATTTTCCTGCTAGAATGTGAGCTCCATGAAAGGAAGGGCAGTATGTCTTATTTATTGCTATACTGGCACACAGTACTCAAATGACTACTGAATGAATTCAGAATATATTCTTCCCTAAAAAAATACTTCTTCAAGGCAAGTAAGAATTTGTATAAGGGTTCGCTAAATTTGGGAACAATGCCAATTTTTCCAGACCTAGAATTTAAGCCATTGTCAGATGAAACTCCTATTCCTGTCTAGAGCCATTACTAGCTGCCTCTGAGTAAGCTTGCTTTCCATTCTAATTCCAGAAGCAAACCATCTGCCATTACCTGAAATCTTGTCCACACTAAATTTACACATACAACTCAAAAAGCTGTAATCTTAGTAAGCACCAAAATATAAATTAAATGGGTAAAAAAAAAAAAAAAAATTAGAAGTTCATGCACAAAAAATAGGCTTACAATACCTTAGGGGGATTAAATGGATATGTTTCTGGTATTTTTATTTCTAGCTGATATCTTCCTCCTAAAAAACGGGGAAAACAGAAAGTTAAGAATGCTGCTCATGTCAAATTCGTGAAGCCAAATACAGTGATACAACATCTCAAAACATGTACTACTTTATATTCAATTACAACAAATTCATTTTAACACTGAAACCCAAAAAGGAAATAATAAAAAAACACTAGTTTTTAAAGGTTATTTAAAGCATATAAAATAGCCATTGTATATAACTATATTAGCTTATCAGTGAATAATAGGACTGGAGATAGATGAATACATTAAATCCACAGACAATCCAATGCTTCATTGGAACAATTAGGTAATACAGGTCCCGTCTCCTTTTGTTTCTTCTAGTCCACATTGAGAAGAGTTGCTAAATAACAAACAATATGGAAGGAATTAAAAAAAAAAAAAAAAAAACCAAAACAGTAAGGAGGTATAAAGGCAGAGATGGTACAGAGAAAAAGGACATATGGTTATGTCATAAACTGAAAAAATCTACTTCTAACTGGTTCTCTCACATGCAGAAATGCCCCAAACTTTTAACTTGTGCCCTAAATTAAAGGCCGACACTTCTTGTTAAAATTTAAAAAATAAAATTCGACAGTAACAGGTAGGCATAAAGACAAAAAGCTATTATCTTCCTCTAAATAGGTATTTAAACACAACAAAAGAGGTGGTTCTAACCAGTAATATATAAACAGAAGGCAACTTTCTGTTTTGAAGTTATCTTGAGCAACTAGCAGCCAAATATGTATTTTAAAAAAGTTTATCTAGCTTCCCATTAACTGGGGTAATTCAAGGGGAAGATAATGGTCTCTCAAAAAACCCTGGAGGGGAAGTCTTCCACTAGATGAGAGGGTGAATTTGAATCCTAACTTTAAGGAACCTTCTAATCCTAAGATTTTATGACCCATTAATGTAGAATACTCATTATTCTAAAACATAGTAAAACTGTGCTACCGAAGTATTTACATATTAAACTATGCGTAGGATTTGCATCAAAATAATCAAGGGATGGATAAGATCAAAGACTGGCCCTGAGTTGATAGTTATTAAAGCTGGATTAGGAGTATATCAAGGATTCATTATACTATTTGTCTTCTGTATGTATCTTAAACTTTCTATAATGAAAGTAAAATAAAACAAAAACTATGCACTAGCATTTATTAACTTCAAAATTTCATACATTCCATTCTCAGTACATCTTGGATTTTCTCAAATCCACTTCCTCCATTGTTAAGAATAGATGAATGTGGATCTGGGAGAAAAACAAAAGAGCAATTCACTTGATAACCACTTTCTTCAAGCCCTTTTCTTGCTAATTGTTTTTAATGGAATCCCATAATGACTGATGCATGAGTTGAACTGATGCATGTGCCTGAAATCACAAAGCATATGGCAACAGTGAAATAAACATAAAGGAAAGTAGTCAAAACAAAAGAAACAAACAAGATAGGTAAGAGAAGAGTACCTGAGAAAGTTTTGTGTATACAGACACACCTGTTTATATTTATATTTACAGTTACAAATGATAGCTTCAAATAGAAGTATAATAAATTTGTCCTGATTAATGTGTAGGCTCTTTTTCCTAAGAATCTTACTTTTTCTGATAAATTCTAGATTATGGTCTCTATAACCTTTCATATAAAGTTGTTCCTTCTTGAATGTCCAAAACTCTCTCTTAGGGGCATGAGAGCCCAGATATACTATGTAAATAGTGGACTAGAGCCTCCCAATCCTATTTTTACTCTACATGCCATTTATATGCTCTGTCTTGCCTTATTTTCTGGCAACTTTCAACATATAACCACTAACACTAATCATAATATTATTGGATATAAATATATCAGAGTGACAGAACTAAGACAACTTTATAACTACATTATTCATATTAAAAGTTTTCGCTATAAATCATTTCTTCTTTAAGAACAGCTTTAGGTATTAAAACTTTATAATCTTTAAATTTAACTTAATCTAAAAGGAAGACAGGGAAGGGGTAAGGTTTTTAAAATATCAACAACTATTCCATAAATTCACAACTCCTCTTAGGAAAAAAGGCTCAAGAACTAAATTGCTCCTTTGCCACTCAGCTCTTAAGGCAAAAGAAGAAAAGAGAGTTAAATAACACGTGCAATACAGTAATTTTTCCATGGGTATTCTACTTTTCAATCTGGTTACTTCTAACACAACATAGTTGCCTCATTAGTTAATGATGATTATAAACGTTTTAACATTCTACATGGAAACACTTGCCTTAGCTATTGAGGTTTAAAAGACAAAACAAAAACTATCAAAAACTATCAACCCTGCAATAAATATTATCAAAATACTCCTCATGTTCATGTCTCAAAAATAGTATCTAAGTTTATGCCCTTGAATATTCAGTGCTTTTCTTCAATAGTTTTATGATAAAAAGAATACAATTTATACAAAAAGCATATTAAAACTAGTCTATCAAAAAACAAACAAAAATACAAACCAACCAGTCTTATCAACATTAATGTCTCACTTAGTGGCAGCAGGAGAAATAAACACTTAAAATATGACCAAACTTGTTTCCAATTAATAAAGAATATGTTTTGTGTGTGTGTGTGTATATATATGTACATACATATATATACACACACATATATACATATAACATTATTACTACAAATGAGTATTATATCCAATTTCTAAAAATTCATCTACTTTTATTAAGGGTTGCTAAGAGAATAATGAACATTCTACCTATCTAATTTGGTTCAGGAGGTGCCTTGTTTATAAATACCAGTTTGCTGGAAGAGTTCTAGAATGATAATGCTACTGCTGTACTGTCTTTTATCCTAAACAACCTAAAAAATTCAAGAATATTTACAATGCCTGCCTTTAAGAAGAAGCTAGTGCATCATTACATACAACATCTACTATTAAGATGAACTTGATTTTTATAAGACAACGAAAGATCTCTTTTCCACCTAATGACTGACAAAAGGACTAAATGAATAACATCCATGAAAGCATCCAGACAAGGCCTGGCATATGGGAGGCACTCAATAAACGATCTAAAACTAAATGAGGTCAAGAAATGGCAATTATGAACTATAAAACAGAAAATAAAATTTTATCATTTAAGATTTGGTAGAATATGCTAAAGACATCCTAGGGTCTTTAAAAATTTAAATGAAAATTGAAAGATATTCTAGAATATTGAATTTTTCTGATAACTTTTGGTTTTCTGATAACTTCTGGTTAACTATTCATTACAGACTGCCCCAATCAAAATAGACATAACCACCACTTCCAATATTCAGTCAATCTTCATTCATTTGAAAGCAGAAAGTAATTAGAAACATAGGGTTTGAAGTCATAGGCTATTAGGACTCAAATCCCAGATGTGCCATTTAGATGTGTGACCTTAAACAAGTTACTTTTCTGAGCTTAAATTTCTTCATCTATGAAACAATGATAACTACTTACCTCATAAGGTTTGTTGCAAGGATTAAATGAGAAAATACATGTAAAGCTCTAAAAATAAGTCAATAAATGCTACTACTACAAATTCTGTTATATGATTTCTATTAACCATACATTTGAGTGCCTATTATATGCAAGAACCTTGGTTATGCTATATAACCCAAATTTATAATAATATTCATTACCGAAGGTTTGCCTAATGAGGAAATAAAAAGCTATAAAGCTTCCTTCTATCTTACCACCCAATTCCACTGTCTAAAGTAGCTACAGACTAAATCTGTGAACACAAAGTTCAGCAAAGTTGCCTCCTTTCTTTTCTATGTGTCTTGAAACAATCACTCAAAGCTTTCCTGAATAAAGAAAATTAAATATTTGGAATACAGCCTGTACGAAGACGAACGAATGAATGAAATGCTAAATGACAAACGGGAGGGAAGCTTTTTTAATAAATATTTTATCAGTCAGAAATTTAAGGCAAGGTTTGTTATAGATACCATATGAAGGATAACTGAGCATCTATAGTCCATGTAAATTAGAAGCTTGACATGCTAGATGTTTTCCCCTGTTAAATTCTAACTATATAACCTGTAATTTGGCCCTAACTAAATCTATGTTGGGGAAAGAAAAAAATTAGCTAAAATTCAATAAGAAAAATCAGTCTATATAAATACCTAAATTTATTATTTAAATATTCTTGTAATACCCTAAGCCAAATGAAGTTACCTTCCATGTAGTTTAAGGATGCTTAAGATTATTCTGATTTAATGTTTCAGACAAGTTCTAATACACACAATTATTTTGATACAGAAAAAAGTACTTGCCTTCATATGGTGTGTCTGGAGGTCCTGCTATTTCTCCTCTTAATTCTGTAAAATTCTCATCTACAAGATCTACTTTAATTTGATTTTTGCTCGTCTTAAAAATAAACAGAAAATAAATGTTAGTCATATCAGCAAGAAAAAAGCCTATTTTAAAGTATTACCTATAAAAAATTTTGAAGACCCTCTTTCATAAACTTGATTATCTCCTCTAGTAAAAATAATTGCCTGTGCTTTTCTAGGATTTAATTAGCCAGTTTTAAGAATATTTAAAACCAAAAAACTAACAATTTTTCACTTCAATGTTTTTAATGAAATAACACCACTTTGAACAGTACAATGGCTTGTTGACTTTACTGGAATGTTTAGACAAAAATAGCAGACACCTATTTTACATTTGCCAATTTCATGTACGTTCAGTCCAAAGTGATCCATCTATTCATCTGTAGATGAATGCTGTTATACTACAACCCCAGGTTACATGGATTCTATCCATATAAACAGAAAATTCAAGGTCACTAAAAGCCATTTAGTGTATAAAGTCTCAATTGAACTAACTACAACTCTAGATGTTTAGGTTAACTGAAATAATATACCATCTACCCAGATGGTGAAAACTCCAAGCATCTAATTTCCCTTTCCATGAAAATTCTTGAAGCATCAATGCCTCACTAGAATCATCTAATGCCTTCTTCAATTTAAGTTGCTTAGTTTTAAACTAAGCTAAACTGCTTAGTTTACTTCAGTGGCAGCTACCTACTTTTCAAAAGACTTTTAAATTTATCTATATCTATTTGTTTCCCACTTTGTATTTCTCTAAGTCCTTTCACATCTATAGTATCATTTCAATTTCTCAATCCATTCTGAGTCAACGGTGACCTTCAAATGATTCAGAAAACCCTCCAGTGGAATTCACATTCATGTTCAAAAGTACCCATCTGCAAACGAGCTCTCCACTTATATTTTCCAATCTACACTACACTTTACTAGTCTAGGTCTATATTCCTAATATGGCAAATCTCCTTTTCTCAATTGTTAAAAACATAAATCCTTAATATATCAGTTACATTTTCATTTTTTTGGTTAGGACTTCATATTTTGTTACCTAAGTGACACAATATATCTGCTCTTATGGAAAAAGCCTCACAAGATTTCAATAATAAATTTTTTTATTTCAAACCTACCTTCTTAAACTTGTTAATGGATGACAATGTAAGAATTACTGTTTTAAGGTCCTTCCTCCCCCAACTTCCAACAGAAAATACCATTTTTACTCTTTTGCTATGCTAAAGTTTTAATACAGAATGTTAAGTACTGAAAAAATCTGTAACTTAAAACCCAAATGTTAAAAGATTTCACATGACTCCTAATTAATCTTATCTTTTAATAAGATTTTAAAACTTTATGCATTTTAAAAACATTACAATTAGGTTTATTTAATAACCTTTTAATATTTGGGATCAAAGTATTTCATATTTTTCTGAAATTAATTTTATACCAAAATTAAAAGTAATTATAAACATACCATGGCAAACTCTATCCTATGCCCTAAAAAATCATTAACATCCTTGGTATTTGCAGAAGATGAAATGTACAATTTTACCAATGATAAAATACTTCGTCTAGTATGCACAGGAATGAATAATGTTAAAATGAAAATCAGAGGCGCCATATACACTTTCACTAACCAATTTAAGAAGCCACAAGTAGAACTACGGACTTCCATTTCTCCCCTGACAGTTCTAAGTAAAATAAGAGTAATTAGATCTTGCACATCATCAATGCTTTCTAAGTTCTTTATAGCTTCCCACAGTACTCCCTTTCCAAAAAGAAGTAAATAGCCCTAAAATGTCAAGATAGTAAAGGACACGATTAAAGTTTTGGGAGGAAAAGAGGAGGTAACAGAAATTAGAAAAGCAGCCTTCTGGATTGCCACCAATTCTTGAGTTAGTAAAATGCTAAATAAGAACTACTAATTTTATTAGTATACCTCTGTCCTATTTCTGTCCTCATTACCCCCAAATTATAATTAGAGGAAAATGGGTCTTTTTTTTCTTTTCTCTAGAGAAAGTACACTATAAGTGTATGAAAATTTTACTAAATTAGCTAAAAAAAAAATACAATCACCATGATGAATCCATTATAAAGAAGCATCCTATATGGTCTAGAGTAAGGTACTTATCTGCAGATAACCAAAGATAAAAAGAAAATGGAAAGTTAAAGACAGATTTTTCACAGCTTATTTTTTCCATCACATAACAATTACCCTTCGTTACCTCCACAGTTTAATATCCAGTTTATTCCACAATCCAAAATTCTGATCCCAGTGCTCTCAGCAAACTAACTTAAAATCCCACTTAAGACTCAAGTATTGTAAGGAAGATGGAAAATGGTAAAAAATGACAGTATTTTAAAAAGTATGGAAGTCGGACAGATGTGAGTTGAATCCTAGTTCTGCCACTTACTTGTGGCATTAATTCAGCAAAGTCACTTAGTATCTCTCAATTTTATTACTGTAAAATGAGAATACATACCCAATTTAAATGAGAATATTGTGGATAGAAGTGACAGTATCAATTATAAAAACCTTTGCTTTCAAAGCCTTATTTTATAAAATTTATTTCACAGTTGTGTTTCCAGTCTAAGAATGGAAATGTTGTTTCTTAAAATAAATAACAAAACAATGTGTTATTCATTTTAATGACCAGGAATGCTAAGGCTTTTGGATGAAACCCTGAAGAAATGTGTTATCACTGTACTACATTTTTTTGTGAGAACACCTGCAAAACTGCTTTTCTATACCTCCTTCTGCCAACTCAACTAAACACACAGTGGCACCTCTGCTGGTCTTGATTTTTCTGATGTCCCTTTGCTGCTCCAATGCATTTCTAACAGATAAAAGGAAAAGAGATGAATAGAACTACAGTTCCTAGTAAAGATTTTTAAAATAATCTATTAAAATATAACAGAAAATATGCAAAATAGCACATAATGTTGAACGTAATTTGGATGTGGTAAATTAACATTACTGCCAATTTGCAATGGTGCGGACTTAAAGCAGTTTTAATAGATTTCCAAGGCCAAGTCTTTTGGTGAATTGATACCATTATCACAAAATTCTTTCAAATAATTCCTGGGTTCTACTACATGCCAGAAAGAAATATCAAGTGTTAGTGAACAAAACCAAGTCCCTGCCCACTTGGAGCTTACATTCTAGTAGGAAAAACTAAAAACAAAGATTTTATCATAAAAGCTCTAAGTACAGGGGCACCTGGGTGACTCAGTTGGTTAAGTGTCTGACTCTTGGTTTTGGCTCAGGTCATGGTCTAATGGTTTCATGAGTTCGAGCCCCACATTGGGATCTGTGCTGATGGTGTGGAGCCTGCTTGGGATTCTCTGTCTCTCCCCCAGTGACACTGTCTCTGCCTCTAAATACATACATACATACATACATACATACATACATACATACATACATAAACAAGCTCTAAGTACATTATTATTTAACCTGTTTAAACTTACTATGTGACCTTGAGCAAGTTAATTAACCACTCTGTACCTCAGTTTCATCATCTGTCAACTGGGATTATAAAAGCACCTACTACATACAGTTCATGGGGGAATTTAATGAACTAATACAGTATATAAAACAATGCCCAACATATAGTAAATGCTGAATGTATAGTCATTTAACACTGTAATATGTTGACTTTTAACAATGATGTTGGAGCAGAAAACTTCTACCAAAGCCAATACTGTATGTTTTTTTAAGGACAATTTGTCACATTAGTCTTACTTGTATTTACTCTGGAAAATTTACTCTAAAAATTTCAACCTAAATTTAGATAGACAAATATAGCTCTACACTACCCCTAAAATTATAGATAAATTCTTATATCCAGTAAAGAAACTATTAATTTGTGTCCTAGTCAAATCACAAGTAGTGGGACACCTGAGTAGCTCAGTTGGTTGAGTACCCAACTCTTGATTTCAACTCAGGTCATGATCCCAGGGTCATGGGACTGAGTATCCACTGGGCTCCATGCTCAGTATGCTTGAGATTCTCTCTCCTCTTCCCTCTGCTCCTCTCCCCTGCTAGCACTCTCACTTAAGAAAAAAAAAAAAGGTTTAAAAAAATCACAGCTACCAAAATTTAGGGTGTAATGCAAATGAATGTGAAATTCAGTTTTTCCTAATTTGTTGGAAATCAGGCTTAAAAGGGCTTTTTAAATCTTTTTTTAATGTTTATTCATTTTTGAAAGACAGAGCACAAGCAGGATGGGGCAGAGAGAAAGGGGGACACAGAATCTGAAGCAGGTCCAGGCTTTGAGATGTCAGCACAGAGCCTGACATGAGGCTCAAACTCATGAACTGTGAGAACATGACCTGAGCCAAGCCGAAGTCAGATGCTGAACCGACTGAGCCACCCAGGTGCCCCAGAGGCTTAAGATTTAACAGTTGCCATTATGTTCACATAATTTAATATAAATGACTTCTCTTTCCCCTACTATCCTAAGGCCCTCCCAAATAAGAAAGATTTCCACCTTTCAAGCAGTTATAAAAAAAATTCTAGGGGGGTCCAGGTGGCTCATTTGGCTGAGCATCTGACTCTTGATTTTGGCTCAGGTCATGATCCCAGGGGTCAAGAGATCAAGCCCCATGTCAGCCTCAGCACTAGGTGTGGAGACTGCTTGAGATTCTTGCTCTTCCTCTGCCCCTCTCCCCCACTCACTCTCAATAAAATAAAGTAAAATAAAATAAGATCCTCTGAAACTTGGGGCATGTCACATACCCAAAGCAGGTTGACATGGAAACTAAGAGACTAGAAGGCCATGAGGAACATTTATGACCCTTACCAACTGCAAGTTCTAGAACAGTACTGTTCAATAGATAATAATGTATGTCACAAATGTACTTTAAAATTTTCTAGTAATCACATTAAAAACAGTAAAGGAAGTAGAGAAACTAATTTCAATGATTTATTTATCTCATATATATATATATATATATATATATATATATAAAACTATCATTTTAACCTATGATCAAAATAAAATTTGAGATATATTCATTTTTTTTAAATACTAAGTCTTCAAAATCCAGTGTGTAATTTATAATTGTAACACTTTTCAATTTGGACTGTCCACATTTCAAGTGTTCAAAAGACACATGTGATAGGCAAATCTGCAGACACAGAAAGTAAATTATTGGTTATTAGGAGAGGAGAGGGAAGAGAGATGGGAAAGATCTGCTAATGGGTGCAAGGATTATTTTAGGGGAAATGTTCCGGAGTTGGATAATGGTGACAGTTGCACAATTTTGTGAACATATTATAAACCACTGAATTGTACATTTTTTAAACTCAAAAAGTTTTTTAAAACTTGAAAAAAAGTCACATGTGGCCAGTGGCCACAGTACTGGACAAGTACAGCTCTAGAGAACCAGGAAATAATAGCCTCTCCAATTACAACAGTGTGTCATTTAAATTTTACTTTGTGAATTTCTATCACATACTTCACACAATCTATAATGCAGAATAAGTAAAGTTCTGAACATATTAACCCCATGAATATTTACTGAGTATCCTATTCATAAGGCTAACACTATTCACAAGGCTAACAGGGATTGATTGAGTGGTAAAAATGATCGACCAGAAATGTTCTCTAACCCACCCTATTCCCACAGAGCCTTTATTCTTAAGTATTAAACAATAATTTGTAATATTATTAAATGAAGTACAGGATATCATGAGAGTAATATTTAACAAAGATGGAATCTTTAGAGTAAGAAAAAGCTTCCCTGAGGAAACTACTATTAAAAGATTTAATCTGGTAAAGCCAATGATGGCATTTCAAGTAGAAAGTCCACCCTGTACAAAACAGAAGCAAAAAAGGACCTAGCATGTTTAAGAATTGAAAAGCCACCCATGTGCCTAGAATACACAGAATAAAGGAGCAGAAATGAAGCAAAAAAGGTTGGCAGGAGCCAGATTATGCAGGGTCATGAAAAACAATGAGAAACACTGAAAGTTGTAACCCGACAATGAGATTTGATTCTTTTAAAGAATAACCAACTATAGGGAAGGGAAAAAGCCTGGAGGTAGATTAAAGCAGAAACAGAGAGAAAATCTACTTAGATGAAACGAAGTAAATTAATTAAGAGAGAGAAGAGAGGTAAGAGTTCTAGGACTAAGCTATTAAAACAAAGTGTATAATCTCTCAAAGAAGAAACAAGGATCACTCTTACAGCTTGCTTTTTCCATTGAGTAGATGATAGTATAATTAAACTAAGATAAACAAGAAATTGGGAGGTCAGAGTTTGGGGAAAGGGAAAATAAAAAATTCAGTTCTGGACATGTTGAGAACTGAATATCCTAAGGGCCAAGTACATAGTTGAAAACTCAGGTCTAGAGTTCAGGAGTGATCTGGGCTAAAGATATGAGGATGAGCTAGACAGCAAAAATCAGGATAGTCTGTTATCACTGGCACCAAAGAAGAAAAATGTTTAAGGAGAGAGTAAGTTAATGTTGCTGACAGTAATAATAATAGCTAATACTTATGTAACACCTTATAAGTAGCATTTTGACTTATATGTAATAACTCACTTAACCCTCATTAACAATTTTATGTATTTACCAATAAGGAATCTGAGATACAAGGAGGTCACAGAGCTAATAATTAGTGAAGCCAGGTTTGAAAAATGACTCGTGAGCCAAGATATACACATTTTATTTCACTGACTCTAAGATACCATCAGTTACAGGATGCCCTGATATATGCCAAAAAGAAAAAAACACCTTTATTTACACTACAACACAATATTTTATCATTTAGAATTTTTATTTTACACTTACTCAAAGAAATTTTAGATTTTACAAATATCACTCTTAAGACTGCATAAAGAAAAAAATAAGCAAAATAGTTATTTTCTTCACATTGAAAGCCCTGAATGTGTGTACACACACACACACACACACACACACACACACACACACACACCTTCCAGAAACATACATAAGAAACTGGCAATAGTGGTTTGCTTAGCGTAGTAAAACTAAGAACTATGGATCTGGGGTAAATGGGAGACCAAGGTACTGTTTGAAAACTATTTTAAACACATAAAGAATTTTTTCTGCAAAACACGTTAAAAAGACTGATGGTCCTTGCAAAAGTCAAATGGTAATTTATCCACTATAATTGGGTAGTATATGAGAAGTGAGGAAATGGAGACCATACAGAGAACAAATTTTGGTTATAAAGAGTGAGAAGTAGAGCAGAAGTTGGAGAAAGAGGGTAGAAGGACAAGTTTTCTTAACATAACCATTAAATAGTATGTTTAAATGCTAGCAAGACAGCTATAGTGGAGAGGGAGAGGGTAAAAATAAAGGATGGCAGGGGTACCCAGCTGGTTCAGTCAGTAGATCATGTGACTGCTGATGCCAGGGTTAGAAGTTTGAGTCCCACATTGGGTATAGAGATTACTTAAAAAGAATCTTTTTTTTTTAATGTTTATTTTTGAGAGAGATAACATATGCACATACAAATGGGGGAAGGGCAGAGCGAGAGGGGGGCAGAGGATCCGAGGCGGGCTCTGTGCTGACAGCAGAGATCATGATCTGAGATCATGACCTGAGCAGAAGTCAGATGCTCTACTTACTGAGCCACCCAGGTGTCCCTAAAAATAAAATCTTTAAATAAAATAAGTAAAATAAAGGATGACAGATAATGTAATGAACAAGATGGAATGGGGAAGAATGGGTGAAATCCAGAATGAAAAAATAAATGACTGACCTCATATAAAGAACACTTCAAAGAGAAAGTTATGTGAATGTAAGCTGTGTAGGTCTCATTTTTCTATCCTCAATGAAATTCTAACCTTTTCCCACACTAGTAGTGTGAACTATTTAACAATCTTCAGGAATTAAGTCTGGGATGTGATCCCTAACATAATCATCCTGATCAAGCATAGTCTTTTAAAAGTCACTTACTGGGAGCAAGAATTTAAGAACAGGATCTAAATTTAATTCAGTACCTAGCACATAGTAAGGGCTCCATACATTCCAGAACTGGCTTAAACAAGCTCTAATTTATAAAAGAAATGCATGCCCAGAATTAAAACATGCCTGGATTAAAACTTTCTAATGTTTACAATCATATCAGAATATGAAAACAAAGGTGATATCCACAGCCACATTTGTACACTACTTCACCTTATCTTGTATGAGAACAGTCACTCCTTTTCCCATTTTTTGGTTGGATTAAATCCCACTTCTGATAGGGTTACTATAAAGCTACTAAAATCAACAACATTGTATTGGTAAGAGGAAAGACACACAAACCAATGGTACAGAATAGGAAACTCAGAAAGGCTCATACCTATGTAGTCAACTAATCTTTGACAAAGGGGCAACTGGATAGAGAAAAAAAAATATTTTCAACAAAAACAGTGCTAGATCAGTTGGACATCCACATGCAAAGTAATCTTACCATACATTTTTCATTTTCTAAACTGGCAAAATTAAAAAAAAAAATTTTAATGTTTATTTTTGAGAGCGAGAGCATGCACGAGCAGGGGAGGGGAAGAGAGAGAGATAGAGGATCCAAGCAGGTGCTGTGCTGTCAGCACAGAGCCCAATGTGGGGCTTGAACTCATGAACCAGGTCATGACCTGAGCCAAAGTCAGATGCTTAACCAACTGAGCCACCCAAGTGCCCCTAAACTGTCAAAATTCTTAATATCTAATACTAGTTAAAGTTGAAGGGATACTAATAAAGCTCAGAAACCCTTTTAATGGCAATACAACAAGAAGTATTAACACCATACAATTTGTCACACTTTTTAACCCAGTATTACCACTCCTAGAAACTGCGTAAAGAAATAATTTCATTATAGGTAGAAAAAAATATATAACCATAATGGTAATCACTGAAGCATTAAATATAATGAAAAACAATAACCTAAGTATCCATTAACTGAGGGTTGTCCACAAGAATTATGGTGCAATTTAATAGAGAATACTACAAACAAAAATAAATGAGTATACTTCTGGTTTCCAATCCAGCATGTAAAAACTTGGAAGACAT
This sequence comes from Prionailurus viverrinus, assembly GCF_022837055.1. NCBI lineage: Eukaryota > Metazoa > Chordata > Mammalia > Carnivora > Felidae > Prionailurus > Prionailurus viverrinus. Next base: position 173,096,350 of record NC_062564.1, read on the forward strand.
CACTCCCACCTACAGAAGGAAAAAAGGGAACTGAAAATCAACAACTTTTTTTTTTAATTTTTTTTTTTTTAACATTTATTTATTTTTGAGACAGAGACAGAGCATGAGCAGGGGAGGGTCAGAGAGAGAGGGAGACACAGAATCCGAAACAGGCTCCAGGCTCTGAGCTGTCAGCCCAGAGCCCAATGCGGGGCTCGAACTCATGGACTGTGAGATCATGACCTGAGCCAAAGTCAGACGCCCAACCGATTGAGCCACCCAGGCACCCCCAACAACTCTTCTTAAATCCACCAGAGAATTGAAGTCTCAGGGCAAACTGCTGCCCCCAAAACTGAGAAGACAGAAAATAAGATTCAAAACTTACCAGGGCAAAAGCTCACAAGCATCTCTGCATGAACCATTACTCAGGTAGGAAAACCTAAACTGTAACTGACAAACTGCTAGAGACACAATCAGGATGAATTTTAAAGTGAAAAACTCCCAAGGAGCCTTCCCACTTTTGTTGAGTTTATACCTCCAGGATCCCTACCAGGTTTACACAGTGAAGATAAGAGAAAATGCCCTCATGCTTCTGGCAGGAGGAAGGGGAAAGAAGCCATTTTGAAATAAGCCCAGGGTATTCTTTGGGAGAGACAAAGTGTGAATGGGTGAGGGGCAGAGAGAGAGGGAGACACAGAATCTAAAGCAGGCTTCAGGCTCTGCGCTGTCAGCACAAAACCCAACGCGGGGCTTGAGCTCACAAACCATGAGATGGTGATCTGAGCAAAGTAAGACCAACGAACTGAGCCACCCAGGTGCCTCTACACCCAGGGTATTCTGCCTAATAAGGCCTTTCCTCAAGAGAAACTTTCACCAGACCCTAACCAACTAGAGTTTTTTTTAACAGACCTAACCAACCTAAGCTACGGGAAAATATCTGACTCCAAATCCCTCCAGACTTCCAGTAACATCTAAGGGTGGAAGGGGACTGAGAAGCATTTAAAATCACAGCTAAAAAGACTGAGACCCAATTACAGGACTATAAAGTGCTTTCCCTCCCCCAGCCACCACATCAATAGGGTTCCTGTGCAATAACAGGGGTTATAACTCGAACTGCAGGTCTCAGACCTTACTTAAAGATGGTGCCTGGGTGGCTCAATTGGTTGAGCATCCAGCTCTGGTTCCAGCTCAGGTCATGATCTCAGTTTGTGAGTTTGAGACCCACATAGGCTTCTGTGCTGACAGTGCAGAGCCTGCTTTAAATTCTCTCTCCTCTCTCTGTTCTTCTTCTCTGTCTCTCAAACTAAATAAACAAACAAACAAAAGTCTCTAAAGAACCCCAAAGGCAACAGGGGAGACAAAAAGAAGGGTATCAGAGGAGATTTTAGTTTCTGACATCTACACTACAGCAATCAGTAAACAGAGACTAATCCCTGGTCAGACAGACAGAAGGTCTCACACCAAAGGCCTCTTTACCTCAGTTCCTTTTACCCAGTACATCATGCGTGGCTTTCAAGAAAAGAATTATAAGGCACACTAAAAAAAAAAAAAAAAAAAAAAAAAGACTCTGATGGCAGAAATGCTAGAATCAGACTAAAAATTTTAAATTGTGATTAATATACTAAGTGCTATTATGGAAAAATTTGACATCCAAATCAGATGGGTAATGTTAGCAGAGAGATGGAAACTCTAAGAAAGAATCAAAAGAACACGCTAGAAATTAAAAAAAAAAATTGTAACAAAATTAAAAATGAATCCGTGAGCTAAAAGAAATGTCAATAGAAACTCTCAAAACTGAAATGCAAAGGAAAAGCAAATGAAAAAGACAAAACAGAATACTCAAAGGTGTAACATACAAGTAATGGAATACCAGAAGGAGAAGAAAGGGAAAGAAGAAATATTTGAAGCAATAGTGACTAAGAATTTCCCTAAATTAATGACAAACACCAAATCACAGATCCAAGAAACTCAGAGAATATAACACAGGATCAATCCCGGTGCATCTGGTGGCTCAGTCAGTTAAGCGTTCAACTCTTGATTTCAGCTCAGTCATAATCTCAAGGTTCTTAAAATCCAGCACAAAACCTGCTTGCAATTCTCTGCCCCTCCCCCACTCATGCTCACAGACATTCTCTCAAAATAAGTAACTTAAAAAAAAACAACAACACATAAAACAGGATCAATCCACCAAAATTCATAGCTAGGCATTATCATGTTCAAACTGAAGAAAATCAAAAACAGAGAAAAACTTGAAAGGAGCCAGAAAACCAACCAACCAACCAACCAACCAACCAAACCCCTTGCCTATAAAGGAGCAAAGATACTGGGTACAAATATACATACATACAAACAAACAAACGTAAAGTGCTGAAAGCAAAAAGCCCCACCAATGTAAAATTCTATATCCTGCAAAATTACTCTTCAGACATAAAGATAAATAGACTTCTCAAATAAAAATTGGAGGGGCACCTGGGTGGCTCAGTCGGTTAAGCATCCGACTTCGACTTTGGCTCAGGTCATGATCTCATTGTCGTGGGTTTGAGCCCTGCGTCAGGCTCTGTGCTGACAACTCAGAGCCTGGAGCCTGCTTCGTATTGTCTTCCCCTCTTTGTACCCCTCCCCCACTCGTGCTCTGTCTCTCTCTCTCTCTCTCTCTCTCTCTCTCTCAAAAATAAATAAACGTTAAAAAAAAAGTTTTTTAAAAAATAGGAAATTTGTTGCCAGCAGACCTATCTCGCAAGAAATATTAAAAGAGATTCTTCATGGGGCACCTGGGTGGCTCAGTCGGTTAAGTGTCCGACTTCAGCTCAGGTCACGATCTCGTGGTCCAGGAGTTCAAGCCCCGCGTCGGGCTCTGTGCTGATGGCTCAGAGCCTGGAGCCTGCTTCCGATTCTGTGTCTCCCTCTCTCTCTGCCCCTCCCCCGTTCATGCTCTGTCTCTGTCTCAAAAATAAATAAACATAAAAAAAAAAACCTGATATTAAAAGAGATTCTTCAGGAAGTAGGAAAAACAAACACATCAGAAACTTAGAATTTACATAAAGAAAGGAAAAGCATTAGAGGAAAAAGGTAAAATCTTTGATTTTTCTTATTCTTAATTGATCTAACAGATCAATTATGTTCAAAACAATAACAACGAAGTAGCTGGTGATTAAACCTTATGTGTAAGTGAAATGAATGCCAAATGTTATAATGGACAGGAGAGAGGAAATGTGGATTTTGTTACGAAGTACTTGTACTACCTGTGAACTAGTACAGTGTTATGTGAAAGGGCACTTATAAGTGTATATGGCAAATTCAAAGGCAACTATGAAAGAAAGAAAGAAAGAAAGAAAGAAAGAAAGAAAGAAAGAAAGAAAAGAAAAGAAAAGAAAAGAAAAAGAAGAGCAAGCAAGCACAAATGGGGGCACCTGGGTGACTCAGTCGGTTAAACCTCCAACTCCTGACTTTGGCTCAGGTCATGATCTCACGGTTTGTGGGTTCCAACCCCACATGGGGCTCCATGCTGTCAGTGCGGAGTCTGCTTGGGATTTTCTCTCTGCCTCTCCCCTGCTTGTGTGCTCATGTGTGCTCTCTAAATAAATAAACTTTAAAAAAAGCACAAATAATATGCTAAGAGAAGAAACAATGGAGTCATATAAAATGCTCAATAAAAGATAAGTCAGAAGTGCAGAGCCCAACATGGGGGCTTGATCCTAAGAACTGTGAGATCATTACCTGAGTTGAAATCAAGAGTCAGAGGCCTAACGAACTGAGCCACCTAGATGTCCCAAAACTCATTTTTACACATAAAGGAAAAAACATGTTAACAGTAAAAGGCATGGTAAAACTATAAAACGAAGAAGAAAACATAAAAGAAAAGCTTCATGACAACTTGATTTGGCAATGATTTCTTGGATATGATACAAACAAAACCGGCAACAAAAGTAAAAATTAACTGGAACTACATCAAAGTGAAAAATTCCTGTGCATCAAAGAGCACAATCAACAGAGTCAAAAGGCAACCTGTACAATGGAAGAAAATATTTATGAATCATATAAATGACAAGTGGTTAATATCCAGAATATATAAAAGAGCTCCTAAAATCACCAAAAAATGAACCCAACTAAAAAGTGGGTAAGGGTACCTGGGTGGTTCAATCAGTTAAGTGTCTGACTCTTGATTTGGGCTCAGGTCCTGATCTCACGGTTCGTGAATTTGAGCGCCACATTGGGCTCCATGCTGAGCATGGAGCTTTGCTTAAGATTCTCTCTTCTTCTCTGCCCCTTCCCCTCTCTCAAAAAATAAACTTTAAAAACACACACAAAAAAAAAACCCTTTAAAAAATGGGTAAAGTTCTTAAATAGACATTTTCCACAAGATATACAAATGGCCAACAAGCACATAAAAAGATGCTCAATATCATTACAGAAATGCAAATCAAAGTCATGAGACACACAGATCTATCAAGGATGGCTACTATTAAAAAAAAAAAAAAGGTGAAAATAACAAGTGTTGGCAAGGGCATGGAGAAATCAGAACCTAGTACACTGCTGGTGGGAATGTAAAACAGCACAGCCACAATGGAAAACAGTATGGTTGTTCATCAAAAAACTGAAAATGGAATTGCATATGATCAAGCAATTCCACTTCCAGGTACATGCTTAAAAAGTAGGGTCCCAAGATACTTTGCACACCCACTTTCATGGCAGCGTTATTCAATAAACCCAAAAGGCAGAAGCAATTCAAGTGTCTGTTGACAGATGAATAAACAAAATGTGGTACGTACCCATAATAGAATATTATTCAGCCTTAAAAAGTAAAGAAGTCTGACATGTTACAACATGGATGAACCTTAAGGATGTTATGCTAAGTGAAATAAGCCAGTCACTAAACTACAATATTGTATGAGTCCCCTTACAGATACAAAAAGTAAAAAGGCAGTTGCTAGAAACTGGGGGAAGAGGAGGATAAAGAGTTATTGTTTAATAGACAGAGAGTTTCAATTTTGAAAGATGAAAAGATTCTGGAGATTAGCTGCACAACAATGTGAATAATAAAATGGTAAGTGTATTTTATCACAATTTTGGAAAAAATAAAGGGATGGAGAAAAATACACTATGTTAACAGTAATCAAAAGAAAGTTGGAGTAGTCATTTCAATTTCAGACAAAGTAGATTTCAGAGCAAGAAAAATTACCAGGGATAGGGGCACCTGGATGGCCTCAGCTGGAGGAGCATGCAACTTTTGATCTCAAGGTCATAAATCTGACCCCCATGTTGGGTGTAGAGGGAGGGAGGGAGGGAGGGAGGAAGGAAGGAAGGAAGGAAGGAAGGAAGGAAGGAAAGAAAGAGAGAGAGAGAGAGAGAGAAAGAGAGAGAGAGAAAGAGAGAGAGAGAGAGAGAGAGAGAGAGGAGAGAGAGAGAGAGAGAGAGAGAGAAAGAAAGAAAGAAAGAAAGAAAGAAAGAAAGAAAAGGAAAGGAAGGATTACCAGGGATAAAAAGCATAATGATAAAGATGTCAATGAGCATTAAGAACCGAATTTCAAAATACATCAGGCAATAACAATAAAACTATAATGAGAAACAGATGAATCCACTATGGAGTCATATAAAATGCTCAATAAAAGATAAGACAGAAGTGCAGAGCCCAACATGGGGGCTTGATCCTAAGAACTGTGAGATCATTACCTTATACCATACCCAGAAATAAATTCAAAATGGGTGAAAGACCTGCATGTGAGATAGGAAACCATCAAAATCCTAGAGGAGAACACAGGCAGCAGCCTCTTTGACCTTGGCCACAGCAACTTCCTATTAGACACATTGCTGGAGGCAAGGGAAACAAAAGCAAAAACGAACTACTGGGACTTCATCAAGATAAAAAGCTTCTGTACAGCAAAAGAAACAATCAACAAACTAAAAGGCAGCCTATGGAATGGGAGAAGATATCTGCAAATAACATATCTGATAAAGGGCCAGAATTCAAAAATCTATAAAGAACTTATCAAACTCAACACCCAAAAAACAAATAATCCAGTGAAGAAATGGGCAGAAGACATGAACAGACATTTTTCCAAAGACATCCAGATGACTAACAACACATGAAAAGATGCTCAACATCACACACCAGGGAAATACAAATCAAAACCATGATGAGATACTACCTCACACCTGTCAGAATGACTAAAAATAACAATAAAAGAAACAACAAGTACTGGTGAGGATGTGGAGAAAAGGGAACTCTCTCGCACTGTTGGTGGGAATGCAAACTGGTATATCCACTCTGGAAAACAGTATGGAGGTTCCTCAAAAAGTTAAAAATAGAACTTTGTGATCCAGCAACTGCAGTACTAGGTATTCACCCAAAGGATATAAAAATACAGATTTGAAGGGATACCTACAGCCAAATGTTTTTAGCAGCATTATCAACAATAGCCAAACTATGGAAAGAGCCCAAATATCTGTCGACTGATGGATTAAGATGTGGTATATATGCACGATGAATTATTACTCAACCATCAAAAAGAATGAAATCTTGCCATCTGCGACAACACTGATGGAACTAGAGCGTATTATATTAAGTGAAATAAGTCAGGCAGAGAAAGACAAATGTATGATTTCACTTATATGTGGAATATAAGAAATAAAACAGAGGAACATATGGGAAGGGGGGAAAAAAGAGAGGGAAACAAACCATAAGAGACTCTCTACGATAGAGAACTGAGGGTTGATGGAGGGAGGCTGGGTTGGAGATGGGCTAAATGGGTGATGGGTATTAAGGAGGGCACTTGTGTTGAGCACTGGGTGTTGTATGTAAATGATGAATCACTAAATTCTACTCCTGACAACAATATTACACTATATGTTAACTAGAATTTAAATAAAAAATTGAGGGGCGCCTGGGTGGCGCAGTCGGTTAAGCGTCCGACTTCAGCCAGGTCACGATCTCGCGGTCCGTGAGTTCGAGCCCCGCGTCAGGCTCTGGGCTGATGGCTCAGAGCCTGGAGCCTGTTTCCGATTCTGTGTCTCCCTCTCTCTCTGCCCCTCCCTCGTTCATGCTCTGTCTCGCTCTGTCCCAAAAATAAATAAAAAATGTTGAAAAAAAAAAAATTGAATATAAACAAGCAACATACTTCTAAATAACACATAAGAAGACACCTTAAGTTTTAAAATATTTTAAACTAAATGAAACAAAAAACAACTTATCAAAATTTGCAGGATGTGATAAAAATACTGCTTTGAGGAAGAGTCACATTGAATGCATATACGTATGAGAAAAAAGTCAAGGGGCACCTGGGTGGTGCAGTCAGTTAAGTGTTAAGTGTCAGTTAAGGGGTCTGACTCTTGATCTCAGCTCAGGTGATGATCTTGAGATTTGTTCCCAAGTTTGAGCCCCACATTGGGCTCCACGTGGACAGTGCAGAGCCTGCTTGGGATTCACACACTCTCTCTCTCTCTGCTCCTCCCCTGCTCATGCTCTCTTTCTCTAAACAAACAAACTTAAAAAAAAATCCATGTAAAAGTGTACCTGTGTGGTTCAAACCTGTGTTGTTCAAGGGTCAATTGTACACCATGACCAAGTGGGATTTATCCTGGGTATATACGCTGGTTCAACATTCAAAAGTCAATTAATGTAATAAACCACATCAATATGCTAAAGTAGTAAAACCACACTCATATCAATAGATGCAAAACAAACACTTCACAAAATCCAAAACCAACTCACAATAAAAACACTCAGTAAACTAGGAGTAGAGTGGAACTTTCTCAATTTGATAAATAATATTTACAAAAAAACTTACAGCTAACATCACATTGAATAGTCAGAAACTCAAAGTTTTCTCAGTAAGATCAGGTACAAGGCAAGGATATCCCCTCTAACCATTCCTTTTCAACATTATACTAGTTCTAGCTAATGCCATAAGAAAAAAAGACAAGCCATACAAATTAGGAAGGAGAAAATAAAACTGTCTTTGTTCACAAATGACATGACCATCTATGTAGAAAATCTGAAAGAAACGACAAAAGTAATTCCTTCCTACAACTAGTAAGCAATTATAGCAAGGTTAAAGGATATAAGATTAATATACAAAAGTCCATCACTTTCCTATATATCAGCAATGAGCAAGTGGAATCTGAAATTAAAAACACAATACCACTTAACATAAGCACCAAAAAACCTAAAATACTGAAGTATAAATCTAACAAAATATGTAAAAGAACTATATGAGGTGGAGCGCCTGGGTGGCTCCGTTGGTTGAGCATCCCACTTTGGCTCAGGTCATGATCTTGCTGTGAGTTCAAGCCTGTCGGGCTCTGTGCTGACACCTCAGAGACTGGATGGAGCCTGCTTCATGGATTCTGTGTCTCCCTCTGTCTCTGCCCTTCCCTGCTTGTGCTGTCTCTCTGTCTCTAAAAATAAACATTAAAACAAAACAAAACAAAAACTATGAGGAAAACCATCAAGTTCTGATGAATGGTATCAAAGAACTAAACAAACAGAGGACTGATAATACCCAACTTCAAGACTTAGCATAAAGCTACAATAATCAAGACATGGTATTGGTCCGGGTGCCTGGGTGGCTCAGTTAAGCGTCTCACTTGATTTCGGCTCAGGTCATGATCTCATGGTTCATGAGTTCGAGCCCCACATTGGGCTCTGTGGTGACAGTGCAGAGCCTGCTTGGGATCCTCTCTCTCCCTCTCTGCCCCTCCCCTGCTTGGCTTCTCTCTCTCTCAAAATAAATAAATAAACTTAAAAAAAAAAAAAAAAGAAAATTAACTCAAAATGGATCACAGACCTAAATGTAAAATACAAAAGTATAAAACTACTAGAAAATAACACGGGAAAATCTAGATTAAACTTGGTATGGCTATGACTTTTCACATGTTAACATCAAAGCTACAATCCATAAGAGAAATAATTGATAAGTAGGACTTCTTAAAAATAAACTGATCTGCAAAAGATAATCTCAAGAGAATGAAGGAAAAAGGGACTGGGAGAAAGTATCTGCAAAAGATGCATCTGATAAAGGACTGTTACCCAAAATACACAACAAACTCGTAAAAACTCAACAATCACAAACAACACAATTAAAAAATGAGCTAAGACCTTAACACACACCACACCAAACAAGATACACAGATGGCAAATAAGCATATGAAAAGATGGTCCACTTCATATGTCATGGGGGAAATGCAAATTAAAACAATGAGATAATGAGGCACCTGGGTGGCCCAGTGGGTTAAGCATCTGACTCGATTTCTTGATTTTGTCTCCAGTCATGATCTCACGGTTCATGGGATCTAGCCCCACATTGGCCTCTATGCTCACAGAACTGGGCCTGCTACAGATTCTCCCCTGCCACTCCGCTTGCCCGAGCTCTCTCTCAAAACAAATATAAAGAAAAAATGAGATACCGCTACACACCTAATAGAATAGCCAAAATCTGGACCAAATGCTGGCAAACTGTGGAGCAGCAGAAACTCTTAATCATTGCTGGTGGGAATACAAAATTATACGGTGACTCTGGAAGACACAATGTTAGCTCCTCAAGAAACTAAACATACTCTTACCATACAACAATCATACTCCCTGGTTATTTACCCAAAAGGAGCTGAAAATTTACGTCCACACAAAAACCTGTATGTGGATGTTTATTGCAGCTTTATTCATGATTGCCAAAACTTGGAGGCAACCAAGACATACTTGTAGATGAATAGATAAACTGTGGTAAATCCAGACAATGGAATATTATTCAGCAATAAAAAGAAACAGCTATCAAGCCATGAAGAGATACAGAGGAAGCTTAACTGCCTATTATTAAGTGAAAGCAGCCAATCTGAAAAGGCTACATATTGTGCAATTCCAATTATAGGCCATTCTGGGAAAAAAAAAAAAAAAAAACTATGGAGACAGCAGAAAGGTCAGCAGTGGTGGTGGTGGGGAAATGGACAGGATGACGCAGGATTTCCAGAGCAACGAAAATACTCTGGGGGCGCCTGGCTGGCTCAGTTGGAAAGCATGCAACTCCTGATCTTGGGGTCACTGAGTTCAAGCCCCACATAGGGTATATAGATTACTTAAATAAAACTTTGAAAAAAGTTGCTCTTCTTAAATCTTGGGATACTGCACAAGCTTTCCTTTACAACAACTATCATCACACACAGAGCTAAAATGCTTTTAGTGTGGCTATACCCTTGTTATTTATGGAAATTCATAAACTGAAAGTTTCTGTATTTACTAAATATATAAATGCATAGAAAAAATTGTTGAAAGTTCCCTCTGAAAGAGAAGATGAGGACTCAGGGGAGGAAGGAAAGGGTAAGTATCAAAAAATTTTACTCTATTATTTCTGTACTAAAAAATTTTTCACAAAGACACTATATCCTTAATTTAAAACTTTTTTTTTTTTAATCACCCAAATTCCCGTATCATTAAGAAAAGTCAAAAAGGAACTTTAACGGACACCTGGGTGTCTCAGTCTGTTCAGCACCCAACTGTTGACAGTGTGGAGCCTGCTTGGGATTTTCTCTCTCAAAATACAGAAGCTTAAAAAAAAAAAAAAAAAAGCCAAAAGAAGTTTAATTTTTTTTTTTTTACATTTATTTTTGAGAGACAGAGACAGACAGCGTGAGTAGGGGAGGGGTAGAGAGAGGGAGACACAGAATCAGAAGCAGGCTCCAGGATCTGAGCTGTCAGCACAGAGCCCGATGCAGAGCTCGAACCCACAAACTGTGAGATCATGACCTGAGCCGAAGTTGGACACTTAACTGACTGAGCCACCCAGGTGCCCCAAAGCCAAAGGAACTTTAAATGATAAAACGTACTGACAACAAAAAAGAAAAACTAACAAAACTAAAGAACTCAAACATGTGGTGCCTGGGTGGCTCAATCAGTTGAGCATCCACTCTTGATTTCGACTCAGGTCATGATCCCAGGATGGTAGGATCAAACCCTGCTTTGGACTCCACACTGAGCAGGGAGGCTTAAGATTCTCTCTCTCTAAAAATAAACAAGTAAAAAACAAACAAACAAAAAAACCTGAAAAAAGGAAGAGAAACATGGAACTAAAATAAAATTGAAAAGTCACAGGCTCAACTGTTAAGACAAAGAATAAGTAAACTAAAGGCAGAAAAAGAAAAGAAACTAAAAACTGAGGCAAACCATGCCCTCAGTTTACTTACACATTAATAACATCATAAATAATGAGATGTATTACGTAAAAGGTTTTTTTAAAAGACACCTAAACTGACAAACATTTTGAATGTGAACAAAATATTAACACAGAAAAAGAAAAATTCACAAAAAATATGCCTTTCAGCAACCACTCTAAAAAGCCACCTGGTTCTCAAACACACATCCACCCCAATTTACAAAGAATAATCCCATATGGTTTCAAAACAATGAAATGGATAGAACAATCATAAACACATTTTGTAAAATAAATATGGCTTTGATGCCCCCAAACTTAACCAGGCCAATTCTGAACAAATACAGGCAAGTCTCACCAAAAAGACATACAACTCTGAGTAAAATCTTGGTTGATATACCATTACAAATGTAAAGTACTATTCACTATGACCAAGAGGGATTTATTCTAAGAATTCAAGAATGACTTCACTCCATGAAAACTTTTATCAAAAAGGTATCTGGAAATGCCTTAATCTGACAAATACAGCCTTTACTTTGACAAAGAATATGTATCTAAAACTGAGACAAAATTAGTTTTCTTAAAAAAAGGAAAGACAAACTATACTATTACTTCTACCACTTAGAGTAATCCTTCCATCTAAACACTTTTTTTTTTAAGTTTATTTACTTTGAGAGAGAGTGCATGTGCACCAAGCAGGGGTGGGGCGAAGAGGGAAAGAAAGAATCCCAAGCAGGTGCCACACTGTCAGCACAGAGCCAAGGTGGGGCTCAATCACAGGAACTGTGAGATCATGACCTGAGCTGAAATCAAGAGTTGGACACCCTGAGCCACCCAGGCACCCCTAAACACAAACACTTTCATAAAATTCAATATGAATTTATTTTGCATAAATGTTATTTTAACCACAAAACTTTAAAACAACTGAAACAAATCTCAAATTGCTTTTGAAGCTGTGACTTGGAAGTCTCCAACTCTAATAAAATTGTTAGAAAGTTAATTTTTGTTTATGCCATCCAGTCTATGACATTTTGTTATGGTAACACAGGTGGACTAAGACATCCACACACTGATAAGAAAGAGAAAGAGGATGGGACACCTAGGTGGCTCAGTTGGTTAAGTGCCTCTTGACTTGGGGTCAGGTGATGATCTCACAGTTTGTTAGAGCCCTGAGTCAGACTCTGCCCTGACAGTGCCAAGCCCGCTTGAGATTCTCTCTCTCCCTCTCTGCCCCTCCCCTGCTCACACTCTCTCTCTAGTTCTCAAAATAAATGAACTTAGAAAGACAGAAAGAAAGAAAGAAAGAAAGAAAGAAAGAAAGAAAGAAAGAAAGAAAGAAAGAAAAAGGGGAAAACCATTTATTGCCAGTGGAGATGACTATTATACCAAATCTTTAATAATAATTTTCATTCCAGTTGGTGACAGAAAACTCATTTCTAAAAGAATACTGTGTGTGCATATACGTATATATAATATGTAGACGTATTTTATATATATATATATACACATATATATACATATATATATAATTAGCTATACAAATGTAAAATTGGTAATTAGGAAAACCAAATTTCTGCAACCCCCAATGAAATAACTGACTCAGGCAAGATCCAACTGACCTAGCATCACTAAACAACCTGATATTATTACAGATCTATTAAATTGACTCAGTATGAACTATATACTATACTTGTCAAAAATGTCTAACTGAACCTAGTCAAAGCTTTACACATAAACTCCCAGTTTATAATAAATATAAAAAGCACCACCATAAGGAAATCTCCAGGATTTTCAGTGTCAAAAAAAGGAAAAAAAAGAAGGGTGTGTGGGGGAGAACCAGTGTAAATTTTAAAAGACTAAAAATTACATCCATATGCAATTTGTAAACTGTAAGTGGATCCTGTTCCGCCCCCCAAAAAACTATGAAAACAGTTTTTAGTTACCTGAGGTAATATGAATATTAGATATCAAGGAATTAACATTTTCTTAGATAGGATAATGATACCATGGTTACATAAAAGAATATTATTTTTAGGAGATATATGCTCAAGATTTTGGTAGTGAATTATCTTCATAACAGCAACATTAACAATTGTTCAACCTAGGTAGTGAGAATGTAAGTATATTTCAAATTTCCACTTGAAAAAAATTTTTAAATTTTTTAAAATACTTATTTTTGAGACAGCACAACGGGGGTGGGGCAGAGAGAGAGACACACACAGAATCTGAAGCAGGCTCCAGGCTCCGAGCTGTCAGCAGAGCCCGATGTGGGGCTTGAACCTACAACTGTGAGATCAGGACCTAAGCTAAAGCCAGACTCAACTAACTGAGCCACCCAAGTGCCCCAAAAGTTTTCTTAATAAAAACTTAAATAAAAAAATAAAATTGGACAATTGATTTTTCTATTTGACTTTAAAAAAAGATTGTATTAATGGTGAGAATATGATGAAATGGGCTGCCGCATGCAGTGCCAGTACTACAGAAATTGACAACAAACTTTCTGGGAAGCACTTTGGTCATAAGCATATGAAAAGTTCAGACACTATGACCCAGTAACTTTTTTCCAGGAAATCTATCTTAGGAAAATAAACTCATATAAAAATTATGTAAAGATATTCCATTTTCTCTCTCTACACACACACAGTGGAAAAAATAACTTTTAAATGTTCAACAACAACAACAACAACAACAAAAAAAAAAAAAAAAAAAAAAAAAAAAAAAGGGCGCCTGGGTGGCGCAGTCGGTTAAGCGTCCGACTTCAGCCAGGTCACGATCTCGCGGTCCGTGAGTTCGAGCCCCGCGTCGGGCTCTGGGCTGATGGCTCGGAGCCTGGAGCCTGTTTCCGATTCTGTGTCTCCCTCTCTCTCTGCCCCTCCCCCGTTCATGCTCTGTCTCTCTCTGTCCCAAAAATAAATAAACGTTGAAAAAAAAAATTAAAAAAAAAAAAAAAAAAAAAGAATGGTTTAGGGGCACCTGGCTGGCTCTGTGGGAAGAACATAGAACTCCTGATCTTGGGGTTGGGAGTTCAAGCCCCATGTTGGGTGTAAACATTACTTAAATAAAACTTAAAAAAAATAAATAATAAAAAAAAAAGGATGGTTTAGTCAGGCAATACCAAATATTAAATATGTAACTTACTATTAATATTTAATACTATTTAATAGTATTAAATACTATTTATTTAATAGTATTTAAATTAAACAGCAATTCCAATTATAATATTTAAACAGTAAACATTTTGTTTTAAAGATTTTATTTATTTTTACTTAAATTTTTAATGGCTTTTTTTTGAGAGAGACAGACAGTGTGAGCAGGGGAGGGCAGAGAGAGAGGGAGACACAGAATTCAAAGCAAGCTTCAGGCTCTGAGCCTGACACAAGTCAGCACAGAACCTGACGCAAGACTGGGACTCACCAACTGTGACATCGTGACCTGAGCCAAAGTCGGATGCTTAACCAACTGAGCCACCCAGGCACCCCTATTTTTTTTTTAAACTTTTTAAAAAGTTTTTTTTGAGAGAAAGAGAATGAGCAGGGGAGAGGCAGAGAAAGGACAGAGGATCCCAACCAAGCTCTGCACCGTCAGCACTGAACCCAACATGGGGCTCAAACTCACAAACCATGAGATCATGACCTAAGCTGAAATCAAGAATTGGACACTTAACCCACTGAGCCATCCAGGTAAAGATCTTATTTTTAAGTAATCTCTGCACCCAAATTTGGGCTCAAACTCACAACCCGAGATCAAGAGTTGCATACTCCACCAACTGAGCCAGCCAGGCACCCCTAAATAGTAAACATTTTAAAAGAATATTTAATGTCACACAGAAAATACAAGATATATTAAGAGAAAAAAAGTACAAAACAATACTTAGTATGTAACAATACTTAGTATGATTTGGTATAAAGAAAAAAAGGATGGTAATAGCAACAGATATCTGTGACTGATGAGATTGTTGCTTACATGTGTCATCTTTGTACATTTCTAAATTCTCAAAAAAGAACAAGGAAACAAAGACTGTGCTTCTGATATTTACAGACCATAAGATCTTAAACCCATAGCCATACACTTGATTTTGTCATCACCAAAATTGCACCTTCTCTGAAATCCATTTCAAGTTTCTCAGATTCCGAAATTCTTGAAATCAAGTTCACTTTAGTACTCCAAACCTAGCTACTAGCTGGCTTAATCGAACATCACCATTCTCCCTCATTATCAATCACTCCCTTGCAAACCTTGGTGCTTTTGTTCCTTCGAGGTACTCATAAGGCAAAGCCCCACTGCTAGTTAAACTTATTCCCCAATTAACTTGAAAACAAAAAACAAAAATCCTTTCTGTGTCTGCCTGAAGCAGCACTGCTGGGGTTGGGGACAATAACACACAACCATCATTAATTGGTCTCATGTTCAAGTGAAGACCACAAATCCCAAATGAATACTTAACATTTGCCCTAAGTGTCTTTGCTCCTATTACAGATTAATCCCTCCATTTATGCTAGTGATACCACCCCTCCGTTCTTCTCAAGAACTTTACACATTCAATTACTCCTCCTTTCTCTAGTATAATCAATTTCTCCCATCCATCAACACATAAATATAATCAATATCAATTTTTAAGTTTATTATTTTTAAATTTTTTTTAACGTTTATTCATTTTTTGATATAAATAGAACGTGAGTGGGGGAGGGGTAGAGAGAGAGGGAGACACAGAATCCGAAGCAGGCTCCAGGCTCTGAACTGACAGCACAGAGCCCGACGCAGGGCTCAAACTCATGGACCCTAAGATCATGATGTGAACTGAAGTCAAATGCTTAACCGCCTGAGCCACCCAGGCATCCCTAAGTTTATTTATTTTGAGAGAGAGAGAGAGCACAAGCAGGGAGGGGCAGAGAGGATCCTAAGCAGGCTCTGAACTGTCAGTGCAGAGCCCAATGCAGGGCTCGAACCCATGAACCGTGAGATCATGACCCGAGCAGAAATGAAGAGTTAGTTGCAGGACTAACCGACTGAGCCACCCAGGTGCCCCTCAGAATTTTTTTTAAAGATCTCTGAAGCTGGGGTGTCTGGATGGCTCAGTTGGTTAAGTGTCTGACTTCAGCTCAGGTCATGATCTCACAATTTGTGGGTTCGAGCCCCACATGGGGCTCTGTGCTGACAGCTCAGAGCCTAGAGCCTGATTTGGATTATGTGTCTCCCTCTCTCTGCCCCTCCCCCACTCTCACTCTGTGTCTCTCTCTCTCTCAAAAATAAAGAAGCATTTAAAAAAAATAAAGATCTCTGAAGTCATATTCTTCTGCAGCTCCCCCTCTCTTCTCTGCTCCTCTGTCAAAGCAAAGCCTTAAAAAAGTTGCTTTAGCTTTTTAAGGTGTCAGTTCCTTATCTCATTTTCTTTTACTAACTCTCTCCAATCATAACTCCATCTTCAGCATTCCAATGAAAATATTCCAGTCAAGGTCATCAATAATCACTGCATCTCAAATTCAATGTCATTTCTCCCACTCAGCACCATAATAAAGTTGACCACACTCGGAATTCTATCTTCTCTTGGTTTCAATGATACCATACTCCCTGGTTTTCCTAATATATCACTAATAGTTCACTGTTCTTATCTTTTGTTGTTTCTTCTAGGCTCAACTTCAAAAGATGCTAGGGGTCCATGACAAAAACCAGGACTTTGTCCCAGACTCCCTCCTTTTCTAACTAAATTCTCCTAGAGTTAAGTCATCCAGTCTAAGCTTTAACTTAACAAGAACAAAGCAAAAATCTTAATCTTCCCAGACAATTTCAATGTGCTCTTCCCACTCTTTCCCATCTCAGAAATTAGCAGCAGCATCTGTCTGGTTGCTAAAGACAAAAGTCTAGGTGTTTTTCTCGTTTCTTCACTTTTCATCTGTAACATCAGCAAGTTCTTGTGACCCTACCTTTAAAACATATTCCAAATACTTCTCTTCAGCCTCCTATTCTATCATAACCCCAAGCTACAATCATCTCTTGCCTACGCTATCTAGAAAGGCTTCCCAAATAATCTTCCTAAGTTCATTCCTGCCAATCCCCACCCCCACATGACAAAATGCCTAACCAATTTTCTTTTCTTTTTCCTTACTAATGAAATGCTGATTTTAACTGGGGAGCAATGTGCTCCGCTAAAAACATTTCCTAGTCTTCCTTAAACCAAGAAATTATGACACAATCCTGGATAAAAAATAAATAAAAACAGAAGTCACTGAATGGGATTTCTCAGAAAGCTCTTTAAAAAGGGTGAACTCAGCTGGACATGTAGGTAATGCATTTCCCTTTCTGAAAATTCAGAAATGTTGTCTGAACCTCTGCCAGGCATTTTGAGAGTTTAAGGACAAGGGTCAAACTCCTACTGGTAAATTGAAAGTTAGTAGTCTATTAACACTGTAAAACCTCTAACCACACAACTCTAGGATACTTCTCTCTTGACTTTACATGTTGTTTAACCCGCTACTACCATTTCTTTGGTTACATCCAACCAAACTCAACCCCTAACTCCTAAATCCTTCTTCCTTACATCTTTGGTTAATACATTCTCCACACAGCAGTGAAAGTGGTCTTTTTTTTTTTTAAGGGGGGACAGGCAGATCCTGACTCCCAAGGATCCCACAAAACAGGCAGGTCACCTTAGGGGCAACCTTTACCCACTCAGAAATTCATCTCATCTCACGTTAGCAGTGAGGATTCAGGCATCACCCAAATCGTTATTTTTCTTACTCAGAAGTTTAAGGCATCAAAGTGGTCTTTTAAAAACAAAAATTTTGTTCTTTTTTTTCTTTAAATCCTCAAATGGCTCTTAGAGTCACTTAAAATACAAACTCGTTACTTTGGGCCTAGAAGTTTTATGTCATCTGGCTCCTGCCTACGTCATTCTCTGCCTCTTACCTACAGTACTCCAGCTACAATAACCTCCTTTTGCTTGCTTAAACATATCAAATTCATTCCTACTTTATGGGTTTTGTATTAACTATTTCCTCTGATCTGGAATTTTCTTCCCCTAGAAACAAGCTTTATCATTAAGATCTCAATTTAAGTCTAAAGTCTTAGGAAAGGCCTTTTCTAAACATCCAATCAAAAACAACCAGTTAGGGGCTCCTGGATGGCTCAGTCGATTAAGCATCTGACTCTTGATTTAGTCTAAGGTCATGATCTCACTGCGCTGACAGAATGGAGCCTGCTTGGGATTCAACGTCTCCCTCACTCTGCCCCCTCACACCTGTGCGCACGCACGCTCTCTCTCAAAATACACATTAAAAAAAACCCAACTAATTAATTTCATCTATACAACCTATTTCTCCGCACTTTTATCACTTGTCTGTCTTACCTTGCCCCACTCATCACTATATTCTCAGCACATATCAATACCTAGCATAAAGGAAGCCTTCAAATATTTGTTAAATAAATTAAAGACGTGTTGATACTGATGATACAAAGAGGAGCCATGATGCTTACTTTAGAGCTTCTCAAGAGTAGGGACTCTAGTAGGGAAAGACAGCTTCAAATGACTAAAAGACATTAAAAATTACAAATCTGGGGGGCGCCTGGGTGGCGCAGTCGGTTAAGCGTCCGACTTCAGCCAGGTCACGATCTCGCGGTCCGTGAGTTCGAGCCCCGCGTCAGGCTCTGGGCTGATGGCTCAGAGCCTGGAGCCTGTTTCCAATTCTGTGTCTCCCTCTCTCTCTGCCCCTCCCCCGTTCATGCTCTGTCTCTCTCTGTCCCAAAAATAAATAAACATTGAAAAAAAAAAATTTAAAAAAAATAAAAAATAAAAAATAAAAAAAAAAAAATTACAAATCTGGGATGCAAGTCAAATTCGAATTATATTCAAAGGTCTTTTAAAAGCTTCTAAATATGGGGGTGCCTGGGTGGCTCAGTCGGTTAAGCATCCAACTTTAGCTCAGGACATGATCTCACGGTCCACAGGTTCGAGCCCCACGTCATGCTGACAGCAGAAGAGCCTGAAGCCTGCTTTGGATTTTGTGTCTCCCTCGCTCTCTGCCCCTCCCCCGCTCGCGCTCAGTCTCTCTCCCAAAAATAAACATTAGGGGCACCTGGGTGGCTCAGCCAGCTCGGGTCATGATCTCATGGTTTGGGAGTTCAAGCCCCGTGTTGGGCTCTGTGCTGACAGCTCGGAGCCTGGAGCTACTTTCGGTTTTGTGTCTCCCCCTCTCTCTCTGCCCCTCCCCTGCTCACACCCTGTCTCTCTCAAAAATAAATAATAAAAGAATTTTAAAAAAATAAACATTTTAAGAAAAGCCTCGCTTAAAAAACAAAAAAACCACTTCTAAATACGTGTATATATGTACATTAAAAACCAATGGAAGGAAATAACCAAAATTAAGATGTTTCTCTGTATATCTAAAATATATCACAAACAAAACAAAAACATAAGAAAAGGATTATCCCCAGGGGTAGGATTACACATAATTTTTACTTTATTATAGTTCTATGTATTTTCCAAAATCCAATAAGCAAGTATGTGTTACTTTTGTATTCACAAAAATTGGCTATTTATTTAAAAGGGAAAAGTAATTAAATGGTTCTACATTCTTGACTGTATAATGATTATTAGTGCTTTCTATAGGCATATAAGAATTGATCATCCTAATGTATGACTAAGTTAATTCCAATTTACCCTCCCAAGTTTCAGTTTAAGGGTTATTCCCTAGGAACTCTTTCCCTGAGGTTAGGTTACCTCACCCCCACAGTTCTCCTTATTTAAACTCAACAAACATACATACAATTGTCAATGTGTCACTGCCTTACTAGACCATAATTTAGTCCATAATAGCATAGACCATATCTTACTAACAAACATAGGTGGCATTCAATAAATATTTGTTGAATAAGTGGAGAAAACGTAAACTTAAGAGTTAACCCACACTGATACAGATGATGTCATATATAATATTGAATAGATGCTCCTTGAAATCTTTAACAGGGAAAACTACAGAATAAAACAAAAATAGATTGCCTTTCCACCATCTTATTTCCCAGTTTTTGGCTTTCACTATTACCCCAAATCACAACCTGACTACATTATCAACACTTAAACAGAAACCCAACTTCGTCTAGAGGCCACCTTTATCAATATACTATAAAGTCCCTAGTCTCAGAAGCAGAATAAGCAGTATTACTTTTACAGTGATTGGGGATGAGCTCCCTGGCACTTAAAAAAGTCCTTAAACTCATGTGGGAAAACAAGTGCTTCCTGCTTACCTGGCAGTGTGCTAAACAATGGAGAACTGAAAATGTAAGATAAGTCTCTTCCTTCAATGACTCACACTCACAGTTCCTAAGAGCCAGCAGATAGAGATAAAGCACCTAAGTAAACACCTAAGGATATAGCCAAAGTATGAGCAAGCCTATAGATACAATGTCTGACACATCTAACCACCTAATACCTCATTCAAACACCCAATGACTCTAAGATACACACCCAAAATTCTTACCCATGTACACCAGCAAAAGCTGGAAAATAACCAAATGTTCAACAGATGCATAAACTTCAGTATATTCTATATATTTAAAGAAAAAAGGAACTACTACAAAATGATTTAAGAAAAATGAAGCACAAAATGTATTATCACTGCTGAAAAGCAATAGTATCAGAAATCTACACTTGAGTATGCCAATTCCAAATAGGAGAGTCCACACAAAACAAAGAAACCTAAAAATACCCAGTCACTTGAGAGAAGGTTACATATACTAGTCCTGCATTTGTAATCACTAGAAAAATATGTAATTGCAAAAAGGCTGAAAATAATTAACCGAGTTAACAGGCCTGCCCTAAACCTATGCAAAGGTTTTGCACTTTGGACAGCAGCTCCAAAAAAATATTAGGTGCCTATCAAAGTTTTTTTTGGCTTAAAATATGTTTTTTTAATGTTTATTTTTGAAAGAGTAAGCATGAGCAGGGGAGGGGCAGAGAGAGAGGGAGACAGAGAATCCAAGCAGGCTCCATGCTGCCAGCACAAAGCCTAAGGTGGGGCTAGAACTCAAGACCCGTAAGATCATGGCCTGAGTTGAGTTGAACACTCAACTGACTGAGCCATCCAAGCACCGTGGCTTATTTTAAATGTTACTAAGCCCACACTACATTCCAGGCACTATACAAGGTGAAGAAATAAAGATGAGTAAGTATCTCAAGGAGCTCAATGATATCGAGTAGGAGCAGAAAAACATATGTACAGTTACCAATACAGTAACTGCTCTAACAAAATCCTAAGTGACACTGGAGAACAAAAGTAAACTGTTTTCATGAGAGATTTATCAGGAGAGGCATCTTAGGGTAAGTAAATTTCAAAAGGCAAAGGAGGAGGTAAGGGCTTATCCCAGGCAGACACAGCACTAAACAGTATGCAATTTAGTGTAGCTGAAGGTCTGAGAGAGTGAAGTACATGTAGGCATGCAACTGTGTTGAGACTTGACAGGATATAGGTCAGGAAAGATAGACTATAACAAAAGTACACAAGTTTTGACTTTGTACAATGGGCAGTAGAAAACCTAAAGGAAAATGACAAGATCACATTTTAAAAATTAAATTCTGTGGCGTGGCACTAGGAGGGTTGAACAGAGGTTGCAGAGAAGTAAGTGTAAATAAGCAAACAGTTTTACTATAAATAGCCCATCTGAGCTTTGCAAACCTGACCTAGAGTGTTTAAAAGGAATGTAAAAGAGGAAACAAAGATTTAGAAGATAAATGGAGAATGGGAGAAGAAATCAACTTACCAAGAGTAGTGACACAGGGGCCCCTGAGTGACTCAGTTGGATAAGTGTCCAACTCATGATTTCAGCTCAGGTCATGACCTAATGGTCATGAGATCAAGCCCTGAGTCGGGCTCTGTACTAGGCAGGAAGCCTGCTAAGATTCTTTTTCCCCCTCTGCTCCTCTGTCCCCTTCCCTTGCTCGAGTGCATGTGTGATCTCTCAAAACAAAAACAAAAAATAAATGATAGTATTCAAGGAAAACCAGAAAAGCAGGATCAGAGTAACCAAAAGAGGCAAGTTCTGATACAGAAATGGAAGTGAAAGGTATACAAAATGGACCGCTGAGAAGTTAGTCTGATGTATTGGAAGATACTGGTAATGGCTGAAGTAGCTTCCATATGATATGGTCAGGATAAAAGCCTGAACGCAGAAGTTACTGGGGGTGGTGGGGTGGGGAGACACCTGTGTGCCTCAGTCAGTTAAGCATCTGACTTTAGATCAGGTCATTATCTCACGGTTCGTGGGTTCAAGCCCCATGTCAGACTCTGTGCTGACAGCTGGGGAGTCTGGAGCTTACTTCAGATTCTGTGTCTCCCTCTCTCTCTGTCTCTGCTCCTCCCCTGCTTGTGCTCTGTTTCTCTCTGTCTCTCAAAAATAAATAAACGCTAAAAAAAAAAAAAAAAAAAAAACAGTTAGGGAATATAACCTATATTTGTTCCTATAACCAAGCATAGAATATCTTTAAAATAATCAAAGTAGGAAAAGATTTCTTAAACAAAATACAAAAAGCATACCATATAGGAAAAGATAGAAAAATGTGACTTCTTGCTTTCTTTCAAGTAAATTCTACCCCCAATGTGGGGCTTGAACTCACCCAAGATCGAGTCGCACACTCAACTGAGGCAGAGGTACTGCCCAAAAAATGTGACTACTTAAAAATTAAACTTGTTAGATAATAAATATGACAAAGTTAAGCAAAATAAGACAGTCATAAAAGGACAAATAACATGTAATATTCAAATTCATAGACAAAAAGTACAGTGATGAATTCCAGGACTGGGCAACAAAGAAGTAAAGAGTTTTTGGTGGGAATTTCACAGTTTTACAAGATGAAATGAGTTCTGGAAATGGATGGTAGTAATGGTTGTACAATGTTAATGAATGCCGTTAAAACTGTACACTTAAAAATATACAAGATGTTTAAGTTTTACATGTATAGCATACCACAATTTTAAAAGAGCACAAAAGTTAAAAAAAGTCACAAAATGTAAATACATATACATATAAATAAAGAATTTCTGCAAATCAATAAGAAAAATACAAACTATCCAAATTTTTTTAAATGGGTAAGGAATGAAAACACCAAATTCACAAAAGAACGCCTAATGGCCAATAAACACAAAAATATGCTTAATATCTCTACTGGTGAAGGAAATTAAAATTAGAATAAGCTACAATTCCACATCCATCAGACTGACAAAAATCTGAGTCCTTTTTTTTATGCTTATTTTGTGTGTGTGTGTGTGTGTGTGTGTGTGTGTGTGTGTGTGTGTGTGTGAGAGAGAGAGAGAAGGGGGGGGAGAGGGAGGGAGAGAGAGAGAACGAATCTTAAGTGGGCTCTTCACTATGAGAGCAGAGCCCCACATGGGGCTCAATCTCTCAAACCCCAAGATCATGACCTGAGACAAAATTAACAGTTGGAATCAAGAGTCAGACGCTTAAACAACTGAACCACCAAGGGGCCCTGACAAAAATCTAAGTCTTACAAATGTCAGGTCACCAGAACCTATACACCACTAGAGAAGTGTAATGATACAATCATCCATAGAACAATGAAGCAACACCCAGTGATGTAAAAGATGCAAAACACACACAGATCCTGCAATTCTACTTCCTAGGAAAATTCTTATGTGCCCAAGAAAACATAATAATGTTTGATTTTTTCTTTTTTTTTTTTCTCTTTTTTTAAAGGGCTAAATGTTGAAAGTTCATGCTGCCCACTGAGAATGAATAAAGAAACAAACAAAACCTGATGTGGAATTCTACATAATTTAAAGAACTAAAGCAATATGCATTGCCATGGACAAATTCTAAAAAAAAAAAAAAAAAAAAAGGCTAAGAAGAAAAGTATTAGTCAACTATGAAAAAAATTTTTTAAACTTTTAAAAACACTAAAAAGTATTTTTACACTCAAAAATACTATGGTTTCAATAGTAAAAACAAAAGTGTGAATGGAAAGGATATAGACCATCTTCTGCACGTGATTACTTCTAAGAGAATGGAATAGGGAAAAGGTTACAAAGTGATCTTCATCTGTATGTTTTGTTTTATTTCTTGGGGGAGAGGGGAGAGTTAAGAGTTAATCTAGTATGAGAGAGTTAAGATCTGTTAAATCTATACCATGGACATAAAAGATGTTCACACCGACGGTCTTCTAAACTTCTAAGTGTAAAATATTCCATAATTTAAAAAAAAATCTTTAATAATAATGAGCAGGAAGCAAGCAGAAGATATGATTGTACACTCTTTTTTACACCTTAATCAGTAAATGTCTGGGAGTCAGAGACCTGGTTTCAAACCCCTGTTCCACCGATAAATTGCTTGATACTGAGTAAATTATTTAGTTTCTTCAGAGCTCCAATTTTCTAATCTGGAAAACAAGAATAACATCAATCTCATAAGGCTGCCATACACATAAAATGGCAGACAACATGCATTCAACTATAGGTATTTATTATTTTAAATTTGTAATAAAAACAACTAAAGGAAGAAAAAGGGCAAGAATTTTGGATGAAATGAAGTTATCTCATCTCAGAATTACTAAGAGACCACCACGGATGTTAGATGGATGTGACTGCCACTTTCTAGCTTCCGAGACCCAATTTTAAATTAGGAATTAAAAAAAATTTTTTTTAAATGTTTATTTATTTTTGAGACAGAGAAAGAGCATGAACGGGGGAGGGGCAGAGAGAGAGGGAGACACAGAATCGGAAGCAGGCTCCAGGCTCTGAGCCATCAGCCCAGAGCCCGATGCGGGGCTCGAACACACGGACCGCGAGATCGTGACCCAAGCCGAAGTCGGACGCTCAACCAACTGAGCCACCCAGGCGCCCCTAAATTAGGAATTTAAAAAAAATAATAAATAAAAAATAAATTAGGAATTTTACGAAGAGATTGAAGATTACATAGACCATAGAATTAGAATCTGGTTTTCTTAGTTCAGTTCAAAGCAACCAAAGCCATATCAAGAAATCCCAAATAATCCACTGTATTATCTGAAAGGCTTCCAAATAATGTATTTCTTTTTCACTTAAAAAGATCACATTTTAACAAACTCTTCCCCAATTTTTAACTGTCTCCTAAAGAAAGATTAACACCTTGAGAACAAAACCCAGATATATTCTTCTGAATTCCCCTTGGCCACAGGTTGTTTGCAAACAGATGACAAAGAATCACTATCAGAAGTACTAAAGCTCCTTCATCTTAAATCTTTTCTTGAGGCAAATTCTCATAGAGCTATCACTACACCACTGAAGGATCCAAGAACAACAATAAGCAGAATATGAACATATCACTAACTTTGGTATCTTATAGGCTATTCATTTATATGTCCTAGGCATTGATCTAAGCACTGTACAGATGCTCTTCATCTTCCTACATTCTTACAAATAAGAAAACTAAGATACAGAGTCAGTGCTACAGGTTAAGTGTAGAAAAGTCAGGACTCAAATCAAACCAAATTCTGAAGCCCACGCTCTTAATCACTAAGCTAAATTTACTGTATCATGCTTAAGGAGTGAAATATCTCTGCCTCCTCCCAAATTTAAGTTCCAACACTGAAAGGGGAAAAAAAAGCAAGATATACTTAAATACAATAGCCAATATTAAATTGTCACTCTTACTTGAAGTTTTATTAGCATTTATAGTATTATTCATGAAAAAAAACAGTACCAGGACACCTGGGTGGCTCAGTTGGTTAAGCATCTGACTTTGGCTCAGGGCATGATCTCATGTTCATGAGCTGGAGCCCACTGGGCTCGCTGCTGTCAGCACAGAGCCTGTTTCGGATCCTCTGTTCCTCTCCTCTCTCTGTCCCTTCCTCACTCTCTCTCAAAAATAACATTTAAAAAAAAGCCCAGTAAAGTGACCATATATAAAGGGTGGAATGGACTGGTATGCAAAAAGCCTGGGTTAGTTAACCAGATCTGTGTCACTGAACAACAATCAATCTCTCTCTAGGCCTGTTTCCTGATCTTATAGATGAGGAATTTGGCCCAGATGTATGGTGTCTTTCAATTCTAATACTCCATGCATTTTAACATGTTTTCTAAGACACTATTATATGTAGTATATAGTATATATGAGTAGATATATATAGTACACTATTAATTTAAATTCAAATTAACATACAGTGTACTATTGGTGTCAGGAGTACAATCCAGTGATTCTTCACTTACATACAACACCCAGTACTGATCCCAGCAAGTGCCCTCCTTAATGCCCATCCCCCCACCCACCTTCCCTCCAGTAACCCTCAATTTCTTGTTCTCTGTATTTAAGAGTCTCATGGTTTGCCTCCCTGTTTTTATCTTCTTTTCCCTTCTCTTCTCCTATGTTCATCTGTTTTGTTTCTTAAATTCCACTTGAGTGAAATCATGTATTTGTCTTTCTGACATTTTGCTTAGCATAATACGCTGTAGTTCCATCCACATTGTTGCAAATGGCAAGACTTCATTCT
Source organism: Prionailurus viverrinus (assembly GCF_022837055.1). Lineage (NCBI taxonomy): Eukaryota > Metazoa > Chordata > Mammalia > Carnivora > Felidae > Prionailurus > Prionailurus viverrinus. The sequence goes on from NC_062564.1 coordinate 173,122,930, forward strand.
TTTTCATCGCCAATAGTCTGCTGTACACGTTATGTATGTGTATGCATATGTATATATATATACACACACCACTAATATATTTTTTGAACAAATATTTTAAAGGTTATCTTTTGAAAACCTTCAAAATTAAAACACATATAGTATACACTTGTGTCTGTTCTTTACTCAAACATATTTAAAGTTAATCTGTGCTATTAGAAGTCAGGAAAGTGGGGCGCCTGGATGGCTCAGTCGGTTAAGTGTCTGACCTTTGGTTTCAGCTCAGATCATGACCTCCCAGTTTGTGGGTTTGAGCCCTGCATCGGGCTCCGCACTGACAGTGTAGAGTCTGCTTGGGATTCTCTCTCTGCCGCTCCCCTGTTCCCATGCTCTGTCTCCATCGCTCTCTCAAAAAACAAGTCAGAAAGTGACTAGAAAGGGGCAGTTGGGGGTTCCTATGGTGCTTATAATATTGTTTCAGATCTGATCTGGGTGCTGGTCACACCTTATTGTTAAATTTTACTTTGATATGAAAAAGGTGTTTTTTCCTAAAGATAACAGTGAAGATACTTAGGTGCTAATTCCACAACCGTGTTTACAGTATATCAGGGCTGTGTATGCAATCTTTCAAAATATGTAAATGTGTCTCTTGCCTAATTTTCACCAATCATCTCTGCTCCCTAGTTCCAATTCAGGTGCCTACAGAAAAAAAAATGTACTTATAAATTCCAGTATTCCTGTAATTCCTCTGGCACTGTCTTCTGAAATTTGAGGTCAATCTTAACCTTCCTTTGGACCCTAGCTCAAAAACCTCCCTCCAATATTGTACACCTGAAACTAAGATAACACTGTATGTTAACTAACTGGAATTAAAATGAAAACGTAAAAAAAAAAAAAGAAAAAAAAAAACCCTCCCTCCATACACACACCCTCAGAACTCCCATAACATTTACCCTTTGTATTTAACTAAGTTTTAATCTCTCTCCAACCAAGTCTCTTGGGGCTATGGTCAATATGCTCAATAACTGTTAATATCATTATTTACTGGAAAATAAGAACACATATTCTTTACAAAACGGTGACATGCTAGGGAATCCCCTATGCATTTAAATCTATGCCTGATCAGAGGCGCCTGGGTGGCTTAGTCGGTTGAGTGCCCGACTTCAGCTCCGGTCATGATCTCATGGTTCGTGGGTTCGAGCCCCACGTCGGGCTCTGTGCTGACAGCATAGAGCCTGGAGCATGCTTTGGATTCTGTGTTTCCCTCTCTCTCTGCTCCTCCCCCACTCATGCTCTCTCTCTCTCTTAAAAATAAATAAACATTAAAAAAAAAAATTTAAGCTATGCCTGGTCAAAATCTTTATAATAGTGAAATAAAACAAGAAATGCAACCCCAAACAGTATTATTGAGCCAGACTCCTTTTTTTTTTTTTACCCAATCAAAAGCTTTCCTCACTCAATCCACACAGAGAACCCCATAACGCACACTATTTAAGTTATACAGAGCTGTAACTTATGTAACTGTGAAAGCAAACCACTTTTGTACTCTTATTAAAAATATCGTTCAAATTCTGGTTACATTCATTTTCAGCAGGGAATTTCACCTTTCTCTTTAAATCAAAAAGGAAAAAGTTTACAAGAAAAAGATGATCATTAATTTACAAAGGGAAAAACTTAAAAGTCTTAAAACAACATTCAAAGCTAGTAATAGCCATGTTATAAAATTTTTTTGTACCTTTACTGTTCATTCATCCTTTCAATAAATTATACCACACATCTTACATAGTTAATAGTCTGAAACGTTCTTCTAAAGAGTTTTTTCTATAGCAGTGGTTCTCAACATTTGGCAAAGTCTGCAGACATTTTTAGTTTATAACTGGCAGGGAGGGTAGGGAGGAGGGTTGGCTATGCTACCGGCCACCAGTGATAGAAGCCAGGGATACTGCTTAACATCCTACAACTCAGAGAGCCACCCACAGCAAAGAATTCATTATCAGCCTAAAATGTCAACAGTGCCAAAAATGAGGAACTATGGTCTACAGTAACCAAGACTTTAACTTCTAAAGATTTGCCTACTAGCTCTATAGATAAAATATATTAAATTTAAAATGACACTAAATACAAAATCCATTTAAACAATTAAAAGAAAACTTACACAGTAACAGTTTTCATGAAACCAATTTTTAATGCCACAGATTTAAATATTCCCTATTGGAATCCTAAAAAGAATGTTAGCAAAGTGCAGCTACAATATGAAAAAACTACAGGTAATATATAACACAAAAACAAACAACAGTACGTGCATTAACCTAAGGGCATTTTACTTCACTGAGCTTCAAATTTAAAAGGATTTTGGGTATTGAAATGCAAGTAAATCTTTAATTACAGGTAACACTTATTTTAATGTTTAAACTATTAGATTGGTTTAAATCCTTTAACCAGTAACACAAACCAGTCTCAACTATTTTTAAATAATTAAAGTATGCCTATCCTTGGAAAGTCATGACAGTGTGATACAATATAAAAACTAGGAGATCTAGATCCAAACCCAAAACCTGTATGTTTACAGACAAATTATCTAACTTCTTTGAATCTCAATTTCCTCATCTAAGAAATAAGAAATCTAATTTAAAGAATTGTTCTTGAAAATTAGCAATAATGCATAAATAAATGGTACTGAGAGCCACTCTACAAATAGTGGTTATTGTTAACAGCAATAATAATTAATAACACAATCTGTGAATATAGATTATAGTTTTATTATATCCTCACAATCAACACTTATGTAATTCGACTCAAAAGTAACTATAAAAGGTACTTTAATCAATTTCCCATTCCTGGCAATTTGAAATACTACTTAAAATTCACACAGATTTAAAATTAATGTCTGACACATAAAAGGATGGATTTCCAAACAGTCTCCAGGAAAAAAAGGCCTAGATGCCTTTATTTATTAAGTAAATAACATATTTGCATGTCTCAAAATTCAAAAGGGATCCTCTGACGCCAGTTACCCCAGACACCCAAATCCTTTATACATAACTAATACATTTTAGCAATTTCTCCTCACTAATCCTTTCACCTGCAGAGACAAATACACATATTTCCCCCTTCTTCCAACACAAATAGTGGCCTCCTCCACACTATTCTGCACCTTGCTTTTCACATTTGATTTATCTTGGAGGCTATATTTTAATTAACACACTCCAAGAATGTCCACTTATAACTTCTTAAGGTCAGAATCAGCAGATACCAGCTATCTTTATAAAAGAATTTAAAAAAAAAAAAAAGCCCTTAAATCAGTCAGTATTCTTAGTAAATACAAGCATATGAAACAAACTTTGTAAACTGGAGATTTACATAGATGACATGATGAAATACTTGATTACTTGACCAGGCGCTCAAAATACTGCATTTACACACTTAATAAGGAAACATGTGGATCGTACAAGTCCTTCAAAGAGCTCCAAATAAAAAACCAACATAATACACTTATAGAACTGGGCCTACTAAAATAGGATGAAATACAATATTGGTTAAAATAAAGCTATTTATTGGTTATAATCCAGATTAAATTATTTGACCCTTTCCTTAATGTTCTTTGCAACTTCTTTTCTGGAAGAAGTTTCCTTCCAAATTTATAAAGGCACTCTTCTTAAAATAATTTGTGTTTGCATTTCCTGTTCTCTTCGTCTGAAAAACTACAACGCTTACTTGAAGCCAGCCCTCATCATCCCTTACATATAAAGAGCAGTATTATTTTAACAATAGACATTGCGAGAGCAATACAAGATTTTTTTAAGCTTTAATTGGAAGTACTAAAAATATGGTGAAAGCCTCCTCGTATAAAGCAAAGAGACCATATGAATTACAAGCAGCAACTTACCATTTTTAAGTAATAAAAAAAGTATTAGAAGTCTTACATTAAGTTTCAGGCATGTACAACTTTATAGAAAAAATGTTTTAGGCTGTTGGCAACAGTATTAGACGAATCTTTCACTAGGAACATATATGTCAACTGTGCTGGAATATATTTTCTTGCGAATAAAAAGTTAGAATCATTGTTTCACTGTTTATCAGTACAGACATTTATGACCCTATTTCTGCACTGTACCACAAAAAATACAAAGTCATCCTTCCATTCAGAGTTTTGGCACTTGAACAAATACAGAGGTCAGAGTTCATACACATGCTCTGTAAAACAGATCATTATTTATATACTACAACCTTCAGTAAATCTGCTAGTATTTGTTATTTTTAAGTAATTTTAAAGAATTATATTCTCCAAGTCTAATTGGAAAGATAATAACTGTAGAATCAGTGATATAAAGCTCAAGTGTTATCATTTATGTTAATTACTCATCACATACTTAGAATGCTGAATTTCACAAATCTTTGGGATTATCAAAATTCAACATAAGAAAAATACAAATAGCAATGATACATTCTATAATGGTATGTGACATCTTGAAAATAACTATTTCAGTATTACCTTTTCATCTCTGTTAAATCCAAGGAGGAAAAACTTGACATTCTTGTTGATTTGGGTATGAAAAATTGTACCGATAATTGCATAGTTTTGAGTCAAATAACTAGGATGTTGTGAATATGTTATATACATAAATATGGCCAACACTAAAGTATTTAAATTCCTCAGGACTCAAAACAGCTTGAGACCAAAAAAAAAATTTTTTTTTTAAATAATTTCAGGTTACATCGGGATAAACCTACTCAATAAGGAGATATAATAATGTACTAATATCTGGTGAAATCTCATATTTTAAATAGGGCTGTTTTTCAAAAGTAAGAAGTTAACTATGAGGGACATCATAATGAAGTTTCATGGCACAACCCAACAGTCACAGAGGCATTGTGTTAAGAGAGACTCTGATATGTAACTTGTAAACAGTATTTTGAAATAAGCTACTTATACTCTCCATTATTTTTTCCTAACGAAAAATATTTAAATGCCTTTAATACACCAAACAACTTGCCTTCACCCAGTCAGAAAGATTTAGATGTCAACAGAAGCAGCCTAGGAATTGGGGGGGAGGGGAGGGGGGAGCGTAAAAACGAGATCATCTAATTTGGAATTAATTTCCTACCTCAGGTGAAAATTCCCTTATCCCCCCATTCAAATAAAATAGTATTCCTTATGTCTCCTCTTCTCTCCCAACACCGAACTAAGAGGAGTAACTCTGATCGTCTCTTTTCATCAACACCTAAGATCCTTTACCGTTCCTTCCTTCCTTCCCTAAGGAAAGGACAGTGGAGGCCAAACAGGCTATAATATAGAATACCCTTAAAAGTGTGGGCCTTTGAGCAGCGCGGCTCTCCGGATCCAGTTACCACCTTTCCCCTTCCCCCAACCCACTTCCCGGGTTTTCTCAGGCTCGGCCTGCTCCCTCCACACCCTACAGCCACACTTCCAGCTGTTGCCACAGCCTCAGGGCTCTCTCTAGAGCTCACACCCCTCCAAGAAGTGCCCCCTTCTCCATCTGCCCCCCAAACCGTGTTCCTCTCCAGACCACCCGCCCGCGAGACGGTCCATCCCAGGGCCCGGGGAGGGGAGGGGAAGGCGACGGAAGCAGGGGGAGACTGCTGCTTCCCCACAGGCAGATTGGCGACCGCAAGGAGGGCCACCCAGGGGTTACCGGGGACATTGAAGTCGCTACTGGAAGAACCCTCCCACCCTGGGCTGAGGTGGGGGATGTCCGGGAGTTCATTTCTGACCTCCTCGCTCTTCAGCACCTCCTTGAACTCCCGCTTGATTCGCTGCACCGCGATGTTGGCCATGTCTCCGCCCGCAGCTGATTCGTACCCGCCTCCTCCGCCACCGCTACGACCACCGCCACCGCCGCCACCTCTTCCACCACCGCCTCCTCCCTCGGCGACTCACACCCGAGCACACGAACGCTGCCACCGCCACCCCGGCCGCCGCGCTCTCCTCAGTGTGGAATCACCTCCGCGCCCGGCCACCAAAATGGCGCCGGATCCGCGCATGCGCAAGACGCTGACCCGGCCGAGCGGCGCAGCCGCTCCCGTTGTAGCCCCATACGCCTCAAACGCTAGCCCGCGCCGCGCCGCGCCGCGCCGCGCCGCGCAGCGCGTCTCTGCCGGAGCTGCGGCCGCGTGGCTCCGCCCTGCCGGCGTCTGGGGCCAGGAGGGTGCGGCTTCCGCGCTGGCCAGCCTTGCCCGGGCCTCTTGGGTCCTCTCCTGTGCCTCCGCCCCTCTTCAGCCTCTGTGGTGTGGTCGTCGCTTCCAGCCGTGGCCTTTGACTGAAGGCTGAGCCCGACCTAACGGGTTCACGCGGCCCCACTCGGCTGTGAGCGCCGTCCTGACTCAGCCAGTCCCAGAACCCACGGGCTTAATGTGCCTGGTTGTGTCTAGTCTATAAAAACACCATTCCAGAACTCGATCTGGCCCATTTGCTGTTAGTATAAGCCCAGAAAATCCACTGCGCTCGTTTTCCTTCTGAAGCCATTGTGGTGGCAGTATTATTACGATCATTCCAGGTACTACAAATCACTGAATTAAGAGTGGTCATTGTTGGGTCCCAGCAGGTGTATTTGAAACAGGTACTCATTGGATATGCCTGAGATGGACTTAGAAGTCAGATGTTGATCTTTGAACTACTTAGATAATTAATCCCGACTTTTAATGGTTTCTAACCATGAGTGTACATCAGAATCCCTGAAGAGCTTCTTAAAAAAAGAAAAAAATTCCTGGACCCCATCCCTAGTGTGGGGGGTGGGCCTAACAATCTGCATGCATCTCTTAACAAGTTCTCGAATGCTGCTGCCCCTGCTACTGATTCAGGGACCACACTAGGAGAACCACTACACTAAAGCATGTGAAAATAGTTTGTATATTAAAGTGAAAAATGGAGAAATACATGCTTCTGGTGTGGAAAGGGCAGCTTCACTTCCGTAAGCCTTGGGCCTACGATGGTGTCTGGCACTAGTAAGCACTCAATAAATATTGAATGAACAAATGAAGATAAGAGTAAAATGTTTTTAAAAAAATTTTTTTTTCAACATTTGTTTTTATTTTTGGGACAGAGAGAGACAGAGCATGAACAGGGGAGGGGCAGAGAAAGAGGGAGACACAGAATCGGAAACAGGCTCCAGGCTCTGAGCCATCAGCCCAGAGCCCGACACGGGGCTCAAACTCACAGACCGCGAGATCGTGACCTGGCTGAAGTCGGACGCTTAACCGACTGCGCCACCCAGGCGCCCCAAGTGTAAAATGTTTTAAGTGGAAAGTAAGTTTGAAAGGCAATTTGAAAGTGGTTGCTAGGGTTTCAGTAAGCAATATGGTTTTGGTGCTGAGAGGTACTTTAAGTAGAACATTCCGAAATAAGTAATAAAGGTTATTTAGGGGTGCCTGGGTGGCTCAATCAGTTGGGCGTCCTCAGGTCATGATCTCCCGGTTCGTGAGTTCGAACCCCGCGTGGGGCTCTGACAGATCAGAGCCTGGAGCCTGCTTCAGATTCTGTGTCTCCCTCTCTCTCTGACCCTACCCTGCTCATGCTCTGTCTCTCTGTGTCTCAAAAGTAAAAAAAAAAATTAAAAAATTTTTTTCTAAACTTAAAAAAAAAGGTTATTTAGAAGTTTTTATTTCATTTCATGAACTCCGTTCACCTAATCAATTAGTAAAGTATCCTAGAACAATATCACAAATACAGTCTTAGCAAAAATTACTAAAGTTATGGCAACAGTAAGGAAATAGCCATTAGCAGTGAATCATTCAAGCGGAGGCACATGGAAAAGAAATTCTTGAACTTCTGCCACACGAACCTAGAGGGGATTTTTGATTCCAGCTCTCTTCCATGCTAGCTATCTTAGCCAACCTTGGTTTCCTCATCTGCAAAATAAGGAAGCTGGACTATATGATGTCTTTGAGGTTTTAAGAGGTCAGAATTCTAAAGCATCATTTGGAAACATTTCCCTGAGTGGACTAACATAAATTATAAAAACCCTTCTAGCAGAGCCCCCTAGTGGTCCTAAGAGGAACCAGCTATACATGTGGGTCATGGTACAATGAGTTATTGGTGTAATGTAAATCATGCAATTTTTATGTGTATTTGTGTTGGTACAGTAAAAGTAATTATTTTGAAGTGTGCAAAAACTGTTTTGAGTACTTTAAATTTATCAGCTTCATTCATTCCCTAATCTTAATCTTGGACTTCAAAGAAACTTGGCAACACTCAAATCACAGAGTGGTCTACTTAGAAGAGTATGGTCATTTCTTTGGGGGAGAGAGGCTAGGTCATTTTTAAATACACATAATCATTGATCCTGATATTCTACTTCTAGAAAATCATTCTACAGTCCTTCCAGAGAATGAGGCAACTGCATATTAACTGATATGAGATAATTCCCAAAGTACATTTTAAGTAAAAAACAAAACAAACAAACAAAAAAAACCCACTGTGCTAAATGCAATGTGGTGTATTGAATTAGATCCTAGAACTGAAAGGACTTAACTAGTGAAATCTAAATAAATTCTGTAACTTAGTTAATAGTATTGTACCAATATTAATTTCTCAGTTTGACATGGTACTGTGGTTATGTAAGACTTAACATTAATAGAAGTAAAGAGTACATAAGCATCTCTGAAACTTTTCTATAAATCTACAATTATTCCAAAAGAAAAAATTTACTTTTATAGTTATTTCTTTATTTTTTGAGAGAGAGATAGAGAGCGAATGGGGGAGGGCTAGAGAGAGAGAGGGAGACAGAGAAGCCCAAGCAGGCTCCGCGCTATCAGTGCAGACCCCAATGTGGGGCTCAAACTCATGATCTGTGAGATCATGATCTGAGCTTAAACCAAGAGTGGAAGACTTAACTGATTGAGTCACCCAGGCACCCCACAAAAAGTTTACTTTTTAAAAAAAAATTTTTAACATTTATTTTTGAGACAGAGAGAGACAGAGCATGAACATGGGAGGGGCAGAGAGAGAGGGAGACACAGAATGTGAAACAGGCTCCAGGCTCTGAGCGGTCAGCACAGAGCCCGACGCGGGGCTCAAACTCACGGACCATGAGATCATGACCTGAGCCGAAGTCGGCCGCTTAGCCGACTGAGCCACCCAGGTGCCCCAAAGTTTACTTTTTAAAAAGCACTATGCAGGATATATTGTGTACAGTATACTACCATGTATGTGAGGGAAGAAATGAATATGCTTGTGTATATAATGTTTGTGAATCCTCAAAATATCACTGGAAAAATGCATAAGAAACTGACAGTATTGGTTATCTCTGAGAAAGCAGCTTAAATGCCTTGGAGAAAGCAAAATGGGAGACTTTCACCATGTAACCTCTTGTATATTTCACCTATTCAAAACTAATTTTTAAAAAATGAGTTTCCAGTAATGCAGATTATAAACTCTTCATGATGTAGTTCTGGTTGGTTACTTCATTAAAAATTAATTAGTTAACCAACTATTTATTGAGTGTCTACTATGTGCCAGGCATGATCTAGGCCCTAAAGGTGTATCAATGAACAAGAAACAGAATACCTCTGGAATTGCAGGAATTACATTTTGTCAGGGATAGGGAGAATTCATCTCAAAGTGTAATCCACAGAAATGTCAGGGCCCCTGAGATGTTTTCAGGAGTCAGTCTGCAATGACCAAACTATAATCTTAGTACAACTAAGGCATTATTTGCCTTATACTGTGTTGACATTTGCACTGATGATATAAAAGCAATAGTAGACAAAAACAATTACTGTACGAGTAATAATTTTATTAATATCACACACTCACTGTTAAAAATACCAGTTTTAGGGGCACCTGGCTAGCTCAGTCGGTGGAGCATGAGACTCTTGATCATGAGTTTGAGCCCTACATTGGGCATGGAACTTACATTGAAAAAAAAATACCAGTTTCACTTTTTAAAAAAGATTTTATTTTATTTGTTAATGTTTATTTAGTTTAGAGAGAGAGAGTGAGCTGGGGAGGGGGTGGGGGGAGGGGAGAGAATCCCAAGCAGGCTCTGTGTGGTCAGCACAGAGCTCAACCTGATGCTTGATTCCATAAACCATAAGATCATGACCTTAGCCAAAATCAACAGTCAGACACTGAACCAACTGAGCCAGCTAGGCACCCCAAGATTTTATTTTTAAGTAATCTCTACACTCAACATGGGGCTTGAACTTACAACCTCAAGAACAAGAGTTTCATGCTTTTCCAACTGAGCCAGCCAGGCACCACCCCCACCCTGTTTTATTTTTTTTTAACCAGTTTCACTTTAGAATGCCTTTGATGAAGCAGCAGAAAGTGTTGATGCTATTAAACTTAAACTTTTGAATACATGCCTTCTTCATATTCTGTGTGATTTATGGGAAGGATAGAGAAAGCACTTCTGCTGCATAAGGCACATGGTAAAGTCTGTGCAATTGGTTTGGTTGTGAACTAAATTAGACACTATTTCCATGGAACACCATTTTTACTTAAAATAATGATTGAGACAAACTATGTTTATCAAGGGTTGGGTATTTGGCAATATTTTATCAAAAATGAACTAGGTAAGCCTGTCACTTCAAGGAACATAACTGGCAGAATTTGTTGCCAATGATAAAAGTTAAACTTTCAACTGAAAATTTGAGCTTTAGAAAATATATCTGCCATTGTGACTTGACAGCTTCCCAATACACTTAAAGATATTTCTTTTTTTTTTAATTAATTTTTTTAACATTTATTTATTTTTGAGACAGAGACAGAGCATGAAGGGGGGAAGGTCAGAGAGAGAGAGACAGATTCTGAAACAGGCTCCAGGCTCTGAGCTGTCAGCACAGAGTGCGACGCAGGGCTCGAACTCACGAACCGGGAGATCATGACCTGAGCTGAAGTCAGACGCTTAACTGACTGAGCCACCCAGGCTCCCCTCTTTTTTTTTTTTTTAAATTAGAAGTCATCTGTTCTTTTTTTTTTTTATGTTTATTTATTTTTGAGAGAGAGAGAGAGAGAGAGAGAGAGAGAGAGAGAGCAAGAGAGGGAGGGGCAGAGAGAGGGACACAGAATCCAAAAGCAGGCTCCAGGCTCTGAGCTGTCAGCACAGAGTCCCACGCGGGACCCGAACTCAAGAACCGTGAGATCATGACCTGTGCCGAAGTCGGACGCCTAATTGTCTGAGCCACCCAGGCGCCCCAAAGATATTTCTGATTAAATTGGTGGTGATTGTAACAAATATGAATGCTTTTAATTGTACAATGAAATGTGTTCGTACTTGGAAGATCCGCATTAAGTCAGTGAACCAATATTTTCCAAATGACCAAGGCATGATGTTACAAAATCATGCATGGGTAAAGCATCCATTCAAGGTTTGAGACAGACCAGTAGATTTAATATAACAGAGTACAAAAAGTTCACTGGTAATATTTCAGATTCCACGTTGCAACTAACCTTTGAGGAAGGACCCCTTGTCTGGATTTAGTGTAGTACTGAAGAATAAGATCCACAAATATCTGAAAAAGTTATTAAAGTATTTCTTCCCTTTCCAACTACATATCTGTGTGAGGTTGGATTTTCTTCATATACTTCAACCAAAACAATATATGCAACATACTGAATGCAAAAGCATATATGAAAATCCAGCTGCATTCTATTAAATCAGGCATTAAAGAGATTTTATCTTAGAAAATATAGCCTATTTCTCACTAAAGATATTTATGTAAGTATGTAATAGGTTTATTATAGTTATTTTAAATATATGTTCCAATAATTTGTTTTAATTTCTTTGTTTTGTTTTATTTTGTTTTAATTTCTAACAAATATTGTTTAGCCCATGTAAATAATGCTGTTTGGAATCCTCAATTTTTTTATTTTTTTGAGAGAGAGTGCATGCTTGTGTGTGCGACATGGGGGTGGGAGTGGGAAGGGAGAGAGAATCTTAAGCAGTCTCCATGCTCAGTGCCGGTGGGGGTGGGAGTTCAACACGGGGCTTGATCCCACAGCCCTGGGATCATGACCTGAGTCAAAATCAAGAGTCAGATGTTCAACCAATTGAGTCATATAGATGCCCCTAGAACCCTCACTATTTTGGGGCACCTGGGTGGCTCAGTTGGTTAGGCGTCTGACTTCAGCTCAGGTCATGATCACACAGCTTGTGAGTTTGAGCCCCGCGTCGGGCTCTGTGCTGACAGCTCAGAGCCTGGAGCCTCTTCAGATTCTGTGTCTTTCTCTCTCTTTCTTCCCCTCCCCCGCTCATGCTATGTCTCTGTCTCTGTCTCTGTCTCTCTCTCTGTCAAAAATAAATAAACATTAAAAAAAAGTAACACCAGCATTCTTCACAGAGCTAGAACAAGCAATCCTAAAATGTGTGTAAAACCAGAAAAGACCCCAAATAGCCAAAGCAATCCTGAAAAAGAAAACTAAAGCAGGAGGCATTACAATTCCGGACTTTAAGCTGTATTACAAAGCTGTTATCATCAAGACAGTATGGTACTGGCACAAAAACAGACACTCAGGTCAGAGAAACAGAATAAAGAAACCAGAAATGGACCCTCAAACGTATGGCCAACTAATTTTTGGCATAGCGGGAAAGAATATCCAATGGAATAAAGATAGTCTCTTCAGCAAATGTCATTGGGAAAACTGGACAGGGACATGCAGAAATATGAACCCAGACCACTTTCTTACACCATACACAAAAATAAACTTAAAATGGAGGAAAGACCTAAATGTAAGACAGGAAGCCATTAAAATCCTAGGGGAGAAAGCAGGCAAAAATCTCTTTGACCTTGGCCACAGCAACTTCTTACTCAACATGTCTCCAGAGGAAAGGGAAACAAAAGCAAAAATGAACTATTGGGACCTGATCAAAATAAAAAGCTTCTGCATAGTGGAGGAAACAATCAGCAAAACTAAAAGGCAACCGACAGAATGGGAGAAGATATTTGCAAATGACATATCAGATAAAGGGTTAGTATCCAAAATCTATAAAGAACTTCTCAAACTCAACACCCAAAAAACAAATAATCCAGTGAAGAAATGGGCAAAAGACATGAATAGACACTTAACCAAAGAAGACATCCAGATGACCAACTGGCACATGAAAAACTGCTCAACATCACTCATCATCAGGGAAATACAAATCAAAATGACAATGAGATATCACCTCACACCTGTCAGAATGGCTAACATTAACAACTCAGGCAACAACCAATGTTGGTGAGGATGCAGAGAAAGAGGATCTCTTTCGCACTGCTGGTAGGAATGCAAACTGGTACAGCCACTCTGGAAAACATCATTGAGGTTCCTCAAAAAACTAAAAATAGAACTACCCTATGACCCAGCAATTGCACTGCTAGGTATTTATCCAAGGGATACAGGTGTGCTGTTTCAAAGGGGCATATGCACTCCAATGTTTATAGCAGCACTATCAACAATACCCGAAGTATGGAAAGAACCCAAATGTCCATTGACAGTTGAATGGATAAAGAAGATGTGGTATATATATATATATATATATATGTATGTATGTAATGGAATATTACTCAGCAATCAAAAAGAAATCTTGCCATTTGCAAGTATGTGGATGGAACTAGAGGGTATTATGCTAAGCGAAATTAGAGAAAGACAAAAATCATATGACTTCACTCATATGAGGACTTTAAGATACAAAACAGATGAACATAAGGGAAAGGAAGCAAAAATAATATAAAAACAGGGAGGGGGACAAAACATAAGAGACTCTTAAATATAGAGAACAAACAGAGGTTACTGAAGGGGTTGTGGGAGGTGGGGATGGGCTAAATGGGTAGGGGCATTAAGGAATCTACTCCTGAAATCATTGTTGCACTATATGCTAACTAACTTGGATATGAATTTAAAAATTAAAATTAAAATTAAAAAAAGTTCCTGTAGGGGCGCCTGGGTGGCGCAGTCGGTTAAGCGTCCGACTTCAGCCAGGTCACGATCTCGCGGTCCGTGAGTTCGAGCCCCGCGTCAGGCTCTGGGCTGATGGCTCGGAGCCTGGAGCCTGTTTCCGATTCTGTGTCTTCCTCTCTCTCTGCCCCTCCCCCGTTCATGCTCTGTCTCTCTCTGTCCCAAAAATAAACGTTGAAAAAATAAATAAATAAATAAATTCCTGTAAAAAAAAAGAATATATAATTTACATAAACTTGTTATATATGTGAAATTTGTAAACTTGGTTTCAGATTAATGGAGTTAATCTAGTAACTCTTCCATTACGTCTAACAGAACAATGTGTTTTGATGTGTTGATTCACGTAAGAAAAAAAAAATGAAGGCATTATAGTGCTTTGCTAACTCCTGATAATAATAGCCAGTCTTCCTTTTTTGTAATTCCTGCTAGTTACTATTACTGCTCTTCAGATTTAAATTTCCTGTTGTTCAGAAGGCAGAACAATTTTTTTCCCTACTGCTCTTTCCTGACCTTGTGTTTGCCAGCTTTTTTCCTTTCTTTCTCTCATCACTGCCTGTTCTACCCAAGCCTCTCATTTAACTTTTTTTTGAAACACCCAGTCATAACTCTGAGGTCATTTTGCCTTTTTTCTTTCACTGAATTCTGCCCTTCCCATCTTGTTAGCTTCTCTCCCCTACCCGCCCCAGCTGGGGTGAGGAGCTCTAGCAGCAAGAGTGGAAAACAGCATTTAGATCCACAGTCGAACTTCTAAACTTAGCCCCAGGCCAGTGGGCACCACAGTATTGATTGTAATGCACACTGTATTTTTCTAAATTTAGAGAATAAAGCATAACTCCCACCATTATGGCTTTCAGGATATCTGCAGCATGGGGTGGAAAGCTGATTTTAATAGAATAGAATATGTTTCCTTGTCTTAAGTTACTGATTTGTTTCCTGTTAGGTGCAGAGGTTCTATAGGTGAGACTTTTTAAGGGAAGGACTTTATCATTTCACTCTTTCCAAGGAATATGCAGCTACAACTGGGACAAGGCTACAGGGCCTTCATACTTCATGTTTAAGACACTATCCACCTTTCCCATAGACTACCCTCTGCTGACCATCTCAATTGTTTTTGCTGAGTTGGTTAATTTCTTTCTGTCCTCTACACCAGAGTCCTTTATTTTAGAGCCTAGAATTTCTGGGGCTCCAGTGAAAAGATCCTAATCCTTTAGAAGCCACTCTTCAAAATCCCCTTCCTTTGGTCACCTCAAAGGCCATGAACTTCCCACTGAATAAAATCCACAACTAGTTCTACCTACTTGATTATGTCAATTATGTCAATTATTTATTATTCATTTAGAATACAGAATTTCATAAATCATATCGGCCTCATTAAGTTGGTCAGATGGTCTTTGTTTGCTTTCTGAAAATCTACTCTCCAACATTCTCTACGCTGTGCCCCCAGAACCTGAAAGTATGATCTATAATATTGTCTTCACATCAATAAGACTTCATTATCTTCTGGATTCCACTTGAATGCGGTCAATGGATGGGAGGCTCTGGCAGGAGATGAGGCCAAGGCTCACCAATGCCGTATTGGCTACCAAAGGCTAAAGTTTCTGTCCAAGAGCTCCCTTTCAGCTATAGCTACTGCTATTGCTCTTCCAGCATTCTGATAATCTTGCTCCCTTTACCCTTTCAAACCTGGAGGTACCATGTGGTCCTTACTGTTAGCCTTTGTCAGCTTCCTGTAACTTTTATAGTATCTTTAACAAACTCTTCTGATAAACCACCTGTTTCCTGCCAAGGCCCTGTCTGATATACCAAGGTATAACCATTATTTCTTACTTTCCTGGATATTGCTGTTATTGAGGAAAGTTGCCACTCTGTCTCTACTGTTCTGTAGCCTCTGCATTAGGATTACTTAGAGGAGGCCAGTGTTCCAACTTTCCCCACCAGGGTGATGACCTAATTCAGAAGGACCAACTGAAAGTGACCACTTCAGGTATTGCTCTATGAATAATAGACAAATATCTTTCCCTTTCTTGGTGCTTCCTGGAGTAGGAATTCATAGCCACTTGCAGATGTCTGTAGCTGAGCATTCAACTGCACCATCCCAGGGAATGGCTCCTTTCCAAGGTGAAGGATCCAGCTTTTAGTGTCTCTTCCGAGAGATTTAGGGGAGCATTATGCAAATGATTCCCCCTGTGCCCTCTGAAGCTAGTGAGCAGCATGACTTAGGCACTCTCAGGAGACCCTACAGAGGCCAGGCTTCTCTGCGTAAGAGAGCTGTAATGAAAAGCATAATCCAAAGTAGCAGGAGGAAGACTTATCATGTGAACATCTCAGCAAAAGCACTGTGCTCAGGATTTGATGCAATTACAAATTACATCTTATCCTTCTTTTTATGATGTCAATGTATTAACAATGTTGTGAATTCTTACACATTTTTAACCTAATAGTATAATACATTTTTAGGTTAACTAACATTATGAAGGTTAGTTTTGTGTTTTTAATTTTCTTTTTTCCCCTCCACCCCAGAAGGTTAATTTTAAATAAAAATAGTTTAGGGGCGCCTGGGTGGTGCAGTCGGTTAAGCGTCCGACTTCAGCCAGGTCACGATCTCGCGGTCCGTGAGTTCGAGCCCGCATCAGGCTCTGCGCTGATGGCTCAGAGCCTGGAGCCTGCTTCCGATTCTGTGTCTCCCTCTCTCTCTGCCCCTCCCCCGTTCATGCTCTGTCTCTCTCTGTCCCAAAAATAAATAAAAAATGTTGAAAAAATTAAATAAAAATAGTTTAAATAGCATAATTTAAAAATTTGATAATTTGGGGCGCCTGGGTGGCACAGTCGGTTAAGCGTCCGACTTCAGCCAGGTCACGATCTCGCGGTCCGTGAGTTCGAGCCCTGCATCGGGCTCTGGGCTGATGGCTCAGAGCCTGGAGCCTGTTTCTGATTCTGTGTCTCCCTCTCTCTCTGCCCCTCCCCCGTTCATGCTCTGTCTCTCTCTGTCCCAAAAATAAATAAACGTTGAAAAAAAATTTTTTTAATTTGATAATTTATTATTCCACAATTTTGTGTATTTGATTAAGAAACATACATTCCCATATTTCCCATCTGAAAAGTGCAGGAAAGCACTTAGATACTACCACAATTAGAGCTTTGAATATGTCTGCAGTAGTAAGTAGTCTAAACACACTTATTGATAAATAATATTATTTTTAAAAAACAATAAAACCTTATTTTCTACAACAGATAATTAGGTTTTTAGATTTCTGTCATTATATAAACCTAAGTACCAAGGGTTTATACCAGGCTCTCACTAGGCTTCCTTACAACACTTCTTCTCAAGCTTTCAATTTTTTCTTATTTTAAAATTTTTTTTTTAATATTCATTTATTTGAGAGAGA
Organism: Prionailurus viverrinus; assembly: GCF_022837055.1. Classification (NCBI taxonomy): domain Eukaryota; kingdom Metazoa; phylum Chordata; class Mammalia; order Carnivora; family Felidae; genus Prionailurus; species Prionailurus viverrinus. Next base: position 173,140,189 of record NC_062564.1, read on the forward strand.
GAGAGAGAGGGTACGTGCAAGTTAAGGAGGGGCAGAGAGAGAGGGAGACACAGAATTCAAAGCAGGCTGCAAGCTCTGAGCTATCAGCATAGAGTCCAACACTGGTCTCGAACCCAAAAACCACGAGATCATGACCTGAGCCGAAGTCAGATATTTAATCAACTAGCCACCCAGGTGCCCCAAGCCTTTTATTTTTTATTTTTAAAAGTTGTGGTAAAATATGCATAACATAAAATTTACCATTTTAGCCATTTTTAAGTGTAGAGTTCAAGGCATTATCTTCACATTGTTGTGTAACCATCACCACCTGGAATTTTTTCATCATCCCAAACTGAAACTCTGTATTTCTCATTCTTCCTTCCTTTCAGCCTCTGGTATCCACTATTCTACTTTCTGTCTCTGTGAAGTTCACTATTCTAAGTACTCAAGTAAATGGAATCCTACAATGTTTGTCCTTTTGTATCTCGCTTATTTCATTTGTAATGTTTCCAAGGTTCATCTGTAGCATGTGTCAAAATTTCCTTCCTTTTTAAGACTGAATAATATTCCATTGTATATATATGGCACATTTTGTTTATTCATCATCTATCTATGGACACTTCAGTTGTTTTCATCTTTTGGCTGCCGCTAGGAACATATGTGTGCAAATTATCTCTTTGACCCTGCTTCAATTATTTTGTGAGTCTGTACCTGGATGTAAAATTACTGGGCTACTTGGTAATCCATATTTAATTTTTTAACTTTTTTTTAAAGTAATATATAAGTATATATATACTTACATATATAATATATACTTTTAAAGTATATATTATATATATACAAAGTATATAAAGTATATAATATATACTTTATATATAATATATATTTATATATAAAGTATATAAAGTATAAAATATATAAAGTATATATTATATATATATATACAAAGTATATATATATAATATATATATATTTTATATATACAAAGTATATATATATAATATAAAGTATATATATATAATATATACTTTGTATATATATAATATATACTTTAAAGTATATATATAAAGTATATATTATATATACTATAGTATATATATACTTTAAAGTATATATTATATATATACTTTAAAAGCATATATTATAATATATATACTTTAAAAGCATATATATATTATATATAAAAGCATATATATAAAAGCATATATATATTATATATATACTTTAAAAGCATATATATATAAAGTATATAAAGTATAAAATATATAAAGTATATATTATATATATATACAAAGTATATATATAAAATAAAGTATATATATATATATACTTTGTATATATATATATATATACTTTAAAGTATATATATATATATATATATACAAGGTATATATATATATATACTTTAAAGTATAAAGTATATATTATATATATATACTTTAAAAGCATATATTATATATATATTATATATACTTTTAAAGTATATATATATTACTTATATATACTTTATATATATATAAGTAATATATATATACTTATAAAGTATATATATATTCTATATATATTATATATATTATATATATAATATATATATACTTTTAAAGTATATATATAATATATATATAATATATATAATATATATATATATACTTTTAAAGTATATATATATATAATATATATATTCAGGCCCAATGTGAGGCCTGAACCCACAACCCCAAGATCAAGAGTCACATGCTCTACTAACTGAGTCAGTCAGGTGCCCTATCCATATTTAATTAAAAAAAATTTTTTTTTGGGGAGGCTCCGACAGAGAGACAGAGAGAGAGAGAGCATGAGCAGGGGAAGGGGCAGAGAGAGAGCGAGACACAGAATCCGAAGCAGGCTCCAGGTTCTGAGCCGTCAGCACAGAGCCCAACGCAGGGTGTGAGATCATGACCTGAGCTGAAGTCGGATGCTCAGCCTACTGAGCCACCCAGGCGCCCCGTATTTTTTTTTTTTTAAAAAGGCACTTTTAATTTTTATTTTTAATTTATTTTGAGAGAGAGAGAGCACAGTGGGGGAGAGAGAATCCCAAGAACACTCCATGCTGTCAGCACAGAACCCAATGTGGGGTTCAATGTGGGGCTCAATCCCATGAACCATGAGATCATGAACTGAGCTGAGATCAAGAATCAGACACTTAACTGACTGAGCCACCCAGGTGCCCCCATATTTAATTAATTAATGTATTTGTTTATTTAAAAAATTTTTAAATATTTATTTATTTTTGAGAGAGACAGAGACAGAATGTGAGTGGGTTAGGGGCAGAGAGAGAGAGGGAGACACAGAATCCAAAGCAGGCTCCAGGCTCTGAGCTATCAGCACAGAGCCCCACGCAGGGCTCGAACTCACGAGCTGTGAGATCATGACCTGAGCCGAAGTTGGACTCTCAACCAACTGAGCCACCCAGGTGTCCCCCCAACACACTTAATTTTTAAAGGAACTACCACAAAATTATTCACAGCAGCTGCACCATTTTACATTCCCACCAGCAGTGCACAGGGTTCCAATTTCTCAACATCCTTGCCAACATTTCTTACTTTGTTTCTTTGTTCATAACCATCATGACAGCTGTGAGGTGGTATCTCATTGTGCTTTTTATATGCACTTCTCTAATGATTAGTTATGTCAAGCATCTTTTTATGTGCTTATTGGCCATTTGTATACCTTCTTTGAAGAAATATCTATTTAAGTCCTTTGCTTATTTTTTAATAATATTTTATTTTTTGGGGCGCCTGGGTGGCGCAGTCGGTTAAGCATCCGACTTCAGCCAGGTCACAATCTCGCGGTCCGTGAGTTCGAGCCCCGTGTCAGGCTCTGGGCTGATGGCTCAGAGCCTGGAGCCTGCTTCCGATTCTGTGTCTCCCTCTCTCTCTGCCCCTCCCCCGTTCATGCTCTGTCTCTCTCTGTCCCAAAAATAAATAAACGTTGAAAAAAAAATTAAAAAAAAATAATATTTTATTTTTCTTTAAGTAATCTCTGTAACCACCATGGGGCTTGAACCCACAACCCAGAGATCAAGAATTTCATGCTTCTCTGACTGAGCCAGCCAGGCACCCCAGTCTTTTGCTTATTTTTTTTAATGTTTATTTACTTATCTACAGAGAAAGAGAGAGAGATGGGGTTGGGAAGGGGCAGAGAGAGAGGGAGAGAGAATCCTAAGTAAACTCAATGTTCAGCATGGATCTTGATGTGGGGCTTGATACTACAATCAGCAAGATCATGACCTAAGCCAATATCAAGAGTTGAGTGCTCAACTGAATGAGCCACCCAGGCTCCCCTCTTTTGCTTGTTTTTAAATCAGGTTGTTTGTTTTGTTTTTGTTGAGTTGTAGGGAGTATTTATTTTAAAAAGTTCTTCTAAGACTTTTATAGGTTTAACTGTTACTTTTAAAAAAATTTTTTTAAATCTTTATTTTTGAGAGAGAGACAGAGCGTGAGCAGGGGAGGAGCAGAGAGAGAGGGAGATACAGAATCTGAAATCAGGCTCCAGGCCTTAAGCTGTCAGCACAGAGCCCGACGCAGGGCTTGAACTCATGAACCGTGAGAAAAAACTCCCTGAGCCGAAGTCGGACGCCTAACCGACTGAGCCACCCATGTGCCCCTAGCTGTTACTTTTAGGTCTTTGCTCCATTTTAAGTTAATCTTTGAATATGGTATAAGGTAAGGTCCCACTACATTATTTTGCATGTGGATGTCAGTTTTCACAGCATGATTTGTTGAAAAGATGGTCTTTTCCCCAATAAATGGTCTTGGCCCTTGTTGAAAATTATTTGACCATATATGTGAGGGATCATCTCAAGCTTTTAACTGCAGAGGATTATTCTTCTCTTTCTTCCCAAGCAAAGCTTACCTTTGAATAAAAGCCACTATTATCACCATTTATGAGTATACAAGTAACTATATTAGATGTTAGAGATACATAGAGGAATAATATATGGACTCTACTCATGAAACTACCAATTTATTGGGGGAAGTAGAATATCTCATTAAAATACATACAAATACAAGATAGCATATGGTAGTTTAAAAATAAGTGCCACCTTATTGCTCAGTCAGTAAAGTATGTGACTCTTGATCTCAGGGTTCTAAGTTTGAGCCTCATGTTAAGTGTAGAGGTTACTTAAATATAAAATCTTGGGGCACGTGGGTAGCTCAGCCAGTTAAGTGTCCAACTCTTGATTTCAGCTTAGCTCATGATCTCACAGTTCATGAGATTGAGCCCTTCATCGGACTCTGCACTGACATTGTGGAGCCCACTTAGAATTTTCTCTCTCCCTCTCTCTCTGCCCCTCTCCACTTTCTTTCTCTCTCTCTCTCTCAAAATAAATACATAAACATTAAAGACAGAGAGAGAGGGGCGCCTGGGTGGTGCAGTCGGTTAAGCGTCCGACTTCAGCCAGGTCATGATCTCGCGGTCCGTGAGTTCAAGCCCCGCGTCAGGCTCTGGGCTGATGGCTCAGAGCCTGGAGCCTGTTTCCGATTCTGTCTCCCTCTCTCTCTGCCCCTCCCCCGTTCATGCTCTGTCTCTCTCTGTCCCAAAAATAAATAAAACGTGGAAAAAAAAAAAAAGAATGAATTGGTGAGGGGCGTCTGGGTGGCTCAGTCGGTTAAGTGTCCGACTACAGCTCAGGTCATGATCTTGTGGTCCGTGGATTCGAGCCCCACATCAGACTCTGTGATGACAGCTTGGAGCCTGGAGCCTGCTTCCGATTCTGTGTCTCCCTCTCTCTCTGTTCTTCCTCCCCACTCATGCTCTGTCTCTCTCTCTCAAAGATAAATTAACACCAACCCCCCTCCTCTGAAAATTAAAAATTTCCCTTAAAAAAATAAAATAAAATGGGGCACCTAGGTGACTCAGTCAGTTAAGCATCCAACTCTTGATTTTGGCTCAGGTCATGATCTCAGCGTTCATGGGTTCAAGCCCTGAGTTGGGCTCTGAGCTGACAGCACGAAGCCTGCTTGAGATTCTCTCTGCTCCTCTGCCGCTCTCTCTCTTAAAATAAATAAATAAACTTAAAAAAAAAAAAAACCTTAAAGGGGCACCTGGGTGGCTTGGTCAGTTAAGCATCCGACTTCGGCTCAGGTCATGATCTCACGGTCCGTGAGTTCGAGTCCCGCGTCGGGCTCTGTGCTGACAGCTCAGAGCCTGGAGCTTGTTTCAGATTTTGTGTCTCCCTCTCTCTCTGCTCCTCCTCTGTTCATGCTCTGTCTCTCTCTGTCACAAAAATAAATAAACGTTAAAAAAAAATTAAAAAAAAAAACCTTAAAATTTTAAGACACAATTAAATAAAAATAAGTGGCACAGAAATTACACGTGTTGGGAGTTCAGAGGCTGTGGTTTTAGGAATTAATTTTAAATATTAAGATACCAATCAGTATATACACAAAAGTTCATAGTAACATTATTCATAATGGCCCCAATATGGGAACAGTGCAAATGTCCATCAACTGATGAATGGATAAACAATATGTGGTGTATCTATACAATGGAATATTATTGACCAATTAAAAGAAATGAAGTACTGACACGTATTACAACATGGATGAACTTTAAAAACATCATGCTAAGTGAAATAAACTAGTTACAAAGGGCCATATATTGTGTTATTCAATTTATATGAAATATTGAGAAGAGAGAAATTTATACAAGCAGAAAATAAATTACTGGTTGCCTAGGCCTGGAGGGGAGAGGTGGGAGCAAGGAGGGAGGAATGGAAAGTAACTGCAAATGGGCATGTAATTAAGAATTTCTTTTTGGGATGATGAGAATGTTCTGAAATGGATTATGATGATGATTGCACAACTCTATGACTATACTAAGAACAATGGAGTCGTTCACATTAAACAGGTAGATTGTATGGTATATAAATTATATATCAATAAAGGTGTTATTTTAAAAAACAAATAGCCTCACCAGCCTCATCACTCCTAAATAAATGTAAATTTGAGGGTACTTGGGTGGCTTAGTCAGTTGAACATCTGACTCTTGATTTCAGCTCAGTTCACCATGATCCCAGGGTCATGGGATCAAGCCTTCTGTCAGTCTCCACACTCATGGAGCCTGCTTAAGATTCTCTCTCTCCCTCTGTCCCTCTCCCTCGCTCATGCTCTCTCTCTCCAAAATAAAAACAAAAATTTTAATGTAAATTTTATTGTATACAAACTGCACCTCAGTAAAGCAGTTATTTAAAAAGAAATAAAAGATACATTGGTGGGGCGCCTGGGTGGCTCAGTTGGCTGAGCATCCTACTTCGGCTCAGGTCATGATCTCACAGCTCATGAGTTCGAGCCCCACATTGGGCTCTGTGCTGATGACTCAGAGCCTAGATCTTGCTTCAGATTCTGTTTCTCCTGGTCTTTGTGCTCCTCCCCAGCTCTCGCTGGGTCTCTCTCTGTCTCTTGAAAATAAATAAACATTAAAAAAAAAAAAAAAAGACACTAATTTGTAATCCAAAAGGAACTACTGTTTGGATCAAATGACCTGTTTCTCTTAAGTTTGTAGAATCCTATCTGATGCCATGCAAAAGAGTGTGAGTTTTTATATCTGAGGCATTAGGGAATTATTGAAGGTTTTTTATTAAGGTAGTGATATATGGAAACTGAATTTTAGAAAGATTGATACTGGCAGCTCTCAGTAACCTGAAATGAAATGGAGAGGAACTGGAAGGGGGAAGACTACTTAGGTTAGGCTATTCTAAAACAGTGGTTCACAGTAGCATCAACATCACCTGGGAACTTGTTAGAAATGCAAATTCTTGGCGTTCATCCCGGAGCTACTGAATCAGAAACTGTGAATTCGAGTTTAGCAATCTATGTTTTAATAAATCCTCCAGATGATTCTGGGACAGGGAAACATTTGAGAACCACTACTCCAGAAATAACAAGTATTTGAGAATTTTTTAAAATTAATTTATTTATTTTGAGAGAGACAGAGACAGTGTATATGGGGGAGGAGCAGAGAGAGAGAGAAAGAGAGAGAGGGAGAGAGAGAATCCCGAGCAGGCTCTGTGCTACTAGCACAGAGCCCTAATGTGGGGATCAAACCCACAAACTGCGAGATCATGACCTGAGCCGAAGTCAGACACTCAACCAACTGAGCCATCCAGGTGCCCCTATAAACCTTAAGAAATAATGCAAAGGATATTTTGTCCATCGAGGATAACAAATGTGCCACACTAGTGCAAAATGTTAATAGTAGAAGAAACTGTGAGGGATGGAGAAAGTGTAATATGGGAACTCTCAGTAGTATTTACTGAATTTTCTCTAAACCTGTTCTAAACAGTTCTCATGAACTTTAAGATCATGACCTGAGCCAAAATCAAGAGTTGGATGCTTAACCAACTAAGCCACCCAGACATCCTGATACATCATTATTAACTGAAGTCCATAGTTCACATTAGAGTTTACTCTGTGTGTATATGGGGTTTTGTGTGTACGGGCTTTGACAAATGCACAATATCATGTATCCACCATTACAGTATCATACAGAGGAGTTTTACTGCCTAAAAAATCCTCTGTAGTGTACCTATTAATCCCTCTTCCACCTCTTTCTCCTACCCCTGGTAACCACTGATCTTTTCACTGTCTCCTTTTCACTGTTTCCATGTTGTCATGTAGTTGGAATCACTCAGTATGTATCCTTTACAAACTGACTTCTTTCATTGAACAATATGTATTTAAGATTCCTCTGTGGCTTTTCCTGGCTTGATAACTATCTCCTTTTTAAAATTAAAAAAATTTTTTTTAAATGTTTACCTATTTTGAGAGAGAGAGAGAGAGAGAGAGCACAAGTCTGGGAGGAACAGACAGAGAGGGAGAGAATCCCAAGCAGGCTCCATGCTGTCAGCACAGAGCCTGTTGTGGGGCTCGATCCCACAAACCGTGAGATCATGACCTGAGCTGAAATCAAGAATTGGATCCTTAACTGATTGAGCCTTCCAGGCACCCCAGATAGCTATCTCCTTTTAATCACTGAATAGCATTCCATTGTGTGGATGTACCATAGTTTATCCATTCACCTCCTAAAGAACATCTTGGTTGCTTCTCGTTTGGGGCAATTATGAATAAAACTTCTATAAACATTCACCTGCAGATTTTTATGTGGACATAAGTTTTCAGCTGTGTTGGGTAAATACCTAAGAGACTAATCACTAGGTTATATCCTAAGTATATGGTTAGACTATGTTTGGGTTTTTTTTGTTGTTGTTTGTTTTTTTAAGTTTAGTTATTTATTTTGAGAGGGGGGATGAGACACAGAGAGAGAGGGAGAGAGAGGATCCCACGAAGGCTCCGATCTGTTAGCGCAGGGCCTGATGTGAGGCTTGATCTCACAAACCATGAGATCATGACCCAAGCTGAAATCAAGAGTCAGACTCTTAACCAACTGAGCCACCCAGGTGCCCCTGTTTTTCTTCTTCATACTATGTTGGCTCTTCTGAGCTTCAACATTTCTTAGAGCATTTTAAAATAAGCTGCCCAAGGATCATCTGACTCAGAAATTGTAACTCTGACCATTAATTGATTAGGGACCAGATTTTTTACTGTAATAGTTGAACTGAATGCATAGGAATGAATAGGGTGCAATGATTTTTTTTTCTGTTGGTAGTGAGGATAAGCCCAAGATTATATTTTATTGTCCTTTAGCACACTGACCATTTTTGCATCTAATTTAGTGATCTTATTTCAGCATTCCATTTTCCACTAGCTATATGTTTCTAGTTCTCCTTTTCCTTTGTTTTTAAAGGTTTTATTTTATTTTTTTAATGTTTATTTATTTTGAGAGAGAAGGTACAAGTGGAGGAGGGGCAGAGAGAGAATCCCAAGCAGGCCCCTCGCTGTCAACACAAAACCTGACACAGGACTCAAGCTCATGAACCATGAGATTATGACCTGAGCCACAGTTAGATGCTTAACCAACTGAGCCACCCAGGCACCCCAGATTTTTTTTTTAAGTAATCTCTACACTCACGTCCTGAGATCAAGAGTCGCACACTCTACTAACTGAGCCAGCCAGGAACCCCTACTTCTCCTTTTCTGAAACAGCTCAGAATTTAACTGATTTTCTCATTAATGAATTAAACAAAACTTTGACATGAGTTCACTATGTATTTGGATAGTAATTTAAAAAATCAATTTCAGAATTGTGTTTTCACAAGATAAAACTAAAATAATTATCTAGCAATAAACACTATAATTACATAACACATTAAGAAAAACCATGAAATTTTATTGAGAAGACAAAAAAACACACATTTCTTTTTTAGAAGACTCAAATTTCTAATGATTTTCCCATCTTATCCCATAAATTATTAATAACTTAGTAATTATTCCCAAAATAATTTATAAATTTAATGCTATTCCAACTAAAATTCTAAGGGGACTTTTTTTTCTCAGCTGAACCATTTCATCCTAAATCTAAGAATCTTTGGAAGAGAAAGACACTACTAGGTATTAAAATATACTTTAAAGCTGTTGAGAATCAAAACATTTTTCTGAATAGGTAGTACAGATAGAATGGACTGATTCAACAGTTCATAAAGATTTGGGATGCAGTACATGTGGCATTTCAAATTGGTAGAGAAATAATGAACTATTTAATAAATAGTGTCAGGATAATTTGGGGGAAAAATGCTACCTTCTATCCCACAACAATGCACCATGAACAACAGCTATGTCATTCTATTTTCTGCTTCCCAGCCATGCAATGTTACCTATTTTCATGCTTTCATGCCTTTGTGTACGCTGTTCTCTCTGCTTGGAATTCCTTCTTTACCTCATCCATTTACTGAAATACTATTCTTTCCAGATCCAAATTAAACATCTGTGAAGCTTTCCTTCTTTCTCCAAACAAACTTATGTCTTCTTTTGTGCAGCCGCCATATCTACCACATATATCTACTATTGCACTCATAATGTTCTATTATGATTATTTATTTAAATTTCTATGCCTTTTACTAGACTGTAATCATCTTATGGCCAGGGACCATGTCTTTTTAATGTTGTATCTTTATATCTAGTACAAGGTGATTCATAATTGGTGCTCAATAAATATTTTTTGAATTAATGAATAAAATTAAATGTGATGATACTTTGACCAAAATGGAGCGATCAATCAATAAATAGTTGTCAGAAGCCCATGTGGTGGTCACGAGCATGGGTTCAAACCAGACTGCTTCAGTTTGAATCTCATATCCCCATTTACTAGTTGGGTGATCTTGGGCAAATGACTTAACCTCTCTGTACTCACTTTCCCCATCTGAAATGGCTATAATAGTAGTTACCTCCTCAGATTGATGGAGGTATTTAAAAGTTAGAGGATTTTAAAAGTTAGCATAGACTTCTACATCCAGGAAGAAATGGAATAGATGTACTTTTCCCTATTCCTTCCACTGAGTGCAACTAAAATTGCTGGATATATGGAGAGAAGAAAGTTGACCAGTTAATGATGTTAGGACCCAAGGAATAACATGGTGCTGAGTTCCCAGGTTTTCTTTTCACTGCATATATTCTAGACTGGATATTAGAAAAACCAGCACCTTGGAGCTACCAATGGACACTGATTTAAAAAAGAATGTCCCAGGAAAAGCCTGTTCTCTCTAGCCAAAGGACCAGGAAAGGAATAGTTTGCTAGACAAAACAACCTTTAAACAGTAACTGCTCTAACATTATACAAACATCACAGAAAACAACCTGTGGCTCCACCCACACAATCACCAGCAAAGGCCCTGTAGGGAGCCTTTCCACTTTTTCCAGTCATCCCAATGAGTCATCCCAATCCCCCTACCTGGGTAAGTGTCAGAGAAAGCCAAGTGAAGAGCTATGACTTTCATCTCTGCTTGGTGGTTAAGAGCATAGGATTCCCTGTGATGTCAGTGGAGACCATATGGGGAACCTGGACTTCTATCTTCACCCACAACACTCCTTCTCCTTGTCACTGGTGTCAGGATAGGCCTAATAGAGTCAGGACTTTCACCACTTGTCAGTGGTACCAATGCCATAAATACCTCCATGGTGTCAGCGGAGGCCACATAGGGAGCCAGAACTCCTGCCCCTACTCAACAGTAATCAAATGCCCCTTCCTCCACCCATGGTATCATAGAAGAGAACTAACACTTTCACTCTTACCTGGCAATAATGAGGTAGCACACCTCTTTACCCATCAGAGTGGAGGAGGCCTGCTAAAACACAAGATCTAAATAAGATCTGGAGTCCGGGCGCCTGGGTGGCTCAGTCAGTTAAGCGTCCTACTCTTGATTTTGGCTCAAGTCACAATCTCCTGATTAGTGGGTTTGAGCCTCATGTCTGGGTCTGCGGTCACAGCATGGAGCCTACTTGGGATTCTCTGTCTCCCTCTCTCTGTACCCCTCCCCCACTCACGTACATACATGTGCACACTCTCTCTCAACAAAAAACAAACATTTAAAAAATAAATGAGATCTGGAGTCTTATACCACCCAAAATATAGGTTTCAATAAAAAATCATTCATAACAAAACCCAAGATGATCTCAAAAGGAATGAAAAAAAGATAACAGATGCAAAAAAAAAAAAAAAACCAAAAAACAAACAGATGCCAACACCAAAATGACACAGATGTTAAGATTATTTTATAAGGATTGCAAAGTAGATGTCATAAATATCTTTCAATAAGCAATTATGAGCATGCTTAAAAAAAAGAAAAAATAGACAGTTTTGCAAAGAAACAAAGTCTTAGGAAAGAAATAAGATATATAAGGAACAAAATGGAAATTTAGAGTTAGAATATTTAATAACCAAAATAAAAATCTTAATGGATGGGTTCAAAAGAATAACGGAGAGGACAGAAGAAAGAATCAGTGAACTTAAAGATAGAAGAACAGAAATTACCACTCTGAACAATGAGAAAAAATTGATTTTTAGAAAAATGAACAGAATCTTGAGGACTATGACAAAAAGTCTAATAGTCGTATCTACAGAGTCCTGGACAGAGAGGAAGAACAGGGCTGAAAAAGTATTTGAAGAAATAGTAACTGTAAAGTTCCCAAATTTGGCAAAACAAACAAGCAAACAGACCAAAAGACTCATAAACAATGCAAGAAACTGACTGAACTCCAAACAGGATAAACTTAAAGAATTTCATGTCAAGGCACTTCATAGTAAACTTTTAAAAACTGAAGACACAGGAAAATTTTGAAAACACTCAGAGAAATTAAATATTACCTATAGGGAGAAAACAATTGAAATATTAGCAGACTTCTCATCAGAAACCACAGAGGCCAGAAGGAAATGGCACAACATTTTTGGAGTTGTGAAAGAGAACTGTCAACCCAGAACTCTATCCAGAGACAATATCCTTCAGAAGTGAAGAATCAATCAAAACATTCACAGATGAAGGAAAACTAAAAGAATATGACACCAGATTCACCAAATTAGACCTACATCAAAAGAGTGGCTAAAGTAAGTTCTCTTCTAAACAGAAAGGAAATGATAAAGAATCTTGTAACATCATGCAAGGAGAAAGAACACAGAGCAAAAATATAGGTAAATACAATAGACTTTCTTTGTCTCGGGTTTTCTATGTTTGGCCGTTGAAACAAAAATTATAATACTGGGGCGCCTGGGTGGCGCAGTCGGTTAAGCGTCCGACTTCAGCCAGGTCACGATCTCGCGGTCCGGGAGTTCGAGCCCCGCGTCGGGCTCTGGGCTGATGGCTCAGAGCCTGGAGCCTGTTTCCGATTCTGTGTCCCCCTGTCTCTCTGCCCCTCCCCCGTTCATGCTCTGTCTCTCTCTGTCCCAAAAATAAATAAAAAACGTTGAAAAAAAAATTAAAAAAAAAATTATAACACTGTCTAATGTGGTTCTCAATGTATGTAGAAGAAATATTTAAAACAATTATTTTACAAATTCAGGAGAATAAAGGGGCATAAAAGGAGTAAGGTAAAATGTCAACACCAGTGAATTTGATTGTAGTAGTGGTTACACAAATCTACCCATGTAAGAAAGTGACATAGAATTATACACACACCTTGTACTGATGTCAAATTCCTGGTTTTGTTATTGTGCTATAATTATGTGAGAGGTAACCATTGGGGGAAATTCAATTTTACATTAACACATATTAAGTTACTTTTTATATCAGCCTTTTTAGATCTTCTGGATTCTTCATTTTGTCATTAAGCTTGTCGTCTATGAATCACCACCCATTTTGTATTAACTACAAATTTGATTAGCATGTGTCCAATATGCTCCTTTATGTTAAGTGGCTCATGAAAATATTTAACAGGATAGAGCCATAGAGGTCTTTAACAAACGACTAGAAACTTCTATTTCACCTTTGTATAAATTGTTCCAATTTCTAATAAACTGTACTATCATCCAGCCCTCCTTGTCCATGAAGATTTGTCAAATGCCTTGACAAAATAAGGATCTACAAGGTCCATACCATTTTCTTGCTCTCTACAGAAGTGAGAGTAGTGATGAATAATAATGCCTACTCATTATTGAGTGATGAGGCCAAATTTTTAAAAAAATTTTTAATGTTTATTTTTGAGAGAGAGAGAGAGACAGAATGTGAGCAGGGGAGGGGCAGAAAGAAAGGGAGACACAGAATCCAGAGCAGTCTCCAGGCTTCGAGCTGTCAGCATAGAGCCCGATGTGGGGCTTGAACTCACAAACTGCAAGATCATGACCTGAGCTGAAGTCAGATGCATAACTGACCGAGCCACCCAAGTGTCCCCCAAATCTTTTTCATATATAACTTTTAATTTAGTCCTTTCAAAAGTTTCTGATATAGATAGTATTATTTTAATTTTTGATGTGATAGAATTCAGGCTCCCTAGGGTACATGTAAGTGTGGTCTGGTTTAGGCTAACTACATATTCATTTTTCTAAATACTGGTATTTTACCGACTGGTAGGAAGCAGAAGCATACCTGGAGAAGCTGTGGAGACAGTAGTGGGTTTTTTTTAATTTTGTTTGTTTTTTGTTTGTTTGCTTTGAGGGAGTTAGAAGTGAAAAAGATAGTGTAGATTCTCAAGGGGAAGGTTTTTTTTTTAAGAATTTGTCTTTTTTAAAATGCTTATTTATTTATTTTGAGAGAGAGAGAGAGAGGGAGGGAGGGAGGGAGAGAGAATCCAAAGCAGGCCCCATGCTGTCAGCACAGAACCTGATGTGGGGTTTGATCCCATGAACTGTGAAATCATGACCTGAGCCGATATAAAGAGTCAGATGCATAATTGATTGAGCCATTCAGGTACCCCTCAAGAGGAAGAATTTTAGGGAAAGAGGTTAGAAAAGGGATTTTTTTTTAATGTTTTTATTTTATTTTTGAGAGAAAGAGAGAGAGTGCAAGCAGGGGAGGGGCAGAGAGAGGAGGAGACACAGGATCCAAAGTAGGCTCCAGGCTCTGAGCTGCCAGTGTTGCAGCTCTGAGCTGCCTGATGTAGGGCTTGAACTCACAGAGGGTGAGATCATGACCTGAGCTGAAGTTCGACGCTTAACCAACTGAACCACCAGGTGCCCCTAGATAAGGGGATTTTTAAGAAGCTTTGCTGTGTCATGTATAACATAATACCCATTATTTATCAATACTTTCAAAGTTTGAATCATTGTTGTTTTGTAATAAGACCCCATGTGTGAGATTCATCTCAAGTAAGTCCCTGGGTAAGAGCATAGCTAGCCTGAAGAAGCTCGGCCACATTTGGGTTACAAGACAGGCTCCAAGAGTCTGAGTGTCCAAGTCTCACTTTTGGCCTGGGAATGGAATTCAGTCTCATCCCACTTGGAGTTCTGCCTTCTTCCCTTGTATCACCCTGGAGGGGTCAGACTGGGGAGAGTAGGGACCCTATTAGAAAGGTAGAACACTTCATTTAGATCCACTTATTTTTTAGTGAATTCATGCTGTGCCTTATTTTCACCACTTTTTTAGAGATTCACAAACCATTTGTCTAATTTTCCATTCCAGAATTTCGCCAAGGAAAAAATGTGTTCACAGGCTTATAGTTTCTTCTTTTAGAAAATGAGGACATTTGTCCATCTCAAGTCTTCTGGCTCCTCTCCGATTCCCAACAAAGTTACCACCACATTTCAAATTCTGGCACTGAACCAGAGAGGTGAAGTTGCAGTAAATGGCTGGATGCTTTCTTACATCTTCACCTGCCTTGGAATAAAATTCTGTCTTTCACATGTAGCTCTTACCTTTCCTAATCTGGGGATAATTCTTTGTGATGGAAAATGTAAGCCAAGTAGAAGCCGATGAATTCTGCTTTGTCCTCTGTCATCTGTTATCATTACACCTTCTGTTCCTTGTTCTTCTTGCTGAGGACGTCAATTTTCCTGACACTGCCTTTATGTATTGGTGCTGTTGAACACTATTATTACAAGGTAGTATTTTTAGATTAATTTATTAAAATACATCATAGACAGTTTAGTACAAAACCTTGCTTTAAAAATTATTTTGCCTAGGGGCGCCTGGGTGGCGCAGTCGGTTAAGCGTCCGACTTCAGCCAGGTCACGATCTCGCGGTCCGGGAGTTTGAGCCCCGCGTCGGGCTCTGGGCTGATGGCTCAGAGCCTGGAGCCTGTTTCTGATTCTGTGTCTCCCTCTCTCTCTGCCCCTCCCCCGTTCATGCTCTGTCTCTCTCTGTCCCCCCAAAAAATGGATGGGCGTTGAAAAAAAAAATTAAAAAAAAAAAAAAAAGGATTCTCTCTCTCCCTCTCCTTCTGCAAAAAAAAAAAAAAATTATTTTGCCTATTTCAAAGCATTTTAGAGCTGTTCTGCTACATAAACATAATAACTATAAAGTATCCTATTTACAACGTTTCTTCTAAAATGTAGAGTTTCAGGCAGTAATTCAACAGCTTTATTGTTAAAATGAAGACCTTTTTTCCCCCAGCTTCACTGGCATATAACTGACATATAACATTGCATAAGTTTAAGGTGTACAAACACTTATATATTGCAAAATGATTGCCACCGAAGAATTAGCTAACACCTCCATCCTGTCACTTAATTACCATTTCTTTTTTGTGGTGAGGACATTTAAGATCTACTCTCTTAACTCTCAAGCATATAATATGGTATTATTGACTATAATCACCATTCTGTACATCAGCCCCCTAGAACTGGACAATCTTATAACTGGAAGTTTGTACCTTTGACCAATATTTCCCCGCTTCCTCCTCCACCCAACCCCCAGCCCCTAGCAACCACCACTTTATTCCCTGTTTCTTTGAGTTCAGCTTTTTTAGATTACTATGGAGGACCTTTTAAATGGTAGAAATAGAAATTGAGTCCCATCTCTCAGAAAGTACAAAATGATAATGCAGGAAAAAGACAACAATAGAAATTTTGTTGATACCATTTTCCCTCTTCCAAGTTATTCATTCCCTCTGGGGAGGTGAACTAGCCTTATGTTTTAATACTTGACTTGAATTTCCATAGATATTTTATTAAAAAAAAAGACATTTGCCATCATTTTGTATTTCTTCAAATAGCTAGCAAGAAACCTTTTCTTTCAAAGTAAGTGGTTAAAATTCTACATTCAGTTGCTTCATTTCTGTGTTTTCAAACTTCAAAAGAAGTGACTCAGAGCTGACTCTTTGGGTGGGCATCTTAGAATTCAGCCACACAAAGTTTATGCTTGGCATTTTCAGTATTTCATATTTTCTCTGCCCTTCCTAAATTCTCTTATAGCAGCAGGGTTTTCACTTTGCTTCAATGAGCTGTTCTAGAACACCTGCCACATGTCGTCTCTGTCTTTTGCATTGGATTACAACTATGAGTCAGTCTCTGCCTGTAAGGCACTCATGGCCTCGTTGGGAAGACAGTGTGTGCCAATAAATAATATAACATGCCAATAAATAATATAACAGTGTGTGCTGTGTGAAACAACTGAAGCATGTGCAAGGCTGTGAAATAGTTCAGAGGAGGAAATTCTCACTGTGAGGTTTAGGAAAGTGTCTCAGAGCACCAGTGAATGTCGCAGTCACCAAATATGAGAGGATGACTAGGCACGCAGCAAGAAGCCAAGGTGGAAAGGACATTCCAGGCAGCAGATATACCATGTACAAGAGGATGATGTGAGTGGGAAACAAAGATGTGACCATTGTTCTGATGCATGTGTAAGTTAAGTGTGGGGTGCAGATCATGATCTCGTGTAGGCTGTGTAAAGGAGATTGAATTTTGTCCTAGCTGCAGAGGGTTTTGAATGGGGAAATGACATGGTCAGAAAAGATCTTTGAAGATTATCCTGACAGCAATATGGAGGATTGCTTGTAGAGGGCTAGACTGGAGGCGGGACCCCCGATTAGGAGGCTGTTTTATTAGTCTTGCCCTAATCTAAGTATTGGTACTGAAAAAGAGACCAAGTCAAAATTTAAGCTGATGAGGAGATTACATTGCCTCTGTGACCTGGTAATAGTTTAGATGTGGGAAAGGAAGTTGGTCAAATGGCTCCTAGATTTCTGGTTTGTGGTTTGTGTTTAAGATTTTCTAACTAATATCCCTGCTTCAACTCTTCCCACTCTTCTGTCTCGCATAGCGGTCTGGGTGATTTTCCCCTTTTGACTTTCTACTTTGTAAAATTTCAATTGAAAGAACAGTGTAGGGACACCTGGAAAGCTAAGTTGGTTAAGCATCTGACTTTTGGTTTCAGCTCAGGTCATTATCTCATGGTTTGTGGGTTCGAGCCCCACTTTGGACTCTGCACTGACAGCACAGAGCCTGGTTGGGATTCTCTCTCTCTCTCTCTCTCTCCCTCTCTCTTTGCCCCTCTCCCATTTGTGCTCACTTGCTTTCTCCCTCTATCTCTCTAAATAAATAAATTAAAAAAAAAGAAATCACTACATATTTAAAAGAAAGAAAGAAAGAAAGAAAGAAAGAAAGAAAGAAAAAGGAAGGAAGAAAGAAAGATAGTGTTGTGAATACCCACATAGCCTTCATCTGGATTTACCAATTGTTAACATTTTACCACATACTCCTTCCTCCCCACCCCCCTCATTGCTCTCTCCCTTCGTCTCTCTGCAGTGGATTTGTGTTGTGTCAATTCAGCTAAGCCGGAACTACATTTTCCAGATTTTGCCCTCTTAAAAATCTGCCACAGTTCATGCATCTGGCAGAAGACATAAGATACCCAGGTTAGAGATAGAGAACTTTATTTCTCACAGCATAAGCAGGCAGCATGAGCTTCACGTTCATACAGTTCCTTTGCTCTCATGCCCACCCCCACCAAATCCCACAGGGGTGGCATGGAGGTAGACTCAGGTGGATGGGTGCTACACATGTAATGGGTTTGTGTCACAGCTGAGGGACTTTGAGCTTAGGAAAACTCCCAATCTTTTATAATGGACTGCAAGCAAACCACCCTACTTTTGCCTTGGAAGGTGTCATTACTACATTATTTTCTTACTATATTGTACAGCAAATAAATCTGCCCTCTGTCCCAGAGGAAAACGCTATCTCTTTCTTTCTTTTTTTTTTAAGTTTATTTATTTATTTTGAAAGAAAGAGAGAGGCTGGCAGGGGTTGGGAGGGGCAGAGAGAGAGGGAGAGAGAGAATCCCAAGCAGGCTTCTATTTTTTTTTTAATATATGAAATTTATTGACAAATTGGTTTCCATACAACACCCAGTGCTCATCCTAAAAGGTGCCCTCCTCAATACCCATCACCCACCCTCTCCTCCCTCCCACCCCCCATCAACCCTCAGTTTGTTCTCAGTTTTTAACAGTCTCTTATGCTTTGGCTCTCTCCCACTCTAACCTCTTTTTTTTTTTTTTCCTTCCCCTCCCCCATGGGTTCCTGTTAAGTTTCTCAGGATCCACATAAGAGTGAAACCATATGGTATCTGTCTTTCTCTGTATGGCTTATTTCACTTAGCATCACACTCTCCAGTTCCATCCACGTTGCTACAAAAGGCCATATTTCATTTTTTCTCATTGCCACGTAGTACTCCATTGTGTATATAAACCACAATTTCTTTATCCATTCATCAGTTGATGGACATTTAGGCTCTTTCCATAATTTTGCTATTGTTGAGAGTGCTGCTATGAACATTGGGGTACAAGTGCCCCTATGCATCAGTACTCCTGTATCCCTTGGATAAATTCCTAGCAGTGCTATTGCTGGGTCATAGGGTAGGTCTATTTTTAATTTTCTGAGGAACCTCCACACTGCTTTCCAGAGCAGCTGCACCAATTTGCATTCCCACCAACAGTGCAAGAGGGTTCCCGTTTCTCCACATCCTCTCCAGCATCTATAGTCTCCTGATTTGTTCATTTTGGCCACTCTGACTGGCATGAGGTGATACCTGAGTGTGGTTTTGATTTGTATTTCCCTGATAAAGAGCGACGTTGAACATCTTTTCATGTGCCTGTTGGCCATCCGGATGTCTTCTTTAGAAAAGTGTCTATTCATGTTTTCTGCCCATTTCTTCACTGGGTTATTTGTTTTTCAGGTGTGGAGTTTGGTGAGCTCTTTATAGATTTTGGATACTAGCCCTTTGTCCGATATGTCATTTGCAAATATCTTTTCCCATTCCGTTGGTTGCCTTTTAGTTTTGTTGGTTGTTTCCTTTGCTGTGCAGAAGCTTTTTATCTTCATAAGGTCCCAGTAATTCACTTTTGCTTTTCATTCCCTTGCCTTTGGGGATGTGTCGAGTAAGAGATTGCTACGGCTGAGGTCAGAGAGGTCTTTTCCTGCTTTCTCCTCTAAGGTTTTGATGGTTTGCTGTCTCACATTTAGGTCCTTTATCCATTTTGAGTTTATTTTTGTGAATGGTGTGAGAAAGTGGTCTAGTTTCAACCTTCTGCATGTTGCTGTCCAGTTCTCCCAGCACCATTTGTTAAAGAGGCTGTCTTTTTTCCATTGAATGTTCTTTCCTGCTTTGTCAAAGATGAGTTGGCCATACGTTTGTGGGTCTAGTTCTGGGGTTTCTATTCTATTCCATTGGTCTATGTGTCTGTTTTTGTGCCACCAAGCAGGCTTCTAGATGTCAGTGCTAAGCCTGACAAGGGGCTCCATCCCATGAACTGTGAGATTATGACCTGAGCTGAAATCAAGAGTCAGACACTTAAATAAATGACTCAGCCACCCAGGTGCCCCTTTATCTTTCTTTTGGGACTGTTCACTATACAAATATCTTTTAAAAGATATTCCAAGATAAGGTCTGACACTGCTCTTGCTCTGAAAATGTACAGAAAAGTGAGGGAACTATGGAGAATGGTGGCCCAACACGTAGTTCCAGGGCCATGAGGGATTATTTTTTTGCATGAGAAATGAAGTAGCAGCCATCTTCTTCACATACTTGTAACGTTGGTGCAGAGCACCAGCAAGTGTCACAGGTATCTCTGTTGGCTCACCTGCTGGTGTAAGCAACTCTAGCTCCTGCCAGATCTCCTTCAGCTTCATCACCTCCTGGGCAAATAGCTCTTAGATAAAAGGCACCAGATGGATTCCTTGCATTACACCCCCATCATTAAAGGTACAAGCTTTGAGGTGTTGAAAAGCCTACCTGAGTTCCAATCCATCCTATTGGTATCCAGCTCAACCTCACAAATTTAAGTTTGTTCTTGCCTCTCTCACATCACACCCATCTTCCTTTCCTGAGTACTTGTCCTGTGGGCTACAGCCTCTAGAACCAGTCATAGAAACAACCATCTTAATATAGACCAATCAAGATAGTGTTGTACTGGCATAAAATCAATAAATAGATCAATGGAACAAAATAGCCCCCAAATAGATCCACACTTACAAGATTATTTTTGACAAAGGCATCAAAGCAATTCAATGGGGGGAAGGAAAGTCTTTCAACAAATAGTGCTGAAATAACAGGTTCGCCAGAATTGTTTTGGTTATCTTAGTTTCTTGCATTTCCATACAAATTTAAAAATCAGCTTGTCTATTTCTCCCAAGAGCCTTCAGAGACTTTGATTAAGATTGCATTGATTTTAGAGGCGCCTGGGTGGCTCTGTCAGTTGAGCGTCTGACTTTGACCCAGGTCATGATCTCACAGTTTGTGGGTTCAAGCCTCACGTTAGGCTCTGTGCTGACAGATCAGAGCCTGAAGCCTGCTTTTGATTCTGTGTCTCCCTCTCTCTCTCTCTCTCTGCCCCTCCTCAAGTTGTGCATTCTCTCTCTCTCTCTCTCAAAAACAAATAAATAAACATTTTTTTAAAAGATTGCATTGATTTTATAGATCAGTTTGGGCACAACTAACATCATAACAATTTTGGATCTTTCAGTCCCTGAATGCATTTTTCTATTATTTACATCCTTAATTTCTCTTAGTCAGGCTTTACCTTTTTTCAGTGAAGAAGCCTTGGATACCTTTTGTTAAATTTGTTTCTAATTATGTTTTTTTTAGTTTAATAATTATGTTATTTTAAAATGCTATTATAAATAGCATCACATTTTTCCCCCAGTGGTTTGTTGCTAGTATATTGACATACAAGTGATTCTTTAACCGTGCTTCCCTACTAAATTTGTTTATTAATTATAGCACTTTTTTGGTATATTCCCTAAGATTCTCTATGCAAGCAAGCAATCATGTGATCTGTGAATAGAAACCGTTTTACTTTTTCCTTTTGAATCTCTGTATCTTTTTTCCTTGCCTTGTTACATTAGTTAAGACCTCTAATACAATAATACTAGATGTGTTGCATGTGGATATCCTATCTTTATGCCTAGTCTTAGAGGGAAAGCAGTCCTTTGTCCATCAACAACTGTGCTACTAGCTGCAGTTTTTGTACATTTATACTTAGACTATGAACATTTCTATTCTTAATTTGATGAAAATTTATGTCATGAATGGTTATTTTATTTTACCAAATGCTTTTTCTGTGTTGATAGACAGGAGACATATAGCTATATACATTTATATACCTAGATCTAGATCTTTCTCTCTCTCTCTCTCTCTCTCTCTCTATATATATATATATATATATATAAATATGCATGTATATGCATGTAGCACTGTATAGATCAATGGAACAAAATATATATAGTGATATAGATAGAGATAGAGATAGGTATCGCTAGATATAGATACAGATGTATCTGGAACCCCCCTTTCTGTACAGCTTGTTCCTTTCAATGCTTCACCCCAACTCAGAGATTTTAGCCAACTCAGAGGCCACACACTCTCATGCCTGCCTCCTCAGTTCAGTAGGATTCCTATGCTCTGCTCAGACTCAAGCTATCTGCACTATAGTTAGGAAGTTTTCCCTAGGCAGAGAGCTGGTCAATCATGAGACTCACCTCATGAATTTTCTTTCTCTGAGAAACTGCAGTCTATGCAATTAATTGTACACTGTCTGAAAGTAGTTGCTGAATATGTTTATTGCAGTTTTACACTTGATTATTCCACAATGACCAGCAAAATTTCTGGTTTCTTCTTTCTAAAGTTTATTTTTGAGAGAGAGAGAAAGAGAGAGGCAGAGAGAGAAGGGGAGAGAGAGAGAATCCCAAGCAGGCTCCATGCTGTCAGCGCACAGCTTGGCGTGGGGCTCGATCTTGCAAACCATGAGATCACGACCTGAGCCAAAATCAAGTCAGACACCTAAACAACTGAGACACCCAGGCACCCCTTCTTTCTCTTGATTAAGGAATAATAGACTTCCTATTTTTTTCTTATTTCCAATTTCTCTATATTTTTCAAATTACATCAGTGCAGTTTTCCCTGTACTAAGGAAAAACTTATGGTTTTAAATATATGTATATTTATTTTGGCACAACTATAATCATTTTGCTTCTATCCTTGAGTAGACACATTGTACTTTGAAGGTCAACACTGGATCCTGGGATGAAGTTGAAAAGATCATTATCTAGAAGAACAGTAGAAAACAAACATTATTACACCAAGGAATTGGGACATGATGTTTCTCTTTTAATATCATGTCTGCATTCAGGTAAGAATAAGGGTAAACGTGAAAGGCCAAAAGAAGTATGCTAAATGAATTTGTCCCTATTCTTTTGGCAAGGAAGAATAGGTTAATGGATATTGGGTAGATCATTTTAAATGTCTGCCATGAACTCTAACAATTGAGACCCAAGAAATCCTCTAGTTCAGGGATGCCTGGCTGGCTCAGTTGGTAGAGATGACTCTTAATCTTGGGGTTGTGAGTTTGAGCCCTACATTGAGTGCAGAAATTACTTAAAGAATAAAATCTTAAAGGATAAGGAAATCATCTAGTTTGTACTCATTTTGCAAATAAAACTGAGGCCTGACAAAATTAATTAGTTTGCCTCAGTCATATAGCTTTTTAATGGTAACAAGTTGGAGTAGAAAGAATATGACATTTTTTTTGAAGTTTATTTTATTGATTTTGAGAGAGAGAGCACACATGTAGGGAAAGGGCAGAGAGAGAATCCCAAGCAGGCTCCACACTGACAGCATGGAGCCCCAAGTAAGGCTCTAACTCACAAACCGTGAGATCATGACCTGAGCCAAAATCAAGAGTCCTGACCCTTAAGTGACTGAGCTACCCACATGCCCCAAAAGAATATGACATTTTAAGATTTGTTTCTACTTCTAGAGGCATATTCTACCACTTTGGGGCAAGTTACTTAACCTCTCTGAGTCTCAGCTTCTTCATCTCTAAAATGATAGTAATCTTACGTACTTCAGTTGATTGCTGTGAAAATTAAATGTATAAGTATATAGCTAATCCTAAATAAATGGTTGGTACTCGATAAATATTATCACCCTATTCTTTCCAGTTATTTGTGAAATAAAGACACTGTCTACAATAACTCATTTAGAGACTGGAAAAAGAAATTCATAAGACTCAAATAACAAATACTGAAACGATATATTTGTTCTAGAACAATGATACTATAAACATTTTAAAGAGTAGGGAGGACAAAGAAATAAACATATTTTAATTTATATATGTTGATAATACCTGTGATTTTATGTATGTACTTGATTGAGTTTTGGGGTGCTCAGATATTTGGTAAAATATTATTTTGGGTGTATCTGTGAAGGTGTTTCTTATGAGATTAGCATTTGAATCAATAGACTAAGTAAAGCACATTCCCACACAAATGTGGGTGGTTCTCATCCAATCAGTTGAAGGACTTGACTAAAACAAAAAGGTTAACTTTCTCTCAAGTGAAGGAGAATTTTTTATGCCTGCAGACTCAAACTGAAACATCAACTCTTCCTAGGTCTCAAGCCAGCCAGCCTTTGAATTGGAAATGAAAATTGGCTTTCCTGGTTCTCAGGCCTTTGAACTTGGACTGGAACCCTACCATTGGCTCTCCCCAGTCTCCAGATTGCTAACTCACCCTGCAGATGTTGGGTCTTGTCAGCCCCCTTAATTGCATGAGCAAATTGCTTATAATAAATCTCTTTATAAATAGAAATATGTAGGGACACCTGAGTGGCTCAATTGGTTAGCGTCCGACTTCGGCTCAGGTCATGATCTCCCAGTTCGTGGGTTCAAGTCGCGCATCAGACTCTGTGCTGACAGCTCAGAGCCTCGAGCCTGCTTCAGACTGTGTCTCCCTTTCTTTCTGACCTTCCTCTGCTGGTATTCTGTCTCTGTCTCCCAAAAATAAATAAACATTAAAAAATTAAAAAATATATATATATATATAAATATATAGAAACAACTCTTAGGATATGTATTTATATGGATACATATATAGACACATGTAACTATATATGTATAGATATCTGTATATCTATATCTGTATCTGTATCTGTATCTAGAGAACCCCAATAAAATACTATTGATGGGGCGCCTGGATGGCTCAGTCGGTTAAGCGTCCAACTTCTGCTCAGGTCATGATCTCGCAGTTTGTGAGCTGGAGCCCCGCGTCGGGCTCTGTGCTGACAGCTCAGAGCCTGGAGCCTGCTTCGGATTCTGTGTCTCCCTCTCTCTTTGCCCCTCCCCTGCTCATGCTCTGTCTCTCTCTGTCTCAAAAATAAATAAAACAGTAAAAAAAAAAAAAACCATGGATATACACATGCACACACTTATCCTCACATTTTCATAAAAGTTAACAAGTGAGAATCCGTTTCAGGGAATGCTTATCCAATCATAGGAAGTTGGGAAATACTGGACAATGACTAACTTCTCACAACTGATAAATCTCTTAAGGTATATATCTGTTTCTCTGAGAGCACAGCTCTTCTCCCAAAGAATATGGCCAGTTCTAGGAGAAATAGAGGTGACTTAGGAGCAGCAGAACCAAGGAAGACATGTCAATCAAATAACTCCTGAAAGGAGCAATAAAAAGTTTGAATAACTTGAGCAAGAGAAAGTTTGAATAACCTCTCTGTAACATTTCCTGTTCACGGGGCCCTCAAGCATCGAATTTTTGCAGTTCTTTATTTGTGGCTTGGCAGTATCATGAATCATATTTTGTGACTTGTTTCCTCACCCGTTGGTGACTGCTGGCGGCTAAATGGGGAATGCACTATGTAAAATACATTTTTTCTAATCCTTTTACTTAGTTAGATATCATCATCTCATTAAAAAAATGTTTTATGATACTGAATTTTAAGTCCCTAAAATAAAAATGATAATATTATCAATATATTTAATAAATAGGAGAAATACAAAAAGTAAAAGCATTGGTTTACTTTTCAGAATGGAAATGGTGCAAATACAAAATGTTACTGCAAACACTAGAAGGCACTATTTCTCTACTGAGGCAGAAAATGAACATAACACAAATTTCTCATATCCTGAACTCCTCTTCCCCAGTATCTATTCAAGAACAAAAAGTGCAGTATAACAAATTTAGAAATATACATTTCTACAGTGTACTAAGCAGTGTAAAAAAAAGGGTGGTGGTGGGAAGGAGAACTGCCAAGATAAAGGACGCAATGAAAAATGTAAATCCAATAAAAAGAAGACAGAAACAAAAACCTGCAAAAAGCGATAAAGGAAAAAAAGGGATAATGAGAAGAAAATGAGGTCAAAGCAAGTTTCTTTTGTACAACATAATATATGGGAACTATTTTCCATGTCATGGCTCTCCATCATGTTACTTTGAAAAATTCTAATTATAATTAATCGGTGGCTCTGTAGGTCTGCACTGGCTCTTCTTTCCAATCTCAGCCATCCTATTTCTCTCAACTGTACCTTACAAGAAAGAAACTGGAAATGCATCAAATCCATAATGAGGGAGGACAAGGGGGGCGGGGCTGGAGTTACCATGGAAGTGCAAATACTGTTCGACAGTACGTTGGTAGGAAGGGGGGTAGACAAATGTCCTGCTTATGCCTCACTAGATGGTTATGTCTGAACACTTGGTTGAGACTTACTAAGGAATTGAAGGGAATCTGAATGATGGAGAACTAGACTGGCCTGGACTATTTGGTTAGATGCTCTTTTTTTTAAAGTAAGCTCTGCATCCAACATGGGGCTCAAACTCACAACCTGAATCACGTGCTCTACCGAGCTCTCCTGAGCCAGCCAGGTGCCCCTAGAGCCTTCTTTTTCTTAAAATCTTGGGACTTTAGGTTCCACAATAGCTGAGATTCAATTGTTGTTGTTAATTTTGTTTTCTTTTTCTCTCTCTTTCTCTGGAAAAAAAAAAGCGTTCTGAACCTTTTAATTCTTGGCAATTAAAGGAAAACCAGGAGGAGATGGCATAGAGCTGGCTGCTTAGGATTTGAACTAGTTTTAAAGAGGATCTTGAGGTTGACTTCTATTAGTCTATCTTTGAAATTGATTTAGGGAGGGAAACAGGAATTAAAGATCACATATTTTTCCAAATCAGATATTGTATGCTTAAGAGCCCAGGAAATCATGGCTCAAGACTCTGAGGAAATTTTATTAATTGTGCTTTGAGGACTAGGAAATCAAAGAGGCTCACTTAGCAAATTGAGGTTTAGCCTGCAGGGTTAGAACACCTGGCCAAACAATTTCTCAATAATCAATCTTATATCAAACTATGAACTCTCAGAGAATCATGTTTTATATCTTAATTTTTGAGAGAGAGAGGGCTCAACTGAGCGAGGGAAGAGAGAAAGAGAATCCCAGAAGGGGGAGTGAGAGAGAGAGAGAGAGAGAGAGAGAAGTGGGGCTCATCCAAAGCAGGGCTTGTGCTCACCTAATTCAGGCCTCAAACTCACCTGACATGGGACTCGAACTCAAGAATTGGGAGATCATGACCTGAGACAAAGTCATATGCTTAACCACTGAGCCACCCAGGCAACCAACACAATGGGGAGTCTTGATAATAGAGGACACATTCTTTCTTTGGTATGAATTTAGACTTTGATATCTTCAGGAAAAACCATTAATGCAAGTCCTTCGGAGACATACTTACCTTATAAATGACCCTTATAAATAAGGGACTGGCAGTGTTGCTGCTCACCTAGTTGAAGTTCAGAAAATTACTTGAGACCAGAGTCAATAAGACTGGGTGCCCCATTGGTGAAAAATTCTTGCCTAACAGAAGCAGGTAAGTAGTGATATGCAATATTATCAGCCTTTTTATAGTGACTTGTGCTGACTTCTTTCTACTCTTACAGTCCCTTTTTGAAATAATAGGCAGACTGAGGCAGATGGAGGGAGAAAGTTCCAGGGGAAGAAATCTTTTCCTATGGAAGAAGCAGAAACAGGTTTTCTCCCAAGGAAAGTATGGGGTTGAAGAGGCAGGGGTAAGAGGCTGGACTGTTCTTTTAGGAATGAAGGAAAGGGCCCCATGAAGTCTCTATCCAAATGAAGTCTTTGGGTGCTTTCCCTTCTGGAATGCAAAGGAAAGCTCAAGTTAGATGATATGTTAACTCTTGCCTCTTGTATATTATAGTTTCCTTTGTAAATAATTATTTCTCTATTTCACCAGAGTCTGTTGTCTTAATCTGCATTGGTAAGGAGGAAAGGGCTCTTCCACCATTGTTGTTTTAAACACTACAGTAGAAAAAGAGTATAATCCCATCAAGTAGATTCTAGCTGTTGGTTTAAGGCCTTGGTTTTTTGCGACATGGACCTCTTTGCATGAAATGGCAACTAGCTTCCCCATGATGAATGATCCAAGAAAGACCAACAGAGAGATTAGACTTTATGACCTAACCTTGGAGTGACATACCATCACTTCTACCATATTCTAATGTTCACATAAACCAACCCTGATACAGTGTGGGAGGGCACCACAGAAGGAAATAAGTACCCAGAGACAGAAAGGATCACTGAGAGCTATCTCAGAATTTGGCTCCCATAGATGAAATTCCTAAATGTATTTGATCACAAAACGCTTTCTTTGATATTTCCCCAGGACTATTGTTCTGTGGAACACATTTTAGAAAATGCTGTTATAGGTAATGGGAATCCATTGGAATTTCTGCAAAGTTATGGCATCAATTTTTTTTTTTAAATGTTTTCCCCACTCTATCTCTACTTTAAAAGTTACCGGCAGAAAGAAACGTGTTGAATGAATTGAAAGAAGAGGAAAGATAAAACTTGGGAAACTCCAGTTAGGAAGTATTACAATATTGTAGGTCACAGGTGATGGCCATGGGAGATGACAATAAGGGATGAAAAGAAGGAGCTGAGGTGAGATAGACTGTGGAGGCAGAAACTACAGAACAATATGGTTGTGAAAGAGAGAGAAATCCCAAATAACTGATTTCTAGCTTAAGTGATCATGTCCATGATGAGTCCATTAAGCAACAGTGGAAATACAAAATGAGGAGTAGGTCTGGGAGAAAATTTGATGAATTCAGTTCTAGATATCTTGGAATGTGGTGCCAGTAAGGGACCTATTTAGATGAATATGTCAATTAGAATTATTTTGGCTGCAAGCAGCATAAAACTTTACTCAAATAGGCTGGAATAATAAGGACAACATTTGCTTCCCAAATCAGAAATCCAGAGGTGGGATGGGCTTCAGGGTTGACCTAAAGTATCTCCAGTTCCATTTCCCTTCTCTCGCCTCTGTTCTCTTCCTTGTATCAGTCTCTTACTTAGGCTGGTTTTTAAGATTGCTGCAAATTTTCTGGCCTCATACTTGCACAAGACTTGATAGGGTTTGGGGCACACTGCCCCCAAATACACCACTTTGGCATCTTGATTATTTTGAATTAAAGTTACTTAAGAAACAACCAGTGTAAGAAAGAGACTCTGATCCTCTGTCCCTCTAAAGACGGAAAACAATTCCCCATGTGAAGCATACTCTCCTTGCATTTGGAGGGTAGAAAGTGATTCTTATTGCCAGAGATAAGACATTCTGGGCCAAGAAGTTTATAGAAACAAACCTAGTTATTTCTTCATGAATTTGCTACTCTGAGCCCACACTTCTTTGTCTTTTCAATTCTTCACAAATTTATTGTCTCTGTCTAAAAGGTATAAAAACTGGGGTGCTTGGGTGGTTCCATCAGTTGAGCATCTGATTTTGGCCCCAGTCATGATCTTGCAGCTCGTGGGTTTGAGCCCCACATCAGGCTTGCTGCTGTCAGCGTGGAGCTTGCTTTGGATCCACTGTCCCCTGCCCTGTCTGCCCCTCCCTGGCTTATGCTCTCTCTCTCTCTCTCAAAAATAAAATAAACATTGAAAAATATATAAGATAGGGGCTCCTGGGTGGCTCAGTTAAGAGTCTGACTTTGGCTCAGGTCATGATCTCACAGCTCATGAGTTCTAGCCCCAAGTCAGGCTCTGTGCTGACAGCTCGGAGCCTGGATCCTACTTTGGGATGTGTGTCTCCCTCTCTCTCTGCCCCTCACCCACTCACACTCTGTCTCTCTCTCTCTCTCAAAAATAAATACAAACATTACAAAATAAAAATAAAATAAAAGGTATAAAACCTGCCTGCTTTGGTCACTTCTTTGAGTCTGATATTTTTGTGAACTCCTGTAAGTATGAAATTAAATTTTTCTCCTGCTCATCTGTCTAATGTCAATTTCATTATTAGACTAGCCAAAGAACCTATATAGGAGAAAAAAACATTTCCTGCCTTACACTATTTGGGGAAAAAAGAGTCCATCTCTACATGTGGCTCTGTTTCTTCACCTGTCAATGCCTAGATTAAATTTCATGCCCAGCACTAAATCATTCCCTGAGACCAAAAAGAATGCTTTGTGCTCTTTTAAATCAATAACTAGCAAAGGGGTTGGATAAGATTCTTAGCCCAATGAAGCCTACCTCTGGACCTGGGGTATGATGCATGTAGAGGAGATAACCACAAAGTCCATTGGAGTGAATCCAACAGGCACTTGGAAATGTGATTCCACAGCACAAAGAGATACAGATTTGGGAGTTATTTGCATTGACGTTAATTTGAAGACGGAAGAATTGCGATCATTTAGGGTGACCGTGTATAGTGAGAAGAACAAGAGAACATTGAGGAAGAGTTATGTTAAAAGATCAATGCTGAGTGATGGGAACCAGCAAAAGAAAGTGAGGGGTGGCCAGAGGGGCAGGTATTTGTGGAACTAGGGTAGTAACAGACTCTCCATAGCCATGGGATGAATGTTTTAAAAGTTCCTTCTTCATTTGTTTTTCTTACGTCTCTCACTCAGCGTAGTTCTTCACAGGCAAATGCCCTGTCATCTATTCCCTTTCTCTTTCACAGTGTCCATCAGAGTCTTATAAATGTCAAATGCTCAGTAATTACCTGCTGATTGATTATGGTAGGATATTTCGCTAATAAAGCACATTGTATGAGTGTATACGGAAAAGTGTAACCAAAAGCAAGAACACTTGAAGAACTATGGATCTTAATTATATTCAAGTGTTGGTGTCGCATTTAACAAAAAAAATTAATTTTTTTTTTTTGAGAGAGAGAGAGCGCAAGTATGAGCACGAAGGGGCAGAGAGAAAGGGAGAGAGAGAATCCCAAGGAGGCTCCAGGCTGTCAACACAGAGCCCGAGGCAGGGATCCATCTCACAACCTGTGAGATCACTATGTGAACTGACATCAAGAGTCAGATACTTAAACAACTGAGCCACCCAGGCACCCCAACAAAAATATTTTTAAACTAAAAACTATTCTTAGGGGGTGCCTGGGTGGCTCAGTTGGTTAAGCGTCGGACTTTGGCTCAGGTCATGATCTCGTGGTTCATGGGTTCCAGCCCCGCGACAGGCTCTGTGCTGACAGCATAGAGCCTGGAGTCTGCTTCAGATTCTGTGACTCCCTCTCTGTGTCCCTCCCCCATTCACGTTCAGTTTCTCTCTCTCTCTCTCTCAAAAATAAATAATAAGACATTTTTAAAAAAAAAACTAAAAACTATTTTTTCCTAGGAAAACCACTAAAAGCATTTCCTGAGTACACTGGTGACTTCAGAAATGTTGCTTGAAGCATATTTACTATTAATATAACAAAAACAGTTAAAATGTAAAATCTCAGTTAAAAGTATTAGATGCCTGTCTGTTGCATTTGAAAAAGTCTGCCTTACATGATGTCAGTTTAGTGGTTCTCTTGTTACTTTTTTCCTCTCAGAATATGAGTTTAAATGTGTACCTTTTGGATACAAGAAAGAAAATCAAAGAATCCCCTCTTAGCTCTCAGTCTCTGTTTTACACATTTTTATTTTGCATTATTTTGTATTGTGCAGCATCTTGTCAAAATTTGTGTAGGCAGGGATTGTTTTGCTTTACTGAAGGGAAGTGGGCATTTGTTAAAATCCTCAGCATACTAGGAAATAGAAGGTAAGGACTTTTTGATTGGTTGATTATTTTATTAAGATTTAGTATATTAGTGCAATGCACAATTTACAGTTAACACTGGATGATGATGATGTTGAAGAAGAAGAAGAAGAAGAAGAAGAAGAAGAAAGAAGAAAAGAATGAATGAGTGAAGAATAAAAGAAAATACTTTATAAAAGTGGAAATTTAACTGATGTTATGATTCATAGACATTATGCATAATGTATAGAAGAAGGGATAGTATGAATCCTTCATTTGAAGTAATCATTTTTGGTGATTAAAGTCTAGTGAGCTGCTTTTTGCTTTTCAGATCATCTTCCTCCATTGCTGCTACTAGTCCCTCTGCACAGTTCATTAAACTACGGTCTGAAGTCAGAAGGCTGGAGTGACTTTATGGTTCTCAGTTTCCTCATCTGTGAAAAGGTAATAATAATAATTTTACCTATTGCATTATTGTGAGTTACATATTATACCTAACACACAGCACAAGAGCTGGCACATCAAAAATACTCAACTATTGCTGGCTAATGACCATCAGGGTTTATTTTAGACTGTCCCTGATGATCTATCTACTCTGCTTATAAGTAATTGGTGTACAGAGTCATTCATAATTTAATGGCAGTTGCCACTTATGTGATTTCCAGTATTTGGGTGGAGAACTATTTATCAAAGCCAAGGACTGTGTGTTCTTTTTCTGTGTCATGTTTATTCAGTCATTAAACAACCACAGTGTCTGTCTTATATTACTCAGTAGTCCTATGATTTAATTGTTGAAAATGATATCAGGTCCTAAATTATGTTTGAAAGTAGGGTCAGTCTTCCAGTAGGAAAAGCAGGCCTCCACCCATATAGATCATTCTGTTTGGGAAAACTTTGTCCTAGATTTTGTCCCTGGTTCAGATACAAATACATTGGTTTCAATAATTTGAGGGTAAGATTTCTTTGCTTTCCCACTGTGCTTTCAAAATATTGTCAAAAGCTATCTCCTTTTCATTCTTATCTGCTGGATCTAACCTGATCTTATGTTCACTCAAAACTTTTGCCCTAGTCCTAGACAACTTATATTTAAGAACTGAAAATTTTTCATGGGAGGGTTTCCAAATTCATCCCATTTCAATTCATGTGGGATGCTACAAAATATTTCACCGAACATACCAATTTATTCATTAATACCTCTTAAATTTCCCCATTGTCTCATTTTAGACATTAACCATGGTGTCTTTAGCTTGGAGTTAGGGGAAACTCCAGGATTAGATGTTTAAATACCATAAAATCATTTTCTGGACTCTGGTCATACTCTTGGCCAACCACAGTATGATATAATAGTAGTTGGAAGTTTAGTCAAACATTTTAATTTCAAATAAACAGCTGTTTTGAAGATGGTTCTAATTGGAACTGGAACAGTTTTGACCCCCTCTTAAGTAGTAGGGTTCTGCAGTCAAAATATTCTGCTTATTATGTTTCCCCTAAATTAGGTAATATTACATCTTTTTTGTCATCCTTTATTTCCTTTCTTATCTTTTATTTTATTTTATTTTTTAAGTTCATCTATTTATTTTGAGAGAGAGAGAAAGGGAGGGAGAGAG
The DNA here is from genome assembly GCF_022837055.1 of Prionailurus viverrinus. Classification (NCBI taxonomy): domain Eukaryota; kingdom Metazoa; phylum Chordata; class Mammalia; order Carnivora; family Felidae; genus Prionailurus; species Prionailurus viverrinus. The sequence goes on from NC_062564.1 coordinate 173,173,367, forward strand.
AGAGCATGTACAGAAGCACGGAACTAGCTTCAGGGCTTGAACCCACTCTACTAATGGTGAGACCATGACCTGAGCCAAAATCAAGAATCAGACACTTAACCAATGCCAGCTAGGCATCTCTCATTTCTTATTCCTGATGATACCCTAAATGCATGCCCTGATTTTCTTAGAATATCTTTTGGGGAACTCCTGGAAGGCTCAGTCAGTAGTTGAGTGGCTGACTCTTGGTTTTGCTCAGGTCATGATCTCACCATTGTGAGGCTGAGCCCTGAGTTGGCTCCAGGCTGAGCATGAAGCCTGTTTAAGATTCTCTCTTTTGGGGCACCTGGGTGGCTCAGTCGGTTAAGCGGCCAACTTCGGCTCAGGTCATGATCTCGCAGTCTGTGAGTTCGAGCCCCGCCTTGGGCTCTGTGCTGACAGCTCAGAGCCTGGAGCCTGTTTCCAATTCTATGTCTCCTTCTCTCTGACCCTCCCCCATTCATGCGCTGTCTCTTTCTGTCTCAAAAATAAATACACGTTAAAAAAAAAATAAGATTCTCTCTTTCTCCTGCTTGTGCACACTCTCTCACTGTCTCTCTCTAAAAAAAAAAGTATAGTTTTTAAGAATACTTTTAGTTAATGTGTAATATCTATACATGCACTATACATGCACTAACAGTAATAGTTAAACAGTGTTTTATTGCTTAAGAAGACTCACAAGTTTCAAAATGATGATCCTTACAAATTTACAGCCTATTTTAAAAAAAAGAATGTGTCGGTGGCATTAAAATAAGGATTGCATCACAGCAAAGTTTCCTTCAATGTCAGGGGTCCCAGGGTAGGCTGCTTTGTTTGCCCTCCATAAGGGTTGAGACCAGGTGAGGTTTCTTTCTCAGATCAGGCAACACAGATGTGTACACAGAATATCATGGAAGCAAAAGGTCCAAATGGAATCTTAGGTGGAGTTTATTGCATTTTACTGGTCATGTAGATGTATTCCTGCTAAACAACCAGTCACAATAGCAGAGCTGAGACCAGCTGTAAAGCATTGGTCTCACTGATGTTAGTAATCCCTTGTTGACAAAGTGGTACAAATCACAAATATACCAAAACTCCTCAGACCCATGGTTACAAAACAACACTATTAATCAATGTGTTTCATGCCTTGACCAGGGGGTCAGTGCCACGCAGGAACTTTAGCAAAACAGTTCAGGCTCATTTCTGCCCTGTTGGAATCAACTGTTGGAGTACAGTCCACCACCCTAATCTGTGGTCAAGACCTTTTTACAACAAAGCAATTATCCTTATTTTTATAGAAATTAACTTGCCTTAGAATTGAAAGTCATACATAGATTCTAGACATTTGCAATAATTAGTAAGGAGGTGATAGGAATTCAAGTAGAAACTAAACCACTAAATAATACCAGCATAAATTTTTATGCTGACTTTATAATTCTTCTGCTTCCCTAATCTAAAACTATATGAACTTTATTTTTTTATTTTATTTTTTAAAATTTACATCCAAATTAGTTACCATATAGTGCAACAATGATTTCAGGAGTAGATTCCTTAGTGCCCCTTACCTATTTAGCCCATCCCCCCTCTCACAAACCCTCCAGTAACCCTCAGTTTGTTCTCCATATTTATGAGTCTCTTCTGTTTTGTCCCTCTCCCTGTTTTTATATTATTTTTGTTTCCCTTCCCTTATGTTCATCTGTTTTGTCTCTTAAAGTCCTCATATGAGTGAAGTCATATGATTTTTGTCTTTCTCTGACTAATTTCACTTAGCCTAATAGCCTCCAGTTCCATCCACGTAGTTGCAAATGGCAAGATTTCATTCTTTTTGATTGCCAAGTAATACTCCATTGTATATATATACCACATCTTCTTTATCCATTCATCCATCGAGGGACATTTGGGCTCTTTCCATACTTTGGCTATTGTCGATAGTGCTGCTATAAACATGGGGGTGCATGTGTCCCTTTGAAACAGCACACCTGTATCCCGTGGATAAATGCCTAGTAGTGCAATTGCTGGGTTGTAGGGTAGTTCTATTTTCAGTTTTTTGAGGAACCTCCATAATGTTTTCCAGAGTGGCTGAACCAGCTTGAATTCCCAAGAACTATCTGAACTTTAAAGTATACATCTGCTGAAACATTAATAACCATGATCAATCTATCATTAATCATGTCTACCTCTTCTTAGTCCAATTTTCCTCTGTAGGAATAATGTCCTGTGAAACAAAAACCAAAGATATAGCCACATTAGTATTTTTTAATATAGTCATAGTTAGAACTCTCAACTTTATTCATTCATTTTGAGAAAGTAGACCACTCTTGGAAGGTTGTCTGTGTTTTTCTCTTCAGCTCATTTCCTGGCTCTTCAAAAGAGAGAAGGTTTTGGCAGGGTCCTTTAGCTAAGACAGAATATCATTCTCTCTAAGCCTCACTAGAATTGTTACATTTCGCCCTGTTTTGTAAAAGGCATTTATTGGCTCCTTTCCCCTCAGCAATAATTTTACTTTTCTTTCATTAATCATTAATTTTAATCCAAACTTTTCTTCCTAAAATTCTCTCTGTCCCAGCCAGTAGGTTAGTCCATGTATCTGATAACAAGATGAGACATGTTTGGATTTGCCTTTCAGGCCGTTCCAAGTGTAGGGGATCAGACTAAGTAGAGAAAATGGGGCTATCCTGTCTCCTAGGCAACAAAACATTTGCAGAGTTAGTCTTATCTTCCAAAGTGGGGGAAGGGATAGTCTATCCCATCAATCTCATTGAAATTCTTGCATTAGGTTTAAATTGGTAGACATTATCTTGTTTTAGATTATCGGCCTTGGGAGCCCTTAATTTTATATCCAGTCCAGGGATGAGCAGCCCAGTTCGTTTGTTATGGACTGATTGTTTGTGTCCATCCCCACCCCCCAAATTTATTTCAAAACCCTCCCCTGGGGCACCTGGGTGGCTCAGTCGGTTAAGCCTCTGACTCTTGATCTCAGGTCAGGTCTTGATATCAGAGTTGTGGGTTTGAGTCCCGCATTGGGTTCCACACTGGGCATGGAACCTACTTAAAAACGAAAATGAAAACAAAAAGCCCTCCCTTCAATGTGATGGTACTGGGAGGTGGGGCCTTTGGGAAGTGATTAGGATTAGATGAGGGCTCCTTCCTCATAAATGGGATTAGTGCCTGTATAAAAATCATGAGGGAGATTATTGCTATCTGCTCTGTGCCTTGCGAGGATGCAATGAGAAATCAGTAGTTCGCAAACTGGAAGAGGGCCCTCATTAGAATTCAAGCATGCTGACACTGTGATCTCTGACTTCGAGCCTCTAGAACTATGAAAAATAATTTCTGTTGTACATAAGCCACTCAGTGTATGTATTTTGTTATAACAGCCCAAACAGACTATGACAGCATTAAAAAAGAAAATCGTCATAAACTATGGAAAGTTTGTCTTTGTTTCTCTATTATCCCCCACTCTCTTTTCCCTATTTCCACTGTAAAAGCATAACAATTTGTCTAATAGAGACCCAACTTCAGTCTCCCTCATGTTAAGATGCAAAACACAAGTTAGAGGTTTGTAAACAAATCCTTCAATCCATTGTCCTCCCTGCATCTTTTAAAGTAGTTGTTGTGTTTAGTCCAGTTATAATTGCCTATTAATCTACTCCTTAAGGGGAAAAAGGAATATGATAAGCCCAGTCCATTGAATGTGATGTTTCTTTGCCCATTGTTGTACCATGTGGGCAAAGAAGTGAGTACTTTGATCTGAAGAAATGTAACTAAGAGGGCCAAACTGATACAATATTCTTGTTCTAGCTTTTTGGTAGTTTTTTTTAATGTTTATTTTATTTTAATTAATTAATCAATTTATTTATTCATTATTTTATTTTATGTTTAATATTTTATTTATTTAATTTATTTATTCATTTATTTATTTATAATATGAAATTTATTGTCAAATTGGTTTCCATACAACACCCAGTGCTCATCCCAACAGGTGCCCTCCTCAGTGTCCATCTCCCACCCTTTTCTCCCTCCCACCCCATTCATTTATTTCTGAAAGAGTGACAGAGAATGAGCAGGGGAGGGGCAGAGAGAAAAGGAGACATAGAATCCAAAGCAGGCTCCAGACTCTGAGCTGTCAGCACAGATGCGCTGGAACCCATGAACCATGAGATCATGACCTGAGGAGCCAAAGTCAGATGTTTAACCGACTGAGCCACCCAGGCACCCCAACTTTTTGGTAGTTTTAAAAACAGCAGCCTCAGTCACTAGGCATGCAAAACCAAATCCAGAATATGTATCAAGTTCTGTCAATATCCAGCTAAGTTCCCTGGAGCAATAGATAAAGGGTCAATATTATTTACTTGCCAGCTATGCACTGGACCTTCTCCCCTGGGAATACTTCCAAAGGCTAATTGTAAACAGAACTGTTATTAACAATCTGAGTTTCAGTGAAGGCCACTGGTACATTTTATCATGTGGTCCATTGCTACATGGCTTGCGTTCCCTAATGTCAACTCATTTCATTGGCCCACGTTGACTTGCATAAAGTTTCTTTGGTGAGCAGCAACATGTTTCACTTTTGTTTGTCTTTGGAACTTACATAAAGATTTTCAAAGAGTGGTACTCCTTTTATCATCCAACCATTTCTGTCCCACTTACTAGACCAAATTGTGAATCTGCTGGTAATAGCCCAAGAGTCAGTATACACTCAAAGAGCAGGACTTCTTTTTGTATCCAATTCTACCACTGACAGGAATACCACATATAAATTAGCCCCCTGGACCCACTTGTTCCTCTCTTCTTTCACAAGCATTTTGCCGTTTACTGGACACTGGTGGGCCACTGCTTTCCATGATCTTATATTCTGGAACTGCTACCAGTGAACCAGCTTGACTGCCTGATATCCTTGAATAATCAATCGGTTGAAATGAGGGACCCAATTCTGCAATAGCAGTAGGCAAGGCCTGGCTTAAGTAGCTCTAAAGATTCTCACTTTCCATCTCCAATTAGTGCTGGTCAAAGAGACAATTAATATATTATTCCTTTTTTTTTAATTTAGTTTTTAAAATATTTTTTAATGTTTATTCATTTTTGAGAGAGACAGAGACAGAGCATGAGTTGGGGAGAGGCAGAGAGAGAGGGAGACACAGAATCTGAAGCAGGCTCCAGGCTCTGAGCTGTCAGTAGAGAGCCTGATGCGGGGCTTGGACTCATGAACCGCGAGATCGTGACCTGAGCCGAAGTCAGGCATTTAATTGATTGAGCCCCCCACTTTTTAAAAAAAATATTTTTTTAATGTTTACTCATATTCCTTTTTAAATTTTACCTGGTAGGGATAGAAATTTCTATTAAAATTTTTATCTATGCCAATTATACATTAATGTAAAAAAATAGTTCTACAACATACATTTTACAAATCACACATTCTAAATTTTAACCGTATTTTAATTTTTATACCTTTTATAGTAGCATTCCATATCCCTTAAATTAATTCTATCACTCTCAGAGGCTGATTAGCAAGCCTAACTAGTATTGTACATTGTACTCCCGTATTCAGTAGACCTAAAAGTTTATTTTTTACCTCCAGGCCATTTTATCCAGTCTTGGTGTTCATCTGATATACTAAAACAGAACATGAGGGAAGATCCAAGTGATTATCTTGAGCTGAGTATTATAAGAAACATGAGCTCATACAAAAAAATGATTGGATAAAATACCCTCCAGACAAACATTTTTTAATTAGCGGTGAAGGTTGCATAGGCTAATTGACTCTTCATTTATTACACACTTAGATGTCTTACTGACAGGAAGGATTCTCAAAGATTGTCAGTGTGTAATGGTGTAGCAAGATTTGATCAGAGAAACAGTACTACTGGAAATGATACAGGATTTGTTATAGAATTTGACTTTACACAACTGTGAAAACTGGTTAAGTAGTTTCTATATGGCTTTTACTTCTGTGTCTGGTGCTGGGCCTGAAGCCAGCATGGCAGGAAATCCAGATGGAAAAAATGAAGTGGGGAGGGGCAAAGATAAACTGGAACCCCTGAGGACAAGCTGGAATCTGCTTAGGTCCCTTACCACCTCTAAGCCTCTAACTTCAGTGATGCATTAACTAGCAACAGAAGCTAGTAAGTTATGAAGCTAAATGCGCAGCTGACCCAGGAGTCAGAGTTAGAGAAGCTAAAGGAAGAGATACTTGGGGCACCATGGGTGGCTCAGTCAGTTAAGCGTCTGACTTCAGGTCATGATCTCACAGTTTGTGAGTTCAAGCCCCGCGTCGGGCCCTGTGCTGACAGCTCAGAGCCTGGAGCCTGCTTCAGATTCTATGTCTTCTCCTGTCTCTCTGCCCCTCCCATGCTTATGCTCTGCCTCTCTCTCTGTCTCTCAATAGCAAATAAACATTAAGAATTTTTTTTTAATAAAAAAAATAATAAAGGAGGAGATCCAGCAGGAGACAAAGTTGCTTTGGACCCAGCTGCTGCATCACACCTCCACCGTGAGCCAACAAATCAGAGACCATGGGTGTGAACTACAACAGTAGGTAGTACCTGTACTAATCCTTTGAGTGTAAAAAGAAGATGATAATGGGTGAGTTATATGGTTATATGGAGAGTGAATTATGTCTCAATATTTTTTTTTAAGATGGCTGCTTTTTCACCTTTGTCTTCCAAATCTCACCCAAAATGTCTCTTGTGGTCCAGGCTAACGTGTAAATATGTAAGGAAGAAAATTTCTGGAAATAAGTTCTTGCTTAACTAAGTTAACACAGTAAAAATCCACCACAAATGTTTTCTGTTAGCTTATGTAAATTTTGTTTAAAAAGTAAACTTTGAAGCTAGGTGGAGAATCCATGCCTTAGCTCTAATGAATCATCACTGGATATAAGTAAAAGGTTCTACCAATATCTTTGCAGTTTAAAAAATGGTATGTTTATACAAGAAAATATAGGACTAAATAATATTGAAAAGTGTTGCATTTTTTATCTGTAAAGAATAATATGAAATATTACTGTATTCAGAAAAATGATTTTTGAAAAATCTTATTTATTTTGAGAGAGACAGAGATAGTGTGAGTGGGGGAGGGGCAGAGAGAGAGAGGGAGAGAGAGCAAATCCCAAGCAAGCTCCGCACTGTCAGCACAGAGCCTGACATGAGGCTCAAACTCACGAGACTGTGAGATGATGATCTGAGCCAAAACCAAGAGTCGGACGCTTAACTGACTGAGTTACCCAGGTGCCCCTAGGATACGTGATTTTTAAAAAAATAAATATAGCTTACTTCCTGGACATCTCTCAGATGCCAAAGCAGATTAACCTATGACTATTCATATTCAGGTCATGAGATGACAGGTAGCTCTGGTGGACATTAAATAAGTATGATGATACTGAGTTTAGAAATTAAGTGATGCATGAGTTTTGCATAGACACATTTCCCAATCAGAGGTTGAATCTATCAAAAAGATGGGAGAAAATAGTCTTTTCAAAAAAAAGGTACTGGGACAACTGTGTCTCTGCATGCAAATGAATGAAATTGGACCCCTAACTCATAATATATAAAAATTAATTCAAAATGGATCATATCCTAAAAGCTGAAGCAATAAAACACACAGAAGAAAACATAGGGGTAAATCTTCATGACATAGTTTCTTAGGTATGACCAAAACACAAGTGACAAAAGTAAAAATACATAAACTGGACTTTATCAAATTAAAACTTTGAAGCATTTCACTTCAAAGGACAAAGAAGTGTTGCTTCCAAGGACACTATCAAGAAAGTGAATGGATAACCCTCTGAATAGAAGAAAATATTTACAAATCATATATGTGATAAGGGAGTTGTATATGAAATATACAAAAAATGCTTACAAATTAACAATAAAAAGACAATTTGATTTTAAAAAATGTGTAAAAGAGGAGTGCCTGCCCACTGAGTGGCTCAGTCGGTTAAGCTTCTGACTCTTGATTTCAGCTCAGATCATGATCTAGAGGTTCATGAGTTCGAGCCCCATATCAGGTTCTGCAATAACAGCATGGAGCCTGTTTGGGACTTTCTCTCTCTCTGCCCCTCTCCTGCTCTCTCTCTCTCTCAAAATAAATAAATAAAATGAACTTTAAAAAAATGGGTGAAAGATATGAATAGACATTTCTGCAAGGAAGACATGCAAATGGCCCATAAGTACATGCAAAGATGTCCCACATAATTAGTCATTAGGGAAATGCAAGTCAAAATCACATTGAGATACGGCTTCATATCCAATAGGTGGCTAAAAAACAAAAGACAATAACAAGTTGGTAGAATTATGGTACAGGAATGTAGAATGTATGTGGAATGCATGGAACTCTCATACATTGCTGGTAGGATTGTAAAATGGTATAGTCATGTTGGAAGACAGTTTGATAGTTATTCAAAATGCTGAGCCTAAGGTTAGCCTAAAATTGCCCCAGCAATTCCACTGCTAGGCCAGAATAGGCAAATCCACAGAAACAGAAAGTATAGTAGTGGTTTCCTGGGGCAGGAAGAAGGAGGTGCATGGAAAGTGATTCTTAATGCTTATGTGGTTTCTTGTTGGAGTGATTAAAATGTTCTGAAAGTAGATAGTAGTACTGATTGCACAAATCTATGAATGTACTAAAAAGTATAAATTGTGCACTTTATACATTAATGTATTGTATACTTCCGTAAAATTTGGTTAGTATATCAAACCTCCTTCAGGTGGGCACCTTTGTGTGACTAGCACCATGAATGCCTAATAAACATGTATTTCATACAGCAAAAAAGGCATTTGGGCAGTGTTGTGATGGTAAACAACTGGCTGGAGGAGGTGGGAGTAGCCCTTGATTTGTAGCATTTGCCAATGTCCATGGTGTAAATATTCCTACTATGCCAACTTCAAGCTACTAGTGTGACATCACTGAACTTGCAGCTGAGAAGAGATAGGCACAATTGATTCTCATTGGGAAGGAGAAAGTGTGAAGTGGCTCTGGCAACCACTAGCTATTGATAATGTAAGTTTAATAGGTACATGGAAAGAATAATAGATAGAGAATCAGAAATACAGGGCGCCTGGGTGGCTCAGTCAGTTAAGTGTCTGACTTTGGCTCAGGTCATGATCTCACGGTTCATGGGCTCTGTGTTGATAGTGCAGAACCTGCTTGGGATTCTCTCTCTCTCCCTCTATCTCTCTGCCCCTCCCCCACTTGCATATTTTCTCTCTGTCTCTCTGTCTCTCTCTCTCTCTCAAAATAAATAAATAAACTTTATATAAAAAAAGAATCAGAAATCCACTGTTGCAACATGTACCTCCTGAAAGACTGTTGGGAACTTCTCAAACTTCTGATTTAGACACTGATCTTTAGACATAATGCAGTATATTGAACTCTTGCTTGTTAGGATGATCAATAATGAACTCTTCACAGAAGAGCGAAAAGCAAAGTTAAATAAATTTAAAAATATCACGCATTGCTATGAAAAACACCCAAAAATAAATACATTTTTGAGGAAATACAAGTTATGGATCAATTTTTACAAAAGTAAAGGGGAAAATATAATAAACAATAACAATGACTTAGTTTCAAAAACTATCAATATATGGCTAATCTGTACTGATAATGCTCTTTTTCTCACCTATACTACCATCCATTTTCCTCCTCCTGATTATTTTGCAAATTCCAGACATCATACTTCGTCTATAATATTTTATTATGTGTCTCTAAAAGAGCTCTATTTTTTTAAGATTTTATTTTTAAGTGATCTCTACACCCAACATGGGCCTCAAACTTACAACCCCGAGATCAAGAGTCACATGCTCCACTGACTGAGCCAGCCAGGCACCTCAAAGAACTCTATTTTTAACATAGCCACAGTAGCCTTACCATACAGAAAATATTAATATAAATTTCTTAATATCATAAAAAATCCAGTTAGTGTTCAGAATTTCCCGTTGTCTTATAATTTTTGACAGTTTTTTCAAATAAGGATTCAAATAAAGTGTATAAACTGTGATTGGCTCCATGGAATTTTTTTACAAAGGCTTTTTGTGCTCAAAGAATTTTGAAAAACTTTTTTTTGTACTAAAAATTTCAAATTAATATACAAGAGTATATTGGCTTCAACAATATAGCACATGGCCACATTCACTACACCTACTACCAGAAGTTTTTCAGTCAAATCCTAAACCTCTTATCATTTCATCTATAAATCAACACTGTGCATCTTTAAAATATAAAAATATCTTAAAGTTTAACAAAAACCACAAAGCTATTGTCATGTCTTAAAAAATATCAATATTTCTTTGATATTATTAAATACCCAGTTAGTGTTCATATTTTTCCAACTTTCCCCAAATTTTTTAGCAGTTGGTTTATTCAAGTCAACATCCAAATAAGGTTTACATATTAAATTAGCTTGTTGTCTCTTAAGTCTCTTTTTATCTATAGGTCTTTTTCATCTTTTTTTTAAGAAACATGATACTTTGTCCTATAGAGTTTTGTATATTTTAGATTTTGCTGTTTATATCCTTGTGGTGTTATTATATTTGATCTGATTCAGGTTATGTTTTTTTTCCCCCCAAAATACCTGAGGTAGTGATGTGTGTTCCTATTACATCTCAACAAGAGGCACAAATGTCTGGCTATTTCTCTTTTTGTGATATTAAGATTAATCAGTGGTTCAGATTAATTAATTAGATGGTCAGTTTAAGTATTCTTTTTTTTTTAATGTTTATTTATTTTTCAGAGAGAGAAAGAGCATGTGCATGAACAGGGGAAGCTCAGAGGGAGGAACACAGAGAAACCCAAGCAGGCTCTGCACTGTCAGCACAGAGCCTGATGCAGAGCTCGAACTCACGACCTGTGAGATCATGACCTGAGCCGAAATCAAGGGTCAGAAAATTAACTGACTGAGCCACCCAGGTGCTCTGGTCAGCTTAAGCATTCTATCAGCTTTTTATGTAAGGGTGTTAACAACCATTGATAATCACTGCCTATATCCATTATTTCACTGGAGGTTGCAAAAGGGTAATATTCTAACACTATCATTTCTTTTTTATTTTTTTAGCTGAAATTTTTTAGCTGAAGTTTTCTCTATAGAGAAAATCTTTCTTTTACCAGTGATTTATTCCAAGGTATAGTTAATTTGGTAAAGATAGGATAAATGCTTGATTCTTTCTAAGTATTTAATATTTTCATGATGGGCTAGTTCCCTGGCATTTTTCAAAGGCAACCAAACAAGTTAAAAACTTTTTATTATTATTATTAGGAGCATATGAACTTTAATACATTTGATATGTTGTAATCCAAATTATTTAGCTTTTTGATCTCAAATTGATCAAAAAATGACAAATCTGTGGGTCAGTGGTCAAGTTGTATCCTAAGTTTTTCTTCCTTCCTTCCTTCCTTTCTTCCTTCCTTCCTTCCTTCCCTTCCTTCCTACCTTTTTCTTCCTTCCTACATTTTCTCTTTGTTTCTTTCTTCTTTCTTTCTTTCTTTCTTTCTTTCTTTCTTTCTTTTGAGAGCAAGTGAGCCAGGGAGAGGAGCAGAGGGAGAGATAGAGAGAATCTTAGACAGGCTCCACGCTCAGCACAGAGCTTGACTGTGGGACCAATCCTACACCACTAGGATCATGACTTGAGCCAAAGTCAAGAGTTTTACACTCAACTGATTGAGCCACCTTGGTGCCCCACTCCTAAGTTCTTTTAGTATGATTTTTGATAACTTTGGTGTAATAAGATGTCCATGCTTATCTTGCACTTTTCCTGTTCCAAACTTGCAAGGAACCCTGGTTCCTCTTAGTGGGAAATGATTTTCAGAGACCATAATCTAGGTGTTTGGGGTGCTCATTGCCACTGAGTTGGTTATTGCTTCTAAGCCTTTTCAGTGGTCTACAGATTTTTTTAATGTGCAATGGGGGAGGGGGGAATCTGAGCAATAAGATTTAGTCTGAATAGAATAGGTGGAAATTAGAGATATGTCATCTTTCTACCATGTACCATCATTTTGTCTTTTTAAAGATGCATGAAATCTATTTTTTTATTAAAAATTTTTTTAACGTTTATTTATTACTGAGAGACAGAGCGAGACAGAACATGAGCATGGGAGGGGCAGAGAGAGGAGGAGACACAGAATCCGACGCAGGCTCCAGGCTCTGAGCTGTCAGCACAGAGCCCGACGTGGGGCTCGAACTCATGAACCGTGAGATCATGACCTGAGCCGAAGTCGGTCGCCCAACCGACTGAGCCACCCAGGCACCCCAAGATGCATGAAATCTTTAAAAAAATCTTAATTAGCTTTAATGTTTCAGATTTATTTGGACTTGAAAAATGAATTAGAAATTATGAAATTACTTAGCCGACCTTAATATTTTTTAATAATGTTTATTTATTTTTTTAATATATGAAATTTATTGTCAAATTGGTTTCCATACAATGTTTATTTATTTTTGAGAGAGAGCAAGCAAGTGGGGGAGGGGCAGAGAGAGAGGGAGACAAGATCTGAAGCAGGCTCTGTGCTAACAGCAGGGAACCTGGTGTGGGGCTCCAACTCACAAGCCTCGAGATCATGACCTGAGCTGAAGTTGGATACTTAACTGACAGAGCCACCCAGGCAACCCTGACCCTTAACATTTTAAACCACTTACAATAAACTTCATGGATAGCAATTTTTCTATTAAAACATTTTTAAGTTATTATAGAAACAAGCTCTTCTGCTGTTAAGCCTCAGGCCACTTCTTAGCCTCAGACTAGCTAACTGTGCTCTCCTTTCCCTATTTTTTTTATTTTATTTTACATTCCCCAGGGATTTATTTGGCTGTAATTTTCTTTTTAAAGGCCTTCCTCCAAGTACTGAGTGGAAAGAGGAATGAGAGAGTCTTTTGGAAATATTTTATATCTTGCTCTGGGTGGCAGTTATGTGAGCGTTCACATATGTAAAAATTCAAATTGTATAGTTAGATTTTTTTTAACATTTATTTATTTTTGAAAGAGAGAGATGGAAAGCAAGTGGGGGAAGGGCAGAGAGAGAAGGAGACACAGAATCCGAAGCAGGTTCCAAGCTCTGAGCTGTCAGCACAGAGCCCGACGTGAGGCTCAAATCCACAAACCGGGAGATCATGAGCCAAAATCGGATGCTCAACCGACTGAGCCACCCAAGCGCCCCTACCTAGGTTTTAATTTTTTTTATATTTTTTTAATTTTTATTTTTTTTGTTTTTCTCTAGAGTTCTATTTCTATTCTTGTATTCAAAAAATCTTCCCTGTTTATGTTCAAAATAAACAACTATATCGTTACTTCCTGTGTTTTACTTCAATTGCAGTATACTTGGAATATAGATGTACTTGGAAAAGTCAAGAGTACATCAAAACTACTACAAGAGTTTTGAAAATTACAGTTAATGTTTCAGAAGAAATCTGCTCAGGTTTGCAGGTTCTTTATCCTTCCATTAAAAGATGAAAAAAGGCCATCCTAGCCATGCTTCACATTTAATCAGATTCTTCAATATTAATGCATAAAAGCTTTGGAATAAATCAGTCTCAACCAGGAACAGTGTGTTAGAAAAAACTAGAGTGAAAGCTAACATTCAATTTTCCATGTTTGGAATGTCTGAGAAAGCATTTTTTGACTATTAAAAAAGTTTATTTAACAAAAAAGTTCAATATGAAAATGCATGACCTGATTTTTATATTGTAGTAAAACTGGTGCTGTGAAGGGGACACGTGGAAGCAGTTGGTTTCTTCTGGTGAAAACACCCATTGTTTATACTCATTCCAAGGCTTCTAACATGATGATACTATTTCCTCGAATTACCACCATTCCAATATTGTTCTGTTGCCCACTAGTTGCCATCTCCACACATTCATCTATCACAAGATGCATAAAGGGATCGAACCCCCGCAATATTCCTTGGACATGTCTGCCGCCATTTAATTTCAATGATAATTTCTTGTCCATAAATTTTTTCAATTCGGGAGGGTGAGCTTTGCTCATGATGCTTACTCGGCGAGCTCAAAGATGCCTCCAAACAGAATTCATGGAGTCCTTCACGCTCCCTACCTAGGTTTTTAATATGGATTCCCAGTTATCCCAGCACCAGCACTGCACACAGTGATTTGCTTTCAGGAGGCACTCAGTTTATTTGAACTGAACCATGATGCAATTCAAGTCTCAGCATAAGGATTTGACCTTCTATAAGTGCTTGATAGGGATTTGATATTGTTGATAGTGAGGACTACTCGTATATTCGGAACCATCTTCTGGGCCAAAAAAACATTTTGCCTAGAAGTTAGGTACATAATGATTAACTAAAATTACAGTTACTCCAAATGAGTACTTTCTCATTTTGTTCTTGAGTTTTTTTGTTTGTTTGTTTTTAAGGATATTCCGTAAATAATTTAATGGGAGATAAAATATGTAACCACTTTTGCCAACTATAGTCATGTCATAATGGCAATTAAATTTTATATTAAACATCATTCAATATCATAGGACAATGACATTTTTCCTGAGATTTTTACCTCAAAATGGAAGATTTGGTCAGGAAATGGAACATGTCTTCTCTTACAATGGGTCAGTTTCCCTACTTTGGTGTTATCATCAAAATATTGGTTGCAGATAACTATGCTGTAATGTCTCTCACTTAACTTCCACCTATCCACTTCTTTTTTGTTTTTAAGTTTATTTTTTTTAAAAAAGGTTTTTTTTTTTTTTAATCTTTATTTAGTTTTGAGAGAGCGAGCAAGCAGGGGAGGGGTAGAGAGACAGAGGGGACACAGAATCCAAAGCAAGCTCCAGGCTCTGAGCTGTCAGCACAGAGCCTGACGTGGGGCTCGAACTCACGGAAGCAACTTCATGACCTGAGCTGGAGTCAGATGCCCAACCGACTGAGCCACCCAGGTGCCCTAAGTTTATTTTTGAGAGGGAGAAAGGGAGCCTGGGGGAGGGGCAGAAAGAGACAGAGAGAGAGAAAGAATTCTAGGCAGCCTCCATACTGTCAGTGCAGAGACCGACTTGAGGCTCAATCCCACAAACTGTGAGATCATGACCTGAGTCAAAATCAAGAATTGGACGCTTAATGAACTGAGCCACCCAGGCACCCCTCCTTTTCTTTAAGTGAGCTTGCCCATGCCTCCTGCTCCAAGAGTTTGCTCACACATAATATTGCTCTTCAGTCCCTAGTCAATTGGACCAGGAGTAGATTATGCTGGGCTAATTGGTTTTTCTCTCCTCAGAATTTGGAATTGAATTTCTTTAGATTGCTTGAGCTGGAGATAATACATAGCCTGTGTGGGTATGCATTGCATGTGCATTTGTACAGGTGTGGTGATGGGGCAGTTGTCTAGGGCCCTGCTATACCATGTGGTAAAACTTGACTCTTGAGAAACTTGCCATTCTGAACAGTAGAAATACACACTGCCCCATTACTCAGCTGACACTCCCTTCTCTCAGCTTTTCCCACTTTCTCATGTCTTTTTTTAAATTTTAAAAATTTTATTTATGTATTTATTTTTAAGTAAACTCTATACCCTATGTGGGACTTGAACTCATGACCTTGAGATCAAGACATGCATGTTCTACTGACTGACCCAGCCAGGCACCCCTCTCATGTATCTTTTTCCTTTTTTTTTAATGTTTATTTGCTTATTTATTTTGAGAGAGAGTGCAAGTAGGTGCGGGGCAGAGAGAGAGGGAGTGAGAGAATCCCAAGCAGGCTCTATCCCGATGTGGGGCCCATCTCACAACCGTGAGATCACGACCTGAGCCGATACCAAGAGTCAGATGCTCAACCAACTGAACCACTCAGGTGCCCCTCATGTCTCTTCTTCTATTCCCTAGCAGTATCAGGTGACTGGCTTAGCAAGTTTTAGACCAGAGGCAATCACTGATTCTCAACTTATTGAAGCATGTAATGGTTCAGAGGGTTCAAACACCCTTACTTTATGAATGATTCTTTTGGTAACTCCCTTCCTGGTCTTGAGGAAGGAGGAAATTCTCTACCCTCCCTCACAATGTAAGGAGAGATAATACCCTCTCTTTAGAATACTGTATTCCCTCCAAAATACAACTTTCATTGTTTCTGTCTTCTCTTATATGAGAGAGGGGGAAATGGTGGTGGTAGTGAGAATTTTCTCAACTAGTACCTCTCACTAGACCCAATGGGGGAGGGATAGACTCCAAAAGCTGATGCTTCCTCAAACACAGAATGGGATGTGGGAGGGTAATCTTTTTTTTTTTTTAAGTGATCTGTACACCCAATGTGGGGCTTGAATTCATGACCTTATGATCAAGAGTCCCATGCTCCACTGACCAGCCAGGTGTCCCAGGGGAGGGTAGTATTTAGTACCATGTATTCTTAGTTGTGGGCTCAAAAACAGGACCCTATTTCACCTAAAATGAAATAATCCCTGACACAGACAATGAATTGAGTTGGATTCCTTCTAAATTCTGTTTCATACAATTAAAGCAGAAGTACAACATTTGTGGTAGAGACTTGCAAATACATGTATAAGACTAATATTACAAATCATGCAGAATTGGCTGGTTTTTTTAATACTCTGGTTCATTACTATTTACAGGGCATTTTAATATATATTATGTCATTTAATTAAATGCCCGGGACGTTGCTGACCCATAATCCTATGGGATTGAGACCATGAACATTCCAGACCATCCCTGATATCCCAGTTTACTTGCCTATGATCTTTCCTTCTCAAGGCACACAGCCTCCTTCCCAGAGCCACAGGATTTCTAGTCATAGCTGATCCTAGACTAAAGCCTAGTTCAGGAAAGGAACATCTTTTCACCTATTTTAATCTCCCATTAGTTTGACATTTAGGTTCTTAAAAAGCACAATTTCATTTGGAATGCACTTCAGGATTTTTGTACCATCTGCATGTCTACCTTTATTTATCTTTGTTACATATAAGAAGAGTGCATTTTAAAATTTAAAGTGCATAGTATAATGTTGATTTTCACTAGCAAGGGAAAGTCAAATAGGTGGCCATGGAAGGGGCCCAGTGGAATTCCTGCACTTCTTGACCCTTCCCTGATTCTGTTTCTTCCTCTTTATAATTTTTATAATCTTTGCTAGTGTGGCATTTTGGAATATGGCTGAAGCTAAAAGTCTGTGGATTTAGTTAGACAAAGAGATAATAGCCAGGAATAGAAAGAGGCACTTACAATCCTCCTGTAATGCTTGGGGTCCCTTCAAGATTTATAATTCTACATAATACATTAGGAGAAAGAATATCCCATTAGCAGAAGATGCTATCTTTTACAATTTAAAGAGGCTGAAATACTTTTGTGACTGAAATATTTAACACCAGTTAGGTGGAGATTGGGGAATAAAAACAAACATAGCTAAATAACTGTCAGAACTCAATAATCTTTAGTTTGCTTTTTTTTTTAATTTTTAAAAGGTTGATTTTATTTTATTATTTTTTTTAATATATGAAATTTATTGACAAATTGGTTTCTATACAACACCCAGGGCTCATCCCAAAAGGTGCCCTCCTCAATACCTATCACCCACCCTCCCCTCCCTCCCACCCCCCATCAACCCTCAGTTTGTTCTCAGTTTTTAACAGTCTCTTATGCTTTGGCTCTCTCCCACTCTAACCTCTTTTTTTTTTTTTTTTTCCTTCCCCTCCCCCATGGGTTCCTGTTAAGTTTCTCAGGATCCACATAAGAGTGAAACCATATGGTATCTGTCTTTCTCTGTATGGCTTATTTCACTTAGCATCACACTCTCCAGTTCCATCCACGTTGCTACGAAAGGCCATATTTCATTTTTTCTCATTGCCACGTAGTATTCCATTGTGTATATAAACCACAATTTCTTTATCCATTCATCAGTTGATGGACATTTAGGCTCTTTCCATAATTTTGCTATTGTTGAGAGTGCTGCTATGAACATTGGGGTACAAGTGCCCCTATGCATCAGTACTCCTGTATCCCTTGGATAAATTCCTAGCAGTGCTATTGCTGGGTCATAGGGTAGGTCTATTTTTAATTTTCTGAGGAACCTCCACACTGCTTTCCAGAGCAGCTGCACCAATTTGCATTCCCACCAACAGTGCAAGAGGGTTCCCGTTTCTCCACATCCTCTCCAGCATCTATAGTCTCCTGATTTGTTCATTTTGGCCACTCTGACTGGCGTGAGGTGATACCTGAGTGTGGTTTTGATTTGTATTTCCCTGATAAGGAGCGACGCTGAACATCTTTTCATGTGCCTGTTGGCCATCTGGATGTCTTCTTTAGAGAAGTGTCTATTCATGTTTTCTGCCCATTTCTTCACTGGGTTATTTGTTTTTCGGGTGTGGAGTTTGGTGAGCTCTTTATAGATTTTAGATACTAGCCCTTTGTCCGATATGTCATTTGCAAATATCTTTTCCCATTCCGTTGGTTGCCTTTTAGTTTTGTTGGTTGTTTCCTTTGCTGTGCAGAAGCTTTTTATCTTCATAAGGTCCCAGTAATTCACTTTTGCTTTTAATTCCCTTGCCTTTGGGGATGTGTCGAGTAAGAGATTGCTACGGCTGAGGTCAGAGAGGTCTTTTCCTGCTTTCTCCTCTAAGGTTTTGATGGTTTGCTGTCTCACATTTAGGTCCTTTATCCATTTTGAGTTTATTTTTGTGAATGGTGTGAGAAAGTGGTCTAGTTTCAACCTTCTGCATGTTGCTGTCCAGTTCTCCCAGCACCATTTGTTAAAGAGGCTGTCTTTTTTCCATTGGATGTTCTTTCCTGCTTTGTCAAAGATGAGTTGGCCATACGTTTGTGGGTCTAGTACTGGGGTTTCTATTCTATTCCATTGGTCTGTGTGTCTGTTTTTGTGCCAATACCATGCTGTCTTGATGATTACAGCTTTGTAGTAGAGGCTAAAGTCTGGGATTGTGATGCCTCCTGCTTTGGTCTTCTTCTTCAAAATTCCTTTGGCTATTCGGGGCCTTTTGTGGTTCCATATGAATTTTAGGATTGCTTGTTCTAGTTTCGAGAAGAATGCTGGTGCAATTTTGATTGGGATTGCATTGAATGTGTAGATAGCTTTGGGTAGTATTGACATTTTGACAATATTTATTTTTCCAATCCATGAGCAGGGAATGTCTTTTCATTTCTTTAAATCTTCTTCAATTACCTTCATAAGCTTTCTATAGTTTTCAGCATACAGATCCTTTACATCTTTGGTTAGATTTATTCCTAGGTATTTTATGCTTCTTGGTGCAGTTGTGAATGGGATCAGTTTCTTTATTTGTCTTTCTGTTGCTTCATTGTTAGTGTATAAGAATGCAACTGATTTCTGTACATTGATTTTGTATCCTGCAACTTTGCTAAATTCATGTATCAGTTCTAGCAGACTTTTGCTGGAGTCTATCGGATTTTCCATGTATAATATCATGTCATCTGCAAAAAGCGAAAGCTTGACTTCATTTTTGCCAATTTTGATGCCTTTGATTTCCTTTTGTTGTCTGATTGCTGATGCTAGAACTTCCAGCACTATGTTAAACAGCAGCGGTGAGAGTGGGCATCCCTGTCGTGTTCCTGATCTCAGGGAAAAAGCTCTCAGTTTTTCCCCGTTGAGGATGATGTTAGCTGTGGGCTTTTCATAAATGGCTTTTATGATCTTTAAGTATGTTCCTTCTATCCCGACCTTCTCAAGGGTTTTTATTAAGAAAGGGTGCTGGATTTTGTCAAAGGCCTTTTCTGCATCGATTGACAGGATCATATGGTTCTTCTCTTTTTTTTTATTAATGTGATGTATCACGTTGATTGATTTGCGAATGTTGAACCAGCCCTGCATCCCAGGAATGAATCCCACTTGATCATGGTGAATAATTCTTTTTATATGCTGTTGAATTCGATTTGCTAGTATCTTATTGAGAATTTTTGCATCCATATTCATCAGGGATATTGGCCTGTAGTTCTCTTTTTTTACTGGGTCTCTGTCTGGTTTAGGAATCAAAGTAATACTGGCTTCATAGAATGAGTCTGGAAGTTTTCCTTCCCTTTCTATTCTTGGAATAGCTTGAGAAGGATAGGTATTATCTCTGCTTTAAACGTCTGGTAGAACTCCCCTGGGAAGCCATCTGGTCCTGGACTCTTATTTGTTGGGAGATTTTTGATAACCGATTCAATTTCTTCGCTGGTTATGGGTCTGTTCAAGCTTTCTATTTCCTCCTGATTGAGTTTTGGAAGAGTGTGGGTGTTCAGGAATTTGTCCATTTCTTCTAGGTTGTCCAGTTTGTTGGCATATAATTTTTCATAGTATTCCCTGATAATTGTTTGTATCTCTGAGGGATTGGTTGTAATAATTCCATTTTCATTCATGATTTTATCTATTTGGGTCATCTCCCTTTTCTTTTTGAGAAGCCTGGCTAGAGGTTTATCAATTTTGTTTATTTTTTCAAAAAACCAACTCTTGGTTTCGTTGATCTGCTCTACAGTTTTTTTAGATTCTATATTGTTTATTTCTGCTCTGATCTTTATTATTTCTCTTCTTCTGCTGGGTTTAGGCTGCCTTTGCTGTTCCGCTTCTATTTCCTTTAGGTGTGCTGTTAGATTTTGTGTTTGGGATTTTTCTTGTTTCTTGAGATAGGCCTGGATTGCAATGTATTTTCCTCTCAGGACTGCCTTCGCTGCGTCCCAAAGCGTTTGGATTGTTGTATTTTCATTTTCATTTGTTTCCATATATTTTTTAATTTCTTCTCTAATTGCCTGCTTGACCCACTCATTGTTTAGTAGGGTGTTCTTTAACCTCCATGCTTTTGGAGGTTTTCCAGACTTTTTTCTGTGGTTGATTTCAAGCTTCATGGCATTGTGGTCTGAAAGTATGCATGGTATAATTTCAATTCTTGTAAACTTAAGAAGGGCTGTTTTGCGACCCAGTATATGATCTATCTTGGAGAATGTTCCATGTGCACTCGAGAAGAAAGTATATTCTGTTGCTTTGGGATGCAGAGTTCTATATATATGTCAAGTCCATCTGATCCAATGTCTCATTCAGGGCCCTTGTTTCTTTATTGACCGTGTGTCTAGATGATCTATCCATTTCTGTAAGTGGGGTGTTAAAGTCCCCTGCAATTACCACATTTTTATCAATAAGGTTGCTTATGTTTATGAGTAATTGTTTTATATATTTGGGGGCTCCAGTGTTCGGCGCATAGACATTTATAATTGTTCGCTCTTCCTGAAGGATAGACCCTGTAACTATTATATACTGTCCTTCTTCATCTCTTGTTACAGCCTTTAATTTAAAGTCTAGTTTGTCTGATATAAGTATGGCTACTCCAGCTTTCTTTTGGCTTCCAGTAGCATGATAAATAGTTCTCTATCCCCTCACTCTCAATCTAAAGGTGTCCTCAGGTCTAAAATGAGTCTCTTGTAGACAGCAAATAGATGGGTCTTGTTTTTTTATCCATTCTGATACCCTATGTCTTTTGATTGGCGCATTTAATCCATTTACATTCAGTGTTATTATAGAAAGATACGGGTTTAGAGTCATTGTGATGTCTGTATGTTTTATGCTTGTAGTGATGTCTCTGGGACTTTGTCTCACAGGGTCCCCCTTAGGATCTCTTGTAGGGCTGGTTTAGTGGTGACAAATTCCTTCAGTTTTTGTTTGTTTGGGAAGACCTTTATCTCTCCTTCTATTCTAAATGACAGACTTGCTGGATAAAGGATTCTTGGCTGCATATTTTTTCTGTCTAGCACACTGAAAATCTCATGCCAATTCTTTCTGGCCTGCCAAGTTTCAAAAGAGAGATCAGTCACGAGTCTTATAGGTCTCCCTTTATATGTGAGGGCACGTTTACCCCTTGCTGCTTTCAGAATTTTCTCTTTATCCTTGTATTTTGCCAGTTTCACTATGATATGTCGTGCAGAAGATCGATTCAAGTTACGTCTGAAGGGAGTTCTCTGTGCCTCTTGGATTTCAATGCCTTTTTCCTTCCCCAGTTCAGGGAAGTTCTCAGCTATTATTTCTTCAAGTACCCCTTCAGCACCTTTCCCTCTCTCTTCCTCCTCTGGGATACCAATTATGCGTATATTATTTCTTTTTAGTGTATCACTTAGTTCTCTAATTTTCCCCTCATACTCCTGGATTTTTTTATCTCTCTTTTTCTCAGCTTCCTCTTTTTCCAGAACTTTATCTTCTAGTTCACCTATTCTCTCCTCTGCCTCTTCCATCCAAGCCGTGGTCATTTCCATTTTGTTTTGCATTTCATTTAAAGCATTTTTCAGCTCCTCATGACTGTTCCTTAGTCCCTTGATCTCTGTAGCAAGAGATTCTCTGCTGTCCTGTATACTGTTTTCAAGCCCAGCGATTAATTTTATGACTATTATTCTAAATTCACTTTCTGTTATATTATTTAAATCCTTTTTGATCAGCTCATTAGCTGTTGTTATTTCCTGGAGATTCTTCTGAGGGGAATTCTTCTGCTTGGTCATTTCGGATAGTCCCTGGTGTGGTGAGGACCTGCAGGGCACTTCCCCTGTGCTGTGGTGTATAACTGGAGTTGGTGGGCGGGGCCGCAGTCAGACCTGATGTCTGCCCCCAGCCCACCGCTGGGGCCACAGTCAGACTGGTGTGTGCCTTCTCTTCCCCTCTCCTAGGGGCGGGATTCACTGTGGGGTGGCATGGCCTGTCTGGGCTACTTGCACACTGCCAGGCTTGTGATGCTGGGGATCTGGCGTATTAGCTGGGGTGGGTAGGCAAGGTGCACGGTGGCAGGGGGGGCAGGCTTAGCTCGCTTCTCCTTAGGTGATCCACTTCAGGAGGGGCCCCTCTTCTGTGGACCTCTCGTCTGCGCTTGGGTCTGGCGACTCCGTTCTGCTAATCCTCTGGCGGTTTTCTGGGTTATTTAGGCAGGTATAGGTGGAATCTAAGTGATCAGCAGGACGCGCGGTGAGCCCAGCGTCCTCCTACGCCGCCATCTTCCCAGAATTCCTAGTTTGCTTTTTAAAAATTTTTTATTTTGAGAGAGAGAGGAGAGGGAGAGAGAAAAATCCCAAGCAGGCTCCAGGCTGATAGTTTGCAGCCTGACATGAAGCTTGATCTCACAAATCATGAAATCATGATCTGAGCCGAAATCAGGAGTCAGATGCTCAACCGACTGAACCACACAGATGCTCCTCTAGTTTTATTTATGTGTATATGTTTAATGTGTTCCAGAGAATGAAATAAGTAATAGCTTTTATTTTTTTAAGATTTTATTTTTAAGGAATCTCTACACCCAGTGTGTGACTTGAATCCGCAACCCCAAGATTGAGAATTGCATGCTCTACCAACTGAGCCAACCAGATGCCCCTAAGTAATATCTTCTAAAAGGAAGAAATGTGAGGGGATTCTATCCCCCACCCCTTCTCTGTCTCTCTCCCACTTGCTCTCTCTCTCTCTGTATGTCTCTCAAAATAAAAACCCATTTTTTTTAAAGGAAGAAATGTAAAAGGGCAAAGGGCAACCATACTGAAGCTATCACACTGCTTCTCCACACTTATTAAACATTATCCACACTTACTTAAACATTATCTGCAACGTTAGAGGACAAATAGTTTACCTTTAATTTTCTTCACCCTAAATGCCTTTCTTTTTCAAATTTCTACTCAAGAAACTTTGATCTTTTCCTTCATCAGATCCCCTTCTTCCATATCTATTACACAAAAATTTGAAAACCATTCTAGAAATTTTATGTTAATTTTATTACTTTCTAAAAAATTAGCAAATAGATTACTATTAATCATTATATAGAAAAAAAATGAACATACAAAATCTTGTTTGGTTCTCTTTGCAGTTTTTTTCTTTGAGAGAGAGAGATAGAGCAAGAGAGCATGTGTGCACACAAGCAGGGGAGGGGCAGAGGGAGAGAGAGAATCTTAAGCAGGCTCCATGCCCCACACAGGGTCCAAGGCGGGGGTCTTGATCCCACAATTTGAGCCGAAATCAAGAGTCAGACACTTAACTGACTGAGCCACCCAGGCACTCCTCCCTTTGCAGTTTTAAATTACGAAGATACAACTCATGTTCTCTATCTGAGGAAATAGCATGATAGTAATGAAACAGCAAACTCTTCAAAATATGAGTAATTTGATTTATTCTGATGACTATAAAAGTGAATAGACTTTCTCAAGATCTAATTCTCTTGAATTTAAGTTGTATAAAACCATCTTCAACTGGCTAACATTAAGGTTTTACACTTGAGTAATAAAACAGCTCTAATGTGAATTTGCAGTGCCTCATTAACTTTCAAAAAACTGTAGAAGCATTGTTGACCAAAATTAATCCCAAGTAAATTAAGAGTTTACATATAAAAAATAACTGAGAGTTTAGAAGAAATTAGAAATAAATATTCATGGGGCGCCTGGGTGGCGCAGTCGTTAAGCGTCCGACTTCAGCCAGGTCACGATCTTGTGGTCTGTGAGTTCGAGCCCCGCGTCAGGCTCTGGGCTGATGGCTCAGAGCCTGGAGCCTGTTTCCGATTCTGTGTCTCCCTCTCTCTCTGCCCCTCCCCCGTTCATGCTCTGTCTCTCTCTGTCCCAAAAATAAATAAACGTTGAAAAAAAAAATTAAAAAAAAAAAAAGAAATAAATATTCATTAAATGTCTGGATCTGTATTTTCTTTGTAGGCCACATGATTTTCATATTCATAAATGTACCCCTAGTGACCAACACACAGTAGGTATTTATTCAACAAACATCTGCTGAACTGAATATAACCTAGGCTTAGAAGAAAAAAAACCTTAAAGGAAACTAGGAAATATTTTACTAAATAATTTCAGCACATTAAAAATTATAGTTACTAAAAAGCAACTGTAAAACATTGGAAGCAAATATGGTAAAGAGTAGAGATCTTTCTTAAATATTTCATACAAATTGCTAAAACATAAAAATATAAACCTCTCTGAACTTCAAGTTATCTTAGGCATTTTAACAGTTTGTAAACTGTTTTAATAGATTCAAAACCTTTACATCTGAGATAAAACCTCAGTCTCAAACACTGTTTGGAATGAATGGATTAATCTTAAGAACAAAGCCCAATACTCTCAGAATATTAATATTAAGAAACAGTAAATCTTTTTTTAGTGTTTATTTATTTTGAGAGAAAGAGAGAGAGAGAGAGAGAGAGAGAGAGCACAAGGAGGGGAGGGGCAGGGAGAGAGGGAGAGAGAGAATCCCAAGCAGACGCAGGGCTCAAACCCATAAATCACGAGATCATGACCTCAGCTGTAGTCAAGGGTCAGATGCTTAACTGACTTAGCCACCCAGGCACCCCAAAACACGATAATTCTTAATATGCTTAGTTCAGACTGTAGTTCAACTGCTGATATATTTTTAAAATCTCAAACGTGATATGATCAGGAATGATCTCATTTCCTAACACAACCGTCTTTACTTTTTAATATTCCCTTTTTTAGTATTAATATTCTTTACCCAGGTGTAATCATAATGTGCATGTTGTGTCATTTTCCCCTTTAACAATAAATAGGTTCCTAAGCATTTTCCCATACGCTGTATGGCAGTCATAATTAAAAATTCATTAAAGAGGGGCACCCAGGTGGCTCAGTTGGTTAAGCATCTGACTCTTGATTTTGGCTCAGGTCACAATCTCACAGTTCAAGACATCAAGTCCTATGTCAGGCTCTGCACTGACAGTGTGGAGCCTGCTTAAGATTCTCTCTCTCTCTCTCTGCCCCTACCTCACTCATGCTCTCTCTCTCTCTCTCTCTCAAAATAAATAAATAAACTTAAAAAATTAATTAATGACTTCAACACTGTACTGGAAGTCCTAGCCAAAGCTGTTAGGCTAGAAAAGTAAATAAAAGGCATCCAAATTGGAAAGGAAGTAAAATTATCTCTGTTTCTAGATGATATAATCTTATATGTAGAAAACCCTGAAGATTCCACAAAAAACCTGTTAGAACTAATAAATTCAGCAAAGTTGCAGGATACAAAATCACCACTC
The DNA here is from genome assembly GCF_022837055.1 of Prionailurus viverrinus. Lineage (NCBI taxonomy): Eukaryota > Metazoa > Chordata > Mammalia > Carnivora > Felidae > Prionailurus > Prionailurus viverrinus. Next base: position 173,199,294 of record NC_062564.1, read on the forward strand.
AAAAATCAGTTGCATTCCTATATACTAACAATGAACAATTGGAAAGAAAAATTAAGAAAACAATTCCATTTATAATAGCATCAAAAATGTTTAGGAATAAACTTAATTAAGGAAGTGAAAAACTAATACACTGAAAACTAGAAAACATTGCTGAAAGAAATTAAAGAAAAAAATAAATGAAAATACATCTATCCCGTGTTCATGGATTGGAAGATTTTATATTATTAAGATGTCAGCACTATCTAAAGTGATCTACATATCAACATGCTCCATGTCAAAATCTCAATGACATTTTTTTCAGAAATAGAAAAATCATGCCTAAAATTCATATGGAATCTCAAGGGACCCTGAATAGTCAAAACAATCTTAAAATAAGAAGAAGGGGCACCTGGGTGGCTCAGTTGGTTGAGTGTCCAACTTTGGGTCAGGTCATGATCTTGTGGTCCATGAGTTTGAGCCCCGCCTCAGGCTCTGTGCTGACAGCTCAGAGCCTGGAGCCTGTTTCAGATTCTGTGTCTCCCTCTGTCTGCCCCTCCCCCATTCATGCTCTGTCTCTCTCTCTCTCTCTCTCTGTCAAAAATAAATAAACTTTAAAAAAAATAAGAAGAAAAAAGTTGAAGGTCTCACATTTCTGGATTTCAAAACCTACTCTAGAGCCATAGTAATTGTAATCAAAACAGTGTGGTACTGGCATAAAAACAGATACACACACACACACACACATGTGATAGTATTCTATCCCAGAAATAAACATTCATGTATATGGTCAGATGATTTTTGACAAGAGTATCCAGATCATTCAATGGGGAAAGAACAATCTCATCAACAAATGGTGCTCAGAAAAATAGATATCCAAATACAGAGGAATGAAGTAGAACCTTACCTTACACTATATAGAAACATCAGCTGAAAATTGATCAAAGACTTAAATTGAGTAGCTAAAACTATTTATATAACTCTTAGAAGAAAATCAGGTAGGGGCACCTGGGTGGCTCGGTTAGTTAAGCATCTGATATTGGCTCAGGTCATGATCTCATGGTTTAAGAGATCAAGCTCTGCGTCAGGCTCTGTGCTGACAGCTCAGAGCCTCGAGCCTGCTTTGATTCTCTGTCTCCCTCTCTCTCTGCACCTCCCTTGCTTGTGTGCTCTCTCTCAAAAACAAATATTTTATTTTTTTTAATTTTTTTTAACGTTTATTTTTGAAACAGAAAGAGACAGAGCATGAATGGGGGAGGGTCAGAGAGAGAGAGACACAGAATCTGAAACAGGCTCCAGGCTCTGAGCTGTCAGCACAGAGCCCGACGCGGGGCTCGAACTCATGGACCGCAAGACCATGACCTGAGCCAAAGTCGGCCACTTAACCAACTGAGCCACCCAGGTGCCCCAAAAACAAATATTTTAAAAAAAGAGAAGAAAACTGGGGAAAAACTTCATGACATTGGATTTGGCAATGATTTCTTGGCTATGACACCAAAAACAGGCATTTCAAAGAAAAAAAATAGATAAATTGGACTTTATCAAAATTTAAAACTTTTGTGTAAAGGACACTGTCAATAGAGTGAAAAGGCAACGCATGGTATGAAAGAAAATATTTGCAAATTATATATCTAATAAGGGATTAATATCCTGAATATATAAACAACTCCTACAACTCAAAAACAACAAAAAAAGAACCACCCAGTTAAAAATTGGGCAAACTACTTGAATAGACATTTCTCTAAAGGAGATATATACAAACTGCCAATTAGCACATGAAAAGATTTTCAACATCACTGTTAGGATAATGCAAATCAAAACCATAATGATACACCACCTCACACCCATTAGGATGGCTGATATGGAAAAAAAAAAAAAGAAACTGACAAGTGTTGGTGGGGATGTGGAGAAACGAACCCTTATACACTGCTGGTAGGAATGTAAAAGTGTGTAGCTACTGTGGAAAACAGTATGATGGCTCCTCAAAATATTAAATATAGAATAACCATATGCTCCAGCAATTTCGCTTCTGGGTATATGTCTAAAAGAATTGAAAGCGGTGACTTGAATAGATATTTGTACTTCCATGTTCATAGCAGTTTTACAATAAGCCAAAAGGTGGAAGCAACCCAAGTTTTGTTGTTGTTGTTGCTGTTGCTTTGTCTCTTTAGGGAGAGAGAGAAAGCACAAGCAAGGGAGAGAGACATTTGGGGAGGGGGGGAAAGAGAGAGAGAGAGAGAGAGAGAGAGAGAGAGAGAGAGAGAGAGAGAGAATCCCAAGCATGTTCCACACTCAGCACAGACTCCGACGTGGGGCCTGATCCCATGAGCCTGAGACCAAAACTGAGACCAAAATTAAGAATCAGACACTCAACTCAGTGAGCCACCCAGATGCCCCAGAAGCAACCCAAGTTTTTATCAATGGATGAATGAATAAACAAAATGTGGTATATACATATGATGAAATATTATTATTCAGCCTTAAAAATGGAGGAAAATCTGCTATATGCTACAACATGGATGACCTTAATTATGCTAACTGAAAGAAGTCAGTCACAAAAGGACATTTTCATTTAAGTGATGATTCATTTATTCATTTATGATTTATTTTAAGTTTTATTTAAGTAATCTCTACACCTTACATGGGGCTTGAACTCACAACCCTGAGATCAAGAGTCACATGTTCTTCTGACTGAGCCAGCCAGGAACAACCCTGTATGATTCATTTATATGAAGTGCCAAGAGTAGTCAAATTTACAGAGATAGAAAGTGGAATGGTGGTTGCCAGGGACTGGGAGAAGGGGGAATGGGGAATTAGTGTTAACAGGCAGAGTTTTAATTGGGAGAGATGAAAAAGTTCTGGAGATTGATGTTGGTGATTGTTGCACAACATGAATGTATTTAATGCCATAGAACTGTATAATCAAAAGTGGTTAAAATAGTAAATTTCATACTATATATGTGTAACCACTCTTTATGGATTAAATTAGGTCTCCTCAGATTCATGTGTTGAAGCCCTAACACCCAGTGTGACTATATTTGGAGATAGGGCCTATAAGGAAGTAATTAAAGGTAAATGAGGTCATAAGGGTGAGCCCTAATTCAATAGCATTAGCGTCCTTATAAGAAGAAGAGATATCAGGAGGGCCTATGCACAGAAGAAAGGCCATGTAAGGACAGTCAGGTGGTGGCCGTTTGTAAGTCTGGAAGAGAGGTCTCGCCAAAAACCAAACCTGTGGGCACCTTGATCTTGGATTTCCTACCACCAGAACTTTGAGAAAATAAATTTCTGTCGTTTGAGCCATTTAGTTTGTGGTATTCTGCTATGGCAGCCTGTGCAGACTAATACAACCACAAAAAAAAAAAAGTGAAAAAAATTAGTAATGTTTTTCATTGCAAAAATAATATATGGCTATGTAAAAATTCAAACCATACAAAAGGGTAAAAAGTCATAAGGAAGTCTCTCATCACTTCCTCCTCTCCACCCTCCTTCCCTGTCCCCAGTAATCAGTGTCAGTAGTTTTAGGAATATCTTCCAGAATGCTTTTATGAATATATAAAGCATGTATTATTTACAAACACTTTCTTCTTCTAGATCAAGAATCAAACTAGGGTCTGGTTCAGAAAGGGAAGAATTTTCAAGTTTGTCAATCCCGAACATATAATTTAACATATTCATCCATTCCATTCCATGTTTAGATTATTTTTAGATTTTTTTTCTCCATCATACAAAATGTGATTAACTTTCTTAAAATCTTTCTTTTTAAATTATTTCTATCCTCAAGTTTCTTAGATCGTAACACACAATGTAACAAGGTTATCCTTTCCATTACCATTGTTCACATAGGTTATTTCCATATTTTTATTTCCATCATATAAATGTAATTAATATCTTCATAATCTTACTTTTAAATTATTTAAGTTCCTAATAGTGAAATTGAGCCAATTTTTTTGAGAACTTCATATATATCACCAAATTGATTTCTGAAAAGCTAACTGCCAACTTAAGTTTCTACTAGTAGTATTAATAGTACAAATATTAGATACTCCTACTTAAAAATATCTCCAGGGATGCCTAACTGGCTTGGTCGGTGGAGCATGTGACTCTTGATCTTAGGGTTGTTGTGAGTTCAAGTCCCACGTTGGGTGTAGAGATTACTGAGACATAAAAAACCTTAAAAAAAAAAGTCTCATAAGGTAGTAGTTAAAAAAGGAAAGCTTACTTTAATTTGCATTTTTGATGAGATTGAAGATTTTCAAATATTAGTTGTTTGTATCTCCATTTGTGTGTAAGCCATCAGTTCATACTCTACACCTACACAAGTATTGGAGACAAGTAATATCTTCCTTATTAATATGTATGAGTCCTTCATATATTATGGTGCTACTCCCTTATCAATATTTATTTCCAGTATTTTCCAAGGGGTATGTCTTTTATGGGCCATTCATCAAATATTTATTCAGTATCTACTATGTTCCATGTACTGTGTTAGGATTCTGTGTTATTCTTCAAATTACATATAGAATTACACATGCACTTTTTTTTCCTATTGTTTAAAGTTTAGAAAGGTTGAACTTTATGATTGGGCAAACAACCATATAAGATCCCGAATCACTGTCTGTGGGTAAAGCTGGCCCTTCCTATCTCATGAGATTACAAACAGATGCTGGACAAGGATGCAGTCATCCAATGCTTGACTAGGATTAGAAGATCAGCCCAAAGTAGCTCACTCACATGGCTGGTAAGTTGGTGTGGTTGTCGATGGAGGCTTTTGCTCCTCTTCACATGTTCCCTTCATAGAGGTGCTTGAGTGGAGTGGTGTGTAGACTAGCTTCCCCTATGGCACACAAACCAAAAGAATGAGGTGGAAAGCTGCAATCAGTGCCTTTATGACCTAGCCTCAGAAGTCACATGCCTTCAGCTGTATTCTATGGATCAGCTTAGTCCTGAATCAAAAGTGCTGGAGGCGGACTACATTTACAGAGGTGAGAATCATTGGAGTTTACCTTGGAAGCTACCTACCAAGGATCCTAACATCTTGATTTTTCCTGTAGTTTACTTTATTAAAGCAAATATTGATAATTTTGCAACAACCCATATGATTCTAGTTGTGACATACTGTTGTTTTAAACACAGCTGTGTTTGCAAACACATCTGTGCACAGGAGTGCACTCAAGCATATAAGACTTTCTTTTTTTTTAAATGTTTATTTATATTTGAGAGAGAGAGAGAGAGCAGGGGAGGGGCAGAGAGTGAGGGAGACACAGAACCTGAAGCAGGTTCCAGGCTCCAAGCTGTCAGCACAGAGCCTCATGCAGGGCTCCAACCCATAAGCAGTAAGATCATGACCTGAGACAAAATCGGATGTTCAACCTTAACCAACTGAGCCACCCAGGCGCCCAAAGACTTTGTTCCACAAATTAAAGTTCCACAAATTCAAGACCCTTTGCTATAGCAACATGAACTTCATTAGGGCCTTAGATTCCACCTCAAGCTCTCTAAATTTGAGTAGAGTTCAAGATGTCAGATTAAGGGCCAAGAAGTTTGACTTCTATTTACTTGTAATCTGTTAATTAACTAGCAAACACTTTTTTTTTTTTTACCAGAAACCTTATTTAGAAATCTTTAGCTGTGTAAAGATTTACACATGAAAAATATCTTTCAGATTATATTACTAATTTGCTAAAGGTGACTCAATCAGTTGAAATGATTTACTAAGTAGCTGGGTAGAAATTCGTTAAGGTCACTAAATCAGGGTAAGGAAGACAGTTTCTTAGGAGTTTTCACCGCTTCTGGAGGATAGGCAGAGAGGATCTGCCTTTGTGAAATCTTTGTTTGGAACTTACACTTTTACTTGCCATTGGTCCTGTTCTAATTAAAGTTTGTTAATTCCTGGGCCTAAGAAACAATAGAGTAGCTGTAAATTTTGCCAAATTGGGAAATTTCCGGGGCCCCAAAGGTTTAGCTGGTAGACTAAGGCCAGAATGGGAGAGCAGGAAGTACCAACTTGGTCCAAAAATAACTAGGGTTCTTACTCCCCTAATAGCATTCCTGCAATTAAAGCTTAGGGGTGCCACCCAACAATGCTTACCCCCTCCCTGTTCACTGTCTCCCGACCCGCAAGTCATCGATGCTGACATATTCTCTTTTTCTAAGCTTAATTTTAGACAGCTTTCCGGGTGCAAAAACATTAGGGGAGGGTAAAGAAGATCAATAACTGCTACATCTGACATACTTTTGTGCATCAGACTAAATACTCATCTCCTAATTTTCACTCGGGCCTGAGTGATAAAAAAAAATAAAAATCTCTACAGAGGTACCCTTTCTCAGCACCCGTGAACTTGAGCCCACCTCTACTTCTACCCTCGCAATTCTAAGGACTCGGGTCAGAGAAAGCCACCAGCTCAGACAAAGGGAAATGCACAGCAAAGGTCGTTGTCCACCAAAGACAAAACAGAGGCTACGCGGGTCAGTTAAACAAACCGGGGCCTCGCCCTCCTCACTTCACAGTGCTCGGCCCCACCCCTCCCGACCGGAACTGCAACCCCCGCGCCTTGCGCCCCCACGAATAGCGTGTCGCTCGCGCCCGCCCCGCCTCCTCCAACGCACTGGGCAGGCGCGGGGTGCGCGCATGCTCCGCAGGCGGGCTGCTGGGGTCTCGAGTCGCTGCAATCTGTTGCGCCGCCGCCCGCGGGAGCCGGCAGATCCGGGTCTCGTGGCTTGGAGTGACGTGGTCAGTCGAATCAAAACAGAGGAGGGGAGGAAGTCAGCGGCCAGGAGCAGCAGCGGCCGCGGCGTCCCGAGCAGCCGCAGCGTTCCGGAAGCTTCAGGCGGTTTTTCTGCCGAGCCTGGGTCCCGGCCCCCATCCTCCCCGCCCCGTCGGTTGTTGTCTGGGCGGGTGAGTGTCTCCCCCTTTACCACCGCCGTTTGCCGGCCCACCCTCCCGTCACCCTGTTTTTCTTGGGGGTTCCTCAGGCTCTGGGGAACTGCGGCGGCTGCGGCAGAGCGGGGCTGGCTTCTCAGGCTTGGTGGTTCTTCGGCCGGGCTGGTGACTCTGCACCGGGAGAAGCCCGCTGCTGCCGAGTCCGCGCCCCCCGGCGAAGAGCGAGGCAGAGAACCTGCAATTTGGCTCTCTCTGCAGGAAACCAGAGTCGGGGCTTGGCAGGAAAGTGGACGGTAGCCACGGGTGGTTTTATTTTTAGGGCAAGACCGTCAGCTCGGGTGGAGGCGTATAATGGAGTAAAAAGAAGAGAATCGTAGCTGAAAGGAAAAACCCACAAACCCTGAAACCTACACTCTGTCATTTACCTCTATTTCTCTAGGTTTGATGAAGTCATTAGAATGCGTCCTTTGTTGTGATTGATGAGCCAGGAAAGCTGCCATCCAGAAAGCGGAAGCTTTTTTAGCTCTTATTGTGGTGGGAGTTTAAAGTATTCCTTTTTTCTGTTTGTTCAGTTAGTAGAACTGGAGCTGACAGTAAAGAGGTAGTACCCTTTATAAAGATAGATAATGTGCGATAAACTGGTTACCGGAGTACCTGAAGTCCAGTGTTGCCGTTTAAAGCCAAAGTTTTCCAAAGTGGCTGTTTCTGTGTGTGTTAGGATTTTAGCCAAGATGATGTTTGTTAGCTGTAGAAAGTCGATAGGATGTTTTCACTTGTCCTAGTTTGCCGAATCGAAGATTCGGCCTTATTAGAATGTCTTGGTTTTGCATGGAGAGCCAGATGAGCCTCACGCACGTAATATCTGCGTTTGTTGAAGAGACCTTCCAGTTTTTGTGTGTTGTAAACCGTTGTCAGCTCTACATGCACGATAACTTGAGGTGTAAGGACGGTGGAAGACCTTTCAGGTGTTTTAGTCTTTAGACCCTATTCAGTGGAGGTTGCAGAAAGCTTGTGTTCTCTTTGACTTCAGGTGGCCGGCCACGCAGATTCTTCTAGTGTAGGCTGCTTCAAACCCTGCCACCCTCTGCGCCCCTCGACAGCACAGAGACAAGAGGACCAAACCTCCTTTTTGCCCTCAGTTGGTGTTTAAAAAAAGAAGATTTTGTTGTTGTTGTATGGTCCCCAGAAAACTGATTAATTGAGGTGTTTCTTTGGTAAATGGCAAGAAAGGAGAAAACACGTGTGTGCTAATTGATTGCCCCTTAGGAAATCCAGAAAGAGTACTTAGGAATTTAGGCTACTCCCTTGAAGGGTGTATCCTTGGGTGATATAACATGGATCACTTCTTAACGAATTTCTTTCTCCTATATGTGCAATTGAGATCTTTTTTCTTAATACCACAGTTGGAATCCTGCTGATTTAGAAAAATGAAATTGTTTTCTTGAAGTTCTTTTTTTTTTTTTTTACCTTTTATGTAACCTGTAACTGAATATTTTTGCTTATATGCAATACTTTGTAATAATTGGAGAATTATTACAATTAATAAACAAGAAAATAAGTCATTGATAATCCTGCCATCCAGAGATGACCAAAATGTTAGTGGTTTATATCCTTCCAGACTTCTTTTTTGCAGTTAGACATTTTATTCAAAAATGGTATCATAACTGCATATGCTTTTCTGTAACCTTGCTTTTTTGCATAGTAGTACTTTGGAGTAACAAAATTTATATTTTAATAGATACGGACTTTTGGAACCTATCTTTTAGGGTATATTCACTGTATATTTGCCAAACCTTTCCTCCCAAACTTTTATGATAATACGAAGAAGTTAATATGCATTGTGTAGCCGTGGAACGTTTTCTTGTTTAACCCTTGGGAGAGCAGGCACAAAATAGCCTAAGTTGATAACAGGTAGTTTAAAAGAGTTTTACTAATTTAGTGATTTGATTCAGGTAAAGCTTTAGTTCTGTTCCATAGCTACACTGTGCTCCAAATGCTGACCAGCTGTCCAGGCCTCCGTTAGTGAGGTCCTGAAAGATTTGAGTTTATGAATCACACTGAAGAGTCTTGGATGTATGCCCGTTTAGCCCAGTGCCTTCTTGGTGGTGCCAAAAGAGAAGGAAATGTTCCCTTCACCTCAGCTTCAAAAGATAAGTACTGTCTAGGAAGTATCCTAAGTATACTAATAACCTATTTACATCTGTTAGTTGTGAACTTACCTAGAACCTTTAAGTCTATTTTTATTCTGTATCTCTTGGGTAATTAGTCCCAGATGCTTACTACTTATTTTGTGACTTAGTTCTTTTTTCTTTGACTTACCTTAATTGGAGTGTTTATATTCTAAATTTGGCCATTACTACCCATCGCTACCGCCTCTACCTTTGTCACCTTTCACCATATCTGGCCTACTGTAGTAACCTCCTGACCTCCCTGCCTCCACTTTGCCTTTTTATGGTAATTCCCCTTACCACAGCCCAGAGATCCTTTAAAGTGTAAATTATGTTGCCTTGTTTTTGGAGAGCCTTTCATCACATTCAGAATAAAATACAAACGACGTGTTCTGGAACAGCCTCCTTCCCTTAACTCACCTTGTATCGCTCTGCCTAGATTAGTACCCTAGGGCCTGGCCATGTCTGTTCCTGTGTTCTAGACCCACTAGGACAAGCTGGGAACTTGCTAGGCTTGTTCCTGCCTTAGGGCGTTTGAGCTTGCTGTACCCTGTGGCTTCAGTATTCTCCCAGATCTTGCTATGGCTGATTCCATCATGTCATTCAGGTTTCAGATGTTTCTTTGAGGAAATTTCTCCCCAGTTCTCTCTCCATTTTCTTTTATTTTATTCATAACATTTTGCACTATCTGGAATTTCCCTATTTTTTTAATATTCTGGTTCCTATGCTAGAAGTTAAACTGTGAAAATTGGGATCTTGGGGATGTTTTCCTATTCTCTGCCTAGTAGGTACTTAATGAATGTTAGTTGAATGAATGAACTTGCTGAACATGTCTGTATTCCTCTTGAAGATACTGTCAGTTTAGATAAGCCCTTTATATAGAAGAATCCTAGTTTTGAGTCTTTTTTTTTTTTTTTTTTTTTTTGTAATAGGACAGTGGCTTGATTCTCTTACTTCAGTAATTCTTGATGTTTGGGCCAGAGCATGGTTACATTCTACTTTAGAACTGTAGAATTAATCCCTGGGAGGAATGGGTTCCAGGAATCTGCATTTTCAACAAGCCCTTGAGGTGATTTTAATGCATATCAAAGTTTGAGAATGTTTCTTAATATTTTAATGGCTTTTCTCTGGGAGATTACTTCTTGCTTTGTAGTAATAATGATAGCTACCATTTTGGGGAACTCTCTTACGTGTTAGGTACTATGCTAAAAAATTACATGTTTTTCAGTCAACTGTAGATGTAGAACAACTCTGACGTAGGTATTCCTACTTCCATTTTACACATGAAGGAACTGTGACATGGTAAGTGGCAGAAAGTTGGACTTGAACATATCTGTTAATCACTGTACCCTACTGCCTCTGAACTAGTGTTTAGAATTGTACACAGTACTTTGGTTTTGATAGACCATGTTTTTGTTAAGGGCAAGATAGTGTATTCTATCATTTCCAATCCAATCCTTAATGAAGTCCATTGGTTTGTTGGTCTTTTTGCTGAAGTTGCACAGGCAAAGTTGCAGAGGGAGAGGACCTCTGTAAAAACTCCTAGGTCTTCTTGCTTTGTTGTATTGAGAGCCTACCAGGCTTAAAGTAAATTTTAAGTATTTAAAGTTTTCTCCTTCCTGTGCATTACCTTGTCTTCCACACACCAAAAACCTACCACTTTCTGCCTGCTTATGTAGTCATTTGAATTCTTTCTGTATTTTCTCCATTGATGTGAGTGATTAACTATTTGGACTATCATTGGATCATTGTAAACTGAATAGATTTTTCACTGCAAAACCCCTTTCCAAATGAGCTAAAAAAATGTTAAATTTGATTGGTGTGTTGATTTTTTTTTAGGTGGGGGAACTTAATCTAGAAAAATACTGGTTGTCTTTAGTTTCTTCCTAGTCTTTAAGCCTAGCTAACTGTGTTTATCTTTGGAGGCTCAGGTCACACAAGACCTTTACCAGAGCTCTGTCCTCACCCTCCTCAGGCTTCTGTAAATAGCAGTGTTTCTGATCCCATCACTTCACTTTCTGTATTTAGTTGTCTGTGGCTATCTGGCCTATTTGATCGGAAGACCCATGAGGTCAGGGAGGACCAGTTAGACAATCAGTAGGCATGTTGATGTAACAAATAAAAGAAGAAAAATAACAACTTTAATCTGTGTTTGTAAAAAATGGTACATTGCTAAAAGGAATTATTTGTGATCTTTTCCCATATAATTTAATAGGACTTAGAACAAAACCTCAATACAAGACCCTAAATTGTCCAAATTAATAAATAGTGATATATTGGTATATGAAATATAAAGATTTTGCAGAAAGTGAAGCACTCCCAACTGTTCTTTGTTATATTTTGGCTTCTATAAGGACTTTTTATGACCATAAAACTTCTTAGATGATTAACTGATACATGCTACAGGCTTATAAATAAAGGTATTCTTTTGGTACGTGTTTATGTGCATATTCGTGTTTTGGCCCACATAATAAGTACTAACATATGAATGGTTGTTTCTGTAGTTGGGCACATATCAGCAGATCCTCCATTTGGATAAAGAGCAGTTTGGGCACTTTAAAAGCCATTTTGAAAAAGGGCTGAAAATTATTTGAGTCTGAAATTAAACAGTGGTTACCTGCCTGAATATCAATAATAGTGGCATTTACCTTTTATGGCTATATTTGCCAGCCCCTTGAATTCCTTCACACACTTCCCATTTACTTGTCACATCAGTCCTCCCAAGTCAGATACTGTTATCCTAATTTACACTGCAGGAAACAGGCTCTGACTAGTTAGGTAAGTTGCCCAGGGTAAAGCCACTGGTACTGTTGGGATTCAAACCCAATTTTCCCCTGACCCAAAGCTCATGGACTTTATATGGCAGCAGTATTGACTGATCTTCCATGATCATAGAAGTTATAGTAAGTAAACCTACTTTTTACAGCTGTCAGAATATGCTAGTAGAACTCCTTTCATGAATTGAAGATGGATTTCTAATAGCCCCTGTGTTTTGGTTTTTTTTTTTAACATAAGAGATGCTTGTTATGAAAAGCTGCAAGACGGTAGTATATGAAGCCCAACACAACAAAATCTGTAATCTTCTCATTCAGAAGTTATCTCTGTACATGGCATTTTCTTCCAGTCTTTTATTTATTTATTTAAAATGAATCTTTGGGGGACGTCTGGGTGGCTTAGTCGGTTGAGCATCTGACTCTTGATTTCAGCTCAGGTCACCATCTTGAGATCCATAGGATCGAGCCCCGTGTTGCACTCTGTACTGACAGCGCACAGCCTACTTGGGATTCTCTCTCTACTCTCTCTCTGCCCCACCCTCCCACCAAAATAAATAAATAAACTTAAAAAAAATTTTTTAAATAAAAAACTTCATCTTTGGTGTAAATAAGATGTAATACCCACATGTATCTTAGTTTAGTTTTGTGGGGTTTTGTTTTTGTTTTAACTTAATGAGCTTTTTTCCATGGCCTTAGAAACTTTCTACTTTCTTGATTTCTAGAAACTTTTTTATTTTTAACTGACTACATTTTTTTTTTTTACTTTTTATTTTTTTAAAATCTTTCTTTCTCTTTTTAGTAATCTCTGCACCCAACCTGAGGCTCAAACTCAAGATCCGAAGATCAAGAGTTGCTCACTCTTCTGATTGAGCCAGCCAGGCACCCCTTAACTGGCTATATTTTAGAAGATATTTTGAATAAGCTTGATTACTTGGAGTTTTCATTTAATGTTGGACATGAGTGTAGTTGCCAGTTTCACCATTATAAATGATACTGTGATGAACCGTGGCTTTAAAAGTTAACCTAAGCTTTCAATGATTAGAGCAACCAGTCTAATTCTTTTTTTTTAAGTTATATTTAAGACTTTTTAATGATTTGAAATGTAGTGATTTTAATCGTAATTTGACAAGTATATACAGTATACATGTATTTGTGATGCCTAGAAAATTTACATGAGAGTTTTTTTTTTTTTTAACGTTTTATTTATTTTTGAGACAGGGAGAGACAGAGCATGAACAGGGGAGGGTCAGAGAGAGGGAGACACAGAATCTGAAAGAGGCTCCAGGCTCTGAGCTGTCAGCACAGAGCCCGACGTGGGGCTCGAACTCACGGACCGCGAGATCATGACCTGAGCCGAAGTCGGCTGCTTAACCGACTGAGCCACCCAGGCGCCCCTACATGAGAGTTTTTAATAGAGATTACCTCAAAGGGGAGAAAAGTACTTTTAACTTTACTTTAAAAAAGAAAAAACTTCTTGTTATTTGAATTTTGAAACTATAAATGTGTATTGTTTAAAAAAAAATCAAGTCCTGGGGCACCTGGCTGGCTCAGTTGGTTGAGCATCCAACATCCGCTCAGGTCGTGATCTCAACAGTTTGTGAGTTTAAGCCCTGCAGCAGGCTTGCTGCTGTTAGCACAGAGCCCGTTTCAGATATTCTGTTCTCCTCTCTTCTGTCTCTCCCCCCGCTCCTGCTCATGCTCTCATTTTAAAAAATTAAAAAATAAATGTAAAAAAATCAACTCCTTTGAAAAATTAAAATCTTTCTTCTAAACTAAAACCTAATTTTTAGATGTGTAATAGGGTTTCTATTTTGTTAATAACATTTTAAACCTCAGTGCTCTTGTTTTGGAGAAAGTTACCTTCTCATAGCTTATTTTCCTACTGAATTTTCATTTCCTATTTTAAATTTAGGTCGTGGCACAGATGTGAGTCTCAGCTTTTTAAAAATACAAAATGAAGCTGGTTTTTGCTTGACTGCACTCATTGATAAGTACTACATGTGCAGTGTTTTCAGAATTTAACAGCTTAAAATAAAGATGTTTCAAATCAAGATAGGAAAGCAGTAAGCATCTTCCTGGTATATGCAACAGACTTAGAGGTGTTCTGGCTGCTAGCTTGTTTTATATTACTATATACTTTTTAAAACACAGTTAATTTTTTTACATAGTATGTATTTTGTTGCTTTGTTACTCTTAGCAAAGGTAATATAAAAGAAACTGACTTGCTTAAAATTTTGAAGACAAAAAAAATCTGTGGTGTTTATTCAAATTTCATTTTTTAACAATATTGGTTTCTTTATCACATTGGGTCTAAGCATTTTTCCTATCATCACGAGTGGCATTTATGTGCATCTGTCTATAAATGTGTTATCTAGGTTGTAGCATGGATGAGAGGGATTACATGAATTGGGAGAGCAGTAACCATATTTCTTTCTGTTCAAGAAATCATATAAGCAAGCAAATGAATGAGAGAAAAAGTCTTGATTCCGCTCTCTTTGAATGATGTAAATTATTCACAAACTTGTAATATTACTTGTGATGTACTTCACAATTTCAGAACACACTAGTACTGTATTTTGTAACAAGAGCTGTTGAAAATTGCTTTCTTAACATAAGTAACCTGTATCCACTATGATTTGGTATTACATAGTATGGAATTTTTATATCATCTTCTGTTGAATTTTTCTGTTTGTAACTTAGGAAAAACAGACTTTTTTCCTTAGTTTAAAAGTTTTTTATTCAGGGGACGCCTGGCTGGCTCAGTTGGAAGAGCATGCGACTCTAGATCTTGGGGTCTTGATTTCAAGCCTCATGTTGGGTATAGAGATTACTTTAAAAAGTAAATTAAAAACTTAAAAAAATTTTTTAAATTCAGAACATGTCTAATAAGTATTCTTGTGTAAATTTTAGAAAACATTTTTAGAATATGAAAAATTTGGTTATGATATTGGATACAAAGATGGTTCATTTGAAAAGTTTTCCTTTATTTGACCATTCACAATAAATTTTACAGACCATTCACAATAAATAAATAAATAAAAGACTGAGAGAGAATCTTTGGGACTGTACAAAAGTAAGGAACATCCAGGGAAGGTCAGGAAATTCATAGGTGAGGGACCAAGATTCAGAACAGAAGACTTCTTTCTGCTTTGTATCTTTTATGCAGAAGAGCGATAGCTGAGCCCCAGGGGAATACAAACCTGCCAAAGCAGTATACAGAGATCTCAGGCTGAGAGTTCAAGATAAATTTAAAACATAAGGGCTTAAGACTTGAATTGGCCCAGAGCATTTTACAGCTTATAAAGCACTCTTACACATTCTTGCTTGATCTCGAAACAACCCTTTAAAAAGAATAGTTTCAGTTATGGCTCTTGTTTTATAGATAGAGAAAGTGAGGTCAAAGAGAAGCTAATTTATCCTTTTCTCAGCACTGCTGTAACTTGAATTGTTTATCTAAGATGTATTCTGCTATCCCATGATGTTTTAGCCTAGGGTGATTCCTAGAATACAATCAAATACAGGTAAAGGAAGAAAAAGGTCACTGAGGAAAGAGAAGGTAGTGTCTAAGACGTAGGGAAATCGAGTACATTAACTGAGAGTTTCTAGAATAGTGGTGGCAGCCCTGGGGTGGACCTTTTATAGAATCCTGCAGAGATATGGAGGAATTAAGGAGCTGAAGAAATTCTTGATGTCCTTGAAGAGTTAAGCTTTTAGAAGCGATGGGTGGAAGGTTAGTTGAGAGAAATAATTCTTTGATTTTGAGCTTTCTCCTGAGAGGTCACTTGTCTGTGACATTTATTTTGGCTGTTAATTATACACTGGTATGTAATTATTATTATATGAGTTAATTATAGTTAATAATTGATTGCAGCTCTTAGAGGTAAGGGATGCCTTTTATTTCTTTTATATCCTCCTCTGAACTCTTCTGCCAGTTAGTTAGTCCCCCGAAGCCTTGTTAGATATATACTTCAGAGGAAAGGAGAAGTGAGAGAAGACATGGGTTTGAATCACACCTCTGCTTTGTGACACTGGGTAAGTCACTGAGGCTCTCCGGACCTCAGTTCTTCTCTATTTAAATGAATAGGTGAGAACTGCTGCATCCCCAAAGTTTTAATAGTAACACTTGTGAAGTTGTGATTTGTTGAATTATGAGTAAATGAAGGCTTGTCATCCTCATACATGTAGGTAATGTATACCCTACCTATACAGTGATCTCTTGCACAGACCTATTGGTAACACTCATCTTGTTTCTTGTATACATTCCCATTACACTCTGTGGAAAATAAGTATTTTGTTGTTATTCTTTCTAGCCTGCTTTGATCTCTTCCTTTTGAATAGTATGCTCTTTCTAAAAGAGTGCCTTGAAGCTTTTTGTAATCCTGTAAAAATATTTTGTAAGAATTTCAGAGATGGTTCTTATTGTACTTTCTCTTACAAATAGCTCATTCTAGGTGGAACAATATAGGGTCATCCTATTGGATCAGTATAGGGAATATTGTAGGGAATTTGTAATTATAATTGCTTGGCTAGTAATTTGAGTTTGAAAATTTGTTGTGATAGAATTCAGGGAGTCTCAACTCCAAAGCACAGAGATTGTAATATTTAGGGTATATAATGGGATTTAATTTCAACATTTAAATTATTTTATTTTATTTTATTTTTTTGAAGTTTATTTAGAGAGAGAGAGCTCACATGAGCAGGGGAGGGGCAGAGAGAGAATTCTAAGTAGGCTCTGCACTGCCAGCACAAAGCCTGATGTGGGGCTTGATCTCAGGAACTGTGAGATCATGACCTGAGCCAAAATCAAGAGTCAGACGCTTAACCAGCTGAGCCACCCAGGTGCTCCTCAACATTTAAATTAAAAACATAAAATGTCTTTAACTTCTCCCAGACATAGCTTTAGCACAGTTTTTAGCAAATGATTGACTAATTTGAACTTGTGTCTGTATCCTTTTCTTGTCTACTTCCCATCAGAGATGCAAATGTAGTTTAAGAGAAAAGTAAGTCATTGATAAGAAGTAATAGGAAGTCAGTTGATAGTCATCTAATTTCTGTAGTGCTCTGAAGTTGTCTTTGTAAGATTGAAAGAAATGTCACTAGCATGATTGGTCATATCAGAAAGATGTGGAATGAGCCCTGGTCAGGAATTTACATTGTCACTTCCTGTCCAGAGTTCATCTCATACTAGATGTGTGATCATGGTCAAATTGCTAGCTTCCCTGAACCTATTTTTCTCATTTATATGTTATGTTATGTTATGTTATGTTATGTTATGTTATGTTATGTTATTTTTTAGAGAGAGTGAGTGCGGGCATGCACGAGTGGGAAAGGGACAGAGGCAGAGGGGGAGAGAATCTTAAGCAGGCTCCATGCTCAGCACAGAGCTGAATGTGGGGCTTGATCTCACAACTGTGAGATCACGACCTGAGCCGAATCAAGAGTCAGATGCTTAACCAATTAAGCCACCTTGGTGCCCCCTATTTTCCTCATTTAAAAACAGGGATAATTTTCCTGCTTTGACTTTGTCAGAAGGGGTGTTGATAGCATGTGAAAGTAGTTAAGCTGCAGGCAAATATAAACTACAGGTATGGCTATGTTTGCTTAAGATCCATTTCTGATAAAAGAATAGAGCAAGTGAATACGTGTTGTGTATGAGTGAATTTGAACACCTTATTACATTGAGATGTTGGATCATCTGATAAAATTAATCCCAACCGCTTAATTGTAGTATATTAGTATATAGTATGATAATGATATTTTACTCGAATTGATAGACAAATATTTTGTTCTCCATGTTTAATATGAAAGATGGCCAAAGTTTTGGGATATCTCTTCTCTTTTGTTTGGTCAGTTGTCTAATTTACTATGGAATAAAAACCTCTGCATAAAAACTTGGGGTCAGAAAGCTGTTTCTAGAAGGAAATTATTTTTAGAGGTGAGTAATTCCCTATATGATATGATTGGGAATAAGGTTAAGAATAAGAGTGGAAAGCAAACTCAAGTGTAGTCTCCCTGAATGTCCTGGAAGCAGTTCTAGCAGTTTCTGGCATTTAGTTCACTTTCTTGGTTTTATAACTTCCAAGTTTTCATCAGTAGAATTGATGCTTTTTAGAAAAAAATGCATAGAATACTTATTCTGAGTTCCCCATTTCATTGACCATCATTTCTATTTTCTGTCTTAAAAAACAAATTGCATGCATTCTAAATTGTTACTTTGCATTGTGCTCTTGCTGTGGGTGTTTATTTTTATTTTTTTGAAGGGAAAGAATTTTGATACCATTCTTGATCACTGTAAAGATTCGATTGGCTGTTTGAAAAGTTGATTTCATCATGAATCACTTTCTTAAAATCACAGTAGAAAGATTATTTTCATCCTTCTTGAAACAGCCTTGGTTATCCCTGCTTTCTCAAGAAGAGCCCTATGTTTGCATGGAGGGAAACTGAAGTGTGTTTTTTCTTTAAAACTGTAGTAAAAAAAAAAAAAAACCTTAAGTATGTTTGAAATTTTTGGTACTAAAAGGTAAAATAGTATAATGAGTTCCTGTGTACCCATCAACTGGCTTCAACAATTATTTAACTCATGGCTGTTTTATTTTGTGTATTCTTCCCCCTTGCAGGATTATTTTCAACTAGTTTCCAGGCATCATATCTCGGTAACTGAAAATACCTAGTAAGATCTCTCAGAGATAAGGACTCTTTTTAGATGTGTAATTGACATTGTAGTTATGTTAAAAAAAAAAAAAATTAGTAATTCCTAAATGTTATTTGATCCAGTCAGTATTCAGAGTTCCTTGTTCTTGCATAAATGTCCTTTTATAATGTTTGAATCAGGATTCAAACAAGGTCTGTACATTGCGTTTAATTAATTGATGCCTCCTAAATCTCTTAACCATATCCCTGCCATATCTTAATGTTTTATTTATTTACTTTTTGCCATTTATTTACTGGTAAATCTGAGTTAGTTTTCCTGGGTTTAGCTGCAGTATCCAGAAATTTTTTCCTTATTATAAGAGTTCATGTATGATCATTATATGATACTTCAAAAATAAAATGTGTAGGGATACCTGGGTGGCTCAGACAGCTCAGAACCTGGAGCCTGCTTTGGATTCTGTGTCCCTCTCTTTATGCCCCTCCCCCCACTTGTGCTCACTCATTCTCTCTCTCAAAAATAAGTGAATAAACTTTTTTCAAAAGTTAAAAAAAAATAAAATGTATAAAGGGAAAGGTAAAATCCTGTCACCTAGAGATACCCAAGGTTGAAGTTTTTGGTATGCATGCTTTCAACTTTTTTGAGTTTGTGTTTTCTTGTGCTTTTTTAACCATGTGCATGTGCTATGCTTATTTTTATATACTGTTTGATATACTTTAATATTGTGTTGTGATCATTTCCCCATGTCATTATGAAAGAAAATGAAACATTTGGCTGCCTAATACTTCATAGAATGTATCATAATTTAACCATTCCCTTTTACCCATTTAGATTGTTCTAGTTTTTCACTGTTATGAGAACCATCTTTGTACATAATTCTTTGTGTTTCAGATTTTTAAAAATAGAAACTGAGTTATTCAGAGGCCACGAACCTTTTTTAACTTCTAGATTCATATTGCCATAAAAATTATTATAATTTGTAATCTCAAATGCATTCTACAATTTACTTAAGAATCTGTTTGCGTATGCTCTGTTATTAAGATGCCTTTGTGAGCCATATTAGTTGAATGTGGTTTTTCCCCAATTCTTTTGCTCTTTTTATTTTATTTTATTTTATTTTTTTTAATGTACACGGTATTATGTTGTAAATTTGTTGGTATTTTCCATTGTGTGTGGTAGTTCTTCCACAATGGTCAAATAAATATTCACCTAAATTGCCTTCTAGAATTACTGATGGGTTTTTTCCTTCTTAACTGTTAGCAGGTTTTCCTAAGACCATTTATTAAAATACTGATTCCTTCATTCATTTGTGATTTAAGCTTTGATGTATAGATAAATATACATTTTGTGGTTGGTATGTTCAGAAAATTCTATAAAAAGAATTTATTTCTTATTTCCTAGGTTTACTTATTTACTAGGTTGTTGTATTATCTTTATCCCTCTCCTTCCTCCACCTTTGTTTTTCTGCTTGTCATCCCACCTATGATGTGCATCCAAGATGTCTTTGATTCTGGATTTGCCCTGTGAAAACAAAACTAGTCCAGTCCTTGTCTTTTTCCTTTTTTTCTTTTTTGTCTGTATATAGAAAAAATTTTTTTGAATGTTTATTTATTTTTGAGAGAGACAGAGACAGAATGTGAGTGGGTTAGGGGCAGAGAGAGAGGGAGACACAGAATCTGAAACAGGCTTCAGGCTCTGAGCTGTCAGCAAAGAGCCCAATGCAGGGCTTGAACTCAGGAACGGTGAGATCATGACCTGAGTTGAAGTTGGATGCTCAACCTACTGAGCCATCCAGGTGCCCCTGTGTATTTTTTTAAAACATTTTTTGTTAAAGTTTATTTATTTTGAGAGAGGGAGAGAACACGAGCAGGGTAGGGGCAGAGAGGGAGGGAGAGAGAGAATCCCAAGCAGGCTCCATGCTGTCAGCGCAGAACCCGAGTTGGGGCTCAAACTCAGGAACCGTGACATCATGACCTGAGCTGAAATCAAGAGTTGGATGCTTAACTGACTGAGCCACCCAGGTGCCCCTGCCTTCATTTTAAACTCAGTTTGACAAAGCATTATATAAACATTGATAGTTTGTGGTATTTATACTGTTATTTCAGCATTTTGATTTCTCTTTTTAAAGTTTCTACCAGAGAGTGAGTAGGAGCAGGGAAAGGTCAACTTTTTTTATTAAGTTTTTAATTTTAATTCCAGTATAGTAAACATACGGTGTTACATTAGTTTCAGGTGTACAATACAGTGATTCAGTAATTGTGTACATTACTCAGTGCTCACTCATCATGATAAGTGTACATATTTTTTAGGGAAAGATAAACTTTGGAAAACTGAGTTTGCAAAGAATGATTATCTCAGATTTAGGGCAAAGACTGATTTTACAAGTATCCATGTATATACTTAGTCATTTCTTGTTGATGTGATTTGTTTCATTTTGTAATACATTTACTTATAAAGTTTAGAAGCCCTTTTATTATATATTAAGTCTAGCCAACAAATTCAGCGATGACAGAGGGTCAGACAGAGGGTTAAGAAAATTTAGTATATTCAGTTCAAGAGAAAATTGAGATTCATTTATTTGTTCCTAGAGCTAATGGTTCTGGCAGTGGGAAGAACAAGAAACTTCCAGTAAGGTTATTCTTTTAAAAAGTTAATATTTTTTTTGAATAGTTCAGAAGTGTTGTTACTACCTCTGTCCCCTAGCTACCCTTTCCAGAGGCAACCAATTATATAATTACTTTTAAATACTAAATTCTTAAGGTTTTAGACTATTTGCAAACCTCTCTCTATAGATAAAAATTCATGTTTAAGTTATTAATGTGTGGGAGTTTTGGCAACAACCTTTAGTATTTTGGGTAGAATCATTTGTTTAATGTGTATATGAATGTTTATATGTATATACAAATTAACATACCCTTACGTAAATATGTAATTTGATTCAAGCAGTAAAATGTAGTATGGAAACTTAGGAAAAGAAGAAGAAAAAAACATCATCTGATCTCCTTAACAGAACAAGTACAGTCATTTTAACGTAACATAATTCTTCCCTGGGTTTAAATTCTGGGCATATAGTAATTCTACATACTTTTTTTTTTTCTTTAACCACAAGAATTTCACATTGCGCATACTGGATTTCTGACTCATTTCTTATGACGGAAATGAATTTTTAGTAATATTGCTCTTGGAAGCAGGGTAGGGAACTAACCTTTATTGAAGAAGAGAAACAACTAGAAATTGGCAAAAAAGTAGGGAGTTTAAATAAGGGTATGTATTTTTATAATTCAGCCTTGAGAAAAATAAAGGAAAAATCAAGTTGTAGTAATTCTGGATTGTTAGAACTGATTGTTTTCCCCTCCTCCTCCTACTCTTCCTCCTTTTCCGCCTTTTTTGTAAGTTAAGCGATAAACCCAATGTGGGGCTTGAACTCATGACCCTAAGATTAAGGGTTACATGCTCCACTGACTGAGCCAGCCTGGAGCCCTATTTTAAGGAATGGATCCGAGATGTATAAAGGATAGCTGACATTTTGTTATGTTTTTATGTGGATACCAGAGGGAATTTATTTTAAAAGGAAAGTTTGTGGTATGCTAAGTCATGCTAAGTTTATGTTGAGACCTCAGTGAAGCAGGGACAGCAGAGGCCAGAGACGCTAAGTCATAAAATGTAAAGGGATTGAAACATCGAAAGGCCTAGTATACAGTACTCTACTTCAAGTAAAAATTAATTTATTAGCCTCTTGATAGAATTATAGGGAGGGTGATCCCAAAAAGTTTCTGGAGAGCAATGGATAATTGTGGAATTAATAGTATATTACCCAATATTACTAATTTAAGATAAGTAAAATGTCAGTAATCTATTTCTTTTTATCATTTGTAAGGACTTTCCTAGGATCACCTGGAAGTAGTATTAGTCTGCTTTGTCTTCTCTGATCCGTGATAAGTTTTGTGTTCTTTCCTTGTTTTTGATGTCCTTGACAGTTTTGAAGGAGTATTGATTAGGTGTTTGTAGAATTCCTCAGTTTGGGTTTCATGATTTTTTCTCATGATTAGACTTAGTGTTTGGGGGGAAGAATACCACAGACATGAGCTGCCCTTCTCATCACATATTAATAAAGAGTACATAATATCAGCATGATTTATCACTCATGATATATACCTTGATCTTTTGGTTAAGGTAGTATTTGCTAGGTTTCTCCACTATAAAGTCACCTTTGCTTCCTATATTGTACTCTTAAATTTTTTTTTCAACGTTTATTTATTTTTGGGACAGAGAGAGACAGAGCATGAACGGGGGAGGGGCAGAGAGAGAGGGAGACACAGAATCGGAAACAGGCTTCAGGCTTCGAGTCATCAGCCCAGAGCCTGATGCGGGGCTCGAACTCACGGACCGCGAGATCGTGACCTGGCTGAAGTCGGACGCTTAACCGACTGCGCCACCCAGGCGCCCCTCCTATATTGTACTCTTTATAAGTAAGTCACTAAGTCAAGTCCACACTCAAGGTCAGAGGAGAGTTAAGCTTTACCTCTTCGAGGGGTTAAATCTACTTACAGTATTTGGAATTCTGTACGGAAGATTTATTCCTTTCCATTGTTCTGCTTTCCCCGCTCTGTTGGAGTATTTAAAAATAAATCACAGATAAAACACATGTCAGTGACAAGAACATTTTTAGAGGTTCTTTCTTTCTTTCTTTCTTTCTTTCTTTCTTTCTTTCTTTCTTTCCTTCTTTCTTTTTTTTTTGAGTAACTCTACACCAAACACGGGGCCTGAATTCACGGCCCCAAGATCAAGAAGCATGCTCTATGGACTGAGCCAGCCAGGTACCCCTGCAGTTTTGATACATATTGCCAAATTACTTTTCCAAAGTGTTGTAGCTATTAGCTGTAGGACTTAGCAGTATATGAGTAAACTTTCATTGAACTTTCTGTGTTTTGTTTTCAGGTAAAAGTTTACATTGATTTGCAGGTATTTGATGACATAGTTAAGGTGAGGTTTTTTTTTTAATTTTTTTTTTAATGTTTATTTATTTTTGAGACAGAGAGAGACAGAGCATGAACGGGGGAGGGTCAGAGAGGGAGACACAGAATCTGAAACAGGCTCCAGGCTCTGAGCTGTCAGCACAGAGCCTGACGCAGGGCTCGAACTCGCGGACCACGAGATCATGACCTGAGCCAAAGTCGGCCGCTTAACCGACTGAGCCACCCAGGCGCCCCGAGGTTTTTTTTAAAGTAAATTACCTCCCAATTTGGGGTTCAGATTCAAGATCAAGAGTCCCAGGCTCTACCACCGAGCCAGCCAGGTGCCCCAGGGTGACTTTTTTTTTTATGTTTGTTAATTAACTATGACTCTTTATGGGAATTATCTTTTCCCTTTGGCTTTACCTATTTCAAAAAAATTTTAGAGCCTCTCTTGGCTATGTTAACTCTTTGTCTTTTAGAGATGTAAGAGATTTATTTACCATTTTGCTTACTAGCTGTTAATATTTATATATTTATATTTATTTATGTTTATTTTTGAGAGAGAGAGAGACGGAGTGTGAGCAGAGGAGGGGCAGGGAGGGAGACAGAATCTGAAGCAGGCTTCAGGCTCTGAGCTGTGAGCTCAGAGCCCTATGTGGGGCTCAAACTCATGAGCCATGAGATCATGACCTGAGCTGAAGTCAGACACTTAATCCACTGAGCCACCCAGGCGCCCCTAGCCCTTAATTTTAATGATCTTCAGGGTTTTGTCTTTTATTCAGTTTTCATGACCATATCCTCTTTCTTAGTCTTGTTGTATTTAAAATTTTTTTCTCTTGTTTCTCTTACATTTTACCTATTGGTAGGAAATTTGCTATCCATTGGTTAAGAAGTAAACAATTTAAGGCCATTTATAGGTAAAGTTCATGTAATGGTAATTCCATTCCAATTTAATGTGAGAACTATTATAGGTTAATCTAGGATATGATTGGGTTATATCCTTTAAAAATTCATGAGTGAATCTTCCAGGCATTTTGTGTTAAAAGTACTTTTAAAATATTTACTATTTTGCAATGTATTATAAAAATTGCTAACCCATTTGAAAGCGACTTTTATCACCTTGAAACCTATGTTAACATTTTGCTACATTTGGGAATTTTTGTTACTCCCAGGTATTTGTAAAATACTCTCTCTTAAAAGAATTTAGAATATAATAGTGTCTTAAAAGGATCTCACCAAACCAAATATTTTCTTCTGTAAGAGGAACCACTTACAGAAAATGAAAACTCACATATGCATACTAACATAGAAATGCTTTCTTCCCGAAATCTTTAATGGCTTGGAAGACAATTTTTTTTTCACGTGAATCCTTGACCTCTATGGCAACAAAAAAATAGCTCCAAAATAAAAGAAAATTTAAGTAATTTAAATAAAATTATCAAAATTTAAGTAAATTTAAGTAAAATTATCAAAAGAAAATCTAGGGTTCGTTGTTACTCTTGTAACAATGTCATGTAACGTCTTGTAACAATGTCATGTAACGTGTCAGCATGTCAACGTGTTAGTTAAAACATTTAAAGAAAATGTAAATACTTACAAATATTATTTCATATGGTCATTGGATGTTCTTTTCTTCTTCTTTTTTTTTTAAAGTTTATTTTAAGAGAGAGGGTAGGGGAGGATCAGAGAGGGAGAGAGAATCCCAAGCAGGCTTTGCAGTGTCAGCATGGAGCCTGATGCAGGGCTTGACCCCATGATTCATGAGATCATAACCTAGCCCAAATCAGTAGAAAGCTTAGGCAAATGAACCACCCAGGTGTTCCTGGATGTTATTTTCCATTGCTGTCTTAGGATTTTAGATCTGTTTTTTATGGTTTGTAAGTGTATTAACTCTTTAGCTAATAGTCTGAGAAATAGATAAATGTTTAAAAAAATTTTTTTTAATGTTTATTTATTTTTGAGACAGAGAGAGAGCATGAACAAGGGAGGGGCAGAGGCAGAATCTGAAACAGGCTCCAGGCTCTGAGCTGTCAGCACAGAGCCCGACGCGGGGCTCGAACTCACGGACCGTGAGATCATGACCTGAGCCGAAGTCCGACGCTTAACCGACCAAGCCACCCAGGCGCCCCGATAAGTGTTTAAATAGAAAAATATATAGGGCGCCTTCATCTCAGGTCATGATCTCCAGGTTCAGGAGTTTGAACCCCCTCATGGGGCTCTGTGTTGACAGCTTGGAGCCTGAAGCCTGCTTCGGATTTTGTGTCTCCCTCTCTCTCTCTGCCCCTCCCCCGCTAGCACTCTGCTCTCTCTCTGAAAAATAAACATTAAAAAAATTAAAAAGAAAAATATGTAAAAATAGAAACTTATGAATCTGGCTCTGGAGCCACCTAGAAGGAAGAGAGGCGAATAACCTATAAAAAGTTCTCAATCTTACTCTGATATGGCAGTTGATAAATATTCAATAATATAAACTGCTAAAATCAATAAGACAAAATGTTTGAAGAAGAAATATAAATGCCAATATGAAAAGATATGCAGCCTTATTGGAATTAGGAAATTAAAAACAATGATATATGTTTTGGGGGCCTGACTTTTTTTTTAGTATATCCATATATAGTTGAGCATATCCATGTTATTGTACTATCAGTGATAATAATACTGTATATAATTACTATGTTATACAATTAGTAACATGTGCTGTGTGCTGTTGATAGAATTAAAATTTGCAAAGGCTTTTTGTTTTTTTTTTTATTTTTTATTTAAAAAAAAATTTGTTTTTCAACGTTTATTTATTTTTGGGACAGAGAGAGACAGAGCATGAATGGGGGAGGGGCAGAGAGAGAGGGAGACACAGAATCGGAAACAGGCTCCAGGCTCTGAGCCATCAGCCCAGAGCCTGACTCGGGGCTCGAACTCACGGACCACGAGATCGTGACCTGGCTGAAGTGGGACGCTTAACCGACTGCGCCACCCAGGTGCCCCTGCAAAGGCTTTTTGTAAATGTCCTTAGACCCAAAGATTTAATTTGTTTTGTATTCAGCCCCACAAAAATATGGGCATAAAGATGTTTGTTGCAATATTAACAAAAAAATTAGTCCATGGAGTGCCTGGCTGGCCCAGTCCATTGAGCATGTGACTCCTGATCTCAGGGTCATGCGTTCGAGTCCCACATTGGGGGTAGAGATTACTTAAACATTGGGGGGGCATCTGGGTGGCTCAGTTGGTTGAGCTTCCCAACTTCGGCTCAGGTCATGATTTCACCATTCGTGAGTTCAGTCCCCACATTGGGCTTGCTGCTATCAGTGCAGAGCCCACTTTGGATGCTCTGTCCCCCTCTCTCTGGCCCCCATTTGCACGCACTCTCAAAAATAAATAAACATTAAAAAAATTGGAAAGTCCCTAACTAATCTCTACTAAAGGAATGCTAAAATTGTATGTTCATGTTTTTGGAGTCTTATGTAGCCATTAAAAAGTATGAAGTAGAGTTTTATGTAATGAAAGGTGTGAAGGCTTTTTATGCTACAAAAAAGTAAATTGCAGAACATGTGTGAGGTGATCTATAAGATCTACCAAAATGATATATGTATATACATATTTATAAGGGTGTAAATACATGTGAAAAGACCTGCAAGTATTCACACTGGACTGTTAACTGTGGTACCTCTGGGGAAAGGAGGAGAGTTGGGGAGGAATGGGAAAGTTGACATTTTTCATTTTACTCTGTGTACTTCTGGGGATATTACTGATACCAGGTGATCTGCTAAAAATCTAACACTAATAATTTTGCTGTTCTATGATTTGCTACTAAGAGTGTTTAGCCTCATTAGGAACCACTTTTAAGAAGTTTATTTCCCAAGGAATCAATCCTGTGTATAAGCATGTAATTCCATGGCATACTTCTAGAGAATTAGTGTAGTGAAACTACAATATCTACTTTTTTACCTTTTCCAGAGTTATAAGCTGGCAATTAAATTTGACTCCCCAGAGGTGAAATAAGGTAAATTAAACCCACCCAGCATGAGCTGGAGTGTTTAAGGTTCTAATAGCAGATTATAAACCGGTTAACAGCACTGGAAAATTCCCTCAGCATATAGAAACAGGATGACTCAACTGACATATTGCAGCTGGAACTCTACTGGGAAAGGTTTGTTATTTGCAGTGGAAGGAGGAAATGACCCGGATCAGAGCATTTGCCCTCCCAACATTCAGAGTGTATTATTTCACTTCTTTTCTATGGTAGGAGTTGTTTAAGAGAGGATAGCTTTGATCCTAAAGCACAGCTTTAGATGTGTTCATTTGTTTTGCCCTTTTAAGGCGTAAAAAGCAACCTTTAGGGGCTCCTGGTGACTCAGTCGGTTAGGCATCTGACTCTTGATTACAGCTCAGGTTATGAACTCACGGTTTGTAGTATTAAGCCTCGTGTGGGCCCTGCACTGACATTGCAGAGCCTGCTTGGGATTCTCTCTCCCTATCTCTCTGCTCCTCCCCTACTTGGTCTCTGTCTCACTCTCAAAATAAATAAAAATAAACTTTAAAAAAGTTGCTCTATTGTGGGCAAGACAGAACTGGGTTACTGAATCAGAATCTTGGTATGTTAGAATTTATTTCTGGGTGTTTTACAAATACCTAGAATTTATGTCAGGGTACAGAAAGGTATTTTACAAATACCTAAGGGTATTAAAACAATTCTTTTGGTGTCCTTGTTTCAGAGTTGTTCACCTCCTCAATATATATCCTAATGTGAGAACAGTGCTAAAGAATACCAAAATCATGAGCTTGACTCTTACAAACAACCAGCTTTATTGCAATTGGTCATAAAATGTCAAAGTCATGAAAATATGAACAATACACTGAAAAAATTCAAAATAATCCAGGGGAGGAGGGGAGGAATTACACATGGGCATAGATACAATAGATGAAATGAAACAGGCCATTGGTTGATAACTACTGAAGTTGGGTGACAGCTTCTGGAGAGTTCCTACACAATTCTACTTTTTCATATTTTGAAATTTTTAATAATAAGCATTTTATATATTAGAATCTTCCTTTTACAGTTAATACTTGCGATAGCAATCTGACTGTGGGCATAAATTAACCGACAGTTTATAGGTTGCTTTTTTTTTTTTTTTAATGTATGTTTATTTTGAGAGCCGCTTAACCGACTGGGCCACGCAGGTGCCCCTGATAGAGCAACTTCTTAATGTCTCTGGACACATGAGATTTATTTTATTACTATTATATTTTAATGTTTATTTTTCTGAGAGAGAGAGAGAGAAAGAGACAGAGTGTGAGTGGAGGAGGGGCAGAGAGAGAGGGAGACACAGAACCTGAAGCCGGCTCCAGGCTTCGAGCTGTTAGCACAGAGCCTAATGCAGGGCTTAAACCCACGGACCTGAGTTGAGGTCAGATGCTTGACTGACTGAGCCACCCAGCGTCCCTGGACACATGAGATTTAAATGTGAGGTAGGATTGGTTAAGTTTTTTTGCTCTAGTGCTTAGCTGCTTGTGTGCACTGATGCTTGTTCTGAGGTCCTAGCCAAAAGAGAACTGTTTCCATTCTGTTTTCAAAAAACAAATAATTCTAAGTGGAAACTACTAACTGAAAACTGAATAGTACTTAAAACAGCTAAAGTTTATGTGAGGAAAGTTCCACAGAAGCATAGCGCTATTGAAGAATGTCCTGTTTATAAGTGCGTTTTCTCATTTTACTGGAACTAGTTAATACTGACATATACTTTAAAATTCTAGGTGATTTACATACTCCTGGCATATAGATACAGAGAAAATAAACTTCAGAAATTCAACAAATATTTATTAATGGCTGTGGCTTAAGCAGCAAAGGAGTTGTTTGGAGACAGAGTGATGACTAAAATAGGTTCCTGCCCTCAAGAAGCTGTGGACGTTTTGCAGGTGGAGGTGATGGTGATATTGGTGGAATCTAATTTTGCCAATCAAATGAATTAAAAGGAGACTTGAAACTAGCTGTGTTTTACAATTTTTATGGATGATGATAGGAACAGGTCTCCCTTTATAAAAGACAATTTGTTAGCATTTCGGTGTTCAGAGGCTGCAGAACTCGGTAGGTATTAGGCATTTTAGTATTTGAATTTCATATTTAAAAACTTATAGTATCTTTTAATTTCAAATGGCATTTTATTGGCCTGGGGAGGCACAGATAGGAAGGAAGGACCAGTATTATAAGTGGACCAGTATTTGCTTATGTCTACACCAGTACAGTCTGAGCCCTTTTATCCCTATGGACAATTTGCAAAGAGGTGAGAAACAGGCTTTCAAGGGTGAATTTTATCTGTAAGGGTAGGATATATTTACTTTCAGGTTTTCTGTGTTAGATATGTATAGTCCATTCTCTGACATGAAGGCTAATCTTTTTTTTTTTAATATTTTTTAATGTTTATTTATTTTTGAGAGACAGTATGAGTAGGGGAGGGGCAGAGAGAGAGAGGGAGACACAGAATCCAAAGCAGGCTCCAGATTCTGAGCTGTCAGCCCAGAGCCCGACTCGGGGCTTGAATCCACGAACCGTGAGATCATGACCTGAGGCCAAAGTTGGCCACTTAACCAGCTGAGCCACCCAGGTGCCCCCTTTTTTTTTTTTTTAAGTTGGGTCAGACAAACCTGTGAGGTAGTCACAGTTTGTATTTGGTATTTCCTACCTTCTGGAGAGTTAGTCTCTCCAGCTTAGGTGGTTGGCAACTCTTCTTCCCCTTCCAACCCCCAACTCCTGCTTAGCCCAGGCAAACAGATCTAAGAAGATACTAGATGGGAAGTAGGTTTGCCCTGACTGTTGTGCAACTTGATTTCACCTCAGTCTATCTTGGATATTTCCCCAAATCATTATAAAGAAATCCGCCACATTCTTTTCAACAGCTGTGTAGGGTTTTGTGTACTCATACTATCATTTATTTAATCAGAACCACAGGGATGAAGGATATACACTTTGCTTTATCATTTTTTGCTCTTATAAACAATGAACATCCTTATACAACAACATTGCGTGTTTATTTGGATATGGATATCCAAGTTAACTAGATAAATTAATTTTTACCAATCTTCTGATAGATGAAAGTGATACTTTGATTTGTACCTCTTTTGTTTTTTGTTCATTGCCTCTGTATTTTCCTGTGAATGTGACCTTTGCTCATTTTTTTTGTTAGGTTGCCATTTCTGCATTGACTTTTCAGAGTTTCCTGTAAATTAAGGAAATTAACCTAATATGTGTTGCAAGTATTTTTCCAAGTTCTTTGTCTTTTTATTTTATAGTATATTTTTGGTTGATAGAAATTTTTATAATTTTTGGCTGTCAAAAAAGTATTATTCCTTTATAGTTTCTCGGATTTCTGCATATATCCCACTTGTCTTCTTGTAGTTAAAAATTTGTGACTTTTAAAAGTTAAACGTTTTCTATATTTTGAAAGTCTTAATATATGGGTACACATTCCTTGTAAGAAATGTTTAAAAATTGACAAAATGAAAGTCTGTCCTTAAAATTATATTCTTTTCCCTACAGCTAATCACTTTTTAAGTTGGATGTATATTTTTCCACTCTTTTATGTATGCATCATACTAAAATTTAAAAAAAAGTTATCTTAGCACTTACTAATAGTTGATTGTTGAAAGTGGTACCTTTATAAATCCCCCTCAAAAATCATGGGTCAGTTTGTGAGCATTCTTTTTTTTTTTTTAATGTTTATTTTTGAGAGAGAGTGTGCACGTGCGTGCAAGCAGGAGAGGGGCAAAGAGAGAGGGAGACAGAATTCGGAGCAAGCTCTAGGCTCTGAGCCGGCAGCACAGAGCCTGATGCAGGGCTTGAACCCAAGAACCGTGAGATCATGACCTGAGCCGAAGTTGGATGCTTAACCAACTGAGCCACCCAGGTGCCCCAATGTGGGCATTCTATTCTAATCCATTGCTCTAGTTGATTGTTTCTATGTGTGGCCTTATTTTAAAAAGTCAAATCACTAACGCGTCTAGAATTTGTTTTAGTGTAAGGAATGAGGGTAGGGAGCCAGCTGTGCCTTACATCACTTACGGAATAATTTGTCTTCCCTCCAATAACTTAATATGCTGTCATCAAACCTAGATAATTCTAGAAAGGACACCATTATCTCTGACCTATTCAAAGAGCATTTTGACTAGGCTTCCATTATATTGATTAGCTTCCCTCCTGTTTTCCGTAATGCAGCTGAGATGATCTTTTCAAACATACCAGCATAAAACCTTTTATGGGCTTCACATTGCTATTTGGATGAAGACTTAATCTTGACCATGGCCTAAAGCACTGTGTGTGGCCCATCTCTTGACCTCTCTGGTCTCATTTCAGGCTACTCTTGCTCTCTGGATGCCAGCACATTGTGGCTTTCTTTGAGTTCTTCCACTATGTCATACTCTTACTCCAGGGTCTTTACCCAGCTTTTCCCTCTGTGTCTGGAATGCCTTCTGGACCTCTGTCCTCACACCTTCTTTCTTGCCCTATTGTATTCCAGTGCATCCTTCCATTTTAAACTCAAAGTTAACTTTTTTTTTTTTAATTTATTTATTTATTTTGAGAGAGAGAGCGTGCACGGGAGGGGCAGAGAGAGGAGCGAGGGAGGGAGAATCTCAAACAGGCTCTGTATGTGGGGCTCGAACTCCTAAACCCTGAGATCATGATCTGAGCCTAAACCAGGGGTCGGACGCTTAACCAACTGAGCCACCCAGGCGCCCCCTAAAGTTAGCTTCTTGATAAATTCTTCCCTGATAAGTTTAGAACCTGTATGTGCTGTCCAGGCACCATTTAGGTGCCTTTTTTTTTTTTTTTTTTTTGAATAACAACTTTATTGAGACGTAATTCACACACCGTACAATGCAACAGTTAAAGTGTAAGTAAAATGCAGTGGCTTTTAGTATATTCATGAAGTTATGTGACCATCACCATAATCAATTTTAGAACATTATCTTTACCCCAGAAGAAGGCCAGTACCATCTAGCAGTCAGTCCTCATTTCTCCTCAAGCCCTCACTCTAGTCCTGGACAACTAGAATGTTTTTTTCTTTTTTAAATTTTAGTAAAACAAATATAACAACTTTTGCCATTTTAACCATTCTTTCAAGTTTATAGTTCAGTTGCATTAATTACCCTCACAGTGTTGTACAATTATCACCACTATGTATTTCCAAAACTTTTCTATCATCCCAAACAGAAACTCTGTACTTGTTAAGCAATGACTCTCCAATCCCTTCTTCCCCAGCCCCTTGAAATTACCATTCTACTTTCTGTATGAATTTTCTTATTCTAGATATTTCATGTAAGTAGAATCCTACAATATTTGTCCTTTTGTGTCTGACTTATTTCACTTAGCATAATGTTTCATGGTATATCAGAACTCCATTCTTTTTTATGGCTGAATATTATTTCATTGTGTGCATATACCACATTTTGTCCATTTATCAGTTGATGGACTTGTGGGTTGTTTCCACTTTTTGGCTGTCATGAATAATGCTGTGATGCATATTTAGCATACAACTATCCGTTTGAGTCCATTTTCAAATCTTTAGGGTATATACCTAGAAGTGGAATTGGTGGGCCATTGATAATTCTATGTTTAACTTTTTGAGGAACCACCAAACTGTTTTCTAGAGAGGCTATACCATTTTATGTTCCCATGGGCAATACAAAAGGGTTCTTTCTAATTTCTTCACATGACTTTTTTTTGTTTGTTTGTTTATTATTTTTTGAGAAAGAGCACGTGGGCATTAGTAGGGGAGGGGCAGAGATAGAGGGAAAGAGAGGATTTCAAGCAGGCTCCGTGTTGTGAGCCTGGGGCCCCATGTGGGGCTCAAACTCAGGAACTGTGAGCCAAAATCAAGAGTCTGACACAACTGACTGAGCCACTGAGGCGCCCCTTATCTTTTTATGATAGTCATCCTAATAGGTGTGAAGCGGTATCTCATGATTTTGATTTATATTTCCCTAATGATTAATGGCATTGAACATTTTTTCATATGCTTATGGGTCATTTATATATCTTTAGAGAAACGTCTATTCAAGTCTTTTGCCCATGTAAAAATTGTGGGTTTTTTTATGGGGCGCCTGGGTGGCGCAGTCGGTTAAGTGTCCCACTTCAGCCAGGTCAGGATCTCGCGGTCCGTGAGTTCGAGCCCCGCGTCGGGCTCTGGGCTGATGGCTCAGAGCCTGGAGCCTGTTTCTGATTCTGTGTCTCCCTCTCTCTCTGCCCCTCGCCCGTTCATGCTCTGTCTCTCTCTGTCCCAAAAATAAAAATAAACATTGAAAAAAAAATTTAAAAAAAAATCGTGGGTTTTTTTCTTGTGTTAGAGGGATTCTTCATATATTCTGGATATTAAACTCTTATCAGATATGTGATAGGCAAATAGTTTCTCTCATTTTGTGGTTTGTGTTTTCAGTCTTTTGGTCCATTTATCTTTTTTTTTTTTTAAGTTTATTTATTTTGAGAGAGCATGAGTGAGAGTGGGAGAGGGGCAGAGAGAGAGGGAAGATCCCAAGCAGGCTCTGCACCATCAGTACAGAGTCCAACGTGGGGCTTGAACTCATGAAACCATGAGATCATGACCTGAGCTGAAATCAAGAGTTGGACACTTAACCAACTGAGCCATCTCAGTACCCCTTGGTCCATTTATCTTTTATAGCATTTACAAGTTTGTATTTATAATTTTAAAAATATTTAGGTAATTATCTGTCTTGATATTAGAATGTGAACACTGTTAGGGAAGAACTGTATCAGATTTTGCTCATTTTTATATTTCTTTTTTTTTTTTTAAGTTTATTTATTTTGAGAGAGAGGGGGAGTGGCAGAGAGAGAATCCCAAGCAGGCTCCACACTGTCAACGCACAGAGCTTGACATGGGGCTTGAACTCATGAACCATGAAATTACGACCTGAGCCAAAATCAAGAGTCTGATGCTCGACCAACTGAACAACCCAGCCACCCCCCTCATTTTTATATTTCTAATGCCTAATATAGGTACTAAATGTTTTTTGATTGAATGAAGTTCCCTTTAGTTAATTTGTGAATTGTTCCGTTGATCTTAAATCTTAAATATTAGTTGGCCATGGAGCACCTGGGTGGCTCATTCAATTAAGTGTCTGACTTCGGCTCAGGTCATGATCTCATGGTTCGTGAGTTTGAGCCCCATGTCAGGCTCTATGTTGACAGCTCAGAGCCTGGAGCCTGCTTCAGATCCTGTGTCTCCCTCTCTCTCTCTCCCTCCCTCTCTCTCTCTCTCAAAAATATACATTAAAAAAAATTCTTTTAAATATTAGTTAGCCATCTTGGCCTCTCACTTGTTACTGTTATTTTTCAAATCTTCCTAGTTATTTCCTTGCTTTTGTCCAGTTACTTCATGCACCCTTCTCCCCCCCGCCTGCCACATTGGTATCATTTTAGATAACATATTTTTTTTTCCTTCAGAGAGCTTTCTTGGTAGGATAGAGGCTGCAAAATTCTCTTTGTTAGTTTGGGCTGTTACAGCAAAATACCAGAGAATGAGTGGCTTAGACAACAAACATTTATTTGTCATAGTTCTGGAGTCTGGTAGGTGCATGATTAAGGTGCAGGCAGATTCAGAGTTTGGTGAGGGCCCTCTTCCTTTTTTTTTTTTTTGGACTCATCTTAAAAATTTTATTTTTATTTTATTTTTTACTTTATTTTTTTTTTATTTGTGAGAGAGAGAGAGAGAGAGAGAGAGCGAGCGAGCAGGGGAGATGGGTAGAGGGGGGGAGAGAGAGAGAGTCCCAAGCAGGCTCCATACTCAGCGAGGAGCCTGATGTGGGGCTTGATTCCATGACCCTGGGATCATGACCTGAGCCAAAATCAAGAGTCTGATGCTCAACCTGCTTAACCACCCAGGCACCCCCTCTTCCTGGTTTATGTGTTCTTCACATGATATACAGAGAGAGATCATTCTCACGTCTCTTCTGTAGAGACACTAAATCCATTCATAAAGATCCACTCTCATGACCTAATTACTCCCAAAGGTCCTGTCTCCAAATACCATCAAATTGGCTATTAAGGCCTCAACATATTGTTAAGTAACAAAAACTCAATTGAGTAAATTTAAAGATAAAATTAGCTTTATCCAACAATTCATGAATTGGGCAGCATCCTGTTTAGCAAATAGAAAGGAGCTCTGCTGACCTTTAGAAAAAGAAAGGTTCTGGGGCGCCTGGGTGGCACAGTCGGTTAAGCGTTCGACTTCAGCCAGGTCACGATCTCGTGGTCCGTGAGTTCGAGCCCCGCGTCGGGCTCTGGGCTGATGGCTCAGAGCCTGGAGCCTGTTTCCGATTCTGTGTCTCCCTCTCTCTCTGCCCCTCGCCCGTTCATGCTCTGTCTCTCTCTGTCCCAAAAAAATAAATAAACGTTGGAAAAAAAAAAAAAAGAAAAAGAAAGGTTCTTAAAGATAGAATGGGGGTAGAAAAGGAAATTATTAGCAAAGAATGCATTGTTTTAGGCAAGGTCAGCCTCCTAAGGGGAATGGAAGGGTCTATCAGGAAGATTATCTTACTAGTGCTGACTAGGAAATTCTATGTTGACTGGTTAAAAGTTGCATTCCTGGGGGGTCAAAACTTCAGTCAGGTTGTATATTAAGTCTTGGTTTCCTGATACGGAATTTAGCACAAGGGACTCCATTTTGACTTGCTGTCTCCTTTTTAACAATTCACCCCTTTTGATGAGACTCTCAGCTTAACTGAGAGATGTGATCACAATTTAAGACATTAGTTCCACTCTCAGCTCTGAAGTTCTCACCAATTTTCTACATTTTTTATTTGGGGTATTCATAGGTTGTTACCTTTTTTCTTTTCTGCTTAGTCTCCGTAATAGGCCACAACTTCAGGCTCACAGTTTTGTTTTTTAAAGAATTTATTTTTAAGTAATCTCTACACCCAATGTGACACTTGAACTCATAATCTCGAGAGCAAGAGTCATCCTATCAACTGAGCCAGACAGGCACCCCCCAGGTTAACAGTTTTTAAGTCAGTCATTCTCTTTGTTCCTTTTCTGATATTCTCATCTTAGGGAGATTATTTGCATGGTAGCTAGTAGCTAGGAACATGCATGTATTTTGAGAGAATACAATGTGGCAGAGAGATTATTATGATTATTAGAAAGAAGATAAGGGGCGCCTGGGTGGCGCAGTCGGTTAAGCGTCCGACTTCAGCCAGGTCACGATCTCGCGGTCGGGAGTTCGAGCCCCACGTCAGGCTCTGGGCTGATGGCTCAGAGCCTGGAGCCTGTTTCCCATTCTGTGTCTCCCTCTCTCTCTGCCCCTACCCCATTCATGCTCTGTCTCTCTCTGTCCCAAAAATAAATAAACGTTGAAAAAAATTTAAAAAAAAAAAAAAAAAAAAGAAAGAAGATAATTTCCCAAAGTTTGGAGTGCACTTCAGAGCTATGATCCCCAAGACCAAAACCAATGAAAATCAAGTAAGTCAAGTCAAAGAAAGACCCTGTTGAAGGAGGTTACCTTTTTTAAATTTTTTTAAAATAATTTTTTAAATGTTTTATTTATTTTTGAGAGAGAGAGAGAGAGAGAGAGAGAGAACAAGCGGGGGAGGGGCAGAGAGCGGGGGCAGAGGATCTGAAGCAGGCTCTGCACTGACAGCAGAGAGCCAATGTGGGGCTCGAACTCACTATGACCTGAGCTGAAATCAAGAGTTGGACACTCAACCGATTGAGCTACCCAGGCACTCTAAGGAGCTCATCTTTTTAAGCCAAGTGGTTTGCTCAGTGATCTTATGTAACTGAAGTTTCCACTTTCTCAGAAATGTTAATCCAGGTGTAGCAGGTAGTAGTGGCCATAGCACGGATACCTCCTTGCTCAGCTAAAAGATGAACAAGGGCTATTCTGTTATCAAAAACAACTGTGGCCAGACAGTCTAAGGGTTTTTGTTGGATAGCTATTGTAGATTTTACAATACTTTCAAGAGTTAAGGAAAAGTTTCTAATCATAGCCTCATTTACATTTACTCCTAACCATGGAAGTAGGGCCCTGCCAAAGATAGTGAATCTTGAATCCTGAAAGCCTCCTGGTAGGTCTTTTCTAACTTTACAATGTAAACTCAGAAGAGTTGACCAAAAGGAGCACACTTTGGTAACCAAAGAGGCCTTGCCTGAATCTGCACCAACTAAGCATTTATAGGCCCAAGGAGAATGATAACCACTGCAGACAAAGACAAACCCTGTGAGGGCACAAACCATTCCTGTTCAGGCAGTATTGTTAATAGATTCATTCACAAGAATTGTGTTTGCTCGTCATAGTCAGGGGTCAGTTAGGTTTTCTCCTAGCCTGAAATAAAAAGTTCTAAATTCCACTGGCCTTAGCAGTGGCCTGGGAGGTGGTAGTATTATCTTTCCAGGCCAGTGCCAGAGTAAAGAAAAGAAAGTGAAGAAGAAAGGGTTTCATGTTTAAAGTATTTAGTATTCATGTTTAGTTAAAGTCTTGATCCAGTGTCTTGGGAGGAAGCATCTTGCTGTTAGCTAATCTTCCTAGTCAATTTGATGTAGAGGTCCCCAGTGTTTGTGCAGGACCAGATGTCAGGTGCAGTTTGTCAGCTTTGAAATGTGCATCTAAGGTTCATGTCCCTATCATCTGGGTAGTGAGGAGGACCTTTCAAGGAGATTTAAAGACAGTCTTTATTCTTTAATGATTCCAAATCAGAAGAGTGGGAGAAAACTGGGAACATTAGCTTGATGTGTCATAGCCAAATATTTGAGGGAACCTGGAATTCAGGATCCAGTCCACTTTTAACTGAAAACACACATCCGACTTTCCTTGAATATGGAGAGGTTTCCCTTATTATTTCTTACAGCTTAATTACACATATTAAAGTTTTTAACCTTTAGAAATCTTAGTTTCTAGTGAAAATAAAAAAGTAAACAGTTGTGAACTGTCATTTGCATTAACATCCTGTGGCTTGGCAGACTTTAAATACTTTTTAGGGGTGTCTGAGTGGTTCAATCGGTTAAGTTTCTGACTCTTCATTTTGGCTCAGGTGATGATCTCATGGTTGTGAGATCAAACCCAGCATTGGGCTCTGCACTGGGTGCAGAGCCTGCTTGAAATTCTGTTGCTCCTTCGCCCCTTGCCCTTCCCTCACTTGGGCACACGTGTGTGTGTGTGTGTGTGCACGTTACCTCTCTATAAAAAAATTTTTTTTAAATAAGTACTTTTATAATTTCTAGAAACATGCTTTCCCCAAATATCTTTAGTTCCTCTGTAAAATGAAACCAAAAAATTGATAAACCTATGTTCAGTAATTAGTGTTTCAGTATTTTATCTTATTTGGAAATGATCTGGATATTTAATGATTTTAACTTAAATTATCATCTAACTTAATAAAATTTTAAGGTTTCGGGTTACCAAAAGATTTGGGAGAAACTAAAATTTACCTAAAACTTTTTATTCTATTTAACATCTATTTGATTGTTTTTAACAATTATGTTTAGATTACCCACAAAAGCCATTAGACTTTAGACAAGACCAGCCATTGCCCCAAGATGTTTTTTTAGCTGACAAATTTTGTGAGAGATAAAATGAACTTATTTGACTAGTAAACTCAGGCAGAGTAAAAGTTTGTATTTAGTCTGATAACTCTAAGGACATGTCTGCTTTAAATTAAACCAACACACTTTAACTAGCTTTTATACTGAAAATTGAACTAGATCATGTGAACTTGAAAAACACTTGGGTTCACTTCTATTGTATTTCTGAGATTTACAAGTACTTCATAAGCACTTACTTTTAAAAATTTTTTTTGTTTATTTTATTTATTTATTTTGAGAGAGACAGAGACAGCACGAGTGGGGGAAGGGCAGCTAGAGAGGGAGAAGAGAATCCCAAGCAGGCTCTGTACTGCCAGCACTGAGCCCAATGTGGGGCTTGAACCCACAAAGCTGTGAGATCGTGACCTGAGCTGAAACCGAGTCGGACACTTAACTGACTGAGCCACCCAGGCGCCCCCATAAGCACTTATTTTTAAGCCAGTTAAACAGAGTTGTTTTTTGTTTTTGTTTTTTTAATTTTTTAATGTTTTTATTTATTTTTGAGAGAGAGAGCTCTAACAGGCGAGGGGCAGAGAGGGAGAGAATCCCAAGCATGTTCTGCATTGTCAGCACAGAGCCTGATGCTGGGCTCAAACCCGCCAACCATGGGATCATGCCCTAAGCTGAAATTGAGTCCAACGCTTAACCAACTGAGTCACCCAGGCACCCCTGTGTTTTGTTTTTGTTTTTGTTTTTGTTTTTTAAAGTAAGCTCTACATTGGGGGCTTTCTGCTAACAGTGCAGAACCTGCTTGGGATTCTCTCTTTCCCTCTCCCTCTTCCCTACTTGCCCACATGGTCTCTCTCTCAAAGTAAAATAAAAATAAAAACTGTCTTTAAACAGACAGTTCTTATTTAAAAATGTATGTACATTTACATCTTTGAAAAATAATTTTTAATGTTTGTTTTTGAGAGAGATAGAGTATGAGTGGGGGAAGGGCAGAGAGAGAGGGAGACATAAAATCCAAGACAGGCTCCAGGTTCCAAGCTGTCAGCACAGAGCCTGATGCAGGACTTGAGCCCACAAACCTTGAGATTATGACCTGACTGGAAGTCGGATGCTTAACCTACTGAGCCACCCAGGCGCCCCTATATTTACACCTTAAAGGCATGGGAGAAGAATTCAGGTTCCCCTGAGGACTTTGGTAAATAAGAGATAAATAAATATATAGGAGCTAAACAAGGAGGTTTTAGAATTAGTAAAAGGAATAGGTGAACATTGAATTGCCTCTAGAGCTGCATTTCTAATTTTGCTAAGATATGTAAGATGTAGACAGTTGCTTTCAATTCCTCAAAGAATGAGGTTGCAATTCGAGTGACATCATAGGTTGATCCACCCATCTGATTACACTTTTTTTTTTTTTTTTTTTTTTTTTTTTTTAGTAAAGACTTTTACAAAGACTTTAAAAGATTTTTCCTTTCCTTCTGGGTACCTAATTTTATTTTAGCTTAGGGGAGGAGGCCTAAAAAAACATTCTTAACAGGCTCTGTATGTCAGCTTTCAATCTAGCCTATTTCCAGTCACAGAGCTACTTAAAAATTCTTTTAGGTGTCTTGTCAGTTTTCATCCGGGACAAACAGCAAACATTTCTTGCCATATTGAGTAACTCCCCCTTGGATATATGGGAGGGATTCCCAACGAAAGTGCAAAAGGTAACTTATTTTCCTTTCTTTACTGGGTACTACAGACAGATCAGAGTGCTGACTCTAATAAGCATGTTCATCCTTAGCCAGCTTCTTCCAGTTTTTCCAGGATCCCATCTGTAGCTCCGTTTTTTACCAGAATTTGGCAAGATTTTTTATTTTTAATGTTAGTTTTTCTTTGGCTATTTAAGAGAATAATGGAGCATTTTGCCAGAAAATCTCTTAGAGTCCCATTTGAGAGGAGCCCTCCTTTGAGGTCAGGTATGGGAATGACTGAAAGGTCATTAACTTGGCAGACTTTTGTTTATGGTCCATAAAGGCAACTCAGAGGAGTACTAGAATGAATATTCAAATAAAGGAGGATAGCGGAAAACAGTAAGAGTTATATCAGTTTTTTTGCTTTTAAGTACTTTTTACATCTTTAATTTTTCACTAGCCTTTTATAACAAATCTTTTAATGAAGCTAGTTTGGAATTTTGAAGCCTTTTGGAGTCTCTTGCATACCAATTAAAATAGTATCCCATTCTGTTTGATTTGGAAGCCCTTGCTTTTAAGGGCACTTGTTAAATGCTCTTATCTAATTGGAACATTTCTCATAATGGCCACTGTAATTCTAGGTTGTAATTCCTCTGACGACTGTAGCAGTTTGGTAGGACCCTAGCACAATTAGAATTTAACTCGCCTTTTCTGTGCAGCCATATCTAGTCACAAATGGGGTGTAGCCCACATTTATGTCTGGCCATATTTTGGGGCTGCCAATCTGATGGTTACCAAGCCAAGTTCTCAGGACACAAAAAATCTTCGCAAAATTTTGCCACTTCTATTAATATTTGTGTCTTCTGGACCATAGTTCTTAGGCATAAAATAAGCACAGGTGCCGGAAGGAAATATGCTTGACTGTTTAGAGTTTAAGGATCCCATAAGCCAAGTTTAGGTTTCTCAGAGCTGAGCTAATACCTAAAAGGGATGTGCCTCTGGTTGGGAATTGTACGGTATACATCATTGCACAGAAGTTTTCTTGAGTTTGGCAGGTGACCTAGAGTCAGCCTAACCTGTTCTGTGACCAACTTGATGTCAGAGTCTTTGAGTTAGGTAATGAATACACTAACAGCTCTGAAGTATTGTGCCAGTGCCCACCACCAATTTTTGTGGCTTTTTTTTTTTTTTATGTGATTCCTGTTAGTTATAGCCCTTATCTATACAAAATAAGACAAACATGTGTACCCTAACATAGCAGCAGCAACCATAACATGTTACTGTAGACTGGCCAAGAGAAGGCTTTATGTACCATCACTGATTCCTAGCATGGATTAAACCAGCAGACTCCAGTAAAATGGGGACTGTGGATTGGAACTGGGGAAAAGACTAAACCACCAAATCCCAGTAAGTGGAGACTATAGACTAGAACTGGAAGGGTATTCCAAACATTGTGGACTGAGCCAAGAGGTAGGGACTCAGGTTTCAGATGGAACTGTGTGCCAGCTCAAGCTGACCGGACTGGAAAGCCAGTTAGCTTAAGAGCTCAGCAAAGAGTACGGAGCTCAGAACTGACAAGAACTCCGTGATGGCCCTCAGAAATGGCTAGAAAGAAAGTAAACTCGAATATTTCATCGGG
Organism: Prionailurus viverrinus; assembly: GCF_022837055.1. Classification (NCBI taxonomy): domain Eukaryota; kingdom Metazoa; phylum Chordata; class Mammalia; order Carnivora; family Felidae; genus Prionailurus; species Prionailurus viverrinus. Next base: position 173,241,534 of record NC_062564.1, read on the forward strand.
TACCACACCTATGTTTCTTGTTGTCCCCAAAGATGTCAGAAGTCTCCTTCAGTCCTGCTGCCTTCACCAAATTCTTTAAGTAACAAAAATTAAACTGAGTAAATGTAAAGATTTGGCTTTATTCAACAATTCATGAGTTGAGCAGTGTCCCATGTAACAAATAGCAAGGAGCTCCACCAAGCTGTATAAAAGGAAGGGTTTTTAAAGGCAGAAAGGGGGTGGAGAAGGGAAATTATTAGCAAAGAATGCATTGTTTTAGGCAAGGTCACCTTCCTACAGGGAATGGAAGGGGTTTGTGGATGGATTATCTCACTAGTGCTGACTAGTGAGATAATTCCATGTTGACTGGCTAAAGGTTACCATTCTTGACGGGGTAGGGGGAGGTTGAAACTGCGATTAGATAGGTTATTAGGACTTGGCTTGCTGACATGGAGTTTAGCACAAGTGACTCCATTTTGTTGCCTGGTATCTCCTTTTTATTTTTTTTAATTTTTATTTATTTTTATATTTATTGTCAGGTTAGCTAATATACAGTGTGCTCTTGGCTTCAGGAGTAGATTCCTGTGATTCATCACTCACATACAACACCCAAGTGCTCATCCCAGCAAGTGCCCTCAATGCCCATCGCTCATTTACCCCATCAACCCTCACTCAGTTTGTTCTCTGTATTTGAGTCTCTTATGGTTTGCCTTCCTCTCTGTTTGTAACTTTTTTTTCCTTCCCTTCCCCGCCATGGTCTTCTGTTAAGTTTCTCAAATCCCAATTATGAGTGAAAACATATGATATCTTCTCTGACTGATTTATTTCACTTCTGCTGTCTCCTTTTTAACAATATGAATTTTAGCAGGGGCACAAACATTTATTCTATAGCAGTACTATAGCTAACAAAGAATTAAATTATTAAGCAGAGTAGGACTCTAGCATCATCTGTTTCACAGGAGGGCCCAGTATAGAACATCAGAAGACATTCACATTTGTAGGAAATTAGTCTGATGGCAGAACAGGTAGGCAACCATTTGTGTGGATTCATAAATTACATAGTTTATAATAAATATGAACTATCTTTAGTTTAAGAGAACTATTAGTTAAGAGACCTGTTATATTAAGAATTTTTCATAGCTTACGGGAAAGAATAACTGAACAGTAGTCTTACAACATTTTTTCCTTCCTCCTAGATTTAAGCAGTCAAGTTAAATCAAACTGGGAAATCATGGCAGAAGGTGGATTCGATCCCTGTGAATGCGTTTGCTCTCATGAACATGCGATGAGAAGGCTGATCAATCTGGTGAGATGAATGGGATGGTCCTATTCAGAATTGAACTGTATCCCTTCTGTCCTGTTTTTTGGGGGATGGGGGGCGGGGGGGGGGAATGTTGGTTATTGGAGAATTTTCATCTGATGGTCACTAAAATTATTTCATAATTGAAATTCCACAATGGTTTAAGTCATAGTGGTTAAAGTGCTTGCCAGCAATTCTTCTATTAGAGATAAAAACAAAACAAAACAAAACAAAAAAACAAAAAGCAGATTGCTACCTTTTATTTATGGTAGATTTCTTTTGGTGAAATCACCATCACGGGAAGATGAGACATTTGTGTGTAGCCTTTTCTGTTCTATATTAACAAATATATAGTCTTCAGCTATATGGAGCTTGTTTACCTGATAAACTGCTATGAAGTCATAGTTCCTATTGTGACATGGTTCAAATCCTACTCCAATAAATGGCATGACAATAAAAATTTCTATATAAAGCATTTCCAAGTCCAAATCAATTATTTGACAGAGGCAGGTTTCTGAACAACATGCTTTAGATAGTCTCATTGAATTGATTGTTGTGATATTTGAATTTGTAAAGTTTTTAAGACTCTCCTAGTCTTATAATCTTAAATACAGGAGTCTTTGTGTATTAAATACAGGACTTTATACTTTTTTTATGTACAAAAGAAGAAATTTGACTATTAACAATAAAGTATATTGTATTATTATTATGTTAGACATAACATTTTGTTGCTCTAGAAAGCTCTTGTAAAGAGTTATATTATCATAGACCAGGTAATAAAGGCAGGAACAAACATTTGCTCAAATATTTGAGTTGTTGGTGGTTAATAAGCAGTTTTCCGCTGACTCAGTGTCTGTATGTAGTGATCAGAATTGTGTTTCTTGTGAATGATACTCCTTTTAGAGTCAATATATGCTAGGACTTATGATCCTAAAAAATTTCTTACAGGGAAATCAATAAAATAAGAACTTATAAAATTAATAAGACTTGTGGTTATAGAAATAAAATAGGAATGTTATATCTCTGACAACTTGATGTAAAAATAGATGAGTCTAAGGAGAGAATATTTAAAATATTTTCTCTGATTTATGATGTTAAATAGCTGATAGCTTTTATGTCTAAATTTCAGGGTAAGGCAAAAAATTTTTTTTTCAAATGTGATGCTAGGCACAAAAAATAGACTTGTAATTTAACTGGTAAATTTTCCCAGGAGATCAGTTTTTCTTTTTTTTTTTTTTAATTTTTTTTTTAACGTTTATTTTTGAGACAGAGAGAGAGCATGAACAGGGGAGGGTCAGAGAGAGGGAGTCACAGAATCTGAAACAGGCTCCAGGCTCTGAGCTGTCAGCACAGAGCCCGACGCGGGGCTCGAACACGCGGACCGCGAGATCATGACCTGAGCCAAAGTCGGCCACTTAACCGACTGAGCCACCCAGGCGCCCCAGGAGATCAGTTTTTAATAAGAGTTACTACCTCTTTTTTTTCTTTTTATTTTTCTTTTTCTTTTTATTTTTAACATAGTATCTATTATGCTTTTTTCTCTTAGCTCTGCTGCTTTTTTTTTTTAGAGATGACTAAAACTAAGCCCTACTCTTTATGATCCCCTGTACATTTTTTTTCTCTTCAGTAGGTTGTCAGGAATACTCATGTTTAGCTTTGTTTTGTTTTGTTTTTAATGGGCACATTCATACCTGATGGGACATTATTGATAGCAATCCTAGTGTGAAGTACTTTATGTGAAAATAGGTTTTAGATTTTACAAACCTTTAAAAGTGTACAGTGTACATTTTTTAGTCTATGCTGGATATTTTCACATGATGTAAATTACTGATGGGTGATCCTGGATGGGTGATCTGCTAGTGTATAAATTGCTGATAGCAGTATTGAAGATTCCAGAAGGGAGGAGAAACTCACTTGATTTCAATGAGGAAACTTGCTAATTAGGCTTGATAGACATTTGTTTGATTTGAATTGTGCTTTATAGTTTTTATTTCTTCTTTTATTTAAACTCCAATTCAAGCAGCATTTTGGGGCCATACCTACCTTATCGATATTAAGTACTTTCTAAACTGAAAGAGTATCTTTTGAAACAACGTCTCTGACGTCAGAAATTCAGAAATAATGTCTTTAACTTCAGAAGTTCAGCCATGAGGTCTCTAAGTTCTCTAAATTCAGAAATGTGTAATACTGTTTACTATAGCATTATTTCTAGTAGTGAAAGTTATAAACAACCTAAATGTCTGCCAGTAGTGGTTATATCATGGTTTGCTCATATGATGGAATCTTATACAGAGGTTTAAAAGAATGTCTTTGAAGATTACATCATAACAGAAGGGAAATTCACATGTGAAATGAATAAAGGCAACATCTAGAAATGACATTTAGCATCATCTTGCTTTTCTGTATCCACACACACCGTATATATACATGTGCATAGGAAAAAAAGCCTTGAAGAAAACATGTCAGTGTTAACAGTGTTTATCTCTGGATTGTAGAATATAAGGTGAGAGGGTTTTTTTTTTTTTTATAGTTTTCTGTATCTTCTATGATATAATCAGGAAAAGGGTTATTTAACAAAAAGAATCTTTTTTTTTTTTCATTTAAACATTGTCCGCACTCTTTCATACTGTACTAGGCTTTTATACCTCTCATGCTTTCGTTATCTTCTACTCTTACACTTCAGAGGACTTGTTTTTAGTACCTTTATCTTAACTACTCTGTGGAAGTCTAACCCCCCAGTCTATATTTAAAAGCAGTTTATCTGATGGTATAATTTTTCTGTATTAGTTGTAACTACCAGAATTTAGATGTCTGCCTGTTCAGAAAACTCATGGGTATATATTGGTGATGACAGAGCAGAGGTTTATTACCCTCATCTTTCTAAAAGTAGACATTGAACTCATCTTTGCAATAGAGTAGCATCTCATTAATTTTAGGTTCTAATTTGGAATTTTTGTTACTTTTTACTTCGTATAACCAAATTGGATTTTCTTGTAGGTTAGAGTATTATCAAATTCTGAGAATTTAAGGTGCTAATAGCAAGTAAAAACCTGGGAACACTTAGAGATTTTAATGATTATTTATGGTTAGATTATTAATTGTGTACTGGACTGCAGTTTAGTTTTGCCTATTCTGTGGAAATAGGTGGGCTTTGCCAAGGGATATTTTCAGCTTAGGAGCAGTTAAGATTTTACCATTGTTTCCTTTCCATTTTAATAAAGTTCTGTTCATTCACAATTTAAAACTAAATTCTTTTCCTAATTTAGTAATGATATCAGTTAAGGTTCTTTATTATAGGTTATAGAAGTTCTGACTGAGTTAAGCAGAAAAAGACCTATTAAAAGGATAGTACATGGCTCACACTAGCACGGACTAGGAGAACCTAGCATGGAAAATGAATACGATCAAAGGGAGGGTAAGTGCCAAAACACGAAGGAGGCAAAGTCGTGCTGCAGAGCTAGGGCAGCCAAGAAGCTGCGTGCTCCTGAATTCTAGACTTTCGTATGTCCAAGTGTTGATGCAGCATCTCCATTTAGATAACTAGTAGACATCTTACACATGATACGTGCATTACCAGACTTCTTTTCTTGCCCCCAGGCTTAAACTTCCTTGTCTCTTCTATTCACTCCATTATTCTGGTTGCTCAGGCAATACCTTTTGTGTCAATTTTTACTCTTTCAGCCTCATAGCTAATGCAGAAACAAATCCTTTTGACTCAGCCTTAAAAATATATCTAGAATCCAGACATTTCTCACACTTTCCGTGCAGCATCCTGTTCTAGTCTACATCAGCTTTTGCCTGGATTATTAAATTAGCCTCTTTATGAATCTCCTTGCTTCCACCCCCTTGCCATGCCCCACTTTCTGCAAGTTTAGTTTTCACTACAGCAGCTGAAGTGATCTATTTTCGATAAAACAGATAATGTTCTCCTTCCCTCAAACTCCTGCATGACACTTAAAGTGAAAAAAAATTTACATAGCCCTACATGATCTGTCCCTTCTCCACCCCACTCTTCCCTTTTGCTCATTTGTCTAACAGTTCTGGCCTCTTACAGGTCACACACAAATGATCGATAGTGTAAAGACTTTAGACTTTTCTATAGCGAAACTGGAAGGCATTGGCACAAAGACTTTAAGTTCTGAAAGGAAATTATTACAAATCCAGCATTCTGTATTCAACCAAAGTGTCAATCAAATAGGAGAGAATCTTCAAAAATCCTATCTCATGTACCATTACTTAGAAAGGTGCTAAAGAATGAACTATTTTTCACCAAAATGAAGACATAAACCACGGAGGGAGACTAAGATTTGAGTGTAGAAAGTGAGAGGTCTAGCACATGCAAGAAGCAAAAGTAACTTCCAGGATAATGGTGAATGGAAATCCCAAGGTGATAGCTGTGCGTCAGGTTTGTGGATACAAGACAGCTGGTTTCATTGAGAGGGTGTCACACAGCTCTAGCAGAGACTTTTTCAGGAGGATGAATTGATAGAACACCTAGTGAGTCGAGACATTTTGTGATCTAAAAAGCTGAAAACAAGTTGCCAAAAGTCCTAGAAAACCAAGTAAATGGGGGGAAAAAAGAACATTTAACTTTAAGGAAATACAGAAAATAGTACAGAAAAGAAAAAGTAATTATAATTTACTACATGGTTCAAATGTGAAGAGCATTTACATAGTCATAATAATGTTAAAACTATTGAGCTAAACCAATTTATGATTTAATTACTAGCAGATGGGAAGAGTGTACATGTGTGTTGGGTTCAGAAAAGAGAGAACTAGGTCTTATTCTGTACTGGTGAATCAATGGGTATTGCTTAAAACTGAAAAATCAAGAAGTAGCAATAATGCATATTTATAAAAACATGGAGGTAAATACTAAAATAATCAGCTAAAAGGTGAAAGTCGTTCCTCTATGGGAGGAGAAATAGGTATGCAGAAATGAGGAACTGCTTTTTTTCGGAACAGACTGGCAAAAGTGTTTATTTAACTCTGAATTGTATACATGAATAACTAATAAAAATTAAAACAACAAAAAGCAAAAACCTTCCAGTTAGGAGTAAAAAAGACAAGGTGTGAGTCTATTGGGTAGCTGGATATGTTGTGTATCTTTTTCCTCCATGGAATGTAAGGTGACTGGTTGAGGCCTTGGCTACCGGCTAAAACCAGGTTACTGCTTTCTAAGAAAAGTAGAAAATATTCATGGGGAGGGCTTCTAGTTGGATGTTAAGGATCAAGAGAGAAGCCAGAGTAACCCCAGACCTTTAGTGGATATAAAAGAGGAAATGGTTCAGAAATGAAATGTGCTATATATAAAGCCTTAGAATGAAGCTTTCCCTACTTTGAGCATTAAGAGGTTCTCTAGCCTGCCTGCATCCTTCCTTGATAAGGAAAGCTGTTTGTATACGCTGTCACCATCCTGATCCTTTAATAACTATAAAGAGGAAAACAAGAAAGCAGTTGAAGAAAATAAGAGGACCACAGTGTGGTTGGGCATAGCTAGCTACATTCAAAGACAAGATGAAATAATTAGATGTGTCTAAGATGAAAAATCATTGTGCAAGTTATGGCTGTAAGTGCAGCTGCATATAAGTATGTTGTCCTGGTCTTAAATATCACCAGCAACATGATTTTCTGAAATGGTGAACAATTCTTTGTAAAGTTGTAAACAAAACTAAGTATAATATTCCTTTGATTTAAATGCTGAATTCCAGTTAAATTCCTTGGTAATTTAGTGTCAGCTAACCAAAAAATATCTTGCTGTTATTTTTTTAATGGACTTAGATTAAAGGCTCAGATTTTTCATTTATGTGAATAGGTGGCAGGACATTTGAAAGTCATGTGGGATGTAAGCCAGTCACAACAATCGAAGATCTGCCTCTCAGATATCCACGATGCCCTGGTACTGACACATTGGAGAACATATGATGGGGGGAGAAGTAGAGTTTAAAAAAAAAAAAAGGAGGGGAGCCTGGGTGGCTCAGATGGTTAAGAGGCCTACTCTGGACTTCAGCTCAGGTCATGATCTCACAGGTTCGTGGGTTCGAGTTCTGTGTCGGGCTCTACTCTGACAGCGTGGAGCCTCCTTGATATTCCTTCTCATTCCCTCTCTCTCTGCCCTTCCCCCACTCGTGTGCATGCACTCTCTCAAAATAAATAAACATTAAAAAAAAGAGGAAACCCAAATAAGCTTATGAAGGTAGGCAAGAAGAAAGAAGAAAAGCGTAGTTCATAGAAAGCACAAGTAAAATGTTATGTGTGAGTGGGTTCTCATCCCCTGTTAAAAGAGTTAGATTGGAGTCTTGAAATGCTATTTACAAGGAAGACAGTTACTAGGGTGTCTGTGTGGCTCAGTCAGTTGAGTGTCTGACTCTTGATTTTGGCTCAGGTCATGATCCTAGGATCATTGGATTGAGCCCCAAATTGGGCTCCACACTCAGCATGGAGGCTCCTTGAGATTCTTTCTCGCTCTCTCTCTTTCCCTCCCTCCTTCCATTTGCCCCTCTCTCCCCCCACCCAGTCTCTCTCTCTCTCTCTCAAAAAAAAAAAAAAAAAAAATATATATATATATATATATATATATAGTAGGTATGCGATAAAGGAGTGAGGAAAAAGCTATCTCAAAAGAATGCAGTACTCTTAATCTTAGACACAATATAATTCAAAGCCAAAACAATTAAGTGGAACATGGAAATAATATCGACAAAAGATAGAATTCATCAAAAAAATATGGACCTTTATGTCTTGAACAACGGAGAACACAAAAACTATTATAAATACAAGAAGAAACATTCTTTAGAAGTATCTGAGAAAAGATAGTGAAAGCCATAGAGATGCCTTTGTGGGGTTGGAGTGTGAGAACATGTGGGGGATGTGTGTGTGTGTAGGTCAGTATATGTTTGTAAATACATAGGAATGGTTTCCAAGGGGTATACTGGAGCTTATAATAATGGTTATATTGAGGAGTTTCAAGTTAGTCTAGGTACTAGTTTAAGCCCATGATGTAAGTTTTCCTTTTACAAATGAGGAAACTGAGGTACAGAGAAGTTAAGTCACTCTTTCCAGGTGTCAGAGCTGAACAGAGAGTGGCAGAGGCACATTCAACTCTGGCAGTTTAGCTCTAGGCCCTGTGCTGTTTCTTTTGTTTTCTTTTTTTAATAAAATTTTTAAGTTTATTTATTTTGAGAAAGAGAGGGCGCAAGCAGGGGAGGAGCAGAGAGGAGAGAGAGAGAGAGAGAGAGAGAGAGAGAGAGAGAGAGAGAGAGAGAGAGACACTCCCAAGCAGGTCTTGCACTGCCGGTGCGGAGCCCCATGTGGGGCTTGAACCCACTAACTGTGAGGTTATGACCTGAGCGGAAACCAAGAGTCAGTCACTTGACCAACTGAGCCACCCAGGTGCCCTTGCCTTGTACTATTTCTTTAGTGCCCTGCTCTGTTCTGCTGCTGCCAGTTGGTCTCCTTCAAGCACCTTTAAAAACACTATATTTGTGATCAAGGGAACATTAGGAGGATAGAAGAAAGCAATGAAGGAGAGACTCTTCACTGTATTTGTACAGTTTAATACTGTGAATGTACTAGCTAATCAAATAACCTTAAAAATAAAACTCAGAAGGCACCTGGCTGGCTCAGTTAGTTAAGCATCCAACTTTGGCTCAGTTCATGATATTGCAGTTCATGAGTTCGAACCCCTCATTGGGCCTTGTGCTGACAGCTCAGAACCTGAAGCCTGCTTTGGATTCTGTGTCTCCCTCTCTCTCTGCCCCTCCCCTGCTCATGCTCTGCCTCTCTCTGTCTCAAAATTAAACATTAAAAAAAATTTAAAGAAAAAAACCTCTGCATACAACTCTTGATCTTGGGGTTGTGAGTTCAAGCCCCTCGTTGGGTACAGAGATTACTTAAGTAAAACTTTAAAAAGATAAAACTTTGTAAGCTACTTCAAAGGCATTAGAAGCAGTAAAATTATACACAATATGTAGTACAGACTTTTTTCACTGAAGAATAAAATTTTTATTTATTTGTTTATTTATTTATTTATTTAATTTTATTTTTTTTATGAAATTTATTGACAAATTGGTTTCCATACAACACCCAGTGCTCATCCCAAAAGGTGCCCTCCTCAATACCCATCACCCACCCTCTCCTCCCTCCCACCCCCCATCAACCCTCAGTTTGTTCTCAGTTTTTAACAGTCTCTTATGCTTTGGCTCTCTCGAACTCTAACCTCTTTTTTTTTTTTTTTTTCTTCCCCTCCCCCATGGGTTCCTGTTAAGTTTCTCAGGATCCACATAAGAGTGAAACCATATGGTATCTGTCTTTCTCTGTATGGCTTATTTCACTTAGCATCACACTCTCCAGTTCCATCCATGTTGCTACAAAAGGCCATATTTCATTTTTTCTCATTGCTACGTAGTACTCCATTGTGTATATAAACCACAATTTCTTTATCCATTCATCAGTTGATGGACATTTAGGCTCTTTCCATAATTTGGCTATTGTTGAGAGTGCTGCTATGAACATTGGGGTACAAGTGGCCCTATGCATCAGTACTCCTGTATCCCTTGGATAAATTCCTAGCAGTGCTATTGCTGGGTCATAGGGTAGGTCTATTTTCAATTTTCTGAGGAACCTCCACACTGCTTTCCAGAGCGGCTGCACCAATTTGCATTCCCACCAACAGTGCAAGAGGGTTCCCGTTTCTCCACATCCTCTCCAGCATCTATAGTCTCCTGATTTGTTCATTTTGGCCACTCTGACTGGCGTGAGGTGATACCTGAGTGTGGTTTTGATTTGTATTTCCCTGATAAGGAGCGACGCTGAACATCTTTTCATGTGCCTGTTGGCCATCCGGATGTCTTCTTTAGAGAAGTGTCTATTCATGTTTTCTGCCCATTTCTTCACTGGGTTATTTGTTTTTCGGGTGTGGAGTTTGGTGAGCTCTTTATAGATTTTGGATACTAGCCCTTTGTCCGATATGTCATTTGCAAATATCTTTTCCCATTCCGTTGGTTGCCTTTTAGTTTTGTTGGTTGTTTCCTTTGCTGTGCAGAAGCTTTTTATCTTCATAAGGTCCCAGTAATTCACTTTTGCTTTTCATTCCCTTGCCTTTGGGGATGTGTCGAGTAAGAGATTGCTACGGCTGAGGTCAGAGAGGTCTTTTCCTGCTTTCTCCTCTAAGGTTTTGATGGTTTCCTGTCTCACATTTAGGTCCTTTATCCATTTTGAGTTTATTTTTGTGAATGGTGTGAGAAAGTGGTCTAGTTTCAACCTTCTGCATGTTGCTGTCCAGTTCTCCCAGCACCATTTGTTAAAGAGGCTGTCTTTTTTCCATTGGATGTTCTTTCCTGCTTTGTCAAAGATGAGTTGGCCATACGTTTGTGGGTCTAGTTCTGGGGTTTCTATTCTATTCCATTGGTCTATGTGTCTTTTTTTGTGCCATGAAGAATAAAATTTTTGAGTATACTATTATATGATTTGAAAAGAAAAGATATTATGTTTAGCTTTCCCATAATTCTTTTTAAAAAATGTTTATTTATTTTGAGAGAGAGAGAGAGCACGGACAAGCAGGTGGAGAAGGGGCGGAGAGGGAGAGAATCCCAAGCAGGCTCGTACTGTCAGCACAGAGCCCCACGTGGGGCATGATCTCATGAATTGTGAGATCATGACCTGAGCCAAAATCAGGAGTGGGACGCTGAACCAAATGAGCCACCCAGGTGCCCCTAGCTCTTCAGTAATCCTAATAAGACTTTCTTTTGTTCTTAATTCTTTGATTTCTAAATTGGTAGATTTTTTTCTCATCAGCATATAAAAAATATATAAAAATAGAAAAAACTTGTATGTCTCCTAAGGCAAAATGGCTACAACAACAATTCAGTGCTTTTTTTACTATTGCCTCATCAGTGCTTATGTAAATTTTGATTGTTTAACTCTTAGGCTATACCAGTATAAAGAATATAAATCTGATTTTCATTCATTTTATTGTCTGTCTATAGTGTGGACTTTAAAAGCAAATGATTATATCTCCGGTTGTATTATAGGAGTGTTTTAAATAATACATTATAAGCTGCATTTACGTCTAAGGTTGATAAGACTGCAGTACAAAGAGTGCCCATTTTGGGGTGCTCATGACACAGCTTTGCTTATTCACTTGGCAGGTGTGCTTCTGGTGACTTAATTACATCATTGAGTTACACACAGGTTCATAACACAGTTGTACTTTGCTAAGTGTGTTTAAGTCTCTATTTGTCTCCACAGTGTTCAGAAACATTAATAAAAGGAGGCATTTTCTGACATTACAATCTATTTCTTTCATAATTAATGCTTTACTCATTAAATACTGGTTGGTAAGACTTCTTTTAAGTGGATAAAAATATATATACAGTGAGTTTCTTTCATTTAAAATCAGTTCTTTTCATCAAGTTATGCTATGTTGCATTACTTGATTTAATATGGAAACATGCTTAGTGATAAGTATGGATTTTTCTTGATATGGTAAAATACTACTACATGTGTAGAAAGATGCCAGCACAAAATTGTAATCTCATTGTAAATCAGTCATTTTTTAAAGTTGTGTGGTATTTTTTTGTGTGTGCCCTTGTGGAGTTAGTATTCTTTAAAAAAAAAAAAAGGCATTTCCTTACAACAACTGTATTTAGTTGTGTTTTTTTGTTTTTTGTTTTTTTTTTAATGACTAATATTTCCTTACAACAATAAAAACAGCCTGCAGGGAGCTTTTTCCATTCCCATTGAAGCCATCTGTAGAATTATTCTGGTTTCACCCTATTCTACTCCCTTGATACCTCCTTCTTTCTCTGTTCTCCTTGACTGGCTGTCTCTTGGCATAAAATTTCTTCTATTAATGATAGGAGTTCCAGAAAGAGAGAACAGATAGATTTAGTAATATGAACTTGGATCATGTTTTGTGTTTTTCCTGCTCTCTGTTGTAACCTAAGATTTGAAATAAGATAATCCCTTTTTTGGTTTGTTGAGCTCTGTATTTCACATCTAAACAGTGTAACTGAAACCTCTAAAATTTTAATTTACTTAAAGTTGTATTTGTATTAGAGTATTGTAAGCATGTGATCTGGGAGATCTTTGGTCAGAGTCCTCATTATAGGCCTGAAGGCCCTGTAAATTGTGGCTAATGTTCACTGTACTTAAATAAGTTACATTAAGATTGATTGGTTTTTTTCCTGGAAGAAAAATGTGTGTGCCTGAAAAATTTCTTGAGAAACCTGTCTACCTAGCAAATATATCTACTGCTAGTATCTTTTTCTATTTATTTAAAAATTTTAATGTTTATTTATTTATTTTTGAGAGAGCATGCATAAGTGTGAAAGAGGGGCAGAGAGAGAGCGGGAGAGAGAATCCAAGTAGGCTCCGCACTGTCAGCTCAACATGGGACTTGATCTCATGAGTCATGAGATAATGACCCAAGCCAAAATCAAGAGTATGACGCTTAACCAACTGAGCCACCCAGGCGCCTCTATTTATTTTAATTTTAATTTTAATTTTAATTTTAATTTTTGTAAAACACTTATTGAAATAATACATGAATATATTCTTTCAAAAAATAATCAGACATTAAAAAAAAAGTCAAAGTAGGAAAGTATATATCCCCAATTTAATAATAGTATTTAGCATCTTCCATGTGGTACAAAGCCTTTTTTAATCATCTGATTAACTTCTGGGTTTTATTTTAGTTAATAAAGGAAATTTTAGTCAATTTCTTACTTTCAAATCTTAATATTTTTTATCAATATCATCCAGGCACTAGAAGACTAGTTAGTCCTTCTGTGGTTAGAGGTATAATTCAGTTTACCAATTAGGAAATGAGGTTATATGGGAATGCCTGGGTGACTCAGTTGGCTAAGCATCCGACTTCAGCTCAGGTCATGATCTCATGGTCTGTGGGTTCAAGTCCCAGGTCGGGTTCTGTGCTGACAGCTCAGAGCCTGGAGCCTGCTTTGGATCCTGCCTCTCCCTTTCTCTCTGCCCCCCTCCCCTGCTTGCATTCTGTCTCTCAAAATGAATAAATGTTGAAAATAATAACAAAAAAAGATAAAATAATGGTTGCATGTCCTTATGGCACACAATTCAAGCAGTATACTGTCAAAAGAGAAAATAAAAATCTCCCTATATTTTCCAATGCTTCATTGCTTCTTTATTGAATGTAAGCTGTTAACATTTGTTTTATATTATTCCAGTTGTATGACCGCATAACAAATTACTGAAAAATTTAGTGGTATAAAACCTTTTATTAAGATGACAAACTCTGTGTCTGGAGTTCATACAGAGCATAGTGGAGATGACATGTGTGTTGCACAATGTCTGGGTTCTTAGCTGTAAGACTCAGAGGCTGGGAGCAGGAAGCATCTGGAGGCTCACTCACTCACTGTCTGGCAGCTGATACTGGTAGACTGAAACCCTACCTAGTACTCCCAGTCTACATATGACGTTTTCATATGGATGCTTGGCTTCCTCACAGTGTGGTGGCTTGCTTCCAAGGTTAAGTATCCATCTCAAGGGAGGATAGGGAAGGGGGAGAACCAGCCAGCAGCTGGATACTTTTTTTTTTTTTTTTTAATTTCCTTAAGTAATCTCTACACCCAACATGGGTCTCTAACTCAACAACCCCAAGATCAAGAGTCACATGCTGTACTGCCTGAGCCAGCCAGGCACCCCAGCAGCTGGATACTTTTTATGACCTGGCCTAAGAAATTGCATACAGCCCTTTGATTATAGCAATCACAAGCCTGCTTAGGTTCAAGAGGAGAGGAAATATATTCCATCCTTTTTTTTTTTCAATTGAGGTGTATTTGACATTATATTAATTTCAGGTATACAACAAAATGATTTGATACTTACATATTACTAAATGATCACCACAGTAAGTCTAGTTAACATCCAACATCATACATAGTTACAAAGAAATTTTTCATCTTGTGATGAGGAATTTTAGGATCTACCCTCTTAGCAACTTTCAAATCTGCAATATAGTGTTGTCAACTATAGTCACCATGTTTTACATTACATCCCCATGGCTTATTTTATAACTATAATTTTGTACCTTTTGACCTCCTTCACCCATTTTGCCCACCCTCTACCACCCATCTTTGGTAACCACCTATCTATTCTCTGTATTTATTAGCTTGGTTTGTTGTTTTAAATTAAATGTATAAGGCAGATTATTGTCTTTCTCTGACTTACTTCACTTAGCTTATGTCCTCAAGGTCCATCTGGATTGCCACAAACGGCAAGATTTCATTCTTTTTATGTCTCTGTGTACACACACACACATACACACACACACACACACACACACACCATCATCTTTATCCATTCATCCAGCAGTGGACACTTAGGTTGTTTTCATATCTTGGCTACTGAAAATAATGCTGCAGTGCACATGGGTGTGCATATATCTTTTCAAATTAGTGTTTTCATTTTCTTCAGATAAATACCCAAAAGTGGAATTGCTGGATCATGTACTGGTAATTCTGGTCTTAATTTTTTTTTTTTTTTTTGAGAAACCTTATACTTTTTTCCATAGTGGCTGCACCAATTTACATTCCCACCAATAGTGCACAAGGGTTTCCTTTTCTCCACATCTTCACTAATGCTTGTTATTTCTTGTCTTGTGCTGCTGTTTATAAGCCACCCTGTCTGTAGTATTGTTTTAGAAAAGTAAACTGAGACATTTGCTAACATGAAAAGATATACAAAGTGTGTTAATCAACTCTTTATGTTATCAGTAAGGCTTTCGGTCTACAGTAGTCTCCTGTAGTCAAAACTTATATATGGATTTTTGACTATGCAGGGGGGTCAATGTCCCTACCACTGTGTTGTTCAGGGATCAACTATTTTACAAATATCAACGTCTGGAATATAGTAACCAGAATGCTAACAAATAGTTATCATCATATGGTGGGATGTTGTCGATTTTGGTCACTGCTCTAAGAACTACTAGAACATTCCTGAGCTACTGAGCTCCATTAGAACGTAGGAAATGTTGTGTTTTGGGTTTTTTGTTTGTTCTTTTAATGGGGCTTTATGTTTATGTTTCTTTCTTATTTTATTTTTTAATGTTTATTTATTTTTGAGAAAGAGAGAGTGCACAAGTGGGACAGGGTTAGAGAAAGGGAGACCTAGAATCAGAAGCAGTCTCCAGGCTCTGAGCTGTCAGCACCAAGTCAGATGTAGGGCTCAAACCCACGAACCCATGAGATCATGACCTGAGCTGAAATCAGACATTTAACTGATTGAGCCACCCAGGTGCCTCTCTTTTCTTTCTTAATAAATGTTTATTCATTTTTGAGAGAGAGAATGTGAGCAGGGGAGGGGCAGAGAGAGGGGGACAGAGGATCTGACGCAGGCTCTGTGTTGACATCGGTGAGCCCAAGGCACAGGGCTCAAACATACCAACCATGAGATCCTGGCCTTAGCTGAAGTTGATGCTCAACCAGCTGAGCCACCCAGGCACCCTTATATTGTTATTTTATGTGTTAGGCTCCCTACTACATCTTTGGATCCATAATATATACTTGCTGTTTTATGACTTTATTTCCCAAGCCGCATATTGGAACACCTGACCTAACACTGATGATTTGTGAGAATACTTTAAAATGGGAACGCCTGTTTTTTTTTTCATCCTCTTTTTTCAATATCTTGCTCTCAAACTGGCAAGGAGTTTAGTTGTTGCAAATAATATACATATAATTCCTCTGAGCAGTTTAGGGAAAAAAAATAGTCTCTTAAAATCTGAAAACCTTAGTTTGACAAAATGCACATGAAAATTACTCCTGGGATGCCTGGTCGCTCAGTCGGTTAAGTGTCTGACTCTTGGTTTTGGCTCAGGTCATGATCTCATGATTCTTGAGTTCGAGCCCCACATCCAGCTCTTTGCTGATTGGGGAGCCTGCTTGAGATTCTCTCTCTCCCTCTCTTTCTGCCCCTTACTTATGCTCTATCTCTCTCAAAATAAGTAAACTTTAACAAAAAATCACTCCTTAAATATTTGTCAAAGAAATGAATATTTTTCTCTATTTTTGTTTTGAGGAAAGCCACAGGAATCTCACTGTTCAGAGACTTTCAAGCGAACCTTACGACCATGAGCTATGTTAGAGGACATTGACCCAACCGTTTAGTTATTACTTTGAAAGTACTTTTTGTTGTTGGTTTTAGAATTTCATTTAAAAAAAAAATAATAGTGATAAATTTGAGCATGCTTATTTACACAGTCAGCCCTGTTTAATATTAAAATGACTTTTTCCCACTTTCCTGCAAATTGCTGTGATCTAAAAACGTTATCCTGTAGACCATGAACTGGGATTTTTATATACATGTTTAATTTTTTATATGTTTAATTATATCATTTAATCCTCATAATGCCTTAAAGTTCATAATGTTAAGCAGTTAGTTAGGCATGAACAAGGTGGGATAAAGCAGATGCTGGCCATACACTCTGAGCCACCCCACCCAGGGTTAACAGCCACACCTTCAGAGCCACTCCAGGGCTAACAGAACAAGAAAGGCCTAGCCACAGAGCTGGCTCAAAAGCCACAAGGGAACTTCCAAGAGCTGAGGATGAACACAAAAGGTGCAAGCTGCCTTAAGATCACAGCAAAAACTCATTAGAAACTCATAAATAGACAATACATAAATAAATAACAGAACGCATCATGGCTGCGTGCATGCACAGAAGCCAAAATGTTATGTAACCATCAGCTGTCAATCAAAGCCAAAATTACATATAGAAAAAGCAAACTTAAAAGGATGCAGTTAGAAAGTCTTGGGGCCATTGCCACTCTTGCTCTGGCAGTGGCCCACTTTCTCTCTTGAAAATATAGTATACTTACCTACTCAGTAAACTCTATCTCCCCATTCTGGTCTTGGGTCTCCAACTCTGGGTGCATCTGGGACAAGATGCACCTTGGTATCTGGTCAACCGAGTGACCCAATAACATTAATAGGTCATATATATGTCTTTTATAGTTTGAAACTTTATGGAAAGTAACAGATAAAGAATTTGAACCCATATACCTCTGATTTTAAAGCTTCTCTTTTTAACCACTGTTCTGTTTACCAGTACACAGGCTGCTACTGTCCATGGGAAAGAACATGACTTCCAATATATGTGAAGTTCTTGAGCAGACATAAACAAAATAGCAACAAGTTCTAGTTCAGGTATTGTCTTAACTCGGGTGGCTAAAGCAAAATACCACGGATAGGTGGCTTAAACATCAAACATTTATTTCTCCCAATTCTGGAGTCTGGAAAGTCCAAGATCAAGTACAGGTAGACTTGGTGTCTGGTGATGGTTTTCTACTTGGTTTGTGGACAGCTGCCTTCTTGCTGTATCTTCAACATGGTACAGAGGGAATAAGGACTCTAGTCTCTTCTTAATATAAAGGCACTAATCCCATCGTGGGGGCTTTCCCCTTATGACCTCATTTAAATCTATTTACCTCCCAAAGGCCCCGCTTCCAAAAACCATCACACTGGGGATTTAGGGCTTCAACAAGTGAAGTTGGGACACATTCAGTGTATAGTAGGTACATTTTGGTAACTCCAGAGAGAGACTTTCTTTTCTTTATAATTCTTTTCAGTGAATTTCTCCAAAGTAAGTTTTCTCAAAAAGATCCATTTATCTGCTTTTGTCATTAGAATTGTCTCTTTGAGAAGATGTGGTATAGTATTACTTGGCAATCAAAAAGAATGAAATCTTGCCATTTGCAACTATGTGGATGGAACTTGAGGGTATTATGCTAAGTGAAATTAGTCAGAAAGACAAAAATCATATGACTTCACTCATATGAGGACTTTAAGAGACAAAACAGATGAACATAAGGGAAGGGAAACAAAAATAATACAAAAACAGGGAGGGGGACAAAACAGAAGAGACTCATAAATATGGAGAAGAAACTGAGGGTTACTGGAGGGCAGACGGGCTAAATGGGTAAGGGGCACTAAGGAATCTACTCCTGAAATCATTGTTGCACTGTCTGCTAATTTGGATGTAAATTTTTTTTTAATTTTTAAAAAAGGGGGATTAAAAAAAAAAAAAAGAATTTTCTCTTTGATCTGCATTTTTCCCAGAGACCTCTGACAGCCAAGGGTTTCTGTTAGGCTTCCTGGGTATCATAACAGACTATTTTATATTCATCAGTTTCCCTAATGTGAAATCTCTTGGCCAGGTCTCTTTTATTCTTTCAGTCTTTTTAAATCTGTATTTTCTGCCTTTTTCCCTAATGAGTAAACACATTTATTATACTCATGTTATGCTGTCTCTGTGATTTTGAAGCAGGCTAACTTCAAAAACTTTCCATGATCATCCTGGTTAGATGGAGAGATTTAAATCTACTTTTAGTTATTTTCTGGGATCCCAGGATCAGTGTTAACATGAAATTTACCTGGACAACAATTGTTGGCTGTAGATAGTCCACATGTGGTTCTTCTCCTTGCCTCCACCGTAATACAGAAAATATTTGAAGTTTATGACTCCATCCTGTAGATCCTGTCATTTGTTTCCTTCACATATTATCCTTGGTTTTCTTCTAATTATATTTGTTTTCGCAAATAGTTTCCTATTGGAATAGCCAAAATTAGCATCAATAGTACCACTGTATTCTCCAAATAAGTCAAGAGAAAACGAAGATGTAAATTAGGCCTTTGTTTAAACAGTTCCATCAAAACAGTGAGATTCTCTTGTATTTAAATGCATGGCTTTTTTAAAGTGTGTATTTATTTATTTTGAGGAAGGAAGAGAAAGAAAGTGTGTGCCTGTACATGAACACGGAAGGCGCAGAGAAGAGAGGAGAGAGAGAATCCCAAATAGGCTGCATGCTGTCAGCATGGAGCCCGACTTGGGTCTTGATCTCACCACTGTGAGATCATGACTTGATCCGAAACCAAGAGCCAGATGCTTAACCACCTGGGGCCACCCAGGTGCCCTTAAATAGTGGTTTTTTAATTCTTTAAAGACTGTAATTTACTCATCATAGGTGTTTGAATCTGAATACTGAAAATATATTCCAAAACACTGGTTTGGAAAAAACACGTAGTCCTGATCATGATACTTTGGCACCTCATCATTATTCAGAGCCTGCAGCATTGCCTGTTTGTGAACGTGAAGAATATAGCCAGGAACTCAAAGAAGACCTGCCAGAAGAGCAGAGTCCAACCACAGCTCTTGGTGGAATGTCCCAAATATTCACTGCAGCTTGGACTAGAGTTGAAGTGCTGCACTCAGCCAGGCTTCCAATGAATAAATTCTTCTCATTCTTGGTTGGGGGGAGGGGAGGGGCGGGGCACTCAGTTTTAATTTTCTTAAAGCTGAAGGAGCTCCTGTCTGCTTAGCATGAGCCAAAGGATTTATCATTTCCTGTTGAAAATCATTTGACTCCCACTCTTCTGGCTGCCCTTACCTAGAAAAAACCACTTATAATGAACCAACACAGCTTCCACACTAAACTGACATAATTTCTCTTTTTACCAATTATATGTGAATTAGTTAATTTTCTAGAAACTTATATAGCAGGACAAATTGTACATTACCATTTTTTATCATAGTCCCAAAGGGAAGCCTACTCTTTCTTCCCCTGGCACTTAAAGGAAGAGCTCTCTCTCTCTCTCTCTCTTCTTAATGTTTGTTTATTTTTGAGAGAGAGAAAGAGAAAGAGAGCATGAGTGGGAAAGGAGCAGGAAGAGAGGGAGGCACAGAATCTGAAGCAGGCTCCAGATGTCAGCACAAAGCCCTACGTGGGGCTCGAACCCATGAACCATAAGATCATGACCTGAGCTGAAGTCGGATGCTTAACTGACTGACCCACCCTGGTGCCCCTCCCTCCGTCCCTCCCTCTCTCTCTCTCTCTCTCTCTCTCTCTCTGTCTCTCTCTGTCTGTCTCTCTCTTTAAAGTGATCTCTGTGCCCAAGGTGGGGTTCTAACTCAGGATCAAGAGACACATGCTCATCAATTAAGCCAGCCAGGTATCCCAAGAGAGCTCTCTTTCAGTGTAGAAGGAAAACATTGGCTATGTTGGTCTTAGAGCTACTTAATAACTACACATATGGTTATTTTCACTTTAGTCAGATTTTGCTTCAGTTCAATTATACAGTACATCAACTCATGGGAGTATTTTGTAACAATTCAGAATTGTGCTTGAGAGAATGTAATGATATGTTGTTAACTATAAAATTATGATACAAAATTTTGTACATTGTAAAGTAGAATGGAATTGTGTTAAGGATTTAGATTTTGGAGTTAGTACTGGATAATCAAGTTAGCTAACCTCTCCCAAACTCAAGTTTCATCCATCAGTAAAGTAGCAGTAATAGAACCTGTCTCCAGCTCTTGGTTGAGAATTAAATAACAAGTTAAAGTTCTTACTACAGTACCTACCACATACAAGTTTCCAGTGTTTGTGATTATAATAAATTATTTAAGTTATAATAAGTCACTTTTTAAAGTAATACAATTTTAAAAGTAATATAATTTTTATTTAAATATGTCCCAAATATTATAAAATGAGAAAGTACTGCCAATTCCACAATGATAAACCATATGGGTATCTGTTATATATTGCTATGTCTCAGAATTGGAGGCAGTCAGACAAATGACATCAGTAGCATACTGTGATGATTTGAGCATACAGAGAGAGCATTTGGTCCTGGGGTTAAATACAACAGCTAAGTAACATGGCTCTTATGCCCCAGCCACAAGTGACTTTGTGGTTCTTCATCACTATCTCACAGGAGCCTGTTCACCTAAGGCCCTTTCCTAGTTGTTTATTCTGCCTGGAATGCTCAATCCCTTGATCTTTACTGTCCCGTAGATAGCCCCTTAAGTGTTATTGCCTCTCTCTGCCTGATTTAGATATAATGCCATCCTGCTTTTGTTCTCTGCATGGCTCTCTGAAATTTTTTATAATATATATATTTTTAATTTTTTTATTTATTTATTTTTTATATATATTATTTATTTTTGAGAGAGAGACAGAGTGCAAGTGGGGGAGGGGCAGAGAGAGAGGGAGACACAGAATTTGAAGCAGGCTCCAGGCTCTGAGCTGTCAGTGCAGAGCCTGACATGGGGCTCGAAGCCACCAACTGTGAGATCATGACCTGAGATGAAGTCGGATGCTTAACCGACTGAGCCACCCAGGCGCCCCATAATATATTTGTTAATCGTCTGATTTCCCCCCACAAGACTGGATGATCCATAAAAGTAGAAACTTTGTCTTTTTCATACTATATCCTCAGTACCTAGATCTGTACTTGGTACATAGTAGGCATTTAATAAGTATATTGAATGAATAAGTGAACAAATGATTGTTGCATTATTATTATTATATAGATGTAATTCATGAGCATCTCACATTTCTACATGAACATTTTAAAAACATGTTTGTCGGGGCACCTGGGTGGCGCAGTCGGTTAAGCGTCCGACTTCAGCCAGGTCACGATCTCGCGGTCCGTGAGTTCGAGCCCCGCGTCGGGCTCTGGGCTGATGGCTCGGAGCCTGGAGCCTGTTTCCGATTCTGTGTCTCCCTCTCTCTCTGCCCCTCCCCCGTTCATGCTCTGTCTCTCTCTGTCCCAAAAATAAATAAACGTTGAAAAAAAAAATTAAAAAAAAAAAAAACATGTTTGTTTATTTTTGAGAAAGAGTGTGGGGGAGGGGCAGAGAGAGAGAGGAAGAGAGAGAATCCTAAGCAGGCTCTGTCCTGTCAGCACAGAGCCTGACATGGGACTCAGTCTCACAAACCGTGAGATCTTGACCTGAACTGAAATCAAAAGTTGGATGCTTAACCTACTGAGCCACGCAGGTGCCCTCTAAATGAACATTCTTATACGGCTACAGAGAAATAATTGTTTTTTCTCTTATTCCATGTGTGTTTCCTAGTAAGTTCAATGATTTAAGAGCACAATAGTAAATATTTTAGGCTCAATGACTCTATAATTATAACCTCAGCTGTTGTAGTGAAAGCAGCCATAGACAATATATAAATGAATGCGTGTGGCTGTGTTTCAGTTAAACTGCAAGCATACCTCATTTTATTGCACTTTCTTGCACTTCATACATACTGCATTTTCTACAAATTGAGGGTTTGTAGCAACCCTGCATTGATCGAAGTCTTACCAGTACCATTTTTCTATCAGCATTTGCTTGCTTCATGTCTCTGTGTCGCATTTTGGCAATTCTTGCAATATTTCAAGCTTTATCATTATTATTTATTATGGTGATCTGTGATGAGTGGTCTTTGATATTACTGTTGTAATTGGTTTGGGGGTACCATGAACTTCATCCATATAGTATGGCGAACTTAATCCATAAATGTTGTATGTGTTCTGACTGTTCCACTGGCTGGCTATCTATCCCGCCCCGCCCCCCATCTCTCTCCCTGTCCTCAGTACTCCTTATTCCCTGAGACATAAAATCATTAAAATTGGGTCAGTAATAGCCCTGTGATGGCCTCTTAAGTGTTCAAGTGAAAGGAAGAGTCCCACATCTCTTACTTTAAATCAAAAACTATTAATGATTAAGCTCAGTGAGAAAGGCATGTCAAAAACCAAGATAGACTGAAAGCTAGGTCTCTTGGGCCAGTTAGGCAAGCTGTGAATGCAAAGGAAAAATTCTTGAAAGAAAATTAAAATTTCTACTCCAGTGAACACATGAATGATAAGAAAGCAAAACAGCCTTACTGCTGATAATGGAAAAAGTTTGAGTGGTCTGGATAGGAGACCAAACCAGCTACCACCTTCCCTTAAGCAAAAGCCTAATCCAGAGCAAGAAGATCCTAACTCTCTTCAATTCCATGAAGGCTGAGAGAGGTGAGGAAGCTACAGAAGAAAGGTTTGAAGCTAACAAGAGGTTGATTCATGAGTTTTAAGGAAAGAGGTTATTTCTATAACAAAGTGCAAGGTGAAGTGGCAAGTGCTGATTTGGATGCTGCAGCAAGTTACCCAGAAGATCTAACTGAGATAGTTCATTAAGGTAACTACACTGAACAGTAGATTTTCAGTGTAGATGAAACAGCCTTCTATTGGAAGAAGATACCATTTAGGACTTTCATAGCCAGAGAAGTCAATGCCTGGCTTCAAGGGACACGTTGACTGTCTCATTCGAGGCTAATGCAGGGACTGACTTTAAGTTGCAGCCAGTGCTCATGCTCATTTACTGTTCCCCAAATCCTAGGACTCTTAAGAATTATGCTAAATCTATTCTGCTGGTGCTCTGTTGGAACAACAAAGCTTCCATGACATCACGTCTGCAACATGGTTTACTGAATATTTTAAACCCACCACTAAAACCTATTGCTCAGGAAAGAAGATTCCTTTCAAAATATTACTGCTCATTGACGGTGGACCTGGTCACTCAAGAGCTGTGATGGTGATGAATGTTGTTTTCATGCCTGCTACAACATCTATTCTGCATCCCCGTGGATCAAGGAATCATTTTAACGTTCCAGTCTTATTACTTAAATACATTTCATCAGGCTAGAACTGCCTCGGGTAGTGATTCTTCTGATGGATCTGGGCAAAGTGAATTGAATGTGTTCTCTATATCCATGAGCTCTGCTTGTTTTTTGTTTTTAGATTCCACATATAAGTGAGATCATACGCTATTTTTCTTTTTCTTCTTTTTTTTAAGTTTATTTATTTTGAGAGAGAGAGAGAGCGCGCGCGTGCATGCATGCAGGTGGTCGGGGGTGAGGAGGGCAGAGAGAAAGAGGGAGAGAGAGAATCCCAAGCAGGCTCCACACTGTCAGCACAGAGCCCTGTCAGCAGGGGCTCGATCTCGTGAACCATAAGATCACTATCTGAGCCGAAATCAAGAGTCAGACACTTAACTGCTTAACTAACTGAGCCACCCAGGTGCCCCTTTATCTTTTTCTTTGTGACTTCTTTCACTTAGCACAATTCCCTCTGGGTCCATCCCTGTTGTTGCAAATGGCAAGATTTCATTTTTTTTAGTGGCTGAATAATATTTCATTGTATATATATTTGCAACATTGTCCTTATCCATTCATCCATTCCTGGGCATCTAGATTGCTTCCATGTCTTGGCTATTGTAAATAAGGCTGCAGTGAAATAGGGGGGGGGGGGGGCGGTGCATATATTTTCAAATAAGTGTTTTCATTTTCTGTGGATAAATACCCAGAAGTGTAATTGCTGAATCATATGGTGATTCTATTTTTAATTTTTTGAGGAACTTTCATACTGTTTTCCATAGTGGCTGCACCAATTTACATTCCTACCAATAATGCCCAAGAGTTCCCTTTTCTCAACATCCTCACCAATACTTGTTGTTTTTGTCTTTTTGATAATAGCCATAGAATGTATAATTTTTTTTTTAATTTTTTTTTTCAACGTTTATTTATTTTTGGGACAGAGAGAGACAGAGCATGAACGGGGGAGGGGCAGAGAGAGAAGGAGACACAGAATCGGAAACAGGCTCCAGGTTCTGAGCCATCAGCCCAGAGCCTGACGCGGGGCTCGAACTCACGGACTGCAAGATCGTGACCTGGCTGAAGTCGGACGCTTAACCGACTGCGCCACCCAGGCGCCCCGAATGTATAATTTTTAAAGAGGTTTTTGATAGATTCCTTTCTTATTTAGGGTTAAGATCTGTCTTCCCATTTTAATTCAAGTAGGACTGCTTTTAGAGGTATATACCAAAGCACGCCTGATCGTCTTAGAGAACAGTTTATAAAACGATTTGTTTAGTTGTTAATTCCAATAATTGTTTAGATGAGGTCCTAATTGGTATGGCACAGTAGTAATAATAGCTAACGTTCCTTGGTTTCTTACTACAGTTCACTTGCATTATCTATTTTAATCCTCACTAGTACTCAAATATAGGTAATATTATCCCCATTTTACCAGGTGGGGAAACTAAAGTTTAGAAGTGTTAAAGACCTTGACCAAGGTCTTTGAAACTCTAGAAGTTTGCAGATCCAGACTTTAAATCCAGGTCTTTTCTGCAGAGCTCTCATACTCAACCAGCTAAGCACACCTGCTCTGTTGTTTTCCCAAGCAATTGCAAGTCATGAGTTACTGCTTTAATGGAGAGAGGGTGTCATTATAAAGTAACAAGGCTGAATTAAAAAGTTGCATGCTCCTCATTCTCTTTTACTATATGGCCATCTCTATTTTAAGATTTATCATGTCATTTCTAAACATCATAAAATTTCTCAGCATAGGGTGGACATTCATAAAAGGATGATGTATATTTATTGATAGTTTTTTCTTTTAAATTTTCTTTTTAAAAAAAAAAGAGGTTAGAAAGGGAGAGAGCCAAAGCATAAGAGACTGTTAAAAACTGAGAACAAACTGAGGGTTGATGGGGGGTGGGAGGGAGGAGAGGGTGGGTGATGGGTATTGAGGAGGGCACCTTTTGGGATGAGCACTGGGTGTTGTATGGAAACCAATTTGTCAATAAATTTCAGGAAAAAAAAAAAAATTTTCTTTTTAAAAATAATAATCACATGGTCCCAAAATTGTGTAAAAAGATAAATATTGAAAACTTTAGTTTTCATCTCTGTCAGAGTCTACTCCTCCATTCCACCCCCAACCCCTGTGGTATCCGTTTTTATTAGTTCCTTATAGCCATGGTTTATGCAGATCTAAGCAAAAAAGGGAAAGTATTTGTTCTTCCCTTTCAAAGATGCATTTTCTCAGGGGCGCCTGGGTGGCGCAGTCGGTTAAGCGTCCGGCTTCAGCCAGGTCACAATCTCGCGGTCCGGGAGTTCGAGCCCCGCGTCGGGCTCTGGGCTGATGGCTCGGAGCCTGGAGCCTGTTTCAGATTCTGTGTCTCCCTCTCTCTCTGCCCCTCCCCCATTCATGCTCTGTCTCTCTCTGTCCCAAAAATAAATAAACGTTGAAAAAAAAAATTTTTAAAAAAAGATGCATTTTCTACAAATAGAATCTTTTTTTTTTTTCTCTGCTTCGAATTTTCCATGAGAAAAAAATCTCATTAACAAAGTTTACTCTCTTTCTAGTAGTCTTCCTCTACAGTTTAGCGTTCTTCTTTGGGAAGTTTAATAATGTGAAGCAGTTTAGGTAGGTCACAGGTGATTTTTTTTTTAATTCCTTAATATAAATGGGTGAATTGTGCTAGATCACAGTGTATTTGAAAATTATTTTGACTAGAAAAAAATCCCCCAAAGCTCGACTGCTCCTCAGTGTAGTCTATGTTTGTATCTGATTCTGAAGGTACAATATATCTACTGCGGTAGCATTTGTTTAAAAATAAAAAAAAAAAAAGATCTTTCTAATACAGATTATCCACTTTTGGTTAAATCCAATGGCTAACTTTAACTTTCCTTTCTTCTTATTCATTGTAGTTGAGGCAGTCCCAGTCCTACTGCACAGACACAGAATGTCTTCAAGAATGTAAGTAACGATGGCACAGGAGGGGCCTTGCATTGGGGCAGAATTAGAGGACAGATGACTGTGAATGTTGGAAATTGTATTTATGGTTTGTTGTTCAAGGAAATGGTTCTCAGTAATGTATTTCCTACTTAAATATTTCATTTTTTGACTTAAATATTTTTTTCTTCCTCAAAAACAAATTTTCATTGAAGAAAATTTTTAAATCATAGATAAGGAAAAACTTGCAGAATACTAAAAGATAACCATTATTGACAACTTGCTGTAAAACCTTTCAGACCTTTTTCTTGGCAAATATATGTGTAACGTGCACTTCTGGCTGGTCACACTGGAACAGCAAGGCTGCTAGTGCAAACCCCTCACCCTTTCTCTACCATGTCTTTTTTGCATCCATTGGCAGCTTTGGGAACTTTTGAATGGGGAGAGGAGCCCATTCTTTCCCAGGGTGTGGAGGCTTTGGGGCTTTGGCTCTGACATTAGCATTCTCTAGGGAGCAAAGGCAGTTGGGAAGTTTCTCAATATGGCTTTATGGGCAGTGGTGATGGTAAAGTGAGAATCAGAAGAGAAAGATGGATCCTGCATTGTGAATATAGCTGATAGACTTGTTGGCTATTAGGTGAAGCACCTTTTTTACAAGACACAAATAACTTGAGGGGTTCTAATACCTAACATTCAAGCCAATTCTGTCTTAGCCATAATGATTTGACTGTAAGAATGGAAGTATGACATTAATAGGAAGGTGAAACCTGACACAATTAATTTCAGATACATTTGTGAAAATGGGATCACTTTGTGTGTATTGTTTTTCACCACTGTATTATAAACATATTAGTGTATATTTATCTTAAAAATAGTTACTGACTAAATAATAATACATTTTGGGAATACATCAGTGTTTAAGTGATTTCCTTTTATTGGAATCTTAGCCTGCTGATGTATTTTTTGCTATTATAAATAATAGTTGAACAGATATCCTTTATATGCATATTTTTAATTAAATTATTTTTTACCTTAAAATTTTATTTTTCATTTTACAGAGAGAGCTTACAAGTTTGGGAGGGGGTTGAAGGGGGGAGAGAGAGACAGAGAGAGACAGAGAGAGACAGAGACAGAGAGACACGGAGGGAGGGAGGGAGGGAATGAATCTCAAGCAGGCTCCACACTGTCAGCACAGAGCCCAACAGAGGGCTTGATCCCATGACCCTGGGATCCTGACCTGAGCTGAAATCAAGAGTCAGACCCTCAACTGGATCAGCCACCCATGTGCCTCTGTTTTTTACCTTTTCCCTCTACTTCACCCATTTCTCCCACTCCTCAGCCCCCACCTCTGACAACCACCAATTGGATCTTTGTGTCTATGAGCTTATTTTGTTTTGTTAGATTTTACATATAAGTGAGATAATACAGTATTCATCTTTCTCTGTTTCCCTTATTTCACTTCCATCCATGTTGTCACAAATGGCAAGATTTCATTGTTTCTTATGGCTAAATAATATCCTATTGTGTGTGTGTATATATATACACACCATAAGTTCTTTATCCGTTCATTGTGGATGGACAATCAGATTGTTTCCATACCTTGGCTATTGTAAATAGTGCTGCATTGAACATGGGAGTGCATATATCTTTCTGAATTAATGTTTTTGTTTTCTTTGGAGTAAACCCAGAGGTGGAGTTGCTGGGTCATATAATGGTAGTTCTTGTTTAAATTTTTTGAAGAACCTACATACTGTCTTCCATAGTGGCTATACCAATTTACATTCTGATCAACAGTGCACAGGGTTCTTTTTTCTCTACGTCCTCACCAACACTAGTTATTTCTTACCTTTTTGGTAATAGGCTTTCTAACAGGTATGAGATGATATCTCATTGTGGTTTTGTTTGCAGTGTCCTGATGTTAGGTGACTTTAACCTGTTTGCCATCTGTGTCTTCTTTGGGAAAATGTCTATTCAGATCTTCTGATAACTTAAAAAAAATTTTTTTTAATGTTTATTTTTGAGAGAGAGGGAAACAGAGTGCAAGCAGAGAGAGGGAGGGAGACACAGAATCTGAAGCAGGCTCCAGGCTCTGAGCTGTCAGAGCCCTGACGTGGGGCTCAAATCACAAACCATGAGATTATGACCTGAGCTGAAGTCACCCCAAATACTTTAGCTTTGTAATAGAATTTGAAATCAGGGATTGTGATGCCTTCAACTTTTTTCTTTTCTCAAGATTGCTTTGGGGTCTTTTGTGGTTCTATACAAAGTTTAGGATTGTTTGTTATATTTCTGTGAAATATGCCTTTGGAATTTTGATAGGAATTGAATTGAATATGTAATTGCTTTGAGTAGTATGGACATTTTAACAATTATTACAGTGTGTGGGCATGGAGTATCTTTTTATTTGTGTCTTCAATTTCTTTCATTTCAACACACAGCTCTTTCACCTCCTTGGTTAAATTTATTCCTAGGTGTTTTTTGATGCAATTATAAATGGGACTGTGTTCTTAATTTCTCTTTTTGCTAGCTTGTTATTAGTGTATAGAAACACAACAGGTTTTTGTGTTGATTTTATATGTTGCAATATTAGTGAATTTGTTTATTTTAACATCTTTTTGATGGAGTCTTTAGGGTTTTCTATACATAATGTCATCAGCTAATAGTGACACTTTTACTTCATTTTAAATTTGGTTGCCTTTTATTTCTTTTTCTTGCCTAATTGCTCTGGCTAGGATTTCTAATACTGTGTTGGATAAAAGTGGCCAGAGTGAACATCCTTGTTGTGTTCCTGGTTTTAGAGGAAAAGTTTTTCGGTTTCACAGTTAAATATGGTGTTAGCTTTGGGCTTTATTATGTTGAGGTACATTTTCACCTTGTTGAGAGTTTTTGTAATAAATGGATGTTTAATTTTGTCTAATGCATTTCCTGCATCTATTGAGATGATCATATGACTTTTATCCTTAATTTTGTTAATGTAATATATATCACATTGACTGATTTGTGATCCTTAGAATAAATCCCGCTTGATCATGATGTATGATCTTTTTAAAGTATTGTTGAATTCTATTTGCTAATGTTTTGAGGATTTTTACATCTGTGTGAATAAGGAACATTAGCCTGTACCTTTTTTTCTTGTGGTATCCTTGTTGGTTTTGGTACTAGGGTAATGTTGGCTTCATAAAATGAGTTTAGTAGAATTATCTCCTCTTCTGTTTTTGGATGAGTTTGAAAAGGATTAGTGTTAATTCTTTTTTAAATGTTTGGTAGAATTCACCAGTGAAGCTGTTTGGTCCTGGACTTTTGTTTGTTGGGAGGGTTTTGATTACTGATTCAGTCTCCTTACTAGTAATCAGTCTGCTCAGATTTTCTGTTTTATCATGATGCAGTCTTGGTAGGCTGTATGTTTCTAGGAGGTTATTCATTTCTTCTAGGTTGTCCAGTTTGTTGGTGTATGATTATTCATACTAATGTTATGATCCTTTATATTTTTATAGTATCAGTTGTAACATCTCTTTCATATCTGATTTTAGTTGAGTCCTTTCTCTCTTTTTTTGGTTAGTCTGACTAAAGGTTTATCAATTTTGTTTATCTTTTCAGAGAATTAGCTCTTAGTTTTATCAATCTTTTCTAGTATCTTTTTAATTTCTTTATCATTGATTTCTACTCTAATCTTTGTTATTCCCTTACATCTACTAACTATGGGCTCTATTCTGGTTTTTTTTTCTACTTTTTGAGGTATAAAGTTAGATCGTTTGAGACTTTTCTTATTGCTTGAAGTAGGCATTTATCACTGTGAACTTCTCTCTTAGAACTGCTTTTGCTCGTGGTGTGCCTGGGTTGCTCAGTCAGTTAAGCATCCAACTTTGGCTCAGGTCATGATCTCATGGTCTGTGAGTTTGAGCCCCATGTTAGGCTCTGTACTAACAGCTCAGAGTCTGGAGCCTGTTTTGGATTCTGTGTCCCTCTCTTTCTCTGCCCCTCCCCCACTCACACTGTCTCACTCTAAAAAATAAATAAAACATAAAAATAATAATAATAAATGAACTGCTTTTGCTGCATCCCCAAAATTTTAGTGTTATAATTGAATTTTTGTTTGTTTCAGGATATTTTTGATTGTATAAAATTTTTCTGGGGTGCCTGGCTGGTTCAGTTGGTAGAGCATGCAACTCTTAATCACAGGGTTCTGAGTTCAAGCCCCATATTCAGTGTGGAGCCTAGTTTTATATTGCTGTGGTTGGAAAAGATGCTTGATATGATTTCAGTCCTCTTAAATTTATTAAGACTTACTTGTGGTCAACATATGATCTATTCTAGAGAATGTTTTCTGTGCACTTGAGAAGAATGTATATTCTGTTGCTTTTGGAGGGAATGTTCTATATATACAGTTAAGTCCATCTGATCTGACATGTCATTTAAGGCTGATGTTTCCCTATTGATTTTCTGTCTGGATGATCTATCCATTGGCGTAAGTGAGGTATTAAAGTTCCCTGCTATTATTGTATTGCTGTCTATTTCTCCATTGAGGTCTGTTAATATTTGCTTTATATATTTTGGTGCTCCTATAAATATTTACAACTATTGTATCCTTTTACTGGATTGACCCCTTCATCATTATATAATGCCCTTATTTGTCTCTTATTATGTAGTCTTTGTTTTAAAATTGATTTTGTCTGGGCACCTGGGTGGCTCAGTCAGTTCAGTGTCCAACTCTTGATTTCGGCTCAGGTCATGATCTCATAGTTCATGGGATCAAGCCCCTCATCAGTCTCTGTGCTGACAGTGTGGAACCTGCTTGGGATTCTCTCTCTCATCTATCTCTCTGTCCCTTCCCTGCTCATGCTCTCTCTCTAAATAAATAAATAAAAAACATTCAAAAATAAATAAAATTGATTTTGTTGGATATATGTATTAGCTACCCCAGCTTTCTTTTGGTTTCTTTTTTTTTTTTAATGTTTATTCATTTTTCAGAGAGAGACAGAGAGCATGAGCAGGTAAGGGGCAGAGAGAGAGAGGGGGAGACACAGAACTTGAAGCAGGCTCCAGGCTGTGAGGTGTCAGCACAGAGCCTGACATGGGGCTCAAACCCACGAACCATGAGATCATGACCTGAGCCAAAGTTGGATGCTTAACTGACTGAGCCAGCCAGGCACCCCTCTTTTTTTTTTTTTTTAAACATTTATTTCTTTATTTTTGAGAGAGAGAGTGAGCACAAGTGGGGGAGGGGCAGAGAGAGCGGGGGCAGGGTGGCAGGGGGACACAGAATCTGAAGCAGGCTCCAGACCCCTCTAATGCGGGGCTTGAACCCATGCACCACAAGATCATGACCTGAGCCTAAGTCAGACACTTAACTGGCTGAACCACCTAGGCACCCTCTTTTGGTTTCTATTGCATGGAATATCTTTTACCATGCCTTTACTTTCAGTCTCTGTATGTCATTACATCTAAAGTGAGTCTCTTATAGGCAGCATATACATGGGTCTTGTTTTTTGGTTTGGTTTTGTTCTTGGTGTTTTATTTTTATTTTGAGAGGGGGTGGGGAGAGGGGTAGAGACAGAGGGAGACAGAATCTGAAGCAGTCTCCAGCTCTGAGCTGTCAGCACAGAGCCAGACACAGGGCTCAGCCACGGGATCATGACCTGAGCCGAAGTAGGACACTTAACTGAGCCATCCAGGCACCCTGGGTCTTGTTTTTTTAATCCATTCAGACACTCTATGTCTTTTTTTTTTTTTTTTTTTTTTTTTTTAAATAAGCTCTATTCCCAACGTGGTGTTTGAACTCACAACCCTGAGATCAAGAGTCATATGCTCTACCGACTGAGCCAGCCAGGTGCCCCACCACTCTGTCTTTTGATTAGAATTTAGTTCATTTACAGTTAAAGTACTGGACTCCTGGCTGGTTCAGTCATTAAGCATCTGACTTTAGCTCAGGTCATGATCTCACAGTTCGTGAGTTTGAGTCCCTCTTCAGGTGAGCTCAAGCCCCGCTTTCGGTAAGCCCCTCTTCTCTCTCTCCATCTCTCTCTGCCCTCTCACGTGTGCCCTCCCTCTTAAAAAAGAAAAAAACAAATACAGTTTAAGTAATTAATGATAGGCATATACTTGTTCCCATAGCGTTCATTGTTTTCTGGCTGTTTTTGTAGTTCTTTTCTGTTCTTTTCTTGCTATCTTCCTTTCTGGTTTGATGACTTTCTTTAGTGTTATGCTTATATTTTTTTATCTTTTGTGTGTTTACTGTAAGTTTTTGTTTGGGGGTTTACATATAACAACTAATAGCCATCTGTTTTAAGTCAATAACTTAAGTTTGATTCCATTCTCTTTTTTTAAACTTCTTTTTTAAGTTTATTTAGTTATTTTGGGAGAGAGAGGGAGTGTGCAAGCAGAGGAAGGGCAGAGAGAGAGGGAGAGAGAATCCTAAGTCTGCAAGGAGCCGGACTCAATCCCACAAACTGTGAGATCATGTCCTGAGCCAAAATCGAGAGTCGGATACTTAACTGACTGAGCCACCCAGGTGCCCCAAGTTTGATCCCATTCTAAATCTCAACATTCTAACTTCCCTTGCTACATTTTATGTACATTTTAAGATTTTTGACATGTTACTAAATTGCATTTATTAATAGGCTCTGTGCTTATACATACCATCCCGAAGCTGAGCTCCACTTTATTTTGTAATGAAGCTAAAACATAGTAAGGTACTATTTTAAAGGCACTTGTTATTACATTATTAATTATTGTTACTATTATGTGAACTGGGTGTCCCATTAAATTCTGTAAATATAACAGCTTAGAGAAATAGGAGCTATTACAGTGCTTAGCCCAAAGTAGAAATTTTGTCAGAACATTTTCCATTGGTGCATCAGGGTAGTAATTATATGCTTCTGGACAAGAAGGTAACAGTAATGTGTAGACGTTGTGTTAGGTTGTTGGGGTGATGTGTGGTGTTTCCCCCACTCCAGATTTCTTTATGTTGCTTTTTCAGTAGCATTCATTAATCTGCAGTGTGCTTTCTGATAAGCAGCTCAAAATTTTCCTCCAGCAGGTAAAGCTAAAACCTGTTCTTCTAGTTGAAAATAATCTTATTGAACTTCTTATGGAAAAACAAGTATTTATTACATTTGTGGTATCTGTGATCCTAGAGCCCAACCCCACCTGTAAACCAAATATACTCTTACTTCTTTGAATGAAATGTCATTTCTTTAATCTAAACATAAAGACAAAACTCTAGAGCTTAAATATTAATTTAGTTATATTGGCCAGTTTTTCTTCCCTGGTTCTTTTAGTGTTTGGTGGAAATCCTTTCTGAAAGTCATGTTTTTAAATGGTTTGTGCAGTTGTTTCCTGTAGGTGTTAGAATTACTTTTCTTTGTATTCTAAATTTTCTCCAGTGAATTTATGCTGTGTTCATAAAATATATTTTAATCTGGAGTTCCTACTGTCCCCTACTTAGGTTCAGTAATTTGCTAGAATGGCCCACAGAACTCAGGAAAACAGTTTATTTACATTACCGGTGTATTATAAAGGGTACAACTCAAGAACAGCCAAATAGAAAGGGTGCACAGGGCAAGATATGTGGTGGAAGGGTGCAGAGTTTCCCTGTTTTCTCTGAGTGTGCCACTTTCCCAGCACCTCCATGTATTCACCAATCAGGAAGCTCTCTGAACCCCTTTGTTTAGAGTTTTTATGGAGATTCTATTCTGTAGGCAGGAATGATAAAATCATTGGCCATTGGTGAGTAAGTTGATCTCCAGCCACTTTCCTGCCTGGAGGTTAGGTAGTAGAGCTGAAAGTTCCAGCTCTCTAATTATATGGTCAAACTCTGGCAACCAGACCCCATCCTGAAGCCTACAGAGGCCCCCCAAAGTCACTTCATTAGCATAAACTCAGGTTTGGTTGAAACGTTTATTATTAATTACAAAATGACATTTCTTTCCTATCTCTCAGGAAATTCCAAGAGTTTTAGGATTTCTGTGCTAGGAACTGGAATGAAGACCAAATATATATTTCTTTCTTTCTTTTCCTTTTTTTTCCTTTTTTGTTTTGTTTTGCTTTTTTCTTTTTTGAGAGAGAGCGCACGCACATGTATGTGTGCACACATGCAGGTGAGGGGGAATGGCAGAGGGAGAGGGGGAGAGAGAATTTAAGCAGGCTCCACACCCAGCATGGAGCCCGATGCAGGGCTCAGTATCACAACCGTTAGATCACAGCCTGAGCCGAAATCAAGAGTCAGGACGCTTAGCCGACGATGCCACCCAGATGCCCCTATATTTCTTATTATATATATCACAATACTCATTGTGCTTGCCATGGTTTGTTGCATGCATTTGAGGTGATTTAATTGAATCTGAGCTCATTACTTTGTGTGGGAGCAGAATTTAGCTGCAGTGTATTAGCAGATTCAGTTGGTACATGATTCTTTTTTTTTTTTTTTTTTTCAAAATGACAAAAGGATCAGTTTATTAAGAGGACATTACAATAGTAAGTACGGATCACCGAATAGTGCATGATTCTTTATATTGAGCTAAACTCCCACTTCATTGTGGTGTCCACCCATAGTTTTGCTCTCTAGAGCAGTAGGGAGCAAGTCTGCTCACTCTTCTGAAAGACTGCCTTTCAGATAAAGTGTTGTGTGGAAACCAGCTCTATCACTAACTTAATTCTGGAGTAAATCAACTTGAAAACAGGTAGCTATACTGTGAGGATAATGTAATTACTCCATACAGCCCCAAAATTGCAGAGTTAAAGCCTCCTGGTGCTAATGCACCACTTTCACTGTTGTTCTATTTCTGCTTTTCCACTGGAAGCCTATGTAAGTTTGTAGAAATAATCCCTTGGGATCTACCAGCTCTTAGAGCATCCCTCTCTACTCCTTCATCTTCCTGGTGTCCAGGTAAGTTAATAGCTTCACTGTGAATATTCCATTTGACAAGCTATTTGTAATACATTTGCTTATAACTAAAGACTTAAACGTTAAGCAAAGCAGAATGCTGTATTTTGATGCACAGAGTCCTTTTACATTTTTTGATTTGACATCTTTCCAGACGATACAGCAAAATGTATTTACTCTCTTAAGGCAAATCATTTCCAGGCAGTGAGGAAACAGATTTTATATCTCCCATGTGATTGTGCCCCTTAATATTTGTATGTGTCAAAAAGTTATCACAGTAAAAACCCCGGGGACCAGTGCCTGTTCACTTCTCTATACTGACTTTAAAATCTCTGTTCCTTGGGGTGCCTGGCTGGCTCAGTTGGAAGAGCATACAACTCTTGATCCTGAGGTAGTGATTTCAAGCCCCATGTTGGGTATAGAGGTTACTTAAATGAAAATAAAACTTAAAATTAGGCGCACCTGGCTGGCTCAGTCAGTAGAGCTTGCAACTGTTAATCTCAAGGCTGTGAGTTCAAGCCTCACATTGGGCATGGAGCGAACTTAAAAAAATAAAATAAAAATAAATTTAAAAAAATAGCTGCCTGTTATATTTGTTTGTATCAGCTACATGTAGTATGAGGGAGTTTGAGTAGCATACCTGTTTGGAGACTTTATGAAAAAGCGAATCTTGTCATAAGGGACTACAAATAATTACAGAATGCCATCAGTGATTCTATTCATGTCTGTTTCTGAATATTTCAGGAAGTCCAACTCAGTTCAGATACTACCCAGGCTCTCCAATCCTGAACTTTTTTTGTTTAATTCAATTTATTTTTTTATATATAGTTCACAAATCAAGGACTTAATTAATAAACACTGAAAACTTATCTTCCTCCTTACATTTTCTCATCTACTCAGGTGCTGTCTCAGGTATTATTAGCTTTTTATGTATCTTTCCAGAATTTATTCATGTACAAGCAAACTGTATATTATTTACTTCCTTTCTTGGTACACAGTTTCTCACCTTTTTTTTTTTCAGTCAAAAAAAAAAAAAATAGCATATCTCATGGAAACTTCCCTAAACATTTTTTTACAGCTTCATGGTATTACATTGTGCAGATGTTCCCCTAATTTACTAATCAGACACTCTTGGCAGGCATTCAGGTTTGTTTCTATTGTTTTCTAGGTTTTAAAAAAAAAATAATCTTGCACAGTATACCTATGTGAAAATACATTCTAGAGCCATCTTAATTTTATGGGGCTAGTATAAATAGAAAAACACTGACTATGGTCAAGAGGTCCAACTTTTTTTTTAAAGTCTATTTATTTTGAGAGAGAGAGAGAGGCAGAGAGAGAGAAAGAGAGAGAGAGAGACAGAGACAGAGAGAGAGAGAGAATCCTAAGCAGGCTCTGGCTCAGTCTCAAGAACCATGAAATCATAACCTGAGCCAAAATCAGGAGTTGGATGCTTAACCAACTGAGCTACCCAGGCACCCCAAGAGGTTCAACTTTAATTGATTTAGCTATTATTCTTTATTCTGAGAGGGGCCTTGAGTTATTGGAGAATAAGAGAAATGAACTTATCAAACTTTGAAGGTTAGGAAAATGATATCCATTTAACCTTTTTTTTCTTTTTTTAGCCTTTTAAGTAGAGAAATTTTACTGCACGTTACTACCCTTCACAGACTTTAGAGGCATCTTTAACTTCTTTTCTTCCCCCTTCTACTGTCAGTCCAGTCAGTCACCACGTGTTTTGCTTCTCCCATCCTAGTACTATTTGTATTTGACCCTTTTCCATTCCCACTTCAGCATCTTATCCAGCCTAGTTATTCACGCCAGGATATATCTGCACTCAGACTTTTCTGTGTGCATAATACTTGTAATGAATACCTCCTGGGGTATTCAATACTGGTATTAAATACTTTCTGTGTACCAGTCACTGTACTAACTGCTCCTTATGTACTGATCATTTCAATCCTCACAACTACTCTCTGGGATGATAGTAATATTTCCATTTCACAGGTGAAGAAATTGAGGCACAGAGATTATATAGCTAAGAAGTAATGGAGTCAAACAGCTATAAAATGGTCTCAGTTCTTGAAAAGTTAATGTCCTAATTAGAACAAATAGGAAGCCATTCCTTCAAACTAGGAATGCTACACTAGTCCAGAGAAGAAAGGAAGGAGAGGACTGAGAAAATGGAGATTTTTAAAAAAATGTTTATTCATTTTTGGGATGCCTTGGTGGCTTAGTTGGTTAAATGTTCCACTTCGGCTCAGGTCATGATCTCACAGTTCATGGGTTCAAGCACCACATCAGGCTCTGTGCTGACAGCTCAGAGCTTGGAGCCTGCTTTGGATTCTGTGTCTAGCTCTCTCTCTACCACTCCCCTGCTCATGCTCTCTCTCTCAAAAGTGAGAACAAAATGTTTATTCACTTTTGAGAGACTGCAAGCAGAGGTGGGGCAAAGAGAGAGGGGGACAGAGGATCCAAAGCGGGCTTTGCACTGACAGTAGCGAGCCAGATGTGGGTCTTGAACCCACAAACCGTGAGATCATGACCTGAGCTGAAGTTGGACGCTCAGCTGAGTGAGCCACCCAGGTACCCCCAAAATGGGGATTTTTATAGAAGAGAGTGATGTAGGTGAATAAATGGTGGTTATTTGTAAGCACATGCTAGACAGGGAAAAAATCATGAGTACCCCAGGACTGAGTTTGTAAAATTGTCAAATTCTTTCAGCCAAACTAGCATTGAACTGTTGCATCATATTCATTTGGGAAGTTTTTAAAATATTGTTGGTTCCTGACCCCATCCCTGAGCTGCTCCTGAATTAGATGGTGTGAGGTAGAGCCGTAGAATCTGTGGTATTGCTGTCATCACAGGCTATTCTTAAGCATAGACAGACCAGACTACCACTGGCTAAAGAAGGAAGAAGATACTATGGTTGACTAGAACAAGAGGATGCTTTATGTGAGAAATATTTGGAGTTAATATGATGAGTAGGGCCAAATACTATGAGGAAAGGCCAGGCTGAAGAGTTCAGAGTTGAAGCAGTAGTCAGAGAGTAAGTCACTGGGTTGGTCAGCAGATCTGTTACGAGCAGTGTTCTAAGCAGACTTTTCTGGCAGCAATATGCAGAAAAGGAAGACAGGAATAAGAACCAAGCTAGGAGACAGTTACAGGAAACTGAGAACCATAACATGACTGTGAGAGTAGGCATTTTCATGTCTACAAAGACATGAATTAGTAAATTAGTGATCCAAGGTTCAACCCCGTGAAGAATATTTTATGTGCAAAGAGTATCAAAAAATAAGAGACCTGGGGTGCCTGGCTGGCTTAGTTGTTGGAGCATTCAATTCTTGATCTCAGGGTTGTGAGTTCGAGCCTCACGCTGGATGTAGAGATTACTTATAAAATGAAAGGAAGAGGGGCGCCTGGGTGGCTCAGTTGGTTAAGCGGCCGACTTCGGCTAGGGTCATGATCTCGCGGTCCGT
This sequence comes from Prionailurus viverrinus, assembly GCF_022837055.1. Lineage (NCBI taxonomy): Eukaryota > Metazoa > Chordata > Mammalia > Carnivora > Felidae > Prionailurus > Prionailurus viverrinus. Next base: position 173,280,529 of record NC_062564.1, read on the forward strand.
GAGTTCGAGCCCCGCGTCGGGCTCTGTGCTGACAGCTCAGAGCCTGGAGCCTGTTTCAGACTCTATGTCTCCCTCTCTCTGACCCTCCCCCGTTCATGCTCTGTCTCTCTCTGTCTCAAAAATAAATAAACGTTAAAAAAAATTTAAATAAAATAAAATGAAAGGAAGAGACCCACTTTCCAAATTGAATAATACATAAGAATTGACATTGGGGTTTCACTTCTGGTCTATACCATTAATCTGGCATTTTATTTCTGAGACGGGGCACCATAAGAAGTGATAATGTGTAGAAGTCACAGTTATCTTTCTTTAACTTTAAATAATCTAATTTTACGTAACCTCTACTTACAAGCTTATTCATCAAAAATCCTTTTTAAATCTGTGTTTTCTAATTTTACTACTCACAGGACTAATAATTTTCAGGTTCTGTCTCACTCTGTGGTATTGTCAGAGATTCTGACATGGCAAAGAGGTTGGTTAAGAGTACAGCCTCTGGAATGACACCAGCTGTATTAAAATCCCAGCTTTGCCACATACCAACTGTATGACATTAGGATTTAACCCCCCTTTTCCCCAGTTTCTTCATCAATAAAATGAAAATATGGTAGTACTTACCATAAAATAAGATTGTTAAAAGGGTTAACAGAGATGCCTGGTTCAAAGTAACGATTCAAAATTTAGCTATTATTTAGCAATAAAAATAATAGTATTTGCTTTTTTTTAATGTTTATTTTAAGAGAGAGAGGCAGAGAGAAAGGGAGAATCCCAAGCAGACTCCATACTGTCAGCACAGATCTGATGCAGGGCTTGAACTCATGAACTGTGAGATCATGACCTGAACTGAAACCAAGACTCAGACACTTAACTGAGTACCCAAGTGTCCCAATGGTATTTGCTTTAAAAACAACAACAACAACAACAAAAAAAAAACCCTCTCATGTGGTGCCTGGGTGGCTTCAGTCCCTTAACACACTCTGAGTTTTGATTTTGGCTCGTTATGATATCATGGTTCATGAGATAGAGCCCCGTGTAGGGCTCTGTGCTGACAGTGTGGAGCCTGCTTGGTATTCTTTCTCCCTCTCTCTCTGTCCCTTTCTTGCTTACACTCTCGTTCTCTATCTCTTAAAATAGGGGCTCCTGGGTGGCTCAGTTGATTACGTGTCTAATTCAATTTCAGGTCAGGCCATGATCTCACGGTTCGTGAATTCAAGCCCTACATCAGACTCTGTGCTGACAGTGTGGATCCTCTCCCCCTCTCTCTGCCCCTTCTTCACGCGCGCGCTCTCTCTCTCTCTCTCTCTCTCTCTCTCTCTCTCTCAATAAATAAATAAATAAATAAATAAATAAATAAATAAATAACTTAAAAAAAAGAAATCTATCTTCTGTAATTTTCATTTATGACAACTGAGTTCTCTAATATACATCAATTATAAGTCTGTTTTATTTAGCAGAAATTTGTTAGGCTCATACCATGGGCCACCACTGTGTTAGGTACTTGTAATAATGAATTAAATAAGACATAGCTGCCTGAGGAGCTGGGAGAAACTATTACTGACACACACAGCCCTGACTTCTTTCTCCTGATAAATGGATAGATTTTAGAATATCTGTATCTGAATCCAACTTCTTTTTGTTAAAAAAGAAGGCCAAATTACTATCTCTTTGAGAATATCATTCAAGGGATCTTTAATTTATATATTATACAATTCACATGGTTCCTTTTCCTTAAGCTCTGTTATTTTTTCATGCTGCTTTTGTAATTAAAATTCAGAATTTTCCTGTCCTGAGGTAGAGTGTCTTTACTGTACATCAGGTGGTTTTAACCTGGGTTTTGTAGATCTCAGTATATCTGGGGATGGGTGGCTTTGTGGGTTCATGAACCTTCCCAAATCATATGCAAAATTGAGTGTGTATACATGGATTCTTACAGTGGAAAGAGTCCTTAATTTTTCTAAAATTCTCAAAGGATTCTGTCACACCAAAATATTAAGAACCACTATATATTAAAATCCTCATTTAATAGGTTTCGTCTTATGACTATTTTGTACCATTTACCATTTAGATTTTCTCACAAGAAGAAAGGAAAATTCAAGATGTAATATTTCATAATTGTATTTCTTAAAATGTGTATACAATTTTTCATTGTATATTTTCAAATGTGTAATACAATTTTTGAAAATGGCACTTGAACATTAGAATTTATTCTTAAATTATCTAACAATATTATAACCATGCTACATTTTTTGTTGCAAATATATTTGTTGTTTGTCTTTAGTGCCAGGACCTTCTGGTGATAATGGCATCAGTATTACCATGATCTTGATGGCCTGGATGGTTATTGCAGTGATTTTGTTTCTACTGAGACCTCCTAATCTAAGAGGATCCAATCTTACTGGAAAGCCAACCAGTCCTCATAATGTAAGTGTTGTGGATTAGAAATTCATTTGGGTAGGGGTGGGTGTGGTCTGGGAATGGGAGGAGTTTGTTTTGACTGAAATATCTGAATTAGCAAAAGGAAGATTTAACTCATGGAATAAGTTCTTCCTATGTAGTTCTTGTAAATCTTGCAACCCCAAAAGGCTTAATCTTCATGGAGTTACATATAGAGAGAAACACAGACCAGTAGCCCAAAAAGAGTTGTAGAATGAATTCCAATCTTTACTCACATTCCAGTCTTTCTCAACATAGAAAATGATCCAGTTCATAATAATCCACAGCAGTACTTCTCAAATCTCAGTCTTTCACTCCCCAGTTCCTCACAGTTGATCCCTTGCTTCTCGTGGTTCCCGCTCTTTAAATTCTCTTACTAGCTATAGTTCATATTTTTCCCTCTACTTCACTTTTTCCCCTTCTGTCCTAGCTATTAAATTCAGTAGAGACCGTGAGCCTATCTGGCTAAATCCTGTTTTCCTTTTGTTTTCCCATCCAGTTTCTCTTAAAAACTCATCCAGTTCTGCATCATAATAGATCAAACGCTGGCAAAGGAGAGATAGGATCATTCATGTTGATAAATCTTGATAGTCATGATTACTACCATTTATAGAACCTAGGTAAAAAATAGCATAAATAAAGTGACCCAACAGGGAGTGTTTTGTGCTATCTTGAATAGAAGAAACTCCACTGAAGGATTCCTTTTAATTGTTTGGAGAACCAGCATTTATATTTTTTCTTTTCTGTTTGACTTGGATGTTATCTCTTGAAAAATATTTCCATGATGAATTCATTGTTGAACACCAAATTATCCCACTAATTCCCTTCTCCAACCTTCACCATATGGAATTGCTAAAATAATTTCTTCTTTTCCACAATCTGTGTTGTTATTATTAGAAGTTTAGTTAAACTAATTTCTTACATAGGAGAAAGCAAATGATAATCAGTGCTTTTTTTTTTTTTAATAGAACATTTAGTTATGTAGCCATGCTGATTTTAAGAAAGAAAGCATCATTAGCACGATATAAAGGGCCTTCAATTTATTTTTTGTTTTTCATGGAGAGGAAGATATCCATAAAACAGCTTGTATGTTGTCTTGATAAGGTGCTTTCTCCTCAGCCTTTTTTCTTACTTTCTATGCATAGTTTTACTACTTTCATATCAAAGACCAACTTCCTCAACTTTTGGAGCTAAAGAAGTTCAACTTAATAAGCTGGTTTAGAAGCCATAAAAACTGACAGAAATCTAATAGTCACTAAATCTTATTTCATTGTAGGCCAGCAGTTCTAGAAGAGTAGGCCCACTGCCCTAAGAATAAGCAAGAAAACATATTGACTAATTTTAGGCTATAGTTCACATTTTGACCTATTTGAAAAATTGACCACCCTCAACTGGGGCCTCCTATAGCAGGTCACAGTAAATAAATGGAATCTTCTTGAAGGTTTCTAAAGCTTTGATCTTTCCTTTACAGTTCAAATACTTTCTCTTGCAAGTAACAAAAATCAGCTTGGCCTGGTTGAAACAAGTGGCTTTATTGGTTTACACATTAGAAAATCCAGAAAGGTTGTAGGATCAGTGTGTTAGATTGTTTAACAGTATCATCGAAGCCCTATTTTCTTTCCTCAGACCATCAGCTTCATTCCAAAGTGAGCTCCCTTTGTGGTCATAGGATGCCTGCCAACAGCATCTGGAGTCACATGCTTCCTCATTGACATTCTGTAATGAGAAACAAAAATCTCTAGCTTCTCTTTGGTTGTACTGAGTTCAGTCATCTTAGCAAGAGGGATGATGCTACCTTTATTGGTTTAAATATCACTTCTGGAGCTGTCAGCGAGAGCAGTTTCCTCCATATCATACTACTGTTACACAATTTTCCTTTCTTCTGTGCTACAGGGAGGAATGAAACAAACATTGGTGAATTACAGTGTTAATCTAGTGTTCCCTTGTGCAGAAACATATAAAAAGTTCAAATAAGTATATGATTAGGGATTGGAGGGTGGTGGGCATGCTGCTCAACACTTACTATATGTGTTAGATTAGTTGCACTGGGATTTAAGAAGTAAATTCCATAATTTCTGTCTTTCTAATGCCAGGGACAAGATCCACCAGCCCCTCCTGTGGACTAACTTTGTGATATGGGAAGTGAAAATAGTTAACACCTTGCACGACCAAATGAACGAAGATGACCAGAGTACTCTTAACCCCATTAGAACTGTTTTTCCTTTTGCATCTGCCATGTGGGATGGTATTGTTTTCATGAGCCTCTAGAAATTTCACTTGCAAGCTTATTTTTGCTGCCTGTGTTCTCACCATTCCTTTTTACAGCATATTTGAGTAAATGATTATATTAAAAAAAAGTTACATGGGCTTTTTTGGTTATCCTACACTTAAACATTCCACTCATTCTGTTTGTAACTGTGATCATAATTTTTGTGATGATTTCTGGCCTGATTGAAGGAAATTTGAGATCTCTGCATTTAAATATTTTAAATAGTTTTGATAGGTTTTAAAATTGCTTTTTTTTTTCATTAGTTATTTATAAAGTTACTTGGGGTTGTCTGAGATTGTATGAAAAAAAAATTAGAACCACACTGTATTTACATTTACCTTGATTTGCGGGTGGCAGTTATCTCTAGTTCTTGGGACTGTGGCAGCCTTTGGAATATTTTACAGTTCTGTGTCATCCACTACAACTGGCTTATGTGGCTAGAAAAGGAAGGGAGAAGAAATGAAATAGTTGTTTACTAAGTTTTTTATTCCCGTAAAAATGTCTAATATTAGGAGAACTTTAAACATGATTTAAATATGGTGGATGATTTACAGTCCATTATAGCCTTACAAGGTTTGTGAAAGGAGGAAAAAAGTTAATTCTTTCTGCCTTTGCCAAGTATATTCTATACAGTAATAATTTAAGCTATAATTTATTTGTTAAATGGGTGCCTCTCAGGAACCTTCTTTTCTGTTCTAACACTTCCCTGTTAAATGGAACTATCTTAAAGCTGTATTGGGGACCTATTTGGTTACTGATATTTGAATGCTCTTTACTTATTTAGTCTTTTTTCTGTGAGGAAAAAATTGAATCTTTTATTATCCTTCTTACTTTAAAATATATTTGATGAATTCTTAGTTTACTCCAAGGGAGAAGGAGGAAAATGAAAAAGCAATCAAGGATCTTTTTCTCATCCCTTATCTCATTCTTGTTTAGTAATAGGATGGATTGGGGTGAGGAGGAGTATTAATATAAGTAAAATTTTGAAATGTATGAAAAGTAAAAGTTTGCATTGTTTTGCTCAGTTTGAAAGAAAATACAAATGGCATAAAAACGAAGTCTGCATGACCTATGTGGTTATGGAATTTTTTCTTAGCAAGTGATTACAGATGGTTTATGGGGGCTAGAAGATATTTTGCTATCAATGTAAGGATTTTTCCCCCAGATGAGTCTAGCTTTTCACTGTATTGATCTGAGAAATTACTTGTATGAATTAATAAACTTCTCTATATCATTGTACTGTTTAATAGAGTCTCTGATACAATTGTGTGATGCTCATAGGGTATTTTCCCCCCTTTATTATGATTACATTTTAGGCCATAAACATTTTAAGGGCTTCATTCATTATATAATCCAATATTGACTGCTTGCATTCCTTTTGTGCATCTTGGCTTTGTGCTTAATTTCTTGACATAATATAACCTACTCAATTACTTTATGCTAATTGAAGGGTATCATAACACAGGTAAGTCAAATCTTGGATAATTGAGCACCAGAGGTTTAAATTTCTTCCTCTTGCTGGGCCTGGAAACCTTCCCAGCTTTATAGCTGTTAGAGTATTTAATGCAGAAAGGGCAGGAATGGCATAGGATGGAGCTAAATCTCTGTAAGCATTCCTTTTTCTGCCCTTGCCCCCTAGACTTTGAAGGCTTACACATATATCCTAACAGTCTTTTCTCTAAGCTGCTAGAAAGCCAATCTTTGGCAGAGATACTGATGTATTTACGGAATCTGTGGCTCACAAATAATTGAGAATTGGCTTTGGTTGAAGCCAACTGGCCTAGACCTGGAAACAGAATGTCTAGTGTTAGCTAGAGACCTGCAAATCTAGATTCTTATTCCTGGTTCTTCATTTCTGTTATGTATACTTAATTGATAGTACATCTAGAATATTAACCTTTTCTATATGGACCATCTATTTAATTAGCAACAAAGCTCCTAGAGAAGTAGTTTTGGTTTTTTTGCTTATAAAATTTCTCCGTATTCCTGAGAAAGACCATGTACTACTGCATATAAAGTATTCCTGTTAACCTAACTAGTAATTTATATTATTCTATTTAATTCTTAAACTTCTACATGTGGCCTTCTTATTGAGCACACTCTTAGTCATTACTTGGCTTGTAAACATTCACCTGAACTGTGGCTACAATCATTTTTAAATAATCTGGAAAAAAGAAAGCTAAAGCTTCACATTTTAATTTTTGGCTCTTAAATATTCCACAACTAACATTAAGTTAATTTTATTTAAGAGTGATTTGATGTACCTTATGCAAAGTAATGTTTTCTTTCCATATGGAAAAAGTTAACATTGGAACTGTGTATAGTAAAAGATTTTATCATGTATCTATCCAAGCACTATCCCATAGCCAGCAAGTCATATTTTAAACTTGCAGAGATTTTCCAAAGTAACTGTTAGGTTCAGCTATTCCATGGTTACTTTTAGTGTCATTGTGTGGTATGTGATGTGGTAGTATTTATAGAATTACTGAATTTTTATATTTTCAAAGAAACCTTGGAAATTTGTCACTCTGAATTAAAGTCTGTCACTCTAAATAAACATGTGCTAAAATTGGACCAGCGCATCAGCTTACAACACAAAATAGCAACTTGAAGGAGAAATGAAGCGTTTACACATAATGGGTTAAATTTTTGTTGTTGCAATAGTAGGTTTAGTCTTAACATAATATTTCTAAATGAAAAATCATATGTATTTGTTACCATGTCTGATGATTGCTTTGTTAAAAGCAAAAGTGGTCATGTGATGTACTAAATATTAATTGCTGTTTTTAAATGTTTAAATCATGCCAAACAAATCATGTCTGTGCCATCCAGGGTTTATTGTAATCTTTTAACTGAGTACTTGGACTGGGATAAAGGGCTTGTACTATGCACTTTTTATTAATGAATAAATAGAAAACGTTAGTAATGCATTGTTTTCTGTTTGGCTTTTGTGGGAATTGAAGCAAACATCTTTTGCTTAGTAAAATGTTAACATTCTTTATTAAACAATTTCTTTGTAAGACTTTTTACTCCTAACTAAAGACATTCCATAGAGAAATGGAATTTTCAAGGAAAACATTTCTATAATAGCAGTAGGGCCAGTATTCAGAAGTAGGGATTCTGAGAAATCTTTAGGAAATTAGATTACAATTACATTTCTTTAGTTACTGTTTTTTAAATTTCTTCTAGGATACAAGGTTAATAGACATTTGCTTTGAGGGAATAATATCCAATAGTATTAATTATTTGAGCAGACAGATGTTACCTAAAAGGAGCTAGACATGTAACTGTACTGAACACATGCCAAAGTAAGAATTTGCTATTGTCCTGTGACCTGGAATGCATCCAGATAACTAAAGATTGTTAATCCCCATATACATGTTAAAAATTTTTTTAGACAATTTTACAATTTTTTAAGCAATTTTACAATTGCTCTGGGCATGGTTATGGTATCAGTGTCTTTGTGATATTTAAGTGTTCTTTAAAACAGCAAAATTTGTGAAATACATAATTTCCTGAAGGCAGTTAATGATTTCAATCTCAAGTTTGTCATACATATGTCAGTAGATATCTGAACCCCTGTAATGATAAGTTTTCATTAAATGGTTCTGCAGTATTAGTTTTCCTCTTAGAAAGTGGAATTCTAATAAGTTTTTTCTTCCTGCCATTTCATCTGATAGTTTTCTCAGCTCCAAATCTCAGTTTATAGAGTTGGTTTTTCTCCCCACCAAAAAGTTCCATAAACACCAACTGTGATTATCTATCACGCTCAGATTTTTAAAAACTGGAGTTATCAAGGTGATCTTTTCCCATGGGAAACTTAACTTTGCATATCTTTTCTCAAACAAATGGACTATGTTGGTTCAGTAAACATTTCAACAAGTGTTTATATTTGTTAATTGTTAAACTGTTTCTGCTTTAAAATGGGTGTTATTCAAAATTAGATTACGGAAACCATTTTAAATCATCAGATGCCAAATTAAGACGTCTATTGAAAGGGAGGTGGAAGATGTCTGGGAAGCAGGGAATATGTACGGGTAAAGAATAATATGTGTAATTTTAAGAATAAGGCAACTTTCATATCAAAAAGGAATATTCCCTTATACAAAACTCTTCTTGTTTCTAGGAAATTTGGGAATGAGAAAAAAATATTTACAATCCCTGCAGTACCAGAGGTCTTACCTCTTAAAAATCTGGTTCCTATATTCTCATAACTCAGACACACATATTATGTCTTGATGATTAATGAATTTGAATTGCATTGTTTGTGAAGAACTGAGCAAAATTAAAGAGCACAAATACTACATAGCAAGTTCAGCATTATAGAATAAGTCTCCTATGTTGTTTTTAAATGAATCTGTTATATAGTTACTCATTAATTCAGTGCCAAAGGAAGAGGCACTGTACATTCAAAAGGCATTACAGACCCTGGCCTGAATGCAGCTCTCCCTGACAACTAATTAGTATAGAAACATTAAACTTTGGAAGTCTGGATGTTTTAAAGGTGATTCCTTAACAATTAATACAGCAAGTAAAATTTTGTGGTTACAACATATAGAACAAATACAAATCTGACACCAGAGCCTACACTACCAACACATGGATTAAGATTTACGTCCTTGTGGGTGTCAGTTAAGTGTCCAATTCTTGATTTTGGCTCAGGTCATGATCTCATGGTTCATGGGTTCAAGCCCCATGTCTGGCTCTGCACTGACAGTGCGGAGTCAGCTTGGGATTCTCTCTGTCCCTTCCTCTCCCTCTCCTTCTCTCTCTGAAATAAATATTAAAAAAGGATTTATATCTTTGCAAATTTGCTTAGCCTTCAATTTTAATCTAACAACCTTTTCTTTAAAATTACATTTTACTCTATTTTGTTTTACATTATACCTCTGTCAACATCCTATTTCCCAGAGAGTTTCACCAGCAACAGCCTACTGAAAGCTGATGTTCTCAGGCTCCAAGCATGATTCTGTTAGCCAAAGTTCAATCAGAAAATACAAGGCTTAAGGAAGTATTGGGCTAAATAAAGTATAATTGAAAATTATATTTTCTCCATTGAAGGGGTAGTAATTTTCTCTCTACAACATCAAAAGTATTCTTTTCATTGTGTTGCAATATTTAAGAAATCAGAGTCAAATAGGTATAAACTAGCAACAGTTAAGGTTGAATAATTGTAGTAATATCCTTGTAATAAAAATAATCATAATAATCTTGTAATAAATTCTGATGCTAATCTATGAAAGTATCAAAGATATTAAAAGGGTGTTTTTGTTGTAGAAAGCTGTTTTTTATCATTCTGTAATTTTTGTCCAATTCTCAAACTTCTATTTTAATTGTAGTGATTGTCTCATGCAATAAAAATACTTAGTATTGCCAATAGTGTTTTAGCCTTGGGGAAAAAGTACTCAAGTAGCTTTGTGTGAGCTTGGCTTAATGCTAAGGTAAACAATTCATTCAGTTCTTCTCACAATTCAAAGATAGCATATAGCTTATAGTAGTGATTCCCAAACTTTCTGGCTTGGGAGCCCCAAAGAACTTTTGTTTATATTATGCATTATATCTATCAATATATATACTGTGTCCAAAATTATAACAGAACATTTAAAAGTATTAAGTATTTTAAAATAATAAACCCAATACATATTAATAAAAAGGTTTTTATGAAAAAATAACCATTTTCCAAAATGAAAATTTAGTGAGAAGAGTGGCACTGTTTTACATTTTTGCAAAACTCTTTGATAGCTAGCTTAAAAGAGAGCTGGCTTTTTATTTCTACTTCTACATTCAATATGTTACATGTTCCCTTCTCATGAAACTGTGTGAATGTTAGTTTTTGATAACTAAATGACTACTGGTATTTTGAGCAGCCTATATACCTTGACTAAGGAAAACAAGTTATGTGAACCTTGGGGAGCCCACTTAATTCAGAGCACCACTTTCCTCATTTACTTATCAAATATGATACCTACCACTTTACAGACAACTGAAGTGAAGAGCAAATGAAATGTTTGTAAAAATGCTTTGTAAAGTCCTAAATAAATATTGTTACATAAAGGCTCTCATCGTCCCAATATACATACATACACACATGTACACACACACACATACACATTCACACTCTCCCTTTTCAAAACCTAAGTTGTAAGGAAACTGGAAATTTGGGGCATTAACACTGAATTTCCATTGGAAAGAATTCACTCTACTAAGAATGGACAATGGAACCTTTAGGTCAGACAGACATGGCAAAAGAAAAACATTGAAGATTAAAACATTAAATAGAATATCACAGTTTCCAATCAAGATTTTAAAATCCTTGGATGGAAACTGGAAAGCAAATACATTTTGACTAATAGATTAATAAATCCATTGCAATGAAAGCTAAAGAGCACACTATTAGACTGTGGTTCTCAACTTTGCCTGCACATTGAGATCTTTAAAAACCTGATGCTTTGGGGGTGCCTGAGTGGCTTGGTCTGTTGAACATCCGGCTTCGGCCCAGGTCATGGTCTCACGGTTTGTGGGTTCAAGCCCTGCATTGGGCTCTGTGGTGACAGCTCAGAGCCTTGGAGCCTGCTTTGGATTCTGTTTCTCTCTCTCTGTCTCTCAAAAATAAACATTAAAAAAAAAAAAAAAAACACCTGATGCTTTGGCCCTATACCTCAGAGATTCTGTTAGGGCTTTGACCTAAACATCTACAGGTGAATCCAGTAGCAGCTAAGGGTAAGAACTGCAGGTATAAAGAATGCTAAACTTTAAAGCTCGTGGGTGGTTAAGTTGGTTAAGTGTCCCACTCTTGATTTTGGCTTAGGTTATGATCTCATAGTCATGGGATCAAGCACCCATTTGGCTCCATGCTGTGGAGACTGCTTAAGATTCTCTCTACCCTTCCCCTGCTGCTCATGCTGTCTCCTTCTCAAAAAAAAAAAAAAAAAAAAGGCTACCTTATGTTTAGTTTTAGAGATGAAAAACAAAACAGAAACAAAAGCAAACAATCATTTCTTTCTAATTGATTTCTACATATTGGCATGGAATTAACTGAAACCTTAAATTCTCCTGCAGTAGTTTAATTTTACTAGTGATATTTCACAGTTTTTCCTGATGCGTAAAAACAATGCCTTTATCTTCTCAATTATTTCTTGTGGGGATGAGGAAGGGAGATGTTATACTTCATGGATGGCCCTAACAGAAGCCTGTTCAATTCATGTGAAGGCTCTTAAAAAGAAAGAGAGGGGCGGGGAGGGAGGAAGGAAGGAAGGAAAAGAAAGTAGGATTATTACTTTGCAAGGTCTTAGATTACAACTGTTAATAGGGTAAATATTCCCTCCCCCACTTGCGCTTTGTCTCTGTCTTCTCTCTCACAAAAATAAATAAATGTTAAAAATAAATAAATAAATAAATAAATAAATAAATAAAGGGGGGCACGTGGGTGGCTCAGTCGGTTAAGTGTCTGACTTCTGCTCAGGTCATGATCTCACGGTTCATGAGTTTGAGCCCTGCGTCAGGCTCTGTGCTGACAGCTCAGAGCCTGGAGCCTGCTTTGGATTCTGTCTCTGTCTCTCTCTCTCTGCCCCTCCTCCATGTGTGCTCTCTCTCAAAAATAAATAAATAAACATCAAAAAAATACATAAGCAGTGTAGGGCTAAAATGCTTGCTTTAGGTATTCATAATTCAGACTCTCATCTTGTTGCTCCACTGATCCCTAGAGCAGTGTTTCTCAAATTGTGTTGTCCACCCAACGTCGTCCTCTGCATTGTTGAAGATAGTTCACCACAATCCCCACTGGGTCAGTGCTTCAGCCAGAAGGGAAGGAAACAAGGAGGGGCCTACCTGTTGACTCTAAGGTTTGTCCTGGAAGTTGTACATTATCCCTTCCATTCACATTCCCTTGGCCAAAACTTAGTCACATGACCATACCCAAAGGAGGCTAGGTGTAGTCTTTATCCTGGAACATATCTGCCCAGCAAATTTGGAAATTCTATTACTAAAGTGTGGCTATTGGAGTCAGCTGGCAGTCATTGCCACAGAGGAAAAACAATACTTATGTGTTGGCTATGATGATTTTAAGGTGTCAAATGGAGCTTTTGAGTACGTAGTTGGATAGATTTATAGAGCTAAGTAAAGTTCCATCACAAAGAGAGATATAAATTAAAAGGCAACAGAATATAGATAATATTTGAATCTTTGGCACTGGATAAAATTACTTAAAACAGTAAAGAGAGAAGAGAAGAAATCCCAGGACTGCAATATTTAGAACTCTGGTTGAGAAAGAGGAACCAACAAACTGAGAAGGAGCATCCAGTGAAAGGAAACCATTTGAGAGGCTCAGTGACAGCAAATTCTACCGATTAGCCAAATCATGGGGATGGATAATTCAACATTTCAGCAGAAAGGACTCACTGGTGAACTTGATAAAGATGTTTCGGTGAAATGATGGGGATGAAAGCCCAGCTGGAGTAGTTAAGGAAAGAACTGGGGTGCAGAAAGAGAGAAGAAGTACAACTCCTCTTTGGAGGAGTTTTACAATGAATGGGAGCAGAGAAATGGGCAGTAATTTGAGTGGGATAGGAGTCGGATGAGAAGGAGATATTTTTATTGTTTTATTCAGATGGAAAATATGATTACCTGCAGAGTTGTGAAGAGATACCCACAGAGCCCTCTCCACTTCCCCAGTGATGTCACCTCTTTCTTGGCTATCATCATGTCTGAAAGGAAAACCCATTGAGATCTACATGTTTTTGCCAAGGCTTCCTCAATCCTGCCTTCCTATACTCTCCCTACACTCATGGCTTCACTATGATAATTGGCCTTACAGACTATCATGAGTAATCTAAACACATCCTATACCCCTGTTTCTATCAGCATCCACTATAAGTCCAAGACTCCCAGGTCATCACTCCACCATCCCCCTTACCTGATTCAATCTTATACCCTTCCATATGCCTCAAACATCCTAAACTGAGAGGCCATCATAGGCAAAAGCCCCATACCTTCACCCTTTTGTCTGAACACTCCCTTCACCAAACCTGGCATCTACTTAAGGGCACTGACTCTCCCATTGCCCTCTCTAATGGGAGCTGTTGTCTTTTCCAGACCCTCTAACCAAAGTATGTCGAGGTAGAGTGAGGTTCTTCCCAGTTTCCCATTTTGGCTGCCCGCCTATCCCTCTCTCCTCACCAAAACTCTTCAACTCTTTAAAAGCTCATACTGGCAGAGCATTCCATATGATACCCTATTTTCCAAAGTCTATTTTCCATAGATCCCTAGATCTATGATTTTAGCACTGGACTTTCTGCCTGACTTTTCAGCACTTCTCCTATCATCGTTCTCAGTGGTGTCAATATCCAAGTAGACAATCTTTCCAATACTCAGTCCTTTCACCTCTCCTCCTCCAGCCATCTTGTTTTCCACACAACTGCAGCCAACCACTCCCATTGGTTTATCTTATAGCAGTAATTTTTTGGTATTTGTTAAATTTTTTTTAATTAAAAAAAATTTTTTTTTGAGAGAGTATGAGCAGGGGAGTGGGGCAGAGGGATAAAGAGAATCTTAAGCAGGCTCCATGCTCATAGCACAGAGCCCTGACACAGGGCTTGAGCCCACGACCCTGGGATCATGACCTGAGCCAAAATCAAGAGGTGGACACTCAACCGACTGAGCTACCCAGGCTCCCCTAGACCTAGTAATTTCAAACTTTATTGCTTGTATATTCCTAAAAGAATTTTGAAAAACTATGTATTGTCTTGCACACTTTTTTCTTTTAGAAGTGCAATGCAAACAGAAAAAAAAAAGTGTGATGCAAAGCAATCTTAATGTTCTCCCTGAACAAAGGTTCATATATGTCTCTCTCATTTCAATCCACTTGCTCAACTAACCATATTGTTGGTGTCATTTAATTCTTTTCTCTATTTGGCTAAAATAGGGAATCTAAGCCTTGACTTGTACCTTTTCACCTGAACTTACTTGGCTCCGTCAGTGACCAAACCAAGTGGAATCTCTACTCCACATTCAAAATTGCCTCTATTTGTCTTACTCAATTTTTGGGTAAAGACTCTAGTGACAGCAAGATCACAATGCATAAACTACAAGAAGTTTTGCAAGACTTGTACATAAAACTGGATAGCTCCAAAGCATTAAAAGAACTACAGTCCTAGGTGCTGTCCAGAGTGCCAGCATCTGTGTGATTAAACAGCTTGGAAATTTTGGAGAATGGCTCTGACTTCAGTCAATGCCTCACACATTTTAAGTTGACACTTAATATGTTCCTAGGTGTGAGTTCCATTTTGTTAATAAAAAGTATTAAACATCATACAAAATGAAGACTATAAGTGGAAAACTATCTTAAGATTTGATATAACTATGGGAATGCAAGCTGGTGCAGCCACTCTGGAAAACAGTATGGAGGTTCCTCAAAAAAAAACAACTAAAAACAGAACTACCCGACGACCCAGCAATTGCACTACTAGGTATTTATCCAAGGGATACAAGTGTGCTGTTTTGAAAGGACACATGCACCCCCATGTTTATAGCAGCACTATCAACAATAGCCAAAATATGGAAAGAGCCCAAATGTCCATCGATGGATGAATGGATAAAGAACATGTGGTATACATATATACAATGGAGTATTACTCGGCAATCAAAAAGAATGAAATCTTGCCATTTACAACTATGTGGATGGAACTAGAGGGAATTATGCTAAGTGAAATTAGTCAGAGAAAGACAAAAATCATATGACTTCACTCATATGAGGACTTTAAGAGACAAAACAGATGAACATAAGGGAAGGGAAACAAAAATAATATAGAAACAGGGAGGGAGACAAAACAGAAGAGACTCATAAATATGGAGAACAAACAGAGGGTTACTGGAGGGGGTGGGGGAGGGGGGATGGGCCAAATGGGTAAGGGGCACTAAGGAATCTACTCCTGAAATCATTGTTGCACTATATGCTAAGTAATTTGGAAATAAATTTTTTATTTTTTTATTTTTTTAAATGTTTATTTTATTTTTTGAGACAGAGAGAGACACAGCATGAGCAGGGAAGGGGCAGAGAGAGAGGCAGACACAGAGTGTGAAGCAGGCTCCAGGCTCTGAGCTGTCAGCACAGAGCCTGACGCGGGGCTTGAACTCACGAACTGTGAGATCGTGATCTGAGCCGAAGTCGGATGCTTAACCGACTGAGCCACCCAGGCGCCCCTGGATGTAAATTTTTTAAAAAATTAGATTAAAAAAAAGATTTGATATAACTAAGTTAAATAAATATTTATTTAACTGAATAAATACTGTAAAGTTTCTCCATTTCTATTTTATTCAATACCTCTTAAAAATTTTAGTAGTCCTGGGGTGCCTGGGTGGCTCAGTTGGTTAAGCGTCTGACTTTGGCTCAGGTCATGATCTTGTGGTTTTTGAGTTCAAGCCCCATGTCAGGCTCTGTGTTGACAGCTCAGAGCCTGGAGTCTACTTCAGTTTCTGTGTCTATGTCTTGGCCCCTCCCCTGCTCATGCTCTGTGTCTGTCCGTCTCTCAATAATAAATCAACGTTAAAAAAATTTTTTTTTAAATTTTAGTAGTCCTGCAAAATAGTCAAGTTGCTTTCAAAAGAATCAAGGTCACTAATTTTATGGTATCTTCTGTTTGGAATTCAGAATACCCTAACATAGGCCAACATGTCCTGTTTCTAACTGGACTTCAGCCTCAGCAAAAATAAGTATAAAATGAAGAAAGACAGATTTGAGGTGTCTTGATTAATCACTCTAGGGGGCTGCCCCAAAACAAGAATCCAGTTTATTCCTTTGGCACTCAGGAGAATTTCACCCCAGGGTAACGGATCCTAACAAGGTTTCACTTGGGTAAAAGGTAAGCCTTTCTTTTGTAAAATGGACTATTATTCTTAGGCATATTCATTTTGGGAAAGGGTACCTGTGGAAGCTGAAGAGCTGGAAATTGATTCCCTTAAATGTATCTGTGTAAGGCAGAACTAAAATATATTGTCAGACACCAGGATAGTGTCACTTTTGGTGTGGGGGAAGGGGGTGGGGTAGAGAATATTACCAAAGTCTTGTTGCTTTTATTCCCTGATCATCTCTTGAGTATCTTTATTTCTCTGAATGTCCATGGCTACTACCCTGGACATGCTATTTTTAAATCTTTTTTTTTTTAATTAAAAAAAAATGCTTATTTTTGAGAGAGAGAGAGAGAGAGAGAGAGAGAGAGAGCACGAGTTGGGGAGGGGCACAGAGAAGGAAACACAGAATCCAAAGCAGGCTCCAGGCTGTGAACTGTCAGCACAGATCCTGACATGGGGTTGGAACTCACGAACTGTGAGATCATGGCCTGAGCTGAAGTTGGATGTTTAGCTGACTGAGCCACCCAGGCCGCCCCAGCTAGTATTGATATTCTGATTTAATTTCTGAGATTGTACTGTTTCAAAGATTATGATTATTATCAAAATACTAACAAAGAATGTAAAGTGAATACTAGGTAGAAAAATGATTAATTCAAAACAAAGGGAAGAAATAATATAAAAGTAGTTTTTATCACAAAACTAACTGCAGTGGGAACTTTATTTTTATTTATTTTTTAAATATTTATTTTGAGAGAGAGAGAGAGAGAGAGAGAGAGAGAGAGAGAAGGAGCATGCAAGTGGGGGAGGGGCAGAGAGAGAGGGAGAGAGAGAATCCCAAGCAGGGTCTACACTCAGCTCAGAGCCCTAGGTGGGCTGTATTTCATCAACTGTTGAGGTCATGACCTGAGCAGAAATCAAGTCAGATACTGACTGAGCCACCCAGAGGCCCCTCTAAAAGGAAATTTAAATCTATTTATATGCCAAGTTCAAAAAGATAACTCTATTATAGTACAGTATTTGTCACATATATTGCAATTACTTAGTCACTTATCTCTTCTACTAGCCTGTGAGCTTTGGAAAAAGGAATTGGGTCTTAATCCATTTTGCATCTTTGGTCTCCAGGATAATGTCTAACACACAATAGGCACTAGATATTTGTTGGATAAATGAATCCATACAATATAGAATATTGCACAGAATATACAACACCTACATATCTTATCATACTTTCTACAATCTATAGCAAACTGTTTAAGCAGTATCCATGAGCTTTCTTTTTTTTTTTTCAATTTTTTAACGCTGATTTTTTTATTATGTGTCTTTATTTTTGAGAGGCAGAGACAGAGCACAAACGGGGGAGGGGCAGAGAGAGAGGGAGACCCAGAATGGAAGCAGGCCCCAAGCTCCGAGCTGTCAGCACAGAGCCTAATGCAGGGCTGGAACCTACAAACTGCAAGGTCATGACCTGAGCCGAGGTCGGACACTCAACCCACTGAGCCACCCAGGCGCCCCTAACATTTATTCATTTTTGAGAGACAGAGAGATAGTGCAAGCAGGGCAGAGGCAGAGAGAGAGGGAGACACAGAATCTGAAGCAGGCTCCAGGCTCTGAGTTGTCAATACAGAGCCCAACCTGGGGCTCAACCCACGAACCGTGAGATGAAGTCGGATACTTAACCGACTGAGCCACCTAGACTCAGCCCCTTCATAAGCTTGCTTCAGATTGTCATGATCCTGTCAAGAAAACCATCATCCCAGGGTTCCTAGCTGGTTCAGTTGGAGGAGCATGTGACTCTTGCTGTCCTGTCAGGAGTTGGAGCGCCATGTTGAGTATGGAGATTAGAAATAAAACTTAAAAGGGGCACCTAGGTGGCTCAGTCAGTTAACTGTGGGACTTCAGCTCAGGTCATGATCTCTGGGTTCAGCAGTCTGAGCCCAGCATGGAGCTCTGTGCTGACAGCTCAGAGCCTGGAACCTGCTTGGATTCTGTGTCTCCCTCTCTCTCAGCCCCTCCTCCCCTCCCCCCCCCTCCCACTCTGTGTTTCTCTCTCTCTCAAAAATAAATAAACATTAAAAAAAAAAAAGGGGGGGGGGCGCCTGGGTGGCGCAGTCGGTTAGGCGTCCGACTTCTGCCGGTAACGATCTCGCGGTCTGGGAGTTCGAGCCCCACGTCGGGCTCTGGGCTGATGGCTCAGAGCCTGGAGCCTGTTTCCGATTCTGTGTGTCCCTCTCTCTCTGCCCCTGCCCCGTTAGTGCTCTGTCTCTCTCTGTCCCAAAAATAAATAAACGTTGAAAAAAAAAATTAAAAAAAAAAAAGGAATAAGACTTTTAAAAAACTTACAAAAACCCCTCATCATCTATCAGGTATTTTAATGTGCCTTTATAAACTTCTAAACACATTCCTTATGACGCTGTATTTAATAATCGTCTTTGACTTCGAGTACAAAAAGTATGTGAGGAACACACAAGAAAAGTCATGACTTCTTTTCTTCTTAGATTTGAGGTTTAAGATGATTCTGTAAGGGAGAAAGAGAACAGAACTAACCTCATTAAAAACGGGAAGTCTCCATACATTAATTTTAGTCTTCCTGATAGCACGGAACTTGCATGTTGCAAATTATCTGCTACGTATCATGCACAGACATCCCAAATCCCGAATTTGGCAGGAGTATCTCTGGAAAATATGGCTGGGAGGGCGTGGGTGTTATGCTTTTCCTCCCAGGGATCAGGCGGAGGCACTAACTGGTCCAGTCATGACAGGACTCAGCATCCTAGCCCAAGAGATCTGACTAAACCTTGGGCCTCTGGCCCGGAGTACGTGGGAGGGGAGTAAGCCCCGGCTCAGTGGGACCCGCAAAATCTCGGGGCCGAAACACTAGGCCACCCGTTCGGGCTGCTGCTGAGACCGGAAAGGGGCCGGGACCTTCCGGTCCCCCCGCGCCGCAGCCGGCTGGCTCAGTACCCCCGCAACCCTAGATTATGTCCGACGTGGCGCCCACGCGGCGCCACCTCAGCGCCGGCCGTCAGCGGGGACGAGGACACAGAAAGCGATGCGGGCCTGGCACACTAGCGCCCGGCGTGGCGGCACCTGGAGCCGCAGCCCACGGGCCTCAGCGGCCTTGACGCGCACGCAGCTCCGCCCAGTGCCGCTCGCGGTAGGGGCGGGACAGCTGAGCTGGCCCGAGCGGATTCGCCCAGGTTCGGCTGGGGGCGGAGCCTCCCCTCCTAGCTATGACTAGCCCCTCCCCGTCGCCCCGCCCCTGGGGCCCGCAGGAAATAGGGGCGGGCCCCGGGGCCTAGTGTGGCGGGAGGAGGAGCAGGGATGCGGTGGAGTGCAGAGTCCGGGAGGGCCTGACTGCGGGGGAATGAAGCCTCCGCCTTCTCGGGCAGAAGCTTTTAAATACGGGTTCGGCCCGGGACTCTGGGTGCAGTGCTTGGCAGCCTGAGGGAGGGGCGTGCGGTGAGGGGAGGTCAGGCGGAGCAGAGCGAGAGTGAAGAAGCTGCGGCAGCGCGGCGGGTAGCGAGGAGCTGTCCGAGCCGTCGGGATAGGAGGGGCCGCTGCGCTTGGTGTCTGGAAGTGGGTAAGCGCCTTGCCCGGGCTCGCCCCGCCGCCCCGTCGGGAAAGTCCCGGGTCCCGGCGGGATGTGCAGGGAGCGGGGCGGGGGAGTGCGCGCTGCTCTCGGTCGCGCTGTGCGCTCGGTCTAGGGCTCCCCAGTCTCAACGACCCTGGTCTCCTTTGGGCTCAGGGTGGGAATCGCCTTTTGGTCCTCTGCTCTGAGGATGGAATAGCTTGAGCTTTTTATTCTAGACTCGCGAGTCTTCCAGCCGCTTCTCTTTCTGCTTTTTCTCACTTTCTGGCTTGAAGCAAATGAGATTTCCCCAGAAAGCCAAACGTCCACCTAAGGAAGTCGTCCTCTGGTTAGGGACCCCATTTTGATCTCAGAGTCATAGTCTTTTGTTTGTGTTTAGTCTGTTCACCTGGGGAGCTGCTTGCTTTCCTTCTGTCACTAGCCTTAAGAAACTACAATGAAAACGACGCTAGAAAGCCCTTTTGAGGACGAAATCCTATCTATCCCACGATAGACATTCTATCGTGACATCTGCATGGGCTGTCCTGGAATCCATTGTTGGCAGCCACACCGTATAGTTGCTTTATTTCATGTCGGGGAAGGCCTCCTTGGGTGCTTCAGGAGATCATGTTTGTGTGAGACCTTGAAAAATCATACTTCTTATATATAGGAAGATAGCTGACTAGGCTTGAATATTCTGGTATATAGAAGGGAGGGATTCACTGCTAGGGAGCTTTTCACGGATATACAGAGGAGTAGCTGTCCATTGACTGCCCTCAAAGACACAGTGAGTCTTTGAGTTTCTTCAAACCCCCTAAGAAATGGAGAACAGTAGTCTGGTCTGTTTCTTCAGGGAGGTTCTGGAAATGAAAGAGCTTACTGTCTGTTCTGAGATGTGCTTGTTAGTACCCAGCATCTAGTTTAAGGTAAGTGGTAGACAATCCTGATTGAAAGGGTCTCCTTTCTTCTCCCATTGCTGTACTCCTTTCTGGGACATAAAATCTGTAACTAATGAGCATACTTTATCTTCCCTCTTATTACTTTCATAGCTTTATATGATGCCCTTTAGATACAATGTTAACATTGCCTTTCTCACTGAAGAAATATTTTTCTTGGGTCAGGCATCTGTTAGTACTTAATTTTTGGAAATGACTAAGGTTGATGTGTGTGTGTGTGTGTGTGTGTGTGTGTGTGTGTGTGTGTGTGTGTGAAGTTGATGTATCCAACTATAACATCCATTGCCTTAGCTACTGGATAATTATGCAGGGTATACCGAAGCGATTATATTCAGCGTAGATTGTAATAGGACCTTCGATATTTGTTAGCCACATCTTCTAGGTTGAAGTATTGATCTGAATTTATAAAATTTTAGGTGAAGAGTAGTTTTGGAACAGCCTAGTTTGTTGAGATTTTCCCAAAATACAGAGGTGAAAGCTCATTTCAAATTGATACATTCAGTAAGCAAACATTCCCATTTCCCTGACAGCACAATAGAAGGTCAGAAAGTACACAAAAGTAGAAATGGAATATGGAATCAGAAGACATCTGTGTCAGCCACAGTATATCACTAACACTGTATCAAGCTCCATAATAAAGTTTATTGAAGATTTTATTAAAACTGTCAAGTGACCATTAATGGAGACTTGCACAGATTCTACATCTAGCTTCTTTAGTAATTTCCCCATTGTCATCTACAAGCCATGCTTCATATGAAATAGCAATGCAGGGTAACCCAAAACACATGTAGTTCTATAATATAGGTCCATCAATAGTTTACCCCAGCTGCTGTATGTAAGGCATGGTGAATACAGCCTGGCAATCAAGGTGGATAAGAAGTAACTCTGGAAAGGCATGAAATTCTACATAAAAAAGAGGATGATAGAATTCTGGACAATTTCAGCAAAGATACAATGATTAGCCATCTGAGCTAAAGCTATTCAGCTAACAGTCTTCATCTCAAACAGGCTCTCATGGAGAGCTACTCATTCATTCAGTTAGTATTTATTGAGAGCCTACTGTTCTAAGTGCTGAGGTAACAGCAGCAGATAGGAACTGTTAGCCTAGGAGCATGTTATTAAACTGTGAGCTCCTTGAACCCAAGAGTTGCATCATGTAGACATTCAATCTATGTTTATATAATAATGTTAACAGAGCCTGTTCTGGTTGAGATTGAGGGCATAGGATGCCCTAATAACCTGTTGGCTATGGGATTAAATGGTAACTCCAAAACATCCTCTGGTCCAAAAATACTTTGAAATTCTTTTTGTGTATTCTAGATATACCGGTTGTGATTAGAGAGGCTGGCTAGCTGTTCAGTAAGGGAGTTACAGTGTGATAGTTCTTTAGGTTCATCACAGTTCAGAACTTGATCTTCTGCCTTGCATATCTGGAAGGTAGATTTATTTTTTCCTCCATGGACCCAGAGTTAATGAGGCTTTAGATGTTAACTTACAATGATTAAACTCATAAAAGACTAATGGATACACTAGAATGAAACTTTGGTATTAGAGTAGGGAAATTTTATTACAGTGCCTGGAATTCTTATGTCCCAAATCTGGGTCATCCCTTGCTAGTGTTATCCTGGGAATCTGAATTCATAAGAGAGAGTGGAATCAGAGCAAAGAATCTAAGGAGAACATTCCATCCAGGCATTGGGAAAGCCGATTCTTGCCCCACCTCTGTGCAACCAGAACACTTCTGACTTCCAGATTCTGTGTCATTCTTCTCTAGACAGTGTTGAAATAAACACCACGTCATTCTTGTTCTTAACTCCCTCTTTTCCAGGCTACAGGCTGATCCTCCTTTTTATTTTCCTTCAGTGGAATTTATTAGATTTTAGCTGCACTAATGCCATTGATTGTCATGGCTAGTTTCAACTATGTTACTTTAACTTGTTAAATTATAGTCTCCTTAATGTCATGGACATGCTTCCCTGAAAGGGGCACTCGAGACCCACTTTGAATTCATTTCTACCCTACGAGACAGTTATTACCTCTGGGGACCTGGCTGTCTTAGTTGGTAGAGCACGCAACTCTTGATCTCAGGGTTGTAAATTCAAGCCCCACGTTGGATGTAGAGATTACTTAAAGATAAAAAAAAACTAGGGAGCCTGGATGGCTCAGTCAGTTAAGCATCTGACTTTGGCTCAGGTTGTGATCTCACAGTTCATGAGTTCGAGCCATGCATCTGGCTCTTTGGTGTCAGCACAGAGCCCACTTGGGATCCTCTGTCTCCCTCCCTATCTGCCCCTGCCCTGCTCAGTGCGTGCTTCTCTCTCTAAAATAAATAATAAAAAATAAATAAAATTAAAGAGACAGTTATTACCTCTTACCACTTCCTAATACCCATATTTTTATCCAGCTAGGCAGATCTCACTTCTCTGGACTCCTTTCTGTATATGAGTCCTTATTTATTCCTTTTTTTTTCATCTGGAATGCCCTCCCCCACTTCCCATTTCTTTCTATATCCTATTTACTCTTTTTTTTTTTTTTTAAGTTTTTATTTATTTATGTTCAGAGAGAGAGAGAGAGGAAGCAGGGGAGGGACAGAGAGAGGGAGAGAGAATCCCAAGCAGGCTCCACACTATCAGCACAGAGCCTGATGTGGGGCTGGAACTCATGAACCATGAGATCATGAAATCAAGATCATGAGATCATGAAATCAAGAGCCAGACGCCCAACTGACTGAGCCACCCAAGTACCCCCCTCTCTTTTTTTTAATGTTTTTTAAATGTTTATCCATTTTTGAGAGAGAGAGAGAGGACACACACACACACACACACACACACACACACACACCCTCCCCCCCCACACACACACACATGAGTGTGCGTAGGCGTAGAGAGAGAGGGAGACAGAAACCCAAGCCAACTAACTCCACTGTCAGCACAGAGCCCAGATCAGGGCTTGAACTCACAAACTGTGAGATCATGACCTGAGCCAAAATAAAGAGTCAGATACTTAATGACTGAGCCATCCTGGTGCCCACTATATCCTACTTACTCTTTAGGCCAAGCTTAGATTCTACATTTCCCTGATGTAGATACCTTCTTATTTTGATTCTCCCCCGCGCGCCCCCCCTGCTTTGGACTTTAGCATTCATTTTGTCATTTAATTGATTATACTGCCTCCTATGTTACTTGGGTGCTATTAACTCCTTTTCATCTTTTAAGTCAGCTTAAGAGTCACCTTCTCACATTAAAAAATTAATAAAAAAAAATTTAAAAAGGGCAGTTGGGTGGCTCAGTTGGTTGAGCATCTGACTTCAGCTGAGGTCATGATCTCACCGTTCCTGGGTTTGAGGCCTATATAGGGGTCGGCACAAAGCCCACTTCAGATCCTCTGTCCCCACCCCACCCCTCCTCCAGTTGCACATGCTGTCTCTCAAAAGCAAATAAACCTTGGGGCGCCTGGGTGGCGCAGTCGGTTAAGCGTCCGACTTTAGCCAGGTCACGATCTCGCGGTCCGTGAGTTCGAGCCCCGCGTCAGGCTCTGGGCTGATGGCTCAGAGCCTGGAGCCTGTTTCCGATTCTGTGTCTCCCTCTCTCTCTACCCCTCCCCCGTTCATGCTCTGTCTCTCTCTGTCCCAAAAATAAATAAAAACGTTGAAAAAAAAATTAAAAGAAAAAAACAAATAAACCTTAAAAAAAAAGTCATCTTCTCAAGTCCTTCTTTAACTTACCCTATCTAAAGTAGTTGTTTCCCCATAGATAGTGTCTCTGTCTCTCGCCTACCTGTTTATTGCCTTTATATAGAATTATCACAACTGCCATTATTTTGTTTTATAGAATATAACTATGTAAGAGTAGGAACTGTACCTGTCCTGTTCACTAGTGTATCCACAGTACATAGAACAGTAGTGGCTGTAACATAGAAAGGTGTTTAATAAATGTTTTTCAGTTGAATTTTTCCCTAAATAAATTGTTAAATTCTTGAATGTCAGGACCTGTGTCTGTGGCCAGATTCTCTGCTGTGCCCACACGGTAGACCCTTATATTGGGAATATGAATTTTTCATGAAGGAGAACAAGGGACTAGGCCTGAAGCAAGTTGAAGCAATATTTCCGAAACTGGATGCCAAGCCGTTTCTACTGTAGGGGTACAGACAGTGGCAGTGAATGCCAGAGACACATCTTTGGTAAGGCTGTTCCAGGCTCGGCTGTCCCACAGGTGAGAGCTTTTCAGAACATTCCCCTGACCTTTAGCCACTTGGCAATCCCAGTGTAGTCTTTTCCTCCTAGCAATTTCTCTGTCTCCTTGTGTACAGGGCACTTGAGGCCTGGAGAGTAGTAAAAGGCAGAACTGAAGAGTAGAAGAAGGGTGAAGAAATAAAAGATGGATGGTTGCCAGAAGTAAATTTTGTCAGGCTTAGTATTTTTCTTGGGGTGAGTTTTGGAACCATGAAAGCTTAATAGGAATATCATGTTTGTGTGACTTCGCAGGTGATAGTAGGGAACTCTTAACTCATTTATTTAGATTATTTTTTTAAAAACCAGTATACATAGTATGGTAGCAGTTTATTTATTTGTGAAAGAGGGACAGAGTGAGGGAGGGAGGGAGGGAGGGGCAGAGAGAGAGGGAGAGAGGGAGAGAGAATCCCAAGCAGCCTCTGCACTGTCAGCACAGAGCCCAAATCAGGGCTCAAACTCACAAACTATGAGATCATGACCTGAGCTGAAATAAAGAGTCAGACACTTAACGACTGAGCCACCGAGGTACCACCCCCCTCTCATTTATTTAGGTTATAAAAGAGAGAATCTACCAGGGGCACCTGGCTAGCTGAGTTGGTAGAGTATGTGACTCTTGATCTCAGGGTCATGAGTTCAACACCCACATTGGGCATGGATCCTACGTAAAAAATAATGAATAAATATGGGGCACCTGGGTGGCTTAGTCGGTTGGGCATCCCTTTGGCTTGTGTCATTATCTCACCGTTCGTAGGTTTGAGCCCTGCATCAGGCTCTGTGCTGATAGCTCAGAACCTGGAGCCTACTTCAGATTCTGTGTCCCGAACCATGAGATCATGACCTGAGCCGAAGTCAGACTCTCAACTGACTGAGCCACCCAGGTGCCCCAAGAAGGGATTATTAGAATATATATTTGTATTCACTTGTACTGTATAAGAAATACTGGAAGGAGACACAAATAACTTTGCTTCTGGTAGAAGCAAAGTAATGGGTAGCAAAGTAGATAGGAATGAGGTAGACATGAGGCTTCTTACTATATACTTTGTTATACAGATTTAATTTGAACCATATGTACTTATTACCTATTCAAAGCAAAAAAATTTAAAAATGTTTTTTGTATGTGTATCACTAAGAATATTGCTTTCTTTTGTAGAATCAATAGATTCCAAGTTTTGCTCATATTTACTGTTTTACCAAATTTCTGTTCTTTTTAAAGTTTTTTAGGGCCACTTAAGTGGCTCAGTTGGTTAAGAGTCCGACTCTTGATTTTGGCTCAGTTCGTGATCTCATAGACTGAGCCCCACGTCCAGCTCCAGGCTAGGTGTGCAGCCTGCTTAGGATTCTCTCTCTCTGACCCTCTTCTGCTCATGCCTTCGTGCAATCTCTCTCTCAAAATAAACATTTTTTAAAAAATAAAGTTTTTTAAAGGTCATTAGAGATAGACTCTGAGTTGATATCTTCTAAACATGGCCCCTGAAGATTGATTTATAAACGAGATTGTTTCTTTTTTTTATGTTAATATTTTGGCAATTTGCAAAGCTCAGCTTTGTTTTTTTGTTTTTTTTTTATATATATGAAATTTATGGTCAAATTGGTTTCCGTACAACACCCAGTGCTCATCCCAACAGGTGCCCTCCTCAATGACCATCACCCACTTTCCCCTCCCTCCCACCTCCCATCAACCCTCAGTTTATTCTCAGTTTTTAAGAGTCTCTTCTGGTTTGGCTCCCTCCCTCTCTCACCTTTTTTTTTTCCTTCCCTTACCCTCCCCCAGGGTCTTCTGTTAAATTTCTCAGGATCCACATAAGAGTGAAAACATATGGTATTTGTCTTTCTCTGTATGCCTTATTTCACTTAGCATAACACTCTCCAGTTCCATTCATGTTGCTACAAAAGGCCATATTTCATTCGTTCTCATTGCCAAGTAGTATTCCGTTGTATATATATAAACCACAATTTCTTTATCCATTCATCAGTTGAGGGACATTTAGGCTTTTTCCATGATTTGGCTATTGTTGAAAGTGCTGCTATAAACATTCAGGATACTTGTATTGGTTGTTCAGCTTATTCTCTTCCAGTAAGGAAATCTACCCAGAAAACCAGCAATTAAAACATTGTTTGATTATAGATTTAGATTGAAGAGAATTGGATCATCTTAATTATGTAGTTTGTGTCTTTTTTCACGATAGGGTTGTACTTGCCCATCATTATAATGAGATCAGCCTTCCATAGTACCTTCTCTGATCCATGCAGGAGTATACTAACAAATTCTTAAGTTCTCTGATTACCATTTTCCTTCTCCTTGGAATCGGTGTATGGGTTAGATTAGATGATGCCAGAGGTCTTGGCAAGGACTAAAATTCTAAGAATCTGATCAGTTTGACAGTTCTTGTTCTCTTTATAATGAATTAACTGACATTCTTATATGTAAATCAGTACCTTTGTCATTTTGATTAGTGTGAATCAATTCACCTAAATGGCTTTTGAAAACCCATCAAAGTCTGTGTAACAGCTTTGGTAACTACAGAATTACTTTCCTTTAACCATCTCATAGTTTCTGATTAAAGTTGAAATGGAGTTTAAGATCATTGTCAAATACCTAAAAATGCACTGCTGAAGCCAAAATATATAGGGAATATGACCACAGAAACCAATTCTGGACTTTCAGACTAATCTTATTATCTGTCATGTTTCTTAATATCTGTCATGTTAGTCTAAACCTGCCATAAGGTTGATCTTTGTAAACCAGCATTTATTTAAGCGAGAATTGCATTGGTGTGTTTACCCTTGAGTTTTCCCTCAGCAATCAAAGTTCCCCTGGTGTAGTAGAGGTCTAAGTAAGGTTTTGTTTTGCTTCTTGAATTTCTAATTATTAGATCATTATAACCTTTGTGGCACTTCAGTAATATCAGTTATATTTTTTTTCCATGTTTGATGCTAATGCAGCCGAGAACGAACTAGGTCATCCAACTGGAAGGTTACGTATTATCACTGTTTTAATAATGCTTAATGAGTGTGAATACAGGAAATATTTCCAGATATTTGTCACCTTGACAGTTTTTATAAAGTGTGATAAATGTGCAGTGTGATTTCTTTAAATTTTCTGTTTTCAATAGAATAGTCTTACCGCTTTCCTTCTAGTTCAATCATGTTTGAAATTAAGAAGATTTGTTGCATTGGTGCGGGCTATGTTGGAGGACCTACATGTAGTGTCATTGCTCATATGTGCCCTGAAATCAGGGTAACGGTTGTTGATGTCAATGAATCAAGAATCAATGCATGGAACTCTCCTACTCTCCCTATTTATGAGGTAAAACCATACTAAACAACTCTTTGTTCTTATGTTCTTTGTTTTCTTACTGTTTTTGTTAAATAAATTACTATTAATGTAGAAATCTATGACTACAGCTGATAAGAAACTAAGTGAGAAATCTAGGTCCACAGTGTTATGGACATTACAATTACAGTTATGTCAAGTATGCCCAGGGAAAATGGGAGGAAATATATTAGAATATTAATAATGGTTGTATTAGGGCAATGAGAATGTGGGTAATTTTTTTCTCTCGTCTTTTTTCTCATTTTGTCTGTTAATATGGTTACCATATTGTAAATAGTAAAATTTGAAAAGGGTATTCTATAAAATTAAAATGGTAGAACTGTGGATGTTTATAATATTAATTCATGTAAGTCTATTATATTTGGGCGTTATTGTACTTAGGTAAACCGTGGGTGGATAAATGATGTCTTTTATATCTAGTACCTAGTATCACAAATTTGTTTAATTGAAATTTCAAAACTTCTGTGAATTTAGATAGTGGATAGTTAGGAAAATATGCTTCTATTTTATTAAGCTATGTGGATCCCATTTTTTAAAATTTCACTGTAAAATGAGTTCATGAATATTATGCTTTTGAAACCCAGCAGAGAAGCATTTGAGAATTTGATGGTAGCATTTTCTTCCCAACATTAATATATTCTCCTTTTTTCCTTCAGGAAAACTTTGTTATTTGTAAGATTGTTATCAACCATAGTCTTAAATGTATTAGTCCTTTGGAAGGGAAGTCTCAACCAGGTTTATAGGCATATGAAATATAGAAATCTATGAAAAAGCACCCACAGAATAGTAGCTACCCAACATCATGGATTTAATCCTATCGGAATCACACTTAGGACAAAAAAGCAAACCTCTGAATTGTGCCTTCTGTTTGTGCTTTACCCTTTCTTTTTCTACCGAATGAACTACCCATAATAGTTCTATAAATACTTCAGTGCTGTAGCATTTCTTTCCCTGTTATGACATTACTACTATATTTGGCTTTGGAGAATTTTATAAAATTTTTTTTTTCAACTTTTATTTATTTTTGGGACAGAGAGAGACAGAGCATGAACGGGGGAGGGGCAGAGAGAGAGGGAGACACAGAATCGGAAACAGGATCCAGGCTCTGAGCCATCAGCCCAGAGCCTGACGCGGGGCTCGAACCCATGGACCGCGAGATCGTGACCTGGCTGAAGTTGGACGCTTAACCGACTGTGCCACCCAGGCGCCCCTTCTTTTTTCTTTTTTTTTAAAAATTTTTTTTTCAACTTTTATTTATTTTTGGGACGGCTTTGGAGAATTTTAAAAAACATTTTGGAAACATAAGAGTTTTAGAATTCTGGTAACCATAGAAGGGCCGCAAATCATTTGAAACCCATATTTGTACCCAATCATTCAGTAATCAGTTCTGCCAACAGCGTACTCTAGTTTTCAGAAACAAAGGGCGCCTGTCAGAATGGCTAAAATTACTACTACTGACAATACTAAGAGTCAACAAGGATTTAGAGCAATTGGACGTTTATACATTGCTGGTCAGAATGTAGACTGGTATAGCCACTTTCAAAACTGCTTGGCAGTATTTACTAAAGCTGAAAATATGCAGAGTCTGACCCAGCAAATCCACTTGTTGGTGTATATCCAATAGAAATGCGTACATATGTGTGGCCAAAAGACAGATATTAACAGTGCTATTCATAATAGCCCCAAATGGGAAGCAGCCTAAATGTTGATCAGTGTTGGAATGGATACACAAATATTATAGCATAATCCTGCAATAAAATACTATACTGCACTGAAAATCAATGAAACTACTCCTACATGCAGGAATATGGTTTGAGGTACCTGGGTGGCCCAGTCAGTTAAGCATCCGACTCTTGGTTTTGGCTTGGGTCATTGTCTCCCGGTTTGTGAGGTCGAGCCCTGCACTGGGCTCCATGCTGCCAGTCCAGAGCCTGCTTGGGATTCTCTCTCCCATCTCTCTCTGACCCTGTCTCACTCACACGTGCTCTCTCCCTCTCTCTCAAAATAAATAAACTTTAAAAAATTTAAGAAAGGGTATGGTTAATTTCTCCCAAAGTGTTGTGTTGCCAGACACAAAGTAGTACATACTGTATAATTTCATTTGCATAAAATTTAAATATAAGCAAATTAATCTCTGATTATAGAATTCAGCATGATTATAATTTGAGCAGTGGTAGTGACTAGAAGAGGGCACAGGCATACTGCAGGTTCTGATTTTCAGTTAATGTTATAATTCTCATTATAAATAGTGGTTACACAAGTGTGTTCAGTTGTGAAAATTGAGCTATATACTTTTCTATACTAATATATATGCATTTTTATGTATTTTGTTTTACTTCAACACAAATTTTATTTAAAAACAAAAAAAAAAGGTATCCTGAATTAGAAAAAATATAAGCTACCTATAATGTATTGGAATTTGACATTTTTCTTGTAGAAAACAAAAAAATCAGTTGGCCAGGCATATTTCATGGCCAGATTCTTATTGTAGATGTTACTATTTATATTAATTGAAATCTGAAACTCTTCTTCCTAAGACTTCAGTGCTTGAAATTTAAAATAGGGGCACTTGACTGGCTCAGTTGGTAGAGCATCTGACTTCTCATCTTGAGGTCAGGAGTTGGAGCCCCATGTTGAGCATAAGCCTTCTTAAAAAAAAAAAAAAGTATGTTGTACATTGACACTGAATCCAGTTGGGATATATAGTTAGATTGAGAGAGTTAAGATCTAAAATTATTTCTTTTCCATATCATACTTGTTTTTTCTCAATAACCTTTTATAAACAAAGAAACAAGCATTTATTATTTTTGTGCTTTTATTTTGTAGGTAAAGTTTTTCTTCTTTAAATCTCTTTAAAAAGAATATAAAGGATGTGAAAGTCTAGCCAGAGGTGCTCATTAGAAACTCATTAGAAGCAATGTCTGAGTTCTCAAAACCTTGAAATCTCATAATTGTATTGGCTTAAGTTTTATTTTTATGTCATTTTCTAAAAAATCCATTTATTTATTTTGAGAGAAAGAGAGCACGCATGTGTGTGGGGGAGGGATAGACAGAGAGGGAGAGAGAGAGATTCCTAAGCAGGCTCCGTGCTGTCAGTGCAGAGCCCCACACCGGGCTCGATCTCACAAACTGTGAGATCATGACCCGAGCTGAAACCAAGAATCAGACGCTTAACCAACTGAGCTATCCAGGTGCCTTTTTTATGTCATTTTAATATGTCTATTCCAGAAAATTAGATGATACCATAAGCAGCTATTTTAGTTCTGTGCTATTTAGTGTAGCCTACAAAAGAAATGAGATCTTTTTCCGAAATCCACTGGTTTTGGAGGTTAAAAACATGACACTGCTACTTTAAAATTCTAGAAGGAATTGTCTCAGCAAGTAGAATGATTTTCCTCTTAGCAAGTGAATGACTTCAGGCTTTCTTAGACATCAGTTAAAAGATGCTCACTTAAGGAATTTGTAAATCAGAAAATAAAGGTGATTTCTATAAGTTGTGTTTAAAAAAAAGCAACAACAACTTGGGGAATGAATTGTGTGACCCAATTTTCCATTTTCAAAGATATATTAGGCCTTTGTTCTGTTTTTATTTCTTTATTTTATGTTGTAAAATTATGTATTCCTATACATTTTCTTGGCCATTTTGGAGATGTAAAATGTTAAACATTGATGTGAAATGTCAAACAGGAAGAATTATAAAAGAAGAAAAAACAAATGGCGGGTTTAACTGGAATTCACAGTGCTCTCTGAATTGCTTTATTGAGTAGCTTATATTTGTTGTTACTAGTTGTAACTTTATACTTACCTACCTTGGACAAGGCAAAAGAATACTTTTATGTCCAGAGCAGCCTTGAACACCTTTGTAATCACCTTGCTGTTGTAAATCTGTATCCTATAATGCATTTAAAAACCAATGACCAAATAAATACTTGTTTTCAAGGATAATTATAAAAATCTGTGGCATTGATTTTTCATTGTAAATACTATGTTTTCAGGTCAGAAGTCTCTAATTGTGACTAATGTTTAACTCATGGTCACTGATAGAGAAATACTACAATATGTAATTATAGCATTTAATATGCCCCTTTGAGTACCCAGTCTCCTTGAGAGTTGTTCTGCCATCACTCCATCTACTCTGAGACTAACTAATTAGAGAAGTATTTAGAAGGAAAAATGATAGGACTTGATTGTTGATCATAAAAGAAGGATGAAGGGGACACGTGGGTGGCTCAGTTGGTTAAGGTCTGACTCTTGATTTCAGCTCAGATCATGATCTCACGGTTTATGGGGTTGGCATGGAGCCTGCTTGGGATTCTCCCCCCCCCCCTCTCTGTCCCCCCCCCCCCCAAATAAATAAATAAGCCTTAAAAATACTTTCTTAAAGAAAGGTGAAGGAGAGGAAGGAATCAAGAATAATATCCAGGTTTCCAATTTGGATGACAGGTGCATGATTGTGCTACTAATTGAGTTCAAGAATGCAGGATGTTGTGGAGGATAGTGGGAGATAAAATGGCAAGTTCTGTTTTGTCCTACTTAGTTATAGAGGCTTTGGGAAATCCAAGTAGAGATGTTCAGGAGGCAGTTGGATATGTATCCGAAGTTTAGGCAAATGATTCAGGGCTGGAAGTGTAAAGTTAGGAATGTACAGGTAGTAGTTGAAATCAGAGTAATTGAACTCTGCCAAGAAGAGTCTGTAGAGAGAACAGAGCATTAGTCAAGGACAGAACCC
This sequence comes from Prionailurus viverrinus, assembly GCF_022837055.1. Classification (NCBI taxonomy): domain Eukaryota; kingdom Metazoa; phylum Chordata; class Mammalia; order Carnivora; family Felidae; genus Prionailurus; species Prionailurus viverrinus. Next base: position 173,313,890 of record NC_062564.1, read on the forward strand.
AGGAAAACGCTAATGTTTGATGGTAGGTGGAGAAGAAAATGCCATAGAGAAGCAATGAAGAGTAGTTCATCGAAGGTGAACCAAAATCAGAAGAGTTTTAGTAGTGCCAGCCCCTATAAAGATGTACAGTTGACCCTGTGGGGGTGTGGGGCGTTGACCCTATTTTGTATACTGCATTCTTAAAGTAAACTACAGAAAAGAAAGTGTTATTAAGAAAACCATAAAAGGGGCATGTGGGTGGCTCATTCGGTTAAATGTCTGACTCTTGGGCTCAGCATGACCTGATCTCATGTCATGATCTCATGGTTCCTGTGTTCAGTCCCTGTGTTGGGCTCTGCACTGACAAATGTGGAGCCTGCTTGGGATTCTCTGTCTTTCTCTCTTTGCCTCCCGTGCTCACTCTCTCTCTCAAAATAAATAAATAAATATTTAAAAAAATCATAAGAGGAAATACATTGACAATATGGTACTATATTCGTTGAAAAAAAATTCACATATAAGCAGACCGGTGCAGTTCAAATCTGTGTTGTAATGTAATTCTATACACTTAGGTTATCTCATATGACTGGTAAACTGTGTGTACAACTCCTTCTTTTTTCTTTTTAGCCAGGACTAAAAGAAGTGGTAGAATCCTGCCGAGGAAAAAATCTATTTTTTTCTACCGATATTGATGATGCCATTAAAGAAGCTGATCTTGTATTTATTTCTGTAAGTATTTTCTTTTGCTGTGTGAGGTTTTTTAAAAATTTCTTTTTAATGTTTATTTATTTTTGAGAGAGAGAGAGAGAGAGACAGAGTGTGAGTGGGGAAGGGGCAGAGAGAGAGAGAGAGAGAGAGAGAGACAGAATCTGAAGCAGTCTCCAGGCTCTGAGCTGTCTGCACAGAGCCCAACACGGGCTCAAACCCCACAAGCCATGAGATCATAACCTGAGCCAAAGTGGGACACTGAACCGACTGAGCCACCCAGATGCCCCTTGCTATGTGAGTTTTAATGCATTATTGTCTACATAGAAGTTTTACTGTGTTTTAATGGTAATCCATTGGTATTAATCCACATCATTGCTTAGTATAGAGTCCAGTTGAATTTAGGTTGTCATTTTGTCCAACACTTCACCATACCCCATAATCATCTGGTCAAATGCATCACTTCCAATCACTGAACAAATAATTGGAGAAAGTTCTAGTCTGGGATCTAGAGTTAGGAAGTGTTGGTAACGTATGAGCCCATGTGGTAATAGTGTATGTGTGTCATCATTTCTTGTTTGAACCACTGCTTGGAAGAGGTGAGGTAAAGAGAACCAGGTAAAGTGTGTGTGCAAACTTATGGGACTCTCCTTTCTAGATGACTTATAATTGTTCCAGAAGTCATTTTATTATTCTTTTTTATTTTAAAGAGAGAGAGAATGTGTGCATTTAAGTTTATATTTATTTATTTTGAGAACGAAAAAGAGCGCACAAGTGTGCGCTGGGGAGGGGCAGAGAGAGGAGAAAGAATCCCAGTCAGGCTCCATGCTAATCAGTGCAGAGTCCAATTAGTGCAGGGCTTGATTCACGAACAGTAAGATCTTGACCTGAGCCAAAATCAAGAGATGGATGCTTAACCGACTGAGCCACCCAGGTCCCCCTAAGGTTTTATTTTTAAGTAATCCCTATACCCAGTGTGGGGCTTGAACTTAACAACCCTGAGATCAGGAGTTGCATGCTCTACCAATTGAGCCAGCCATGCACCCTACCAGAAGTCATTTTTAATTAACTTTTTGGAACTTGGCTTGGGTTGGTTAGGTTACAGGCTAGTCCACAGGTTATCTTAACTCATGATACGACTAGCCTGTTGTACCTTTGTAATGAAAAAATAGAATCAATGCTTAGGAGTAAACTCCGGTAATGTAATATTTGAACCAACTATTTTACTTCTTGCTTTCCTGGTAGCCATTTACTCAAATATTCTGTGGCTGATGGTATAGTAATCACCAATTTGTGGCTGAGCTAGGGTGTTATATGACTCAAGACCTTTAGGGCCTTAGAGAATAAAGGGAAAGCCAGTGTTGTAAGCTTTGACTGAGCTCCATGAACTAAGGGAAAGAAATATCATGGGGTCCATAGAGGGTAGATGTTGTCGAATTGATTATGCATATTGTTAATGATTATAAGTTGTTGAATTAAGAGTTTTCTGACTGATGAGACAAAAGAAATACTATTAAGATATGTTAACTCCAGAAGAAAGTAGTAATGAAGCCTGTGGTAAAACTGTTATGAATTAAATCTCTCTTTTGGCATTAATTACTTCAGAGAAATTGGTGTCACCTTTTGTGACTTGCCTACCTATCTGCTACTTAAGCTTATAGAAGGTTAGGGTCGAGGCATAGAAAATGAGAAAAGATTTTGGAGTAGCTAGGTACTTGGATAAAATTAAGAAGTTATCCTTGGGGCACCTGGGTGGCTAGTCAGTTAAGTATCCGACTTCAGCTCAAGTCATGATCTCATGGTTAGTGAGTTTGAGCCCTGTGTTGGGCTCTGTGCTGACAGCTCAGAGCCTGGGTCCTGCTTCAGATTCTGTGTCTCCCTCTCTCTCTTCCCCTCCCCTGCTCCCTCCCTCCCTCTCTCTCAAATAAATAAACATTAAAAAAATCTTTTTAAAAAAGAAGTTATGGGGCGCCTGGGTGGCGCAGTCGGTTAAGCGTCCGACTTCAGCCAGGTCACGATCTCGCGGTCCGTGAGTTCGAGCCCCGCGTCGGGCTCTGGGCTAATGGCTCGGAGCCTGGAGCCTGTTTCCAATTCTGTGTCTCCCTCTCTCTCTGCCCCTCCCCCGTTCATGCTCTGTCTCTCTCTGTCTCAAAAATAAATAAACGTTGAAAAAAAAATTAAAAAAAAAAAAAAAGAAGTTATGTTAGTCCAACTTTAGGATAACTAGAGCCTCGAGTGAGAGTAGGGGAATTTTCTGTAAAAAATATTCAGAAAGAATATTCTCAAGCAATAGAATCCACCTTAGGGGGTAGTCTGGCCAGATAGCTAATTTATACTTGCCTCTGCAGATCTAGCCTGAGCTGTCCTGAATCTTTGCAAGCTGTTACTGTATATACCCGTTATGGTAATTTATTACTGTATAACTCACATTGAGTTCCCATCATTCTCTGGATCAGCTTTTAAAAATTTATTTGTTGTATACTTTTCATTGTAGAAAATATCAAATTTATACAAAAGATGAAGACAATAATATTATGAACCCCTATTTACCCTTTGCCCATTGTCAGCAGTTACCATGGCTGATCTTGTTTTGTTTGCTACTTCTCTCCTTTGCCTCCTACCCCACGTTATTTTTAGACAGATTCCAGGTAGGAATAGTTTCATATGAATCAGTTTTCAGTTGTCATCTCCAGAGCACCTTGCCAGGGAAAGCTGTTTGATCTTCTCTCATCTTTAGCATGTTCCATCTTATCCTGTTAGATGTCTTGGCTCTTCCGTACTCTGGTGCACCCTGACTTCCATGTCTCAGGCTTTTTCTAAGTCATTCCATGCATATAAACAACTTTTGTTCTCCTGCTTTTCACACCTCCATGCACCTTTCAAGTTTTTATTTGTTTTGGCTTGCTTCCTTTATTTAGTCTCCCATTAGGTTATAAGCTTGTCAAGAGAAAAGAATTGGTATACTTACTACTGGTTCAAAAACTATTCCTATATAGAATTTTAGCCTTTTCAGAGTGCTTTGATTTTTACCAAAGCATTATAAAAACCCACTTGCTAGATTTTAGAGAGAGCATAGTATCTTCATTTTCCAATGAGGTAATTGAAGCAAAGGCAGCCACATGTCTCTAAGGTTACATGGTATAGCTAAGCCAAAAGTAAATGCCTAGACTCCAGTCACATGGTTTATTTTTCTTTCTATTTGATAGACTTTATTTACATAGTATTGGAAATCCTAAAGATGCTAGATGATGTCTAGCTTTAATGAGCCAAGAAAACATTTGTGAATGATATTGCAAATATTTGTAAAAAGCTATGGATATAGGTTTATAAACAAGGAGGATAGAAAAGGAACTTAAAATTTTGTTTTGGGGCACCTGGGTGGCTTAGTTGGTTGAGCAACCAATTCTTGATTTCAGTTCAGATCATGATCTTGCAGTTCGTGGCTTCTGCTGCAAGTCAGGCTCTATGCTGGCAATGTGGGGCCTGCTTGGGAATCTCTCTCTCCTTCTGCCACTCCCCTGCTTGTGCTCTCTCTCTGTGAAAATGAATGGATAAACTTTAAAATTTTTTTTAATTAAAAATAAAATTTTGTTTAAAAGACTAGGAAAATGGTATCCAAAATCTATAAAGAACTTATCAAACTCAACACCCAAAAAACAAATAATCCAGTGAAGAAATGGGCAAAAGACATGAATAGGCACTTTTCCAAAGAAGACATTCAGATGGCTAACAGGCACATGAAAAATTTTTCAAAATTACTCATCATCAGGGAAATACATATTAAAACCATGGTGAGATACCACCACCTCACACCTGTCAGAATGGCTAAAATTAACAGGCAACAACAGATGTTGGCAAGGATGCAGAGAGAGAGGAACCCTTTTGCACTGCTGGTGTGAATGCAAACTGGTACAGCCACTCTGGAAAACAGTATGGAGGTTCCTCAGAAAACTAAGAATAGAACTACCCTGTGACCCAGCAATTGCACTATTGGGTATTTATACAAAGGATACAGGAGTGCTGTTTCAAAGGGGCATATGCACCCCAATGTTTATAGCAGCACTGTCAACAATAGCCAAAGTATGGAAGGAGCCCAAGTGTCTATCGATGGATGAATGGATAAAGAAGATGTGGTATATATATATATACAATGGAATATTACTCAGCAATAAAAAAGAATGAAATCTTGTCATTTGCAACTATGTGGATGGAACTAGAGTGTATTATGCTAAGCAAAAGGAGTGAGAGAAAGACAAATATCTTATGACTTCACTCATATGTGGAATTTAAGATACAAAACAGATGAACATAAGGGAAGGGAAGCAAAAATAATATAAAAACAGGGAGGGGAACAAAACATAAGAGACTTAAATACAGAGAACAAACTGAGGGTTGCTGGAAGGTTGTTGAGGGGGAGATGGGCTAAACGGGCAAGGGACATTGAGGAGGATATTTGTTGGGATGAGAACTGGGTATTGTATGTACATGATGAATCACTAAATTCTATTCCTGAAATCATTATTACACTATATGTTAACTAACTTGGATGTAAATTGTAAAAATAGATAATAAAATTTTTTAAATTAAAAAAACAAAGACCAGGATAATAGTGGTGCCTAGTGGCTCAGTCGGTTGGGCGTCTGACTTTAGCTCTGGTCATGATCTCATAGTTTGTGAGTTCAAGCCCCACAATCAGACTCTCTGCTGGGCAGCGCAGAGCCTGCTTGAGATCCTCTGTCTCCCTCTGTCTCTGCCCCTCCCCAACTTGCGTGCTCTTTCTCTCTCTCTCTCTCTCAAAAATAAATTTAAAACAAAGCATTAAAAAATAAAATAAAATAAAATAAAATAAAATAAAATAAAGACCAGGATAATAATTTATTACATAAAATAAAGAGAGGAAAGAAAACTTATATTTCAATTCAGACTGGGAACTCCTTTATGACAAGAACAGTCTCATTCATCTTTATATCTCCAGGGCTTAGCTTGCAACCTGCCTTCCCTGATATCTGTCACTATATAGTAGCTTCTCAACAAAAATTTATTGAATGAGTTGATGCTTCAGGCTGTTCTGTCTGGTGATTATATTTATAAAATGTATTATTTCTATGGAATTAATAGAGGGTTAAATTAAAGCTAATGATGATAGTTAACTTCACATTTAACTAGTTAATTGATGATTCAGGGTTTATCTTGAAATCAGTGAATATCTCACAGATACTTTGTTCTTAATCCCATATGCTTTCATCAGGTGAACACTCCAACCAAAACCTATGGAATGGGGAAGGGCCGTGCAGCAGATCTGAAGTATATTGAGGCTTGTGCCAGACGCATTGTGCAAAACTCACATGGGTACAAAATTGTGACTGAGAAAAGCACAGTTCCAGTGAGGGCAGCAGAAAGTATTCGTCGAATATTTGATGCAAACACAAAACCCAACTTGAATTTACAGGTATAAAAAAAGGAAGCGTTAGAACCTGATACTATGTAAATATTGCTGCTTATAGTTGCCCATGGTTAATTCTAGGCTTACAACTTTGCTTTGCATTGGGATTCTAGGTACTGTCCAACCCTGAGTTCTTGGCGGAAGGAACAGCCATCAAGGACCTGAAGAACCCAGACAGAGTACTGATTGGAGGGGATGAAACGCCAGAGGGCCAGAGAGCTGTGCAGGCACTGTGTGCTGTGTATGAGCACTGGGTTCCCAGAGAAAAGATCCTCACCACTAATACTTGGTCTTCAGAACTTTCCAAACTGGTTGGTATAGAGCATTCAACTCTCCATTTAATTTAAAGCCAAGGACTTATTTCTCTTAAGCCTGATAAGCCACACAGGTACTTTCTTAAATAAAAGGTATGCTTTTGAAGACAATATTCTTGTCCATTATGAAATAATTTTCACAAGGGAAATCAAATATTGGGGTATAAAATATTTTGGAAAGTGCTAAATTTTAATAAAATATAACATAAAATGAAGGGTTCATTAAAATTGTAGTCTTTTTTTTTTTAATTTTTTTTTTCAACGTTTATTTATTTTTGGGACAGAGAGAGACAGAGCATGAACGGGGGAGGGACAGAGAGAGAGGGAGAGACAGAATCGGAAACAGGCTCCAGGCTCTGAGCCATCAGCCCAGAGCCCGACGCGGGGCTCGAACTCACGGACCGCGAGATCGTGACCTGGCTGAAGTCGGATGCTTAACCGACTGCACCACCCAGGCGCCCCAAAATTATAGTCTTAAAAATCACTTTTTCCATTTTTTACTCCCGTTCTTAATCATCTTTCTTCTCGAATTTAAAACATTTTCCTTTACCAACCCATTCATAGCCTCCTCAAATTGAGGCCATCAGTAACTTTTATATCTCCCTCAGTAATTTGTATCAACTCAGTGAAATATAATCCAGACATTTAAAATTGCCATTTTAACTCGTTGTACTTTTCCTTTTTTTCCCCCCCGAAGGCAGCAAATGCTTTTCTTGCCCAGAGGATCAGCAGTATTAACTCTATAAGTGCCCTCTGTGAAGCAACAGGGGCTGATGTAGAAGAGGTGGCAACAGCCATTGGAATGGACCAGAGAATTGGAAATAAGTTTCTGAAAGCCAGTGTTGGTAAATTGAAATTTTTCTGTACATAAAATAGATTCATTTAGCTGGGTCTCTAACTTTAAGGAAGTCTTTTTTTTTTTTTTTAATATTTATTTATTTTTGAGAGAGAGAGAGAGAGTGTGGGGAGGGGTAGAGAGAGAGGGAGACAGAGGATCAGAAGCAGGCTGTGCGCTGACAGCACAGAGCCCAAGGAGGGACTCAGACTCACAAACTGTGAGATCGTGATCTGAGCCGAAGTTGGACGTTTAACCAACTGAGCCACCCAGGCGCCCCAAAGAAATCTTTGTTTAACTTGATGCCCTCAAAATAATGATTCTGTTATACATGTGACATCTTCAACCTATCTGGAACTTCCCAAGTGCAGCAATAATTTAACTTATATTGTTTAATAATTACTGATTGATTAGGAGGATAAACAGAGTTCACTGTTTTAGGAGCATTAATTGGTATTCAGTTCGAACATTTAGGAAGAGTAAGTTCCAGAGACCACATAGGAAATAACTCAATACCTTACTGAAGCAAACAGGAAACAAATTTCCTATCATTTACTTTGCCTACTAATATACTTTTGGAAATGTGGCCTGGGTGAAGTAAGTCGGTTTTTATTAGTTGCCAGTTCTGTACTTCTGAATTATCCTATTTGCTAAAATTTATTTTTAATCCCAAAATCAGTGCTCCTAGTGCTTTCACGGTCATTTGCAGACACAACACAGCAGCAAAAAATTTGAGTCACCCAACACAGACATTTCCAACTGAAGTTGCATAAGGCAATGCTCTTGTTTCAGCTCCCATTCTGTAAACAAGTGCGGTCTATTTAGTGTCACATTTTTTACATTTTTGTGCTTTTTATTGGTGGTTTCACTTTTCTAAATGGCCCTCAGGCATATTGCAAAGTGCTGCCTAGTGTTTTGGTTTTTTTTTATTATTATTTTTATTTTTTTTTACGTTTTTTTTTTAACGTTTATTTATTTTTGAGACAGAGCATGAACGGGGGAGGGGCAGAGAGAGAGGGAGACACAGAATCCGAAGCAGGCTCCAGGCTCTGAGCCATCAGCCCAGAGCCCGACGCAGGGCTCGAACTCACGGACCGCGAGATCGTGACCTGAGCTGAAGTCGGACGCTCAACCGACTGAGCCACCCAGGCGCCCCTGCTGCCTAGTGTTTTGAAGTGCCAGGAGACTCTGATGTACCTCACAGAGAAAATACGTGTGGTTAGATAAGCTTTATTCAGGCATGAGTTGTAGCGCTGTTGGCTATGAATTTAATGTTAATGAATCAATAATATATATTAAATAAAGTGTCTTTAAACTCATAAGGGCAAGAACAGGGACACTGGGCTGGCTCAGTTGGTAGAGCATGCAACTCTTGATCTCAGGGTAATGAGTTTGAGCCCCATTTTGGGTATAGAGCTTACTTAAAAGGGGGAGGCAGAAGACATGAGCAGACATTTCTCCAAAGAAGACATACAGATGGCAAACAGACACATGAAAAGATGCCCCGTATCACTCATCATCAGAGAAATGCAAATCAAAACCGTAATGACATATCACCTCACACCTGTCAGAATAGCTAAACTAAAAAATACAAGAAACAACAAATGTTGGCAATGATACAGAGGAAAAGGAACACTTGTGCACTGTTGTGGGGAATAAAAACTATTGCAGCCAGTGTGGAAAACAATATATGGAGATTCCTCAAAAATTAAAAATAGAATTATCATGTGATCCAGTAATTCCACTACTGGGTATTTACTCAAAGAATACAAAAACACTAATTCAAAAAGATATATCGACCCCCATGTTTATTTCAGCATTATTTACACTAGGCAAGATATGGCGGCAACCCATATATATATGTGTATTATATACATATACACACCACATCTTCCTTATCCATTCATCTATCAATGGACATATACATATATATATATATATATGTGTGTGTGTGTGTGTGTATGTATATGTATATAATATATATACACACACACACATATATATATATATACACACACATACATATATATACATATACACAGTGGAATATTACTCAGCCATAGAAAAGAATGAACTCTTGCTATTTGCAACAACATGAATGAATCTAGAGAGTATTATGCTAAGTGAAATAAGTCAGTTAAGGAAAGATAAATACCATAAGATTTCACTCATATGTGGAATTTAAGAAATAAAACAAACAAAAGAGAAAAGAGACAAACCAAGAAACAGACTCTTAACTATAGAGAACATACTTATGGCTGCCAGAGGGGAAGTGGATGGGGTGAAATAGATGAAGGGGATTAAGACTACACTTATCATGATGAACACTGAGTAATGTGTAGAATTGTTGAATTACTATATTGTAGAGCTGAAACTAACATAACACTGTATATATACTATGCTGGAATTAAAATTGAAAATCAAAAAAAATAAAAACATTAAAAAGTCTAAGTATAATAAAATAAAATAAATTTTTAATAAAAGTAAAATGCTTATGTATCAATTTGTTGGTGAAATGTGACCATAAGCTCACAGGAACCTAACTCTATTTCACCTAGGAACAATGCTTTAGTATTCATTAATTCCACATTTGTGGCAATTTTGTAGAATGTAACTAGTAGATAATGAGAATTGGTTGTGTTTTTGGATATAAGTTAACATGGTTGATCTAAGGGTAAATAGAGTTTTATAGATTGGGCCATAGGCAGCCCTTTGTGTGTTTCTGGGGCCTAATGCCATTTCTCAATTCTGGTTTCCCTGCCCTTTTCTTTTTAGTATTTTCTTTAAGCTACCGTTTTAAAAAAAATAGCTACTATTTATTGAAGGTCTATTATGCAACAAGTTCTGAACTAGTACTTTATATATCTCATTTATTAATCCTTATAGCCTGTTAAGAAGGTGCTGGTATGTCCTTTATAGAGATGGTTAGGGATCAGGGAAATTTTCACGACTTGCTGTAAGTCACACAACTAGTGAGTGGCTAGGTGTTTTGGACTCCAAAGCACATGCCAATCCTTACTGTATATTGAATTGTATTAGAACAGGGTGGGCAAACTATTGTCTTCAGGCTAAAATTGGTCCCCAGCTTGTTTTATAAATAAAGTTTTATTGGAACACAGCCATGCCAATTTTATTACATATTGTCTATGACTGCTTTTGAGCTACAAAGGTAGAGTTGAATATTTGTGCCAGAGATTATGTGGCCCACAAAGGCTAAAATATTTACAATTTGTCCCATAAAACTTTACCAGCCCTGTGCTAAACTAAGTGCTAAACTAAGAGAGGTGGGGCAGTGATACCAGATGAATAAGGAATAAAATAGAAAATGTAGCCATAATAAAACATTTACTAGAAGATTATCTAGAAATTATTTATAGAGTTGATTAGTTGCTTGCAAATTTCACACATTATTTAAACCCAATAACTTTCCAACATCTAAATTTTATTATTAGAAATCCTAGCATAGGGTCACCTGACTGGCATAGTAGAACATGCAACTCTAATACAGTAGAGCATGCAACTCTTGATCTCGGGGTTGTGAGTTTGAGCCCCATGTGTGGGGTGGAGTTTACTTAAAGAAAAAAAAAAATTCTAGCTTAGGCCCTCTGATTTAGTGTGACAGATTTGTCACATGATTCAGTTGTGGTTCTTAAATAAAAATACTGTCACTTTTTTCTTCAGGTTTTGGTGGAAGCTGCTTTCAGAAAGATGTTCTGAATTTGGTTTATCTCTGTGAGGCTCTGAATTTGCCTGAAGTAGCTCGGTATTGGCAGCAGGTATTAATCTTTCTAGTCACAACTTTTGCTTAACTTCTGATTAAAACATGTCACCCTTTGTGAGATGTTTTTGACAGAATTTATTTATTCCAGGAACTCAAACATTATATTCAGTTTCTTTATTTTAGGTTTACTTATTGGGCTTCTGTGTTTTTGTCTTTTTTGCTAATCAACCCCGATGGAAATTTCTGATAAACTATCTGTCTTCTAGTTTTATAACACATTTGCTCTCAGGGTAAAGCAAGAACTATTAATTACAACTCCTCTCTATCCTAAAAGGCAGACAATCATAACAAAGGAAGAACCTGTATTGTAATGCTTTCAAGGTGGTTTGCGTGTGTTGATACTTGTTTTGTCCCTTTGAGATTCACAGAGCTAAAATTAAAGACCCTTCCCAAACTGAAAATAGAGTTCACATTAATTGAGTGCTTTCCCTGTGCCAGGCACTTTCTTAGGTACTTTGCATATTTCATTTAGTCCTCATCACTAATATTCCCCATTTCTAGGTGAGGAAACTGAGACTTAGAGACGTTAAGTAATATGTCCAAGATACCAGCCGGTATACATATCTTTCCCAAATATTTTTTCTGCAACTTTGTAGTTTTTTAGATTTCAGCAGTGGATGACAGTATAAGGAAATGTACATTTTTAAGGAAAATGTACAATATAAAAGTTTGTTTCATTCAATACAGCATGATGACTTTAGCTTCCTGTCCATCATGGCGAAATGCAGATAAAGTCTTGATTTTCCAACACTCTGGGCTCATTTCACGAGCTCTCAGGTTTTGAGACAGCCCCTAGAAATTCAGTGCCTTAAAAAAAAAAACCACATAAAAACTAGTCTCTTTCCTTATATACTGGCCACCAATAGGAAGTCTTGTTTCTTTATTTATTTTTACTTTTTAAAAAATGTTTATTTATTTTTTTTTTTTTTGAGAGATGGAGAGGGCGAGTGTGAGCAGGGGAGGGGCAGAGAGAGGGGGAGACAAAAGATCCAAAGTGGGCTCTGTGCTGATGCAGAGAGCCCGTATGGGGCTCGAACCCATGAACTGTGAGATCATGACATGAACCGAAGTCAGACACTCAACCACTGAGCCACCCAGGTGCTCCTGAAGTCTGTTTATAGACTCTTAGGAGAGTAAAGGGTTAGGCGAGCAGAGACTTTTATTCTTACAATATTTAGTTAAAAACTTAGTCAAGGGTTAGGAGTGCTATGCTTTATCAAGAGGCAGCTATAACTCTGCATTGTTCAACTGTTTTCTGCTCACTTTCTACTTCCACTCAGTTTCGGTGAGGGGTAAGCGTATATGGCAGGGGTGGTGGTGGGGCTTTGGGATTTGATTGCTTACCGCCTTGCTTCCATAGGGTTTGGAGAAGTTGGCAAAGGAGAACTCTGTTTTCTCTGTGCCTTTTTTCAGCTATTATAGCTGGATCTCAAGTGGGGTTGAAACTTAACTGTGCTCCTCATCTTTACATCCATCCCATCTGAGGTTGGTGCATGGAAGCCAAGTGAAAATTTTCAGGATGACTTTAAGTGTGGGATGGTAATTCTTTTTTTTTTTTTTTTTTTTTTAATTTTTAATAGATACTGAAGAGGTTGTTTAATCTTTGCCTCCTGTTACTTTATGAGGCTGGTATTCATACAATAGTACTATAAAACTGTGAGCAGTGTGTGGCATAGGCTTCACCTCTTTTAACTGCACTAATTGTACATGTATACATTGTATAATTGTACATGTAATTTCAGGTCATAGATATGAATGACTACCAGAGAAGGAGATTTGCTTCCCGGATTATAGACAGTCTGTTTAATACAGTAACTGATAAGAAGATAGCTATTTTGGGATTTGCATTCAAAAAGGACACCGGTGATACGAGGTACCAGTTCTTAAAAATATTTCAACCCCTTTGAGAGTACTAACTGCTCATCTTATTTTGATTTTTGATAGTGGATGTGTGTGTGTGAAATATATGTGCATATATATAGTATAAAGAATAAAAGTAAAGTGAACATCTGTATCCTCACAAGAAATAGAATTTTCCCTCTATAAACTCCTTAGGTATTAGAATATATGCCATTTTGTTTCATTATACTCCCTAGCAATACTGATGTTTTTTCCTTTAGAGAATCTTCTAGCATATATATCAGCAAATATTTGATGGATGAAGGTGCACATCTCCATATATATGATCCAAAAGTACCAAGGGAACAAATAGTTGTGGATCTTTCTCACCCAGGAGTTTCAGAGGATGACCAAGGTAAGGCTTTGAGTCTTATGGATCACTGAGTATGGGCCTAAAACTTGTTTGTTCTCTAGAAACCTTTGGTTGTTCTGTTTTTGTTTTTGTTTCTTAATGAAATGCTGCATTAAAAAAAATTTTTTAGGGGTGCTTGGGTGGCTCAGTTAGGCGTCCAACTCTTGATTTTGATTCAAGTCATGGCCTCAACAGTTCATGGGATCAAGCCTTGCATCAGGCTCTGTGCTGACAGTACAGAGCCTGCTTGGGATTCTCTCTCTCCCTGTTTCTTTGTCCCTCCCCCCGGCTCGCTCTCTCTCTCTCTCTCTCTCTCTCTCTCAAAATAAATAAATAAACTTAAAAAAAATTTTTCAGTATGGTTAACATACAATGTTATATTAGTTTCATATGTACAATATAGTGATTCAACAATTCCATACATTACTCAGTGCTCTTTGTGATAAAGTGCAGTCTAAATCCCCTTTATCTATTTCACCCATTCCCCCACCTGCCCCTCTGGTTTGTTCTCTATAGTTAAGACTGTTTCTTAGTTTGTCTTTCTCTCTCTCTCCCTTTTTTTCCTTTGTTTATTTGTTTGGTTTCTTAAATTACATATATGAGTGAAGTCATATGGTATTTGTCTTTCTCTGACTGACTTACTTTACTTAGCATTGTACTCCCTAGCTCCATCCATGTCATTGCAAATGGCAAGATTTCATTCTTTTTGATGGCTGAGTAATATTCTGTTGTATGCATATGTATGTGTGTATGTGTATATATATGTGTGTGCGTGCGTGTGTGTGTATTGTACAGCTTCCTTATCTATTCATCTGTTGATGGACATTTGTGCTGCTTCCATGGTTGTTCTATTTTTATCATTGGTAGGCCTTCTTTTCTGCCTCATTTCTCTAAAATTAAACTCTTAGACATTGTTCTATCAACTTTGATTTTATTAGCTGTGGGTTGGTCTAATAATTTTTCCAACATACCCTAAGAAGCCCCAGATGTTCCAAGGAGATGCTTCTAGGGTAAGGTTCAGGTACTCCAGGCACCCCCCCCCCCCATTACTCTCATTCTCACTTCAACCAGACTATTTCACTTCTGTCAGACCTTTCTAGTAACCCTAGTATTAAAATGCATAATTTCAAATAATTCCCTTCTTATTGCCAATTTTTTGTTGCTGTTGTTATAGTGTCCCGGCTCGTGACCATTTCCAAGGATCCATATGAAGCATGTGATGGTGCCCATGCTGTGGTTATTTGCACTGAGTGGGACATGTTTAAGGTGAGGTGACAAGTACTATGAAAGAAAATTTTAGAAGTATTCTGGTATCAGTGGGGTTGAGTATGTGTTCATGTATATGTTCTAATTGTTTCATTTCTGTCTTTATAGGAATTGGATTATGAACGCATTCATAAAAAAATGCTGAAGCCAGCCTTTATCTTTGATGGACGACGTGTCTTGGATGGGCTCCACAACGAACTACAAACCATTGGCTTCCAGGTAATTAATTATGATCCTGGACTGGTTTTGTTTTGTTTGTTTGGTCATTTGCTTTTTAGTGGGTTTGAGTTTTAGAATTTTAATATTCCCTTCTTTAGCAATAACATAACATGGGGGCAACATGTCAGTTCTCTGGAAAATCTCTATGCGATTTGTGTAATTACTCCACTCCCTCCTTAATTTGTAATCTCAAGATCATTCAGTATTGGTCTTCCTTACATGGTATCTAGGAGTCAGTAGTTATCTATTACATAGGGATAGAATGTACCTTGTCTTACTTCATATAAAGATCAAGTAAGAAAATACACAATTTAAAAGAATTTTTTTTTCTTCCCAGAGCCACCCACGCTGCTCTGATGAACTATCTGCACCACACTGACACCCTCAGGGACCAGGCCACTTATTCCTATCTGAATGTTTTGAAAACTGCCAAATGCAGTGTAGTTGTCACATATTGCATAGGATCCTATACCTTTTGAGTGCTCAGCACTGTTCTAGCGCCTGAGAGGTCTGAGAGAGAAGTATGGGAGCTTTAGTGGGACTGGCCCTTTTTTAATTCAAAGTTTGCTACCTAAATGGAGTGTTTAGAGAGCTGACAGAAACCTGAACAGTACCTTTATGTTGCATCTATTTCAATTTTACCAAGGGTCCCAAGAGTATTAATAAGAAGGAGGTACTTTCCATTTCCTTGGAGCAGTGTGTACGTGGGGGTGGGAGGCTTGAGGGGAGGTTGGGAGGGTGAAGAATTATGCCAGGAGATTGTAGTCAGCATAGTCCCATAGTCCCTGGGCAGAGCAGGGAGGGGGGAGTGTTGAGAGCTAGCTCTTGTGCATTTGCTCGGCACCAGCATTCTTGGAAAGGTACCCAGAAGGCTTTATCTGCTGTTCAGAATATTGGATCTGGTTCTCTTAACCTGTCACCGACTTGTTAAAGATCCTTCTTAGAGAATTCAGTGCTCATTTCTCATTCGTGAGAGATTCACTTGCAGCAAGAATCAGATGACGTCCTTGTCTGTTAACATTCCATCAGGGACCTTGGGGATTCTTCTACTGCACCCCTCCTTAGTGAGTAACAGCATGACTGCTTTTCCCAGTCATGACTTAAACTGAAGCAATGTTATTTTTTAAAGATTACTGCCAAGGCGTAAACACATTTTCTTGCATTCTTGTGTTACTCATTTAAGGGAGAAGATAGGTAATATAAGCTTGGATTCTTAGAAAAGTTAACTTTTCTGAGTACGGATTTTTAAAAAATGGGGAAAAAATGAGGAATGGAATCACTAAATAAAGGGAATTTGTAAGTCACTAAAATGATTAATACAAAGCAAAAACCCTTTGAGTCAGAATTATATAGTTAATTTTAAAAAGTTGTTTTTACTTTATTTTGAGAAAGAGAGAGCATGAGCAGAGGAGAGGCAGATAGAGAGGGAGAGGAGAATCCCAAGCAGGCTCTACACTGTCAGCACAGAGCCTGACGGAGGGCTCGAACTCACAAACCATGAGATCTTGACCTGAGCCAAAATCAAGAGTCGGACGCTTAACTGACTGAGCCACTCAGGTGCTCTTAATTTTTAATTCAAAAGACATTTGTGAAAATTGTATAGTATATTTTTGCTATAGAGAAGAGCTAAATTTATGATTGTTAAAGAAGCAGTGTCTTTAAATATAAGATTAGTGATTTCAGATATATGAGGAAAAGTTTAAAATATAATATGCAAAATAAAAATAGACTACCACTTATTTATTGAAGGCTGACTTGTATGCCAGCCACTGACTGGGCACTTTATCTAATTTAATCCATAACACAACCTGTTGAAGTAAGTGGTAGTAACACTGTTTACAAATGAGGAAGAAAGATCTAGAGAGCTTAGGTGACACAACAATTAGCAATCAGGAATCCAGCTGGGGCCTTTTAGACTCTGGAGCCTGAACTCCTGAAATCTATGCTATTACAGCTGATGTAAATTAAAAAAAAAAAAAACACAATTCTTTTTTAACGTTTATTTAGTTTTGAGAGACGGAGAGAGACAGGGCACGAACAGGGCCCAATGCGGGGCCCAAACTCACAAACCGTGAGATCATGACCTGAGCCAAAGTCAGCTGCTCAACTGACTGAACCACCCAGGTCCCTCAAGCTGATGTAAATTTTTTAGAATAAGGGAACAGATGTGAGAATAGAGTTTGAGAGAGAATTTGATTGCACTGGAATCTTGTCTGTTAGTTGCTTTCATCCATGTTGCTGACACAGTGGTGGCATGTGAGTCTGTCCTCAGTCTGAGGGGGTCTGGTGTTGGGAATGGCAAGAGTAAGAGTGTCTAGCTGTAAATTTGGAGAGTGGAGTGTAGATTGACTCTAGAAATATGAAAGATACAGAAGGAACCAAAAATCTTTCATAGCAACCCAGAAAACTTGAGACCCTCTTTTGATTTTAAAAGGAAAAAATAGGTTTTCTTTCTAAAATCTTTCTTTTCCCCCCTAGATTGAAACAATTGGAAAAAAGGTGTCTTCAAAGAGAATTCCATATGCGCCTTCGGGGGAAATTCCAAAGTTTAGCCTTCAGGATCCACCGAACAAGAAACCCAGAGTATAGTCATTGCCATTTTTATTTGTAAATTTTTTGGTACTTTAGGATTGCAGATATCTATCTGATATTAAATGGTAAATGAACCAAGTGTTTTTAAGGAAACAAAACTATTTTTTTAATCAAATTTATACTAGCTATATGGGAATTAGCATATCTGGTATTATGAATCTAGAATATTTTTTACATATTTTTGTAATTTTGTTACCTCAGTGATTGGATGAGTGGTAAATAATCATGTTGGTTTTAATGGTGTCGATCTTTGTAAAATACAGATTAAACCTAAAACACTTTTTACTTTATAAAATGTCCATAGGCAGCACTTTAATATCACATGTACACTCTTCCGTTTTTCTGATCATTGGTTTATTTACTTGTTATTAAATATATATATTTTAAACCGTGAAATTGCTGTCCTAAACACTGGGCTAAACCTGTTAACCTTTCAGAAAGTGTCCTGGAGACTTTGAGGTTTCTAGCCTAATTGGGTAAGGTGTTTCCCAAGCCATTTCATGTCTCTCTGAACAGACAGGGAAAATTCAGTGGATAGAATGGGGCCTTGTGCTTTTTTCTTTTCTTTTCTTCCTTCCTTTCTTCCTTTCTCCTTTCCTCTCCTTTCTTTTTCTTTCTTTCTTTCTTTCTTTCTTTCTTCCCTTTTCTTTCTTTTTTGGATGTGCTTAGAACATTTTTCCTATGCTTCCATGTTACAAGTGACCCTATAAGTTTGGTTTGGGTAATGTTCCTTTGCTCCTTTTGTTTGAACGAGCTGCGTTGTTGGTTTTTTAGCCCAAGAATGTCATCACTGCTCATTTCCAATCAATCCAAATAAGACTAAAAGGCAATTTTTTTTTTAACATGAAGAAAATATCAGTATTGTTCTAGTTTATTCTTCTTCATGTCTCTATTTTTCTCACTGATCATTATTTTTTTAGTTCAAGAGCCAAAAATATTTGTTACCTTCATTTTGCATTTTTAGTTCTATAACTCATTGAAGTTCCCCTTTTTCTTTAAATAAGAAAATCAATATAATCTCATGTATGAACTTAAAAAAGTAGATTTTACAAATTACATATAGCATTATTCTAAAGTAAGAATTTTTGTATGTTTCCATGTGCTTTTTTATTACGTGTCTTATTGACTTTGATTTTGTCTTATGCTTTATCATTATTGAAATATGCCAGATGTCCATCTGATGCTCTGCTCTGCTGAGAGTATACAAATCAAGTTAAACAGATACAAGCCTCATCCTTTAGGAATTTTGAGGTTCAGTTAAAATACAGAAACAAATACAAAGATGAGAGACATCTGTACAGATAGCAAACACATAAATAAAATATTCTGTATCAACAATTGCGTGAGTGTATTTTCTGTCATAGTACAAGTAACAAATGAGTCACGACAGTCTGACATTAGAAAAATATTACTCCTGGGGAGCCTGGGTGGCTCAGTCAGTTGGCTGTCTGACTTCCGCTCAGGTTATGATCTCGTGGTTCGTGAATTTGAGCCCCACGTCAGGCTCTGTGCTGACAGCTTGAAGCCTGGAGCCTGTTTCGGATTCTGTGTCTCTCTCTCTGCCCCTCCCCTGCTCATGCTCTGCCTGTGTCTCTCTCTCTCCAAAATAAATAAATATTTAAAAAGTTAAAAAAAAAAAAAAAAGAAAAATATTGCTCCTTACTTTTTTGAGAAAAGGACATTACATCATTCTTTCAAATGATGTAAGAACGGAAGGGAATTTAGCAAATAGATCTGGTGCCTGCAAATCAAAGCTCATGGGCCAAATCTGGCCAGCCACCTGTAAATAAGCTAAGAATAGTTTTTATAATTTTATATGATTATATATATATTTTTTTATTTAAGATTTTATTTTTAAGTAATCTCTACACCTAATGCGGGGCTCAAACTCACAACCCTGAGCTCAAGACTTGCTTGCTCTTCTGACTGAGCCAGTGAGGTGCCCCTCCATGATTATATTTAAAAAGATTTTTTTAATGTTTTGAGAGAGAGAGAGAGAGAGAGAGAGAGAACACAAGCAGGGAAGGGGCAGAAAGAGAGAGAGGCAGAAGATCTGAAGTGGGGTCCGTGCTGACAGCAGACAGCCTGATGTGAGGCTCAAACTCACAAACTAAGAGATCGTGACCTGAGCCAAAGTCAGACACTTAACCAACTGAATCACCCGGGTGCCCCAATATGATTATATTTGAAATGGTTATGTAAGTCCCCAATTTTGCCCCTTGGCCTGAATAGCCTAAAATGTTTGCTATCCAGCTCTTTAAGAAAATGTTTGCAGATAAGAGTGAAAAAACCAAAACTCCAGAAAGAGACAAACACCAGAGTGATTGAACATAAAATGATTCCTTACTCTTAAGATCCTGAAGTGAAAATGAGCTTATTCATCAGACTTCAGCTCAGGTTATGATCCCACAGTTGATGGGTTTGAGCCCCACGTCGGGCTCTGTGCTGACAGCTCAGAACCTGGAGCCTACTTCAGAATCTGTGTCTCCCTCTGTCTCTGCCCTGCCCCTGCTCGCACTTTCTCTCTTAAAAAGAAATAACACTTAAAAAAAGAGTCTGTCTCTTAACCAACTGAGCCACCCAGGCACCCCACATTTGTCTTTTTATGACTGGACTATGTCACTTAGGATAATATCCTCGGATGTTTAACCGACTAAGCCACCCAGGTGCCCCTCCAAAACCATTATTAAAAAGACAAAAAGCAGAGCTCTCCGTCAGCATGGTACACTGAGCACACACATCCTCTCCCTTCTTAGGACCCTATTATAGCAAGAGGGGGAAAAGGCATAATCCAATACAACAAAGGGAATAGGAAGGGGCCATCCGTGGTCAAGAGATTTAAAGAAATTTCTGGAAAGCACTGAGTAGATGGATGTGTACTGACAGAGAAGGGCTGCTTCCTGGAGTACTGGCAGAGGAGTGGGTCTATGCAGAACAGCAGAAGCTCTGCCCAAAAGGACACGGGAAAAAGAGGAACACACACCTGGGGCTTAACTGAAGGTCTTTAACTTCAGTCAACCTTCTCGTCCAGTCTTCCCTCTATAAGCAGAATGACAGGCAGCCTGGCATTTACCCCCATGTGACGACATCTCTCAGTCCCAGGGTCAAAAACAAGCCCCCTAAAACAACCAGGAGGGGTTAGGGACAGGGTTCTTCTGTAAAGAAAATGATTAAAGTGTTGGGGAGAACTAGAGCAATGAGTATCGTCCTGCACCAGAACTAAGCCTTCCTTCTATGTTTTAAGTCCAACACCACCTTTGCCGTAAGGTAAAGCCATCAAGTCAAAAGACTATCTCAGGGCATCTGGGTGGCTCAGTCGTTGAGCATCTGACTTCGGCCCAGGTTTGTGAGCTCCAGCCCTGCTTCGAGCTCCGTGGGATCTTCTTTCTCTCTCTTTCTCCCTCTCTCTCTCTGCCCCTTGTGGGATTCTCTCTCTCTGCCTCTTGCTGACTTGCACCCTCTCTCAAAAAATAAAATAATAAAATAAAATAAAATAAGCCTAAAAAAAAAAAAAAGACTGGACTTCCAGGTACCTGGGTTGAATTAAACATATGTACTATTTTCATTCTCTCCTGAAATGAGAGAATGAGCCCTTACTTGAGCTTACTTACTAAAATGGCAGTAAAGGAATGAGAAAGATATAGACAAAGACAAAGAAAGTGGGAAAGGAGGCATGGATGGATAAGAGACGTGAACCAACTCTTAGAAGGTAGAAAGCAAGGGGACGCTAAGTAACTTAAAAAGAGCAAGCAGAAACTTCAATGCCCATATAAAAGACTGTTTCTTGGTGTAATTGTCTCCTTAGATCTCAAGAATTGGAAGCACCGGATATCACAAAAATTGGGGTTGCAGTGTGGGGCTGAAAACAGAGGACTTCTATGGAAGATGGTACATATAAGGAAGTTAGGTGCACCCAGTCTCTGTCTTACCTCATGAGAAGAAACTACCTTCCCCACCCCTCACTCTCAGGATAGTAGAGGTTTATTTTTAGGAAGAATAGAATCAGAAAATTTCAGACTTAGGGAGGGTGTCAGTGAGATGCCAGACTGGAAACAAGGGAACTAAATAAAAACCTGCACTCCCCTGTCCTTGCTTTTTCTCACCTGGTTCTGAGAAGGTCAGCAGTCAGGTTTATAACCCTCAAGGAGGAGATTTGAGGATTATTACTATCTTTTTAAAGCTTAGATGGCTTTAGAGAAATAATCCTAACATTTGGGAGTCTGTCACTAAGAAATCCAGCTCACCCCCCAAACACTACAGTGAAGCTCCATCAGTTAGATGAGTCCCCCACTCCTTCCCATCAGCTTTACTTTTTTTTTAAGTTTATTTATTTTGAGAGAGAGCGAGAGAGAGAGAGAGTGAAGGAGGGGCAGAGAGTGAATCCCAAGCAGGCCCCACACCATCAGTGCAGATCTTGATGTGGGTCTCGAACTCAGGATCCATGAGATCATGACCTGAGCCAAGACCAGGAGTCTGGGCACTTAACCGACTGAACCACCCAGGTGGCCCCACCATCAGCTTTAGACTGGCTCATCACTCAGTATGCATGTACAGCCAACGATCAGCAGACATTTGAGGACAGCCTTCAAGACAAAGGGCAAAGGAATGCCTGGGTGGCTCAGTCAGTTAGGCATCCAGCTCTTGATTTCGGCTCAGGTCATGATCTCATGGTGCGTGGATTTGAGCCTTACTTTGGGCTCTGTGCTGACAGTGTGTAGGCTGCTTGGGATTCTCTTTCCTCTCTCTCTCTCTGCCCCTCCCTCTCTCTTTCTCTCATAAATAATAAACATTAAAAAAAAAAAGTAGAGACTAAAACAAAGGAAATAGAGACAGTGCTCAATGTGGTGAACCACAATGTCAAAAGACTATCCACAGAGAGGAAAATAGAAGAAATCGCAGCTAGGAAAGAAGAACAGGATGCTATTTTGAAAAAGGAAAAAGAAAGGAATCATCAGAGAACTCTTGGAAGTTACAATGCAGTGGCCAAAATCTTAGCAAGGGAATCATTGTCAAAGGAAATTTTCATGGAGGCCCAATGTAAAATAGATTAAAATGGTATTTTTATTAACACAAATGTATGTTAAAGTGTGTGTGGCTGGATCCTCAGGGACATGAAGGGCATGTGCTCACACCGCTCTCACGGCTGCTCCTGCTATTTTGCTCAACTTATATTCTGAACCCTTCTTTGTGATGTTATTCCCATTTTTCTGGGAGGCCACTGGTGCTCACGTTTCTGAATGTAATAATATTGATAAAACCTCTGAGGTTAGATGCTTTCAAGTAAGAGAAACTCCTATTCAAACTGGTTTAATGCATTTATTACCTCACCAAACAGGAAGTGGGTTTGGGGGTTGGCTAATTCAGTGGCTGGAAAAGGGGCTAGGACACTTGTACTAGTTGGTATCTCAAAAACCATGCGCATTTATCACTTTCGTTTTCTGAAAAATGCCATTTGTGCTACACAAAGAAAAAGATCAGATATGCTGAAATGGGCATGTACTAAATTTTAACATTTGGAGACCACTGATGCATTTTGTGCTGCTCAATCAAAAATTTTTATACAGATCTTCTGTCATGTCTGTGCATATAAATGCGCTTATTAATGCATCATTGTTTAGGAAGGTCAAAGCTCTGCCCTGGCCTTTTAAGATTCAAGCCTGTCCATTCTTGTGCAGTTGTGCAAGGCAGTATATCTCTACACACGTTAACCACACTCAAATGTCCAGCAAGATCCAGGTATTAGGTCACATGTTCTAGTCATGGTAGAATGGTCGGTTATGCAATAAGGAGTGAAGAAACAACAACCCCAGAAGCTACTATTTGTGATTCCACTTTGAAACAAACATTTCCTGCTACTCTTTCAAGTTTTGGGTTTAAGTTTAACTGGAGAGTATCCTGAGATTGCCAAGGGTAGGTGTTTTAACTTAAAAAAACTTTTTTTTCTTTTTTATTCTGAGAGAGAGAGAGAGAGAGAGAATGAGAACAAGAGCAGAGAAAGGGGAGTGAGGGAGACAGAATTCCAAGCAGGCTCCACACTGTCAGTGCAGAGCTCAATGTGGGACTCAAACCCATGAACCTTGAGATCATGATCTGAGCTGAAACCAAGAGTTGGATGCTTAACTGACTGAACCACCCAGGTGCCCCTTACAATTTTTTATAATTCACTATTTTGCTGTTTGTCGGGTTTTTCTTGACTACTGTGCTGCTGAGGCTGCCAAAAACCTGCAAATGTCATCCATAAGCCCCAATCCCACATTTGTATCAAAATAGCTTCATTATATCATTTGCTGTTTTTATACATAGTTCCAAATCTGGAACTGTAGCATACATATGTACTAATAAAATACTATTTTACTTATTTTATATTGAATCCTATGATAATTTCATTTGACAAAATTATTCTTCTGCTAGAATGTTTTACTATCATTCACCTATATTGTGCAAAATTAGGAAACATCCGGATTACATCATAGAATCAGGGTCTTAAAAGTAATCCAGGTTTCCTGTGAAATAACAGATTTTAAGGATGCTGGTTGCCTGAGATGCTTTAAGTTGGGCTAATTTTACACAGCAAAATTTATTAGGATCTATAAAGAAACTAAGCCAAAGTATATATGGCTTCCATGAGTTAAATTAAAATGTAATTTTCAAAGTTATGCATTCCTTTTATAAACAATTCACCTATTTAAAAACTCAGAATTAGTCTTCTACACTACATATTTCACAATATAGCCATCTAAGAACTCCTTTGCAAGAATGTAGTAGGGGCACCTGGTTGGCTCAGTCAGTTAAGCATCCGACCTCAGCTCAGGTCATGATCTCACCATTTGTGAGTTCGAGCCCTGCATCAGGCTCTGTGCTGACAGCTCAGAGCCTGGAGATTGCTTGGGATTCTGTGTCTCTCTCTCTCTCTGCCCCTCCCCTGCTTGTTCTTTCTCTCTCTTGAAAATAAATAAATAAATAAATACTTAAAAAAAAAAAGAATGTAGTAGAAAAACAAGATTTAAGGTCAAAAGATGAAGTTGAGGGTGCCTGGCTGGCTCAGTCAGTGGAGCATGTGACTCTTGATCGCTGGGTCATGAGTTCGAGCCCCACATTGGGTGTAGAGATTACTTAAATAAATAAACTTTAAAACCAAAAAAAGATGAGGTTGAGTTTTGGTACCCAGGAAAGAAAATCCTTCATGTCATTACCGTCATATACAACCAGAGTGGTGTGAAAAATAAAAGGAACAAGTGGGATAGTGCATGTAGATGTAGCAAACTACTGCAAAATGAGGGTTAATATTCTTTTTCTTAGGCTCTATTTCCCTGTCTTCGATAACATCATGATCTTGGTTTCAAAGAAGTCCTAAACAGGGGCACCTGGGTGGCTCAGTCGGTGAAGCGTCCGACTTCAGCTCAGGTCATGATCTCGCGGTCCGTGGGTTCGAGCCCCGCGTCAGGCTCTGTGCTGACGGCTCAGAGAGCCTGGAGCCTGTTTCAGATTCTGTGTCTCCCTCTTTCTCTGACCCTCCCCTGTTCATGCTCTCTCTCTGTCTCAAAAATAAATGTATGTTAAAAAAAATTAAAAAAAAAAACAAAAACAAATAAGTCCTAAACAAGCAATTAAATGTAAAACTATTTTGCAGGTCTGAAGCAGTCATACCAATGTAAAGAATCAACATTCAAACTCTTAAGCCTTTCTAAATTATTGCAGTGATGCTGCAGAATTCTGTAAAGGACACATGCCAACTGTAAACAGATCGTAGTCTCAACCTGTACTCACCATTTCATCACACTATGTCATTTTTCAGAAATGAAATGCAGTCACGATGTATAGGGAACAGGCTTAAAAGCTTCTCTGAAAGTTTTTTTTAACGTTTTATTTATTTTTTAGAAAGTGAGTGAGAGAGTGACCAAGCACGAATGGTGGAGGGGCAGAGAGAGAGAAAGAGAGAGGGACAGGATCTGAAGCAGGCTCTGGGCTGACAGCACAGAGCCTGACGTGGGGCTCAAACTCATGAACTGCAAGATCATCATCACCTGAGCTGAAGTTGGATGCTCAACCGACTGAACTACCCAGGCACCCCTTTTCCAGAAGTTTTTAATGTATTTTTTAATTATACTGGTAATAGTAACCCTTAAAAGATGTTTCATGATTACATCACAGCAAGCGATTGTTTAATAGGACAAGACATGCAAAAAGACAAGTGAATTAATTAAATATGCACAGCTATTGACATGTTTCTTAAGACAAAGAGACTGAGGTATGTCCACTGAAGTCCAGGCATTCTGGTACCACTTCTATTACCAAATGGAATCAGGTATTAAAAATTCCTGTGGTCTTGAAGGTCTTGTTATGTTTTAGAGGGCTTTTTTCTTTTAGCCACTAGATTTTTCAGGAAAAATTCACCTATTTGGGAAAAATGAAAATACATTAATATTAAATTTCAAAATTACACTTTAGTGTTTTCCTTTTATTCTTTAATTAATTAATTAATTAATTAATGTAAGCTCTATACCCAACGTGGGGGCTTGAACTCACGACCCCAAGATCAAGAGTCACATGTTCTATCAACTGAGCCAGGCAGGTGTCCCATCACCTTTACCATTTTTTTTTTCTGTAGAGTTTTTAGGTAAACTCTACCCCCAATGCTTACAAAAATTTTTTTAGCACTACAGTCTCTATTATTCTAGTACCCTACTATTATAAAGGGTGACCCTACTGTACCTATGGGTCTACTTTAGAAGATCTATTCCACTTTATGTGCACGATCTATTCCTCATCACTGACAAAGTATTGCTGTTGGCACAATTCATTTCAGAGAGCAATTCTGCTACATTATTAGCCTGGATCTGATGTTTCTAAAATGGATCTCCATGCAGTTGAGCAGACTCACCTGATGGAATCCCTTTAGCTTATTTCCCTCCAGGGAAGCAAGAGCTCTTCATTTATAATAGGCTTTCTCTCCACCCCCTCACTTGTGCCTGTGCATTAAGTTAGCTGCTTAGAGGGGGCACATTCCCTTTTCAGGTCATTAGGGTTCCATTTAGTCTATGACTGTAACAGCGCAGCTCAGTGCTTATTGTCAGAGCCCAGCACTGCAGGCCTGATTTTATGAGGAGTCTGATGAACTTCGCTTTGTCATCTTAATATACAACTGCAGTGACCATATCTGTACACAATTACCAGGAATCCCAAGGTTCATAACCCAGCCATGTAATGGAGAGTTATCCACGCTCCTCCATACCTTACCTAAATGTGGCAGGAGGAGAACCAACATTATCAGACCCAAGCCCATCATCTGAGTCTGATGCTCTACACAGCAGAATTCAAACTTTTACTGATCACTTTAAAAGCATTAAAAAGTTCACAATTCACTAATGCCAGAAATTTTCCTTACAAAATAAAATAAAAACTTCTCTCAAATAATTTTACTTTAACTACTCTAGAAGCTGATGTTAGTTCTATCCTTTACATATTTCAGCCTGTCAGCAGAATTCTTCTTAAAGAATTAGTTTATTTGCTCCCAAAGTCCCCACATCTTGTCAGTCAGTGTTGAATCAAATTCTTGGGTTTTATATGTAGGATAAGCTGTTGTTCATTAAATGTCTTGAATCTCTTTATAGGAACACACTGAATATCACTAATGCTTGAACACTAGTTTTTACCAATAGAATTTATGCCTAACTTAAATTTATCTATGATTTAAACCCAATATGTAACACAACCATCTAAAAGATCATTTACAGTAATAATGTAGTTTAGACCTATCCAAAAAATAACTGTTTATTCTTCAAGAAAGTGTAATTGTTAAGTCCAACTGACGGGAAAACTTTATAAACATTTTTTGGATTAAATTTGGGCTTCAGATACGTTCTCATAGACTTTTCATCTCTTAGAAACGGCATTTATTTTCGTAAGTCAGCTCAAGCTGCTGATCAAAGTAAGAGCTGCATTACAAAGATGAAGAACTGTACTGTAGCTAGTAAACACACTGAAGATTTCTACATGGAAAATAATCTCACAAATTTTTTTTCTGCTGCCTCTGGGAGGAAAAACACAAAGATATAATGCGATGAGCAGCAATGCAGTCAAACAGACACTTTTTAGGATTTAAATTGATCTGAAATTAGGAGTTTGAGATGCAGCTGGCATCACTGTCAAATGAATATACATTTTTCAGAAAACCATGTTATGTACTTGACTGGTATCTGTCATTTCTGAATAATCTACTATTGAAATCCACACAAAGAGTAAGCCGATTACTTCTGCTTTCATTCACAGTAGCCAAGTCATAAAGGGGCAGGGAATTCTTAAGGAAAAAACCAAGCTTAAGAGAAAATTTTCCTTAATAGGACCCCTATGGAGCAAAGTTCCCAAGGATGTTCCAGAAAAAAATGATTTTTCCTACAAAAGATAACCACAGCTATTATAATTTTAACATGAAAGTTATGGTCTAAATAAAAACATCCCCTGTGGTGTAACTTACCTGCTTTATATGAAGAACGCACCAGAGGGCCACTTGCAGTATAATGAAATCCAAGTTCATTTCCTACTTTTTCCCAGTATTTGAACTTTTCAGGAGTAATGTATTCTTCAACCTACATTGAAAGCATTAATTCTAATAGATTAGAATTTCCCTAAATCATTTTGATTCTATAGAAAATCTATGCCCACGCATTCAGGATGGCTTTCACTTCATAATGTATCCAGTTGCCCAGAGGCTTTCCTCCTCACCTTCCTCACAGACTACCTGTCTACTGGTTCCTTGGCCATTCTATCAGGACTTCATTAGAGAGGAGGGGTAACATCAACTCTGTATTACATTAACTATTCCGAAAGCTAAAAAAAATGAGATTATCTATAGAGATTCTGTATCTGTATTACTCCTTCCCTGACAGGTATAAGCAAGAATTAATCACCCCTAGAAGATTCTTGAGGACAAGACTGCCTTACTTGTCTTGTATCTTCTGCTTAGCACTGCGTCTGGCACACAGTCACTACCTGATAAAACTTTCTCGAATGAATGAATGTCCAATGCAGAAAGAGGAAGACTGACTTTTCTTTCTTATTTCTCCTCTGGCTCTCATGTAACTCTAAAAACAAATCCCAAGTGTGGATGAATGCAATTTCCCAACAACTAAATTCTTTTTCTGTACATTCATTTAAGTTGTACAATTTGAGGGCAGCAAAAAAGTGCCAGTGTATCTGCTGGCTTTATGCAGACAATAACATGGAAACTGGGACTTGGAAATATACATGGAACATTACACTAAAAAGCTAGCAGCTTCTTAACTGTACCTATGGACAGCAAAGATTTAATTCAAATTACCAGCGAACATCTGGCAATTCAAGATAATGATACCTTCAGGTGGCGCTTTGTTGGCTGCATATATTGTCCTAAAGTCAAACAGTCCACATCTGCTTCACGAAGTGCTACAGAAAAAGGGCACACGTTACATTAGCAGATTTTTAAAAAAGACTTATTTTTCTAAAAAATTTTTATTATTTATTTAGTTTATTTTTCTAGTAACCTTTACACCCAATGCGAGCTCAAACTCACAACCCTGAACCAGCCAGGCCCTTTTAAAAATTAAAATATATATATATCTTATTTTTAAATAATTTCTATGCTCAAAATGGGAGTCGAACTTACAAACCCAACATCGAGTCACATGCTCTACCGAGCCAGCCAGGTGCCCCAAGATTTTTTTGGGCCCCATGTAGGGCTCAAACTCATAACCATGCTCCATCAACTGAGCCAGCCAGGTGCCCCATTAGCAGATGTTTTTATGGTGCTAAAACTGTAGATGTAAGCATAATTTCCCTGAGCATAATTTGACTTTGGAACAGTGTGAACTTTATGCTGGCCTATAATCCTGATGTTGGGGAGTAAGACTAGATCTATCCATTCAAAAGTGCCACGGAATATGAAAGGACTGAAAACACAGAAATGATTAAGACAATCATGAGGGGCTAACAGAAAGGACAAATAACTCGAATACCACTGAATAAATGCTAAAATATGGGTGAAGGGTGTTTTGAGCAGGAGTCTGTTAGACAGAAGAGATGAAGGGAACAGTATATGAAAGTCCTGAAGTCACATATTACAGACCAGATGCACTGTATTAAGTTTTACCAAATGTGCAAGATGTGCTCTAGGGGATGTGATTTAACCACTTACATATTGAAATCTTTCTAGTAAAACTATAGTTTCACTCTAGTAAAGAGAAGTTTTTAAAACATTTTTTTCTAAAAAAATTTTTTTTAATGTTTATTTTTGAGAAAGAGAGGGAGGGAGGGGAAGAGAGAGAGGGAGGCACAGAATCTGGAGCAGGCTCCAGGCTTTGAGCTTGCTGTCAGCAGAGCCCGAGGCAGGGCTTGAACCCACAAACCGTGAGCTCATGACCTGAGCCGAAGTGATGCTTAACCAATTGAACCACCCAGTGCCCCAAAGAGAAGCTTTTAATTACTATTTGGATTTGTTACCTTTAGAATCGATACATAACTGCAAGTAGGCAAAGGATCCTCATGTAAATAAGAGGGGTTTTTTTTCTTACAATTTATAAAGCCCAAGAATCACAAAGCAAATGGGCTAATAAAACTAAGAATCAGCAGAGTCCAAAGCACATGATGTTATGTGACAACGTTACCAACAAGCTCTTCCTCAAAGACCTGGCTTCATTTTATTCATCTTTGAATTGTCACTGCCTGTCAGAGCTCCTAGTAGCTGTCTGGCTCTTAAAAACTATTCAATGATTAAACAAGAAAGTGGATAAAATCATATTTTCACTTGATGAAAGAGTAGGGAATAAAATGGGACATAAATTTCATATCCTGAGCTTTCTGCATATCACTCCATAAGGTTCTAAGAAACATACTTCCTTTCCTTTTCATGCTGCTGTTTATAATCATATCCTGACTTTGTTCTTACTGGCACTTTCACTGAGACTATGGAGGAGGCATAAGAGGGCCTTCAAAATAGGGTTCCTGCTATTACTCAAATTAAATGAAAAAGAGTTTTCATTTTCCAACTTCTTTACCTTTCATTGTTGCGTATACTTGCTCATCATTTTCGCCTAAACCCAACATTATGGAGGTTTTAGAAATCACATCAGGCCGAACCTCCTTGGCATGTTGCAGTACGCGCAGAGACTGGTTGAAATTGGCCCGGGGATCACGAACTTTCCTTGAAAACAGCAGGGCTGTTGTTAGCAAGAATAACCACAAGCTCAACTAAGTACATAGTTATGCAAGCTATCTAAAAGACCAGAAAAGTACATTCTGAACATTACGTTAAATCATATGGTTCCATACTACCATTTGTGCACAAATATCTAGCTGTTCCTTTGTAATGAGTATCAGGTTTCATTAGGCCCCCTAGCTCTATCTACTTTTAAGGCCTTTCAAACCTGTGGCAGAGAAAACTAGAATGGAAGTAATTCAGTTTAGGAATTACTCATTGAGAAACCAGAATTTGAAGCTGAAAATGAGTGACTGTAAGGGAGGGTAAGTCGAGAGAGAGGGGAAATGAGTGGAAGTAAGAAAATCTCTGAGCTGAACAAAGGAAAAGATATTTAACCTGAACCCACATTTCAGGTCTGAAAACTTTTAAGTTCCTTTCTTTTCTAAAGCCCAAGCTGCCCTCTGCTGGTGAGTACACGACATTGACATCTCTTAGGTAAAAAAGGCATGATTCTGGAATTTTCACTGGCAAGGATAATGTTTCTTAAGTGAAACCAGGGAAACTGGCACCCACTTGTGGTGGTATCATGAGAAATGACAGGGTTGGAACAGGCTGTGTGCTAGACTTCAACAGCAGCCAAACCATGCTTTAAATGGCGACAAGGCCAAAAGGACAGAGAGTTGCTGATGTTAATCCAGCATTCACTTGAATTCTAATGCACTTTTTTTGTGTGTAACTGACTTGCTGTAGTCATTATTTTTCATCAGGGACCAATACACAGGGAAGAAAGGAAACCAATTTGTGGATTTAAAAATAACCACAAAACTGACAATACCAAACATAATTACTTTTGAAAGCATTTCTCCAGTGAATTTAAGTTATGCTCCCTAATATTTATTTATGCTGTAGTGGAAATGCTGGCTGTCCACCATACTTTTTTCAAGTTCTTTGATACATATGATGTGTAGAAGCTAATAAGATCACTGCCAAATACTTTACTAAAATTAAATAAACATATTAATCTTGCCTGAAGGTTAAAATAATTTTCATCATTCTGAAATATGAATATGGTCATTAATGTGGGATAACAATCTGTAAATACTTCTATCTGCTAACGTTAGTAGAAAGAATAGTACCCACTTTTTAAAAGAGATTTAAACTACTTCTGAATGATAATACATCTGAGTATTTCTTTTGTATCGTTTATTGCATATATTAGTGCCAAAAGTATTTTAAAGTCTTTTTTTTTTTTAGAATTACAAAGTAATTTGCTTTTATATAATTTTTTTCTTTTTGAAAACTATTTTTTGAAAAAAAATCGGCACTGGCAATATGATACTATTAAAAAAATTTCTTTTTAACATTTATTCATTTTTGAGAGACAGAGGGAGACAGAGCATGAGCAGGGAAGGGGCAGAGAGAGGGAGACACAGAATCCGAAGCAGGCTCCAGGCTCTGAGCTGTCAGCACAGAGCCTGACGCGGGCTCGACCCCATGAACTGCGAGATCATGACCTGAGCTGAAGTCGGAAGCTTAACCAACTGAGCCACCCAGGCACCCCAATATGATACTATTTTAAATCAAAAAGATGCCCATTATGTGTGTGTGCACCAAAACATACATACATGCATATAAATATATGCCCATACGTATAGGTTATAGTAATCAATATTACTGGGTAGAAATAATATGGGTGATGTTTATGCTGTTTTTGTTGGCTATATTTTCTGATTTTCCTGTGATAGATATATGTTGCTTTTGTTAAGAAAAGAAAGACAGCTCACTTCGTAAAAGTCCCATACAAAGTTCTCTCCTGAAAAAAGAGAAAATATAGCAGATTCTGGCCCCTAAGTTTGCCAACATTACTCTGTACATGTAATCACCTCTGCAATTCTGGAACTGTCTCTACATTATGAGCATACACATCTAATCCCGACAAAGCAACTTTTTCTATTGCTTTAAGATCTCCTCGGAAATCAGGGGTGAGACATTCCACAAGAATTTTTGGATTCCTATAGGGAAAAAAAAAAAAAGTATCAAACTGAGGGAAAAAACTGACATCTATTGCTTAAAACAGAAATTACCAGTACTCATTCAGGATCAGTTTTGTTCAACAGTGTTATCTTTAGAATCTTGCCAAGGAAAGCATGAACATACAAATGTTCATAAATAAACTGTTATAGGAAAAAACACCCTGAACATCAAATATTATGTACATAGTGGTTAAAACACAACTGCAGGAAAATGTTCAGAATAAATTTTGAGATTAACAGACATACTTTATTGAACAGGTATTAAGAAAATAAAGTTGCTTAAAGGAATTAAAATGTAAATATTAAAACATTAAATATATAATATCTTTTTATTTTTTGGAAAGTAAATTGGGACATTTCTTACATGAATGCAAATATCATTTGATTGCTTTCATTTTGATTTCTTTAAAAATTCATCAGATAGTGCCATCTTCTCTTCCTCTAGGCAAATATTTCACAAGTGCTGTGAGTTTTAAAAACTATTTTCTGAATTGCTGAGTCATGCATGAGCTTTGCTTAAATGAAATACAAGTTAAACATTAATCTTCTATTTATATTCTGACTCTATCTATGCGTTCAAGCATTAAAATATGAACTAGGTCATAGTGCTGTTCCCTTTGACAGCAGTAGAAATGACTAGGACAGCTGATAAATTTTTTCACAAACCCAGTGGCAGTTTCTGGAGCTATTTCCTGAGAGAACAGATGTGGAAAGGCCCTCTCATGCATATAAGTGATGTTGAAAGAACACAGCCTATAACTTACTGTTTTTATTTTTAATTGTAAAGTTGAGACCCATTAGTAGTTTGTGAAATCAATTTAGTGGGTTGCAAACAGAATTTTTTAAAGTTAACTATTAAAAAAACCCAGAAAACACAGGGGAAATCACTGAAGAAACATTTACTAAATGCTAGGTACTCAACTCGCACTAAGCTGTAGGAAGTAAGCATAACTCCTTTTTCTTTTTAAGGTTTTTTTTTTTTTTTATGTTTATTTATTTATTTATTTTGGGAGAGAGACAGGAAGTATGAGCGGGGAGGGGCAGAGAGAGAGGGAGAGAGAATTCCGAGCAGGCTCGGTGCTGTCAGCATGGATGTGGGGCTTGATCCTACAAACCACAAGATCATGACCTGAGCCAAAATCAAGCATCAGACCAAATGAAACAAACACCCAGGTGCCCCAACATAACTCCTTTTTTAAATCTTTTTAAATAGATGGGATTAAAATATTAATAAAAATGTAGATTATGGGTAAATTTCCCAGGGGATATAAACATGGATAAAATCTGTATGCTTGCACATTTTAACAATGTTGGAGTTTATCTCATCCATATACTTCTAGATGATGATTTATTCAAAATTAGTGTTGGGAAGACTGCAGTTTTATGCTTTTTAAAAAAATTACTCAGGGCGCCTGGGTGGCTCAGTCAGTTAAGTGTCTGACTTCAGCTCAGGTCATGATCTCGTGGTTCATGGGTTTAAGCCCCGTGTCGGGATCTGTGCTGTCAGCTCAGAGCCTGGAGCCTGTTTCAGATTCTGTGTCTCCCTCTCTCTCTCTGCCCCTCCCCCACTTGTGCTCTGTCTCTGTCTCTCAAAGATAAATAAAAACTTCAAAAAAAATTTTTAAAATAAAAATAAATTAAAAAAAAAAATTATTCAAGGAGCATCTGGGTGGTTTGGTCAGTTAAGTGTCTGACTTCAGCTCAGGTCGTGATCTCATGGTTCGTGAGCCTGAGCCCACATTGGGCTCTCTGCTGTCAGTGCAAAGCCCATTTCTTTTTAAAAAAAAAATTTTTTTTTTCAACGTTTATTTATTTTTGGGACAGAGAGAGACAGAGCATGAACGGGGGAGGGGCAGAGAGAGAGGGAGACACAGAATCGGAAACAGGCTCCAGGCTCCGAGCCATCAGCCCAGAGCCCGACGCGGGGCTCGAACTCACGGACCGCGAGATCGTGACCTGGCTGAAGTCGGACGCTTAACCGACTGCACCACCCAGGCGCCCCTGCAAAGCCCATTTCGGATTCTCTGTCCCCCTCTTTCTCTGCCCCTCCCCCACCGATTCTCATTCTCTCTCTCTCTCTCTCTCTGTCTCTCCGCCCCCCTCCAAATAAATAAATAAATAAACTTAAAAAAAAAAAAAAAAGAAAGTTAAAAAGAATTACTCAAAGTTTGGGGTGGCTGGGTAGCTCAGTCAGTTAAGCGTCGGACTCTTGACTTTGGCTCAGGTCATGACCTCACGATTCATGGGTTCAAGCCCTGCATCAGACTCTGCACTGACAGCCACGAGCCTGCTTGGGATTCTCTCTCTCCTTTGCTCTCTGCCCCTCACCTGTGCATGTACACATGCACGTTCTCTTTGTCTCAAATTAATAAACTTAAAAAAAATTAAGCTTATACAAGCAAATGCAAAAACAAGTACCTTTCCTTTAAGTATGATACAGTCTTTGCAAAATGCTCAGCTCCTCCATCAGGCATATCTAGAAACAAAAGAGTCCACTGCTCAAGATGATGTCACAACTTAGTAAGAGCCAATTTCTGGAAGAGCCAATGATGACACACTAACCATCTCGATCCACAGACGTCAGGACAACATAATCCAGACCCCACTCTGCAATTGCCTTTGCAGTATTGTAGGGCTCATTGGCATCAAGCGGACCTGGATTTCTTGCAGTCTTAACAGAACAGAATCTGCAACCTCTTGTACACGTATCACCCATCAACTAGAACAGAGATGTTACAATTTAAATCAAATAGAAGGATGACCCTGAAGAACATATGTTGAGAGAATAAAGCAAGTTACAAAAAATGAATATAGTTTAATACTACTTATAGGAAATTTGAAACATTCAAAGTAAACAAAGTACAGTTAAGGAATATGTAAACAAAATACAGTTAAGGAATACAAATACATGTAGTAAAACTGGAAAGAAAAGGGAATAAGCTCAGAATTAAAAATAGCATTAAAGTTAAAAAGGTGACAGGAGCAGGAAAGGATGTACAGTAGGGTTCAAACATAATGCTAATGCTCTACTCTTAAACTAGAGGTATCAGGCTGTCTATTGTTATTCTTTGTAACTTACATATAGTCTATAAAGATTCTTTTGTACCTATTTAAACTTTTTGAGAGACAGACAGGGCACAAGAGAGCATGAGTGGGGGAGGGGCAGAGAGAGAGGGAGACAGAGGATCCAAAGCAGGCTCTGAGCTCTCAGCAACAGCAGAGAGCTTGACATGGGGCTCAAACTCACGAACCGGGAGATCATGACCTGAGCTGAAGTCAGGACAGTTAAATGACTGAGCCACCCAGATGCCCCTGTACTTATTTAATATTAATAAAAATTATTTAAAGGGAATAAAACATGCAATTAACATATCAACATGCAGGTCTCTGTGGGAATTAAATGGAAGGCATAGCTCCTTCTGTTAAATAGATGAAAGAGAAAACACATAAAGTTAACAATCTGCTTCCTGTGGGTACTGCTATTGTTCAGGACACTGCTCCTGCTGCTACAGGTCACTACCATGTTCTGACATGCCAAGTACAGC
The DNA here is from genome assembly GCF_022837055.1 of Prionailurus viverrinus. Taxonomy (NCBI): domain Eukaryota; kingdom Metazoa; phylum Chordata; class Mammalia; order Carnivora; family Felidae; genus Prionailurus; species Prionailurus viverrinus. The sequence goes on from NC_062564.1 coordinate 173,350,024, forward strand.
CATTGTGGATGTTTTGGGGCCACTGGAGTTTCAAAGCTGCACAGTAATGGGTTGAGATTTGGAAGAGAAAGATCCTCTTCTCTTTATGTTTAATTTTCTTTTTAAAAAAAAATTTTTTTTTCAACGTTTATTTATTTGTGGGACAGAGAGAGACAGAGCATGAACGGGGGAGGGGGAGAGAAAGAGGGAGACACAGAATCGGAAACAGGCTCCAGGCTCTGAGCCATCAGCCCAGAGCCCGACGCGGGGCTCGAACTCACGGACCGCGAGATCGTGACCTGGCTGAAGTCGGAAGCTTAACCGACTGCGCCACCCAGGCGCCCCTATGTTTAATTTTCTTACAGGGGACTCATAGCTGTGGTCCCAACGTCTCAAACGGATTTATTGAAACACTGACCTCTTTCCGGAAACCAGTCATGAGTCAGCGGAGAAAGGAGCCAGGCAAGGGATGAAACAAGAGATTTCCATAATGGAGTGTTCAAAATCACTCCTTCCTTCAAGAACTGTAACCTGAATAAGCTCCATGGTCAACTTTATTTCATAAGCCTTGGTTCCTCACATAAATAGCCTCCTGCCGGTCCAACTTAGACATTCCCAGTAAGTATGAACTTTCAGTTGCACACAATTTAGATTTAACCCTAGCATCTCAACCTCCAAACCCCTCTGGATAAATATGGTAGGTTACACAGTTAATACCAATTCTTACTCTACCATATTAAGATTATATATTTTACCCTTTGCGACGTAACCTGCAGGGCCTCCAACTGGGCAGGGGGCTTATGTCTCTGCCTCCATTGCTGTCTGCTTGGCTATGTGTGACTTACTTTGGCCAAGAGAATAATAGCAGGCATGACCAAGCAGAAGCCTCAAATGGGCATGGATGGTTGGCTTGCCCTCTGGTGCTCTTCCATGCTTCATGATAAGAATATGTCTTGGAGAACTGCTGGTCTAAAGAGAATAAAGCTCTGTGGAGCGGACCTGAACCCTGAGACCTCAATGTATTGCCTGCAGTCCAATTTAGCCCAGTCAAGAGCAGTTGTACCCCCAGGCAACTGAAGGGACATGGGAGACAAAAATACATGCTTATTATTGTTTAGGGGAGGAAAAGTTAAGCAATCATGAATAACATTTCCAAAAGTTAACAGAAGAGATATTTCAAAGCACCATATGATTAGCTATTACATACATGGAAAAATCAATAATAGATTTATTCAGAGAAGGGTGAGAGCATATCAGCCTAGATTATTCTGTCAGGGTTTTTTTCCTCATATTTTTCATAAATTCACATGTAACACAAAATCTGATCAGAGATTCATCATGCACATTTTTAGGAGAAAGATAAAATATTCCTTTCGGTTTCCAGACAAAAACTTTATAGTCTGAGGTGTTCTTACCATGATTGTGGCTGTGGCTGTGGCATATTCTCCACCTCCCCAACACTCTCCAATGTTGGGACAGCGAGCTTCCTCACACACCTGTGAGTAAAAGGGAATGGAATACAATCAACTGAAAATATTAACCAATTGAACAAATTAGTGATCAAGCATTTTAAACGGTCTATTCTTTTCAACGTATTTATGAAGTAATTCACTATTCAAAAATGCTGTTAAACTCACAAACTGTATGTGTACGTGTATACATACATATATACGTGTATATGTGTGTGTGTGTGTGTATATATATATATATACGTGTATATATATATATATATATATATATATATAAGGATCCCATTTTTAAATTAAAAACGATATAAATGTATACATTTTATATGTGCAAAGAAAAGGTCTGGTTGGATATATGCTAAAAAATGAAAGTGGTATAGTTAACATTTGAAATTGCATATATGACATCTCATATTTAATATTATACTCTGTCTAGTAAGCATGTACTTAATTTGTAATATAAAACAAACAAAAAAACACCTAATTTCCTAGGTTGAAGGAAAAAAAATCTTTTTTGTACTATTAATGAGAAATTAAGAAATACAATTACTTTTTGTCTCTTTTGCAGGGAAAATGATTTTTATAAGCTATGTTTTTTGAAAAATGTTTAATGTTTATTTATTCTTGAGAGAAGGAGGAGCGTGACCAGGGGAGAGGCAGAAAGAGAGACACAGGATCCGAAGCAGGCTCCAGACTGTGATCTGTCAGCACAGAGCCCGACGTAGGGCTCAAACCCACGAAGTGTGAGATCATGACCTGAGCTGAAGTCAGACGCTCAACCAACTGAGCCACCCAGGCGCCCCAAGCAGGGAAAATGATTTTTATATGTATTTCCATTACCGATCATGATGCATCCCTAAACATCTTTATTCACTTTCTTTGCTGTTTTTGTTATGTATGTATGTATGTATGTATGTATTTAATGTTTTTATTTATTTTTGAGAGAGAGAGAACGAGAAAGAGAGAGAGAGAGAAAGAGAGCAGGGAATGGTCAGAGAGGGAGACACAAGAATCTGAAGCAGGCTCCAGGCTCCAAGAAGTCAGCACAAAGCCTGATGCAGGGCTTCAACTCACAAATTGTGAGATCATGACCTGAGCCGAAGTTGGTCGCTTAGCCAACTGAGCCACCCAGGCGTCCCTATTTATTTTTGAGAGAGAGAGACAGAGCGTGAGGGACGGGCAGAGAGAGAGACACACACACAGAATTCAAGGTAACCTCCAGGCTCCAACCTGTCAGCACAGAGCCTGATGCAGGACTCGAACTCATAAACCATGAGATCATGACCTGAGCCAAGTTGGATGCTTAAATGACTGAACCACCCAGGTGCTCCATATTTTTAAGTTACACATATATAGAAACATTATGACTTTTACTTAAGAGGGACATTTAACACTGAAACTTACTGTATGAAGATTCAAATTCCGCAATGTATTTTTCAATTTATTGTAATTTTTCCCCGTGGGAATCTCAGTCTTTAGCCATGGAGGTAGTCTTAACCTGAGGAAAGCCAAACATAACTATCCGTTAACAAATATGTTCCCAGATAATCACACAGCTTTGAAGTTAACTTTGCTTTATTACAATTCTTGGTGAAGAGGTTTCCCACCCCCCCCCCCCCCCACAATCCTGGGTTAATTCTTATAATTTCTGCCAGAAGAGTAAGAATGTAGAATCAAATTTAGACTTGCTCAAACTGCTTCAGAAAACACTCATAACTGTCTAACAGAGCACTATGCTCATGTCTACCTTTTGCAAAGGCAAATCGTCCTAATAAAAAATGAGGAAGTTGTTGAACATTTCATTCCTCACTGAATAACACTGACAAAAATTCAGTATTTGTTCAGAGTAAGGAGAGATCCCACAAGCATACTTTCTGCTCTACATTCCAAATTTATGATCATTATTAAATGGAAAAAAGTCTAAAATTTGGAGTGAAGACTACATATCCTGAGGTTCCCTTAGACTTATATCCACTTGTGAACTAGAAGATGTTGCGTAAGGTATGTCCCAAAACAATCTGCACTCTGTACAAAATTCCCTTACCATTATTTTAAATTAAAGCAAGGTATTCACAGGTCATATGTACGTTGAATAGGAGAAGCAACAAGTTAGGTCAACACCCAGTAACAATGAAAAATTTATCAAGGTCAAACCGACTAGTAGCGAGGTGATAATGTTTGTTGTCTGAAGAAATTTGATGCTGAATACAAAATGGGAGATGGTGGTTTAAGATGGCTAAGTCCTAGAAGGACAGAAGAAAAACTGTCAAAGGACACAAAGAAAAGGATTCCAACAATTTCACTTATTTACCTGTTCCAGGTCTGTTATCACTTCTTTCTTTTTTTTTTTTTTTTTTTTTAATTTTTTTTTTTTTTTTCAACGTTTATTTATTTTTGGGACAGAGAGAGACAGAGCATGAACGGGGAAGGGGCAGAGAGAGAGGGAGACACAGAATCCGAAACAGGCTCCAGGCTCTGAGCCATCAGCCCAGAGCCCGACGCGGGGCTGGAACTCACGGACCGCGAGATCGTGACCTGGCTGAAGTCGGACGCTTAACCGACTGCGCCACCCAGGCGCCCCTGTTATCACTTCTTTCTAATGATTTTTAGTTAAATATACCAAGTGTCATTAAAATTATATCTAAGGATTGGTCATATCTGAAAATAATGCACAATGAAGGAATTTATCTCAGAATTTCAATTACCTTTCTCCTTTCTGGCGTTTTAAGTTTCCTTTATACTCATCCCACTTGCTCTTGTCTGCAAGATCACCAGTTACAAAATCTTGAAGGTCTGGTCCATTCTGTAAGAATTCCTTTTTTTCCTCTGGCAAGGAACTTACTGCTCTGATTGGACTGTATAAATATCTTCCAAATACCTAAAGAAAGAGTTCATTATCACACGTACTTAGTGGGGTTTGAAATAATTTAGTTTTAACCTATTTCAATACCTAAAATAAGGGGTAAAGCCAGACAACTGATACAGAAATTATGTCAGGCGCTATATAGGAGCTTAAAATCTAGGATTAAAGAAGCCTCAAGGAGAACAGATGAAACCTGAAAGACAATGAGAGCTAACCGCTTACTACTAGATGTACAATAGATTTGGAAACTTTTGGAACTGGCTAACATATGTCACTATTTCAAGTAGCCCACCTAAGTGCTAACATTCTCTTTCAAAAGTTTAAACTGCAATAACTGGAGATGCCACAGCTTTGAATTTTCTACTCCTGAGTTGAGTTAAAGACGTTTAAAAGGAAATTTGCAAGAAGTCTCTCTTATTTGGGCTTTGGATAAGCATTGGTGTTAAAATGTAGAGATAATGTTTAGTGGGTTTCAGAGAACTGAAAGGCGAGAAACCGAACCTAACGTTTTAATTCACGGTAGTCACTCAATATACATTTGCTGACCATAAAAAACAACAACAACAAAACACTTACTTCTAGATCTGAACACAAACGTGTGCAAGATAGCCCAAACACTAAAATTCACGAGTACATGCAACCTTCAACAATTTAACATGAGTGCTGTTGGAGTGCTGTGAGATTGCTACTTCACTCCACGACCACTCCCCCGCTAAAGTTAGAGCATAGGCTTGTGTTCTCATCACCCAGACCTGGTGTCTACTAACAAGAGCCCAACACAAAGTAGGAATTTGGGGTGCTTATCGCAGTGCTCCTATGATGCTCCAACCAATACAGGGTACAGATCACTGTGCTAAGCAGAAAGAAAGCCCTCAGCGCCTGCGAGAGAGACCTACAAACAAACCAGTACCAGAGACTCAACCTGACGGTGTGTCGGGAGAATTAAATGGAATACTACAGGAAAAATGTTAGCACAGCACCCGGCTAAAAGTAAACGCTCAGTAAGTGCGGGCCTTATAATTGGGCGCTCTGAAGAGATGGGAGCCCCTCCACCCCAGGGTCGCATCCTGCTCGCCCTGCCGCTCACCCGGGGCCCCAGGGTGCAGGCGGCGCCCCAGCAGCGAAGAGACATCCCTCTCTTTTTTTTTTCTAGCAGAGTCGAAGGATCACTAATTCCCGGGAAAGACAGATCGACAAACCGTCGCTCGGTTTATGACACAAAATCTGAGCTACCACTGACCCGGGGGAACTTGACCTGCTCCGCGATTGGCTGCTTTAGCCTGGTAGCGTCGCGCTCTCATGACGCCATACGCAGAGCCCTTACGGGCTACAAGAACGTGATGACGAAAGACGCTCTCTCTTTGCCGCATCTACTGCGAGGTGAGGATGTACCCGAGTTTTGTGGGTTTGGGGAATCTGAAGCCATCGGCTCTGGGAAAGCCGGGGGCGCGAATCTGGCGCTCGGAGCCTCTATGCTGGTTGTTTCCCCGCGCGACGAGCGCCATATGGATCTGGTGGCGCTGGGATTCGAGCCCTGTACTGGACTCAGAGGCCTACCCCCGCCCCTCAGCCGTGCCGGGATGGCGCCGCCTTAATAGGGCTCCTTGGGTTGCTCTGAGTGGGAATTCGCCCCCAGTGCTTGTAATATCCGTTTGGGAGCTGCTCTTTCCTGGCCAGGCCGCAGCATTGGGCTGCTCTCCTGGTTGGTCCGCCTGTGTCCTCTCCGGGGGTTCAGCTTGCCAGTCTCAGGTAGGAGTGGCGCTCCGCGCTGGGTAGTTTGATCACAGACAGGCCTGAACCGGCCTCATAACCCCAGGTGTTTGTGTTTCAGAATGAAGACCATTCTCAGCAATCAAACTGTCGACATTCCGGAAAATGGTATGAGACCTGATGTTTGTATTTTTTTAACGTTTTTTATTGCCTGCCTTGTGTCTTGTTCGGGGGACTCACAAACCTGTTTTCTTCTTAGTCGACATCACTCTCAAGGGACGTACCGTTATTGTGAAGGGACCCAGAGGAACCCTGCGAAGGGACTTCAATCACATCAATGTAGAACTCAGTCTTCTTGGAAAGAAAAAGAAGAGGGTGAGGCTTTTTTTTTTTTTTTTTGCACATCAATTGCTTGTTTGAAAGGTAGTGATGTAATAGTACCGAATTTGGTTGCTGTAAGTTATGGAATGCAGGTTCAATGTTTCAGCTTAAAATTTGGTGTCCACAAGTGTAGCTAGTTGCAGTGTTACTGCGTTAGTGAAGTTGGGAAAGGAAATTCTGATTATAAAACTCAGTACTAGTACCTACTATCATAGTTATCGTGAACGTCGAGGTTTTAATACTGTTACAAGTTAGGTTTATTTTCCTTGTGATTATTTTGTAGAAATTTCAGGAACCAGGCAGCTCTTGTGAGCCTGGTATTTTAGCTTTCTAGGAATGAAGTATGATGCAAATTGAAAATCAGTATTTTTGCGATACGTAGTGGTAAAAAAGTTAAATTATTGAGGGCTTTCTGTGTGGGTGCTTTAATTAGGGCTAATACTAGAATCTCGTGAATAAATGGATTTTTCTTCAAGCCGACTTACTACTGGAAAGAATCTTCTAAAGTTTCTGTTCTGTTACAGCTCCGTGTTGACAAATGGTGGGGAAATAGAAAAGAACTGGCTACTGTCCGTACTATCTGTAGTCATGTACAGAACATGATCAAGGGTGTTACATTGGTAAGTAGATTGATCAGACCGCTTTGTTTTGGAAGGGGAAGTTTCTCAGCTGTACTTTATGCATGCAGCATAAATGCTGCAGAGCATCTACTATGTAATTTATTGCGGTACTTGGGAAAGGTGATTTTGGAAAAAAAAAAAAATTACTTCTTTTGAGAGAGCAAGTGTGCTGTGAGTACGGAGGGGAAAGAGAATCCAAAGCAGGCTTCATGCAGTCAGCACAGAGGCTCGATCCCACGAAGTGTGAGGTCATGGCATGAGCCAGAATCAAGAGTCAGAGGCTCAATGCCTGAGCCACCCAGGTGCCCCATGTTGGCAGTTTTTAATAGGCTTCTGCAGGTCTTTAGGATTAAGTGATAAATGCGGGTGAAGACCAGATGGTCTTAAAGTAGGTTGATGGTGTTTTTTTTCCCCACACAAATAAAAGTCACACCTTCAGATTGTGGTTGTTTTGTAGGAAATGTATCCTGTAAGGTAGGCTTTGATTTTCTTGGTATGCCTCTTAACCACCAGGATTCCTTGAAGGGATAGAAAAAAGGTGGATGGATCTAATTTCTGAGCTTCCTACAAGTGTATTTGATGTCACTATTCTCTAACTCCCTCTCTCAGCCTTTAAGATAAATTTCATGTCTTTGCTGAAATGCTTTTCTCTGCATTAAAACTCAGCCCTTTTAAATGGCATCCTGTCCTTCAACTCCATCACACCCCTTATTGGGTCATGTTTTACGTATTTCCTCTTGGTACCAGGCTAAGTTCTTTGAGAGCCTGTCTTAATCCTTGTTGTCATCTGGCATACTTTAGTAACTCAGTAAATATTAATCTAGTGCCAAAGATGAAGGACTTTGGGGTTCTCATTTTAAAAAGCTGGCATTGTTGGGGGGTCTGGGTGGCTCAGTTGATTAAGCGTCCAACTTTGGCTCAGGTCATGATGTTGCGGTTCCATGAGTTCGAGCCCCGCGTTGGGCTCTGTGCTGACAGCTCAGATTGCTTCGGATTCTGGGTCTCCCTCTCTCTGCTCCTCCCCCCGCTCGTGCTCTGTTTCTCTCCTTCAAAAATAAATAAAAACATTAAAAAAATAAGTTAATAAAAAATAAAAAACTGGCATTGTTTACTGTGGGTATAGGAAGCAGTAAATACATGCTTTCTTAAAGAGCTTTACAGTCCATTGAAGAGAGAAAACATGTTGATGTATACAGTTTGTAAGGCTTTGGTACAGGTGACTGTTGTTACAAAATCTTGACAATGAGTGTTATGGGAGGATTGTTGCATTTTTAAATTCTAGTGTAATGTAAGCATCCTACAAAATTTAAAAACTGGATTTCTTGTCTTTCAAATTGCTCGGCTTTGCTAATAGTTTGTTCTAACAGGGCTTCCGTTACAAGATGAGGTCTGTGTATGCCCACTTCCCCATCAACGTTGTTATTCAGGAGAATGGCTCTCTCGTTGAAATCCGAAATTTCTTGGGTGAGAAATACATACGCAGGGTTCGGATGAGGCCAGGTATGTGCATACTTTTAGATATGGTTCAGAAATGTTTTACTTGTGAAGACTGGTGTTTGAGGTTGGCTATAAATACAGATTTATTTCAATTGTCCATTTTGATTATGCTTGTGATAACTCTTGGTGTTAGTTAAGGCTTGATACCATACTCCTACTGATTGGGATTCCTAAAGGCTTACGCATTAGAATAGTTTCAGGATGTGTAGCTGTGTTCAGTCTTTACAAACTGAAATATTTAAAAATAAAAAATGTTTGAATAGTGGTTAATAGCATACACTGCCTAGGTTTAAATTTGTCAACCTTGGGCAAATTACCTGCCTCTATGCAGCTCATTTTACTCATCTGTAAAATTGGAACCATCTCATGGTTAAATGGGTTAAAATTGAAATACATGTGGAACAGTTTTGGCTTGATACATGGTAAACATAAAAGCATTTTAAAAAATTCTTTTTTACATTAAAGATTTTAGTTTGAAGTAATTACACCAAACATGGGGCTGGAACCTGCAGCCCCGAGATCAAGAGTAACATGCTTTACTGACTGAGCCAGCCAGGTGCCATCCCAATGTTAGAAAATTTTAAAATTAGTGCTTTCTTGATGCTTCTTGATTTCAATGGGGTGGGAAGAAGGGATTCTAAATACCAGTTTAATGGGTCTACAAAAACATTACATGGTCAACACACTTAATGGGAACTGTTAAGTAAAAAATAAACTTGGCGATATCAAATATATACAGTAGAATTAAGACTTGATAACACAGTTTTGCACAGCTAAATTCCACTAGGTGCATACCGTCTTCTACTCCTTGACCAAATCACTGAAAATCTAACTACTCTGGAACAGGTTCATTCAAGCAGGAACACAAACCAGATTTTGCCTCGGTAAAAGTCAGGTCCTATAAATCAGAATCTCAAGTGTGATTTGATGTTTGGAATTTTAAATGGAATAAGTTGCTACTGTAAATATTTTGAAAGTAAATATTGTAAAGATTTCATATCATGTTGACACTATGTGAACACCTTCTCCTCTTTCAGGTGTTGCTTGTTCTGTATCTCAAGCCCAGAAAGATGAGTTAATTCTTGAAGGAAATGACATTGAACTTGTATCAAACTCAGGTTTGTATGTTTTACTATGCCTAATTATGCCTACAGAATTTGGTTTAAGTCTTGTAGTTGAATACATGATAATTCTGTTCAGTTGGTGAGCTTTTTCATTTGCAGAAGTTGAATAAAAAGCTGTCTCAAAGATACATAGGTTTAAGTATAGTATATGATAAAATACTTTTTTACGATGGGTCTGGCTGGTGGTGTAATTGTCTTTATCTTTCTTACTGTTAATAGCTGCTTTGATTCAGCAAGCAACAACAGTTAAAAACAAGGATATCAGGAAATTTTTGGATGGTATCTATGTTTCTGAAAAAGGAACTGTTCAGCAGGCTGATGAATAAAATATATGGTAGGTTCTTATGTTTACAAGTTTCCTTACTGCTTTAGTTTAGAGGTCTTAATTTACTAGAATCTGAAACTGGAGTTGTAATGACAACACAGGTTCACCAGAACACCGTGAATTTGGCAGAATAAGAATTTTGACATACATTTTTACTATGAACTAGTAAATCATAATTTTAAATGTTTCAGATTATTTAGAGTAGAACTTGTTTGGGCAAAGGTATTGATGGTAATCGACAGATTTTTTTCATTTCTTTTTACAGTTGTCCAGCTACAGAGACAGCAAGAGGCCGGATGATTTTTCAGACTTACTTGTGATACTTTAAGGATGCAATAAAACTATACTGATTTGGGGCTTTTTCTTTTTTTCCTTCTTAATTTTTTTTAATGTTTATTTTTGAGAGAGTGCGTGAGCGGGGGGAGGGGCAGAGAGACAGAGGCACAGAATCTGAAGCAGGCTCCAGGCTCTGAGCTGTCAGCACAGAACTTGACATGGGGCTCGAACTCCAGAGCTGTGAGATCATGACCTGAGCCGAAGTCGGGCACTTAACCAACTGAGCCACCCTGTCCACCCCTATTTGGGCTTTTTCTTAAACCGATAATCCTTTCCTACTATTTGGCAATTAAACCATCCAGAAGTAATTGTAGTGTGCTAAGAACAGTAACAAGGATGAGGGTTTTTTCTAGTAATATTTAATGCGAGAATTGGCTTGAATTTGGTTTTTTGAAGGATTAGTGAGGATATTTCAGGCAAGAAAAACGGTACCAGTAACAGGCAACACCATTTGTTCATCATTGGATGTAGAACTTTCGGTGGGGCGGGGGGGGGGGGGGGAAGGGGTCCTGAAGGTATCTAATTTTGCAGAGGCATAAATTTGAATATTGTGAGGTAAATGTGCTTGAGTCATTTATCTATACCAGTAACTTCATGTGAAAAAGCAGCTGAAGAATGGAACAGTGATACGCCTTAGTGAGGTTACTTTGTGTTCAGGATAAATATGGTGGTTGTGTCCAAGATCCTCACTCTTAACTCTCTGTCCTACCTCACCCATTTACTCCCATATGCTAGTCCTTGATGTTTTTAGAAACTGATAACCCTTCCATAATCTAATTAATGTTATGTGATGCTTTAAATATGTTACCATATTACACTAATTTAGCAGGGTTGCCCCCAGCCTCTTCCTGTTGTCTTCCCTATCTCATTTGATAGAAACTCCAACCTTCTGATTTCTCAGGCAAAATAACAGCATTCAACCTTGATTCCTCTTCCCAACTACACGTTAAATCCATCAGAAAAGTGTAGACTCTGCCTTCAAAGTAAGGTATGTTCAAGGACTTTAAGAGGGGCACCTGGCTGGCTGAGTTGGTAGAACATGCAACTCTTGATCTTGGGGTTGTGATTTTGAGCCTCATGCTGGGTATACAGATTACTTAAAATGTTTAAAGAGACATTAAGAAAAAGCAACCATTTAGAATGTATGGGTCTTACTGAGATCTTTATTTTATTCAATGTTTTGCTTATTTTTGAGAGCGTGAGCAGGGGAGGCGCAGAGGGGAGACAAGAATTCTAAGCAGGCCATGGCTTCTGAGCTGTCCACACAGCCCGACACGGCTTGAATTCAAAAGTGTGACGACATGACCTGAGCCGAAGTCAGACACTCAACCGACTGAGCCATCTCGGCCCTCTACTGAGATCTTGATTTTATTTTATTTTTGAGAGACAGAATGGGAGTGGGGGAGGGACAGAGAGAGGGAGGCACAGAATCCGAAGCAGGCTCCAGGCTCTGAGCTGTCAGCACAGAGCCCGATTCGGAGCTCCAACTCAAGCTGTGAAATCATGACCTGAGCTGAAGTGGACCGCCCACAACTAAGCCACCCAGGAGCCCCGAGATCTTGATTTTAAATGAGCCAACTGGATTTTTTATTTTAAGTTAATCTTTAGTTCGGTGCTAAGTTGTTAAGAAATGTAAGTGAAATGTTAAACTAGTTTGCTTTGAAATACTTAAAGTGGGGTTGGGGAGGGCATTGGATGAGATTCGAAGTGAAACAGAATGCCTATAAATTGATACTTGTCAAAACTGAACAATGGGGATTCATTGTGTTTACTTATATAAAGTTTGAAATGTTTTATAATGTAGAGAATAAAAAGCCCTATACATTTTTGGGGAGGTTAGTATAATAGTCTTAACTGGTGAGCTTTGCTCCTCTCATCTTTTCAGCAGTGATCAGAATCCTTTTTTCAAATTCAACTTCCTCTTAACCTGATACACTGGCTGAACTCAGTACCACTGCCTTAAAACTTTCAAGTTGTCTTTCCCCCTGGAAGTTCTTTCCCTTTGGAGTGACAACTTAGCCTTCAAGACTATAGTCAATGTTTTCAGGGCACCTGGGTGGCTCAGTTGGTTAAGAGTCCGACCTTCGCTCAGGTCATGATCTCATGGTTTGTGATTTAGAGCCCCACATTGGGTTCTGTGCTGACAGCTCAGAACCTAGAGCCTTCTTCGGATTCTTTGCCTCTCTGTCTCTGTCTCTCTGCCTTCCCCAGCTCACAGTCTCTCTCTCAAAAATAAACATTAGGGGCACCTGGGTGGCTCAGTCGGTTAAGCAGCCGACTTCGGCTCAGGTCATGATCTCGCGGTCCGTGAGTTCAAGCCCCGCGTCGGGCTCTGTGCTGACAGCTCAGAGCCTGGAACCTGTTCCAGATTCTGTGTCTCCCCCTCTCTAACCCTCCGTTGTTCATGCTTTGTCTCTCTCTGTCTCAAAAATAAATAAACGTTAAAAAAAAAATTAAAAAAAATAAACATTAAAAATTTTTTTTTATAATCCACTGTTTTCAGTGAAGCCTGCCTTGATGACCCTGTTGTGCTCACTCCTCATCTCCATCTTAAACATACATACCTCTGCTTCACTTGTTTTTGTTCATACATTTATTATGGATTGTACACTTTTTTTCCCTGTTAGAATGTAACCTTTGTGAAGATGGAGCTTTTCTCACTGGGATATTCCAAGCACCCGGAATAATAATGCCTGGCAGATTGCTGTTTGCTAAGTACATGGTATCTAGGTTGCCAGGGAGATTAAAGTTATAGACACAGTAATACCAATGGGATTGGAAAGCAATGTTTTGGAAGGTACTGAGGATCTTAAAACTTTGAAGTTTGAGGAAGAAGTTTCTGAATGGCTGTATTTTAGAGGGATGGAAGTGTTTATATTGAGAGTGTCTGTGTATAGGCAGTGGTAGCCACAATGGGAGTAAGTGTGATTTCTCACAAAGTGAAGTGGATTGATCGGGGTGAGACCAGGGGAACAATTGGAGGCTGGTTGTAGCTAAGAAGTGATTTTCACTTAGTAAGTTTTGTTGGTAAAGGAAAGTCTAGTTCTCTCCCCAGGAGGGCTTCCATGTCTTCTGTGCCTACAATAGATAAAAGGACTTGTGTGTTACTTTCCCAACTTTGAGGATTAGGTGCCCACATTTTATAATGAGTAAACAAAACTCTGAGGAAGGTTCACCAGTATGCACACAGCTTGGGAGGGTGGGCAGGGGCAGTGTTAGGCAGAACCCAATTATACACCAGACCCATTCATATTCTATAGTTCTTAAAATTGATCAGACTGTTAGCATAAACTGTTTATTTGAAATAAATTACATTGAGAATTAAGCAATTAGTCAAAATGTACTGACCACCTTTTTACAGAGGATCTTTTTTATTTTTAAAAATTTACATCCAAATTAGCATATAGTGCAACAATGATTTCAGGAGTAGATTCCTTAATGCCCCTTACCCATTTAGCCCATCCCCCTTCCCACAACCCTTCCAGTAACCCTCAGTTTTCCATATTTATGAGTCTCTTCTGTTTTTTCCCCCTCCCTGTTTTTATATTATTTTTGCTTCCCTTCCCTTAATGTTCATCTGTTCTGTCTCATAAAGTCCTCATATGAGTGAAGTCATGATTTTTGTGTTTCTCTAATTTCACTTAGCATGATACCCTCCAGTTCCATCCATGTAGTTGCAAATGGCAAGATTTCATTCTTTTTGATTGCCGAGTAATCCTCCATTGTATATATATACACCACATCTTTATCCATTCGTCCATTGATGGACATTTGGGCTCTTTCCATACTTTGGCTATTGTCGATAGTGCTGCTATAAACATGGGGGTGCATGTGTCCCTTTGAAACAGCACATCTGTATCCCGTGGATAAATGCCTAGTAGTGCAATTGCTGGGTCATAGGGTAGTTCTACTTTTAGTTTTTTGAGGAACCTCCATACTTTTCCAGAGTGGCTGCACCAGCTTGCATTGCCACCAACAAAGCAAAAGAGATCTACAGAGGATCTTTAAACATGGTTATGTTGTAATATTTGCTAGATAAACGAGACTTGAGAGACAGTTTGTCACATTGAATACACAAACTACTAGCACGCACAAAATTTAGCACAAGTTAATTAGATTTTAAGATGATTCCCCCTGCCCCCCAGCAAGTCTCAGGCTTAAATTCTGAAGATCTTGTCAAAAGCTACCAGCAGTTTCAAATGGTAACTTGACAATTCTTAAATATTTGAGTCTGGGATAAATCTGAAAAGTATAATTGGTCATGATTTAGATTAAATACCTATCTAAGGATTCTTATATGATCGTGGCTTAAAAACTTGTAAGATGATTCCTAGGTGTTAGGACTGCTGTAAGCATTGGTTTAAGGACTTGACTGGGGCTGGGGGGGCAGGGGTTGGTGGTTATGTATGGCAAGGCAACAAATATGCAAAAGGACACAAGTTTTAACTTGTGTAAATGTAAAGACCTGAAGTAGTGAAGATTATAAATACAAGGTATCTTTTTAATGTTTATTTTGAGAGAGAGAGGGCCCAAGCAAGATGGGAGAGGAGAGAATCCCAAGCAGGCTCCCCACTGAGCACAGAGCCTGACTCTCATGAACCCTAAGATGAATGGAGCCAAATAGTCTTCAAGGTACTTTTGGATCAAAGAGCACAAAGTAGACCCCAGGAAAGGAAAACCTAAATTTAATTCTTAAATCTTTGTTGTTCCTAATACTGAATGCGCATTCTTTTTTCAAGATGTTGGATGTTTAGAGAGGTTTAAAAGTTGGTAAGTTGTTCAACTGATAATTAGAATATTCACTGGAACTGTGGGGTCAGTGAAGCCATGTGACACAAAGGGGAGGGGGAACCAGCCAAGTGATTCTTTTAAATGACATTCTTTACACATAGTGAACATTAGAACAACCAGTTGTAATTGTGGATAGCCTTAGGTCCACTTACTTTTCAAAGAAGAAATTAAAAAAAAAAATTACTTGAAAACAAAAAGCATAATCTAAAAATTGCCAAAGGTGGAAGAGTGGGTGCAGAGGGATCAAGAAAAATAAAAAAATTTACTGCTTGAATTTGGCCAGCCGAAAAGCAAATTTATTTCCCGTCAATCACTTGTGCATTTATTTGACCAATTGTGTTCTCTCATTACAGTTATCTTTGAAACACTGCTATTTTCAATTAGAACCTCTGTTACATATAAAATTTGGCTTCTGACATAGGTGGACCTGGAAAACAATCACAATTGCCCTAATTTAGGGTGCTTTCCTACCAAGGGTTTTTGAACAAAAAAACTTCACTTTGACTCAGGTTCCTGGAGAGCGGGGGACAGTGATTAGCTACTATGTGTAATGGGGTGGTGATTGAAATGAATGGGTATGAATGGGTTTACATTTCGAGTTTAGCATACACAACAAATCTTAAGCATGGAGTTTAAGAAAGTCAGACTCCTGGTTCAGATTTAAGTTACTTAATCCCAGCTTCCAAAGGTACAATGAAAAAAGTTTTAACTCCTTCAGACCATCAACATGTACACAAAAAGCACAGTTGCAAGGTGCAAGGTCAAAATACACCTGCATTCTACATCTCTGAGAGGTCCCTGTATTCACATGTTATCAGAACAGTGGAGCTCAGGAGAGAACCCAGTCTTACAGACTAATAGGGTCCTTTGATGACTTGATAATAAAACTTGACATCTTTTTAGAATGTTTAGCTTTCCCAAGTATGTAAGATCTCGTTTGTTGCTTCACAAAAATCAAGGGAGGAAAATGCTGTCAATTTGTCTAAAGGAGTTTGCAGTGTTGTGAGGTTGAGCAGGCAGGTGAGTCTAGCTGTCCTTTATCTTAGTCCTGTGACCTTTCCATGAGATGAGTTATGGAAGTTATTTGTTTTTTAAAACTTGGATCTGGTGCAAGGAGAGACCACAAAATCCTGTATTTTCTAAATGATAACTTTTATTACTATTGAAAACTAGGATCAGTGGGCTTAACAGTCTATGCTGTAGCTGATGATAAATGAACACTAATACTATTGTGTGTTTTCTAAAGGGGAAAAGCACCTCCTTAGAAGTGACAGAATAATCACTGATTATCCAGTGTTAAGAGTTTTAAATTTTCTGTTGTGGAGTCTAATCAAAGTTGTACTTTTTTCAATATAATTTGTTAAATGTAGCTATTGGTATTTAGAGAAGAATGATAGAAAACAGCTCATCAAACTTCATGAAGCAGTGTATCAGATAATCCTAGCTTACTGTCTGGGTAAAGCCTTTACCTTCAGATCCAAGAACTGAATTCACTGATGTCCACATCTTAAGGGAAAATTCATTTGAACCACACAACAGAGACTTCGATTGTCATCACTTGGTTACCACTAGTATTTCAAATTGTCTTTCTACAATATAGGTAATTCTGTAAGTTACCAGTGTACGGAACCGGAGTGAATTTTTTAAACTTTCTTTCATACAGACAAATAGGATCAGTTTCACTAAGACCTCTCTGTGTCCTTACTTTAGTGGTATGTGCTGTAAGTTCTTTGCTTTCCAAATTTTTTTTCTCTTCCGCTTATGAAAAATAGTAATTGATAAAAGTAGAACCAGGGTGGAGAAGAAGCAACAACCAAAGAATATCAGTGGTTTCTTTTGCACAAGAAATAAGCAGACAATGCACTCTGTGTTTCTTGGAGTCTGACTGCATCTAGGACTAGTGATGTCAGAAGGGAAGCCACTGTTGCTGATCAGTTTGTTGTAAAGCTGAACTGAGGATTTAGCTTTGAATTCAGATGTGAAGAATCCAAATCTGGGTTTAGATTTTTCTTCAGTCAGTTTGAATGCATAATAGCCTTTGATTTTGACTTTATCAATCAGTTGTGCTGAAAAATATCAGAAATGAACATTAATCACATGGACTATAAAGTAAGTAAGAATTTAGTTTCCATTGAAATAAAGTCATACCCATAAAAAAGTAGTGATTGTCCTTAAAGGGTTTTTTGACATTCTTTCATGATTGGTAAAAGTGAAAATATGTGTAATTTTAAAAATATGTGTAATTAAGTTTTTAAACATTTGAAGTAAAACTTTGATCCATAATATAAGAACTGGGAGCAGAGCACAGAAGTGTATTTATGAATCGGAGCCATGAAGATGGAAAAGGACTTACACTGTTCAGTTGATCATAAGCACAAAAGTCTTACCTATTTGGCTGGTTTCAGGTCTCCAATATGTCCTTGGTGCGGCCCAATAACCATACTTGGTTTCCCCTAGTCACTTGCTTGGCTGTTTAACACCTCTCCCTCCTCAAACATATAGCACCTCTGTCCTTGCTTTGAAGGGATAACCTTCCTTCCTATTTTACTGAAAAACATACTCACAGGAGAATTCTTCAAACTCCCACAATCCTATCTATCCACCGACTACCATACTTCTGTTGCTGTGGATGTCCTGTCCATGCTCCTGGAAGAGGCTGACTCTTATACACTACTAAGTTTATTCTCTGATTTACTCAAGGACATCTCTCCATCTGTTCTCCTCTTCTCTCACATTTCCCCTCACTATTGGTTCATTTCCATATAAACATGCTGTAACTTTTAGTATCTTATGCAAAAATATCCTTGATTGCACACCCTCTAGTGAAAAGCACTGGCTCCTACTCACCCTACTCATTTGTTTCTCATCTCTCTGACGTCTGAATATTGAAGTGTCCCAGGGCTCAGTCCTCTACGCTTGCTCCCTTAGTGATACCATTCAGCCTTACTGTTTCTAAATCCCATTCTTGGTCTTAACTCCCAAGTTTGTATCTCAGCCCCAGACCTGAACCTGAGACTCCAGTTAGCCTATGTGACATCTCTAATTGACTGATTAATAGACGTCTCAAACTTTAACCTGTGCAACACCAAACAACTCTCCAAAAACCTGTTGTCAGTCTCCTTGACCTGGTAAATGGCCGCTCACCCTTTAGTTGCTCAAACCAAAACAGATTTCATTCTTCACTCTTCTAACACTCTCCATCCAAGCCTGATGACTTTACCTTCAAAATCAGTCCAGAAGCTAGCCACTTCTCACTATCTCTACTCTATAACCTAATCCAACCCCCCATTATTTCTTACTTAGACTCCAAGCCTCCCTGATTCTGTTGTTGCTCCTTTATAGTGTATTCACTGTAAAAAAGAGTAGCCAGAGTGTTTTTTAAAGACTGTGAGTTAGATCATGTTCCCCTGCTGTTTAAAACCTTAAATAGCCTGTCTCTCACAGTAAGAGCTGCAGTTCTTAATGATGGTTTACTAATGCCTCTTCTACTTCCTTGATCTCATCTTTGATTGCTTTACTCCCTTACTCATTCTTCAACCTTCCTGAACCTCAAACAGGCCAGGCATGCTCCCACATTGGGATTTTTGCATTTGCTGTTCTCTCACCTGGAACACTTCACAGATAACTGCACAGGTTTGCTGCCTTGTTCCTCCAGGTCTTTGAAGACTTCCCTAACTACGCTTTAGAATTGTAACCACTCCTAAACCCCACTCCTGGGCACCCTCTTCCCTCTTCCCTGCTGTGTTTTCTCATAGAACTATTTGCTTCTGACACTCTGTATCTTATCTGCTGATTCTCATCCCACAAAAATACAGCCTTCATGAGGACAGTAGTCTTTATTTTGGTGAATGCTGATATGGTGCCTAGAACAGTTTCTGCCCATATTCGGTGCTCAGTAAACATATTTCTGGGATCTTTTTGCTGCTTCAACAAATCTATTATGAATATTTAAAATTAATATTTAAAAATGATAGCAAATGCTGGAAAGAGTAGGAGATAAAGAGTCTCAAACACTGTTGTTTGGTCCTATCAAAATAGATAAAATTGAGGAAAATTTTTTACAGTATTAAAAAAATAGCTTACTAGGGGAGGGGGGATAGAAAATGCCTTTATAACATTTGACCCAATAATTCCATAGTGGGCAATCCTTAGGGAGATAATTAGGAATGAAGACACAGATTTGTATTCAAAGATACCTACTTTTTAGTATTAAAAAAGAAAAAAGAAAAGAAAAAAGAAAAAAACCCCACAGGGCTGCCTGGGTGGCTGTCTGATCCAGAGCATCAGACTCTGGATTTCTGCTGAGGTCGTGATCTCAGGGTGGTGGAAGCTTGAGCATGGAGTCTGCTTAAGATTCTCTCTCTGTTCCTCTGGAGTCCCGCATGTGGGGCTCGAACTCACCAAAGTGAGATCGTGACCTGAGCCAAAGTCAGACGTTTAACCAACTGAGGCACCCAGGCGCCCCTATGGGTTGTCATTGTTTTTGATTTAAAAAAAAAATGCTTTTCTATCCTTGCCAAACTTTCCCTAATGAGCTGGCATTGTCATTAATGCGCCTTCTCCCCTCATTCTTTCGTTCACATTAGCTGGTAATGTCCTATTTCACTGTATCTGATATGGCCCCTCACCTCACCTTTCAAAGCCTCCTGAATGTACTTCTCTAAGTAGTATTTTCGGAGTTCATCATTCTCCAGAGCCTGGTCATCGATGCCATTGGCCGTGATGTAAATATCCACGTCTCCATAGTTCTTCTGGATCCACCTCAGCACCTTGCGCTCCCCCCAGGGCAGGACAGCCAGGCGGCTGGGCGAGCTCAGGCAGGTGATGTCCTGCAGAAACTGGACGTCCCTGTCCGCGTCGTAGCGGCTGCCGTTCTGGCGCGCGTGCATCACGAACCAGGTGGTGAAGTGGTTCAGCGCGTAGAAGTCCGCGGCGCCCTTGACCAGCCTCCTCTCCTCCTCCGTGAACCGAGGCAACGCGGAGCGCGAGAGCCCCTGCCTGTTCTTGAAGGCGATGTACTCTCTCATGGCCAGCGGGTAGTCCCCGGTCTTGAAGAGGGGTTCTGCGAACCAGGCGATTTCGAACTGCAGGAAGCGCTCGGCGGCCTGCCAGTGCGAGTCGGCGTAGGGGTTGGCGGGTTCCGCCCAATCCGAGTGCAGAGACAGCGACACGGCCCCGTGCTGCGCAGACCTGTACCGCCGGTCGTAGAGGTGCCAGACCAGGGCGTGGGCAATCAGCAGGTTGTGGGCTGCCCGGTAGGTGTCGTTACTAGTGTGGCTGTAGATGTCACTCAGCCTGTTGGGCTCGTTGATGGTGATCCAGAGCCTCACCAGGTCCCCCAGCTCCTGGAAGCACAGCCCGGCGTAGTCCTGGAAGGCCTGGACTGTGGATGGGTTCAGCCATCCCCCGCTGTGCAGCAGGGGTGTGGGGAGACCCAGGTGGGCGTGAGTCGGATAGTACAACGTGACCATTGGGGAGATGTTGAGCTTCAGCCCCTCACTGACCACGCACCTGTAGTACCTCAGAGCTTGTCGGTTAACCACGGACAGGTTGCCGGCGGGAAGGATTGAGGGCCAGTCTAGAGCAAACCTGTAGTGAGTGACCTTCATTCTTGCCAACATCTCGAGTTGTCTTTTGATGCTGACAAAATCTGTGCATTGGGCTGGCCGTGTTTTCAGCCTCACCCCTTCCACACGGTGCAACAGTCTGTTCCCCGTCACATTCCACACATACAGGTGAGGGTCGCTGAACTGTGGGGAGGAAGCCACTGCCTTGGGCTGTGAAAACAAGCACATCGAAGTAAGGGACACCCTGGTAGATAGGCTCTTAGTATAGATCGTTTAAGAGGAAGAAGGGGGGTCTTATTCTGCCTCTCACTGACAACAAAGAACATAAATGAAGCATGTAGCCTCTTCATAACGATCTGAATGTTCTTCTAGTTCTCCTGGTGATGTCATAGAAGAGGCCTGGATGGATCATCCTCTCTTCTAGCTCTTGAAATCTCCCAGGGAGACCAGAAAACAGGGAAAGAAACACACCCAGGGCTTGGCTTGGATAACAAGTTGTTTTTCAGAAAATACTGAGAAACTCCTTTCTTGTCCTAAAAACTCAAGTTATACAGAGGGGTCTCTCATGATTCTGTTCAAATGCATTGGGAAATTTGGGTTGGTACCTTCAGTTAAAAGGAATCATGAAAGATGGACCTTCCAAACCCTGCCATAAGTTGACGGCAAAGTTAAAATTCCAGTTGTAGAGGATTTCACTGAGTTTGGCACTTGGAGTCAAAGGTGGCTGGTTAACCCAGCCATAGTTCTTACAAGAGGCTAGTGGGATGGCATAGGGAATGGCCCTTGCATTTGCTGAATGCAATTTTCTAGCACCTTATATTTGAAAAGTCCAGGTGATATCACATATGCATCATTATGTTGTCCCTACCCATGTGTCTGTGAGAACACGGCATTTATTCATCCAACAGGAGAATACTGAATACCCTCTTTATGCAAGATACTTGGATTATGACTGGGGAAAACAGGAAAATATCCCCCAGAAACTCCCAAATTGACTCTTGGATCTGATGGTGTGTCATACCCTGCCCCTCCACCAAGGAGATAGTCCTGGACGCCGGTCCTCATTCTCCCTCTTTGAAACTTGGGCTTGGCAACTCTGGATAGTGACAGAGCAATGTCACCCACCCCACAGATGTGCCGTAATGAGCCAATGACTCTGGCAGAGCACTCTGTCAACTCTAAAGCAATCTATAAACCTAAGGTAGTCATGACTTGGGTTTAGTTTTCCATGGTTGCAATAATTGCCTGCTAGGCCCTTGAGTATAAATTAAAAATAAAAAGGCTTAAGAAAAACATCTCCAAATTCAGAATTAATAGGAAAAAATAAAAGTTCTGTATTTGTGTTAAAATACCTTTTCTTCCTTTAGCTGAGTTTAAATGCACCCAGAAAAAAAATGATAATTAACCTTTGGTAAATATTTTCCCTCTAATTGTTTTCTTGTGTGTCATCCTTCATAGTCTAATTACAAAACCATAACACTGCCCACTTACCATCTGTCAACCAGTTATCTAGAACATTAAACTGAGAGAACATTGATCATGTGAGCATGAAGTTAAATGTGTATATAATTATTTGAGTACAATCCTTCTAGCTTAGATTGACAGTCTCAGTGTTTGGAAACCTCAGAGCATCAATATTGAAAAGGTGTTTACAAAGAGCAATCTTGCTCTGAAATAAGGCAAGATCCAATGAAAATGTGTCTTTTAAAAATCTGCAAAAAGCATTAGTTTTAACAAGTGGGTGTGATTAACCTGCTAAGAGATCTCATTAGAGATGGTGAACCCTGATTTCAACCCTAGCTCCCAAGAGCTTGTTTCTAAAATTCTGTTCTCCACTAAAAGGATCCTGGGCTCCTTGGAGAATGGCTTCTTCCAGTCTGGGGTAGGAAAAGAATGAGGTGATGCTGGTACATCTAATGCCAGAAAAATAAGGATGTGCTTAAAAACTGAAAGGGAAATGTCAAAAAGACACAGGAGCGGTTTGAAGGAGTCCTATTGGCTACTTTGAGTGAGATAATTTGAGCATCAAAATGACTAATGAAACATTGGCAGTAATGAATTATAATGCACTGAAGTTAAGAGAACTACCCAATATATGTTGAAGGAATAATATAATTAAAAATTTGCCATTTTGCAATCTACAAGGTAATAATTCAGGTGAAGTTTATGAATCAATATTAAGACCATTAGTGACATATTGTTAGGAAGCAGGATATGTATACAGTCTCAAAGTGTCATCAGCAGATTACTTTCTAATTACAGATGGAAAAGTTACCTTTCAATTAAGAGATCTGGCAAATGCTACCTTAATCAAGAAATCTGGTAACTACTACTTCCACACATTAACATCTTTCATAATGAGACAATGACATCATGTGCTTCCTGATGTGATATATATTGAACCTCATCTACATAGTATCATTCCAGAAGTTTATTGAATCCAACAAAGAAACAATCAAAGAAAACCAGAACATGAGACATTCTGCAATCAATTGGTCTGGACTCTTCAAAACTGTCAATACCATGAACTTGGGGGAATTATTCTGAATTTAAATGAGGCTAAAGATTAATGACATCCTTGTTTGTATTCTTGATCCAAAAACATTTTTTAAACCAAAAAGGACATTTTTGGAAGATTTAGGATAATTTGAATATGGAATGTGATGATACTGAATCAATATTAAATCTTATGGGTATGATAATATACTAATGTAGGAGAATGTTCTTATTTTTAGGAGACACATTTGGATAGATATATTTTGGGGTGAATTGTAATGACATCTGCAACTTTTCACTTTGTTTATCAAACATAAACACTTTATAAAGCATAAAGCAAATGTGGCAAAATGTTAACAATTGGTCAATTTCAATGACGGGAATATGGGTGTTTATTGTACTAGTTTGAAATATTTCAGAACAAAATGTTGGAGGTGCCTGGGTAGCTCAGTCAGTTGAGCATCCAACTCAGTTTCAGCTCATGTCATGGTCTCATGGTTCATGGGCTCTGGGCTGACAGTGCAGATCCTGCTTGGGATTCTCTCTCTGCCCCTCCCCACGCTCCTATGCGTGCTCTCTCTTTCTCTCTCTCTCAAAATAAAGAAACTTAAAAAAATATGTTGGAGGAGAAAAGAATGCTGAGAGGCGGGGGGAAAGTAAGATAGGGATATTTGTAGGTAGGCATACTAATATTTTTTAAATGTTACTTTCATTTTGTCAGTCTTCGTATAGAGGACATTTAGGGGTTTTTTGGCATCTATTCATAATCCTCTGGCTGATTTTTCAAAAAGCACCCTAATTTTCCTTGGCAAACAATTTATCCTCATTCTTAGTCCAAGTTCAAGGAAGATCGATGTCTACCAGGCTCCAGGGGTAAGCATGAAACCCAGACGTAGTTGATCCCAGAATTGCTTTCCCCTGACCTAAGTGACTCACTTTCGCTCCTAGGAGTAGGAGTAGGGTCCCCAGATGGGGTAGACATTCACAGTGTCAATCACAGGGGTATAGGTGGGTCTTCAGATGAAACAGAAACTTACAGGTTGGGTCATGTGCAGGCCGGAACTCTTGTCTCTTGGGATCTTTCTTTGCGGGTATGGAATTATAGAAAATATAAACCCATTTGAAATGGTAGGGAAAAGATGGCATGCCTTTGCCATGTGTAGGAAATAGGAACTGGGTAAGTAGTTGGCTCCATAGGGACACAAGTGGAAGATGAGTCAGTCCTGTATTTAAGTTACTCTATATCTTTCCCCCCTTTAGTATCTCTGAGCATTTACTAAGTCATGTTTAAGTATCAACAGGGGTTGATATTCATGACCTGTGAACTTTGTTCGCTCATGGTTTGAGCCATTTTGTTTGGTCCCATCCCTTGTACATCTTGTTGTCTTTCCATATGCTTCTAGAATACAGGCCATAGTGTGGTATTGTGAGATCTTATAGCGTGGTGTCATGAAACAGATCTTTGTAACCTGAATGAGTTACATAACCTCCCTAAGCCTCAGTTTCCTTGCTTGTAAAATTAGAGTTTTTAATATTTAATAGAGAGAACGTGCATACATACAACAGCTACATGCTTGGCACATAATAAGTGTTTAAAAAATAGTTGCTATTATTTTGAAAAGAGCACTGCAAATATGGGTGCTTGAGAGTTGCCTGTTATAGTTCTGCCTATTTGTGTTACCTTGGGCAAGTCACTTAGGTCTCAGTTATGAACTGATGGGTCTCACTTTCTTAATCCGTAAAATGAAGGATTTGGAATAGGAGGTCTCTAAGGTCTCATCTCGCTCTAAAAGTTGACCTTGCATTGAGCACTGGCCATGTACCTGACACTGCCCTAGTAAGGCACACAGCAGGCAGCAAAGCCTCAAACATCTCCACCCTTGTGTGGAGAAAGCTTGCATTCTAGTAGGGGTAAGACGTGATAAATAAGAAAAATGTATAGGGGCTCAGTCAGTTAAGCATCTGACTCAATTTCTGATCACGTCATGATCTCATGGTTCATGGGATCGAGCCCCTCATTAGGCTCTGTGCTGACAGCCTGGAGCTTGCTTGGGATTTTCTCTCTCATCCTCTCTCTCTGCCCTCCCGCCTCTTGTGCACACTCTCTCTCAAAAATAAATAAATAAATAAATAAATAAATAAATAAACTAGGGGCTCCTGGTGGCTCAGTCGGTTAAGTGTCTGACTTCAGCTTGGGTCATGATCTCATGGTTTGTGAGTTCAAGCCCCGCATCTGGCTCTGTGCTGACAGCTCAGAGCCTAGAACCTGCTTCGGGTTCTCTGTTTCCCTCTTCCTGCCCTCCCTCCCTTGTTCACTCTCTCTCTCTTTCTCTCTCAAAAATAAACATAAATAAATAAACTAAAAAAAATTTTTAAAATGAGAAAAATGCATAAAGTAGTTACCAGGGGCTAGGGGGTGGGATAAATGGAGAGATACTGGTCAAAGGATACAAACTTCCAGTGATAATATTAACAAGTTCTGAGGATCTGATGTACAGCATAGTGATTGTAGCTAATGATACTGTATTATATATACTTTAAAGTTGCTAAGAGAATAGATCTTAAATGTTCTCCCCACAAAAAGAAATGGGAATTTTGTTATGGTAGCATTTTGCAATATATAAATGTATCAAATCAACATGTTGTACACCTTACACTTACACAATGTTGTATGTCAATTGTATCTCAATAAAGCTAGGGGTAAAAAGAAAAATGTGTAAAGTACATAATGGTATGTTAGTGATGAATAGGATTCACAGAAGAAAAAGAAGGGGAATTGAGGAGATAGTGACTTTTTGGAGTGGAGCAAAGCCTTATTGAGAAGGTGGCATTTATTTATTTTTTTAATCTTTTTTTTTTTAACGTTTTATTTTATTTTTGAGACAGAGAGAGACAGAGCATGAACAAGGGAGGGTCAGCGAGAGGGAGACACAGAATCTGAGACAGGCTCCAGGCTCTGAGCTGTCAGCACAGAGCCCGACGCGGGGCTCGAACTCACGGACCGCAAGATCATGACCTGAGCCAAAGTCGGCCGCTCAACCGACTGAGCCACCCAGGCGCCCCGAGAAGGTGGCATTTAAGCAAATAATCTGATGAAGGTGAAGAATGAGACATGAGAGGCTCCACTGGGATACAGAGACCTCATAAGGCAAATTATTCAAATCTATCAGATAACAGGAACCACTTGAATAAAGAGCCACTAATAATTTGCTTTTGGCAAACAAAATCTATAAAAAGCTTTTTCTTATACCTTTGACACTACTGACCAATGCCTCCTTCAAAAGCAACTGTAAATTCCCTCTAGACTGTACACTCCTTGAGGGCAGCCTTTTCATCTCCATCACCAAGGGGAAGTTCTGGCACATGAGAGGCTCTCGGTAAGCATCAATTCTCCTCATTTTCCTTCCTCTTTCTGCAACTCCCCTCCATCACCTCCAAGTAATCATATTTGATATTGTCTGATAGTTGTCACTGAGTAAATGAAATAAAATACTGTGTACTGTTTGCACCAGTTCATAGTTAATTTGTAAGTAGCCGCTTACCTTAAGGACAGATTCAGTGACACCCCAGGAAAAGTCGCAGGGAAACTGACCCTGCACATCTGGCGTGGACTCTTTTAAGGTAAAACCATTTTCTTGTACGATCTGTTTATAGTAATGTGCCGAAGACTTGGGCCTTCTTTCTTTTTGTTTACTATTAAAATCCACATAAAATAATCCTCGGCGAGTGGTGTAAGCATCCTGCCATTCAAAGCCATCCAGGAGAGACCAGGCAGTGTAGCCAAACACTCGTATTTCATCAAACCTTATTGCTGCACAGGGAAAGAAAAGCAGAGATGTTCACTCTGGTTCACGGTTATGATTCACTAATAGTATGCTGGGGGACATGTTGCCAGGAGCATATTGTGAAACCAACTTTTCCCCCTAATTTAAAGGCTCATTATAGAAAATAGAAAATTTATGTTTATACTGGAAAAGTGGCAGTTATTTTCATCCAGAATGGTCCTCCCCCTACCCACAACAAGTGAAAGATACAGTGAAATACTCAAATTTAAAATATTCCTGAGACTTAGTATGCAAATCTGTGTCAGAAGGCATAGAAATTTCCAGAACCCTTTGGGACCAATGCAGATGTCTGCTTGTGACCAAGAGTTTCGCATTTCAAGCTTGGGTTGGTTCCCATTTGTGGAGAAACTGTCTCCTAAGTAGCTACCCTTTAAGGACTGAAAAATCAGCTTTGAGAATAAACATAAGCGAATGAGCATCGAAGGAAGAAAACAAGTACAGTGGTGTAAGAGAGGACTGACCAGCCAAGGGGCAGGAGGTGTGAGGGTGCTCTGGGGCAAGTTTGTTGACCTCAGTTTCCTCATTTGTTAAAAAAAGATGGGAAAAGATGATCTCTCAGGACCTTTCTAGCTTTAAAAACTCTGATTCAGGAGCATCTGGCTGGCTCAGTCAGTGGAGTGTGCGACTCTGGATCTTGGGGTTGTTGAGTTCAAGCCCCACGGTGGGTGTAGAGATTACTCAAAAATAAAACCCTTAAAAATTAAAAAAAAAAATTAAAAGAAACTGATTCAATAACTTCTAGGAATTGGGCAAAAATGAAATATGGAAATCAACAGCAGCAATAAAAGCAACAAATACCCAAATCAATCATGAACTTTTTTTTTTTTCTTAAGGGCTTTCATTTCTGCATTGTTGGGTTTTTGTCACTGATGTTCTTTTCCTAAAAGGTGGAAAATCCATGCCAAGAGATTCTAGTGAGATAAATATATTTTGATAGGCCCTGGTGCTAGTCCCTTTGGTGTTGTACAGTCCTCAGGGGAAATGGAATCGTAACATGTAGGGAATGTATAGCCCTTCTGCCCGACCGTAGGTATTTGGCTCAGGCCCTGTAGGCAGAGTCCTCTGTTCTGTCGGTCCCCATATGCACATTCCTGTGACTGGCCATGGCTCTGTTCCATGCTGCTCCTTCCCACAGGTTGGGGAAACAAGGTCTTGCTCTCCCAGAGGACCCTCCCTGAAGACTCTCTTGCAGAACCTGGGATTTTCCTCTGGGCTTGTGACTTCTTGCTTGTTTGTTTGTTTGTTTATTAACTCTGTCCCCAACGTGGCACTGGAACTTATGACCCTGAGATCCAGAGTCACACACTCTACTGACTGAGCCAACCAGGCACCCTTAGGCTTATGACTTCTAAAGAGAGCTACAGACTTTTAGAAAGATCCACTAAGAATTTCTTTTTTTTTTTTTAATGTTTATTTTTGAGAGAGAAAACAGAGAGCGACTGGGAGAGAGGCAGAGAGACAGAGACACAGAATCTGAAAGAGGCTCCAGACTCTGAACTGTCAATACAGAGCCCGATGTGGGGCTTGAAGCCACAAGCTGTGATATCATGACCTGAGCTGAAGTCAGATGCTTGACTGACTGAGCCACCCAGGCGCCCCAAAAATTTCTTTGTATTTGGGTGAAATGGAGCCCAATTTTGAAGGGGACAAACCCACCATAATTTGAGCTTATCTTCTGCTCCATTATTTCAATAGTCACCTGTAGATGTCACTACTTGAGTCGTGGAAAAGGTATGAGGGGTCACTAGGGGTCAGAGAACTATCTAGGAGCCATAGAAATTACTCAGCTTTGCCATTCATGGCTCATTCTTTGTCTCCAGGCCTTTTTACTATTTAGTCATGTAATAGAATAAAAACAGCACAGTTTCAAGAAAAGCTTTCAACATCTTAAACCAAGTTACTACTGTCAAAAAACTTTGGGATGTATCTCTTATAGCATACCTTCTTTTACAAAGAATGATACAGCACCTTGTTACCGATTTAGGATGTATCTACAGTCTAAAACTATTTTGTTCTCAAAATTTTATTAAAAAAGGACATGAGAGTAACATTTAAAAATTCTATCAACATTAGACAATGGGGAAGCCCAACAACAATAATCATACGTTGGAAGATGACTTTAAGTATCCTGTAAGGATTAGTATTCAAAAGTTTTAAAAATTGAGCTAATGTACAACCAACCTTGAAGAACCTGGTTGAGGAAATTCTTCATCATGTAGATGGCTGTGGTATCTTCTGTTTTCACATGACTGTCTGTGAACCAGCCATTCTCAGCAATCAAGATTCGGGGGTTGCCATATTCCAGTTTAATCCAGTTCAGCACTTCTCTTAAATTGAGTGACACATTTTGTCCCATTTTAGCCATGGTGTTCTGGGGCTTGAAATTGTTGGGTCCAAAGGAAAAGGCAAAGAAATCAGCTGTGCCCCTCACTTCACTCTTCTCTGCTTCAGAGAAAAGGGGTAGAATGGAGAGCAACTTCTTTTTCATCACCTCTGGGTAGTCTCCATCCCCATGGATAGGATTGGCAAACCATCCGAGCACTGAAACCATGGATTGTTGACACTTGAGTATATCCATCATGTCTTCTGATCTGTTTGGTTCAATCCAATGGGATCCCAACGTGATTGACAACCAACCTTTCTGATGTGGGCGGAAATTTACGTTGTAGTTATGCCAAACTTTAGAATGAGCCTAATAAGAAGAAAATATTATTAATTTTTATTATCCTTGCTCACAAGGATTGTAACTTGGCTGGTAGAAGGTCTTTTCATTGACAAATTAGTGCAGCACAGGGTGATGCAGGGGAAAGCTGTCAGGGAACCCTGATGATCTCAAAGTCTATTCTCTGTCTGCTTCTCCTGTGCTTCCAACCTACAGCCTCTCCTATAGGATTACCAAGGGCAGGCAGAGAGCTCTGGTCCAAGCTCCATCGTTCTTCTCCTCTCCCTGACTCCTTTCGTGGGCCCTCTTGGGGCTGGGTGCAGGTGAGATATTATGTGGATTGTAGGGTTTCTTCCTCTACATAAAAAGACAAAGACAAGTGATCTTTCATCGTTCTACAGAATCTGCTTTTAGCCCTAACTTATAAGTCCAAGATAATGCACTCTCAAAATTCTGTAAATGGATAATAATAGAGCCCATCTCCTAGGTTTGTTGTTGGGATTGAATGAAATAATATATGTAAAGGACTTTAGAAGAGTGCGTGGCACAGAGTAACGTCTACATAAGCCATTATTATTATTACTATTATATTTATAACATTATTAATATAACAGTTTTATTTCATAACTATTCTTTTATAAAATATTATTAATATAACATAACAGTTATTATTACTGTTACTGTTAAAGAGTGATAGGTACTATACAAAACAGGAAACCAGTGGAAAGAATGTGGGCTTTGGGCTCAGCCATCTTGGGCTTGAAGTTTAGGTACTTACTGTGTGGCTTTAGGTAATTCACTTAAGCTTTCTGAAATCTCTTAGTATCCTCACCTGTAAAATGAAGTTAATAACAATAATAATACTAATAATACCCTTTGTAAAGCTGTTAGATGTTGTGCTGATGTATATATTAAATATGTAGCATTGAATAGAGCATCTGGGAGGTACAGCCCAGAGATGCATGTTGTTACTATTGGTTCTCCCACAATTTACATTTCCAGTTGAGCTTTCTTATAACAGATCCTCATGATGGGTTTCCAGGCTGGGTTTTGTTTTGTTTTTTAAGTTTATTTATTCATTTTGAGAGTCGGGGGCTGGTGGAGGGGCAGAGAGAGAGAGAGGGAGAGAATCCCAAGCAGGCTCCACGCAGTCAGCCGAGAGCCCAATGCAGGGCTCGAACTCACAAACTGTGAGATCATGACCTGATCAGAAATTAAGAGTCAGATGCTCAACTGACTGAGCCACCCAGGTGCTCCTCCACTTGTTTAATAGGTACTTACTTAGCAATTACTTAATGCCTGGATTGTCCCCCCCTGGAAAGGCTGAAATGTATGGCACAGGAATGTGCCTTCAGGAGCCAATAATATTATTGGGAAAATAAGATTGAATTTATGAAAATTAAAAATAGAACTACCCTATGACCCAGCAATTGCACTACTAGGTATTTATCCAAGGGATACAGGTGTGCTGTTTTGAAGGGACACATGCACCCCAATGTTTATAGCAGCACTATCGACAATAACCAAAGTATGGAAAGAGCCCAAATGTCCATCGATGGATGAATGGATAAGGAAGATGTGGTATATATACAATGGATTATTATTCGGCAATCAAAAAGAATGAAATCTTGGCATTTGCAACAACGTGGATGGAACTAGAGTGTGTTATGCTAAGTGAAATTAGTCAGAGAAAGACAAATACATGACTTCATTCATATGAGGACTTTATGACACAGAACAGATGAATATAAGGGAAGGGAAGCAAAAATAATATAAAGACAGGAAGGGGGACAAAACATAAGAGACTCTTAAATATGGAGAACAGACAGGATTACTGGGGGGGGGGGGTAGTGGGAGGGGGGATGGGCTAAATGGGTAAAGGGCATTAAGGAATCTACCCCTGAAATCATTGTTGCACTATATGCTAACTTGGATGTAAATTAAATAAATAAATACATAAACACATAAATAAATAAGTATAATTTTTTAAAAAATACTGAATTTATGAAAAAAACATGTAAAATGGCATAAAATAGGTCATTAAGTGGAAAAGTAATTAGAAGCTGGGTAAAGAGTCATGAGCTATATCAGCAGGAGCAAATGTCAAGGACTACAATTAAGGACTCTGGGCCAGTTAATGCTCAAGGCCACTTCATGTCCTGGCTAGACTTAGAATTGTCTGTTATCTGTGTGAAAGCCACCTCTTCCCGGGGCAATTGATTTGCTTGCTTTCTGATGTCTTTCCCAGATGTCTCGATTTCTCCTCTGTTTGGGTGTTTCTTTTTTTTTTTTTTTTTTTTTTTAATTTTTTTTTTTCAACGTTTATTTATTTTTGGGACAGAGAGAGACAGAGCATGAACGGGGGAGAGGCAGAGAGAGAGGGAGACACAGAATCGGAAACAGGCTCCAGGCTCTGAGCCATCAGCCCAGAGCCTGACGCAGGGCTCGAACTCACGGACCGCGAGATCGTGACCTGGCTGAAGTCGGACGCTTAACCGACTGCGCCACCCAGGCGCCCCTGTTTGGGTGTTTCTAAAACAAGTGCACAAAACCTTACTATTTTTAACCTACAATATCTGCTTTCCATTTTATTCCTTAGCTTCTCTTTCGCTCATTAGAGGTATTTTATATTGGGTTGAATTATGTGAAGTGCCCTTTTATAAGCCAAAAACAATCAAATATGAGCAATGGTTCGAACTTAATAGATCCTATGGACACTGAAAATGGTCCATAAATCATGTTAGGATGAGGAAAGATAGGTGTTACCGTAAGAGGTAAGGATTCTAGAACTGATGCCTCCTTGCTTTATGCAATAATAGCTAATTTAAATAATTCCTTGAAGGATTTTCTGAAGGAGTATTTGCCTCGAAGTATTACCTCCATTCTACCTGTCCTTGCTCAGTTTTCACTGGAAGATCCTGGAATCATTTAGCACCCAGACATTCCCAAGGATACTTAAGAATGCTCTCCTCCTAAAGAAATACTCAGGCTGTGGCCTTCTCCCCTACCTGGAACCTGGAAGGCTCCTGGAAGGAATCACAGGAGAGCCTGGGACAGACTTCACCTGAAGTGGTCTTATTCACTCTTTCTGGGATTTTCTGGGGCTGGAATCACAACAGAAAGACTTGAAAACTGTTTTTTGTTTTTTTCTGATTCGATATGAAAGCAATCATGCATGAGTGGAAAGGAAGCATTCTTTGCTTTATTCTGATCTGTCACTTAATCCCTCGGTATCCTCAGTAGTTTCATTCACAAAAGCCGCAGTGATCATCAGTACATCTCTTCAGGGCTGTTGTGCACCTGTGATGTGTAAAGTGTGAAGCCCTGAACATGTAAGATTCCAAGTCATAAACTAACTGCCTTGCAAATATGATGTTATCAGACACTAGAGGAAGAGTGAGATGGAATCAGTATACATTCATTAAAACAGTCCTAATGGGAGCAAAAAAAGGAGAGGGGAACTTCTTTAAGATAGAGATGTTCTATTGCAGATTTCAGTGATTATATGAAAGATGACCTAAGCTGTGATAAAATCTTGGTTGTATCAGCATTTTAATGAGAAATAGAACAGCTTAGAAGACAACAGACATGTACATTGGCAACTCCCTTCCAAGCAAGTTTTCAGGAGATACACACACACACACACACACACACACACACACACGTGTTGTCATGCCCCAAGGTGACCTTCGTATTCCCCAGTGTCTCTTTCACCTTTGCTGCTATTTGCATAGGCTATCAAGGTATCCAGGGTTATCTTTGCTCAGGACTGAAGACAGCCTCTCCATTCTCATGTGGAGAATGTGGGGGAGGTTCTTTGTGTGGTACTTATGGTTATAACTTGATCCTGTTTGCCAAGTAACAAGGTAAAAAGTATTGCTCCAACATAGTGAGTTTGACATAAATCTTAATGAAATGGGGATATCCATGCATGTCCTTTGGTCTGGCACTCATAAAGGAGGTCTGTTGGGAAAACCGAAATGGGGTTTAGGAGTGTGGCCTGGCCCTGCAGCCTTGCACAACACTCCTTGTGCGATTTTCCAAGGTTACCCTCTATCTTGTACAAGGCCGTCTACCTTTGGAATGATTGACTTAAGGGAGCTTCAACCTTTGTTCTTCAGATTCAGTGGCTTAAAGGGGAAGTCAGCAGCTTTTTCCTTTTGAGCCAGCTATCAGAGCCTGATGTCACTGAGAGACAGCCAGGGGCCAAATATCTTCTTCTGTTCCCTCCTCTAGTCTAACATAGCAGCTTTCTTTGATGCCCCTAGAAGAGCAGATTCAGATAAGTTCTATGAACGATAGGAAGCAAATAAGATATCAGCACAATTTCAGAAACAAGATGAAGACGGGGTCAGAGATCAGGAAGACATGGCGGGACGCTGGTGGAAGGGAAGGCTGTGGAGGGTACGGGCTGAAGACAGATGAGCAAACGTAGCATATCACCCGTGTCTGTATTTCAGGAACCCACAATCATTTGTCAAAAGCTAAATTTCCAAATCTGTGCATGATTTTAGTCACACTTTGGTTGAAATATCTTCATGTGAACTATAAACTTGTTTATTGTTAAAGCTATTTCATAAAGTATTAAGTAAACACTGTTAAAGAAAATTTATTTAAAACCCTACAATCATAGCAAACTGTTTTCATATTTCTGTGATCCCATCCAGCTTTCCCAAATATATTTCCCACCTAATATCCCTTTGAACAGTTTCCATCTTTTTAATCTTCATAACCATTCACCAATTTGATGAAATATGGCTTAGTCATCTCTCTCTTTTGATAGGAATTAGCTTGGTTCCCCCCCACCCCTTCCTTTCTTCCTCCCTTCCTTCCTTCCTTCCTTCATCTCATTTTTTTTTCCTGTCATAAATAACGTTGCAA
The DNA here is from genome assembly GCF_022837055.1 of Prionailurus viverrinus. Classification (NCBI taxonomy): domain Eukaryota; kingdom Metazoa; phylum Chordata; class Mammalia; order Carnivora; family Felidae; genus Prionailurus; species Prionailurus viverrinus. Next base: position 173,384,567 of record NC_062564.1, read on the forward strand.
TAACTAACTTTGGGCATATAGCTTTTAACGTGCTTGATTTATTTCCTTCTATTAATTCCACAAATGGGCTACCTATTTTTAAAATTGTTTTACATATTTCCAAATTACTCTTCACACATTTTGTCCATTGGTGTGAGTATTCTTTGACCATCTCCTTCAAAACATTGCTGTATTTGGAGATACATGGTTATCAAGAGTGACAGGAAACTGCTACTTACCTACATGGTATCATAGGGAAAGGACCGAGGTCCCGAAAGCAAGAGACCTAGGCTCTGGTACTGGCCCTACTGCTAATTGGCTTTTTCGTCTTGGGTAAATCATTCCCTCCGATAGCCTCAGTTTTCCCTCTCCCTCTGTTATCCTAAGCTAAAAAGAAACACGCTAGACAATTGTAGTGAAGATTGAATGAGGTAAAACATGTGAAGACTCTGTGAAGACTACACAAATGTAAATTTGAAGTACTGTGCTTTAAAAAAGGAAGCTGAAGATAACTTTAACTTGCTGTGGAAAACAATGGTAGGAAGTCTACGTGGGCAGGAAGAGTGTTCTGCAGCCAGCTCTCCCTTACCTCTCGAGTTTCATGGCTAGACATGTGTGTTCTCATTTATTTTTTTACAGCTGATTGAGTTTTAGTCATTGTCCATTTGGATTGGGATTAATTTCAGCTTGATTGGATGGAGCTAGAGGGTATTATGCTCAGCAAAATAAGTCAGTCAGAGAAATACAAATACCATACGATTTCACTCATATGTGGAATTTAAGAAACAAAACAGGTGAACATAGGGGAAGGAGAAAAAAAAAAGAGAGGGGGAGGCAAACCAGAAGAGACTCTCAACTGTAGAGAACAAACTGAGGGTTGCTGGAGGGGAGGGGGGACTGGGCTAAATGGGTGATGGGCACTAAGGAGGGCACTTGTTGGGATGAGCACTGGGTGTTGTATGTTAAGTGATGAATCACTAAATTCTATTCCTGAAACCAAAATAACAATAATAATAATAATAATAATAATGATAATAATAATTTCGGTTTGACTCATTGATTCATTTGTTTCATCTACTCAACACTTCTTTATGTTAGCATCCGGTTTTCTGCTAATTATAATTACTGCCCTTCCAGCTTATTTAACATTTATTCATTTTCCACAAATATTTATTGGGTGTTTAAGATATGCAAACTTTACTGTTCATTGCTAAAAAAATATGTAACTATTATTTCATTAAAGTTTATTATGTGACTGCTACTTCTTTAATTTTTTTTTGAATCTTGAAACTCTGGGAAATGATATCCCTCATTAATCTTAGGTGAGAATTTCAATATTAACAAAAGTTCCCACCTTTCATAAAGAAAATTTTTACCTATCCTATTTTTAATGGTTCAAATTCATGTTTTCTATAGTTGGAATAGCTCAGTAATGATAATATTAAAATTTGTTTTAATGAATTTTCCTATTTTCTTTCCAATTGTTATGTTTTCAAATGATTCTGACAAATCTTTGTTCGTTATCAGTTTGTATAGTTTCAGGATTTCCTCGTAGAAATCATGTAAAAGCTAAACTCTACTATATTTGTTCCTTCAAAAAAATGGTTTTAATATTGTTATAGAATTCTAATTTCAATGATAATATTACTAAATTCAACTAATGTTTGAGTCAGGATCTAAACCTGGCAACATAAAAGGAAAAAGGTCTAGAATAAACCTTATAATTAATTAAGCGAAGCATCTGTGGGTTTCCCCAGATATTAGAAGGGGCCTTAGAAGAAATCAATATTAGTAAATTGATGCTTAACTGAAGTTCAATTTCCTTGCCCAAGGAGAACATTTGCATGCCAAGTCTGCAGAGGTTGGAATGATATTTTAAGCTACCTGTTATTATCACATTAACAATCGTGATCTTGTTAGTAATTTTTTCATGCAAAAGGACCATATCTCAGAGTATAATTGAAGCTAAAATGGTCTGAGTGGATGACCTGAGGCCTTTCCTCAGGATTTAGGAATGAAGATTTAAAGACAGTCAACATAGAAAACACTCTGGAAATTACAAATAATACAATTATTACAATAACAAAAATAAGACAAGACCTTTTGGGCCCTGCAACAAAGGCAGATTTCCCATGAACTAAAGGAAGCTGAAGTTTTAGGGCCACTCACTTATATGGGTCCCTATAGAATGTGCTAGGTGGGTTGGAAGCCAGGTTGTATTTAGAAGCATTTCTAGGTAAGTATTCCTTATGAATTCCCTGAAGAGACCTTGGAAAAAAAGGAATCTGAATCAAGCCCACAGTAACCTGTTGTAATATTGTTCTCATTCCAAATAAATGTTCACTCTTGTACCAACTTTCATGTCCATAATTTTTTTTCTTACAGATGGTCCCCCAGATTGTACATTTCAGGCCCATATAATATAGAACCATGCCTGGCCTCCAAGCCTCTTGAATGCAGAGACTGTACCTATTTTGTTTCCAGTGGTACCTATAGATGCCCAGAGAAAAGCCTGACACAGAATACTTGCTGAATGAATGCCCAGTATGGGTCAGCTAGTCAGCTGGTCACCTGACACACATTGTCGATAGTACAGCCCCTACAAGGCAGATTTAATTTTTACCATTTTAGAGAAGAAACTGAGGTTCACAGAGGCTGGACATTGGTGTAGCTAGGATTTGAACCCAGGCCTTTCTGGTCACTTTACTAAACCATCCTGCTTTCTATATGTCCGACTAGTTCTAAATTTTGAAGCACTCGGGGACTATCTGACATGAACCACAACATACTGTTTTAAAATTATATTTTCTTCCTGCTGTACTTGATTATAATTGATTAAAAGAACTGAACGGTCATAGAATGAAGGTATTGTATCCCATTCTTCCATGCTGAGAGGAAAATATCTATGTATGTGAAATTCAGTATCATCTAGAAAGGTCATGGAAAAAATTTGGAGTTTTCAGAAAACCATGTAGCTGTCCAAGTGCCTGGCCCAGCATGGAACACGTCTGTATAATTCCCTGGGCTCCTTTCCTAGAACCAGCAAAGTTGGCATTAGATATTGTCCTCATTGGTGTCAGAAGCTAAATGAATCCTGAGGGACCACTTCTACACTTGACCGTCTTGATTGAGGATTGAGATCTTTACACCATTGTGAATGTTAGACCAAGAGGGCAGGGATGCTGTGGTTGTATAGCATTCGGTGCAGCACCATTTTCAAACAAATCATAATTAAATGGTCATTAAAGATTAGTGATTTTCATGATCAAATAAATAGTGATTAAATTACAGAACCATAGAAAATTAATAGTGTAAATAGTAATAAGAACCAACATGTATCCAGGGCCAGATATGCTGAGCACTGTTCTAAGTGCTTCCCATGTACTATCTCATTTAATCTTTATTTAGGAGAATTAAGGTAGGTACAATTAGCATTCCCACTTTAGAGGCGAGGAGACCAATGGATGGGGAGGTTAAATGACTTGTCTAGTTTCAGAAACCAAGTCAAGCCCACACTGTGTTTCTCCAAGTTCTGGGCTCTTGCCTGCTAACTAGAGGTAGGGGATGGACCTTACAGGTCCCTTGATCCAATCTGCAAATATCTTCTATATAGATGAGATGCTGAAACCCAAGATGTAAGTGACTTGCCCAATGTCTCAGTGGCAAAGCTAGGATTGGAACTGAGTCTTTCAGCTTTCTCCATCACTGTCATTTCCAGGACATTACATGCATTAAATTATATGCCTTTGAAGCATACTTTTATGCTTTAGACCCAAAGGTGATTGAACAGGCTGAGACAATGCTAGGGGTATGTAACAGACAAGGCACAAAAACAAGGACCAGTACACTGTGAAACCCATGGGACAGTTTTTGGGTGCCAGTAACACTGTAAGGAAAGAGGCAAACTGGGAGTCATGGTTTTGATTACACCTTCATCCAGCCTCACCAGCCGGGGCACCATATCACTACCTAATTAAACAGTGAATTCATTAGCATTACCTTCTGTTTATTTTTTTTTTTCCCTTAGAGAAATCATACACGTTAGCAAAAGCAAATTTCAATAAATCGTTTTATCTTTTTCCTTTAACCTACGGCTATTTTATCTTTTTCTTCACTCTCCATTCATTCACATTGATTAATTGCTTAAATTCAAGTCTACAAATACTTATTTAACAAATACAAGGCACCTTGGTGGGCATTTAGAAAAAACATTAACAAGACAACTCCTGCCTTCAGATGAAGTATAACTTCTTTTTTTTTTTTTATGTTTTACTTATTTTTGAGAGAGTGCAAGCAGGGGAGGGGCAGAGAGAGAAAGACAGAGGATCTGAAGCGGGCTCTGTGCTGACAGCAGTGAGCCTGATGTGGGGCTTGAACTCATTAACCATGAGATCATGACCTGAGCAGAAGTCAGACGCTCAACGGACTGAGCCACCCAGGTGCCCTGAAGTATAACTTCTAATAGGAAAGAGAAGTACTGAAATAAGTAGATAAAAGCAGTATACTTTTGGGCCGCCTGGGTGGCATAGTTGGTTGGGCATCCAACTTAGGCTCAGGTCATGATTTCACGGTTAGTGGGTTTGAGGCCTGAATCCGGCTCTGTGCTGACGACTCAGAGCCTAGAGCCTGCTTCAGGTTCTGTGTCTCCCTCTCTCACTATCCCTCCCCTACTCGTACTCTGTTGCTCTCTCTCTCTCTCTCTCTCTCTCAAAAGTAAATAAACATTAAAAAAAAAGCAGTATACTTTTGCATTTCAATTAATCAGAAATGATAACTGAAACTTAGTATAATAATATGATGCGAATTTTGTGAAAAAAATGTGACTTTACATATGTGTTTATATACACCTAGGAAAGTATGTGGATAATGAGCAAGCTGCTAGCAGTTGTTACTTCTGGGGTGTGGGCTTAGGGTATAAGAGGAGACTTTCCATTTTTGACTTTGACTTATGTCTTTCTGTATTGTTTGAATGTTTTGCAGTAAAAATGCATAATATTTCTAATTTTAAAAAGTCAAGAGAATTGGTTGAAACAAATGGTTTCTGTCAGTGTATTTAATTGCTCTAAGCTATTACTCTAGTTTCTCCAAAGTTCCAAAATTCTCATGGGAAAAACCGAAACTTATAAAAAGTTCAGTTATTCTGGATTTTATTATCTATTAAATAATGCCTTTTTACTCCATAATAATAAATGTTGATATTCAAAGGTAAGAGCAGAAGACATACAATATATACGTGATTAACATGAAAGAAGAACTGAGAGCAGTAAACCTCAGCCCCCCCTTTTTTAAGACTCAGTCACATAATCAAGATATGACACTATGAAGAACCCATCAATATACTCTCCAAAATACTAAAAGATTTGGTTTTCCCCAGCCTCAAGACTTCCCCCAAACATTTTCAGGCAGATCACCCAGAAACCACTTTAATTACTTCTGTGATTCACTCTTTACTGGTTAGTAAGTTTGGGAGTTCTGATCTATTCTTAGCATTCCTACTGCTTTTCAGCGACAGAATCGCTAATGTCTGTTTAATGACCCTCTTTCTTTTTTTTTTTTTTTTTGACCCTCTTTTCTTTTAACATAGACTAAATGACTTGTCAGTTTTCTCAGTAAGATTTTTTACACTAATGCAAAGCTTTCCTCGGTTCATTTTTTCCATCATATCCAGCACCGTTTTGATCGCTTACAGTATTTTCTGATCTCTGGCTTCCTTTTCCATGTATGAGAGTGTTCACATCAAACCAAGCTGTTTAAATATGATCACAATGTTATTCTCTGAACACTTATAATTACATTTACTTAAACTCTTGTTAATCATTCACTGAAGTATAACTTTTTCTACTGAACGATTAGAGAAAGTAAATATTGGGGTGCCTGGGTGGCTCAGTCAGTTAAGCGACCAACTTCGGCTCAGGTCATGATCTTGTGGTCTTTGAGTTCGAGCCCCGCGTCAGGTTCTGTGTTGACAGCCTGGAGCCTGCTTAGGATTCTGTGTCTCCCTCTCTCTCTGCTCACACTCTGTCTCTCTCAAAAATAAAAAATAAACATTTAAAAGAAAAAGTAAATATTACTCTCTTGAAGATTTTAGAATACCAATTGTCTTCTACAAATAGGTTTTTTTACATGACTCCTATCTGACAATGGTATTTTGAGTATAGAAGCTGTCTTTGGCAATTCTTATGTATAAGCAGTTTTCATCTTTGTATTCAAATTTGATTAGAAATGCCTGTAAGAATGCCAATCTTAACTTGTTTGATCATTATTTCCTATATTTTGTTAGAAGTGTCTTAGACGCTAATGGGATTATCGTATAGGTACTATGCATTAGCTAATTAAATGAATAATTGTGTTAAAATGTATTAAACTGTACGAGGTGCCTGGGAGGCTCAGACGGTTAAGTGTCCAACTTTGGCCCAGGTCATGATCTCACGGCTCATGAGTTCGAGCCCCGTGACTGTGCTGACAGCTCAGAACCTGGAGCCTGCTTGGGACTCTGTGTATGTCTGCCTCTCTGCCCCTCCCCTGCTCGTACTCTGTCTCTCTGTCTCTCTCAAAAATGAATAAACATTAAAAAATTTTTTTATTAAACTTCAAATGGTTTTGCCAAGGGCACACACATGTGATTTAACATTACTTCAATGGGACACTAAAGTTTTGAGCAAATAAAACATTAAAATCATGGAAACACATGGAAAACCTTATGGTTAATGTATGAGTCAGGGATAAATTGTTCATAGATTTTGTGGACAAATAAAATATGTGGATGGATGGTTCTGGTCTTTAAAAAGGCAAAGTGAAGTTAAATATCTGTGAGTCAGCATCAACGCAAGTGACCGCCATGGGTTTTAAGACTATGAATTGTTCTTTTCCATTGAAGCCAGGTAGCTGATTCATGTCATTAAACCTTGTTAGCTTGGATTCAGATGGATAAGATTTGAATTTTGGTTCTGTCAATTATTACGGAGTAAAAATCACATACAACCTCAGAGAAACTTCTCTGGGCTTCTGCGTCACCAACTGTAAAATGACTATGAGAGTACCTACCTGGCAGAGTTGATGTACAAATCAAATGAGACAATGTATGAAAAGTACCTAGTATAGTTTCAGACACTACGGTAGGTATGTGGTATTCTTCTTATAATAATGATCAAGAATAGTATGATAGAGCAGTGCCTGGGTGGCTCAGTCAAACATCTGACTCTTGGTTTTGGCTCAGGTCATGATCTCATGGTTCATGGGTTTGAGCCCTACATGGGACTCTGTGCTGACAGTGTGGAGCCTGCTTGGGATATTCTCTTTCCCTCTCTCTCTCTCTCTCTCCGCCCCCCTCTCTCCCTCTCTCTCTCTCTCTCTCTCTCTCTCCCTCCCTCTCTCTCTCCCTCTCTCTCTCTCCATCTCTCTCTCTCTCTCTCTCCCCAACATCTCTCTGCTCCTCACTCTCTCTCAAAATAAATTAACAAACTTAAAAAAAAAAAAGAATAGTATGATAGAGGGGCACCTGGGTGGTTCAGTCAGTCAAACATCCAAATTCAGCTCAGGTCATGATCTTATGGTTCGCGAATTTGAGCCCCACGTTGGGCTCTGCGCTGACAGTGCGAAGCCTGCTTGGGATTCTCTCTCTCCCTGTCTCTCAAAATAAATAAATAAACTTAAAAAAAAATAGTAAGATAGAATGTCAAAAAGTTATCTGCAATAATTCTCTTAATTCTCCACTTTACTGTAAGAATTAAGACCAACCTCTTCCCCCATTCCTGTGTCCTTTTTTTGTTCATTTTGTGTGGGACAGGAAAGTGGTGGAAGGTAGCAAGTAACAAGGCTTTTTTCTTTTCAACCTTTTTTTCTGTCCTTCATTGACAGAAAACTTTGGGCTGGTTTTTTAACCATAGATTTAGCAAAAATTAATTAAAAAAATTTTTTTTAATGTTTATTTACTTTTGAGAGAGAGAGAGAGATAGAGGGCGAGTGGGGGAGGGGCAGAGAGAGAGACACACACACAGAATCTGAAGCAGGCTCCAGGCTCCGAGCTGTCAGCACAGAGCCCGAGTTGGGGCTCGAGCTCATGAGCTATGAGATCATGACCTGAGCTGAAGTTGGATGCTTAATGGACTGAGCCACCCAGGTGCCCCCAAAATTACTTTTGGTATTTTGTTGTCTTGTAACCCAACTTTAACAAGGGAGTTTTTAAACATTCCTTTATTTTTCTCATGGAAAAAAATCATTTCAGATGATCATTAGAGATTTTGTTTCTATCTGACCAAGATAAGCTAAAGAAGGCTCCTGCTAGTATTTCCATTTCAAAATATCACACTTAGCCTTCAAGATATTGGTGGGGATTTGGGCAGAACAGGCTTAAAAGTGACACTTTTATCTGTTTAAATGTGCCTGTGAAACACTGCAGCTTTCTTGTTCAAGAAAGTAGTTGCCGTGTTCTGTTGGAAAGAAGGCTTAGTTATTAATCATGTGAATGGTGGCCTTTCATAGCTGTTTTTTGAGTTTTAACACTAAATTTTGGTTAAGAAGTATATTATATAAAGATAATTGTTGTCTTTTAAAATATAAAATAATCTCTTTACTAATAGTGGAAATTTTCATAACATATAAAAATAGAAGAATATAGTGAACCCTCATGAGCACATCACTCAGCTTTAAGTGTTGTCAATATTCTGCAGCTTCTTTCAAGGTGGGTTTTTAATGTAAAATTTTTTTGATGTTCATTTATTTATTTTTGAGAGATACAGAGAGAGCAGGGCAGGGGTGGAGAGAGATGGAGACAGAGAATCCCAAGTAGTATCCACACTATCAGCACAGAGCCTGATGTGGGGCTCGAACTCACAAGTTGTGAGATCATGACCTGAGCCCAAACCAAGAGTCGGAGACTTAACCAACTGAGCCACCCAGGTTCCCTTGATGTAAAATTTTTAATAGAAACAAGCATAGATAATTGATTTGCATATTCTGAAAAGACTATGTGTTTATGCCAGAATCCGTATTGGTGTGTGTGAATGCATGTGCGTGTGTGTGTGTGTGTGTGTGTGTGGTGTGTTTGTGTGTCTGAAATCAACTTTTATTCAATTGCAATTTTAAATCCTTTCTGGGGAAAAAAAATCCTTTCTGGAACAAGGTAGATCTTCCTTAAATAGAAAATAATCAGTTGAATTATTTATTGATACCTAATGCATACCCAGCCTTGTATGAACTTTTCTGAGGGAACAATGGCCAAGAAATGCTAAGACAATGTTCCTCAAAGAGGTAGAAAAATAGGGACTAAATCAAATCTTATCCCAGGCTCAGAAACAAGTAGGTGAGGCCTTGACCTCGAGCAGAGTTTCCCAACATTTCTTGTCCTGAAAGCCTCTTTCATAGTATTAAGCAATCTCTTGAACCCCTGAGGAATTTAAAAAATAATTTCATCATTTCTGTGTAATATACAAAAAAGTGTTGACATACATTTTATTTTATATAAGCCTATTTTATTAAAAATTGTGTTGGAAAGTATCTCAATTCTGTATCTCAAGGCCAAAGTTGAGTTAACTCTTGAAGGAAATTACATTGAACTTGTATCAAACTCAGCTGCTTTGATTCAGCAAGCCACAACAGTTTAAAAAAAAGGATATCAGAAAATCTGGGGATAGTATCTATGTTTCTGAAAAAGGAACAGTTCAGCAGACTGATGAATAAGATCTAAGTTGTCCAGCTACAGAAATAGCAAGATGTCGGATGATTTTTTAGACTTATTTGTAGTATTTTAAAGATGTAATAAAAGCTGTATTGATTGGAGCTTTTTCTTGAAGCAATAACATAAAAAAGAAAGTTTATTTTAAATAAATTGAAAATATTCAAAAATAAATTACGAATATTTAAGATGCTCATGTACATAAACATAAATTTTGGCATTCTCCCATTTAATAACCATACATTATTCAAATTATTTTAATTACACAAGAAAAAGCATTTTATGTCACATTTTTAAATGGTGCACTCTGTTTGGTTTTAGGACCAAATGTATTACAGTGGTATTTTCCAAGTCTGGTACACCTACCTCTTTTTGTATGGGAGGTGACATTAGGTGTAACAAAGAAGAAAGTTTTCTGTTTTCAATGTTACATATTTATTTGAAGGGCATTTGAAAATACTTATCTCATGTATAGTAAGGATAAATTTTTCTTTCAAAATAAACATTTTAAGGAAAAACATTTTAGTAAATAATAGTACATGTGGCACTTGGATATGCAAACAAACAAAAAACCAGCAAAAAAAAAAAAAGCCAACATGAAGTGATACACAAAAAAGCAAACTTTGTGAAACAAGATGTTGTGGCATCAAAAGTGGATAAAAGTTGCTTACGTAACGCTTGTTTGAATTCTCGAATTTTGCTTTTCAAAAAGTACATTTAATGTTTTGTTTGTAAATAACTATGTAAGAGAAATGGTCTGGGGCAGTTTTTACAAGTATTTCGCAACTAATGCAAAGCTAGCAGAGATAGTCTCTAGTCTCAATGTGTGAAAAGCCAAACTAGACATAAATTAATATAGAGTTTATGTATGCAACTTACAGTTCTGGTGAAAATCATGAAGCGATTTTATGTCCCTCATACTAATTATATTTCAACATCCTTGCTCTTTCTGCTTCATGTTTTTAACCAATTGTCTATTACAGGTTTACAGGAGAAGGAAAGGAGAAGAATTTTGCCTCCCACTTGTTGGGGACATTTGACAATGTCCGGAGACAATTTTGGTGTCACAACCCCGAGGACAAGGGTACTACTGTCATCTCTCTAGTGGGTAGAGGCCAGGGATACTGCTAAACATTCTACAAAGCACACGAAAGCCCACCACAAAAAGAATTATTTGGCCCCAAATGTCAATAGCACTGAGGCTGAGAAATCCTGATACTACGTAAACAGTACATGTCTATGAAAGATAAAAATTTAAGGCAATGAAGTCAAAACTATCATGGAAGCTATTTGGTGGAGTAGTAAACTGAATGACTTGCCATCTTATGAGCAAAGTCATCTTCCCCAACCTCTGGGCATGTTTACTCAGAGGTTCTAGATGTTCCCTTTTAAGGGGGAGAGGGACCTACAAATTTAAATTATTATGCATATTTATTGACTTAAAAGTAGAAAGAAAACAGACACCTTAACCATCTTTACTAATGTGAAACCTTGAAGCTTTGCTGATCTGAGGGATGAGAGCAATAGGCCACACAGGCTGGGATCCGTCTCTGGGACTTTAAAAATTGAACTTGAAAGAGAGAAATCTTTCCTCTACAAAGGAGAGAATGATGCCGAACCCCAAGAAGAGAAGGTTGTGAGAGATCCGAGACAAAGGGCTTCTGACAGTGTCCTCATTACTGGATCCATTCATCCCTGTGATTTGGTTACTGGGCCAGGAAATTGCTCATTTTTGCTTAAGTCAACTTGAATTAGGTTTCTGTCACTCACAACCAAAAAGTCCTGACTGATATACCAGTGGATTAACATAGGCAATATTTCAAGAATTAGTAATAATGCAACAAAATATGAGTTTTGAACTTGACATTGGCTCTTTGATTACAAGGTTTAAGAAAGAAATCCTAAACTACTCACTCAAAAAACATTTCTACCTCGCATGTACCTAATCCTAATATTCTGTGTTGGGTGCTAGAAACACAAAGACAAATAAAGAATAGCCTCTCCTTTCAAGGAGCTCTCAGGCTCCTTGGGGAGACAGAAGAGCACCACATGCTATGAGTGCTACAGTAGCAGCAAGCATATCTTATTATAGGAGCCCTTAGAAGGGACAACAACCTTAGCAGGTCAAGAATAACTTAGAGGTGGTGACTGCCTAAACTGAATCTTGAAGGACATTAGATGGGTAAAGTAGAGAGTACAAAGGGCATTCTCTCTGGATAGAATGCTAGTAAAGGCTGAATGGGGAGGACTAGTAAGGTACAATCAAAACACTCCTAGTGTATTATCGTGGAGCATGGGATGGGAGGGGTTGGCGTTAGTGATGGAGATGGGAGAGTGGCCAGGAAGGACGCGGGAATGCAGGCCAGGGGTTGGATGTCTTGGTGGAAAATCAGGACGTTAATCCTAAAAGCTTTGGGGAGCCACTTCCTAGATTTTATGCAGGGGTGCAGCATGATGCCTGTTGGAAATGATCACTCTGTGGTAAAACAGGGATAATAACAGGTATCTGGCAAGGTTGCTGCCGAAGTTATACATAATATTTAAAGCCATGACTACCATGCTTAGAGATGGTCAGTCAAAAGACGTACTCTCTTTCTTTTCCAAATATTGTCCAAAACTCAGAATGGAGCGTCCATTAGTAGGTGTGATTACGACAAATTTTTACCCAAGGCTTAGGCTCACTCTAAGGTAATCACCAAATCTGCAATGAAGTGGGAATTTAAATTCCAGGTCAGTCTCAGGACTGACTAGGCCATTCAGGTTCCCTGTAAACCAGGGCAATGCAGACTGAAATGGAGTTTCCAAGGTTATTCTGGCACTAGAAAACCCCAACAGCCACAGTGAAATCTTTTCAAAGTCTGAGGAGTAGGAAATAAAATGATCTATAACCACCCATGAGTTTACTTTCATATTAGGCTTTCTTAAAACTCAGTAAGATGTGTTAACTTGGACTAAAAACTAATCCTCAGGAATACTTCTGGGTCACAGATGGCAGAGTAAGGAAGAAATACTTCATTGCAACATAAAATATCAAATTAATCTTTTTCACGTTAAAGGAAGAACAGAGAAGGAACAGTGGAAAAAATGAGTTCACCTCAGGCTACCAAACCATTGCAAGATTTCTCTCTGGAGCTATATGTCACTGGGTTATGAAGCATATTTCACTTTCTGACTGATTTCAAAGGACCTCTTACCCTCCTTATTTAAGTCAGTGATTTAGAAATTTTAAAGAGATAGAAGAAATTATTTGGAAAACACAATAATTACAAAATGTAATCCCTCAATTTAAAACAATGAAATTTATTTCACTACCAGAGAGTGCTGATTTTGTGTTTAAGGCAGAGTTTGTCTCAAATTAGGGGAAAATGAAAAACATCTGAAAATATAGCATTTCATATGCTAAGTTTGTAAGCAATGCCTGTTTGTTAGTTACAACTTTTCCTGTGTATTTTTTATCAGATAGCCAGTTTTTAAGGCCTTAAATTAACCACCAAAACAGATTTTTCATGAAAATTCCAATTGTTAACATTTTCCAGGCACACCGAAAACTTCAACAACTGAGAACATTTTTCTTTATAAACAAGTTAAATAATCATATGTGTGCATGTATTTGTGTAGAAAACTTTAAAAAGACTATATAAGAAACCATCAACAGTAGCTTCCTCAAGGTTTAGATTGCCAGGTGGAGAGGGAGAGACGAATTTAACTTTTTCCACTTTATAAACTTTGGTACAATCTGATGTTTCTTAATCTTCACAAGCATATAGTATACATGAATGCTTAAATTTTAATAATTTAAAGAACTAGATAAAAGGAATATTTTTCTAACTTATATATGCATAATCTTCATAGTTAATAGCTGTAAGTTTTCTCCCCTTTAAGGTCTTATTTGCCAAATCACAGTATAGCCTCACAGTAATGTTCTATATACAACCCTAACCAAAGATTTGTAAATGATCTTGAAATCATAATGCAATCAGTTTACTGCCAAGGCAGATGCAACAGAACTATAGTATGACACACATATATAATAGCCCAGAAAGTTCAAAAAGATAAGAAGGGTAGGCAGATATTTTTGTAAGCGCAAATTTAGACACAGAACAAATTTTATGTTCCTAAACATTTTTCTACTCCTATACATTTCACATTTGATTGTTAAAAATCAAAATACTTCTCCTAGCACATTATTAAACACTATTAACAAAGTTGTTTTCATTTTTAAATGTAGCAGGTGTCCAGAGTAATTTATTTTTCCCAAGGAACCCATTTGACTCAAAAAGTTAAACCTGATTCTAGACGTTAGCCTCAATGTGAGGTGAAGTCTCTTCAAAATCTCTGAAAGATCGCTCTTTTAAAAACATTCTTAATGAAAACATTTCATGTTTAATTATGTTGTCATTTATAAATTAATTCATTTAATCCCACTAAGCTTCAGTTTCCTCATCTTTAAAATGGGAATACTAATAGGACCTTGTTCATGAAGTTATCACAAGGATTAAATGTGATAATGCATGCAGAATGCTTAATATGGTCTGTGGTACAGAGTAAGCATCCAACCACTATTTGCTATTTTTTTGCTTACATTTTCAGCATTGTTTTAGTAATGTTCAGATTTCCCAACGTTAACGGTAGCTTTTAAAACATACTGAGTAGAGCATAGTCTTCCCAGTTTTTATATTACTAGTTTAATTTTAACTCTTAGAACAGTTAACCTCATCTTTTCTGTAACACAGATAAAACCACTGTGAAGTACATTTGTCTCAATTCCTGTATTTAATATGTATCAGTTAGCTAACCTGTATCTAGCTTATTATTGCTAGGTATCACTAAGAATAGCAATACTAACAACAAATATTTATTGGAAATGGTCATGCCTTAAAAGAATCCTGAAATGGTTGCATATTTTCAGAAAAGGTTTCAGCATTTAGATTTCTAAAGTACTGGTTTTTCATACAATGAAAGTGAACTCATATTCTCACACTGTATACTTGCAGATTTTGAGTTAAAACATTTTTAAAGGGCAACATTTAGGGAAAACAATCAGCTTAATCCATTACTAAGAGCCTAAATAAATAAAACACGACCTTAAATATGAAATTTGAGGATAGAACTTATGAGTTAGGCTAAAATTAGTTGAACTGATATTAATGAAAATAATTATTTAAACAGGAGACACATTTCTTAGTGATTCTCTTTAACTCCTGCTCCTTAACATTCTGAAGCTATAACATGAAGCCAGCCGTACAGTACCTTGATGAGGTTGTGTCCCACAGAGTAGACAGCTGCTAAGTTTCCCTTCTCTCCAGGCGCATGCAGACCTGTCCCATACCCATGCCAAGCAACTAGATATGGATTATGAATTGTAATCCAATATTTGACACGGTCCCCAAACGTCTGGAAACAGTAGGTGGCATAGTCATTGAAAATATCTATTATGGTTTCATTTTTCCACCCCCCATATTTTTCTTGTAGGGCCAAAGGCAAATCCCAATGATACAAAGTAACTACCGGTTGAATGTTTCTAAGTACTAGAGCATCAAGAAGAGCATTGTAATACTGGAGACCTTTCGCATTGGCAACTGCTGCTATTCCATCGGGGAAAAGCCTTGGCCAGGAAATTGAAAATTGATAAAAAGAAACTCCAATAAAATCCAGGGCTGATAAGTCTTTTTCCAGAAAAATGTAACTGTCACTGGAACTGTCCGTGCCGTTGACATTTTTAAGGTGTGTTTGGATGAAATGATCCCATATAGAGGGTCCTTTTCCACCTGTCTTCCAATTCCCTTCCACTTGAAATGCTCCAGTCCCAACACCCCAAAGAAAGTTTTTAGGAAAAGTGTCATAGAGAAACAGCTGACTTTCATTTACCGGGCTAAAATGAGGATTTTTAGACCACACAGCTCTGCCGTCTCCAGAGAATCCAGTAACAGCTCGCAGGAGAATAAATGCTGACAGGATGGCAGATCTTTGCAGTCCCCGGTTGCACATTGTTTTCCGATAGTGTATGTTTCTTTCATCGGTGCTGAAGAAAAATCCATTCATTCCCTGGAGATCCAGCCGCACAGCCGGACTTCATTTGCCACTAACTGCTCGCCTGTCTTATCAACGCTTCAGTAAAAGCTTGTGATTGTAAACCTCTGTCAATGATTAGCTTGAACTGTGAGACTTAGGATGGGCCACGGAGAGCAACGTAATTTGAGGGAGGTGGCTCTCCTACGCTCCCCAACACATTTCATTCTCTCTTACTATGGGAAAGATTATATGAAAACACATCACTGACCGTAGTTTGCGTAACGAAAACATGTATAAGCAATGAATAAAAATGCCATATTCTCTTTGTAGCCTTTCATATTGACCCAAATCTTTTCTGAATGTTTTGAACATTACTGAAAAAAATATATACCTTTTCTAGTTTTATATTTTTTGAGTGGTAATTTTATTCTTTCGCGTTTCAGGAGAAGCAATACAAATAAGGAGCATTCCTATAAGCTTATAATGCGGAACTAAAAAATAAAATAAGATATCACACTTCTACCAAAATTATAACACATTGAAGAATAACATTATCAAGTGCTACCTATTTTAAGAAAATTATAAAAATGTATCAATATATTTGAAAGAAAACGAATGAAGAAATATATAGCTCTTTCTAAATGGAAACACTGAATTCTTTCAAACTTAATTTATAAATTTAAATGTACTTTCAACCAATATCCTCTAAACCCCAAATTTTACTCCAACAAAATTATATGAAAGTTTGCTTGAAGAATAAATAGGCAATAATTACAAATAAAGAAAAGAAAAAGAAAATAGCGAAGGCATAGACTACCTTTACATATGAAAACATTAAAAAAAACTTAAATAACATGAATCTGGTATAGGAATAAATAGAAAGAAAATACTGTACAGAATCTATAGTTTCCAGATAAAACTTTTTAAAAAATGTATTCTTTTAAATATTTGAGATATCCCATAATAATGAAAGAGTGGTTAACAGTTTGGCCTCTGGAATTAGACTGCCTGAGTTTAAATATAGCTGTGTGACTAGAAACAAATTATGTAACCTTTCTGCACCCTAGTTTCTAGTTATGTAAAAAAAGGCACAATACTGGTATCTACTGCATGGATAATTGTGAGAATTAAATGAGTTAATACATGTAAAGCACTTAGAAGAGACATTGACACTTAGTAAGTGCTCAATAAACATTATTCTTATTTCTTTGTGAAAAGGAAGGATTATTCAGAAAGTGATGCTAAGATTTAGCGTAATAGACACTATGTTCTGGCTCCTGCCCACATTTTAAACTTCATTTCTCTTCAGTTAACTACATGTAGTACCCTGCCCTTCAGCCATAACAAATAATATTACTAAGTTGGACACACGTTAAGCCCTTATATCCTGTGCCTTGGTACGCATGCTCTCTGCATAGGATGTGTTTCCCCCTTCATCTAGCTCATGTCGACATGTTCTTCAAAACTGCAGCACCTTTTCCGGCAAGTCTTTCTGGCTTCCCAGTTTGTTTTGACTTATTTATTTATTTAAATTTTAAAAATTTACAGTTTATTAGTCCTCTTGTGAAAAAAGTCCTCTTGCACAATCACTGCAGATAAAGTCACTGCAGAATCTTTACTCCTGGGTCTGATCTCCAGCTCACTTTTGTCAGCACCAACACTGGCCTTTGCAGTCCACCTGACTTTCTTCATTCTATTCTTGTGTTCCTTTCACTGTTTCCTTGATGTCTGTTTCTTCTCATAGAGGCCATGTCTTGCAAGTCTGCCTGGGTTCATTTTTGGAAGTGTAATCCAAGAAATCATAAATTGTGCTGAAGCCAGTTGTCTTGCCATCACCAAAATAGGCTCTGGATCCAAATCCAAATATAATATCTGGTGTCATCTGGTCTTGTGCATTTTGGGTGGTTTTTCGTGAATTTCTGTCTTAGGTACTATTTCATTCTCAGGGTAAAGTAGTCGGTTGGTCATGAACTTCCTGGTCTGGATATTTACCATGTTGCTCATGATGGTGGTTGATCCTCAGGCAGCCAGAGAGGAAATAAGACAGTTTGATTTGATATGGATGTATCTCTTTGTTCCGTGTTCCCATCGCAATCCAAACTTTCTCTGTTATGACATTTATCACACAATACATTTATCTATAACCTCTTTTTGACTTTAATTTCTCTCTCAGTCTCTCTTTTTTAAAAACAAGGACCAAAACTGTTTGGTCCCAATAGAATATTTGGGGCCTATTAGTCACTAGACTTGAATGAACGTGTCTGTAGTATAGTATGCATACGTCTATCACTGCATTTATCACATGATCCTGGGATGGTTTGTCTCCTCTCCCAGACAGTAAGAGTATCTCTTATCTAAATTTTTATCATCACTTATCTAAGTAAATGCTTAATCATTGTATATGGAATGAATGGAGTTGATGGAATCAATTCACTATTTCTAAAATATTTTTTCCAGATTTATTGAGATACAACTGACATAGAACATTGTATTAGTTTAATATGTAAGCATAATGATTTATGTCTGTATTGTTAACTAATTACTAAAAATAAAATTTTTAAGTGTGGTTATTTATACCCTCACAAATATATTTGATTAAAAAATATATAGCTACAGAAATCTAGAAGAAAATGGAAGTAAATGTTAAATTACATAAATATATAGTTTATATAATGATATTTATATACTTATATATGAACTTATAGAAATAATTTAACTATAATTAAAATAAATGAAAAAAATTGAAAGACAAATAACAAACTTGGAAATATTAGAGTAAATCTAGAAGGCAAATGGCCAACTTTTTATTATATAAATAATTCAGGCAAATCATTAAGGAAAACACTCTAAATTAGATAAATGGCCAAACAACATGAATAAAAAATATGCAAAAGAGGAAATGCAACTGTATAGCTAATGAAAACAAATTAAATAACCAGTAATTAAAAACACATATAAAAGTAACTCCAGGAGAGCCTGGCTGGCTCAGTTGGAAGAGCATGAGACTCTTGATCTCGGGATTATAGGTTCAAGCCCCTTGTTGGGTGTAGAGATTGCTTAAAAATAAAATCTTTAGGGGAACCTGGGTGGCTCAGTCAGTTAAGCATCTGACTTCAGCTCAGGTCATGACCTCGAGGTTAGTGCTTGGAACCACTGTCTCTCCCTCCCTGTCCCTCCCCCAAGGTCCCTCTCTCCCCCTCTTTCAAAAATAAATAAACATTAAAAAATAAAGTAAAATGAAATCTTTAGGGTGCCTGGATGGCTCAATCAGTTAAGTTGGGGTTTTTTAAGTTAAAAAAAATTTTTTTAAGTCTTTAAACAAAACAGAACTCCGTAATATTTTCTCTTATTAAATTAGCAGAAATAAAACTAAGTGATGAAACTCCCTGTTAATGAGATTGTAAGACTCATTGTCTTACAGATTGTAAGATTTCTGATTAGAATGTGAATTTGTACAATACTAATGGAAAACAAATTTTTTTTAAGTTTATTTATTTATTTTGAGAGAGATAGAGCGCAAGTGGGGGAGGGGCAGAGAGAGGGAGAGAGAGAATCCCAAACAGGCTCTGCACTGTCAGCATGGAGCCTGACATGGGGTTCGAACTTACTAGAAACCATGAGATAATGACTTAAGCCAAAACTAAGTTGGACGCTTAACCCGCTGAGCCACCCAGGCAACCCCAAAACAATTTTTTAATATATAATTAACCTTGGATATTTTCATATTTTTAAATTCAATAACATCAGAAATTTATCATAATAAATTAATTCTAAATACATAAAATACTGTATATGCAAATATTTTATAGCAGTATTATTTATGCTTGTGCACACATGCATTCTCTCTCAAAATAAATAATCTTTAAAAAAAAGAGTCTCTTGGGGCGCCTGGGTGGCGCAGTCGGTTAAGCGTCCGACTTCAGCCAGGTCACGATCTCGCAGTCCGTGAGTTCGAGCCCCGCGTCAGGCTCTGGGCTGATGGCTCAGAGCCTGGAGCCTGTTTCCGATTCTGTGTCTCCCTCTCTCTCTGCCCCTCCCCCGTTCATGCTCTGTCTCTCTCTCTGTCCCAAAAATAAAAAAAAAAAAACAAAAACAAAAAAAAAACGTTGAAAAAAAAGAGTCTCTTATGGTTTGCTTTCTTCTCTCTCTCCTTTTTCCACCCTTCCTGTATGTTTATCTGTTTTGTTTCTTAAATTCCATATATGTATTTAAGTCATATGATATTTGTCTTTCTCTGACTGACTTATTTCACATAGCATAATACACTCTAGCTCCATCCATGTCATCACAAATGGCAGGGTTTCATTCTTTTTGATGGCTGAGTAATATTTCATGGTATATATATGCCACATCTTCTTTATCCATTCATCAGTTGACGAACATTTGGGCTTTTCCCATAGTTTGGCTATTGTTGACAATGCTGCTTTAAACTTCTGGGTACATGTACCCCTTTGAATCTGTATTTTTGTATTCTTTGGGTAAATACCTAGTCACGCAAATTGCTGTGTCATAGGGTAATTCTATTTTTAACTTTTTGAGGACCCTCCATAGTGTTTTCCAGAGTGGCTGCACCAGTTTGCATTCTCACCAACAGTGTAAGAGGGTTCCCCTCTGCATCCTTGCCAACATCTGCTGCTTCCTGTGTTGTTCATTTTAGCCATTCTGACAGGTGTGAGGTGATATTTCATTGTGGTTTTGATTTGTATTTCCCTGAGCATTTTTTCATGTGCCTGTTAGCCATCTGTATGTCTTTTTTGGGAAAATGTCTATTCATGTATTCTTCCCATTTTTTAACTAGATTATTTGTATTTTGGGTGTTGAGTTTGATGAATTCTTTATAGATTTTGGATACTAACCCTTTATCAGATATGTCATTTGCAAATATCTTCTCCCATCCATAGGCTGCCTTTTAGTTTTGCTGATTGTTTCCTTCTCTGTGCAGTGAATTCTTCTGCATGTTGCTGTCCAGTTTCCCCAGCACCATTTGTGAAAGAGACTGTCTTTTTTCCACTGGATATTCTTTCCTACTTTGTCAAAGATTAGTTGGCCATATAGTTGCAGGCCCATTTCTGGGTTTTCTATTCTGTTCCACTAACCTATGTGTCTGTTTTTGTGCCTGTACCATACTGTCTTGATGACTACAGCTTTGTAATATAGCTTGACATCAGGAATTGTGATGTCTCCAGTTTTGCTTTTATTTTTCAGGATTGCTTTGGCTATTTGGGGTCTTTTGTGGTTCCGTACACATTTAAGTATTGTTTGTTCTAACTCTGTGAAAAATGCTATTGGTATTTTGATAGGGATTGCATTAAATATGTACATTGCTTTGGGTAGTACAGAGATTTTAACAATGTTTGTTCTTCCAATCCATGAGCATGGAATGCTTTTCCATTTCTTTGTGTCTTCTTCAATTTCTTCCATAAGCGTTCTATAGTTTTCAGAGTACAGATTGTTTACCTCTTTGATTAGTTTTGTTCCTAGATATCTAATTGTTTTTGGCGCAATTGCAAATGGGATTGATTCCTTGATTTCTTTTTCTGCTGCTTCATTATTGGTGTATAGAAATGCAACAGAATTTCTGTATGTTGATTTTATATCCTGTGACTTTGATGAGTTCATGTATTAGTTCTACCAATTTTTTGGTGTAGTCTTTTGGGTTTTCTACATAGAGTATCATGTTGGCTACAAATTGTTTGACTTCTTTCTTGCTGATTTGGATACCTTTTATTTCTTTTTGTTGTCTGATTTCTGAGGCTAAGACTTCCAGTAGTATGTTAAATAGTAATGGTGAGAGTAGACATCTCTGTCTTGCTCCAGACTATAGAGGAAAAGCTCTCAGCTTTTCCCTACTGAGGATGATATTAGTTGTGGGTTTCTCATATATGGCTTTTAAAATGTTGAGGTATATTCAATGATTTTTTTTAAAAGCTCTATGATGGGGTGCCTGGGTAGCTCAGTCGGTTGGGCATCGGACTTTGGCTCAGGTCATGATCTTGTGGTCTGAGTTTGAGCCCCATGTTGGGCTCTGTGCTGACAGCTCAGAGCCTGGACCCTGCTTCCAATCCTGTGAGTCCCTCTCTCTCTGCTCCACCCCGGCTCACGCTCTGGCTCTGGCTCTCTCTCTCTCAAAAATAAATAAACATTTAAAAAAAAAAAAAAAGTAAGTTCTATGCCCAATGTGGGGCTTGAACTCATGACTCTGAGATTAAAAGTCTCATGCTTGGGGTGCCTGGGTGGCTCAGTCAGTTCAGCGTCCGACTTCAGCTCAGGTCACGATCTCACAGTCTGTGAGTTCGAGCCCCACGTCAGGCTCTGCGCTGACAGCTCAGAGCCTGGAGCCTGCTTCAGATTCTGTGTCTCCGTCTGTCTCTGCCCCTTCCCCGCTCATGCTCTGTCTCTCTCTGTCTCAAAAATAAATAAAAACATAAAAAAAAAAAACAAAAGTCACATGCTTTACCAACTGAGCCAACCAGGTGCCCTTTAATTCTTTATTTTTAATTAAAAAAATATAAAAGGATAAAACGAAAAATTAGTGAATTTTAGATATAAAAGTTTATTGATGAGAAACTATACTTTCCTGCAAAGATTAGGAACAAGGCAAGGATGTCTACTCTCAACACTTCTATCCAACATCATACTAGGAGTCCTAGCTAATGCAGTAAGACAAGAAGAGGAGGGGCGCCTGGGTGGCGCAGTCGGTTAAGCGTCCGACTTCAGCCAGGTCACGATCTCACAGTCCGTGAGTTCGAGCCCCGCGTCGGGCTCTGGGCTGATGGCTCAGAGCCTGGAGCCTGTTTCCGATTCTGTGTCTCCCTCTCTCTCTGACCCTCCCCCGTTCATGCTCTGTCTCTCTCTGTCTCAAAAATAAATAAAACGTTAAAAAAAATTAAAAAAAAAAGGGGAAGTTGGAGCTGGGAGAGGGAGTGGAGGGGTGTACAGGAACTCTGTAGCTATAATTTCTCAAGAAAGAGTCTATTAATTAAAAGAATTTATTGACAAAGCCTAAGTTTTGAAATGTATACTGAGTGTTTGCTAGTGACCAACAATTTATCACCAGACTATTTCAGATTTCATATGAGAAAACAAAGGAATTGGATAATTGTCAGGGTGAGTGCAGTAAGCTGCTTAAATCAGAACACATGTAGATAAAAAGAATATAACTCCGCACCCATTAGGATGGCTATTGTGGGGGGAAAAAAAAAGACACCAGAAAATAACAAGCATTGGAGAATATGTAGAGAAATTGGAGCCTTTGAGTATTGTTGGTCGGAGTGTAAAATGGTGCAGATACTGTGGAAGAAGCCAGTATAGCAATTCCTCAAAAAATTAAACATACAATTCCCAGGTGATCCAGCAATTTCACTTCTGGGTATTTGCTCCAAAGAATTGAAAGCAGGGACTCTAACAGGTATTTGTACACACATATTCATGGTACCATTATTCATAGGATCCACAAGGTAGAAACAATCCAAACCATCAACATATAAATGGATAAGCAAAATGTGCCATATATGTATATATGTACATATACATATACATATATACATATAAATATAAATAAATAAATAAATATATATATTACTCAGCCTTAAAAAGGAATTAAATTCTAACATGTGCTACAACATGGATGAACTTTGAAGACAGAATTAAATAAACCAGACACAAAAGACAAGTATTATAACAATAATACTTCCACCAAGTACCTGGAATATTCAAATATATATAGACACAGAAAATAGAATGGTGGTTTCCAGGGCTGGGGAAGGGGATGAATGAGGAGCTATCAGTTAATGAATACAGAGTTTCAGTTTGGGAAGATGAGAGTTCTGGAAACGGATGGTGTTGGTTGCACAACAATGTGAATGCACTTAATGCCACTGAAGCATAAATCTAAAAATGGCTAAATGGCAAATTTTATGTATGGATATTTTATCACAATAAAACATTCTTTTTGAAAGAATGAATGAGGAAAAATATGAAGAAACCTTTATAATGACAATGACTTAATACTGAAGCTTAAAGAATTCTCAAATATTTATGAAAATAAGTCGTGAATTTATGAAACATTTATCATGATTTAATGAATCAGAATAGGGGGTTCATTTTTCCTGAACAATTATCAAATATTTATAAAATATTTTTCTCATAAAAGGGCCCATATTAAGTCCTGGGAGAGAATATATGTGTTCCTGCCTCCAAAAAGAGTTTACAGTTTAGCCAAGAAGAAACAATAAAAACCATAAAATGTGTAAGAATACAAAATAGTATCTCCCAGGTACCAAGTGAATGGGACAGACATACGTGCTCTAGGAATTCTGTATTCAAACCATTACTTCATACTGCTTCATACAAATGACAGAATTCTACAGCAGGGAGTGTCCTTAGAAATCATCTCATTTAGCCCTTTATTTTACAGATAAGTGTTTTGAGACTAAGATAGTAGAGGCCAGAATTCATCATTCACTTATTCATTTCACAAATATTTATTGAGTATCTCCTATGGATCACTTTGTTGGAGGTTGGTATTTAAAATCGAAGATGTTGGCAAGACAGTGGAGAAAAAGGAACCCTCATGCACTGTTGGTGGGAATGTACCCTGGTGAAAGCCACTGTGAAAAACAGTGTGAAGATTCCTCAAAAAATTACAAGTAGAACTACCATATGATCCAGTAATTCTGCTACTGGATATTTACCCAAAGAAAACAAAAACACTAATTCAAAAAGATACCTGTGCCACTGTGTTTACTGCAGCATTGTTTACAAGAGCCAAGATATGAATGTAACCCAGGTGTCCATTAGTAGGGGAATGGCCAAAGATGTGATATATATACATACATACACATGCACAAATATGTGCATATATATATATATATATATGTAATAAAACATTACTCAGCTATAAAAAAGGATGAGATCTTGCCATTTGTGAAAACATGGATGGACGTAGAGGGTATTATGCTAAGTGAAAGAAGTCAGAGAAGGACGAATACCATATTATTTCACTTCTAAGTGGAATCTAAAACACAAAATAAATGAATAAACAAACCAAAAGCAGAAATAGTCCCTTAAATACTGAGAACAAACTGGAGGCTGCCAGAGGAAAGGGGCTGGGGTCAGAGGAAAATGAGTGAAGAGGAATGGGAGATACGGGCTTTCAGTTAACGGTATGAAAAAGTCACAGGGATAAAAGTACAGCATAGGGAATAGAATCAGTGTAACAGCCCCATGTAGCTACATTTCTGGTGAGCATAGCATAATGTATAAACTTGTCAATTCTCTATGTTGTACACCTGAAACTAAAGTAACATTGTATGTCAGCTCTACTTCAATTAAAAAAATAAAAATAGGGGTGCCTGGGTGGCCCAGTCAGTTAGGCAGCCAAATCTTGATTTCAGCTCAGGTTTCAGTGAGATCGAGCCCTGCATCGAGCTCTGTGCTGACAGTGCAGAGCCTGCTTGGGACTCTCCGCCCCCCCCCCCACCCCTCCCCTCCCCTGCTCTCTTTCTCTCAAAATAAATAAATAAATAAACTTAAAAAAAAAATAAATTGAAGATGTTACAATATTCACAGATCTTTTTTAAATTTTTTTTTCAACGTTTATTTATTTTTGGGACAGAGAGAGACAGAGCATGAATGGGGGAGGGGCAGAGAGAGAGGGAGACACAGAATGGGAAACAGGCTCCAGGCTCTGAGCCATCAGCCCAGAGCCTGACGCGGGGCTCGAACTCCCGGCCGCGAGATCGTGACCTGGCTGAAGTCGGACGCTTAACCGACTGCGCCACCCAGGCGCCCCTGTGTTTATTTTTAAGTAGGTTTCATACCCAGCACGGAGCCCAACCTGAGGCTTGAACTCACAACCCAGAGATCAAGACCTGAACTAAGATCAAGACTCGGAACCTTAACTGACTGAGCCACCCAGGCCCCCCATGTTATTGGAATTTAGATTTCATTTTGAAAGAGATAAGCAGCCATTGAAAATCTGTTAAGCAAGTATATAAGTTAGGGTAATACTGTACAAATAAACTCCAAAATCAAAGTCAAGGCCTAAATAGAAGGTCATTTGTCACACATTTGTCTGATGAAGGAGTTCCCAGTTTTTAGGTGGCTCATCTCCACAGTGATTGAGAGATTTAGGGTGCTTTTGTCTGTAGTTCTGCAACCCCCTAAGGCCTCACAGGAGTCTCACCCCCTGCACTCAGCATTTGGAGAGGAAATCCGCTGAAAGCTTTGGCCTGGAAGTAAGGTACATAATTCCAGAAATGTCTTCAAGGTGCATCCATGTTGTGGCATCTGTCAGAATTTAATTCCTTTTGAAGGCTGAATAATGTTTCATAACATGTATATACCATATTTTGTTTATCAATTTATCTGCTGATGAATATTTAAATTTCTACCTTTTGGCTATCATAAATAATGCTGCTATTAACATAAGTGTGTAAGTATCAGTTGGAGTCCCCTGCTTTCACTTCTTTGGAGTATATACCCAAAAGTGAAACTGCTGGATCATATGGTAATTCTATGTTTAATTTTTTGAGGAATTGCCACACCATTTTCCACAGTCTCAATTTTTGTTGTGCATCAGAATCACTTCTTGAGCTTTAAAAAATACACATGCTCAGTCTCCACCTCTGGAGACTGACTAGTAGATCTGAGGAGACACCTGACTTCTGTTTCTGTTTAGAATTCATGGTTTAAAGATACTAGAAACAAATTATTAAGAGGTGGTTTTTAAAAAAAATATTTACTTTAAAAATTCAAGCATAATTAACCTATGGGGTTATATTAGTTTCAGGTGTACAATAGAACGATTCAACAATTCTATACCTTACTCAGTGCTCATCATGATAAGTGCAGTCTGAATCCCCTTCACGTATTTCACCGACCCCCCTCCCCCCCCCCCCCCCCCCCGCAATCTCCCTTCTGGCAACCACCAGTTTGTTCTCTACTGTTAAGAGTCTGGTTTTTCATTTGTCTCTTTTTTCCTTTGCTCATTTGTTTTGCTTCTTTGATTCCACATATGATAGGAATCATATGGTATTTGTTTTTCTCTGAGTTATTTCATTAGCAGTTTACCCTCTGGATCCATTCAAGTCATTGCAAGTGCAGTATCTCATTCTTTTTCTTTTTAATTTTTAATTTTTTAAGTCATTCTTTTTTATGGCTGAGCAATATTCCAGCGTGTGTGTGTGTGTGTGTGTGTGTGTACCACATCTTCTTTATCCATTCATCTATAGATAGACACTTGGGATGCTCCCATATTTTGGCTATTATAAATAATGCTGCAATAAACATAGGGGTGCATATATATTTTAAAATTAGTGTTTATTTTTTAATTTTAGAGACAGATAGTGTGAGCGGAGGAGTGGGGCGGAAGGAGAGACAGAGAGAATCTTAAGCAGGCTCCACTCTCATCTTGGAGCCCGATGCAAGACTTGATCCCCTAGACCCTGGGATCATGACCTGAGATGAAATCAAGAGTCAGACGCTCAGCTGACTGAGCCACCTAGGCGCCATTCGAATTAGCGTTTTGTATTTTGTATTTGTGTTTTTGTATACTTTTCCACCAGTAGTGGAATTTCTGGATCACATGGTAATTCTGTTTTTAACTTTTTGAGAAACTTCATGCTGTTTTCTGCAGTGGCTGTACCAGTGTACGTTCCCACCAACAGTGCATGAGCTTTCCTTTTTCTCCACATCCTCACCAACACTTGTTATTTCTTGTGTTTTTGATTTCAGACATTCTGACAGTTATGAAGTGATATTTCATTGTGGCTTTGATTTGCATTTCCCTGATGATGAGTGATGTTGAGCATCTTTCCATGTGTCTGTTGGCCATGTCTATTTCTTCTTTGGAAAATGTCTGTTCATGTCTTCTGCCCATTTTGGTTGAATTATTTGTTTTTTTTTTTTGGTGATGGGTTATATAAGTTCTTTATATGTTTTGGATATTATTAAGAGATGGTTTTAAAAGAGTAAAAATAAGAGAATATTGAGCAAAATGTTGAGGTTCCCCTAGTTAACATTTAGAGTATATCCTTATACACACACACACACACACACACACTCCACACAAATTTTGCATACTTTTAAAAAACATAAATGTAATCACATACCATACAGTGTACTACAACATGCTTTATTCTCTTAATAATATTGTGAAGATCTTTCAATGTCAGTGTACAAATGTTAAATTCAATCTTCCTCAATAGATGCATAATATTCCATGGTATTAGTGCACCATATTTTTATTTATTTGACTACTTATCTACTTGCAGAAACCTATTTTTTTCCATTTTTTCTATTACAAACAATTCAGCAATTACCAACCATGAAATAATAATTTTGCTTATGTGAGAGATATAAGAAATTGCTAAAACTGGAATTGCCGGGTTAAGGGGTATGTCCATTTTCTATGTTTATGGATATTTCCTTACTGCCCTTCAGAAAGGCAATTGATTACTTTTAAGCCCCTACCATTAGCGCATGAGAGCCATCATATAAAAATATTCTCTTATATTTTCCTTTTAAAAAAAAACTTTTAAAAATGTTTATTTACTTTTGAGAGAGACAGAGCATGAGCAGGGGAGGGGCAGACACAGAATTTGAACCAGACTCCAGGCTTGGAGCTGTCAGCACAAAGCCTGATGTGGGTCTTGAACTCATGAACTGTGAGGTCATGACCTGAGTCAGATGCTTAACCAACTGAGCCACCCAGGTGCCCCTCTTATATTTTCTTTTTAGGACTTTTATAGTTTTGTTTTCCATGTGTGGTCTGTGAGATCATGACCTGAAGTCAGATGCTTAACCAACTGAGCCACCCAGGTGCCCCTCTTTATTTTCTCTTTAGGACTTTTATAGTTTTGTTTTCCATGTGTGGTCTTTTAAAAATTAATTTTCCTATTTATTAAGGTATTACTTCCCTCAATCCCCCTTCCTCTCTTTCCACTTTTTAGTTGTTCTTCTAGAATTTGTACATCTCCACATTTATACTTTGCATAATATTCAGGTATTGCTATCTTTCAATTCATTAATTTTAGACTATCTATTGGTTTGCTATTATGGTAGATGAAGATTTAGCTTTCTTATATTATCATTTCCTGTTGGTAAAAAAATTTACCTTTTTGGTTAAATTGATAGTTAGGGTTTACATTATTTTTTACATAAATATTATCCAGTGCTGGGTATTGTAGTATACCATAATTCTGTTCTCTCTTAGTGAAGCACATTTCCCACCACACATTTGCTTCGTTGCTTGGCTGGGTTTAGAATTCTAGGTTGGGGATCATTTTCATACAAAATGTTGAAGGGAGGGGCGCCTGGGGGCTCAGTTGGTTGAGCATGTGACTTTGGCTCAGGTCATGATTTCATGGTTCGTGGGTTCAAGCCCCACATCGGGCTCTGTGCTGACAGCTCAGAGCCTGGAGCCTTCTTCGGATTCTGTGTCTCCCTCTCTCTCTGCCCCTCCCCCGCTCATGCTTTGTCTCTCAAAAATGAATAAATGTTAAAAAATTAAGAAAATGTTGAAGGGAGACAGAGGTGGTAGAAGCCGATGCACCACCTCCCAGCATCAGAGTGTTTGTAGCCGCCAGCCCCATGCTCCTTGGACTGGCTCCAAGTTCGTAAGGGTGGAAGGCGGTGGCAGTGGCAGTGGTAGTAACAGCAGTGACAACAGTTGTCGTTTCCAAATGTAACCTTAAAGCCAAAAGTCTAGTGATGGTGTCTCGCTTCATTTCTTTGGCCCTGCCCCTCCAACATATAAAGTACCAAATTAATTCCCTGCTAAAACAACAACAACAACAACAACAACAACAACAACAAAACCCTTTTCTGGAAGAAATATCTGGAATGATTTCTGTTTCCTACACTGAAGTGCAACACACACAATGTTACTCTTTGCGATTATGTTGGTAGATACTCCATACACAGCTGTTCTATATTTTGAATTGCTAATTACCTGAAATTTAAATGTTTTTTTTTTTTCTGCTGATCTCTTACTCATGGTGCTGGTGCTTAGTCACCTTTGACTGTGAGTAGAGACTGTGGTGGTGAGAGGGTGATCCATACAGCTATTGGGGGAAGAGCATTCCAGGTACATCATGAGTAGTGAGTGAAAAGTCCTTGAAACAGAATTGTCTGGAACTTCAAGAAATAATGAAGAGCTGTGGCTGAAGTGGAATGATTGTAAATAGGAGGCGGTAAGTACAGAGGTAATGGCACCACATGGTGCAGAGGAATAGAGAGGAATTTGTTTTATATTCTTACTGAGAAGAGGAGCACTGGAAAGCTTTCAGCTCAGAGTGACATGATCTAACATACACCCGAAAAGAATCTCTCTGGATCCTGTGTTCAGACTGTACTGTAAGTGGAACAAAAGTAGAATCAGGGCCATCAGTCAAGAGATGATAACCAGGGGAGATAAGATGGTAGCTTAGACCTGCATGGTAGTGGTAGATGTAATGAGATTTGTTGGGTTCTGGTTATATTTTGAAGGTAGAGCCAATAGAATTTACAGATGGCTTGAATGTGTGTGTGGGTGATGTGTTGGGGAGAGGAGAGATAGAAAGAGAGAAAGAGAGAAAGAAAGAGGGAGGGAGAGAGAGAGAGAGAGAGAGAGAGAGAGAGAGTCAGTCTTAAGTAGGCTCCACACTCAGCATGGAGCCCAAGGAAGGGCTTGGTTCCATGACCCTGGGAAATCAAGAGTCGGATGCTCAACTGACTGAGCCACCCAGGTGCCCCTATTTTCAATTTTTTTCAAGCAAAGAATCCTTCTTAAAATTTCATTAAGCTTAAAATTTTTTTCATTAAGCTTCATAGCCATGTTATATATTATTTAGACATAAAAATTTTTCTGATTTCATAACTATTTCTTACATCCCAAGTCTAGTAAACATCTCAGACATAACATGCCCCCAAACAAATTCTTGTTCCCTACCTCCAATCCCATTTGTTCAACCACAAGCATCCATCATCGCAAAAACAGTAGAGCTCACACATATCCTTCACTCAGTTTTGCTTCATGTTAACTTACATAATCATTTACAATGATCAAAACCAGGATACTATGCTATGCTACTATTTACTAAAGTATGGACCTTATTCAAATTTTACCCATTTTCCTTCTAATGTCTAATGTTTCCTTTTTCTGTGCAGGATCACACATTGCATTTAGTTACTATGCAGTTTTAGTTCTCTCCAATCTGTGACAGTTCCTCAATCTTCCCTTGTCTTTCATGACCTTGACACTGTTGATGAATCCTGGTCAGTTTCTCAATTTTGGTTTGTCTGATGTGCTCTCATGATCAGATTTAGATTATGCACACATGGTAGAAGAAGGGAAAGCAGTGAAAGTCAACTACAGTAGTGAATTTCTTTTTTCTTTTTTATAGTACTGAGAGTAGTGAGTTTCAACATACAGTAACGTTAAGTTTTGCAAATCCCACTAAAACTAAACATTTTCTAAAAAATGTCTAGGGAATCTGAGTTATTAGTGACCTACTGTATTTACTTTACCAGTTGCAATGCTTACCACATCCCAGAGCTAATGATAATATTTATATAAAGACATCAAACCAGGTATAATATTAAAAAATTTTTTTAATGTTTATTTTTGAGAGAGAGAGAGAGAGAGAGAGAGAGAGAGATTGAGACAGAGCATTAGCAGGGGAGGTGCAGAGAGAGAGGGAGACACAGAATCCAAAGCAGGCTCCAGGCTCTGAGCTGTCAGCACAGAGCCTGAGGTGGGCTCAAACCCATGAATCAAACCGTGAGATCATTACCTGAGCCAAAGTTGAAGCTGGATGCTTAGCTGACTGAGCCACCCTGTGCCCCTCCAGGTGTAATCGTTTTATTTCTTTTAATTTTTTTTTCAACGTTTATTTATTTTTGGGACAGAGAGAGACAGAGCATGAACGGGGGAGGGGCAGAGAAAGAGGGAGACACAGAATCTGAAACACACTCCAGGCTCTGAGCCATCAGCCCAGAGCCCGACGCGGGGCTCGAACTCACGGGGAGATCGTGACCTGGCTGAAGTCGGACACTTAACCGACTGCACCACCCAGGCGCCCCAGGTGTAATCGTTTTAAATGGAGCGCCGGAAGCACTTGACCTTATTTGTCTCAAAGCAAAGAGTAGCTCTTTCTATAGCAACTAGCAGTTTAAATGGGTATGTTAAAAAGTATTGCCTATGTCTGTTTTGTGGCAATGGATTAGACTTTATTTGAGTAAGATTTTTGCTGTATATTTCAGGGAAGACATGAATTTATTGGAATTCCTTTCTCATGTGTCTTTTCTATTCGGACTTGTGTTCATTTACGAGACTTTTTTTTTTTTCCTTCTCATATACACTACTCTGTATAAACAGTGATTATATTCCATACTACTTAAATTGCATGTCAAGAGGGGCACCTGTGTGGTTCAGTTGGTTAAGCCTTCAACTTTGGCTCCGGTCATGATCTCACAGTTCATGAGTTCGAGCCCCATGTCGGGCTCTGTGCTGACGGCTCAGAGCCTGAAGCCTGCTTCAGATTCTGTGTCTCCCTCTCTCTCTGCCCCTCCCCCGTTCATGCTCTGTCTCTTTCTCAAAAAATAAACATTAACAAAATTAAATTGTATGTCAAGAAAGATGATCTATGAGGTTTCCAAGGAAATTCAAAATATTCTTTATTACAAACATTGTTGGAATATGAATGAGGCTTCTGGGTATATATTATGAAAACTCAGATTCTCGAGAGTCTTAAAGGTGTATAATATCCAGGTGTATGGTCATCCTTAATTTTCAAATAACTGATGGTAGTTTCCTTTATTTGCTATATTTCACATTATTTCTATGAAACAACAAAAACAAAAATCCTGGAATTACTTTGATTTGTAGGGTTTGGAGAATGAAAGATTATCCTAATCATAAAATCTGTTATCACTGGGGCACCTGGGTGGCTCAGTTGGTTAAGCAGTTCAGGTGATGAGCTCAGTTGGTTAAGCAGTTCAGGTGATGAGCTCAGTTTGTGGATTTGAGCCCTCTGTCAGGCTCTGTGCTGGCAGCTCAGAGCCTGGAGCATGCTTGTTTCTGTGTATGTGTGTCTCTCTCTCTCTCTGCCCCTCCCCTGTTCATGCTCTGTCTCTCTCAAAAATAATAAGCATTGAAAAAAAAAATAAAAAATCTATTATCACTAAAGGGGCACCTGGGTGGCTCAGTTGGTTAAGTGTCCGACATCAGCTTAGGTCATGATCTCATGACTTGTGAGTTCAAGCCCCACATCACACTCTCTGCTGTTGAGTGCAGAGCCTGCTTTGGATCCTCTATCTTCCTCTCTCTCTGACTCTTCTCTGCTCATTCTCTTTCAAAAATAAATAAACATTTAAAAAAATCTATTATCACTACAAAATGCTGTTGGCATTCTTGTTGCTCTGTCTATAAACACTCTTAAAATTACCAATGAATATTTTAGAAAATTAATCTACAACTTGAGATAGAGTATGTGTATTTGATTGTATGGGTATATTATAGCAGTATTATTTAATCAAATAATATATTTGATTATATTGATATATAATCAAATATGCATGTCAACAGTAAAGTTATATTCTTTTTGTTAAGTTTACTATTTTAAATATAAATGTTTCTTCTCCTAACTTAAGTGAAGACACTGATATACTTGGGAGAAACTTATTATTTACAGTTTATAAAAATTATCAGGCAAGTTTATATAAATTTAGATTACAAAAGTATAATCATATAAGAAGGTTAATTGAATATCATCCAAGAATTAAGATAAATGACATAGAGCTTAATTTCATAAATTAGAATATATGTGCTATCATGGTGACAGATTATGACTTAATGATTATGCTCATAAATAGATTACAAGGTCAGCATCACTGGTCTGGATCTGCAGTCACCATAAATGCAGAAAAGGATAAGCTACATTCTAATGGACTGTTTTCTATAAGGAATATGTTCCAATAAACCCTGACAAAGCAGGACATGCTAATATTTATCCAGAGGGCAGAAAGTCACATTTGTTGTTGCACAGCGAAAATTCGATTGGTTTCTGTTGACTTATAAAAGTCTATGTGAAAGACAATGTAATTATTGTTACTGGGACAGGATTTTAAAGAGGACTGAAAAGGATTTTAAAGAGACTTCAAGTAAAGAGTTATTTCCATAATACAGATAAGTTAACTAAGGCAGTTGTATTAACACTGAAAATTTACATTGAACAGTTGTTTTCTACTTACACATGGTAGTAGTTAGATTATAAAGGATGACCAAAATTCAAATTATGTACTTTTTTTAGCTAATGCCAAGCTTTTAGTCATTTTAGGAGGACAATGATTTAACTCTCTGTATATGTTATGGAAAGACAGCCAATTATTATATGCGTAATCCAACTATTCACAAGTTTAGAAACGTACCAATAAAGATGTTAATGTCAATATTCTAACTTCTGTGGTAAAGCGTTCTTCAATGAATGGAAATAATTCTTCCATTAGAGATATATCCCTAAGTTGGGGAGGGAAGGAGATCCTTGACTTTCATACAAAATTGGCTTTGTTGACAAACTTTCCCTGAAACCCTTTCTTTTAAGGATGAACAAGGCCAGTGAGCATTGGGTAATCAGATCCAATATATAATATATCCCTTAAAGATATGTCTTCTCTGTGTTAGGTCTCAAATGATTATTTAAAAGTCTTTAAAAATATTTTAGGCTTTTAATAGATGCCCTTAATTCTGGAAACTGCACTGCTTATCCAATTGCTGTATTATCTGTTACCAATGCCATTCTGGAATGAATTATTAGTCTTATTTATTCATCAGCTGGTTTGAGAAATAGTTACACAAAGAAGATCTGAACTAATAACTAAAGATAGCATGAGGAAAAACCTTTGATGGAAGTACTTTTTTTTTTAATGTTTATTTATTTTTGAGAGACAGAGAGAGACAGAATGTGAGTGGGGCAGGGGCAGAGAGAGCGAGAAAGACACAGAATCTGAAGAGGCTCCAGGCTCTGGGCTGTCAGCACAGAGCCCGACACGGGGCTCAAACTCACAAGCCGTGAGATCATGACTTGAGCTGAAGTCAGATGCTCAACCGACTGAGCCACCCAGGCACTGCTATATTTGGTAATCTTTTTAGCACTCTTTAGATTTCTCTTCCATGGAAAACAAATGGGTATCATATTTTGCCCTAAAACACATAGTAATCTTTTTCTTTTTCTTTTTTGTCATAAAATACCACGTGTAAGAATGATGGGATCATAGTAATCTCAAGGCTTAAAATCTTATAAAGCCTTCCCATTACGCTTAGAATAAAATTAAAAGTTTTTGCTGGAGCCTAAGGTTCTAGAGGATCTCTCCTTTCACCTCTGCCCAAATTAATGTCTTATCACTTCCACTGAATTCTGCACCAGTCATAAAACTGGCTTTCTGGTTATTCTCTGCATGTGTTTAACTTACAATCATATTAGGGCCTTTATGCTCGCCCCTTCTCAACATCCACATCCCAGCTCAATGTCTCCTTCTTAGATCACTTATTTACAATACTTCCACACCCTCCTCCCCAGGTACCCTCTATCTCATAAGCCTGCTTCATTTTCTGTATAGCACTTACCCTTCTCTGAAAATACAGACTTTATTTTTGTCTACTTATTTATTTTTCTCTTTTCCTCAAAGATATAAACTTCAAGAAAGCTGGGGCTGTCTGTCTTATTTACTGTGGGTTCCCAGCAAGCACATAAAAAAGTGCTGACACACAGAAGATGGTCAATAATTATCTCTTGAATGATGCATGGGTAAAAAACACCCCAGCAGAGAAAATAAGCATGAATATTCTGTTCATGTTTATTCATGGTTCCGTTTTGGGTTCTTTACAATATTTCTGTTCCGATTACTTATCATTTCACAACAAACTGCCCCAAAAGTTACCACCTTAAAAGAACAATTATTTTATTACACTCACACTACTGTCAGGGAATTTAGGCAAGTTTTGACTAGGTGATTTTTCTGCTCTAATAGTGTTGGTTGGGGTCATTTAGAATTTCACCGGCAGCTGGTATGGTGGGTCCGAGACAGCTTCACTTACAAGCCTGGTACCAAGTGGAGATGGCTGTAATCCTGGGTTCAGCTGGCCCCTTCTCTTGCTTTACATGGGAGCTCAAGGGTCCAGTAGAGCAAGGTAGGAGCTGCTAGTCCTCTTAAAGCTTATGTCTGGAACTGTCAAATCAGACACAGGTTAGCTCAGGTGAGGGGAGCAGTATCAAAGCATATGCAGTCATTTTTAATCTGGTACATTTCTGAGATAGAATATTTCCAAGTAAATGTTCCTAAAGAAAACAATCCAACAAATTCAGTATCTTTCTGGAAGTTACAGGCTTCTGACTTAAGTCTCAGCTAAATTCAGGGAAGTCTTCAAATGCTAAAAAAGAAATACAAAAATTAGAAGGTATATAAAAGATATGTAAAACTTTGAATATATATCTTATTTACTTATTTGCAACACAATGGACATTGTGAATTGGTTTACATCCTCTGAGACTATAAGCAAAATTTGTGATCTCCCTGCTGTGTTCATTTTTATGGAGAGTAGGTTCATAGTTTTCATTGATTTTTCAGTTTCTAATTTTTTTTTCAACGTTTATTTATTTTTGGGACACAGAGAGACAGAGCATGAACGGGGGAGGGGCAGAGAGAGAGGGAGACACAGAATCGGAAACAGGCTCCAGGCTCTCAGCCATCAGCCCAGAGCCTGACGCGGGGCTCGAACTCACGGACCGCGAGATCGTGACCTGGCTGAAGTCGGATGCTTAACCGACTGCGCCACCCAGGCGCCCCTATTTTTCAGTTTCTAATGACACCCCTCCTCCCCTATCAAGTATTTCCCTAAGCAAAATTATGGAGTGCAAGGGGCGCCCGCATGGCTCAGTCGGCTAAGTGTCCAACTTAGGCTCACGTCACGATCTCATGGTTCGTGAGTTTGAGCCCAGCATTGTGCCCTCTGCAGTCAGTGAGGAGCCTGCTTTGGATGCTCTGTCCTCTCTCTCTGCCCCTCCCCCACTTGTTCTCTCTCTCTCTCTCTCTCTCTCTCTTTCAAAAATAAACATTAAAAAATTATGGAGTGCATAAGTTCATTTTTATACCTATCTCCCTTGATAATACCTAGCCTTGTGTAACAATAATGGTAATAGCTGACAAAAATATTATTATCTTAAGCCAAGAGTAATGTTCTATAATAACCCTATGAAGTACTACTATCATCCTTATTTTATGCATGAAGAAACTGAGGCATAGTATCTTGCCCATAGCATGTGGTGGGGCTGGGAGCCCTACCATACTGGCTGCAGATGGTCTGACGCAACAGGGCTCTCTCTGTTCAGGAGTAATAGTTTACTCCTTTGTAAATTGGGGAGAATAATAGTAGCTAGTGTCACGGCGGCTATTAGATGAGCTGAACTAGGATAGTCCATAGCTGCATGCCTGGCACATATTACACTGGCATTTGATAAATACAGGCTCTCCACCTTTAACCTCTGTTGTATTCCAGAAGGCTTTGCTATCTTTCGTTGTAGAGATATTGGTGTCATAAAATGCAAGACCTGAAGGGGAGGATGGGTGGGTAAAGATCTGAAAGTCTAGGGCCAAACCTGGAGATACTGCTCTCTTCACTAAACTCCTTAGAGTCCGGTGTTTTCTCTTAAAATTGTATGCAAATGTCGCATTCTACTCCACAATTCAGTTGCTTATCTATTAATATGAAACTTGATTACCCCAAAGCTTTTGGGATCATTGTTTTTCTGTGATGCACCTTGTTTATGCCTTGGTCTCACACACACAACCGCTCTGCTGAACTTAGTGCAGGTTTGGGAATTTAGACGCCCTAGAGCCATCTGTGGACCCTTTAGCTTTTTCGGGCATTATATTTTTCACTTATAAAGTGGAGTGGGTGTTGATGACTAGATGATTTTACCAAAGTCTTTTCTGTTCTGGAATTACACAATATGAAACTGTCCTTTAGGGGGCCTGGGTGGATCAGTGGGTTAAGCGTCAGACTCTTGATTTCTGCTCAGGTCATTATCTCACGGTTAGTGAGTTTGAGTCAGTGTTGGGCTCTGCACTGACAGGGTGGAGCCTGCTTGGGATTCTGTCTCATTCTGCCTCTCCCCTGTTCGTGCTTTCTCTATCAAAAATAAACATTTAAAATGGTCTTTTAGCCCGGCTTTCAAACTGTGGGTTTCCACTTAGCAGGCAGAAACTCCAATTCGGTGGGTCAAACATTAAAAAAAAAAAATCGGGATAACTACTCTCCGGTGAAATTCTTGTTTCAGAATAGATATTAAAATGTAATGTGCAAAACGACATCTGAAATGTTTATCTTCATCGCTGGTGGTAATTGAAACACCTGAAAGCTGGTGCAAGGCAGTGCACCCTAGAGACGTGTAATTGGGAGAATCCCCGTTTGCCCGCCTTAGTACATCAACCTCGGAAGCTCCATTTGAGGGCTCCCACCAAAAGCCCAAGGCGCAAACCTGCGCGCGGACCCCGGTCCCGTACCTCCTCGCGATGGCAGCGGCCCGCCGGCCTGCGGGGCGTCACCTGGGCCGACGTCGCACCTCCCGCCTCCCGCCTGGGCCAAAGTGAAGCTGCGCGCCTTCTGACGTCATCACCGGGCGCCGCGTCCCCCACCACCTTCCACTTCGCGGGAGAAGTTGTTGGCGCGAATGGATCCCGAGTCCCGGTAACGGATTCCCCAGCCCACCGGCCTGCCCGCCCGCGCCGTAGTCCGTGGGCTGCGATGGTGAGTCCCTGGGGGAGGCTGTGCAGCTCGGGGGCTTGGGAGAGTTTGCAGGCTGGGTGTGGACCGGGCACTTTTGGAATGCAGGGTGGGGGAGGACGGCGGTGCGGGGCTCCGAAGGGGAGCGAAGGCACGGAAGGGGCCAAAAATCTGGCACTGGTCGCACAGCTTTCCTGGGACCGCGGGGTTTCTGCTCTCGGCAGCAGGCTGCGCTCAGGCCTTTGGTGCTGCGCCGCAGTTTCACTTTTTTTTACTCTTGGGGGAAGGGAGGAAGGAAGAGAGTAAAGAAGGTGATTTGGGGGGCTTGGCGATAAAGTTGTTTTCCTGTTTGGCGTTGCCCGAAACCTCTCTTTGCGTCCTGCTTAAAGCATTGATTTCAAGCCCTCGTTCAAGGCGGAGAAAAATGTAACAAACTTTCCTTTTTTGTAAGTTGTGTTAGGCCTTGAACTTTCGTCATTAATAGCGCCACGAAACGCTCATCACAGAGCCGTTTGAGACCGAAGGCTTAGGGAGGATGCTTTATTTTGTTTAAATGAATTGGTAGAAGCCAAAGGGATAACACGGTTTACCGGGGGGGGGGGGGGGGACCCAAACCCTAACAACACTGGAGGTAAAGACAGATACAATATATCTGACAGCTGTCATCGCTTATCACCTGATGTTAAAAATAATCTTATAAAAACACACCTCTGTATAATTGTGCATAAAGCATATCAATTGAGCGTGAAATGATTATGCAGGTATTAAAACAGACGTTCATGCTGGTATGGAAATAGATACAGATATGTGTTTGAAATATTTAAAGGACAATTTATGATGATCTGTTAAGCCAGAATCTACTTCATAATCCGACGTAATTTTTTCAACTATTTTTTACCTTATCATAACACCAGCATCCTGGAGGGAAAATTTTTATGCCACATTGGGAAACCTTGCAGCCCTTAGTGTTTTTTTCTCATAAAAAAGGGATAAAATAATAGCCACCTTGCACCAAATATCAGTGTGTGAGCTGTTTGTTTTATATACCTTTCTCACTTAAACCTCTCAGCAATCTAGTTTTACGGATGCTGAAGGAGGCTTTTAGAGTTTAAACAGTTTGTCATACAACTAATAAGTGGTTGAACTAGAGTAGGAACCTCGGTTTTTCTGACCACTACATTATACTGCCTCCCTAAAATGATTATAATTAATATTGGACTTAAGGCACTATAGTATTGTGGAAAGTTGATGACATTTGGAGTCTTGAAGGTTAAGAGTAAGGCGATAATTTAGTCTTGCTCTGCCATTTGGTAGTTTTGTGGTGGTGGATTTTATTTGGTTTGAGTAAATAGCTTAACTTTAACTTTTTTAAGCTTGTGTTTTTCTTAACTGTAAAAAGGGGCAAAATATAGCTGTCTTAAGTGATTAGCTTGAGGATTAAACAGGGTAATATGTGTAAAGCTTTTTTTGTGGCACCTAGCATGTGGACGTATACTACTATGTGACTACCAATGATCTAATTTTATTAGGAAGGACTCTGGAACATTGCATAGTTTAAGGGTATCAAAGATGCCTCTGATGTTGTCAGTTACAGTGAACAATGGTTTATATAGTCAACTTTTGATCATTCAAGGACTTTAAGTTTTGGTTCTTTTCTATCTTAGTACTTCTGTTCGCATGCAGATGAAAATAGGGGTCAGATGAGTCAGTTTTGCTCTTTGCTGAAGGGAAAGGTCTATAACATAGATAAGAATTTTGGATTGCATTGGTATTTAATTTAGTCTTTCTGTCTCTAGTACAACAGTTAGCAAAACCCCAGACTAAAATTTGTTCAGTGTAGATTTATTGAACACCTAGGCACAAGTTATATTGTAATACAGTAGTTTTTAACTTTGGGTCACAGTTCCCTTTGATAGTGTGGTGAGTGGTATGCAAATTTTCTGCCCACAGAAATACATATGGGCATGTATACAACATTTAAGAGAATTTGCATATCTTCTGAAGCCCTTCCACAGACGTTTACAACTCTTACCCTGGGGGCTACATTTTTTTTTCTTAAATATTTCTAACTGAAGTTATCAATAAAGGGGTAAAATACTATATCTACAAAATCCAATACTCCGTAACATTAAAAAAGAGAAAACTTTATGCCCTGATATAAAGCAGTTGTCAAGATAATTTAGTTAAAAAACAAGGGTGTAGGACAGTATGTAAAGTTTCACTTTATGCAGAGAAAGAGAGAAAAGAATATACACACTTTTATTTGAAGTGTGAAAGGATATACAAGGAACTGATAACATTTGCTACCTCCGAAGATGGGAAATATGTGTCTGAGAGGCAGGATCAGAAGCAGACTTTTTTACTCTTGAATTTTTAACCATGTGAACATAATGTCTATTAAAGGAATTGAAACAAAATTAAAGATAAAAAGAATAGAAAAGCAGTCATGTCAACAATTTGGTTGCTATTAGAATTTAATAACATGCTCAAAATGTGAATGAAACCTGAGATGCCATTTTTAAGAAATCAGCATATGTAATTTGTTGGCTGGTATAATTTATTGAACATATGCATAAGGTTGAATTAAACACACATGAGACCTAGAGTATAGCCTGTTTGAAGAGCTGTCATGTCTAAATACATCTGAGTTGCTTCATGCCCCATTTTAGGGGATACCTTTTGCATTGAGTTTTACTATATGAATGCTCCCCCTGGACTAGTGCTGTCACCCTATTATAGTGTAGTTTTTGCCATATGTAGTCGTAGTTGACCTTTAAGGCCCCTACCTACCTCTCTTAGCTCTCTGTCTTTTGAGTGTATTGGGCTGGTTCTGTCTCTGCTCTTGTTCTTGCTATTTCATCTCCTTGTTCACATCCTTCCTCACATGTCTGCCTTTTTCTTATTACTCAAGCCTGTTATCACTTCCTCAGAGCTTTTGATGTTGATCTAAGAAACCATTGCCTAATCCAAGGTCATGAAGATTTATGCCTGTCTTCTTCTAAAAGTTTTACCTCTCACCTTTAACCTTGATCCATTTTGAGTTAATTTTTAAATTTTATTTATTTTATTTATTTTTTATTTTTTAAATTATTTTTAAATTTTTTTTCAACGTTTATTTATTTTTGGGACAGAGAGAGACAGAGCATGAACGGGGGAGGGGCAGAGAGAGAGGGAGACACAGAATCGGAAACAGGCTCCAGGCTCCGAGCCATCAGCCCCAGAGCCTGATGCGGGGCTCGAACTCACGGACCAAGAGATCGTGACCTGGCTGAAGTCGGACGCTTAACTGACTGCGCCACCCAGGCGCCCCCTAAATTTTATTTTTTATTTTAGAGAGAGAGTGAGCAGGAGGGAGAGAGGGGTATAGAGGGAGAGAAAGAGAGAATCTTAAGCAGGTTCCATGCTCAGCACGGAGCTGGATGTGGGGCTCCATCCTATGACCCCGAGATTATGACCTGAGCTGAAATCAAGAGTCAGATACTCAACTAACTGAGCCACCCAGGCGTCCTGAGTTAATATTTTGTATAGGGTGTGAAGTAGGGGTTCATGTTTATTCTTTTGCATGTGGATAGTTGTTCCTGTACCATTTGCAGACATTTCTTTTCCCATTGAATTATCTTGGCTCTCTAGTTAAGAATCAAGTGACCATAAGTGTGAGGATTTTTTTTTCTTAATTCTCTGTACTTTTCCTCTATCTATCTATCTATCTATCTATCTCTATCTATCTATCTACCTACCTACCTACCTACCTACCTACCTATCTACCTATCTACCTATCTACCTATTTACCTATCTATCTTAGTGCTAGTAACACACTGTCTTTTTTACTGTAGTTTTGTGGTAAGTCCCTGCCTGCCCTCCCCCCCCCCCCCCCCCCCCGCCCTTTGTGGTAAGTTTTGAAATCAGGAAGTATGAGTTCTTCAACTTTGTTATTTTTCAAGATTGTTTTGTGTGTTCTGGGTCCCTTGACTTTCCACATGAATTTTAGAATCAGCAAAGAAGCCAGCTGGGATTTCATAGTGATGATGTTGAATCTGTGGATCATTTGGGGGAGTATTGCCCTCTTAACAATAGAATGTCTTCTGATCCATGAACATGGACTATCCTTTCATTTGTTTACGTCTTTAATTTCTTTAAACAATGTTTTATAGTTTTCAGAGTATAGGTTTTACACTTTTATTAGGTTTACTTCTAAGTATTTTGTTCTTTTTGATGATATTGTAAATGGAATTGTTTTCTTAATTTCAATTTTGGATTGTTCACTGCAAAAGTGTAGAAACTTTTGTATATTGATCTGTATTCTGCAACCTTGATGAACTCATGTAGTAGTTTTAATAGTTTTTTTTCGTGGATTCCTTAGGATTTTTTTCTATATAAGATCATTTCATCTGTAAATAGAGATAGTTTTACTTCATCCTGTCCAATCTAGGTACCTTTTATCTCTCTGTCTCTCTCTTTTTATTGCCTAAATGCTTTTGCTGGAACCTTCACAAGTGTTGAATAGAAGTGATGGGAGTGGTTGCATCTTTTTCCTGATCTCAGGGAAAGCATTCTAACAACTTTTTGCTTTCAAAGTGTAAGACCTCAATATAGTTTTAAATACTTTATTCCACAGCTTGTCTATGCTGTGCTACCAGTTAAATCATTGTGTATATTAGTCAGATATATAATTTGTATATTAGTGTTTTTCAGGATAAAAGATTCTTATATTTGGACAGGTTTTGTGAAGTTTGTTGATAATCAGTTTCTTCTTGTGGATTTGGTGGTTGACTTAAAAATATTAATCAGAAATATCTATATTTCTTGGTTACTTTCAAAGTAGAGAAGTGAAGCCAAGATACATTGTGGCAACTACTCTACAGAGCACTGCCATACTTACTTTGCATAAAATCCTGTACCTTTCAAAGATAAGTGAACAGAGTGACATAATTTGTTTTCTTTTTGCATTTTTGATAGGCAAATATAACTTGTTTGTTGGTTGAGCTCATCAGCAGTGGAAAAAAGTAACTTGAAGGTTTTGATTATACTTCAAAGTAAATATATAGTGGCTTTTGTACTTTGACCTTCTAAAGCTAGAGGTCAGTGAAAGCTTACTTCTGTATGGGTTTAGGAGTATTTATTGCAAAAATTTTTTTCATCTCTAACTCTACTAGTGGATTTATATAATGAACCAAGTTGGAAACTTCTTGGTACAGGTAAAGGACTCTAAAAATGCAAGATTTTTTTTTTTTTTTTTGAGTACTTGGCAAAGTTGGGTATTTTGTCTTGGCTTATGTATGTTAAAATTGCATTTGGGCTGTCTACTAGGTGATGCTTCTCTCTAATAGTGTTGTAGAATTGTTAGTTACACCTTAAGGTAGAAAATGCAAGAAGTCTTTTTTTGCTTACGTTTAAGAGCATCTTAAATTTCAAAACTTTTACTAGAGAATATCTTGTTGGCATTCTCAATTTTTTTAATTCTGGAGTTGAAGTTAAAAAAGTCATGGGGTTGTTATGAGGATTAAATGAGTAAATGTTTTTAAAGTGCTTAAATTATTGCTTGGCACAGAGCAAGTCCTATTCAAGGGTTTATTAAAGAAGTAAATAAATGATGCCTTGACTCTGGGCATTGGCAAAAGAAAAAGAGGGAAGGGGACAATAATTGAGAGATAGGATGAATAGGTGGAGAGTCAGAGTGAGGAGGAAAAACAGTACCCAGGTTTCTGTTTTGGGTGAATGGTGGTGCTATGCATTGAGGTGGGGAATAAAGGGAGAGAAGCAAGTCCCACAGAAATACGAGCTTAGTTTTGGACATTATGGATTGGAGGTATCTTTGGGGCATTTGGACAGAGATGTATCGGCAGACTATTGGCTACGTGATATGGAACTTAGGGGAGGTGTGGGGTGGAGAGATTGAGGAGAGCTTTAGGAGGTATCAGTGTGTATATACTTGGTACTGAGGTTGAGATGGATGTGAGTTAGCTTGAGTGTATGTGG
Source organism: Prionailurus viverrinus (assembly GCF_022837055.1). Taxonomy (NCBI): domain Eukaryota; kingdom Metazoa; phylum Chordata; class Mammalia; order Carnivora; family Felidae; genus Prionailurus; species Prionailurus viverrinus. The sequence continues at coordinate 173,428,969 of NC_062564.1, forward strand.
ATCAGAAGTTTTTGATTTCGGATTCATGGAGAACCATTAGTAGGTTTCAGGGAAAACCCCTGAATTTTAGATTACACGCAAAGTTTTGTATGTGTGTGGGGTGTTTTTTGCCATCAGTCAGTTCTCTAGTTCTCTTGATACTAACTGGGTGTCCTACAGTTCAGTTTACTTCCGACACTATTCAGATTTAGTGCAGACTGCATAAGTTAAGGGGCTCAGTCCCACAAAGTGGCTCCCACTTCAGAAGCCAGTTACAAGCCCTAGTCCACCTATACTTCTGACTGACTGGCTCTAAGTCAGGGCTTTTCAGGACCTCCTCCTCAGGTTTGATAATTTGCTATGGTGGCTCACAGAACTCAGGGAAACATTTTACTTATATTTACCGGTTTATTATGTGGCTACAACTCAGGAACAGCTAAAGGGAAGGAGAAGGTTTGTAGGGTAAGATATGGGGGGTTGGGGGGTCAGAGCTTCCGTGCTGTCTTTGGGTATGCCACCCTCCTAGCAACTTGATATGTTGACCAACCCAGAAGCTCTTCAAATATCGAACCTTGCTTATTCAAGAGTCTTTATAATCTAATCTTCAGTCCACCTCTTCTCCCTGTAGAACTAGGAGTGGGGCTGAGAGTTCCCATTCTTGGCCTTTCTAGTGACCAGTTTCCATCCTACGTTGCCTCATTAGTATAAACTTAGGTGTGATCCAAAGGACTGATTGTAAATAACAGAAGACACTTCTGTCACTTAGGAAATTCCAGGGTTTTTAGGAGCTCTGTGCCAGGAACCGGGGACAAATTTTTATTATACTGTGTTTTTGCATATTTCTGTGGAAAATATTCATAGCTTTTGTCAGATCCACAAAAGTGTAAAAAACAAAACAAAACCCTGGTGTGTTTAGTGAAAAGACCACACCTCTGTTTACTTGGCACACGTTTTGGATATTAATAGATAGGCAACCTGTTACTGACAGCGTCTTATACTAGCGTATGTTTTGCAGGGACAGGAGCCACAAGGATAGGGAACTGCTGTACAGTGCCTGGCACATGGTACATTTTTAATAAGTATTTGATGAAGTACAAATAAACTTTATTTCCAATAAAAGAGAAATTAACTAGAATAGAAAATTTACTGGTATGAAAACATCTTTTCTAGCCCTTTCTACTTTAATCTATCGAACATTTTTGTTAAAGTTTATTTAAGTAATCTTTACACGCAACATGGGGCTTGAGTCTACAACCCTGAGATCAAGAGTCACATGCTGGGGCGCCTGGGTGGCTTGATTGGTTAAGTGTCTGACTTCGGCTCAGGTCACGATCTCGTGAGTTCTAGCCCTGTGTTGGGCTCTGTGTTGACAGCACGGAGCCTGGAGCCTTTTTCAGATTCTGCATTTCCCTCTCTCTCTGCCTCTCCCCTGCTTGTTCTCTCTCTCTCTCTCTTTCTCTCCAAAAAATAAACATCAAAAAAAAAAAAGTTGCACGCTCTTCCGACTGAGCCAGCCAGGCGCCCCTCTAATCTATTGAACATTTAATGACAATAAGTAATATAGCCTAGAGAAATACAGTATTTATTATGTGGTAGGTCTATTTTTTTAAATTATTTTTTATTTCCTTAAATATTTATTTATTTATTTATTTATTTATTTATTTATTTATTTATTTATTTAATGTGTAGTTAGTTATTTTTGACAGAGAGAGAGCAGGAGTGCGAGAGGGGCAGAGACAGAGAGGGAGAGAGAGAATTCCAAGCAGGCTCTATGCTGTCAGTGCAGAGCCCAACATGGGGCTTGATCTTACAAGCCTGTGAGATCATGACCTGAGCTAAATCAAGAGTTGGATGCTTAACTGACTGAGCTACCCAGGTGCCCCTATTTATTTTTTAAATGCTTTTATTTTTAGCTTTGAGAGAGAGAGAGAGCACGAGTGGGGGGGAGAGAAGCGGAGGGGGAGAGAAAGAATATCGAGCAGGCTCCATGATCAGCACAAAGCCCAACATGGAGCTTGATCCCATGATCCCAGGATTATGACCTAAGCTGAAATCAAGAGTTGGTTGCTCAACCTATTGAGCCATCCAGGTGCCCCACAATTATTTATTAAAAAAAATATATTTATTTATTTATTTATTTTGAGAGAGAGAGAGAGAGAGCAAGGGAGAGGCAGAGAGAGAATCCTGAGCAGCCTCTGCACTGTCAGTGCAGAGCCTAGTGTGGGGCTTGATCCCACAAACCGTAAGATCATGACCTGAGCTGAAATCAAGAGTCACCCAGATGCCCCCCAATTATTTGTTTTTTAAATTGAAGTATAGTTGACACACGTTCATTTCAGGTGTAGAAAATAGTGAATTGACAACTCTATATGCTGTGCTCACCACACGCTTAGCTGTCATGTGTCACCATAAAATGCTATTGCAATACCATTGACTGTATTCTGTATGGTGTACTTTTTTGTCCCTGTGACTTATTCATTCCATAACTAGAAGCCTATATCTCCCACTTCCCTTTGTACATTTTGCCTCTCTCTTCAACCCCCTTCCCTTTGGCAACCACCAGTTCTCAGTATTTATGGTCTTTTTGTGCTTTTTGTTTGTTTTTTAGATTTCACATATAAGTGAAATCATGTGGTATTTGTCTTTCTGTCTGACTTAATTTCACTTAGCATAATACCCCCTAGGCCCATCCATGTTGTCATAAATGGCAAGATCTCATTATTTTTATGGCTGAATAATATATATATGTGTATTATATTACATATGTAATATAATATTTATTATAATATTATATATATAATATAATACACATATGTGTGTGTGTGTGTGTGTGTGTGTGTGTAAACCCCATGTGGTCTTTGTTCATCTGTCGGTGGACATTTAGGTTGGTAGGTCTGTTTTAGATTTGAACTTAATTTCAGTCTTCATTGAAATAGTGTAAATTTGATTTTTTAGATCTGAAGTCAGCTGTAAAAAGTTGACTTCTGGATGAATAAAAACCATAATCAGACTATATTAACCGTGGTGAAAATGTCAAAATGTTGAAATAAATCATTAGATCAGGCATAAAGAGTTTTAAATGTTTCAGTTATTCCAATTATGCATGTTTGAAGGAGAACTTATTTTTTAAAAATCTAAATTAATTAATTTCCATTTTCTGTTTAATTTTGCTGGTGTTGGTTAGTACTTTTGGATCAGGTACACCTGAAAACTTTCTGTAGTACAGTATTTCATTGAAAGAGTAGTCTCGGACTCATGTGATTACACTTATTATGGCTTCAGAATTTCACACATCTTCCTCAACACAACCAAGAATAGAATTGGGCTTTTTCACTTCTTGGGAGCAGCCTCTTAGGTAGACTGAGCAGATTCCAGGGCAAGTAGGAGAGGCAGATACTTCCATAATCGTATGTTCTCTATTTCTTTTCCCTTTCTGTGCTTTATATTGTCTGTTCTTTATTTCCTGTGTTTTGCTTTATTTTCTAAAGACAGAAAGACCAAGAATAGAAAAGTAGAGTGAAACCTCCACAGAAACAGAGACTTTTGTCTGTTTTGTTTATTCCAAGCACTGAGAAGAGTTCGTGGTTCATAGAAGGCTCTCAGTGAATATTTGTTGAATGAATAAATGAATGAAGGAATAAAGAGGAATTTGATGCAGGTTCTTAAAATTCTTCCTGGATAGAACCTGTGATTATTTAAAAATTTTTCAGATCACACTTCTTTTTTACTCACTGGTATCTTAGAATTTCTTGAGGGCTGTGCTAGACTTTGCTGTATCATTAACATTGATTATATGTAGAGATATATATGATTTCTAAAAGATAACTAGTTTGGCGAAAACAAATTTGAAGAAGAGGAAATATTGTAGAAAGAGTGAAACTATTTTGTTTTTTGTAGCCACAATATTATAATATGACAAGAGAGTACCATATTTCAAGGGTTAATTATAGGTCAACTTTAATAATTTATTTCAGAATTAATACACAATAAGTGTTAATTTAATACCCACTTAAAATTTCTTAAAGTCAAAAACAATAGGTAAAGTCATAGCAAAAAATTAATCTCAATTAAAGATTATGTTAATACTCAATTTTTTAAAAACACATCTACCATGAGTTTCATTTTACATAATCAAGAACCTCTCTTTTGGAGGGAGCCCAGATGTAAAGAAATAACTGCTCATGTGTTCAACCGATACGTATAGTTTTAAAGCTTTTATTATTAAGTAATCACTCCCAGTGTGGGGCTTGAACTCAAAAGCCGCACACACACTCTACTGACTGAGCCAGCCAGGTGCCCCATTGCATTCATCCAACATTATCTCAAGTGCTGGCCCTGTGCTTGAGATAGAGTGGGGAGCTAGGCCTGCTCTATGGAACTTAACAGCAGTGCTTTCAAACTCAGATTTATATGACTATCAACAGTATAGTCTGGCTGGCTCAGTCGGTACAGCATGTGACTCTCGGTCTTGGGGTTGTGAGTTCAAGCCCCACGTTGGGGGTAGAGGTTACTTAAAAAAAATCTCATTTAATCATCTTAGGACTCAATTCAGGTGTTGCTTCTTTTGGAAAGGTCTCTGTGTTCGTTGTTCCTGTCTTCTAGTTTTGTGAGAAGCTCTGTCTTAGCATTCTTTTGTATTTAATTCTTTATATACTAATTTGACTCCTAGGTAGCTTCATGAGGGCATTTTCCTGTTTGTGTTCTAAGTCCCTGGCACAGTGCCCGCCTCTAAGCATACAAACTTGTCAGGAATGAGAAGGGAAATGCCATACTGCTAATTGTGGGGTATGGCTACTTTGCATAGATCCTTAGAGTTGTAGGAAAACTATGAAGGGGCAGTCATGGTCAAGTGGAAAACTGAAAGGGATTTGGAGGACCAGGTTCCGTGGTGGAGGTTTTTGGTGTGCCACCTTAATCCCCACAGGAATTTTATGAGGCAGGTGGTAACATGAGGAAACTGAGAGGCAGAGAAGTTATGTAATTCATCCCAAGTGTCTGGTACTAAATGGCAAAACTGATAGAAAGCCTTTGTCTGTCTTAATTCCACTTACTTATCTATAAAACAGAGATATTCTATTTGCCTTATATACCCACAGAATCATCAAGAGAGAGAAATCTGTGTCCAGTAGCTGTAAGTAAAAGCACATAAACTTGTTATTAGCTATCTGTGCTAAAATTTGTTTTAACTTTGATGTGATTTTTGCCTAAGTTTTTGCCTTATTTGACCTGAATTACTTGTTCAACTAGTAACTGTTGAAGAAGAAAATAAGAAGAATTAATTACTTTTTTTTTTTGGTCTCCCCAAATAAAAATAATGTTATTTCTTTTATCATTTCTTTTAGAAATGGACTTCCTGGGACAATGGATATGCACATTTAAAATTGTGACAAGTATTGCTGATTGCCTTCCAGATGAGTTTTTGTCCTCCAGTATACCAGTTTTTACTTTTACAGCAGAATAGTTTGTGAGCATCTGTTCCCCCATATCCTTGACAAATCTGGGCATTATCAGTCTTTTAACATTTAGAGAAAAATAATCCAGCTTCAATTTATTTGATTATTATTTGTGAAGTTGAACATCTCTTATTGTTTGTTGATTATTTGCATTTTTTATAATTTGCTTACTAGTAGCTTTAATTCATTTTTCTACTCAGCTATCTTATTGGTTTGTAGGGACCCTATATATATATACCATATATTGTAGATATTTTCAAGTTAGTTACTTGTATTTTAACTTTTGTTTATGGCATCTTTTCTTGTTATGTAGTCAGATCTGTCTTCCTTTATGGATGGTTTCTAGCCTTGATGTTATACTTAGAAGACGTTCCCTTTGCCAAGATTATAAAAGTAAATTAAAATCGGTTCCCTCTTCTACTCATATACTCAGGAATAATTATTTTGTGCATTCAAGAATGGTGTTTAAATTAAAAAAATTTTTTTAATGTTTATTTTTGAGAAAGAGAGAGACAGTGCAAGCGGGGGAGGGGCAAAGAGAGAGAGGGAGAGACAGAATCAGGAGCAGGCCCCAGGCTCTGAGCTGCCAGCATGGAGTCTGATGTGGGGCTTGAACTCTCAAACCGGGAGATCGTGACCTGAGCCAAAGTTGGGTGCTTAACTGACTAAGCCACCCAGGTGCCCCAAGAGTGATGTTTAGATCTATTATTTGGGAGTATGATTAGCCACTAGACTTGTTCGCCATTTCATGAAATGTTTGAAAACTGGGAGTACTAGACTAGGGAATGTTAATTGAAGGGTAAAGTGAAATCACTCTCTAAGGCCAAATTAGTGACCCTTGTCTTTTAGATGTTTATATACAAGATGGCTGTTCATATTGGAGATAATCCTAAAAGGTGTGAGTTAATTGGCTTTCCTTGTGATGAAAATTCTTTTCCAAAAGTTTAGATTTTCAGTGTGTATTGGGATAGATCAGAATGTTGTTATTTGCCTGTTCTGCTGCCATCAGAGTATAAGGGTGTGGGGAGTGAGAGAGTAGGATAGAATAAAGAAAAGGAAGAGAAAAGGGATGTGAATAGAAAGGATTAGTTAGGAAGGAAAGGTAACAGTGCTGAGGAGTATGAAACACAAAAGTCAGAGAGCCTTAATATAACCATTCCATTTCCTGAATTATATTTTGTTTTCTTTTGTGGTTGTAAGCGTTTGTGTGCCTAATACAGTTTGAAAACCAGCAGTGACTTTAACCTGATTATTAATACTCAGTTTTGGTATTTCCATGGTACACGTGTTGTGCTGTGTGTAAGGGTGCATGCATGCGTGCAAACCGTCACCACCATTTGAATGAAAAATCAGTTGGTAATTTTAAAAGTGAAACTCTGGTGTGAAACTGTCATTTCCTCCAGAAGCAATAAAGTAAATAGTTGTCAACCGCAAACCCAGTTTTTTGTAAGTTATATGGAAGACTGTGCCTTTCTTTATTGCCTATTTTTCTTTATTTAGCACTTGACACAAATGTCTTAGCCTCATAGGTGAAGTATTCATTCTGTAAACAATATTTTTTAGATTTTATTAGGATGGATTTGTGACTTTTCTGTGTTAAGCAGTTTACAAAAGAGAACATAAAATCAGAGAGGTCTATAATCTTTTAAAAGAAATTTGGTGTCTGTGTACCTCATTTATCTGCTTTGTTTATTTGCTTAGACACAAAGCTATTTTTGTGTGTGCATAACATGCTTATTTGGGATTTGTGACATTTTAAGAGTATGATATTTACTGCCAGGTTCTAGGAAAGAATTGTTAACTTTCTTACACCTCACAAAGTACCTTTAAGAATTTTTTTTGTATTTGAGAGAGAGAGAGAGAGCGAGCGAGCACACGAGTGGGGGAGAGGGTCAGAGAGGGAGAGAGACAGAGACAGAGAGAATCTTAAGCAGTCTCCATGCTCAGTGCTGAGCCCAAAGTGGGGCTTGATCCTGTGACCCTGAGATCATGACCTGAGCTGAAATCAAGAGTCAGTGCTCAACTGACTGAGCCTCCCAGGTGCCCCGGCAAAGTACTTTCAACAGGCATTTTGCTCACCACAATAAAGAGAGGAACAGGGAACAGGTTAAAAGGATTGAAAACTCAGGAACGTAAGATAGGAAGAGGAGAATACTTGGCTCTTGAACCCAGTTCTTAGGAATTCAGATCCTTATTCAGATCTCATTATTTTGTGTTCCTTATATCCTTGCCTGGGAGCAGAGATAATTGTAAGTAGAGACGTTTCAGTGATATGAAGGAATAATAGTTCATAAATGAGGGAAAGGGAAGCTTTTTACTGAGCCAACATTAATTATCCTCATAAAGTGTAGGTAGTATTAGTCCCACTTTACTGATGAAAAGCCAGATTAAAGTAACCTGCCCAAGGTCACACATAAAAAGCAGTGGAGTAGAGATTCATACTGAGGCTTTCTGATTCCAAGATCTATTCCTGTTCTCTACACCATCCGTGTTCAAAGGTAAAATCTAAAAGGGTAGGGAAGAATATGTATGCAAAAGATAAAAGTGAGTGATTTTAATTGTAAATTACATTGTAAATGTTTCATTATGATTAATTTGATTTCAGCTTAACACAAAGGGATAGAGCAATTAAAGAGAATATTGTAATACGCATAAAATATTTACTTCAGAATTTGGAAAAATCATATAAAGAAGAGTAACTTCAAGGTTTTTAGTTATTAAGTGATTAAGTTTTAAGTTATTAAGCCTTAAATGATCAGGGTTGTGAAAGGTATCCTTCTTTCAAACTGGAGTATAAATCCCATGGGCAAGGATTATACTCTTCAACATTTGTCTTCTCTCTCACTGTGCGGGGGGGGGGGGGGGGGGGGGGGGCGGGGAATGAATATGCGCATATGACTTGCCTCTTTAGTAATTATGCTGTTGTTAAGAACAATTTCATTGCTCATTTTTGTCCTGCTTTTGCCAAATTCTGAGAATTAATAACTATTTTTCATTAGGCGAATGGTTCTTAACCCAGGTAATTTTATCAGTAAACTTTTGCACATGAAAAGAACGCTGCTGCACATGGTGGAGTTATTGCACTGTGAAGAAATTGCTGAGGGCAAACCAGTGTGTGTAAGGTGTCCCCGTTTGCAAGTGAAATTCACATTTTGTGCCGTTAATGTTTGTTTATGCATGTCCATTTTTGCTTTTAGGATATTCGGAAATTCTTTGGGGTTATACCAAGTGGAAAGAAACTTGTGACTGACACAGTGAAGAAGAATGAGAAGACAAAGTCTGCTGAAGAAACTTTAAAAGCAAAGAAAGGAATAAAGGAAATCAAGGTCAGTTTTCCAGATACCTTATTGAATTGTATAAAAAGTTAAATAAATTCAGTTCCTAGACTTGATATTATGCGAGCCTGAAATGAATATAGATTTCAACTCATTTTGCAGAGAAAGAAGACAAGTATATTTCTAATTAATACAGCTTCCTGCATTCATTGCTTGTTTTCCTATAGGAGAGATGGAACCCTTTTCAGTTGTTAAAACTTTGTATTTTAAGACCAAAGTTTATTCTTAAAGACATGAGCCCCAAGTGAAAGGTGTTGGACTTCTGGTGAAGGAAAACTTTGGAGGAAAGCTTTATTCTTTCCTTGTCTTCCTTGGGCCTCAGAGAAGTTAAGGTACAGTGTCACTGTAGAGGGCAGGTGATGGCTACAATAGTGTGTCTGAGTTAATATTGTTCCATTTTGTGTAAGATATGAGAGTTTTGCAACTCTACAGGTCTGTTTACCACCATCTTTTATGTTTTAACTATATGTGTTATAGCTACATGTGTTAATACTCCACATTCATTTTTTATTTATTTATTTATTTATTTTTTAACGTTTTTATTTATTTAAAAAAAAATTTTTTTTTCAACGTTTATTTATTTTTGGGACAGAGAGAGACAGAGCATGAACGGGGGAGGGTCAGAGAGAGAGGGAAACACAGAATCGGAAGTAGGCTCCAGGCTTAGAGCTGTCAGCCCAGAGCCCGACACGGGGCTCAAACTCACAGACCGCGAGATCGTGACCTGAGCTGAAGTCGGACGCTTAACCGACTGAGCCACCCAGGCACCCCAATACTCCACATTCAGTGTGATAATTTTTGCTCCAAACAGACATGTATTTTATTGTATTGTATTTTTATTTATTTATTTTTTTCAATATATGAAATTTATTGTCAAATTGGTTTCCATACAACACCCAGTGCTCATCCCAAAAGGTGTCCTCCTCAATACCCATCACCCACCCTCCCCTCCCTCCCACCCCCCATCAACCCTCAGTTTGTTCTCAGTTTTTAACAGTCTCTTAAGCTTTGGCCCTCTCCCACTCTAACCTCTTTTTTTTTTTCCTTCCCCTCCCCCATGGGTTTCTGTTAAGTTTCTCAGGATCCACATAAGAGCGAAAACATGGTATCTGTCTTTTTCTGTATGGCTTATTTCACTTAGCATCACACTCTCCAGTTCCATCCACGTTGCTACAAAGGGCCATATTTCGTTCTTTCTCATTGCTATGTAGTACTCCATTGTGTATATAAACCACAATTTCTTTATCCATTCATCAGTTGATGGACATTTAAGCTCTTTCCACAATTTAGCTATTGTTGAGAGTGCTGCTATAAACATTGGGGTACAAGTGCCCCTATGCATCAGTACTCCTGTATCCCTTGGGTAAATTCCTAGCAGTGCTATTCCTGGGTCATAGGGTAGGTCTATTTTTAATTTTCTGAGGAACCTCCACACTGTTTTACAGAGTGGCTGCACCAGTTTGCATTCCCACCAACAGTGCAAGAGGGTTCCTGTTTCTCCACATCCTCTCCAGCATCTATAGTCTCCTGATTTGTTCATTTTGGCCACTCTGACTGGTGTGAGGTGATATCTGAGTGTGGTTTTGATTTGTATTTCCCTGATGAGGAGCGACGTTGAGCATCTTTTCATGTGTCTGTTGGCCATCCGGATGTCTTCTTTAGAGAAGTGTCTATTCATGTTTTCTGCCCATTTCTTCACTGGGTTATTTGTTTTTCGGGTGTGGAGTTTGGTGAGCTCTTTATAGATTTTGGATACTAGCCCTTTGTCCGATATGTCATTTGCGAATATCTTTTCCCATTCCGTTGGTTGCCTTTTAGTTTTGTTGGTTGTTTCCTTTGCTGTGCAGAAGCTTTTTATCTTCATAAGGTCCCAGTAATTCATTTTTGCTTTTAATTCCCTTGCCTTTGGGGATGTGTCGAGTAAGAGAGCGCTACGGCTGAGGTCAGAGAGGTCTTTTCCTGCTTTCTCCTCTAGGGTTTTGATGGTTTCCTGAATCACATTCAGGTCCTTTATCCATTTTGAGTTTATTTTTGTGAATGGTGTGAGAAAGTGGTCTAGTTTCAACCTTCTGCATGTTGCTGTCCAGTTCTCCCAGCACCATTTGTTAAAGAGACTGTCTTTTTTCCATTGGATGTTCTTTCCTGCTTTGTCAAAGATGAGTTGGCCATATGTTTGTGGGTCTAGTTCTGGGGTTTCTATTCTATTCCATTGGTCTATGTGTCTGTTTTTGTGCCAATACCATGCTGTCTTGATGATGACAGCTTTGTAGTAGAGGCTAAAATCAGGGATTGTGATGCCTCCTGCTTTGGTCTTCTTCTTCAAAATTCCTTTGGCTATTCGGGGCCTTTTGTGGTTCCATATGAATTTTAGAATTGCTTGTTCTAGCTTCAAGAAGAATGCTGGTGCAATTTTGATTGGGATTGCATTGAATGTGTAGGTAGCTTTGGGTAGTATTGATATTTTGACAATATTTATTCTTCCAATCTGTGAGCAGGGAATGTCTTTCCATTTCTTTATATCTTCTTCAATTACCTTCATAAGCTTTCTATAGTTTTCAGCATACAGATCCTTTACATCTTTGGTTAGATTTATTCCTAGGTATTTTATGCTTCTTGGTGCAATTGTGAATGGGATCAGTTTCTTTATTTGTCTTTCTGTTGCTTCATTGTTAGTGTATAAGAATGCAACTGATTTCTGTACATTGATTTTGTATCCTGCAACTTTGCTGAATTCATGTATCAGTTCTAGCAGACTTTTGGTGGAGTCTGTCAGATTTTCCATGTATAATATCATGTCATCTGCAAACAGCGAAAGCTTGACTTCATCTTTGCCAATTTGGATGCCTTTGATTTCCTTTTGTTGTCTGATTGCTGATGCTAGAACTTCCAGCACTATGTTAAACAACAGCGGTGAGAGTGGGCATCCCTGTCGTGTTCCTGATCTCAGGGAAAAAGCTTTCAGTTTTTCCCCATTGAGGATGATGTTAGCTGTGGGCTTTTCATAAATGGCTTTTATGATGTTTAAGTATGTTCCTTCTATCCCGACTTTCTCAAGGGTTTTTATTAAGAAACGGTGCTGGATTTTGTCAAAGGCCTTTTCTGCATCGATTGACAGGATCATATGGTTCTTATCTTTTATTAATGTGATGTATCACGTTGACTGATTTGCGAATGTTGAACCAACCCTGCATCCCAGGAATGAATCCCACTTGATCATGGTGAATAATTCTTTTTATATGCCGTTGAATTCGATTTGCTAGTATCTTATTGAGAATTTTTGCATCCATATTCATCAGGGATATTGGCCTGTAGTTCTCTTTTTTTACTGGGTCTCTGTCTGGTTTAGGAATCAAAGTAATACTGGCTTCATAGAATGAGTCTGGAAGTTTTCCTTCCCTTTCTATTCTTGGAATAGCTTGAGAAGGATAGGTATTATCTCTGCTTTAAACGTCTGGTAGAACTCCCCTGGGAAGCCATCTGGTCCTGGACTCTTATTTGTTGGGAGGTTTTTGATAACCGATTCAATTTCTTCGCTGGTTATGGGTCTGTTCAAGCTTTCTATTTCCTCCTGATTGAGTTTTGGAAGAGTGTGGGTGTTTAGGAATTTGTCCATTTCTTCCAGGTTGTCCAATTTGTTGGCATATAATTTTTCATAGTATTCCCTGATGATTGTTTGTATCTCTGAGGGATTGGTTGTAATAATTCCATTTTCATTCATGATTTTATCTATTTGGGTCATCTCCCTTTTCTTTTTGAGAAGCCTGGCTAGAGGTTTATCAATTTTGTTTACTTTTTCAAAAAACCAACTCTTGGTTTCGTTGATCTGCTCTACCGTTTTTTTAGATTCTATATTGTTTATTTCTGCTCTGCTCTTTATTATTTCTCTTCTTCTGCTGGGTTTAGGCTGCCTTTGCTGTTCTGCTTCTAGTTCCTTTAGGTGTGCTGTTAGATTTTGTATTTGGGATTTTTCCTGTTTCTTGAGATAGGCCTGGATTGCAATGTATTTTCCTCTCAGGACTGCCTTCGCTGCATCCTAAAGCGTTTGGATTGTTGTATTTTCATTTTTGTTTGTTTCCATATATTTTTTAATTTCTTCTCTAATTGCCTGGTTGACCCACTCATTCTTTAGTAGGATGTTCTTTAACCTCCATGTTTTTGGAGGTTTTCCAGACTTTTTCCTGTGGTTGATTTCAAGCTTCATGGCATTGTGGTCTGAAAGTATGCATGGTATAATTTCAATTCTTGTATACTTATGAAGGGCTGTTTTGTGACCCAGTATATGATCTATCTTGGAGAATGTTCCATGTGCACTCGAGAAGAAAGTATATTCTGTTGCTTTGGGATGCAGAGTTCTAAATATATCTGTCAAGTCCATCTGATCCAATGTGTTATTCAGGGCCCTTGTTTCTTTATTGACCATGTGTCTAGATGATCTATCCATTTCTGTAAGTGGAGTGTTAAAGTCCCCTGCAATTACCACATTCTTATCAATAAGGTTGCTTATGTTTGTGAGTAATTGTTTTATATATTTGGGGGCTCCGGTATTCGGCGCATAGACATTTATAATTGTTAGCTCTTCCTGATGGATAGACCCTGTAATTATTATATAATGCCCTTCTTCATCTTTTGTTACAGCCTTTAATTTAAAGTCTAGTTTGTCTGATACAAGTATGGCTACTCCAGCTTTCTTTTGGCTTCCAGTAGCATGATAAATAGTTCTCCATCCCCTCACTCTCAATCTAAAGGTGTCTTCAGGTCTCAAATGAGTCTCTTGTAGACAGCAAATAGATGGGTCTTGTTTTTTTATCCATTCTGATACCCTGTGTCTTTTGGTTGGCGCATTTAATCCATTTACATTCAGTGTTATTATAGAAAGATACGGGTTTAGAGTCATTGTGATGTCTGTATGTTTTATGCTTGTAGTGATGTCTCTGGTACTTTGTCTCACAGGGTCCCCCTTAGGATCTCTTGTAGGGCTGGTTTAGTGGTGACAAATTCCTTCAGTTTTTGTTTGTTTGGGAAGACCTTTATGTCTCCTTCTATTCTAAATGACAGACTTGCTGGATAAAGGATTCTTGGCTGCATATTTTTTCTGTTCAATACATTGAAGATCTCGTGCCAATCCTTTCTGGCCTGCCAAGTTTCAAAAGAGAGATCAGTCACGAGTCACGAGTCTTATAGGTCGCCCTTTATAAGTTAGGGCATGTTTATCCCTTGTTGCTTTCAGAATTTTCTCTTTATCCTTGTATTTTGCCAGTTTGACTATGATATGTTGTGCAGAGGATCGATTCAAGTTACGTCTGAAGGGGGTTCTCTGTGCCTCTTGGATTTCAATGCCTTTTTCCTTCCCCCGTTCAGGGTAGTTCTCAGTTCTTTTTAGCGTGTCACTTAGTTCTCTAATTTTCCCCTCATACTCCTGGATTTTTTTATCTCTCTTTTTCTCAGCTTCCTCTTTTTCCATAACTTTATCTTCTAGTTCACCTCTTCTCTCCTCTGCCTCTCAATCTGAGCCGTCGTTGTTTCCATTTTGTTTTGCATTTCGTTTAAAGCGTTTTTCAGCTCCTCCTGACTGTTCCTTAGTCCCTTGATCTCTATAGCAAGATATTCTCTGCTGTCCTCTATACTGTTTTCAAGCCCAGCGATTAATTTTATGACTATTATTCTAAATTCACTTTCTGTTATATTATTTAAATCCTTTTTGATCAGTTCATTGGCTGTTGTTATTTCCTGGAGATTCTTCTGAGGGGAATTCTTCCGTTTGGTCATTTTGGATAGTCCCTGGAGTGGTGCGGGCCTTCAGGGCACTTCCCCTGTGCTGTGGTGTATAACTGGAGTTGGTGGGTGGGGCCGCAGTCAGTCCTGATGTCTGCCCCCAGCCCACCGCTGGGGCCACAGTCAGACTGGTGTGTGCCTTCTCTTCCCCTCTCCTAGGGGAGGGATTCACCGTGGGGTGGCATGGCCTGTCTGGGCTACTTGCACACTGCCAGGCTTGTGGTGCTGGGGATCTGGCGTATTAGCTGGGGTGGGTAGGCAAGGTGCACGGGGGCAGGAGGGGCAGGCTTAGCTCGCTTCTCCTTAGGTGATCCACTTCAGGAGGGGCCCTGTGTCAGCCAGAGGGAGTCAGACCCGCTGCCGGAGGTTTGGCTCCGCAGAAGCACAGCATTGGGTGTTTGCGCGGAGCAAGCAAGTTCCCTGGCAGGAACTGGTTCCCTTTGGGATTTTGGCTGGGGGATGGGCTCATGGAGATTTGTTCATTTTTATTCTTTTTTTTTTCCCTATATTTCAGATTATATAATTTCTTTGTTACTCTCTTCAGGTTCCTTGACTCTTCTTCCCTCTCCAGTTTGCTGTTAAGCCTATGTAGTGAATATGTTATTTTAAATATTGCATTTTTCAATTCTAGAATTTCTGATTGTTTCTTTTTCATAGTTTTTATTTATTTATGTTCTTGAATGTGGTTATAATAGGTACTTTAAACTTCTTGTTGGCTAATTCTAACATTAGGATTGGTCTCTATTAAATGCCTTTTCTCTTAAGTCTTTGGCTCAAGTATTAGTTTGGGCTACTATAGCAAAATACATAGACTGGATGGCTTAAACTGAAATTTATTTTCTTACAGTTCTGGAGGCTAGAAGTCTATGGTTAAGGTTCCAGCCAATTCAGTTCTTGGCAAGAACTCTCTTTCTGGATTGTAGATAGCTACCTTCTTGCTGTGTCCTCACATAACGTTTTCTTGGTGTGAGCACATCGAGGGAGAGAGAGGTAGAGAGAGAGAGAGCACGTGCGCTAGTCAGTGTGTGTACATATATGTGTGAGTGAGGCCTCTGGTATCTCTTCAAGGACATAAAGCTTGTCAGATCAGGGCCCCATCCTTTATGACCTCATTTAACCATAATTCCTTAGAGACTTCTGTCTCCAAATACAGCAACAATGGGGACATAGGGGCTCAACATATGAATTAGGAGGGATACAAGCATTCAGTCCGAACATTTTGCCAATGGTCCCCCAAATTCATGTTCTTCTCACAATGCAAAATACATTCATTCCATCCTGACAGCCCCTAAAAGTCTTAACTCATTACAGCACCAACTGTCAAGTCCAGAGTCTTATCTAAATACCATTTAAACCAGATAGGGTGAGATTCAAGGCATGATTTCTCCTGAGAAAATTCCTCTTTAGCTGTGGACCTGGGAAACCAGACAAGTATGTGTTTCTAAAATACAGTGGTAGGATAGGCATGGAATAGACATTCCCATTTCAAAAGGGAGAAATCAGATGGAAGAAAGGGGGGATGCATCCCAAGCAAGTCCAAAACCTAGCAAGGCCAAAACCTAGCAAGGCAAATTCTAGTAGATCTTAAAGCTTGTTAAAATCTTTAGCTTGATGCCCCACCTTCTGGACCCACTGGGGCAGTCGTCCCAGTCCCAGGGCTTCTGGATGGAGGCTGTTTGATCTGTTGAAACAAGAAGTAAGGCAGCCTGATCTCTGAATCACCTTCATGATCTCTTCTCCTTTTCTTAGAGAATGGTGCAGGTTTGCAGCTGAATAGCTCTACTGTCCTTCCCGTAGAATCAAGAAGTCTGACAGCCTTTCTTCATTTTGTCTCATTTCAAACTAGCACGGTTTTTGCTTGTGAAATCTCATTATCTCTTTATTGAGTGATAGTCCAGCCACACTTTTGGTGTTCTTTTCAGCACATGTGTTCTCATTTTTTGCAACATAGGTTGAGTATTTTCCAAAGCTTTAAGTTCTGGTTCCTTTTTGCTTAACAATTCAGTTCATTTCTCTCCTCTTGTATTTTACTGTAGAGGATCCCAATCTTCACCTTCCAACAGTTTGCTTCAGAATCTCTTCAGCTAAATAATTTCATTGTTCACAAGTTCTATCTTTCACTAAAACACAATGTAGCCAAGTTCTTTGCCATTTTATAACAAAGATTGCCGTTTCTCCAGTTTCCAACAGTCTGTTCCTTGATTCTGTCTGAAACCTCACCAGAATGGTCTTTAATGTTTATATTTACCAGCATTCGGTTTACGATATATGTATCCTCTAAGATGATAGAAGCTTTCCCCATAGCTCTTATTTTTTCTCCTTGAGACCTTGTTGGAGTCGCATTTAACATCCATATTATTGCTAACAGTCCCTTCACAGGAGTCTACATTTTACAAAATTTTTCTTTTTATTTGTTTATTTTGTTTATTGAAGTATGGTTGACAAATAGTATTACATTAGTTTCAGGTGTGCAACATAGTGATTCAGCAACTCTGTGTTATGCTATGCTCACAAGTGTAGGTCCTATACAGCACTATTAAAATACTATTGACTGTATTCCCTAATCTATACCTTTCACCCCCATGATTGATTCATTTCATAACTGGAAGCCTGTACCTCTCACCCTTTCACTCCTACTTACCCATGCCTTCAACCCCCTTCCCTCTGGCAACCACCAGTTCTCAGTATTTATGGATCTGTTTCTGCTTTGTTTATTCGTTTTGTTTTTCAGATTCCACTTATAAGTGAAATCATATGGTATTTGTTTTCTGCTGTCTGACTTATTTCACTTAGTGTAATGCTCTCCAGGTGTGACATACGGCAAGATCTCTTTTTTTTTATGGCTGAGTAATATTTTGTTATGTTATTATTTATTTATTTTTATAATAGAACCTTTTATTTTGTTATTTTTTAAAATCTTTATTTATTTTGAGAGCGAGTGAGCAAGCGAGCATGAGCAGGGAAGGAGCAGAGAGAGAGCGAGAGAGAGAATCCTGAGTGGGCTCGGCACTGTCAGCACAGAGTGCAATGTGATGCTTGGTCACGCAACCGTGAGATCATCACCTGAGCTGAAATCAGGAGGCAGACACTTATCTGACTGAACCATCCAGGTGCCCCAGAACTTTTTTTTAAGTTTATTTATTTATTTTGAGTGAGAGAGAGAACGTGGGCACAAGCAGGGGAGGGGCAGGGAGAGAGAGAGAATCCCAAGCAGGCTCTGCACTGTCAGCACGGAGTGAAATCTCACTCACCAGTGAGATCATGACTTGAGCCGAAACCAAGAGTCAGGCACTTAACCGACTGAGTCACCCAAGTGCCCCTAGAAGGGTTGTTTTTTTTTTTTTAGTTTTTTTTAAAAACATTTATTTACTTTTGAGAGACAGAAACAGAGTGTGAACAGGGGAGGGGCAGAGAGAGAGGGAGACACAGAATCTGAAGCAGCACAGAGCGCAACGCGGGGCTTGAACTCACGAACTGTGAGATCATGACCTGAGCTGAAGTCGGTCGCTTAACTGACTGAGCCACCCAGGCACCCCTAGAACTTTTTTTTTTTAAGTTTATTTATTTTTGAGAGAGAAAGAGAGAGCATGAGTGCACAGAGAGAGAGAGAGAGAATCCCAAGCATGTTCTGTGCTTACAGCGAGAGATCATGATCTGAGCCGAAATCAAGTCAGACACCCAACCAGCTAAACCACCCAGGTGCCCCATGGCTGAGTAATATTTTAGTGTGCGTGTGTATGTATCTCACATCTTTATCTATCTGTTGATGGACATTTAGGTTGCTATCATATCTTGGCTATGTAGGGGTGTATATATCTTTTTGAATTAGTGTTTTTGTTTTCTTTGGTAAATACTCAGTAGTGGAATTACTGGATCATATTTATATATATGTATTTTTGTATTTTGTATTCTATTTCTATTTTTTAATGTTTTAAGGAACCTCCGTACTGTTTTCCACAGTGGCTGCACCAGCTTGCATTCCCACCAACAGTGCATTGAGTGTTTTTTTCCCTCTACATATTCACCAACCCTTGTTTCTTGTCTTTTGATTCTAGCCATTCTGATAGGTGTAATCTGATATTTTATTGTGGTTTGATTTGCCCTGCTGATTAGTGGTGTTGAGCATCTTTTCATGTGTCTATTGGTCATCTGAATGTCTTTGCAAAAATTTCTTTTTGGGTTTTCTGCCCACTTTCTCTGCCCATTAGATTATTTGGGGTTTTTTGGTGTTGAGTTGTATAAGTTCTTTATATACTTTGGATGTTAACCCCTTATTGGACATATAATTTGCAAGTATCTTCTCTTATTCAGCAGGTTGCCTCTTCATTTTATTAATGGTTTCCATTGCTGTGCAAAAGCTTTCTATTTTGGTGTAGTCTCAATAGTTAATTTTTGCTTTTGTTTCCCTTGCCGAAATGACATCTAGAAAAATGTTGCAATCTTTTTCAAGATTGCTTTGGCTATTTGGGGTCTTTAATGGTTCCATATAAATTTTAGTATTTTTTGTTCTAGTCCTGTGAAAATTACTGTTGGTATTTTGATAGGGATTGCGTTGAATCTGTAGATTGCTTTGGGTAGTATGGATGTTGTAACAATATTCGTACAATCCATGAGCATGGAATATCTTTTCATTTGTGACATCTTCAGTTTTGTTCATCAATATTTCATAGTTTTTAGAGTACAGATCTTTCACCTTCTTGACTAAATTTGTTTCTAAGTATTTTATTCTTTTTGGTGCTATTGTAAGTGGAATTGTTTCTTTAATTTCTATTTTTTGAAATGTTTCTATGTATTTTTGAGAGAAAGAGTGTGAGCTGGGGAGGTTCAGAGAGAGAGAGGGGGACAGAGGATCTGAAGCAGGCTCCACACTGACAGCAGAGAGCCTGATGTGGGGCTCGAGCTCACAAACCGTGAGATCACAGCCTGAGCCTAAATGCCTGAGCCTAAGTCAGATGCTCAACCAACTGAACCACCCAGGCACTCCTTAATTTCTATTTCTGATACTTTGTTATTAGTATATAGAAACAAGACAGGTTTCTGTATATTAATTTTGTATCCTGAGGCTACTGAATTAATTTATTCTAATGTTTTTTTCTGGTGGAGTTAAGGTTTTCTATGAATAGTATCCTGTCATTTGCAAATAGTGATAGTTTACTTCTTTACCAATTTGGAGCCCTTTTCTTTTTCTTGTCTGATTGCTATGGCTAGAACTTCTTGTACTAATACATATATTTTTAAATTTCTTCTTTGATTTCATCATTGACCAATCAGTTGTTTAATAGCATGTTGTTTAACCTCCACGTGTTTGTGTTTTTTCCATTTTTTTTCTTGTAATTGATTTCTAGTTTTGTACTGTTATAGTTGGAAAAGATGCTTGATATGATTTCAGTTTTCTTAAATTTATTGAGACTTATGTGGACTAACATGTCATCTGCCATGGAGAATGTTCCACGTGCAGTTGGAAAGAATGTGTATTTGTCATTTTTGGATGGAATGTTCTGTATATATCTGTTAAGTTGGTCTGTTCTGATGTGTCATTCAAAAGCTGTTTCCTTATTGATTTTCTTTCTGGATGAAATGGGGTGTTAAAGTTCCCTACTGTTGTTGTATCACTGTCGATTTCTTCCTTTACGTATGTTAATCTTTGTATTATGTATTTAGGTACTTTAATGTTGGGTGTATAGATATTTACAATTGTTATATCCTCTTGTTGAATTGATGCCATTATCAGTATGTAATGCCATGTTTTGTTTCTTGTTATAATCTTTGTTGTTAAGTCTATTTTGTCTGATACAGGTATTGCTACCCTGGATTTTTTTTAGTTTCCATTTGAACAGAATATCTTTTTCCATAACTTTACTTTCAGTTTGTATGTGTCTTTAGGTCTGACGTGAGTCTCTTACAGGTAGAATATAGGTGGGTCTTGTTTTTTTATCCATTCTATCACCCTCTGTCTTTTGATTGGAGCATTTTGACCTTTTACATTTAATTATTGATAGGTATGTACTTACTACCTTTCTGTTCACTGATTTTTGGTTGGTTTCGTAGTTCTTCTGTGTTCCTTTCTTGCTTTCTTGTGATTGATAACTTTCTTTAGTGTTGTGCTTGGCTTTCTTTCTCTTAATTTTTGTATATCTATTTCAGGTTTTTGCCTTGTGGTTATCATGAGGTTCCTATGTAATATCCAGGTATATGATATTCTGTATTAAATTGATGGTCACTTGAGATTGAACACATTATAAAAGAACTTCATTTTTACTCTCCCACCCCACATTTTGTGTATATGTTTTCATATTTTACATCTTTTTATTATGTGAGTCCCCTTAACTAATTTATTTTATTTGAGAGAGATAGAGAGTAAGCGGGGTAGAGTGGCAGAGAGAGAGAGAATGAGAATCTTTAAGCAGGTTCCATACTCAGTGTGGAGCCCAGTGCAGGGCTTGATCCCATGACCCTGGGATCATGACCAGAGCTGAAATCAAGAGTTAGACACTCAACGGACTAGGCCATCCAGACACCTCTAATTTAAAAAATATAGTTGATTTTACTACTGTGTCTTTTAACCTTTATACTAGCTTTATAAATGGTTGCCCTACTACCTTTACTGTGTTTGCTTTTACTCATGAAATTTTTTTCCTTTCATAATTTTCTTCTAAATACAGCCTTTCTTTTCCACTTCAAGAAGCCCTTTAATATTTCTTATAAGTCTGGTTAAGTGGTGATGAAATCCTTTAACTTTAGTTTGGGAAACTCTTTAGCTCACCTTGAATTCTGAATAACTTTGCCGGGTAGAGTATTCTCGGTTGTAGGTTTTTTTTTTTTTTATTCAGCAGTTTGAATATATCATGCCATCCCTTCTGCTAAAAAATCAGCTGGTAGCCTTATGGGGTTTCCCTTGTAGGTAATTATTTGCTTCTGTCTTGTTGTTTTTAAAATTCTTTATCTTTAATCTTTGACATTTTACATATTAATGTGCTGTGGTGTGGAACTCCTTGGGTTTATCTTGTTTGGACCTCTCTGTGCTTCCTGAAGTTGGATATTTGTTTTCTTCACCAGTTGGGGGAGGTTTTCAGTTCTCATTTCTTCAAGTAAGTTTTCTCACCCTTTGTCTCTCTTTTCTTCTGGGACCCCTAAATGCAAATTTTTGTTCCCTTGATGTTTTCCAAGAGATCCGTAACCTATTCTGTGTCTTTTTTTTTTTTTTTTTTTCCTAATTCTTTTTCCTTTTTGCTGTTCTGTTTGGGTGCTTACCATTAGCTTGTCTTCCAGGTCACTGATCTGTTTTTTGCATTCTTTTATTTATTTATTTATTTATTTATTTATTTATTTATTTATTTATTTATTTATTTATTTATTTATTTATTTTTGAGACAGAGAGAGACAGAGCATGAACAGGGGAGGGGCAGAGAGAGAGGGAGACACAGAATCTGAAGCAGGCTCCAGGCTCTGCGCTGTCAGCACAGAGCCCGACGCAGGGCTCGAACACACAGACTGTGAGATCGTGACCTGAGCTGAAGTCAGACGCTTAACTGACTGAGCCACCCAGGCGCCCCAGCATTCTTTAATCTACTGTTGATTACTTCTAGTGTATTTTTAATTTCCTTTATTGTATTCTTCAACTGTGGTTCTTTTTAATATTTTCTCTTTGTTGAAGTTCTCGTTGAATTCATCTATGCTTCTCTCCAGTTGGTGAGCATCTCTGTGATCATTACTTTAAATTTATTTATCTATTTATTTATTTCTTACTTTGAAATGGTTAGCAGATAGTTTGGTTATCTCTATTGTATTTAGCTCTTTTTCTGAGGTTTTGTCTTGTTGTTTCATTAAAAACATATTTCTCTGTCTTCTCATTTTGCCAGACTTTCTGTGTTTATTTCCATGAATTAGGTAGAACAGATACTTCTCCTAACCTTGAAGGAATGGTCTTGTGTATGGCCATCTCCTGTGTAGACTGCATGTGTCTGGTGACTTTGGCTGGCTGGCTGAAGTTGTGGCTGGTGGTCTTGGGGAACTCTGTGCTGGGGTACCCGGGTGGGATGGCCTGAGCTGAAGTGGGTGTGGACTGAGGTGGTTCTAGGGCTGTCTGCACAGATGGTGCCCTGATGGAGCAGCTAAAGTTGAAGTGGGTGCAAGCTGGAGGTCCTGGGGTTCCCTGCTCTGCGCAGATGACACCCTGGCAGGACTGCTGAAGCTAAAGTAGGTGTAAACTGGGTGGTCCCAGGGCTCTTTGTGTACAGGGTGCACAGTTGAAGCTGAAGTGGGCATGGGCTAGGGTGGTCTAAGGGATCTCTGTGCTGAGGACAGCTGAAGCTGAAGTGTGTGCACATGAAGGTGTCCTGGGGTGCTTTGTGTGGGAGTGCCCTGGTGAGGTGGCTGGAGCTGACTTGAGAGGGGGCTGGATGGTCCTGGACACTCTGTATAGGGGAATCCTGGTGAGTTGTCTAGATCCAAAGCAGGAATGGGCTGGGTGGTCCCAAGGCACTGCATGTAGTGGGTCCCTTGGTGAATCATCTGGATCCAAAACAGGCATGTGCCAGGAGTTCTTGGGGAGCTCTGTATTGGGGGTGTCCTGGCAAGTTGTCTGGAGCCAAAGTGGTATGGGCCTGGAGTGTTTTGGGGTGTTTTGTGCCTGTGTCACCTTGGCAAGACAGAGCTATAGTGGGAATTGACCAAGGATATTGTGGTGTGTATTGCACTGGAGTCACATAGGTGGGATGTCTCGGGCTGGTGTGGACTAAGAGCCTGGGGCTTACTGAGGTGATAGGCTGCCTAGGGCACCTGGACCCTGCTTCAGTCCATGCCATCAAGGTGAAGGGAGAATGTAAACCTTGGCCCCTCTGACCTGGAGAGAGTTCCAGCAACTCCCCCACCATTTGGTGGAGTTCTAGGGCTGGATCTTTTATAATCTAGTTGCCCTTTTAAATTTTGGCCTTTTTTCTGGGGCGCCTGGGTGGCTCAGTCGGTTAAGCAGCTGACTTCAGCTCGGGTCATGATTTCACGGTCCGTGAGTTCGAGCCCCGCGTCGGGCTCTGTGCTGACAGCTCAGAGCCTGGAGCCTGTTTCAGATTCTGTGTCTCCCTCTCTCTGACCCTCCCCCGTTCATGCTCTGTCTCTCTCTGTCTCAAAAATAAATAAATAAATAAATAAACAAACAAATAAATAAATAGATTTTGGCCTTTTTTCTGTGCCCCAGGGCACAAATCTGCTTATGGTCCCTCAGTATATCCCTCCTCAATGTAGTTTGCAGTGACAGGGTAAGGGTTCCTTTCATTCAGCAGCTTTTGTTTCTGTTTCTCTTAACATTCTCTTGTGGTCTCTCCATCTTTTGTTGTGCAAAAGCTGTTCAGTCAGCCCTCAGTTCTTCAGGAGGAATTGCTCTATAAATAGGTATAGATTTGGTATATTCTGTGGAGGTGAGTTCAGAGTCTTTCTGCATTGCCATCTTGGACCAGAAGTCCTAGGCTTTTTTAAAGCATGTACTTTTCCAGCCTTCACCATAACCCGGTTCCAAATCCATTTCCATGTTTTAGGTATTTTTTACTGCACCACTTTATTTCATGGTAACAAAATCTGTATAGTCAGAATTCTCCAGAGAAATAGAATCTACAAAGATATTTATTTATTTATTTAAAAAAAATTTTTTTTTTCAACGTTTATTTATTTTTGGGACAGAGAGAGACAGAGCATGAACGGGGGAGGGGCAGAGAGAGAGGGAGACACAGAATCGGAAACTGGCTCCAGGCTCTGAGCCATCAGCCCAGAGCCTGACGCGGGGCTCGAACTCACGGACCGCGAGATCGTGACCTGGCTGAAGTCGGACGCTTAACCGACTGCGCCACCCAGGCGCCCCTACAAAGATATTTATTTTAAAGAATTCATGCATGTGATTACAGCATCTGACAAGTCCCTAGACCTACAGTTGGGAAGCTGGAGACTCATGATAGCTGTAGTATAGTTTAAGTGTGAGTCTGAAGTCCTGTGAACCAGGAGAGCCAGTAGTGTGATTACAGTCTCAAGCCTGCTATCCTTGGATAGTTAATGTTAAATTAATCCAAAAACACCTTCATAGAAACACTCAGAATAATATTTGATGTAGTACTTGGGCACTTTGTGGCCCAGTCAAGTTTACAGATAAAAAATAAACCATCACAGGTTACATTTTGTATTTTTGTGTGTGTGTGTGTCTGGTTATTTTGGATTTATGTTGGATAGTCTAGTTATGTAGTGCAGGAAATTTGGATTCTGTTACATTCCTCCAAAGAGTGTTAATTCATTTGGTTTAGCAGGCATTTAACTTGCCTGAACTCAGAGCCTAAACTCTTGTGTCTCCTGTCATGGGCAGCAGATGAAATCTTTGTTCAGTTCTTTTATCCTTAGCTGGCACTACGAGTTGTTCCATTCATGTGTAGTGCAGGAGAGATCTGGGCTAAGTTTATTGGCAGAATTTGAGACTCTCCTTCTGTGGCTCTCTCCCTTGTGGGATACCCTCTTCTCTAACTTTTGAGTTACTGTAGTTCTTTTTAACTCTGTGCTCCAGTTCATTTATCTCATTTTCTTGCAAGCTAGTCAATTGTTCTTATATTTTTCAAGTTTTATTGTAATGAGTAGAAGCATATTTCTTTTTTTTTAAAGATTTTATTTTTAAGTAATCTCTACAACCAGTGTGGGGCTTGAACCTACAACTCTGAGATCAAGAGTCACATACTGTATGGACTGAAGCAGTTAGGTGCCTCTAGAAACATATTTCTCCCTTATGATTGGTTATAGTTTCTTTTGCTGTCTGGTTTCTTGATTTTTTTGGGAAAATTTGAATATGTTAGAAATATAATGTATAACTACAAAATGTAAATAATATCTTTTGCCTTGGTTATATATAGTATTCTTTAAAAAGAATTTTTTTTTAATGTTTATTTTTTGAGAGGGGGGTGGAGGGGCAGAGAGAGAGGGAGACACAGAATCCAAAGCAGGCTCCAGGCTCCAGGCTCCAAGCTGTCAGCACAGAGCCCGATATGGGGCTTGAACTCACATACTGTGAGATTATGACCTGAGCTGAAGTTGGACACTTAACCAACTGAGCTACCCAGGTGCCCTGGTTATATATAGTTTTCTAACAGGCAGTGGGTAGTGGACAGCCCATAACTCCTTAACCTTTGTCTCTTTCATTTTCAGTAAGCATTTGCCTTTTAATATCTGACATTCTTTTACTCTTTGTTATATGTAATTTAGTGTTGAAAGTGGAGCTGAATAATAATACAGCCTTTTCTATAATTCTTTTTTTCCCATCTGATGCAATTGGTTTTTTTCTTTTTTTTCAGTTTTATTAAGAAATAATTAACATCTGAGCTGTAGAAGTTTGAGGTATACAGCATGATGGTTTGACTTACATATGCTGTGAAATGATTACCACAGGTTTAGTTAATATCCGGGATCTCATATAGATAAAGTAAAAAAAGAAAAAAAATTTTTTTCTGTGATGACAACTTTTAGATCTGCCCTCTTAACAAGTTTCCTATGTATCAAATAATAGTGTTCATTATAGTCTTCATGTTGTATATTGCATGTCTAGTAGTTATAAGTAGAAGTTTGTACTTTTTTTTTTTTAAGTTTATTTTGAGAGAGAGAGCAGGGGAGGGGTGGAGAGAGAGAACTCCCTCCAACACTGTCAGTGTGGAGCCCACTGCGGGGCTCAAACCCATGTACTGTGAGGTCATGATCTGAGCTGAAATCAAGAGCCAGATGCTCACCCCGACTGAGCCACCAGGGCTCCTCAGAAGTTTGTACCTTTTGACCACCTTCCTCCACTTGTACCTCCCCTCACTCCCTGCTTCTGGTAACCACAAGTCTGGTATCTTTTTCTGAGTTTGGTATGTTTTTTGCTTGTTTTAGAGTCCACATATAGGTGAGATCATACAGTATTTGTCTTTCTCTGTTTGAATTATTTCACTTAGCATGCCTTCAAGGTTCATTCATGTTGTTGCAAATGGTAGGATTTCCTCTTTTTTTATGTGTATCACAATTTTATCCTTTCCTACTTTGATGGTCACTTAGGTTGTTTCCATGTCTTGGCTATTATAAATAACGCTTCTATGAACATGGGGGTGCAGATATCTTTTGGAGTTAGTGTTTTTTTTTCTTTGGATATAGTTTCAGAAGTAAAATTGCTGGGTCATATGGTAGTTTTTAGACAAAAATTTTTGAGGAACCTCCATACTGTTTTCGATAGTGGCTGTACTATTTTACAGTCTCATCAACAGTGCACAACGGTTCCTTTTTCTCCACATCTTCACCAGCATTTATTCTCTCTTGTCTTTTTGATGGTGGGTTTGGCTAATTGTTTAGTCTAATTATGTCATTAATGACATTTTAGGCTGTGTAATTCTTTGTTGTGGAGGACTATCTTGTGCGTTGTTAGGGTGTTTAGTAGCATCCCTGGTCTACTCAGTAGGTGCCAGTAACCCCTTTCTCCTGCCCCCAGTTATAATAAGGAAAAATGTCTCCTTGGGGCAAAATTACTGAGTTCAAGTCTAACGAGAAAACACAACGAGTTTATATAAGTTTTGCATTCTAATTATACTGTGATGTTTACAGGTAAATAGTTCTTGTAAAGAAGATGACTCTAAACAGAAGCAACCAAACAAGAAAAAGAGGATCATCTATGATTCAGGTAATATTTCTTCTGGGGAGCCTTAAAGTTTTAAAATTATTTTATATCCCTTAGAACAGTGTTTTCCCAACTGATGTTCTGAGACACACAGCTCTCTCTGTTGTTATAATAGGTCCTGTGAGAAGACTCTGTGCTCCAATAAAGTTGAAAACAGTTTTATTGTACTGTAGAACTTAACAGAGCCACAATATATTAATGTGTTAAATATGTTTGTTCAGAGGGGTATACAGTATACACAGCATGTTTCAAACTTACTTTGAACATGACATTTATTTATCAAGTAAGTTTACTTATAAAGTGTATTTATTTATTTTGAGAGAGAGAGGCAGAGAGAGAATCACATGCCGCAAGAGTCTGACACGTAGGGCTCGATGTGGGGCTCTGCTTCACAAACTGTGAGATCATGACCTGTGCTGAAGTCAAGAGTCAGACACTCAACTGACTGAGTCACCCAGGTGCCCCTGACATATTTATTTTTAAAAATATTCATACTAACTTCTCTTTCAGCTGAGCTTCTTGGAGACTGAATTTGAAAAATAATGCCTTAGAATATTGCTCTGGAAACAAAGATCTAAAATTTAATTTTTGTGCTTTTGATCTGGTCCTTTTTTGTTGGATTTAAAATGGAACAATCACAATATAAAATATTTGAATATACTGTACTTTTAAGATGGGGAATGTTGTATTTTTATGTATGCCTTTTATGATCTGTTAAAATAATGATAGAATCCAAAAAGTTTTAGGTGTTGCTTTTGCGGAGAAGATCCATCTGGTGTGAATTCTTAATAATGCAACCTCTAAGGAAGTATGCATAGATTGTCAGGATTTGACAATAAGAGCAAAAATTCTGACTCAATTCTAAAAGTGCTTCAATATTTATTCTATGTCTTTTACTGTTGTATACAGTAAGGAATTTGAAATAAGTACACATTCCCACTCCCCAGGAGTTTCTATCTTTTGGGAAATTGAAAATTTAGTTGTTTGATACAGTTTTAGTATGAAACAGGATTTATAAATGCATGGTGCAGAGGAAAAGGAAGGATCCTAAAGTTTATGAAACTTCTATTTCTGTACCACTTTGTCTTGATTTGTATTTAAGCGTCCTGGGTGATTAGGTTGTGGTAGGCTAATGGCTCCCAAAGATGTCCATGCGCTAATTCCTAGAACTTGTGAATATGTTAGGTTACATGGCAAAAGGGGAACTAAAGTTATAGGTGGCATTAAGGTTGATAATCAGGTGACCTTAAAATAGGGAGATGATCCTGAATTATCTGGGGATGGGCCCACTGTATTCACAAGGAAGAGGGAGGAAAGGGGGAGAGAGAGAGAGACAGAGAGAGAGACAGACAGACAGAGACAGAGACTGACCATGGAAAATAGAGAACCAGAAAGATGCAGCATGAGAAGGATTTTGCCTGATGTTCCTTGCTTTGGAGATGGAGGAAGGGAGCCAGAAGCTAAGGAATGTTAGCAGTCACTAGAAACTGGAAAAGACAGGGAAATGGATTTTTCCCTAGAGTATGCAGAAAAGGGTCATAGCCCTGCTGGCACTTTGATGTTAGCCCAGTGAGACCCATATGGGGTTTCTAACCTTCAGAACTATAAGATAATATGTTTATATTGTTTTAAGCCACTAAATTTGTGATTTGTTATAGTGACAATAGAAAAGTAAGACCAAGGTTTAACACTGTGTAGAAGTAACCTGTGAGAATTCATAAAAGGGATTTGCCTCAAAATGGGCCTTGAGGAATTCGTTAACAATGATCACTTTAAGAACACACTGTATTTTATTTTTTCTCTTGAGAGTTTTGTTTCATTTGCTTCTCATGTACAGATTCAGAATCCGAGGAGACAGTGCAGGTAAAAAATGCCAAAAAGCAACCAGAAAAACCTAAACCTGGTAAAATTCTACGCCAGGATCCTGTTACATACATTTCAGAAACAGGTAAGTGTACTGAGTATGTTTAATGTTTGAGAGAAGAGTAGTGTGTGTTATGTTCTTGAGCTACTCATTGGTGTCTGGATGAACCTCCTTCACTTTGAATTGAATTTCTGCTGCCTTTTTTGCTTTGTTGATTTATATTTATCAGGGAAAGGCTGTAATCATCTTTGGCATTTTCTGTGGGTTAAGGGCCATTGTAAGGGTTAGTTACAGGGGAATTGGCCTTGGAATTTTTTAGGTGTTCTATATTGAGTAAGTTGAAGCTCTATCTTGAATCCTGTGTTAAAATATTATTGGTGTATTTTAGGGGTACCTGGGTGGCTCAGTAGGTTGAGTGTCCGACTTCGGCTCAGGTCATGATCTCACGCTTTGTGAGTTCGAGCCCCGCGTCGGGCTCTATGCTGATGGCTCAGAGCCTGGAGCCTGCTTCAGATTCTGTGTCTCCTTCTCTCTCTGCCCCTCCCATGCTCATGCTCTGTCTCTCAGTAATAAATAAACGTTAAGGAAAAAAAATTAAAAATATTACTTTAAAACTTTTTTATTTAAGTTTTTTTACTTTGCATGCTAAAGTCATAATAATTTAAGTATATAACAATTATTCATATTTGTGATCTGTGATCTAGCACAGATGTGACATGAATTCCTTGTATTTTCTTGTGATAGTAAAGATTTTATTAGCATTAGCTTTTTAATAGATGATTGTTTTTATACTTAAATTTATTTGTTCTGTTTTGAGTGGTTAGAAAGCAAAAGCCATTTATAAATAATTGTACACTAATCTTAAAATGGTAAAATAGGGGGCGCCTGGGTGGCGCAGTCGGTTAAGCGTCCGACTTCAGCCAGGTCACGATCTCGCGGTCCGTGAGTTCGAGCCCCGCGTCAGGCTCTGGGCTGACGGCTTGGAGCCTGGAGCCTGTTTCCGATTCTGTGTCTCCCTCTCTCTCTGCCCCTCCCCCGTTCATGCTCTGTCTCTCTCTGTCCCAAAAATAAATAAACGTTGAAAAAAAAAATTTAAAAAAAAAAAATGGTAAAATAGTATAAATGATTGTTTCATAGATAGTATTCCTTTATGGTGAGGAACTCTGAATTATCATCTTAGGGAAAAAACTCAGATGTGTTGTAAAGTCATTTTTTTTTTAATCCCTGTGAGGATTTTCTTTTTTTTCTCCCCACCCCCCCCTTTTTTTGAGAGGGGCAGAGAGAGAGACAGAGAGAAGTGGGGCTCACCTGAAGCAGGGCTCAAACCCATGAACCGTGAGATTATGACCTGAGCTGAAGTCAGATGCTTAACCTACTAAGCCGCTCATGCACCCTGTAAAGTAATTTTGGTTGTGGCATTGTTAATTCCTAGAGGAGACTGTAACAGGAATAAAAGGTTAGATGTATTAATCTTCAAATTCACAGAGCCTGTTGAATTGGTTCCTATGTAGAAATACTTGAAGGAACCATGAAAGCATCTCATAGGTTGTTGATTTGTTCATATTGAAGAAAACCTCTGAAACCATTATTTTCAGCACTCTGCTACTTGAATTGCTAGTGAAGTGAACACATCTGGTTTGAAGAGACGGTAAAAGCCACATAATTACTTTGGCACAGCATATTACAGTTTATATTCAACAGACATTTATTGAGTGTTTTTTACATCCCAGAAACTAGGTGCTGGAGGTACAAAAGATGACCAGACTCCGAAGTACTGTAGTAGTCGCTTGAGGTAGCAATAAGCAGTAGTCAGGCAGAAGGCTCGAAGGGCAAGATTTGATCTGGCACTTGAAGGATGAGCAGGCGGTGGAGGGAAGAATGTCAGCTTAGGGGGTGGGATTATTTAAAGCACAGCATCCAGCACAAGGCTTGGTATGTTCGTAGGGCACAGAAGAGACTGCCCATATGAGGGGTAGTGGGAGGTAGGATTAGAGAAGACCTTGAAAGCTAGGCAGATGGATTTAGACTTAACATAGCAGGGAAGGGGAACCATTAAAATTCTTGAAGAGAGTTGTGGAATGATGAGAATAGTATTTAAGAGTGATTGCTAGAGGGGTGCCTGGCTGGCTCAGTGGGTAGAGTGTGCAACTCTTGGTCTTGGGGTTGTGAGTTTGAGTCCTATGTTGGATATAGAGATTACTTAAAATATTAAAGGGGCGCCTGGGTGGCTCAGTTGGTTGAGTGTCTGACTCTCTGTCTCAGCTCAGGTCTTGATCTCAGGGTCGTGAGTTCAAGCCCTGCATTGGGCTCCGCACTGTGCATAAAACCTAATAAAAAAAAAGAAAAGAGTGATTGCTAGATTGCTAATGTTCAGGGTGGGATAGAGAGTATAGAAACCATAATTAGGTAAGTCAAGGCATTTCCTAGGGGTGAAGTAATGAGAGACCTAAGTTAGCAATATAAGGGACTGATTTATAAACATTTTTGAGAAATGAGTGACAGATTAGGTTTTTGGATTATCTTTGGTAGTATTATTAGGATAATTGGAGAGTTGATGTCATTACCATGCTAAAGACTTGTTGTTTGTTTTTAAAAAATTTTTTGGTATCCCAACATGGGGATTGAACTCACAACCCTGAGATCAAGTGTCACACGCTCTACCTACTGAACCGGCCAGGCACACTCCCCCCACCCCCCATTTTTTTGTTTTTTCAATAACAGCTTTATTGAGATCTACAATTCACCTCTAAGATTTTAATGTTACTGGAATTTGCAGATAAAGGTCAAGGTTTTTGAAGATACGAGTAACAATAAAATTTTTCTTATGTGTATGGGCTGTTACTTGAAAGTATGTGGGTACTCATGGTAGATAAATTGTTCAGTAAGTTGGGAATGAAACAGGAAAGAAAGTCCTTGTGTTGTAGAACAAATCTTAGCCTGGAAGGTCAGAAGCCCTGCCTGAGGGTCCATCCTCGGTTGCCATCTAACAGTTTGAGTCTCACGGTCTATAAAGTAGAGACACTACTTGAATAGGCTTGTTGGAGAGATTTACTGGGATGGTGCATAGGAAAGGGCCAGACCCAGTGCCTGAAGCATATAAAAATAGCTTCGTATAGGTTCTTAGAGACATTTGATTGTTATTCAAATGACCAAAACCAAAATGTAGATAACATGAATGTATTTTCTGTAAACGTTTTGGTAAGCTGAGATAGTTCTTCATTACGTCAGAGGCCGACTGACTCTAACCTTTTTGTTCTATTGCTAAATATCTGCTTAAGCACATTGTGCAAATGCACTCTTCTATTAAGAGATCCCCCTCTGAGATCTGGCCACCTTTGTGAAGTTTTGAATATGTGGGAGGGATACTAGAAACGTATGGTGATAGGTTTATTATGTAACCAAAGGTGGTGTGATCGAGCTTTCCAGTGACACCCTGGAAACGTCAAAGTTAGTGTGCAGACAGCCGTGGCCTTCAACTGTGGATCAGTTGGCTATCCTTATCTTGTGATTTTAGGTACACAGAAGGGTCAGACAATTTAAGCTCTGATCACAGATTTTCTTTAACACGGGATCATGTATTTCAGGCCAGATATTTTCAAATGTTATTTTCTGAAGAGATATCCAGCACTTTATCTGAAATTTTAATGAGCATTATCCATGTTTCTGTCATTCTGCTGGTGGCATGTATGTGTGAAAGTAAACATTGTCCCCTTATTTTAGTTGGAAATTTGGGGTGTGATGTACCCATCTAATAGGATGTTCAGTATTTATTACATAGTATTCTGTTTTGTTTTTTTTTTTGTTTTTTTTTTTTAGAATTAAGATATAGGAAAAAGCAAGTTCTTATCTTGCCTGTTTTGTCTTCTCATATTTTTTTATTCTTTGAAATTACAGGTTCATGGGAAGAAAATAATCCCTTTTTCTTCCTTTTATAAGAGAATGAACTGTTAAAACGAAGTCCATAATAAAATCAGGAATATAATGGGTTTTAAGAAAAGTGCAGCTTCTTGAAATTAATAAACTGGGAAATTCATCACCTTAAAATATTTTTAAAAATTATTCTTTACTTTTTTTAAAGCTAAAACTACAGTTGTTCAGTACCAGGTTATGAATAAATATTCACATTATAAATGTAAATGTTTATATTGCAAGTATAAGATTAACCTAAAATTGTATTCTTTATTTGGGGATTGGAACTTCTTGTGGAAAAGGATTATATGACAATGATTTAATTTTAAAAACCTGTTAATAACAAAAAAAACAATTTTTGCTTCATTATTCCTTATTTTATCTTTCATATACCAATTTTTGTTTGGTGTTTTTCTTGCATTTGTGGTGTTTAGGAGCAGAAACTCTTAAATCAGATTGCCTGAGATGACGTTCATTTACCTTCCTTGTGTCTTAGTTTCCTCATTTGGGGGTTGGGGCTATTACTAGTACCCACAGCAGAGCACTTGAAAAGCATTTA
Source organism: Prionailurus viverrinus (assembly GCF_022837055.1). Classification (NCBI taxonomy): domain Eukaryota; kingdom Metazoa; phylum Chordata; class Mammalia; order Carnivora; family Felidae; genus Prionailurus; species Prionailurus viverrinus. The sequence goes on from NC_062564.1 coordinate 173,462,501, forward strand.
AAACAGGGTTGGGCGTATAGTAAATGGTCAATAAGTATTAACAGTTATTCTTACATTTTAACTTTATTTTATCCCTACATCTGCCTTTAAAGACTATGCTAAAAAATAAGAACATTTTGCTTTTGCTTAAGTACTTAGGACTTTCTGTTGATTATGTAACTGTGCTTCAGAAATTTAGAAATTGTATCTGACCCACTTAATGTTGTGGATATACACTGTCAGTATGGTAACTACTATTTACTTGTAGCTGTTGAGCACTTGAAATGTGACTGGCCCAACTGAGAGTGTTGTAAGTGTATGTACAGATTTGAAGACTTGGTACAAAAAGAAGTAAATTGTCTCATTAATAATTTTTTAGTATTGATCACATGTTGAAATGATAATTTGGATATATTGAGTTGAATACAGTATATCATTAAATTTAATTTCACTTATTTCTTTTCCACTTTCTTTAAATGTGGTTATTTGGGTTAAATAAAATATATTACAGTTAATTTCACTTGTTTCTTTTCACTTTTTTAAAATATGGTTATGAGAAGTTTAAAACTACATATGTAGCTCACATTTTATTCTGGTTGCACAGGGCTATATAAACAATGAGAAAACATTTAGGAAGTAACCTTAATTTAGAAAATATCCTGCTTCATTCAAGTGCTTTTACTTTATACTATTATACATTTCTTTAGGCTATATTGTTTTACAGATCTTTAGGCTTATCGTCTAGCTCCATGACATATTTTTCATCATCATTTTGATTAAATATGTCTTCTGTTGATTTTTAAAGTAGTTTGATTACATCGACCTCCCAAATTACAGGAAAAGGAAAAAAATGGCTTATAAATACCTTCATAGCTAACCACTGACTCTAGTAAAATGTTCTTGTAAGTTGGTAAAAACCCAAATACTTGTTGTACTGGGTAAATATATTTACTTTTAGCTGTTTAATGAAGTGAGAGACCTTGAGTTTTGTTTGGCAAAGATGACCTTTTATTATGCAGTTTCATCAGGAGCTGCTGTTTGGCTGAAAATGATGGGGGTTTTTTCCTGTCTTGAAAGTTGTTTATGACTGGTAGTTTTAATTGAGCACATAATTCCAGAGACTGTGCTCTTGAGGTTATAATCATTTGGGAGATGTTAAGTGGGAAAAAATTGGGAATGTAATGTTCTCCAGTTTACCATGTAATATTGGCGACCTGTGACTTGGGAAAATAGTAGCAGAAAATACTGCTCTGTGTGTAATACTCTCTTTTGCTGATTTTTAGAGACATAATAGTTTTGTTTACCAGACAAATGGGAATAGATTATGTAAGGATAGAGTACTTTTCTTAGACGGTTTCAGGGAAACCAAAGCGATTGAGACAGAAAATTTCCTTGAAGTGAGAGGAAACTAAGAACTAAGAACTGTTTTACATTTCTTTGAATATACTTGTTCAAAAATTAATTTTGATTTGTGCACTAAGACTCTATAAAGAAACTAAATTTATCATTTTGGAGGATGAGTATTTAGATTAACATTATTTTAAATTATCTGAGTAACACATTAACACATTCTCACTGAAAGAGAAGTAAACAATTCAGATGACAATGTTTCATTCTCTCATCTATCCCTTTTGCCTTATATAGCTATATAAATAAAATATATATACACACACCCACGTGTACATATATACACACTTGTATTTATTTGAGTGGCATTTTATTATAAAATTCTGTAGCTTGCTTTTTCATAACTTAATGTCTTTGGCTCCCTCTTTCCCTCCCTCCCTCCCTCCCTCCCTTCCTCCCTTCCTTCCTTCCTCTCCTTGTCTTCCTCCTTGTCCCTTCCTCATTTTCTGCCTCTTTGTCTCAATACAGAGAGATTCCTATCTCATCTTTTAAACTTCTACATGGAATTTAATAGTATGCATTTAATTTTTCTCATGCTCTTATTTTGGATATTAGATTATTGATGTGTGTACTTGTTTGTGGTTCATTGTAATGTAATATATTTAATAAATGAACCATTCACAATGAGGAATATGATCACTTAAAAGAGGAGAGTATTTCTTGAGGTTCATTTTAAGGATGTAGTTTAGCTGCCTATATTATGAAGAGTACATAGGGCTTCCACTTTCTGTTTCTGGGCCCATTGCTCTTATGAAGGTTCCCACTGCACCCCTACCAGCAGCATTTTTAGTTTCTTTTTGACTTTTATTAATCTTCTGGATAAAAGCACCACTAATAATATATTTTTTTGAACAAATGCTGCTGTTCCGTCAGGTCTTTTCCAGTTTTCAGGTTCCAAAAGGGGGACTTAACACTTACCTATATTAGATTTCTTTCTGAAATAAACTCTTACATTTTTACCTTATTAGATTCCAGGCTTTTGTAACCTGATTCAGTCATTTATTTAACAATATTTAACAATATTAAATCCTCACTAATTTATTCAACAAATATCCTGTATGTACATAATAGTGTACTGGATAATCTATGAAATAGATAAAAGAATAAAATGTAGTCTTCAAGGGTGTAGAGTTCATTGGGGAGATAAGTCTTTTATATAAAAATTACATAAGGAAAAATTAACAGCAATAAAAATGTCTCCTGAGGATATTCAGGCATGGGAGAGGTAACTTCTATTTTGGAGGTTTGGGAAATGTTTCCTAGAGAGAGAAATTCGAGATAAATGTGAAAGGTTTTAGAAGAGTTTAACTTGGAGATTTAGGTATTATGTATACCAGAAAGAGAGAATAATGTGGAAGCTTAGAAATCAATAGTGCTATTTCATATGCATTATTCATTACTTTCATACTTATTATAGAAAGAGAAAATTTAAAAAATTCAACTTAAAAACTTTTACAGATTTATACCAGCTTAATACTGCCTACTGTTGTAGCTCATATTTTCTTGCTTACAGCATCTTTTACATAGGAGTTTCTTACTTTATTTGAAACAAGACTTGTGTCCAGAGTGCAAGGTGGGAAGAATTCTACGAGAATGATAAAATAAATTTTATCTTGTATACTACTATAGATTTTTTTTCAAAACACTTTTGCTGACCTCATGGAATAGCATTATTCATTATATGGCTTATATTTCATATTCACCTCATCTGATCTTCAAATCTACCTAATAGGAGAGATGACTTTTCAGAAGCAGTTTTCAATCTAAGGTTACACAAATTTTCACTGTGGAAGAATGCGGTAGTTCTTTGCATGTCCCTCATCTACTTGTTTTTTTATATCGTGTGATTTCATACCTTCTACAAATTTGGTAAACATATCTTTGTATTTCTTTCTGAATCATTGGTAAAATTATTCATTTTTTAAAGTTTAGTTTGAGAGAGACAGAGACAACGTGAGTTGGGGAGAGGCAGAGAGAGAATCCCAAGCAGGCTTTGCACTGCCAGTACAGAACCGCATGCGGGGCTCAAACCCATGAAACTGGGAGATCAGGACCTGAGCCGAAATGAAGAGTCAGATGCCTAACTGAGCCACCCACGCACCCCTAAATTTGTTTTGTATTAAGAGACAGGTAAAGAAACCTTTTCCAAAATGACATGATCTGTTATCAGCACCTTGGCTATAGCTCTTCTGTTTCTCATGAATTACTTGTAGATCTTAATAACCACTGTTACCTATGTTGTATTTCTTCATCTTGCCATAAATCAGTGCTTCTCAGTCAAGGGTGACTTGCCTCCCTGGGAACATTTGGCAGTATTGGGAGGTATTTTTGGTCATCACTACTGGCAGGTGCCATAGTGTTGAGTTGGTAGAGGCCAGAGATACTACTAAACATTGTATAGGGTGCAGGAGAGCTCTCTTCAAAAGGGTTATTTGGCTCAAAATGTTAACACTGTAGATGTTGGAAACCCTGGTTTGCCCAATCAGAAGAGAAATTGGTGAATGTTTTGTTGAACTCGAGATATCCCTTGTTTCTAGATTTATTTCATCTGCTAGTCCTGTAACTTAATAGAATAAATAAGCGCTTAGGTCAGCATTGTTTGTTTCTGGGAACTCCATCTTCTTCTGTTGAATATTCCTTTTGTCTTCTTCTTGATACCGTTGCACAGAAGTGTCACCAGACCTTTCCTCTTCTACAGTTTTGTGGTTGGAAATGTGCCTTTTTCTTTTTGGCAATTTGGGTTCCATTTCTCATCTTTAATCTTTAGCGATTTCTTCCATTTTATAGATGATTCAAAGGCCATTGATACTGCTTTGGCAATTTTATTTACAGATTCACATTAACTGAAACATCTTTATAAGAGCTGGATGCTTTCTTGCAATCTTTTTTGCCTCCTAGTTCTTCAGTCCTATTTTAATAGTGTGTATTATGAGACTTGAAAAGAATTAAGTGGCATATGGAGCACTGGAGTATCTGGAATGATTATTGAGATTCTGAAATATCTTTGAAAATGAACAGACTGGGGCGCCTGGGTGGCTTAGCCCATTTGGCGGCCGACTCTTGGTTTCAGCTCAGGCCATGATCTCATGGTTCATGGGTTCAAGCCGCATGTCAGGCTCTGCGCTGATAGCACAGAGCCTGCTTGGGATTCTCTCTCCATCTCTCTCTGCATCTCCCCTGCTCGTGTTCTCTCTCTCTCTTTCAAATAAACATTAAAAAAAAAAATGAAAAGACTGTTGTTTGTTCTTGTAACCCATATTTTGCTATCAGGCACTTGTGAAACCATGAGAGACACAGGATTGTATTCCAGAATGCCAAGGAAGTAGTACTATATTAGGAAAATAATAACTAAATACTAATGAAGTAATATACAAGTGGTTTATATTTGGCATTAATACTGAGACAGCATTGTTACCTCCTCCCACATGTGGGGAAGTGGAATATGAATGGAAGTGGGGAATTGTGTTGCTGAACTGCTCCCTTTACTCTTTGTGGCCAACCAGGTTTCCTTGTATTGCATATTTCATACCTGAAAATTGTAAGAAGTCGTGGGTGTTGTACCTGTGTCCTACTGTCCAAGCCTCCTTTCACCCACTTTTCTTTTTTTGTGAGATCCAGTGGCGATAGAAGGAGAGTAAGTGGTAAAATGTTCCACTTTCTTCTCCTGTGTTCTGTTTTCTTAGTAACTAAAACCAGCTGTGACTTTCCATGGATGGTTTTTGCTGCTCTGGTAGGGACTCAGCACCGTGTGGTGGATGACATCACAGTACAAGCCAGTACATTTTTTCTTGTTTATCATTACTCACCTCACTACACCTCACAAATGATAAAATGGGTTTATTTAAAAAAATATAACAAAGTCTGAGTCTAAGAGGATTTGTTGGTAATGAATCAAATCATGTGTTCTCTTAATTTCTTGATTAAAGATGAGCAGTTACAGAGGTTTTATTTAATTATACTGAAGTACAGAATGTCTGATTCACCACATAAATGGTGCAAAGATGGTATGTTTAGTTTCTCTTCCATCCATCTAATTAACAAATATTGAAGACTTGGCATGCTTCTGAACTTTTCTCTACTTCCAAAACCAAAATGACAGTTTGGGTTTTTGACTCAAGGAAAGTATTGAAAAAGAACTTGGTAGAAAAAGGCTCTAAAAACTCGGATTCCTTTTTCAGTTTTTGGCTAGTTGTTACCAAATAATTTTTAATCTCTATAACCAGATCTGTCTAGCATGATCTCCATTAATTTGGTTTCTGTGTATTCCAGACTGAAGGAAGGAAAATCAGAATCCCCAGGTCTCAGCAGGATAAACTCCATAATTAGATATTTTTCCTTCTTGGCTTATAAATAGGTTTCTGTGTAGACCTGCACATTATTTTCTTTCTCTGATTTGTTACCCTTTCTAAACAAATGAATGTATCTAACTCAGAGTGGCAAAGCAATCTTCTCTCCCAGGCAATTCCTCTGCTGTATGTTGGATAATGCTAGTTTACTTGGTGATTGTTACTACTTTTGAGGTTGTGTTGTATATAAATAAAAATAAATGGTGTTTTTATAAGGAGACAGATATCCTGGAGGGAGATTCTGAGTGTTCAATTGCCCGTGATTTTCAACTAGGTCTAAGAAATTGGACTTAGATCTGTTTATCATTATCGTATTATACGTTCCTGGGGAGAAGAGAACACAGTTTGCCTTTGGCTTCTGACAATGCAAGAAGAAATTTAGGCTTATTAAAAAATAAGAACAAATGTTAAAAAAGAGAAACAATGATAACTTTATTTGGAATGTTTCATTTGTGCACACTGTGTAGGATTGTAAAATACTTATTTTATATGAGGATGGTCACAGCAACACCTGTTAAAATGATTGTCTTCTGCAAGCAGCTGATGGCATTGTTTTCATCTTTGGCCTCTTTTGCCTTCATTTTCAATAATGTATTGGTGTAGCCTTTGAAATACTAAAGGCTATAGGAGTTTTAAGACAATGAGTTCAGAAGTCCTAGTACAAAGACATAGCACTGCTGCTTTCTGCAGGTTTTCTGCCTTTATCAAGGTAAGAGGACAGAATGCTTTCAGATATGCCTATTAGTTTATAGAACGCCATATTTTTTTTTCTGTATTCTCCTTGATGATCCTCTGTGTTTATAGGAAATACCCCTATGCTTAGGATCCTGAGTTTATTTTTTTTTGGTGTTAGCTTTTCCCATAACTGTAAGGAATATTATTGGGAAGTGCATAAATCATGGAGTACTAAGTAAGTGTCAAATCAGGCAAGCCAGTCTTTTTTCTCTTTTCGTGACTGTATTTCACTAGAATTTCTCCTACTTTCCAAGGGGATTGGAGAGCTATTTATTTTGTGGTTAGTACAGAAAAAGGGGCCTTGTATGTAGTTTTAGCTAGTATGACATAAAATACTTGAAATTTTATTCAGAACACTTCTAGCTTTAAAATCTTTTTTTTTTTTTTTTTTTTTTTTTTAGTTTAGAGATAGTGAAATCTTTTTTTTTTTTTTTAGTTTAGAGATAGCGGGGGGGAGAGAGAGAGAGACAGAGACAGAGACAGAGACACGGGGGGGGGAGAGAGAGAGAGAGAGAGAGAGAGAGAGAGAATGAATGAATCTTAAGCAGTCTCAGAGCCCAACACAGAGCTCTATCCCACAATCTTGGGATTGTGCTCTATCCCACAATCTTGGGATTGTGACCTGAGCCGAAATCAAGAGTTAGATGCTCAACCAACTAAACTACTCAGGAGCCCTCCATATATTTTTAAAAAAATCCATGTGTAATTACATTTTTATTCAGAAATTATGAAAATATTTTTAAAAATATGTCTGTTTGGGTATAGTACATTCTGGATCTATAGCTTGAAGACATTTGTTTTATTGAAGGCTAAATTCATAGAAGTGGAATTACTGGGTCCAATTAATGGGTATACATATGTAAGGATTTGGTACATATTGCAAAACTGTCTTCTATAGATTTTAAACAACTTACTACCATTGCTTGTTATGTATGTGAAAGTCCCATTTCCTTACACCCTTGCTCACAGTCTTTTTAATGTGATAATCTTAGAAATTTTTGATCTCACTAAATTTCATGTTAACCTGTTAGCTGTAAATATTTATGAGATTGCTGGAGAAAGGGTTAAACTAGGGATTGCAAGTATCTACAATACCATTGTTTCCCTTTCTGGGGCTATACCAAATAGCAGTGATTGATCTTGTCTACAGTGAGTTCTTAAAGACAAATACAACATTTTAGATAGTGAGGAAGTTCTTGAGTAATGAGGGAAGAACTGTAACAGAAGAACAGTGATTGACATGGTCCATTTAATTCTGGGATTTTCTGTTATGCTGCTTATTAGCATGGCTGGGTGTAGTGGAAATGGAATGTTACTGCTTTTGGCATTTTTAAAGTGGGGAGAGGGGGATCTAGTAGAGGACTATCATTTTGCAGAGACAATGTAATTTTGTTCTTTCTTCATTAAGGTAATCCCTCGTGCCCAGAAATACAGCTGTTGAACTTAAAGTGAAAATTTCACCAAGTGAAAATTATAAAATTTAATAAGCTCTCAGATGAGGTTAGAAGTCTTATATACACTTATATATACATATTATAAAAATAATATGTTTTTAATTTTGCACTTACTCTCTAAGGGAGATGTATTGGTTGTCTACACTTTGTAGATTCCAGTGTTGTGGTTATTTTTATTAAATTAAAGCCAGGGTATCAGCAGTGTTGGTCTTGTTTTGAATCTTCTTTTAAGGGCACTTTGCATAATTTGCATAATATTTTTTGACTGCTAAGTAGAATAGTTTGTTGAATGCCACTGGTTTGGTTATGCTACAGCTTAACTGAGTCTAGGGGTTTAAAATAAACCAGCTATAAATTGTAAAATATTATTATTTTTAATGTTTATTTTTGAGACAGAGAGAGAGACAGAACTTGAGCCCGGGAGAGGCAGAGAGAGAGAGGGAGACACAGGATCTGAAGCAGGCTCCAGGCTCTGAGCTGTCAGCACAGAGCCCAATGCGGGGCTTGAACTCACGAACTGTGAGATCATCACCTGAGCCGAAGTTGGACACTTAACCAACTGAGCCATCCAGGCGCCCCTAAATTATAAAATATTATTTGGGTTTCTGTAATATAACAATTCATTATGTTGTTATCTTAGAGAAAAAGAAAAGAGTTTCAAATTACATTCTTAGTGGTTATCCGGACTATTATGGGTGATTATTGTGGCTGTTGTACTTTAGTGGAATGGTGATAATGACACCTCTCCTTTGCAAAACCATCTGAATCAGACACCTTTTCCCACATCTGGCAGTGGCAGACAAGGTCGGAGAACAGATATGTGAGTGACTGAACCTGGTCAGCTGGCTGACTCTTGTTAACAATGGTTAAACTGAAATCTAAGTATATAAAGCCTTGGATGTGCTTAGAAAGGTTTACAAATGAAAATTTTAAGATTGAAGGTAGATTGACTATAAATAAAACAAGTATGCTTTAATTAAAATCTTTTGCTTGCAGGTTAAAACCTGCTTATCGTGAAAAACGTAGGTTATTGTAAGCAAAATGTAATTTGTTAAGCTATTGTCGTCTCTCTCTGAATGCAGGAATGAACCTTAACACTTTAGTGTAAATATGTCAGTTTAGCAAACTGATCAAGGGGTAAGATTGGCCCCCATCTTGATCAAGTGCCCACTCCTGGTCCAGTTGTTGGTGGCGAGGAGTATGGAGCCATTTTATAAATTTATTCATGATTATCCAGGCCCTTGGAGGGTAGTGTGAAATGTAAATTCTTTGGAAATTTGTAGTGAATAATTCATTTGTAGAGAATTTGCTTTAAGTGGTGGGTTACTTTTTTTTTTTAATGTCTATATTTTGAGAGAGAGACAGAGTGTGAGTGGGGGAGGGACAGATAGACAACAGAATCTACGGTAGGCGGCTGTGAGATGTCAGCACAAAGCCCGATGCCAGGCTGGAACTGTGATCTGATCCAAAGTTGGACGCTTAACTGACTGAGCCACCCAGGCACCTCTGTAGTTTCATTTTAGTATAAATATAATAATTAGAAAGTAGGGCACCTGGATGGCTCAGTTGGTTAACCATCTGACTCTTGATCTCAGCTCAGCTCATGATCATGGCCCAGGTCATGGTCTCATGGTTCCTAAGATTGAGCCCCATGTTGGGCTCTGTGCCGACAGTGCAGAGCCTCTTTGGGATTCTCTCTGTCCCTCTCTGTCTCTGCCCTTCCTCTGTTTGTGGGCATGCGTGTGCTCTCTCTGTTTCTCTCTCAAAATAAATAATAAACTTTAAACAATAATTAGAAAGTAAGCCTTTAATCCTTTTTGATTTTTTTTACATATGGTGGGTACGTTCCTCTTTGAGGTGGCAACCACGTAGGAATAGCACAGTGCATGGCAAATGCTCTTGGTTGAATGAGGGAGTACTTGAGAGGAAGTGACTCACCTATATGTGGCCTTGCACATCAGACTTATAAAGTGAATTCTCCCACCCACACAGTGACCTGGTCTTCACAATTGCCTTTTAGATTTTTCTATTGGATTTCTTTTGTTATTGGTAATGGCCAATGAAAAGAGCTTTTTATCTTGTGAATCACTGAACCAAAAAAACCCCCCACGTCTTTTAGGCCTTTCTGAGGTACATTGTTGTATCTAAGCATTTTAGAAAGATTAGAAAGCTTAGAAAGACTTTTAAACTAGATGTTTAATGAGAACTTTTTAAAAGAAAGATAAAACGTAACCAAAAAAAGTATTTAATGTCTTATATGAATGGCTAGATATTGCTAGACAGTCCACCTTCAGTATAGAGCTAGACTCTGACGACTTCTTATTACCTCTGCAAATATAACACTAGTTCAAGGCATCACCATTTCTTCTGGAACAACTGTAGCTTCCAAAATGGTCTTCCTGCATTTGTTTTTTCCGCTTGATGGTGTGTTCTCCAAAGGATAAGACTTAAGTTGGATCACTCACTACTCTGCTGAAAATTCTCCAGTGGATTCTCATTCTGAAATAGAACCTAACATTCTTTCCATGATCCCACATGATTTGACCCCTCCCTCTCTCACTGAAACTCTAGTGATGTATCCCCTTCATTCTGTTGCAGTCATAGTGACCTTCAAGCTCACTCACTTTAAGCCTTTTGCTCTTGAGTTTTCATTGCCTGAGGTATCTTCATTTCCAGACTCTATTTTTTTTTTTTTTTTTTTTTTAATTTTTATTTTGGGACAGAGAGAGACAGAGCATGAACGGGGGAGGGGCAGAGAGAGAGGGAGACACAGAATCGGAAGCAGGCTCCAGGCTCCGAGCCATCAGCCCAGAGCCCGACGCGGGGCTCGAACTCACGGACCGCGAGATCGTGACCTGGCTGAAGTCGGACGCCTAACCGACTGCGCCACCCAGGCGCCCCTCCAGACTCTATTTGAATGTTGCCTATCAAAGAGGCTTTCCCTGATGACCATATCTGAAAGAGCACCCCCCTCATTGCTCTTGAAATGTTTCATCCTGTTTTACTTTTTCTTTATAGCAATTTATAATTTGACAGCATATGTTTACTTGTATATCTGTTTCCTCTTCTAGACTTCAAGCTCCATGAAGGCAGGTATTTTGTCTTTTTTAATTCACTGTATAAATACAGTGAATATTTTATTCACTGTAGGTGTCCTCAGTGCCAGCACATAATGGATACTCTGTAAATATTTGTTGAAAACATGAGTAAATAAATCTATTTGTGTCCTCTGGGGTGGTAACTGGTGGAAATGGTTTAATACATATATGGCAGTGGTAAATGTAAGGATGACTGTTGAATTTAGGAGATAGGAAGAAACAAATCATTAGCCTTCCATAGCTCTAGAGTAGTTTTTATAAAGCTGGTGGAAGTGGTTGCTTTATATAATTAGAATCAATGTTTTATTAAGTAATGTTTGGTTATATTCCATTTAAGATGAAGAAGATGACTTTATGTGTAAGAAGGCAGCCTCTAAATCAAAAGAGAATGGAAGATCTACAAATAGTTATCTTGGAGCATCGAATAAGAAAAAGAATGAAGAAAACACTAAGACCAAGAATAAGCCTTTATCACCAATAAAACTTACCCCCACATCAGTGCTTGATTATTTTGGAACCGGAAGTGTCCAACGATCAGATAAGAAGATGGTAGCAAGCAAAAGAAAAGAGGTGAGTGTTTGCATTCAAGCAAGAATATTCAGGATTTGTACCCATTTATTGTTATTAATAAAAGAAATTTGGATGTTGTAAATTGATCAGCATATTTTCTTAATGAAAATAATTTTCCTGTGATTATGGATAAAACATACTGACATCATTTTAGAGGATAAGGAATTTAGCATATTACACATTTATTTTTTTGTATATGAAAGTGGGAAAAGATCATTTAAATCATAGGAATAAATTGAAATGCTTAGAGTTTAAATACTCAGAATGCAAACTTGGGGCATTTGGGTGGCTCAATTGGTTAAGCTTCCAACTCTGGATCTTGGCTCAGGTCATAATCTCATGCTTCATGAAATCGAGCCCTGCATTGGGCTCTGTGCTCTCAGCACAGAGCCTGCTTGGGATTCTCTCTCTCTGTCTCTCTCTCTGTGCCCCTTCCCTGCTTAGTCTCTCTCTCTCTCTCTCTCTCTCTCTCTCTCTCTCTCTCTCTGTCTCAAGAGTAAATAAATAAACATTAAAAAAAGAGAGAGCGAGAGAATGCAAACTCACTTTGCCTTTGACTTTCAGCCAGACAAAATTGGACAGTAAGTTTGTTCCCAAGTGAGGTCGTAAGTATATAACTTACAAACAGAGCTTACCTATGTTATACTTTTGATCTTTGTACTTTGGCTGATGTTGGAATCATTTTCTTCTGAACATTTAGGAAACAAATACACATAAATTACAGTGAAGATAGTCTCCTGAGTTAAAGCCTGCCAAATGGTGTGTGTTTGTTGATTGCATTAGTGCCTCTGTAGGACAAATGTAACCAGTCACACATACTGGTTTGCCAATGTTCTGGACTATTTCTGAAGCCAAGATGTTAGTCTGCAGGTTTTTGGGGTTACTTCTTTTGAACATTACAGTAGAATTAAGTGAGAACCATCTGTTTGTAGGATATTTGCTCATTAGGAAATTGCATGTGGTCAGGGAGTAGCTATGAACATAATCTTCTGGCTGGTGTGCATTGAGACTATTTTATAACTGATAAATTTATTGCTCATTGGTGTATTTAATTAGCTACAATCGAGAAAACGTACTTTATTTTTAACTTAAGGTTTATCTGATCTTGCTTGATTATCTTTGAAATATAGCCTTCACAAAATGTGGATGATTCCAGATTAAATGATGAAGCCATCGCCAAGCAATTGCAACTTGATGAGGATGCAGAGGTATTGACATTTTGTTTAGGTATCATTAACAACTTGATATTGTGCCTTGCTGTTTAGTGTACTCAGGCCAAATGATCAGGATTGTTCTAGTTTAATTTTTTTTTTTTTTTTTTTTTTTTTTAATTTATTTTTGGGACAGAGAGAGACAGAGCATGAACGGGGGAGGGGCAGAGAGAGAGGGAGACACAGAATCGGAAACAGGCTCCAGGCTCCGAGCCATCAGCCCAGAGCCCGACGCGGGGCTCGAACTCACGGACCGCGAGATCGTGACCTGGTTGAAGTCGGACGCTTAACCGACTGCGCCACCCAGGCGCCCCCTGTTCTAGTTTAATTTTGAATTGACTCTCATTGTAAGAGTTATGTGTAAAATAAGTTAAAATCTAATATATAAAAATATAAATTTATTTAAAAAATTTTTTAAAAAGTGTATTTTTATTTTTGAGAGAGAGACAGAGAGACTGAATAGGGGAAGGGCAGAGAGAGGGAGAGAGAGAATCCCAAGCAGGTTCTACACTGTCAGCCCAGAGCCTGATGGGGGGGCTCCAACTCACAAACTGCGAGATCATGACCTGAGCCAAAACCAAGAGTCAGATGCTTAACCAACTGAGCCACCCAGGCACCCCTAAAATTCTAAATTTATGTAAAAGATAAATGATGAGAGTAGGAGATAATTATTTAAAGATTTATTATTAGATTTCTTTGAGTGGAAGCCTCCTTTAGTATAGTTAAAATTAATTTGGTCATATTTTTTTCCTTTTCACTATGGGCAATTTCATCCACTCTTGTGGCTAAAAGTACTATGTATATGCTGATGACCCCTAAATCTGTTCCAGTTCAGAGGGCTCTCGTGAGCTGTAAACTTTTCATATTCATTCAACAAGTATTTATTGAGCTCGTACTGAGTGCATGGCACAGTTCTAAGTGTTAAGGATACTGCAGTTAAAAAAAAATGTCCTATCATTATAACTGCTGTGAAGAAAAGTAAAAGGATAGATAGTTTTGGGGTGATCAGTGGGATTATGAGTGAGAGGGGTTAGGAAGGCCCCTCTGAGGAAGTGACATTGGGGAACAAATGAAGTGATAATGGTGAGGCATGGGACTGACTACCTGGAGGAAGATTTCTAAACAGAGAAAAGCAAGTAGTTTTCTTGAGGTGGAAACATTTGAGTTTGATGCATTTGGAAATCCTGTAAGTCATGACAAGTCTTTGGAACCTACCAAAAGAAATGGTAAGGATTTTGGATTTTAGTCTCTGCCATTGGAGTGTCGAATACAGAAGTGACATGATTTGATGGATCTTAAAATTATTTTGGCTTCTGGGAGGCTAATAAACCATGGTGGAGCAAGAACAAAAGATTAGTTTGGAGACTCTTATGGTTGAGTAGGTGAGAGAAGTTGGCTTGTACCAGGGGTAGTGAGAAGTGGTCATGAAATCTTTATGTGCTTTGAAGGTGCAACCTTTCAGTTGTTGCCGACAGATTGTGTGTAAGGTGTGGGGGAAAGAGAAGATGCAAAGAGGATTCCCAGTTTTTTGCCTTGAGTAACTGGATGAATGGTGATATTATTTATTAAGATGAACACTGGTACAAAGAAATAAAGAATTTTGTTTTGGACATGTTAAATTTGAGATGCCTAATAGGCTTCCACATGGAAATGCAGAGTAGGCGTTTGGATAGAAGAATCTGGAGCTCAGGGGAAAGGTCTAAACTGAAGATGTATATTTGGATCATTAGCATTTGAATGGTGTTTGAAACCAGTGTAACCAGATAAGATCATGGGTAGAGAATGTAAACAGAAAAGAAGTCTCAGGTTTGAACTCTAGGGTACTGTTAAAATTTAGAGGCCAGGAAGAGAAGGAGGATGATCTAACAAAGGGGATTTAAGAAAGTGGCTAGTGAAGTAGGAAAATCAAGAAAGCTTGTTATTTTCTGGAAGCCAAACAAAGAAAATATTTCAAAGAAGAGTGTTCATCTCTATCAAAGGCTCCAGACCTTGATACCTGATGCCTGAACCCCCTTCCTGTTTATTAGCTTAAGTGTCATTTTATTATACTCTCTTAACTATATTAGAAACCCCTCCTATATACTGTGTTGCACCCCATTGTAGCTACTAATGACATTTATTATAATTGTTATTTATGTGTTTTCTTATTGTAGGCTCTAAGTCCATACACCAGGGCTGTTTAGTTTATTTTGCTTTTCTGACATCAGTGTTCATTTTAGTGCTTGGCATAGAAAAAGCTCTTGTTAAATATTGTGAGAGAACAGTATTTCAGTTTTCTGAAATATGTCTGATCACATTTTATTAATTTGGCAGTTACACAGAGTTTGTGTTTTCAAAATCTTTTCCACCTTATTTGATTACATTGAATTACATAGACTGTAAGCAGATAATCCTGATGACTGAAGGTAGCACAAATGGTTTCATTAAAACGGTGAAGTAATTTTTAGGTATATGGCTTCTTGTCTCAAATACTGGAGGCCTACCCCATCCTTTCCAAACTGGCTTTGGTACTTTGTATCACAGTGCCCCTGTTTTCCCATTGCTGTCACATTCTTTTAGAACCTTACTTGGGTAATTTACTCGTCTGTGCGTGAGCTGGGGAGGGGCAGAGGGAGAAGGAGAGAGAATCTTAAGCAGGCTCCACTCCTAGCATGGAGCCTGACATGGGGCTCCACATGGGGTTCTGTCTCACCACTGCGGGATCATGCCCTTAGCTGAAATCGAGAGTCAGATGCTTAAATGACTGACTCACCCAGTGCCCCCCCGCTGATGAATTTCTAATGGGAATATTTTCATTTCTTCTGTTCTGGCTTCTCAAATCCTCTTTACCAGAAGCATACTATAGAGTGTGAAATTTGGGGAAAATGGTAGAGTTCAACCAGAAATCCCTGCAACTGGAGCTTTAGAATTTGAAGCACTTTTCTATGATGAAGATTTTTTCATATTGTTTTTAGTAATTAAATGCTTAGTTCAGTTATAGTAAGTAAATATTTGGTAACAGAATATATTGATGTGCATCTGTCTGGCTTGCTTACAGTTCTGTGTAGCTTAAATTAGTTCATTTTATAAACAAAAGGCTTGGTTACTGTGTTCTCATCAGGCTTCTGCCAATTTCAAAGCCGTTTCTTTTGGATTGAGTAGATTTGGAGGTTCCATCCTTTGAATGATACAAGGAGGCTTTTGTTTGATATTACATTAAACTATTTTATTGTTAAACGGGCGTAAAACCAGTTAGTTTATAAATGAGAAATATAGGGGCACCTGGATGGCTCAAGTCAGTTAAGTGTCCAACTCTTGATTTTGGCTTAGGTCATGGTCTCGTGGTCATGGGATCGGGCTCCATGCTGGGTGTGGAGCCTGCTTGGAATTCTCTCTCCCTCTCTCCTCTGCCCCTCCTCTACTCACACTGTCTCTCAAAAAACAAAAATAAATAAAAATAAAAAGTTATAAATGAGAAATGTATTCCACTGCTACACATTCTTTTCTGGAAGAGTTCCATTTTTCTGCAAATGAAAATACTGGAAATAACAACAAGGCAAGTAGAGTATCTTTATTCTACATGCTGTCTATTACTTTAGCATGTTAGGATGATGAAATAAATTTTCAAAAGTCAGAAGAGATACATCTGAGTTATTAATTGAAAATTGAAGTTTGATGATTATAAGTGATAGTTACACTTGTATATAATAGTATTGTATACAAAGAAAATATATAATTTTCTTTATTTTTTAGATTCACTTTTTTGTTTGTGCCCTCCAGTCTATTGTTTTTCTGTATGGATGAGATTGTTTTCAGAGCTGTTAGTAGAATTCAGAATAAATAAAAATAAGAGACCTGCGGGTGTCTGGGTGGCTCATTTGATTAAGCGTCTGACTCTTTCGGTTCAGGTCATGATCGAATAGTTCATGAGTTCCAGCCCCGTGTTGGGCTCCATGCTGTCATTGCGGAGCCTGCTTGGGATTCTGTCTCTCTCCCTCTCTCTCTGGCCCTGTTCTGCTTTTACTCTCTCTCTCTTTCTCTCTCTTCTCTCAAAATAAATACACTTAAAAAAAAATGGAATAAGAGATCTGTAAGTGTTATATTTAAAAAAACCATAGACTTTCAACTTTGTAAGTGAGACTTTAAAAATATGCTCAATTTGTCTATTTTACCTGCAAAACTAGAAATAAGTATTCTGAAACCTAATTTGGCTTAACGAAACAAATCTGTGATACTGAATATTAAGTGGAAAAAATATTGTAATTTCTGGAAAGTGTTTTTTCCACTTTGAAGTATCATGTATGAAACATTTAAAAACTTTCATTTACAGAAAGAAAAAAGCAACTCATTGTGTTGACACTTTTTACAGCTGGAGCGACAGCTGCACGAAGATGAAGAGTTTGCCAGAACGTTAGCCATGTTGGATGAAGAACCAAAGACCAAAAAGGTGGTGTGTGAGCCAGCTTTTGTTTGCACTCTGAATATACACTGCAGATCAGTGGTCCCTTTCATACCTGTGTATTTGAGGCTCTGGACATACAACCAACCATGAGTAACTTCTAGAAAGAAGCTAAATTATTTTAATTTATAAGAATATTTTGAGGAAGCTCATTGAGAAACATATTCTTGCTCAAGGAAGGTTGATTGAGTCAAAGCCAACCAGAACCGTTCTTCACAAAATAATGAATTACAACTTTTACTTACAGTCTCTCTCACAGGTGGATTCTTATGTACTTGTTCAGAGAATAGCACTTACAGATGTTGCTGAGGAACTTAAGTTTAATAACTCAAATGTTAACTTTTGGGAGCACAATTTTACTATTTCTAATTAGCTAATTTTAAGATCTGTATTAGTCCTAGTCTCAGATAATAATGAGTATATTTTTGGGAATATTTAAAAGCATCAGTGTTTTTTTTTTTTTAAGCACTTTCTCTCCAAAAAATTAGCCTTATTTCCATTGAATCATTCTGTTAATATTGTCAGTATCAATGTTTGACTATTTTAAAAGATTTTAACAGCAGGCAGGTATAAGATAATAAGGAATGGAGGGGAGTTTGTCATTTAAAAAACCTTACTCCACCTTAAAGGCATTCAAATTATAATTATTAAAAAAAATATTGCATTATGTATCCTAGTTTGTGACCTCTTTGTAAAATGGAATTTTGAGGGAGCAGTGGAGAGAGTGGATTTTATTTTTTCTTTTGGGAAAGCACTGTCTTCTTTTGAGCTCTGGATTGTTTCTTTAATTTAGTCTTTTGGGTTTAGATTTTAGTTTTTAGTTACCTAACACAAACAAATTGAGAATTGAGGTGAAAGAAGCAGAAGCAAGTCTTCGATTCTTACAAGTTGGGATCAACTGTGATAATTTTTTTATAGATACATTTTTTATAACCTTTCATCAGTTTCCTCATGTGTAAAATTAAACATAAAAAAATGCATCATTTTTCCTAGAGATTTTGGGGATGAAGGAATGGAAATTTATTGTATTATCTTCTTGGAAGTTGGCCCTTAATCTTACAATCAAAACTTAAAATTAACTTTGGTCAATTTTAATAACATATTTTGTGGTAGTAGTTTTCCTGTTACTTGTCACATTTGACACTTTAAATTTTCTTAGGCTCGAAAGGACCCAGAAGAAAGAGAAACATTGTCATCTGTCCAAGCCAATTTAAGTAAAGCAGAAAAACATAAATCTCCTCATAAAGGTAATATTAGCAGGAAAAAGTGGGCTGGAACATTTATCTTTACAGAAGAAAATTCATGATAATCTGTTTAAACATTCTATTCAATAATTGCCTTGTATTGTTAGGTAGACATTATTTCATAGGATTATTGAAACATGTTCTTCTTAGATACTTTAAAGCTATATTTGGATATTAGCTGGTATTAAATGTCTATTCTATGATTGTTGTAAAAGATGTATTTCAGTTCTTAGTTTCACATTAATGTTAATTTCCAAGTGTAGTGCAACATGTGGACTTCAGTATCTGATGGCAAAGAACTAGATGTTTCAAGCTGATAATCTGTCTGCTAGTATAGATGGTCTTAATCCTATAAGTAAATTCATTCATATAGTACCTGAAATCACAGGATTTGGGGCTTTCAGACTATGTTACAAACCCACAATTTTCATGTGACATTTCTACTCTGAAATTCTGTGTAAATTTCAGATCATTGAAGTTTATCTGTGGAATAAAGGGCATGTCCTTCGATGTAGTTTAACCATATCATTTGAAGTAGAGTCATTTATATTTAAAAGGACAGACAGATCCTTTAATTTGAATTGTTTATATAAAAATGTACAAATGTTAAACTTTTAAAAATAAATACTTTGTATAAAGAACTAAATTCTTAATGTAAATGTTATGAAATCACCATATACATTGTGTGCTAATATTATTGAGTTGAAAAATGAAAAAAAATCCTGATTTGGGTGTCATTTTCCCAAAAACAAAAGTCATAATCTTTGCTTTCTTTCTAGCAAAAACAGAACAATTTTCAGATGACAGAAAGAACTGTAGTCCTAAGAAGCAAAGTAAATGTGAAAGTTTGAAAGGATCTCAGCAACATTTGAAGTCCTCACCTCAGAAAATAGGGGAGACTTCTCCAAAAGCCAGTTCCAAGTTGGCCCTTTTGAAAAAAAAAGGAGAGAGTTCTTATAAAGAAACAGAGCCTATGGCTTCAAAAAGAAAAGAAAATGCCATTGAATTGAAAGGACAGACAAAAACTCCTAAGAAATCCAAAAGTTCTCCAGCTAAAAAAGAGGTAGAAATTTTCTAAAAGTATATCATTTGGGGGCTATGTGTTGGTCTGGGTTCGACTGTTTTCAAGTCTTATTTTTAGCTTTTTAAGTCATTTTAATATGTTTAAGATATCTTACTTAGATCCTATTGCAGAATATAGCTTATTAATACAGCTAAATTAGCCAATATTGAGTGTTAAAGTGTATTAGATATTACACTAATGCATATGGTATCTCAGGTAATCTTCACAACCCTAATTACTTTTATTATTCAGTTTTTAATGATGAGGAAACAGGCTGATGAAAGAATTAAGTAACTTTTCCAAGATCATTCAACTAGGAAGCAGCAGAGCCAGCTTTAAACTCAGGTCCTCTGAGGCAAAACAAAAACAAAAACAAAAACAGTATAACAACATAGTGGCTCTCAGAATGGACTCTGGAGCCATTTTCAGATCATACAGCTCTGCCACTGAGCAGATATGTCACCTTGGTCTGGTTATTTCCTCTCTCTCTTCTTTCTTTCCTCATTTGTAAAATAGGGATAATAATAGTACCTGACTTAATATATAAAACCACTTGGAACCGTGCTTAGTACATAAGTGCTGTTTTTGCTATTATTATTAAAATAATTGGGATTTGCCCTGAGTGTACTCCTTTTTGCTCTTGTATAACAGTGTTGAGATAGTGAATTCATTTGCAAAGGCAAAAAAACAATGAAATAATGCAAAATGGTTTTCAAAAATTGTCTTTTGTTTTCATATATATTTGAGAATTGAATGGTTTCTTAGAATCTGTAATTTGGAACCACCTTAGATTCATAATGAGAAACCACTATTCCTTCACGCCTCTTAGGTACTTAGAATTAAAAGCAGAATATTGTATATTTTAACTGCTCATCACCATTATTTTTTAGTGTAGAACAGTGAAATGGTGATTTCTAGATGCTTTTGTTTGTGGTCAGTGCTTGTAAATATGCTTAAGGGAGCAATTAACATTTTGGTCTCTGATTTTTCTTTACTAAACTTAAATACTTATCTGGTGGATGAATGTTTTTCTTCAGGCATACTAAACATGTTCATTTTATAGAGATTGGTCTATTTTTATTAAAGGAGAAGAAATCTTTAAATGGTATTGCTACTCTTCACCTTACTTTTCAAAGTTGGAATAGCATGACTCAGAAATTTTATGTTAGCAGCTTTGGGAATATCAGAGAGTTTAATAAATTCAGTCTACCTTGGTCAGATAATTTCAACTTCATAAATGACTGTGCTTCACAGTTACTTTATAAAGTTGTGTATAATTCAGAATTGCGTTTTTCGTAGAATTAATGTTATAAATGAATAATTTTCCCATTTTGGTATGCATTGGACTCTCCTGTGAAGCTTGTTAAAAAAATGGTTTGGTGGTCTGGGCAAGTGTATTTTAATAAGCTCCTAAGATGGATATAAATGCACACCAGTTTTTAAGAACCGCTGTTAAAAAGTAGGGTTAGAGTCTAGGACCAGCCTCTAATGGCTTACTTAACTTACAACCAAAGCAACTTATCTTATTGATTAAAATCATTTATTTGCATAGAAATAATATTTGGTCTATTCTCAAAGGGATTTGAGATGTCTTTTAGTTAAAAAAAATGTAAAATAGGAAGTGGAAAAAGCATGAAACCATTTTTGCAGTGGTTCTCAAGTCAGAATTATCTAGGATGTTTTCCCCCCAAATACACATGCCCCAGCCATACCCCAAGCCAAACTTGGAGTATATCTAGGGATATATAGTTTGAAAAGTTTCCCTAGGATTTTATGAGATAGACCTACAGTAAGATCTCCTGAGAGAACAGAATGGGAGAGATTAAACCTGGAAGGGAGAGTGGAGGTGTATAGAATGTGTCAAATTTTTGGAGTAAAGCTTGCCTGTTGTTTGAACCAGCTGGGTATTACGAGGCTGTCAATGCTCAGCCTGTAGTGCTCATAAACTCAGAGGTATAGGACCATTTAGGCTGTTTTAGGGGTGTGCAAAGCTACAGGATAAACATGGGATATCTTCTTGTGTGATGAAGTGTACTTGGGGAAAAATTAATTTTTATATTAAAATATGCATGGCTATATGATGGAAAAGAACTCGAAACTCATGTGAATTTTTGAAATAAAGTCCATATTTTTTTGTTTCTTTGCTTGGGGCTAGCAACTTGGCTTGTGTACCTAACCTGCACTCGTGGTATGTTCCTCTAGAGCGTCAAAAGGTTTAAGAAGAGCTGATGCAGGGATGCTTATAAGCCAGGCGTGTCTAAGTGGGGAGTACCTGTGTAGCCAAAAATGTTCATCTCGGGACCAAACACAGAAGTGACTTAATGTGTACTTATTGATACATATGTTTTTGGATACATACTCATTTCATCTGAATGTTGCATGACTTTATTCAGTTTTTTTCCCCTCCTTCCTGAAGTCTATAAGTCCTGAAGATTCTGAAAAGAGACGCACTAATTATCAAGCTTATCGAAGCTACTTAAATCGAGAAGGTCCCAAAGCTTTGGGCTCCAAAGAAATACCAAAGGTGAGTTCTGAGAGGGCATGCCTTTCCGTCAGGGCCTCTGGCCCATGGGTCCATGCACGTATTCAGTATTTTTACAGCAGCAGAAAACTGATAATTAAAAATTAACAGAGGAGCGCCTGGCTGGCCCAGCTGGTAGACCGTGTGACTCTTGGTCTCAGGGTTGTGGAGCTTGAGCCCCACATTACGTGTAGAGATTACTTAAAAAATATCTTAAAAAAAAAATTAATAGAAAAGCCTTAGTCACCATCATTGTGAATTAGGTATATTTATTCCCATTATGAACTACTGCTTGATACTACTTAGAAAAGTTTTCCTTTAAGTAACCCATAAACCTACAGGGGCTGAGTTTTGAGGAATATGGTACTCACAAGACTAATGTTTTTCACTGATAATATGGAGCCACCAGAAAGGGAGTGAGGAAACCTATACCAGAAAGAGAAGGATAATCAAATGTAGTGTGAGATTTCTGAGAAGGTAGAACGGGAGGGGATTCAGATCACAAATGGGGATTAGTAGTTCCACTAATAAAGAAGAGGAGAGGGTAAACTTTCAGGGGCTGGTGGGTTGTGTAAGAGGATAGAGGAAGACGTCAACCTTGCCTCCTGCATGTGGTATGAGAAAGACTTTAAGCACAACTCTGCTTGAGAGGACTTTAGTCAAAGTGGAGTCCTTAGGGGACTCTGTCAAGGCAAGGTGGTGGAGGGATATTGGAGTAGTGGTTGAGGATATTGGGCAGCTTGCTGGTCCCGCAGTAAGTGTTCTAGAGTGTAAGAGGTTGGTTGGGAGGCTAGAAGTGCTGAGTTTGGCTAAGTGATAGTATATTCAGAGCCACAGGATAGGTGATTGTGGTGTGGGTTAGGGGCTTACATGTGGACTTCACTAGGGTCATTTTGAATTTATTGAAAAGAATTTAAATACTTTAGTGTTCGCAAGATGATTTTAATCCTAGAATCATAGATAGGGCTTGAAGAGACCTGGAGATGTTGTTAATCAGACCTTTTCTCTCCAAGAAGATTCATAGCTCTTCCCCCGCCACCCTCCAAAGATTCTTCATCAGGATAGTGAAGGATTGAACTTGTATTTGGTCGTCGTTGAATTTTGTTTAGCATCTTTCTTTTAGGCATGTTTTAAGTCTATGTTGATCTCAATTCTCTATTCAAAGGGTAATGAGTAACTTAGAATCGTTTACATAATTTTCATTTTGCTTGGTTGTATCATTTTATTGAACCATTACAAAAAATTTAAAAAGTCTATTAACTATAGATAGTTCCAGTTAAGACTAAATGTCTCCTCCTCCCAGTTCTCTTTGGCCAGTGTCTTTTGTATATCAAGTTATCTTTCTAATCAAGAGATCATATGATCTTGCCTTTAAGTTAATTGCAGGCTGTTAGATTTACTATTGTACAGTAAACAGGAGAGAAGGAGCTCAAACTTGTTTAACTTTTTAAGAATCCAATCTTTCCTTTCTTAACAATAATAAATTCTATAGGTGGATTGCATCTAGTTGTTTACTTGAGGTTTTGCAAGTAAACTAGTGGTGTAAATATTTAGAAAACCATGAGAGTAGTATGAATGGATAATTTTAATAAGCTTTGCTAACTGTATTGGATGTATATTTTTCATGGCTTGTTTTGTAAGTTTATTAAATTCTAGCCTACCTAAGAGTTTCTCAGGATTTAATTTCAGGTTCTGCTTATTTGCTGCGAATTTCCTGCAAATTTTTCATGCTGAGATTATGTATGATGTCAAATGAGAAAAATCAACTTCCTGCAGTTTTGATGCCAAATATTTCTTTGGAAGGCTACCATGTAATTTCCTCTCTGCTTGAACATTTTGGTTTTTAGGGAGCTGAAAATTGCTTGGAAGGCCTTACATTTGTAATCACAGGAGTGCTGGAGTCCATTGAACGAGATGAGGCCAAGTCTTTAATTGAGCGTTACGGGGGAAAAGTAACAGGAAATGTCAGTAAGAAAACAAACTACCTT
The DNA here is from genome assembly GCF_022837055.1 of Prionailurus viverrinus. NCBI lineage: Eukaryota > Metazoa > Chordata > Mammalia > Carnivora > Felidae > Prionailurus > Prionailurus viverrinus. The sequence goes on from NC_062564.1 coordinate 173,486,555, forward strand.
GTCATGGGTCGTGATAGTGGACAGTCCAAGAGTGATAAGGTGGGTACTGCCGTCTTCTCAACACAGGCAAATAGCCTGCTTCCATTGGCAGGCTCTCACTGTGACCATTTGTAGTAGTGCCCTTTCTACACAGAGTTAAATAAAGAAAAAAAATGTAAAAGTAATTTCATCCCTACATTATTTCTTCTCCAAGAAGTGTTCTTGGCTTCAACTTCAGGATTTTGGTTTTCCAAAGGTACAGTTCCTGTGTAGTTGATTTTCTTAGTGTAGTATTCTAGTTTAGATCTTTTTTCAAAGATAGAAGCAAATACAGTTTTCTTTTTCTGTTAGTCCTAAATATTCCTATATATGCCACTGTACACTCCATCTTAAGTTTTGTTTATTGAAAACTCTTTCTGTGTTGGGGAAAATTATATTTAGCTCAAAGGAATTATACCTGATAAGTGTGGTTTTGACAAATGGCTGCTCATTTCTTTACCTAACAAGAATCCTAGAGGTAGGTGCTTGCTGGGGATGGTCCAGCAGCTCAGTGATATAGCTAGACTAGTTCCTTTCTCCACCTCTGTCATCCTTACTTACTGTGTTAGCTTTAGTCTTTGCGATGTTGCCATGTGTTGCAAAGAAGCTGTACCTCTAGGCATTCAAGTCCACGTTTAAGTAAGGAAAAAGGTAGCAGTGGCAAGATGTTGCCCTAACTGCGATTGGCCTTATAAGAGTTTCCCCTAAACACCTCTTGTAGAGTTCCCTCTAAGTCTCATTGGCCAGAGCTGTCACATGGCTATTATTAGCTTATAAGGGAGTTTGCGGAGGATGAGGACTTTTCTGATTCTTCAATCATAATTCATCACTTGGAGATGGATACATCAGAGTTTTTTAAATAGGGAAGATTGGGGGAAAAACAGACTTTGGACAAGCCCATCCTGGGAGGCCCTAGTGGCTTTGCCCTTCCTAGGTAGAAGGAAAGGTAAAGCAGTCCAAAAAGGGGTACTGCGTCACCTCCATTGCCAACCTATCACTCTTAGGGGGTGTATCTGTTATTTTCTCTTTTTAATGGTACTTTTTCATGAATATGTTTTTAAAAAATATTCCAGTTTTTCTAATTTATAAATGTAGTTTTTCACCTATGAGCAGATCCTAGAATCATTTTTTCTTTAACAGAAAGTAATGGTTAGGATACAGTTTTAATGATTTGTATTTTTAATCAACAGGCAGCAGCTTTGGGGACAAATATTATTGATGAAGATGGCCTATTGAATCTGATTCGAACTATGCCAGGCAAGAAGTCCAAGTATGAAATTGCAGTTGAAGCTGAGGTTTGTATAAAATGAACTTGATTTATTTAAGTTGGTTCGTTTAACAATTTTCCTATTTCATAGAGACATTTTGTGAGTGGCTACAGGCCTGTTGCCGAAAAGATTAACTTTGCCCTCTACCACAGATGAACCTACCTTATTTCCTTCTGAGCAGGGATTCTGCTTTAGGCTCTCTTCTTTGGTGTATTTCCTTGCCTCCTTCTTTCCCTCCCTCCCTCCCTCCATCCCTTTGAATGTTTATTTATTTTGAGAGAGAGAGAGAGAGAGAGAGAGAGAGAGAGAGTCCGTGCACACCAGCACGAGCTGTGGAGGGGCGGAGAGAAGGGGAGAGAGAGAATCCCAAGCAGGCCCCACACTGTCAGCATGGAGCCCGATTGGGGCTTGATCCCATGAACCATGAGATCATGACCTGAGCTGAAATCAAGAGTAGGATGCTTAACTGACCGAGCCACCCAGGCACCTCTTACCTTTCCTTAAAGAAATATAAGGAGAGTGAGAGCAGTGTATTGCACTTAACCATATCTGCTTAACTAAACTTTCCATATTTTCCATATTCTTTCAGTGACTTTGTGCAAATGTTTAATGCTTTTAAGAGTTCATTAAGGGATATGTTATAGGTATCAGCACTTTAAGTTCATTTTCATTTAGAACTTACTAGCACTTTTTCATTTGTGACAGAAGCCCATATTAGTTTTAGCAAAAAGGAAAAACATGTTGGCTCACATAACTAAATTATGGGCTGGCTGGGTCTGATGTCGGAACTATGGATCTGGAGACCACAGTGCTTTTAGAACTCTTTCAGTTTTCTTCTCTGCTTCTCCCAGTATTATCTTCATTCACTTCCACTCTGTTCAGGTCTTTTCCATGTATAGGATGCAAAGGTACCAGAAGTCCAGGTTTAATGTCCTCAGCTCTGTCACCCAGGTAGTGAGGTTGTCTTCCCACTTACTCCAGTTAGAACAGTCATGGGAAATGATTTGGATTGGCCCTTCACCCAGTGTCCCCTGATGTTATCAACTTACATAACCATAGAAGTTATCAAAGCCAGGAAATTAACAGTGATACCATAGTGTTAACTAAGAGTACGTGTGTTATTCAGACTTCACGTTTTCCCTCAATTGTCCTTTTTCTGTTCTAGGATCCCATACTGCATTTTGTTGGGGTGTCTTCATCATCTCCAATTCCTTGCCTTTTTGTGGCCTTGAGACTTTTAATGAGTACTAGTTAGTTGTTTTGTAGAATGTCTCTCAGTTTGGGTTTTCTGATGTCTTTTGATTAGATTGAGGTTATGCATTTTTTGGCAGGAATACTGCAGAAGTGATATTTTGTCCTTCTCAGTGCATCGTATTAGATGTAGATGTCAATATGTCTTATTATTCATGCTGTTAACCTTGGTTAAGGTGGTTTCTGACAGGTGTCTCCACTAGTAAAGTGACTGTTTTTCCCTTTGGAAAATATCTTGGAGAGAACTTTAATACTTGGATAATATCCTGTTTCTCTTCAAACGTTTACCTCCTAATTTCAGCATCCAGTTACTGGCAAAGAGGCACTATTTTTCTTGTTTTTGAGACCTTCACATCATAAAATTCACCCTTTTAAAATGTATGTCAGATTTTTAGTATACTCACAAGATTGTACAACCATCACCAGTATCTAATTTTAGAACATTTTCATTGTTCCAAAAAGAAGCCCCATGTGTCCACTATTCAATTTTTTGTTTCCATGGATTTTCCTATTCTGGACATTTTATATAAAGGGAAACATGCAATTTGTGGCCTTTTGTTTCTGACGTCTTCACTCAGTATGTTTTTAAGGTTCAGCTGCATTGAAGTGCATGTGTCAAGACTTTACTCCCTTTTTTGTGGTGATTAATATTACATTGTGTGGATATACCACATTTTGTTTATTCATTCATCAGTTGTTGGCCATTTTGGGTTTCTATTTTTTGGCTGTAATAATAACATAATTATATAATTAATTAATATATAATATATAATTACATAAATGGCTGCTGTGAATATTAGTGTACAGGTTTTTGTGGAGGCGTTAACTTTTAACTGGTCAGAAAACTGGTACAAAAATTTCTTAATCCTTCACCTTGGATTTCAGACTGATTTTGGAATACTTACTATTTGCAAACTAATATGTTCTCACTTAAAAATTTGCACTTGGGTGCTTTTTGGTGTGTGTGTTGTTAATTTTGCTAAAGTTTGGAAGGTGGTGATTTCCACAACAGCAGGGTTCATGGTGAAAAACCAGGCCCAGGTTGGGTAGCTCACTTGGGTATCCCAGATTGCCCTGTAAAGTACATTTAGCAGGATAGATATTCTGTATATCTTATCAGGTTTCTTTTTTCCTCACTTTCCCAATTTTTAAGATGAAGAAAGAAAAGTGCAAATTGGAAAGAACACCCCAAAAAAATGACCAAGGAAAAAGAAAAATTAGCCCAACTAAGAAGGAATCAGAATCTAAAAAAAGCAGACTGACTCCCAAAAGGGGCAGCTCTATGAAGTCAATAAAAAAGGAAACAAGTGCGATTTGGAGATCCCTGGACTTCGAGGAGCAGGTGGCTGAGGAGACAAATGTGGACAGCCGGGCTAGGAATTTGGCTGATGACTGCAGTGAAAACAAAGTGGAAAATTTGCTCTGGGTGGATAAATATAAGCCAACCTCACTCAAGACCATAATCGGACAGCAAGGTGACCAGAGCTGTGCCAACAAACTCCTACGCTGGCTCCAAAACTGGCACAAGAGTCCATCTGAAGATAAGAAACGCGGTGATTTTACAGCTTCATTCCTTTTTGTGTGTGTCTGTCACCATGTAATTGCTCAGTTGCACATATTTGAGAAAGTATACTAGTTGGTTCATTCATCTCTCAGCAAACGTTTATTGAAAGCCTGCTCTGAGTCCAGGTGCTATACTAGACCCCAGAGGTGCTGTTGTGAACAAATCAGTCCCCTTCAAGGAGCTCAGTCAGTCACAGACATATGTGAACCAGCAGTTAAGATATTTTGTGCTAAGTACTGTTACAGGGGTAAGTATAGGGTGCTAGGGGCATGGAGGTATGTGGTCAGGGATGCGGATGTGTGCTCCCATCCCTGGAAGAAGGGATAGCTAAGCAAAGAGTTGGAAACTAAAGAGGAGTTAGCTAGTGAAGGGAGGGAGGAGTGTTGGGTGGGAGAGAACACAGGGACCAATTCTGAAGACTCGTGAGAGCGAGGCCATTGAAAGTGCTAAGGCGAGTTGGGGGAGAAAGGTGCAAATAAACAGCTGAGGCACACTGATGGAGTCAGCAGCCTAAAAATCCCAGCAGCACATTTGCTTTTAGTAGGCCCGAGCTCTGGTTTCTGTACTTGTTCACCATGTATTTGTCATGGAAAATGAACAGTCACGGTCTGTATTTAATGTCTAGGGTATTCTTGAAACTGAGATTTGAGATCACAAATGTTAGTAGTGTTTCTCTGAGCGTCACCTGCAGCCCCGGAGGATACTGTGTGAGAAATAAGAAGGCAAAATTTAGTGAGCAGCACGGTGAATTCCCAGGGTGGTGACTGGCTTATCAGTGTGCAGGTGGTCACTAGACATTGGCTGTTGTTGTCAGCTTATTTATGACGGTCGGATGATGTAATTGTAACGATACATGGTTATATTTGACTCTTTTTCCCTTTCTGAAACCACATAAAATCTACCTTAAAAGGGGATATAGTGCTTTGTGTGCCTGGAAAAGACTTAATAAGGCTTCACGTGAACTGTAGTCTCTTTTCCCATGCCTGTAACCATCTCTCTCTCAGTCATTGTGTATGTACTGAGCGCTCTTGATGAGTCAGGCACCTGTGCGATAAGGGGAGAAGAATGCTCAAGAGTCAAATTGTGCAGGATAGTTGCAGACACACCATCTTCAGTTCATTCTTTTTGTGATCAAAAAGAATGTTACCCTCATTTTACAAAGGAGGGAATAGGCCCAGAGGGATTAAATCACTTTTCCCAGTTGGTAAGCAGTGGAGTTAGGATAGCTAGAGTTTGGATTGGGACCCAGGTACTCTGCTCCTTGACCTGTGCTTTTTGTAGGAAAGGAAACTCATAAAATTATGGTTTCAAATCAGAATTTCAGAGTTCATTAGTTTTAGTGTTTTATTTTGGGTGTAAGTGAGGTAGGGAGTAGAGCTTCACTAAATGCCTGGAAACTTGTTTATGGTTTGTAGAAAGTATTTTGTAAATTTAGAAGTAAACTGGAGGACTGCTCTTGATGCTAAGTTTATGCACAAGGAATGATTCCTGCCATTCCTGAATTTCTCCTGGGTAATTAATAGAAGCTAACTCTCTGGAACTTCTTTTTTCCTGGCAGCAAAGTTTGGTAAGTTTGCTGGCAAAGATGATGGCTCTAGTTTCAAAGCGGCACTGCTCTCTGGCCCTCCAGGTGTGGGGAAGACAACCACAGCGTCTCTGGTTTGTCAGGTGAGTGTCCTGTCCCGGAGTGCAGTTGGAAAGCTAACCCAGAAATGAGCATGTGTAGGAGATACATACACATGGGTGTTAGCATGTCCGTGGTATATGTATTTTAACCTGTATATATTTTAACCTATGTATATATTTTGCCAAAATTAAACCTTTAGAATTTACTTTGGGGAGGCACCTGGGTAGCTCAGTCGGTTAAGTGTCCGACTTCAGCTCAGGTCATTATCTCACAGTTTGTGAGTTCGAGCCCTGCGTCGGGCTCTGTGCTGACAGCTCAGAACCTGTAGCCTGCTTCGGATTCTGTGTCTCCCTCTTTCTCTGCTTCTCCCCGTCTTGTGCTCTTTCTTTCTCTCTCAAAAATAAATGTTAAAAATTAAAAAAAAAAAAAAAAGAAAAGAATTTATTTTGATGCTGGGGATATTTTTCATTTTCATCCTTTTTCTTAATATTGGTAATTATAATAATAGGAATATTTACCTGTGTGCCAGGCAATGTGGTAAGCCCTTAGGTACATTATCTTTTAGGTAATATAAATAGGTCTTATAGACTCTGATGGATAAAGATATTTTACTTACTCTTGTAAGAATTCTGTGTATGAATATGTGTATTCTTACCATGCTCATGTGACAAATGAAATGGGCTTACAGTGGAGGCTGGTGCCACAGTATGAACCCAGCTAGTCTGATCTTCACTGCTGTGGGAGCCTGCCTTTGCTCCTCCCTGTGTGGCCGCCAGATCTAGACAGTGAGATGAGGAGACACTAGAGCAAACCAGAGTTCCTGTATCAGAATGGTGTGAGGTCATACGTGAAGTGGTATCAGAATGATAAAATGAGGGATAGTAAACTGGTTTTAAATATATTACTGCATTTCCCAACCCTTATCCTATAAGCTGGTGGTTTTGTTGTGTCCTTGTTTTATGGACCAGATCATAAATATTTAGCTGGGATAACAAGTACATATTTTCTATTCTATTATAAACATTAAAAAAAACCAAAAATTTTTTTCCTAGTCTTACAATTGTGAGCATGACTCTTTTCTCCCTTATTATTATATTATTTTGGAGGGGAATTGAATTAAAGCATATCTTAATGCTTATCAGTTAGAATCAGTTTTGGGAAATGAGTCAGAATAACTTGATTTTTCACAGCTTGGAAAGATTTTATATTGGAATGGTTTGATAACGAATGCTTTAACTTTATCTTGAAGAGTCAAGAATGATTTTTGGTATCTTATAATAGATTGATTTTGTATCTGATACTATAAAATCTTGGGATGGGTATATTTAATTCTTTATAGGATTTGAAGAAGCAAACCTAGTAATATTGCTTGTTCAAGTATATGCTTCTAGATTAGTGATTTATCAGCTGAAGTTTTAAGACCAAACTTGTATTTTGTGTATGTGTGGTGCGTATGTGGATGTATGTGTGTGTATATGTGTATATATGTATTATATATATAATCTCAGTATTGTGAGGCATGTTATAATCTCATTGTCTTCATCTTTTTTAGCCATGGTTCCTTATGTCATTTTTCTATCCTCTTCATTCATTGCCTTGTTTTTTTGGGGGGAAGGGTTAATAATTTGCATTGTGATAGTAACAGTTTCCATATTTTGATTAGGAATTAGGATATAGCTACGTGGAACTGAATGCAAGTGACACTCGGAGTAAGAACAGTTTGAAGGAGATTATTGCTGAATCACTGAATAATACCAGCATCACGGGCTTTTATTCAAGTATGTGGGTATTTGAACTGTTTTCTTTGGTTATGTAAGGAAAACAAGTTCATTTCAATGTTTAGTAACCAGTATTGAACATAACTGTGTGCCAGGCACGCTGCTTAACTCCTGGGGATAATGGTGGAACTTCTATAGGACAACAGTTTCTCTTATATTCCCCCAGGTTTTAGAGGTTTCTGAGAATGTATTAAAATACATATATGCACTTGCTTGCTCATTTTGCACATAATTTTTAGAGGATTCACAGGTGAATCTTGTGAAGAAAGAGTAAATAAATAACTGTAATACAGTGTGACGAGTGAGGTAATAGAGTTCTGTAGACGCAGAAGTGATTCTGTTTGGGGCATTGAGGAGAGCTACCAGGATATGGGTGACACTTGTTTGACAGGCCTTGAAGGATGAGAGAGGATCCTTTGTGGTGGAAGAGGTCATATAGGCAAAGATAATAGCAGAGGAGAAGAAACTGTGAAGGTGCCACTGTGTTTCAGGCTGTAGTTGGTGGTCTGGTATGGCCAGAGTTTATGAGAAAAATAAGATGCTCAAATTACAGTCTAAATAGTGCATATTTAGAACCAGTGGTGGATATTGCATGGTCACCTGAATTCTTGGTACTTTCATTGGTAGAAAATCATTATTAAAAAGGATTTGCTAGGGGCGCCTGGGTGGCGCAGTCGGTTAAGCGTCCGACTTCAGCCAGGTCACGATCTCACGGTCCGTGAGTTCGAGCCCCGCATCAGGCTCTGGGCTGATGGCTCAGAGCCTGGAGCCTATTTCCGATTCTGTGTCTCCCTCTCTCTCTGCCCCTCCCCTGTTCATGCTCTGTCTCTCTCTGTCCCAAAAATAAATAAACGTTGAAAAAAAAAATTAAAAAATAAAAATAAAAAAAAAGGATTTGCTCAGGAAACATCACTCTTCTACATGGCTGGTGGGAGTGTTAATATGTACTACTCTGGAGAGTAGTCTGGCAGTATTTCTGAAAGTTGTATTACACAGACCCTTTAGCCTAGAATTTCTAATTCTTGGAATTTAGCAGTTGTGTTTTATATATATATATATATATATATATATATATATATATGTATATATATATGTATATATATGTGTATGTACAAAATGATATGTGAGACTATCATTTAGTATGATTTATAATAGCAAAAGGTTGGAAGCATCTTCATATTTTATCAATAGATAGCAATTAATTATGATACATGTGTAAAGTAGGATATTATTAAACAGCCTTAAAAAATAAGGTGTTCTAGGGGCCCCTGGGTCGCTCAGTCAGTTGAGCATCTGACTTGATATTTTCTCAGTTTGTGATCTCGCAGTCATGAGATCGAGCCCCCTTCAGGCTTTGCGCTAAGTGTGGGTCTGCTAGGGATTCTCTCTTTCTTTTCTCTCTCTCTCTCTCTCTCTCTCTCTCTCTCTCTCTCTCTCCCCCTCTCTCCCTCTCTCTCTGTCTCTCTCTGCCCCTTCCCCGCTGGTACGTGCACATGCTTTCTCTCTTGAAATAAGTAAACTTAAAAAAAAAAGAGGTGTTCTGTATCTACAGATAAGAAACAGATCACTAAAACATATTGAATGATAAAACCAAGATGTATATTTTTATGCACACATGTTTTTAATATATATAGGGACACCCTAGCGGGCAAAGGTAGAGGGAGAATTTCTTTTCATTTGCATATGCTTGTGCCTCTTGCATTTTGTACCATGGACCTATATTACCAGTTTGAAATGTTTTACATGGTTTTTATAAAGCAGCAGCATTTGAACAATTACTATTTTTTTGTCCCATTTCATTGCTTCTCAACATGGGTCAGGTGGAGGTGCCCATTCAGTAAGCATGAAACATGCTGTCATCATGGATGAAGTAGATGGCATGGCAGGCAATGAGGACAGGGGAGGAATTCAGGTAATGAAAACCATGTATTTTTGCAGTTTGATTTTACTGTTGATTTTTAGGGTTTTTTTTTTTTTTTTTTTTTAATATTTAAAGAACTAATTGTGCTGTGATAATTAAAGTGTGGTGCCAAGGAGGTTTTCAAAACCTAAAATATATACATTGTGTATAGTATTTTGTTTTTTTTAAATAATTATTTTATGTTGTAAATTTGCCTTTCAGGAATTAATTGGTTTGATAAAACATACAAAAATTCCCATTATTTGTATGTGCAATGATAGAAATCATCCCAAGATTCGTTCTTTGGTTCATTATTGTTTTGATCTTCGTTTTCAAAGACCTCGAGTTGAACAGATTAAGGTACGATGATGGGGATTTTTTCCCCCATCACACTATCCTTCTTATTTTTTGGTCAGTTTTTAAAAATACCTGATAAATACTTAAAAAATGTTTGATTATATGAGTTAAAATCATTTAAGATTCCCCTTTGTAAATTTCAGGGTGCTATGATGTCTATTGCATTTAAAGAGGGTTTAAAGATCCCCCCTCCAGCTATGAATGAAATAATTTTGGGAGCCAATCAAGATATCAGACAGGTAAATTAAATATATATTATGTAACAGTTGCTGATTCTTTTGAATTAATGCCTTCAACTTTTCAGGGAGGAGGAGTAGCATTATTTTCTCACTTTGACCATGTCTTATTTCTGATTTCTTTTAGGTTTTACACAATCTGAGTATGTGGTGTGCACGAAGTAAGGCACTAACCTATGACCAGGCCAAGGCTGATTCTCATAGAGCGAAAAAGGATATCAAACTGGTAAGATAAGTTTCCATTTCTTAAGTACTTTTCTCATGCTAAAGCATTTCTTCTGCTGCTTATATTAACTTAATAGTTATTATAGTTCCTTGACACACCTATAGAATCTATTGATATTTACAATAAGAAAGACAGCTAAAATGTTTCCAATTCAGATGAATTTTTCCTCAAGGGCTGCTAGTATATATTGTAAATTATGAGAAATGGAAGTTTTAAATTATACTCATGCTTCAGTAGTTATAAGATGGCCTTTTCAGGGTCCCTTATGTATAGATTTCATGTTTTGAAGTTTTGGAACTGTTCAGAATAATTGTTTCAAATGGTTTATAACTTAATACCCTCTCTGAAACTAGAAGTCTGTATCAATTATTCTATTTCATGTAGTCAGTAGTCAGAATTTATTATTACAGCTAGAGCAATGATTAAGCAGTGTTTTTAACCCCCTCTCTCCCTCTTTTTTTTTTCATCAATAAACTTTTTTAGGAGCAGTTTTAAACGGTTCATAGCAAAATTTAGCACACGGTACAGAGACTTCCCTTATATCCCCTGCCCTCAGGCTCATACCACCTCTCCCACTGGCAATATGCCCCACCAGAGTGGTACCTTTGTTACAGCTGAACATGTACTGGTACATCATTATTACCCAAAGTCCACAGTTTACATTAGGGTTCTTTCACTTTTGATGTACATTCCATGGCTTTTGACAAATGTATCATAGCTTGTATCCACCATTGTAGTATCACACAGAATACTGTCACTGTCGTAAAAATACTCTATACTCTGCCTGTTCATCATCCCTTCCCTGAACCCCTGACAGCCACTAATCTTGTTATTGTCTCTGTAGTTTCATCATTTTCAGAATGTCATATAGTTGGAATCATACAGTATATAATCTTATCAGATTGGCTTCTTTGAATTAGTAACATGCATTTAAGGTTTCTCCATATCTTTTCATGGCCTTATTTTTGTGCTGAATAATATTCCAGTATTCCAGTGTCTGTATGTGTCACAGTTTATTCATTTACTGAAAGACATCTGGATTGCCTCCAAATTTTTAGTTATGAATAAAGCTGATGTAAAGATCCCATGCAGGTTTTTTTGTGTAGTATGTTTTTAATTCATTTGGGTGAATACCAAGGAGCACAAGTGCTGGATGGTATACTAAGAGTATATTCACTGTTGCAGAAAGATTGCCAGTCTGTCTTACACGTGACTGCACCATTTTGCACCCCTACCAGCAGTAAATGAGAGTTCCTGTTGCTCCATATCTTTGCCGGCATTTAATGTTGTCAGTATTTTAGACATTGGCCATTTTGCTAGGTGTGTCCCTCCCTTTTTTTAGGGCCCATTTGATGTTGCCCGGAAAGTGTTTGCAGCTGGAGAGGAGACTGCTCATATGTCGCTTATGGACAAGTCAGATCTCTTTTTTCATGATTATTCAATAGCACCCCTCTTTGTCCAGGAGAACTACGTACATGTGAAGCCTGTAGCTGCAGGGTGAGTGTTCAGAGCTAGTGAGGGGTAGAATTTGTATCCTCCAGATACCTGGGAGAGAGGGGTCTGAGGTGTGGACAGTGCTGTAATCCAGACTGGTTTATTTCTGCAGGGGTGACATGAAAAAGCACTTGATGCTTTTAAGCAGAGCAGCAGATAGCATATGTGATGGTGACCTAGTGGACCGTCAGATCCGGAGTAAGCAAAACTGGAGTCTTCTGCCCACGCAGGTAAGCATAGGGCTGTTCTTAAAATGCAGACTCTGCTTTAGTTAAAGAGAACAAAATAGCTTTTAGCTCTTGTAGCTATTTGAAATACCAGATAAACATTATGGCTCTTATGGCAAAAATACAGTCTGTTAGAGATTAAAACACTCTGTGGTCACTATTGTCTATTTCTTAAAAATTGCCCTATTTTTCAGTGTTTCAAAATGTTTTTATGTAAATGGACCTGTAGAAATAGGAACATTAGATTCTGGTCATAAATAAGATGTTAGTCAAAAGTGTTACTTGCTCTGTTTTACCCTAAGAATCCCGTTTCTTTTTTGTCATTCTTGGCTCTCCCAGATGGTTGCTAAGTAGCTCCTACTTAAAGTAGGATAGCCAGAGCAGGTCAGCAGCCACTTTTCTGATATGTGAATTCTTTTTTTTTTTTTAACGTTTGTTTATTTTTGAGAGAGTGCAGGTGGGGGAGGGGCAGAGACAGAGGGGGACAGAGAAGCTGAAGTGGGCTCTGCACTGACAGCAGTGAGCCAGATGCGGGGCTCAAACTCATGAACCATGAGATCATGACCTGAGCTGAAGTTGGACGCTCAACTGACTGAGCCACCCAGGGGCCTCTGATATGTGAATTCTGATTTTCTTCATCATTGCTCAAGAGGCAGTTTTATATTCAGTACGTTATCTGGGTTGGTAGCTTCTGCTCAAAACAGAATTTTGCAGACTGTCATAATTAAGAGTGTTATTTGTTCTTGAGCTTTGCATATTTGTACTGTATTATTGGCCTGAGTGATAATAATCAAGGGACTTCCAGAAGGCTTACTCTTGTCTTAATTCAACCTACACATTATCTGAAAACAGTAATAAAACAGTATTCATTCTGGATATAAAGAATCCCTTCTCTTATGTTTTAAAAGTGTCCATTTTTTTAAAAGTTCATTTATTTTGAGAGAGCATGAGCAGAGGGAGGAGTAGAGAGGTGGGGCGGGGCAGAGGGAGGGAAAATCCACCCTAATAGTGTGAAGCCTGACTGCAGACTCCATCTCATGAACTGTGAGTTCATGACCTGAGCCAAAATCAAGAGTCAGACACTTAACTGACTGAGCCACCCGGGTGCCCCAAAGTGTTCATTTTTTAAACTAATAATTGTACCTTCAAGATTTTATCCTAAAGAAATAATTTGAAACATAGGAAAAGCTTAATGTACAAAAATATTACATTAGTTTTGATAGCGTAAGAAATTGGAGAAAATCTCCATGTCTGGCAATAGGAGAATGATTAATTATGGTAAATACTCTTGATGGAACATTATGTAGTCCTTAAAATTATTTATAAAGATCGTTTAATATGAAAAAATGCTTATGAGAGACTATTACTGGAATAAAGCAGGATACAAAATTTATGTATAATTCCAACTTTAAAAAGTATGAGCCCTGGATCTAGAAGATATTCAAGGATACCGTTTTAAAAATCTTTTCTCAATTTACTTGATACTGTATTCAGTTTTCCATGTCTTGATCCACCTGTGCTATCAGTAGTTTATGTTAAAGGTAATCCTATTCCTCTTAAAGTCTTTCCTGTGACATTGACACAATGAAGTAACTGGTATGTTGGGATCAGTGGTTGAGAAGCCTGAATGAACTGGCAAGATGGTCTCTCTGAGGACCATAACGTGTTTTGGACCGATCTGTTGTTTTCTCTGGGAGAAGTTTGCCATACCAACAGATGAGAGGCAGAGGGTAAGGGTGTGATGCCCTGGAATTAGGTACCTGGGACAGCGTTGCTTCATTTGCCAGAGACTCCTTAGAAGCTGGCAGCTGTGTAGGAAGCTCTGTACTGAATCAGATTTTGGACTGCACTTTTTTTTTTCAGGCCATTTATGCCAGTGTTCTTCCTGGAGAGTTAATGAGGGGGTATATGACCCAGTTTCCTACCTTCCCAAGCTGGTTGGGGAAGCACTCATCTGCCGGCAAACACGATCGTATTGTACAGGACCTAGCACAGCACATGGGTCTCAGGTAAGTGCTGTTACTCCATGTCTCCATGATTACGCCATGTGTTATCAGTGTGCGTATTTAGGACAACATAAGCACAAGATTTGGGCTTTAATTTATTTTACTGAAACTAGATAAATGATCCTGGATAAGTTCCTTACAGTTTGTGGACCTGAGTTTTATTATCTATAATCAGTATAACAATTGTTTTATCACTTAAAAGGATACTTTGGAATTTAAACCCAGATGGTAAATATGCCATAACTTTAAGATAAATTTTAAAGCTCTGTAAATCTGAGGTAGTGCTACTATTTATTACTGACTATGCCTATTACTAGTAGGCATACGTAACATCTCAGCTCCCAAATAACTTCATAGGAAAAAGGGGACTATTTAGATAAATGAACTAGTTTTTACCTCCCTAGTAGGAAACTGACCTGGTCATTTAGGAGAGGGGACACAGTTTAGCATATAACAACAGGAGGCAGACATGCAGATGACTGAAAACAAATGTGTTTGGAGAAGTTTAATGAAGTTCAAAAATTCTTGTTATTTGTTTTGTTAAAGTTTAGAAACTTGGAAAATGTGCAGGCGCACAAATATTAAGTGAACCTTAGGAATTCATTTGTAACCATGAAGAACCACTTGAGCAATCTTATTTCTCTCTCTCTGATCTCTGGAGGGAATATTAACATGGGTCCACTTTTTTTTGTAAGTTTATTTATTTTGAGAGAGAGAGAGAGAGAACAGGAGCAGGGGAGGGGCGGAGAGAGAGAATCCCAAGCAGTCTGCACTGTCAGCGCAGAGCCCGATATGGAGCTTGAACTCAGGAATTGTAAGATCAGGACCAGAGCTGAAATCAAGATTGGAATGCCCAATTGACTAAGCCACCCAGGTGCCCCAATATTGGTCCACTCTTAACTTTTGTTTGAAGTTGAGCTGAAATAGTTCCTTTCTTCTGGTTTTGTAAAATTCTGTGTTCCCTCTTCATAGCCTTGGCATGGGTCTTTTTTTTGCCACTCTTGTATTAGTTTCTATTTCTGCTATAACAGATTACCAAAACTTAATGCTTTAGAATAATATAAATTTATTCTTCCCTTAAGATGGGAAATTTGTCAGGGCACCTGGGTGGCTCAGTAGGTTGAGCATCCAACTCTTGATTTTGGCTCAGGTCAGAGCGTTGGGCTCTGCACTGGCAATGCGGGGCCTGCTTGGGATTCCCCCTCCCATCCCTCCCCTGCTCACTCTTTCTCTCAAAAATAAACAAACAAAAAAAAGGTGGGAAGTTTGTCCTCAATTATCTGGGCAGGTCCAATGTAATTACAAAGGTCTTTACAAAAGAAAAAAGAAATGGAGCAGTGTCAAGTCAGAGAGAAAAGACATTTTTAAGATGATACATTGCTGGCTTTGAAGATGGGAAGAGGGACCGGACCATGAGCCAAGGGATGTCAGCGGCCTCTAGAAACTGGAGAGTGCTGTTTTCCCTACTGCTCTTCTCATTGATCCAGTGAGGGGCCCAGCTGTCAGCTCTTTTCCTACTCCCTGCACTCTGCTTTTTAAAGGTGATGCATAGAAATGGACAAATTCCTGAACAACCACACTCTTCCAAAACTCAATCAGGAGGAAATAGAAAGCTTGAACAGACCCATAACCAGCGAAGAAATTGAATCGGTTATCAAAAATCTCCCAACAAATAAGAGTCCAGGACCAGATGGCTTCCCAGGGGAGTTCTACCAGACGTTTAAAGCAGAGATAATACCTATCCTTCTCAAGCTATTCCAAGAAATAGAAAGGGAAGGAAAACTTCCAGACTCATTCTATGAAGCCAGTATTACTTTGATTCCTAAACCAGACAGAGACCCAGTAAAAAAAAGAGAACTACAGGCCAATATCCCTGATGAATATGGATGCAAAAATTCTCAATAAGGTACTAGCAAATCGAATTCAACGGCATATAAAAAGAATTATTCACCATGATCAAGTGGGATTCATTCCTGGGATGCAGGGCTGGTTCAACATTCGCAAATCAATCAACGTGATACATCACATTAACAAAAAAAAAGAGAAGAACCATATGATCCTGTCAATCGATGCAGAAAAGGCCTTCGACAAAATCCAGCACCCTTTCTTAATAAAAACCCTTGAGAAAGTCGGGATAGAAGGAACATACTTAAAGATCATAAAAGCCATTTATGAAAAGCCCACAGCTAACATCATCCTCAACGGGGAAAAACTGAGAGCTTTTTCCCTGAGATCAGGAACACGACAAGGATGCCCACTCTCACCGCTGCTGTTTAACATAGTGCTGGAAGTTCTAGCATCAGCAATCAGACAACAAAAGGAAATCAAAGGCATCAAAATTGGCAAAGATGAAGTCAAGCTTTCGCTTTTTGCAGATGACATGATATTATACATGGAAAATCCGATAGACTCCACCAAAAGTCTGCTAGAACTGATACAGGAATTCAGCAAAGTTGCAGGATACAAAATCAATGTACAGAAATCAGTTGCATTCTTATACACTAACAATGAAGCAACAGAAAGACAAATAAAGAAACTGATCCCATTCACAATTGCACCAAGAAGCATAAAATACCTAGGAATAAATCTAACCAAAGATGTAAAGGATCTGTATGCTGAAAACTATAGAAAGCTTCTGAAGGAAATTGAAGAAGATTTAAAGAAATGGAAAGACATTCCCTGCTCATGGATTGGAAAAATAAATATTGTCAAAATGTCAATACTACCCAAAGCTATCTACACATTCAATGCAATCCCAATCAAAATTGCACCAGCATTCTTCTCGAAACTAGAACAAGCAATCCTAAAATTCATATGGAACCACAAAAGGCCCCGAATAGCCAAAGGAATTTTGAAGAAGAAGACCAAAGCAGGAGGCATCACAATCCCAGACTTTAGCCTCTACTACAAAGCTGTCATCATCAAGACAGCATGGTATTGGCACCAAAACAGACACATAGACCAATGGAATAGAATAGAAACCCCAGAACTAGACCCACAAACGTATGGCCAACTCATCTTTGACAAAGCAGGAAAGAACATCCAATGGAAAAAAGACAGCCTCTTTAACAAATGGTGCTGGGAGAACTGGACAGCAACATGCAGAAGGTTGAAACTAGACCACTTTCTCACACCATTCACAAAAATAAACTCAAAATGGATAAAGGACCTAAATGTGAGACAGGAAACCATCAAAACCTTAGAGGAGAAAGCAGGAAAAGACCTCTCTGACCTCAGCCGTAGCAATCTCTTACTCGACACATCCCCAAAGGCAAGGGAATTAAAAGCAAAAGTGAATTACTGGGACCTTATGAAGATAAAAAGCTTCTGCACAGCCAAGGAAACAACCAACAAAACTAAAAGGCAACCAACGGAATGGGAAAAGATATTCGCAAATGACATATCGGACAAAGGGCTAGTATCCAAAATCTATAAAGAGCTCACCAAACTCCACACCCGAAAAACAAATAACCCAGTGAAGAAATGGGCAGAAAACATGAATAGACACTTCTCTAAAGAAGACATCCGGATGGCCAACAGGCACATGAAAAGATGTTCAGCGTCGCTCCTTATCAGGGAAATACAAATCAAAACCACACTCAGGTATCACCTCACGCCAGTCAGAGTGGCCAAAATGAACAAATCAGGAGACTATAGATGCTGGAGAGGATGTGGAGAAACGGGAACCCTTTTGCACTGTTGGTGGGAATGCAAATTGGTGCAGCCGCTCTGGAAAGCAGTGTGGAGGTTCCTCAGAAAATTAAAAATAGACCTACCCTATGACCCAGCAATAGCACTGCTAGGAATTTATCCAAGGGATACAGGAGCGCTGATGCATAGGGCCACGTGTACCCCAATGTTCATAGCAGCACTCTCAACAATAGCCAAATTATGGAAAGAGCCTAAATGTCCATCAACTGATGAATGGATAAAGAAATTGTGGTTTATATACACAATGGAATATTACGTGGCAATGAGAAAAAATGAAATATGGCCTTTCGTAGCAACGTGGATGGAACTGGAGAGTGTGATGCTGAGTGAAATAAGCCATACAGAGAAAGACAGATACCATATGGTTTCACTCTTATGTGGATCCTGAGAAACTTCACAGGAACCCATGGGGGAGGGGAAGGAAAAAAAAAAAAAAGAGGTTAGAATGGGAGAGAGCCAAAGCATAAGAGACTTAAAAACTGAGAACAAACTGAGGGTTGATGGGGGGTGGGAGGGAGGAGAGGGTGGGTGATGGGTATTGAGGAGGGCACCTTTTGGGATGAGCACTGGGTGTTGTATGGAAACCAATTTGTCAATAAATTTCATAAAAAAAAAAAATAAAAAAAATAAAATATAAAAAAAAAAAAAAAAAAAAAAAAAATAAAGGTGATGCATCCCTGTACCCTGGGGGTGTCCGTCTTTGGTGCCCTCACCATATTCATGTAGATGGTGAGCACTGGACTTCCATTTTGTTTTATGGCTGTGTTTTTTGTCCCCTTCTCCCATTAGACCAAATATTTCTGGTGGTAGGAACTGAGGCCTACCCATCCAGCAGATAAAATTGCTCAATAAATGTTTCTTCATGAATCATATACAGGACATTGTTATCATCAAAGGACATCTACAGTGCATTTCACAATTTTTAAAGTAAATTAGGACCTTTCTATTTACCTTGGTTAGGTCATTGAACTTTGATAGATCTCAGTTTCTCTTTAAAAATGGAAGTGCAGTTTTATTATTAGTTCTTACTGGGGTTATACATGCCTTTGAGAATCTGAAAGCTCTTAGATCTTTATTACCCCCAAACTGCACTAACGTACAAATAATGTTAGGGGAATTACAGACTTCTGAGTTTATGAACCCTTGATTTAGGAATATTAGATGATACCTTTAGACTTTTCTAGAGTTATTTCTGTGATTTCTAGTAGAAGGTAACAGTACTGTAACAAATATAAGAAAATACTTTTGGAAAAGGTTTCATGATTTTCTTAGGCACTGGAGCTTATGGGCTCATACTTGTCTTCAGCTAACTAGTGTGCCTGGTTATGGAAGACTGAATCTAGAGGAAATGGGTGAATTTAAAATAAGAGTTTTTGGGGGCGCCTGGGTGGCTCAGTTGGTCGAGTGTCCAACTCTTGATTTTGGCTCAGGTCATGATTTCACGGTTCGTGAGACTGAGCCCAACATCAGGCTCCATTCTGACAGCACAGAGCCAGGTCGGGATTCCCTTTCTCTGCCCCTTCCCTTTCTCTCAAAATAAATAAATAAACTTAAAAAAAAAAACAGGAATTTTTGGGATTCTTTGCCTAGGTAGTAAAGCTGTCGTGGGACAGGGTTCTAGATTTCTGATCAAGAAAACTGGATTCTTGTGATTCAGACCCAGTTTACCTGAAAGCAAGAGCAGGACCCATTAGTAATTTAAAAATTTGTATGGGTTCTGAAGCCCAACAGCTTTTGAGGTTTGTTGTTTGAAGTATGCATACATATAATTGTCTGGTTTGATGATGGTGGTAGCTGGCTTGGAAAGACTTAGATTTAGATTTTGTTTTGTTCAGCTATTTTCTGTCTTTGAGTGACAGTATTTGAGAGAGAGAAACTGTCATTTCATGATAACATTGTAGTTCTCAGCAAATCAGAGACTTTCTCCCAAAGCCTTCCCCTCACCAGTGTGGACCACCTTGTGATTCTACAGGGACGTTTTCTGCAGTTTTCTTAGTTTGGGGAAAACCCTGCTCTAGAACTAAGGATTTCAGAGTAATAGTACAGTACAAGGAAATACGAGAGAAACATTCATATGTAATTTTGCATGTTATAATCAGAGATAAAAAGGTGCTACAGACCCTCATATAGGAAGTAACAGTGGCACTTGAGGTAAGAAATCTCACTGCCTTTTACTGATGCATTTAAGATTTGGAACTGGGAATGAGTAATCTTTGGCTATAAGGAGTACATAGAAATGTTTTTGTTGCCTAGGCCTTAAGAGTAGATTGGAAGTAGAACCTATGTTTGTTTTTCATTCACTGATTCGAGATAAGTAGTAAATTCCCTTTGAGCACACTGGTGTGTATCCATTACCCTGATGGTGTAGTGCTAGGCTTTCCCTATACCGGCTGGTAAATAGTAGACATTACATTGGGCATTTTTAAAAGTGGATTGAACTCTATCCAGCACATTATGACTTGAGTTGGTGGTGGTTTGCCATTGACTATAGGTATCTCTTTTGTTTTGGTTTAAGAACTTATTCCAGCAAAAGGACTGTAAACATGGATTATCTGTCACATATAAGGGATGCACTTGTACAGCCCTTGATCTCCCAAGGGGTAGAAGGAGTACAGGATGTTATTGCTCTTATGGACACATACTACTTGATGAAAGAAGACTTTGAGAATATCATGGAAATTAGCAGCTGGGGAGGCAAACCTAGTCTCTTCTCCAAGTTGGATCCCAAGGTAAATTGTGTAACCCACTCGTTTTCCATCACTTTGTGATTGGTGATTACCAAGCTTGTACTAGGACTATTTCAGAGATGTTGTAGGTACTTTAAAAAGGTTTAATTGTTTTCTTCTTAAATGTCTTTTGCTTCTTATGGCCTATGCTTTCCAAAGATACTATTTGCGTGCACTATTAAGAATGGACTTCTGGATTTGACCTTGTAGTTTGTAGTTTTGTCATTGCTTTATGCTGAGTGGAAAAGTAAAACATGAAATCTCAGAGGCAAATCTAAATATATTCCTTATGGGGGGGGGGTGTAGATAAACCTGGGAAAGTAAATAAGACGGTGGTAATACATTATGAAAAGAAGGAAGTGTTTATGGACTGAGGATTTTTATACTTTTTCTCAGTCTGCCTAATGTATGAATTTAGTATTTATCATAGTTGGACAATCTGTTATGTAATAATGTATCCCCTGTTTTTTTTTTTTTTTTTTTTGTATAATGAGCATGAAAAAACCAAAGTGACATAACATGAATTTGTAATATCCAGTACCTTGCACACTTGTGCCAGTTTCTTGGTGCTGTTGTTGTAAAAGACCTATTTATTCCGTGTGGCTTGCCTTCTCCAGAATTTTGATCTGACTTTATGGTTATGAGTTAATTCTCACAAGAGATCTCCATTGTTTGAATTCAAGGAGTAATTCTACAGTCATGTTTAGAAGCTTCAAGTTAAGACTTCAAGTTACCTAGTATTTTGAAGTAACCACTGTCATGGTAATTTATGTATTTTGTGGTAATTAAAGACCAACTTTAACTTGTACTTTATTGTAAGTCTTTTTTGATTTGATTCACTGCTTCTCACTTTGTAGAATTGTGGAATGCACTGAATAGGCAAAAATGATGAGTTACAGTTTTTTCTTTTCTCTGCCTAATGTTCCCAAATACTGGTTCTTATTTTTTTGAGTCATAGGCTCTATTAAGAATGTCATGAAAAATATGGGACTTCTTTATAGAAAAATGAATATACATATACTTACATGAACTTGCATAAATATTTTGCAGAATACTTCAGGGGTCTTGCAGAGTCTTGCAAAACTATTTGAAAGGTTGTTTGGCACTTAGATCATTAACCAACTCCCTCTGTTCCTTTCCTATAGGTGAAAGCAGCGTTCACAAGAACCTACAATAAGGAAGTCCACCTGACTCCATATTCACTCCAGGCAGTGAAGACACCCAGACACAGCACAGGCGCATCACTGGATTCTGAATACAGTGAAGAGTTAAATGAAGATGACTCTCAAGCTGATGAGAAAGACCAAGATTCTATGGAAACTGATGCAATGATCAAGGTAACATTTTAAGCTTCAGACAGCAAATGCCATGATAGTCCCTTAGTAGTTTATCTTTTCTTGTGTATAACTTGCCTTCTGAAATTATTCAGGGCCTATTTAAGTTTTTGTATTCATTACACTGAGTGAGGGTGGAGAAGGTGTAGATTTTATTCTTGTAAACAGTCAGCTATTTATAATAGTGTAAGAGCCAGATAGCAAGAAAATAGGCCATCATATTGATCTGATCATCATATGCCCTGTTAGAAAAAATACCATTTTTTATTTGGCCATTGGTGTGTGCTTTACCCTAGAGACAGATTTTTACAGCTTAATCAAGAAAAACATTTTCAATGAAACCATCTCTCCCTTCTGTTTTTTTTGTGTTTTGCAGTAGCCATTGAACTGCCTATAGAATTTTCCTCAGAATAAAACATCCTTGTGCTAGAAAAGATTAAAATCATTTATGGCATCAGCCCACTGTTTACCATTGGCTAAGACAAAGGAATGTAGTCTGTGTTCTTTTTTGTCCTTAGTGTGTGTCATTCTTGTCCCTCGTTTCTGGTTTGTTTATGCAGGGGTACGAAGGTGGCCTTCTCCGGTGTAGTTCTCTAGTCTTGTGTAGACATAAGAGGTTGTCTCCCTCTCTCCCCTTCTCAAACTGAACGTGTTTAGATCTCTAATCTGAAACCGAAAGAAAAGGAAATTCTTCATTAAAACGTGATCCTATTTGTATTGCCTGCTCATTTTGTCTTTCCTAAATATACCTTGTGCCAAATCCAAGAAATTGCATGCCTGGGTAACATATCTTAGTCCTAGATTCGAAATAGCTTTTCAGTAGTTGAGGGCTTCAGCTAGCCATTTCTTGGAAGTAAGCTCGTCAGGGGTAGCAGTAATGGAAGATGTTTACACTCTTTCTTCTTACTAAGTTGCAGGTAAAGATTTGCTTTATTGTAGAAATTAACGTATTTCATTTCCTCATGAATACAGCTATTAACTATTTTGTGCATTCTTCCCTCCCAACAGAAAAAGACAAAATCTTCAAAGCCTTCAAAATCAGAAAAAGATAAGGAGTCCAGAAAAGGAAAAGGAAAAAGTTCAAAGAAATGAAACTGTTTTTCACTACTGACAGCCACTTTTTACTCACCCTGTTGACCAGTCTAGCTTGTCTAGAGAATGCCTTGTTTTTTTCCCCAAAGGAACCATATTTTAGCATAATGGGGCAACTTGGTGGTCCCATTACAAATAAATGGTGGTACTGCTAGAAGGATGTAACCAGTAGGCTAACATACACCTCTTATAGAGGTTGATAGGACTGCTTGGGCCCTCCACTGTCCCCTGTCAACTATATGTGGGCTTTGGAGTCAGATTTTAGTTAACAATAATATGCCTGGAAACATTGGTACTAAGGCAACTTTTGTAGGCTTAAGAATTTATCCTAATGGCCTTTATAGGACCAATGCTGATTTTTTTTTAAAAAAGGTAGTTACTATTATGTGGTGAAATTTTGTAAATAAATCGTAATACAAAACAGTCACCACCTAGAACTGGGTATTCTTTGTACATTGTCAAATATCTTACAGAATATAAATGAGAAATAAAAATGTTCCACCTGATACATGTACAAATTCTTAAGAATGTCATTGTGTACAGTAAAATAGTATGTTGGTATATTACTTTATTAGTTTGCAGATCATTGGGTAAGAAGCTAACTATATTTCTCACTAACCAGCTATGTGAACTAGAACTTTGGCAATTACTTCCCAACTTGATTACCTCTTTAAGTGCCAGCCATCTCTCTGTTTGTGAATAGCATGTCATGGGGAGGCCTCTTTGGTATTACTGGAAGATATGGGGGGCTGCAAAAGGATTGCCACATTTTTATCCTTCTAGAGTCTCATCAGGTTCAAACCAGTAGGGTCTAAGTTAATCTCACTCTGGCTTGGGACAAAATGAACCCTGATTTTTGTTTACTTTGTCTCTGGGAGATCTGGTTCTGCCCTATGACAGACTCCACAGACTGGACTAGAGTTTTAGATTGTACCTGTAACTGTATTTGTTGAGGAGCTCTGAGGCTGTGGAACTAGCCTGGAATTTAGTTGTCTAAATTTTGTCATTTAAAAAATTTTGTCAGTAAATGCTCAGAGGTATGTGCTAAGAGAATTATAAAATTAGGATACTATTTCCTCCCTTTAAGTAATTGACAGTCTGTTTGGGAGGTGAAACAAAGTTCTTGAGACATTTAAAGTGTATTTAAAAATGTTTTTCATGCAGACTAAATTCATTATGGGAATAAAACATTGCCTTAAGCCTTGCTCCTCTCTTTGTTAAAGCCCAGCTTGAAATTTGCACTTCAGTGAAGCTATCCTTGATTGACGACTGCCTCACCTTACCTGTGGGGTGAGCATGGCTTTCTTACGCATATTCTTCCATTTCTAGTGCTTTTTGTCTGCCTACTTGTTCTTTCCTCCCCAGGAAAGGGAGTATATTCTTCTTGCAGCCAGAAAAATGAATAGTGTCCTTCTCTTGTTTATTATGATTTTGTTATTCTAAGTGCTCTATGATTGGCATAATCAGTGTATAGGATTACTTTTTTTTTTAGAATTAGAGATGGTAAATACGCTCTTTAAAATATGAGATGGCAACATGGATCTGCTGGAGCTACTTGATGCCACACATCTTTGCAGCAAACTGCATGCTTCTTTTGAGATCCATTGAGGCTTGGCCATTTTGGAAGCTATAACAAACTACTGTGCTTTATCCTTCGTCCTGTTAAGTTTTGGCAGTCCATTATTCGGCCTCTTGAAGTTATTATAACAAGGAACAGTGATTTATGTACGAGGAGTAGTGTCTTCCTGAATAAGTTCTGGTGTAATTATGCTTATTAGTGAATGTTTAAGGCTCATAACTCCCCAAATATAGTGTGCTTTACTCTCACAGATCCCAGGTGCCTATGGCTCTTATTCTTCTAACTTTACAACATCCTTCCAGTGATAATGGGAAAACAAGGGGATGATAGTGGGTTTAATGATAATAACTTGTATCACTTAGTAAAACATCGGCTTTACTTGGCCCATTCTCTGGCCAGCCTTTGTGGGAGCAAGAACAGATCAAAACGTTGGAGGCATCATGCATGTGGATACTTGGATGCACTAAAACATCACTGACCCCCCCTATGGGGTCTACCATAGGCTCATAGGTGCCACTGGGTACCTTTGTAATGCTCAGGATGCTGGCGCCTATACTGTAAAATCCTATCATCTGAGACAAAGTGAGGCTACATGACTCATTTCTGCCAGCTGCTTAGACTTTGGTGACATTAGCCTTGGGTGGCAAGGAAGGATATACTGTTGTGGGAAAAATACGGGGTGTGTGTGATAACGGGGAAGATTTTGAATATATCTTCAGGAGAAGTCCAGTGATTTAATTTTGTGAAAGGAATTCTACAGTATGTGGTATAATGATTCAGGAGATAAAAGCTTATGGTTTATAGTTTGATTCTTTTAAATTGGTGTTTTTATTGTAAGACTGATTCTGCTAAATAGGCTTAAGCTTAGTTCCAACTTTTAACTGTTAATATCTGTGCTGCCCACACTTCATGATGTTCTGCAAAGCTGTCTTCCTTTCTCCCTTTAATCCAGGAAAACATTACAAATATCTAGTCAACAATTTTATTTTAAAGGAAATATTTCAAAATATAAAAGTTATCAAAAAGTTGAATATTTACAGTTATGTCATAGGTTACTATTAACAGTGCAGAGCATAGAATATGTAAGACTTTGAAGAGGAACTATGATAAACATCAAGGTTATATGTCACTGTTTTGCCACTGTACAATGGCAATTGTACAATGTCTGTGACCCGGAGAGTCTTTCTTTTTTCTGTATCCAGCAACCACACAGCCTCCTGTAGAAAAATGCTATCTTTTCAGGAACATTATATCTAGAAAAGATAAGAAACCCCACATGTCTTTAGAAGCATTTCAGGTAACTGTGGTATGTAGTAATAAAGCTATACCAAAGAAGTTTTTGCTCATTTCTGGAATGTGGAGCAAGATGACCATATTCAAGTTAGAAGCCTCTGGTCTATAATCCGTATTGAGTTTAAATCTTGGCCTTGACTAAAAATTGTACATGCAAGCTGTCGAACTGTTATTACAAAGTGAGGGTGCTAATAAAAGCCACTTTACTCAGAAGAGTGGGGAAATGCAAGGAAAGTGCTCAGCAATCTGTGAAGATTTTCCTGAAATGAAATAGTTGTTAATGGTTCCTCGTCTAAAAGGAGTCCATGAAGTTGCTGTTTCAACCAATATTTATTGTATAAGACATTTATAGTGACTTTTTCAAAAGATGGTGCATAATCATAACTTACTAAAGCATATCTGCAAGTATTTATGAACCATGGTCTAAGGCTCTGCTTTAATCCATGGATAGTGTCTGGAGAGAGTCTATGTAGTATTATTAAAAACATAAGCAACATCCTACTTTGGCAGAATTGCAGATTATCTTTTTGCAGATAATAGTTACAAACCTGGGACAGACTATTCAAAGGCACTGGAGAGCAACCAACCAAAAGCTGGTAGAAATTGGAAAGATGCCAACTCTTGAAAGAAGAGAAGGCTACTGGGTAAAATTCATCTTTATATGCCTTTGCACCTGAGGTTAAGTCCATGAGACAACCGTAAAGTCATTGTCTTACTAGCTTGTAGAGTTGAGTTCAGAGAACAGAGTTTGGGCCTGCCAGAACTACTGAAATGTGAGGGAGAATATCCTGAAAAGAGTATTGCCCCCTAAATCTGCTTATAAACTCCATGTAAACCCTTGAACTTCACAGGCTCGGAAGAGACTCTTTAATGCTGGACTGAAAGCATAAAAACTGAGGGCTGCTTGTAGGATCTGAGGGCGTCGGTACTCTGAAGGTAAAGGATGGAATCCCACCAACAAACAGGCTGGACAAAGACACTGAGCCTTACATGAGATTGCAGCTCCAACCAACTGCAGCCTTGTGAGACCCTGAACAGAAGACTCTGCTAAGCCATGTCTATCCTACTGATAAGCATGTCTCTTCCCACAGACATAGTGAATGTACAGCTACATATGGAACAAGTCGTCTGAAAGAAACTGATTCCTGCACATCAGGTGAATAAGAAAAAACCCACATTAAACTGGGTAGGAGAGGGTGAGAAAATCTTGACATTAAATTCCATCCCCAGCATGATGACACACAACCAGGAGGCAACTAACAACTCCCAGCTTTTCCCTGAGGAGTGAAGGGTTTGGACCCACATTTGGTGCCCTCACTTTTAAGACTTCCACACTAGAGATGGGCCTCCAAAACCTCTAGCTTTAATAGGCAATGAGACTTGTATCCACGAGACCTATAAGGACATAGCAAACAAGAAAACAGTCCAAAATAAGATCACATGGACCCACTGTGGCTAATCCCCCATGGCCCAGCACAGAGGCAGCAGAATGAAATGCACCCAGTCTCTCTGTGCAAAAGGCCTGCTATCTTAAAAGCTTTGGCCTGAGGGACAGGCTTCTAATTTAACACATACTTACGGGCCAACTGCAACACTCTCAGAGGCTAGCATCTAGGTTCCGAGTGACATTCCCCACTGTGGGATACTGACAGGTCTTGGCATACCCTCAACTACTGGGAGCCACTAAAAACAAAGATGGTAGAGCCAGGGCAGTGTTGAATAATTAGGCTCTTTTCCTACATGAGGCCACTCCTTCAAGACTGGGAGAGGTGGCTCTTTTAGCTAATGCATAGCAACCAAAACAGAGTCAATGAAAATGAAGACACAGTAATATGTTCCAAACAAAAAAAGAGATAAACCCTCACAAAAAGATCTTAACAAAATGGAGATTTTGCTTGATCTCCATTAAGTGATTTATGTGATAGTTTACAATAATGGTCATAAAAATAATTCATGAACAAAGTGAAAAAAGTACCAAACAAATCACAGACTTGAAGACTACAGTTTCTGAACTGGAAAATACAATAGAAAGGTTCAATGACAGACTAAATGAACAGAAAGGATCAGTGAACTTGAGGATAGGTCAATGAAACTCATCTAATCACAGCAAAAAGATAAAAGAATGAAAGTGATTATAGCTTAGCTTAAGGGATTTATGTGATAACATGAAGCCAACCAATATTGATAATCTAAGGGTCCTAAAAGAGAAGAGAAAGAGGGTGAAAATTTCCCTAACTTGGAGAAAGAAATAGACATTCAGTTCTAGGAAACTCAGAGTTTCAAACAAGATGAACCCAAAGAGACACCAAGACACATAATTAAATTGCCAAAAGCTAAAGGAGAGAAACAACTTGTTACACAAAAGGGAACCCATAATACCATCAGCAATTTTTTTAGTAGAACCTTTGCAGACTAGGAGACAGTGGCATGATATATTCAAACTGCTGAAAGAAAAACAATGCAACAAAGAATACTCTACCTGGCAATACTGTCCTTCAGAACTGAAAGACCGTTTTTTTCTTTTTAATATACTTTATTGTCAAATTGGCATACATACAACACCCAGTGCTCATCCCAACAAGTGCCCTTCAGTGCCCATCACCCACTTTCCTCTTTCCCCCACCCCCCATCAACCCTCAGTTTGTTCTATTTAAGAGTGAGAGACCATTTTCCAGACAAGGAGAAACTAAAGGAGTTCATCACCACTAGACCAGCCTTATAAGAAATGTTAATAAAGGGGCTTCTTTAAACTGAAAGTGCTGATTTTTTAAAAAGTTTATTCATTTATTGTGTGTGTGTGTGTGTGTGTGTGTGTGAGAGAGAGAGAGAGAGAGAGAGAGAGAGAGAAAGAGAAAGAATCCTAAACAGGCTTCACGCTATCAGTGCAGAGCTTGGTGTGAGTCTTGAACCCATGAACTATGAGATCAGGACCTGAGCTGAAATCAAGTTGGACACTTAACCACCTGAACCACCCAGGCACCCCTGAAAGTGCTGATTAATAAGAGGAAAGCATATAAAAGTGTAAATATGAATGCTTAAAGGTTAATATATAAATTCAGAATAATCTTATGTTGTAATATGGTGGTGGGTTAATCGCTTACTAAAGTAGTAAAAATAACTATAATGACAATAATGGACATCCAACTTGCAAAGATGTAAACTATGACATTAAAAATAGAATGGGGGGTGGGGAGAGTAAAAATGTAGAGCCTTAGAATGTGTTTGAACTTGTTATAAAATAGACCGGTTTTATGTAAGCCTCATGGTATCCACAAAGAAATGTCTATAGTACATACACAAAAAAAGAATCTAAGCATACCACTATAGAAAACAAATCACAAAGAGAAGAAGGAACAAAAAAGTTATAAAACAGCCAGAAAACAATAAAAATGTCAGTACGTCCATATCTATCAATACATTAAATGTAAATCGACTAAATTCTCTGATCAAAAGAGTGGCTGACTGGATTAAATAAGTAATATCCATTTGTCTTGCTGCTAACAAGAGACTTACTCAGTTTTAAGGACAGAAGCAGACCGAAAGTGAAGGAATGGAAGAAGATATTCCAGGCTAATGGAAACCAAAAGAAAACTGGAATAACTTTACTTAGATAATAAAAGACTATAATAAGAAACAAAGAAGGTCATTATATAATGATAAAAATGTCAACCCAAAAGTGGATATAACATTTGTAGGTATGGACTTAACATAGGAACAGGGGCAGCTGGGTGGCTCACTTAAGCATCTGACTCTTGATTTTGGCCTGGGTTGTGATCTCAGTTTGTGAGTTTGAGTCCTGTGTTGGGCTCTGTGCTGACAACACGGAGTCTGCTTGGGATTCTGTCTCCCTTTCTCTCTGCCCCTCCCCTGCTCAGTCTGTCTCAAAAATAAATGATATTCATTTATTCATTAAAAAAAAAAAAAAAGAATAGGGGTGCCTGGTTGGCTTAGTCGGTTAAGCAACTGATACCTTTTATTGGCTCAGGTCATGATCTCACAGTACATGCTATCAACACAGAGCCTGCTTGGGATTGTCTCTATTCCTGCCTTATGTGCGCGTGCGCGCTCTCTCTCTCTCTCTCAAAATAAACATTAAAGAAGTAAAAAAAAATAAAGATCTAAAGCAAAATTCACAGATCAAAGAGAGAGTTAGCAATATAGTAAGAGTAGGGGACTTCATCCCCTAACTAGATCATCCAGACAGAAAATCAGTAAGTAAACATTGCACTTACCAGACCTTTACAGAATATTCCCTCCAAGAAGAATAGACATTCTTCTTTTTTTTAATGTTTATTTTTGAGAGAGACACAACATGGGTGAGGAGCAGAGAGGGTGAGAAGCAGAGAGACAGGGGATCCAAAGCAGGCTCTGCACTGACAGCAGAGAGCCCGATGTGGGGCTCAAACTCATGAACCGTGAGATCATGACCTGAGCTGAAGTCAGACACTCAACTGACTGAGCTACCCAGGCACCCCAGAATAGACATTTTTAAGCACATATGAAACATTCTCCAGGAATGATCGATCATAGGTTAGGCCACAAAAACAAGTCAATAAATTTAAAAAGACTGACATCATATCAAGCGTTTTTTCTAACCACAACAGTATGGAACTGGAAGTCATTTATAAGAAAAAAAAAGGAAAATTAAAAAATATGTGGAGATTCAACAACATGCTATGGAACAACCAAGTGGGTCATGGAAGAAATCAAAAGAAAAAAAAAATACCCGGAGACAAATGAAAATGGAAAGATAATATACCAAAACTTACGGGGTGCAGCAAAAACAGTTCTAAGAGGGAAGCTGATAGCAATAAATGCCTATGTCAAGAACAAGAAAGATCCCAAGTTAAACAACCTAACTTTATACCTTGGGGAACTAGAAAAGAACAAGCTAAGTCCAAAGCTGAGATAGGGACTAAAAAGAGTAAAAAAGAGCAGGGGCGCCTGGGTGGCGCAGTCGGTTAAGCATCCGACTTCAGCCAGGTCATTATCTCGCAGTCCGGGAGTTCGAGCCCCGCGTCAGGCTCTGGGCTGATGGCTCAGAGCCTGGAGCCAGTTTCCGATTCTGTGTCTCCCTCTCTCTCTGCCCCTTGCCCGTTCATGCGCTGTCTCTCTCTGTCCCAAAAATAAATAAACGTTGAAAAAAAAAAAGAGCAATAAAACTAAGCTGGTTAAAGGAAATAGACAAACCTTTAGCTAGACTCACCAAGAGAAAAAGAGAGGACTCAAATAGAGGAGATATTACAACTGATAAATATAAAAGATCATAAAAGAATACTGTGAACTATTATACACCAACAAATGAAACAAACTAGAAAAGAAATAGATATAATCCTAGAAACATAGAATCTTTCTTACAAGACTGAATCATGAAGAAACAAAATCTGAACAGACCAATTACTAGTAAGGAGATTGAATCTGTAATCAAAAAACCTCCTAGCAAACAAAAGTCCAAGGCCAGATGGCTTCACTGGTGAATTCTATCTAACATTTAAAGCACTCATACCAGTCATTGTCAAGCTCTTCCAAAAAATCAAAGAGGGAACATTTCTGAACTCATTTTATGTGGCCAGCATTACTCAGATATCAAAACCAGACAAGGATACCACAATAAAGGCAATTACAGGCCAATATGCCTGATGAACATAGAATACAAAAACCATAAGCAATCTATTAGCAAACTGGCCTCAATAATATGTTAAAAGGTTCATACACCATGATCAGGAGGGATTTTATTCCAGGGATACATGGAGATAGTTCATCTACAAACTAATCAGTGTGATAACACCACATTAAGAAAATCAAGAATAAAAATCATATGATCATCTCAGTAGATACAGAGAAAGCATTTTGACAATATTCAACCTCCATTGATGATAAAAGTTTATACCAAGTGGTTATAGAGGAAATATACCTCAACATAATATAGGACAAGCCAACAGCTATCATCATCCTTGGTGGTTACAAACTTACAAAGATTTTTCCTCTAAGATCAGGAAGAAAATAAGGATGCATATTCTTGTCACTTTTATTAAACATAGTACTAGAAGTCCTAGACAGAGCAATTAGGCAAGAAAAAGAAATACAAGGCAGCCAAATTGGAAAGCAAACCAAAGTGTTACTATTTGTAGAAGATGTGATACTATATATAGAAAACCCTAATGACCACTAAGGTGTTAGAGCTAATAAACGAGTTCAGTGAAGTTGCAGGATACAAAACCAATATACAAAAATCAGTTGCATTTCTATCCACTAATGATGAACTATCAGAGATTAAGAAAACAATCCATTTACAATTGCATAAAAAAGAATGAAATACTTATGAATAAATATAACCAAGGAAGTGAGATACCTGTACACTGAATACTGTAAGACACTGATGAAAGAAATCAAGGACACATAAGTAGATACTGTGCTCACAGATTGTAAGAATTAAAATTGTTAAAGTTTCCATACTACCCAAAACAATCTACAGATTCAATGCAATGTCTATCAGTCTCCAATATTTTTCACAGAAATAGAACAAATAATCCTAACATTTGTATGGAACCACAAAAGACCCTGAGTAGCCAAAGCAATCTTGAGAAAGAAGAACACAGCTGGAGGCACCATAATTCCTTAAACTATATTACACAGTTATAATAAGCAAAACAGTATGGTATTGGCATAAAAACAGTTACATTGGTCAGTTAATTTAGGACAAAGGAGTAAAGAATATATAATGGGGAAAGGAGTGGCTCTTTAATAAATGGCGGTGAGAAAACTGGATTACTTGCTCACACCATATACAAAAATCAACTCAAACTGGATTAAAAATTTGAACATAAGACCTGAAAGCATAAAACTTCTAGAAGGAAATATAGGGGGTAAGCTCCTTGACATGAGTCTTGGTAATGATTTTTTGGATTTGACCCTAAAAATAAGGCAGGAAGGCAGGAAAGCAGATATAAACAGGTGAGACTACACTGAACTAAAAAACCTGTATACAGCAAAGGAAACCAACAAAATGAAAAGGCAACATGGAAATTTGCAAATCATACATCTGATAAGGGGTTAATATAAAGAACTCCTACTATTCAATTGGGGAAAAATCCAATTAAAAATGGTCAAAGGATCTGAATAGAAAATTTTCCAAACAAGATACAACAAATGGTCAATAGGTATGTTAAAGGATGCTGCTACACATCACTGATCATCAGGGAAATACAAACCAAAACCACAATGATACATCACCTCACACCTGTCAGAATGGCTATTATAAAATGCCAAGAAATCACAGGTGTTGGCAAGGACGTGGAGAGAAAGGAGCCATTGTGCACTGTTGGTGGGAAGGTAAACCAGTGCAGCAACTGTGGAAAACAATATAGAGGTTCCTCAAAAAATTAAAAACAGAACTACCATATGGTCCAGCTATTCCACTGCTGGGTATTTATCTGAACAGATCACTATCTTGAAAAGATATCTACACCCCTGTGTTCATTTCAGCATTATTTACAATGGCCAAGATATGGAAACAACCTAAGTGTCCATCTATATTGGATAAAGGAAATGACACTGGAGAAAGAAAGTCATGTGTGTATGCACACACACAGAAATGTTATTCAGCCATAAAAGAAAATATTGCCATTCACAACAACATGGGTGCCAAGTGAAATTAGAGAAAGACAAATCCTGTATGGTCTCACTTATATGTATAAAAACACTGAACTCCTACATAACAGAGAACAGTTTGTTGGTTGCCAGATGCCTGGGGTGGGGAGTGGGTGGAATAGATGAAAGTGGTCAAAAGGTACAAGCCTCCAGTTATAAATAAGTGCTGCGGATGTAATGTATAGCATGGTAACTAGAGTTAACTATGTTGGATATTTGGAAGTTACTGTGTGGTGATGGATGTTAACTTACTATGGCAATCATTTCTGTATATATAACCATTATGTTGTACACCTAAAACAAGTAATGTCAGTTATTTCTCAAAAAACTTGTGACATAATTATGTTGTTTTAAGATGCTAAATTTGTGATAATATGCAGCAACAGAAAATGAAACAAATCTTAATCATAATTTGAGCATGCTTTAAAAACAGAATTTGACAAGCTGACTCTAAAATTTTATAGAGAGATGGAAAGGATTAAGAGTAGTCAAGGGGCGCCTGGGTAGCTCGGTTAAGCAAGGCTTGTGAGTTCAAGCCCTGAGTTGGGCTCCAAATTGGGTGTGAAACCTACTTAAAAGAAAAAAAAAAAAAGATCACTGGGGATAAAACTGGCAGGAACCAGCAGACAGAAAGGAGCATGTGACTTCTCCCTCCTCTGTCTTCCCTTCTCCTCTACTGCCTTCTAAAGACAGTCTAACCAGGATTCACTGGCAAAGAAGTAGTGTAATTTTCAAAGTTTCTGTCCCATGCAAGTATATAATTTTGAGTTTGAATTTGACACATGATAGTATAACAAAAAGCACATGGTTGATGAGAGATCACAGGAATGTGCTAAAACATGATTCTCAACTTTTTCCATGATTGCAGCCTTTTGGGAGTCTTGTGAAAATACAGATGCCACATTCCAGCTCCCAGGGTATCTGATTTAGTCTGATTAGCTTGGGCATCTGCACATTAACTAGTATTTCAGGTGATTCTAGTTTAGATGCACTTTGAGAAGGAATTGACGTTTCAGAGGAACTTCAAGACTGGATGGTGGCATGAGTATCACTCAGTGTAGACCCCTTTGGATCACATGAATGGAGGGAAGATAAAGCAGGAAGGGGAACCCCTCTGGAAAGCACAGGGTCCTGAGACACAGAGACAACCCGGGCTACTCCAAGGAACAAATCAAAGCACATCTGGTGGAGGGTCCAAAATATTCCTATGAGTAGGGTAATAAAATAACCAAAGTCACAACAACAGAGAGCAAGTAACAATCCCCGAAAAAACACTTCTTGAAGGTCCAGGCCCTGGACAGTGTATGACCCTCCTTTAATATAGCAGTGCTGGTAGGTGCAGAGCATACAGCAAGCTTTTAAAATGCATAAGGGACAGAAAACTAGCCAAAATGGTGAGACGGAAAGAAATTCCTCAAAAGAAATTCCAAGAAGTAGCAACAGCTAACAAATTGACCGAAACCGATTTAAGCAATATAATGGAACAAGAATTTAGAATAGTAGTCATAAAATTGATCGCTGGACTTGAAAAAAGCATAGAGGACAGCAGAGAATATTGCTACAGAGATCAAGAGACTAAAAAATAGTCATGATGAATTAAAAAATGGTATAAATGAGGTGCAAAATAAAATGGAGGTGGCTACAGCATGGATTGAAGAGGCAGAAGAGAGAATAGGTGAAATAGAAGATAAAATTATGGAAGAAAGAAGCTGAGAAAAAGATTAAAAAATCCAGGAGTATGAGGGGAGAAGTAGAGAACTGAGTGATGCAATCAAACGGAACAATATTCGTATTATAGGAATTCCAGAAGAAGAAGAAGAGAGAGAAAGGGACTGAAGGTGGACTTTAACAAATCATAGCTGAAAACTTCCCTGATCTGGGGAAGGAAACAGGCATTGAAATCCAAGAGGCACAGAGAACTCCCTTCAGATGTAATTTGAATCGATCTTCTGCATGACATATCATAGTGAAACTGGCAATATACAAGGATAAAGAGAGAATTCTGAAAGCAGCTAGGGATAAACAGGCCTTAACATACAAAAGTAGACACATAAGCGTAGTAGCAGACCTATCTACTGAAACTTGGCAGGCCAGAAAGGAATGGCAAGAAATCTTCAATGTGATAAACAGGAAAAACATGCAGCTGAGAATCCTTTATCCAGCAAATCTGTCATTCAGAATAGAAGGAGAGATAAAGGTTTTCCCAAACAAAAACTGAAGGAATTCATCACCATTAAACCAGCCCTACAAGAGATCCTAAGGGGGACTCTGTGAGTGAAATGTTGCAAGGACCACAAAGTACCAGAGGCACCACTACAAGGATGAAACCTATAGACATCATAATGACTCTAAACCTGTATCTTTCAATAGTAACACTGAATGTCAATGGACTAAATGCTCCAACCAAATGACATAGGGTATCAGAATGGATAAAAAAACAAGACCCATCTATTTGCTGTCTACAAGAGACTCATTTGAGATCTGAGGACACCTTCAGATTGAAACTGAGGGGATGGAGAACTGTCATGCTACTGGAAGTCAAAAGAAAGCTGGAATAGCCATACTTCCATCAGACAAACTAGACTTTAAATTAAAGGCTGTAACAAGAGATGAAGAAGGGCATTATATAATAATTACAGGGTCTATCCATCAGGAAGAGCTAACAATTATAAATGTCTATGCGCCGAATACCGGAGCCCC
The DNA here is from genome assembly GCF_022837055.1 of Prionailurus viverrinus. Classification (NCBI taxonomy): domain Eukaryota; kingdom Metazoa; phylum Chordata; class Mammalia; order Carnivora; family Felidae; genus Prionailurus; species Prionailurus viverrinus. Next base: position 173,522,592 of record NC_062564.1, read on the forward strand.
CAAATATGTAAAACAATCACAAACATAAGCAACCTATTGATAAGAATGTGGTAATTGCAGGAGACTTTAATACTCCACTTACAGCAATGGAAACATCATCTAGACACAGGGTCAATAAAGAAACAAGGGCCCTGAATGATACATTGGATCAGATGGACTTGACAGATATATTTAGAACTCTGCATCCCAAAGCAACAGAATATACTTTCTTCTCGAGTGCACACGGAACATTCTCCAAGACAGATCACATAGTGGGTCACAAAACAGCCCTTCATAAGTATGAAAGAATTGAGATCATACCATGCACACTTTCAGACCACAATGCGATGAAACTTGAAATCAACCACAGGAAAAAGTCTGGAAAACCTCCAAAAGCATGGAGGTTAAAGAACATGCTAGTAAAGAATGAGTGGGTCAACCAGGAAGTTAGAGAAGAAGTTAAAAAATATATGGAAACAAATGAAAATGAAAATACAACAATCCAAACGCTTTGGGATGCAGGGAGGGCAGTCCTGAGAGGAAAATACACTGCAATCCAGGCCTATCTCAAGAAACAAGGAAATCCCAAATACAAAATCTAACAGCACACCTAAAGGAAACAGAACAGCAAAGGCACCCCAAACCCAGCAGAAGAGAAATAATAAAGATCAGAGCAGAAATAAACAATATAGAACCAAAAAAAAAAAAAAAAACGGTAGGGCAGATCAATGAAACCAAGAGTTGTTTTTTTTTGAAAAAATAAAATTGATAAACCTGTAGCCAAGCTTCTCAAAAAGAAAAGGGAGAGGACCCGGGGCGTCTGGGTGGCTCACTTTGTTGGGTGTCTGACTTTGGCTCAGGTCATGATCTCACGTTAGTGGGTTCGAGCCCTTCGTCAGGCTCTGTGCTGAGAGCTTGGAGCCTGGTGCCTGCTTCGGATTCTGTGCCTCCCTCTCTCTTTGTGCCCCTCCCCCGCTCTCTCAAAAATAAATAAACATTAAAAAAAAAAAGGGAGAGGACCCAAATAGATAAAATCATGAATGAAAATGGAATTATTACAACCAATCCCTCAGAAATACAAACAATTATCAGGGAATACTGTAAAAAATTATATGCCAACAAACTGGACAACCTGAAAGAAATGGCCAAATTCCTAAGTACCCACACACTTCCAAAACTCTCAGGAAGAAATAGAAGTTTGAACAGACCCATCACCAGTGAAGAAATTGAATCAGTTATCAAAAATCTCCCAACAAATAAGAGTCCAGGACCAGATGGCTTCCCTGGGGAATTGTACCAGACATTTAAAGCAGAGATAATACCTATCCTTCTCAAGCTGTTCCAAAAAATAGAAAGGGAAGGAAAACTTCCAGACTCATTCTATGAAGCCAGCATCACTTTCATTCCCAAACCAGATAGAGACCCAGCAAAAAAGACAACTACAGGCCAATATCCCTGATGAATATGGATGCAAAATTTTTCAACAAGATACTAGCAAATCAAATTCAACAGCATATAAAAAAAATTATTCACCATGATCAAGTGGGATTCATTCCTGGGCTGCAGGGCTGGTTCGACATTCGCAAATCCATCAATGTGATACATCATATTAATGAAAGAAAATATAAGAACCATATGATCCTGTCAATTGATGCAGAAAAAGCATTCGACAAAATTCAGCATCCTTTCTTAATAAAGACCCTCGAGAAAGTTGAGATAGAAGGAACATATTTAAACATCATGAAAGCCATTCATGAAAAGCCCACAGCTAATACCGTCCTCAATGGAGAAAAACTGAGAGCTTTTCCCCTGAGATCAGGAACACCACAGGGATGTCCACTCTCACCACTGTTGTTTAACATAGTGTTGGAAGTGCTAGCATCAGCAATCAGACAACAAAAGGAAATCAAAGGCATCCAAATTGGCAAAGATGAAGTCAAGCTTTCACTTTTTGCAGATGACATGATATTATAATGGAAAACCCGACAGACTCCACCAAAAGTCTGCTAGAATTGATGCATGAATTCAGCAAAGTTGCAGGATACAAAATCAATGTACAGAAATCAGTTGCATTCTCATACACTAACAATGAAGCAACAGAAAGACAAATAAAGAAACTGATCCCATTCACAATTGCACCAAGAAGCATAAAATACCTAGGAATAAACCTAACCAAAGATGTAAAGGATCTGTATGCTGAAAACTATAGAAAGTTATGAAGCAAATTGAAGAAGATATAAAGAAATGGAAAAACATTCTGTGCTCATGGATTGGAAGAATAAATATTGTTAAAATGTCAATACTACTCAAAGCAATCTACACATTCAATGCAATCCCAGTCAAAATTGCACCAGCATTCTTCTTGAAGCTAGAATAAGCAATCCTAAAATTTGTATGGAACCACAAAAGACCCCGAGTAGCCAAAGTAATATTGAAGAAGAAAACCAAAGTGGAGGCATCACAATCCCTGATTTTAGGCTCTACAACAAAGCTGTAATCATGAAGACAGCATGGTATTGGCACAAAAACAGACACATAGACCAATGGCATAGAATAGAGACTCCAGAATTGGACCCACAAATGTATGGCCAACTAATCTTTGACAAAGCAGGAAAGAATATCTGATGGAAAAAAGACAGTCTCTTTAACAAATGGTGCTGGGAGAACTGGACAACAACATGCAGAAGAATTCTTAAACTTTCTTACACCATTCACAAAAATAAACTCAAAATGGATGAAGGACCTGAATGTGAGACAGGAAACCATCAAAACCCTAGAGGAGAAAGCCGGAAAAAAAACCTCTCTGACCTCAACTGCAGCAGTTTCTTACTTGACACATCTCCAAAGGCAAGGGAATTAAAAGCAAAAATGAACTATTGGGACCTCAACAAGATAAAAACCTGCGCTGCAAAGGAAACAATCAACAAAACTAAAAGGCAACTGATGGAATGGGAAAAGATATTTGCAAATGACATGTCGGACAAAGGGCTAGTATCCAAAATCTATAAAGAATTCATCAAACTCCACACCCGAAAAACAAATAATCCAGGGACGAAATGGGCAGAAGACATGAATAGACACTTCTCTAAAGAAGACATCCAGATGGCCAACAGGCACATGAAAAATGTTCAATGTCGCTCCTCATCAGGGAAATACAAATCAAAACCACACTCAGATACCACCTCACGCCAGTCAGAATGGCTAAAATGAACAAATCAGGAGACTATAGATGCTGGAGAGGATGTGGAGAAACAGGAACCCTCTTGCACTGTTGGTGGGAATGCAAACTGGTGCAGCCGCTCTGGAAAACAGTGTGGAGGTTCCTCAAAAAATTAAAAATAGATCTACCCTATGACCCAGCAATAGCACTGCTAGGAATTTACCCAAGGGCTACAGGAGTGCTGATGCACAGGGGCACTTGTACTCCAATGTTTATAGCAGCACTTTCAACAATAGCCAAATTATGGAAAGAGTCTAAATGTCCATCAACTGAAGTATGGATAAAGAAGATGTGGTTTATATATACAATGGAATACTACGTGGCAATGAGAAAGAATGAAATCTGGCCATTTGTAGCAACATGGATGGAACTGGAGAGTGTTATGCAAGTGAAATAAGTCAGGCAGAGGAAGACAGATATCATATGTTTTCACTTATATGTGGATTCTGAGAAACTCAACAGAAGACCACGGAGGAGGGGAAGGGGGGAAAAAAGTTACAGAGAGGGAAGGAGGCAAACCATAAGAGACTCTTAATACTGAGAACTGAGGGTTGATGGGGGTGAGGGTGAGGGGAAAGTGGGTGATGGGCATTGAGGAAGGCACCTGTTGGGATGAGCATTGAGTGTTGTATGGAAACCAATTTGACAGTAAATTTCATTAAAAAAAAAAAAAAATAGTCAAAACAATCTCGGAAAAAGTAACAGTGCTGGAGGATCCACAGTACCGGACTTTAAGATGTGTCATAAAGTCACAGTAACCAAAACAATGGAGTATTAAAATAGGGGACAAATACATCAATGGAAAAGAAGAGAGGGTCCAGTCCAGAAACATCTATACTTAAAACCTCATTGGTTTTCAACAAAGGCACCCAAGCAATTCAATGGGGAAAGGAAAGATTTTTCAACAAATGGTGTTGGAAGACTGTATATCTGCTTGAGGGAGCTGCAGGATGGGGGGAATCTCAATCCTCCTCTCACATATAAACAAAAATAATTTCAACATGGGTCACAGACCTAGAACTTCTAGAAGAAAACCTATTAGAATATGCTCATGACTTGTTAGTAGACAAATATTTTTTTTAGGACACAATAACCATAAAATTTTACAACATATAAATTATAATTAAAATCTCGGGGCGCCTGGGTGGCGCAGTCGGTTAAGCGTCCGACTTCAGCCAGGTCACGATCTCGCGGTCCGCGAGTTCGAGCCCCGCGTCAGGCTCTGGGCTGATGGCTCAAAGCCTGGAGCCTGCTTCCGATTCTGTCTCCCTCTCTCTCTGCCCCTCCCCCGTTCATGCTCTGTCTCTCTCTGTCCCAAAAATAAATAAACTTAAAAAAAAAAAAAATAAAATAAAATCTCATTAAAAGACACCATTAAGGAAATGAATTGGGAAGCCACAGAAAGAAAATATTTGCAAAATATATCTGACAGATTTGTATCTAGGAAATGCAAATAAAGAAGTTTTACAACTCAATAACTAAAAGACAACCCAGTAACAATGGGGAAGAATAGTTTTCAGCAAAAGGTCCTGGGACATGTACATGGCAAAAGAAGGAGGCTGGATGCCTAACTTAACACAGTACACAAAAATTAAATGGATCAAAAATATAAATGTAAGAGCAACAACTATAAAACTCTTAGAGCGAAACAGCTGTAAATATTTTCTTAGATATGACGCCAAAAGTGCATATAGCATATATAACTAAAGACAGAAAAAAAGATAAACTGGACTTCATCAAAATAAAAATTTTTACATCAAAGGATACTATCAAGAAAGTAAAAAATACTTCCACAGAATGGAAGAGGATATCTGCAAATGATTTATCTAGTAAAACACTTGTATCTAGGGTCTATTAAGAATTCTTAGAACTTGGGGCGCCTGGGTAGATCAGTCGGTTAAGGGGCTGACTCTTGAATTTCAGCTCAGGTCATGATCTCACAGTTCGTGAGTTGGAGGCCCGCATCAGGCTCTGCACTCACAGTGTGGAACCTGCTTGGGATTCTCTCCCCTCCTCTCTCTGACCCTCCCCTGCTCGCTCTCTGTCTCTGTGTCTGTCTGTCTGTCTCTCTCTCAAAATAAATAAATAATAAAAAACGAATTTTTATAACCCAACAATAAAAAGATAAATTACCAGGTTAAAAAATGGGCAGAGGACTTGAATAGACAGTTCTCCAAAGGTACAAAAATGGCCAAAAAGCCCATGAAAAGATGCTCCATATCTTTAGTCATTAGGGAAATGGAAATCAGAACCACAATGAGATACCACTTTACACCCACTGGGACATTATAAACAAAAAGGCAGACAAGCCTTTGTGTGCTACTGGTGGGAATGCAAGATTTCTCAGGTGCTGTGCAGAGACTAGCAGGGCTGCAGCACAGTGAGCAGGAGGGGGAGGCGGAGGCCGTTTTTGCAGGTGTAGTAGAAAGTTCCCAAGAGGGTTTGTGAAGGGAACTTGATACACTGCAGGTGGACGAGAGGACTTGCCCATGGACTGGGAGAAGGGGCGAGGATGAGTCCGATAACGTCCGGGTTTCCGTCCTGACCGGCTAGTTGAATAGAGCTGCTATTTACTGAGGAAAGGAGACTGTGGAGGCAGGTAGTGAGAAAACGCAGAGTTCCATTTTAACCAAGTGAGGGTAGATGCCGTGTCAGGAACCGATCTCACTTTTTCCTTTCAACGAGACACCCGGGTTTGGGCGGGCGGGGCTTTTGGCTTCCCAGGCAGACACCACATTTCCCTGCCTCCCTTTGAAGTATTTGTGGCCATGAGTAAATTCTTGCCAGTGGAATTCAAATGGAAAGGGTATGTATAGCTTCCATGTGGCAAAAATGAGACTTGGAAAGAAGCGACTTTTCAAATCTGTGGAAGCCAAAACCTTTATAATATATTCAGAACTTTAAAAAACTCCATTGTTCATAAGCTGGCTCTGGTTTTAATAGACTGATTAAAAAGAACATGTGGTTTGATAAAATACAGCATAGTTGAAATCCATGATGCTGGTTGGCCAAATAGCCTTTGTCACCATGGAGACTGTACAACCTGCCTTTTAGCATTTTTTAAGCACACCAAAGGTTTGTTGTAGATTCTTCAAATCTGACAAGTTACATGATGCACAAAAAGGAGGTGTTGCCAATACAAACTGTAAAGCCGTGTCTACTCTGTGGACCCTCATGCCCTGGGAAATGAGTGAATTGTCTGGCACTTACCTGCACGCGCGACTCACTGCTCTACCTCTGTTCGCAGGTACTGGGTACAGTCCAAGATTTTTTTTAGTTGAGCAAAGTTTAGTTTTTCTGAACACATAGGACATGTGCTTTCAGTATTTAACATGCTGTTTGGGGAGGGAAAGGCAGAGTAAAATTAAATACATTCCTTTATCTTTGGGATATTCTAACGTGAAAAACAGCTATTCCTGTCTACACCTCCTTAGTCATGTTCATCATGCAGTTTAAGAATTAGGAATATTCAGTCCTCATGCAAGGTCCCCTTTAAGGATAATGTTCACAAAGGTCATTTAGAAAGTTCTTCCAAGAAGACAACTTGGGTCTTTAGGAACATGAATAAGGAGACCTCAGAATAAAAGAGTGGTTGAATCAAAGGCCTCATCCGTGTGGCGGAATGAAACAATGCACACTTACATCTTAAATTCTGAGTACAGGGCAGGGAAGTCGCAGTGTGGGCACACAGTCCAGTCATCCTTCAACATATGGCGACCCTGGAAAGAGTACATTTCAAAGTAAAATTCATCATTTAAAAAATTCCTGCCATCATTCAGTTACGATACACGTATTCAAGTTAAAAGCCAGACCTCTAAATTATGAAATTGGTATTTCACGTAGGTGATTGACTATGAAGAGACGGCGTCAAACAGACTGAAGCCAGATTTCATTTCTCACATTCATAGAAGGGTGTTCAATTTTGTGACATCATTACCTAAATTTATTTTCCTCTAAAATAAAGCTTATGTTAGCCTAGTGATTAACAAATAATCTGTATTTAAATTTTTCTAATAGGTCTTAATATTAAAATTAATACTAAAAACCGCCACTTATGCAGTGCTACAGTATGCCAAGGTAGTGAACTAGGACTTCATGTTCTGTCTTCAACCTGCAGTTTATCTCACTAGGCACACATTGTTAGGGTTGGGCCCGGAAGGTAAAGCAAACTGCACAAGGTTATATGGCCAAGAAAGTGGCAGAAAAAGGCCTTAAGCCAGGACCATCTGATTCCCAAGTGTGTTTTTTCTTACACAGCAAGTATTCAGATGGATTGCGAATATTTGTTAAAAAGAAACTTACTGTTACAATGCAATATGGGATGTTATTTTTGCATCCAGGACACAGGAGTTCACACTCTGGGAGAAGAAATTCGCAGAAGGGACATGGGGTTGTGGCCTCTTCTGTCTCGGATGTATCAGGTCTCCTGTGAGAAGGAATCATGTGTTTAACATGCCTACTTCTTCACAGTCAGAATCTGAAACTAGAGAGAAGCTCAGCATCAGCCTGCACTCTAGCTCAGGAAGGGGGAAGAGGAATCAAGATTGGTCAGACCGTAACAGTATGTGGGCCACATGCAGGAGTTAGAGTTCACGGCACAGTAAATGGCAGAAAACATGGGTGGGTCTTGCTGTGTCCTCTCTTCTAGGGTCACTGAGGGGTAAGCTTGCTTTTTCTCCTCTGTCTCTCCCCTTTGTATACTCAAGTGGTAAAGACTGCCTAAGGCTGTGCAACAGAACTTCCTTGTGACAACGGCAGTGTTCTAATCCTGTGCTCTCCAATATGGTAGTCATGAGTCACATGAAGCTTCTGAGCGCTTGAAATATGGGTGATGTGAGGAACTAAATTTTAAATTTAATTTTAATTTAAATAGCCACACGTGGCTAGCAGTTAGCATGTCAGACCTCATAGCTGTAGAGAAATCTTAACTAGCATCTCTTCAAAGCTAGTGCCCAGGCGTGGCACCAAAATGTCAGGGCAAACGTGCCCCTACGTTTTGTCCCCACCTGCCTCTTCATGAGGAGGGAAATTCTGTATGCTCTGGATGGCAAAGCTGGAAGGCAGAGGGATCTGTCCTTGCTGGCATCAGGACCCAGCAGCACCAGCCCTGGACTGTGATGCTTTGTGTAGGAGTCAAAGAAATCCTGACTTGTTCAAGCCATTGTCGGGTTTTCTGCTGCTGGTAGCTGAATACAGTCCTGATTGCTGCCCCGCATCCATTCTCTTACCGAGCCTGCACACTAGCAGCCGTATTCTAACAAACGCATTTGTGAAGTGTGATTAGATAGCAAGAGCTGTCACTGCCTACCGGACCATAGCCTCAATCTTCTTTTTGTACTTGGCATCTATTTTGTGGCGGTACTCGGGCCTCATCAACATAGCTGCGAAGCTGAAAGCGGAGTTCTTCAGGCCTGCTCTGTGGCACTCGATCACAGTAGACGTCAGGATGGGCACAATGTCTGCAAAACAAGCGAGAGCAGAGAGCACAGTGCTCCTACCGTCATGACTCTGTCCCTGTTCAGGAGGAAAACAGGATCACACCTCTCTAAATGTGCGTCTTCTGGCAAAGAACCAGATGTGTGACCTGTTAAACGAGGACAGGACACAGCAGTGAAGTCGCTGCTTATCAAAATGTCCTTCCTGTGATTATACTGTGTTTTGCCAGGGGACACTTGGACCGGCACTTGCTTGAGGTCATCTGCATGTATCCTCCTGTTACCGGTGAGAGAAAGTTTTGCATTTGGCAGGACTGCCGATGCATGGTAAGGGAGATGAATAATTTTATGCACTAACCTCTCTCCATGCATCTGTTTCTCCAGGACAGATATCCAGAAGGTGAATTAATGGATCAAAGAGCATGACCTTTTAAAAAACACTCTTAGCACAAATTGCCAAACTGCTTTCTAGAAAGGCATATACCAGTGTCCATTCCCACCAGCAGTCACGAGAGTGTGTGTCCTGTTACACCATTTGCCAGCATGGTATACAGTTAAAGTTTTTTTTTCATGTAACAGAAAAGAATATATTTAGAGAACAGGGGTTGGTGAGGTATGACCTGTGAGCCAAATCTGGCCCTCTGTTTTTGTACGACTCATGAGCTAAGAATGGCTTTTACATTTGTCGATGGTTGAGAAAAATCAAAAGAATATTTTGTGACATATGAAAGTTATATGTGATTAAATGTCCATGGCCAAAAATGTAAAGTCCTTTTGGAGCACAACCATGCTCATGTACGGTTTACATAGAAACAGTAGTTGTGACAGAGACCGTTTGGCCCACGAGGCCTAGACGTTTAGCCCTTTACAGAAAAATTGTGTTGCCCTGTCGTAGAATGTGGGAAAGTCTATTAACTGAAGAATGTTATAACGATACATCATATGGGAAAATGGGACCTTTTGTAGAGGGCGTGGCCTATCATGGTTGAGAAGAGAGTCAGACTTATTAGCTAATAGTGTGATCTCGGGCAAGTGTTATTCACTTCTTTTGCCTCCATTAGCTTCTCTGTAAAATAGGGAAAATAATAATAGTACCCATGTGTGTAGTGTTGAGGTTATTATCCTTAGAAAGATCTGCTTGATATTGGCTGGCATGTGGGACTTGGATTTTGGAGGAGTTTCTGCCATTTCCAGAACTGATAAGAGTGGCTCACTGCCTAAACTCTTGGTACAAACAATGTGGTTTATGCTGAACACCTGCTCTCTGGGAGTCTGGAAATTCGGTACATACCAAGCGGGAGGTGCTGATGTGACCAGGCCCCCGTACAACCCCTGGGCACTGAGTCTCCTCTGGGAGACCCCATTTTACGTGTGCTGTCACACAACTCATTCCTGGAGGAGTCGAGTGTGTCCTGTGTGACTCCATTTGGAAGGGACCCTTGGAAGCTTGCACCTGTGCTCCTCCAGACTCTGCCCCATGTGCCTTTTCCGTTTGCCAATTTGGTTTTGTATTCTTTTGCTGAAATAAATCGTAGCCTTCGGCACTACAATGTGCCGAGTTGTGTGAGTCCTAGTGAATTGCCAAACCTGGAGGTGGTCTTGGCATACCGTTATACTATAGTGGCTGCAGAGTTAGTGACTATAGATCTCACGGTGCCACACAAATGCAGAAGTGCAGGTAACAAGCTCTTCTCAGATAGTACTCACGTGACGGAAACTTGCTGATGTTGTTGGCCACCCGAATAAGCATACGTGCCCCTTTCATATGATCTCCATTTTTAACATGAATCTGAAATACATGTTTTACTTTTCTTAGAGATTTTGATTCAACCTAATTCACTTTTTATTGTCCCAAATGAAATAATCCCCCCTTGATTATGACCCTGAACAGGGTCGTTCCAGGATCCTTGCAGCCTTACTTGGCTTATGGCACTTGGGATTTCTCCTTTATTCTTCCAGCGGCTGCTGCCTGGCACCATGGCCTCACTGGCCTTACCTCTACTCTGTGCTCTGTTTTCTACTTTGTCTTAGACCATGTGACATGAGGTCAAATCCCTGATCCATCTCTTCCTGGCCATTTTTGGAGGGCTAATGATACCAACTTTGCCAAGCGGTTGTGAGACCTGAAGGCCGAGTCTGTCAGGCTGAAAGGGGATGAGTTGTTAAAGGAAAAGGGCACTGCCTGTCGTGTGGGAAAGGGGCAGCGATGGCTGGAGGGGCCTGAGATTGGGTAAGTACTAAGTACGAGCAGGGTCTGTGATGCTTAAGATGAGAGGAAGCTGGAGAGTCCACAGGACCAGGCCACAACCTTGCTGCATCATCCAGGCAAGGTGGGGCAGCGGACGGGTGGGGGGTGCGGGGTGAGGGGAGCAGACTGAATAGGAGGCAGAACTGGTGAGAATGTGCAGGGCAAGTTTAGAGTAACTCCCAGGCATCCAGTCTAAGCAAATGAATGATAGTAGAATTTACTGAGCACTGCAACCTTCTGTTAACTGAATCTAAAGGGTAGGGAGTCCCCTGCTGTTTGTCCTCTGTTGACTCTCTGTGCCTCAGACTTCCCAGCCCAGTCATCCAGACCCAGAGTTCCCAGGCTGTCCCTCAGCCAGAGTCCCTGTCCCACCTCTGAGAGGAAACATCCACCAAAGCTGTCTTGATATCCCCTGAAATGTGGATGGCTTTTTTCAGTCCTTGGTGTCAAAGATGGTGCTGACATTTTCACATGAACTTGTTCTTACTTGGAAAGGTTAACAGTTTCACTTCTGATATCACAGTTAAAAATCTTGGGAATTTTGGTGCTTGTGTAAGAGGCAAACATTACAGCAAAGGGGAAGAGTCACAGGGGCCCTGCAGTGGGAGGGAAGAGGGTGTCTGGTCCTATGCAAGTGACAGGCCAGCCCTTAATGCCAGAGGAAAAGAGAAAGACTTGAGAACCATCCCTATCACTTAGGGTGCTTCTTATATAAGGATTCCTTAACTTTTGCTTCCCATCTTCTACCAGCTTTTTTTTTTTTTTTTTTTAATGCTTATTGTTGAGAGAGACAGAGACAGCACAAGCAGGAGAGGAGAAGAAAGAGAAGGGGACACAGAATCCAAAGCAGGTTCCAGGCTCCAAGCTGTCAGCACAGAGCCTGATGCAGGGCTTCAACTCACAAACTGTGAGATCATGACCTGAGCTGAACTTGGACACTTAACTGGCTGAGCCACCCAGGTGCCCCCCACCAGCTCTTTCTATCCTCCCCCTGACCCCAAAAGTTCCATCTTGCTGGATTCTGTGGCCCCAGCACATTGGCACTGCCACTCAGGTCTGAAGCTGAGAGAGACCTCCCTTCTCCCTTTCTACTCTTTTCCACATGAGAGAACGGATCTTCCTGCTGCTCTGGAGGGAAATGTACTCTCAGGGGTTGCAAGCTGGAATTCTAATTTTTCCCTTAAAATCAGTGTTACAGGGGCGCCTGGGTGGCTCGGTCGGTTAAGCGTCTGACTTCAGCTCAGGTCACAATCTCACAGTTCGTGAGTTCGAGCCCCGCGTCGGGCTCTGTGCTGACAGCTCAGAGCCTGGAGCCTGCTTCACATTCTGTGTCTCCTTCTCTCTCTGCCCCTTTCCTGCTCATGCTGTGTCTCTTTCTGTCTCAAAAATAAATATTAAAAAAAAAAATCAGTGTTACAGAACTGTGTGGCCTAACACGGTAGCCACTAGCCACATGTGGCTGTTTAAATTTAAAAATGAAAATTGTTAAGTCATCTCTACACCCGTGGGGCTCAAACTCATGACCCTGAGATCCAGAGTCACATGCTTTTCCAAATGAGCCAGCCAGGTGCCCCTAAAATTAAAATTATGTAAAGGAAAAAAAATGAGTTTATCAGTTGCACCAGCTGTATTTAAGGTGCCCCACAGCCAGGCTAGTGGCTGCCACATGGGGCAGCACAGATATGGTACACTTCTAACACTGTAGAAAGTTCTATTGGACACTGCTGTTATAGATAATTGGGATCTAAGTCATTCATAATATGACTACTGTGATCCTAGGTACTGTCAAAATTAAATAAGCTCTTGTGGACTGGCCTGAATGCCAATTTAACATTAATATGGGAAGGTATATTCTGATATAAATGAAAATCTGGAAAAATATGTAGGTTGGATTCTGTATCTTTACAAAGATGTGTTTATGTGTGTGTGTATACACACACATATAATATTTAAGAAAACTGTACACAAGTATTTGAGGTTTGCGTGAAGTATTTTGTTTTTTATTAAAAATTACTAATTGAAAAAACAGAACAGACAACTGGACATAAATACTAATGTAAAAAAAACATGCACACATGTCTTCATAGAAGTATGGAGGGCGTATACAGCACTGCGTTAACAGGTGTTATGTATGGTGATGGGCTCAAAGGGTAAATTTTTCATTATACTTTTCTACACTCTCTAAATTTTCTCAGTGAATATGTATTATTTTTATATTCAGATGAAAACTAAATAGTATTAAAAATCATGGAGGGGCGCCTGGGTGGCTCAGTCGGTTAAGCGGCCGACTTCGGCTCAGGTCATGATTTCACGGTCCGTGAGTTCGAGCCCCGCGTTGGGCTCTGTGCTGACAGCTCAGAGCCTGGAGCCTGTTTCAGATTCTGTGTCTCCTTCTCTCTGACCCTCCCCCGTTCATGCTCTGTCTCTGTCTCAAAAATAAATAAACGTTAAAAAATTTTAAAAAAAAATCATGGAATTGTATAAAATCCACGATCTTAGAATTAATATAAGCTCTGGTTGAACAAAAATGTCTTTTTTTTTTTTTTTTTGGCCAGGTAATACATTTATCTGCTTCCAAATCAAAACAAGGTAAAACAAGGTACACGGAGAAAGATATGCTCACTTCTATCGCCTGATTGGGATGGTACCAGGCCCCCCCTGTCCCATGTCTTGTTCCCTTTAGGAAATTACTTTTGCTAGCTAGACTTCTGAGTATATTTCTCATTTTACTTGCAATGAATATTTATTCATTCTTATTTTTTTCCCTTTTGTACACAAAAGGCAGCATATTGTACAATTATTCTATGTTGCTTTTTTTCACTTAACAACGTAGAGATCTAGAAAATCACTCTCATCCAATGGAGGGGTGCCCATAAAAAAATCCTTCAGGTGATAAACTCACTTGGCAGATTATGTCCCAAGTCACTGTAAGGCCTCACCTTCACGAGGATATAACTGTGCAGAATCATGAGGTTGGTGGCCATCTCAGAGGGAATTTTGATCTTCTGGGATTTAAGTTCTGCATACATACTGAAGAGAACGTCGTGTGCATTCCGATAGTTTCCTTGGAAAAAGGCGGCAAGATGGCATTATTGCAAAGGATGAAATCTGAGGACTTTCTGTGGGCCCTCATTTTATTTTATTTTTTAAAGTTTTTATTCAAATTCCAGTGAGTTCATACACAGGGTAATATTAGCATCAGGTGAAAATACAGTGATTCAGCACTTCCATACATCACCCGGTGCTCATCACAATGTGGGCCCTCATTTTACAAGTAGATTTTGTTATTAGCAATATCTTTATAATTTCTTACATAAAGTAGCTTAGTTTTTCCTGTGGTAATTGATGGTGCTAATACCCAACCAGTCCCTCAGGGAGCAAATGGTGTCATCCTAGACCCCTCCCTCTTCCTCAGGGCTCCACCTGCCCCCAAAGCAGATGGCGATCAAGTTCCGAGTCACCTTCTAGGTCTCCCAAATCCAGCCTGGTCCCAGGCCTGCTGTATTGCCTCTCGCCATCTCTCTGCAGCCGTGTCCTATTGGGTGTTCCTCTGTGCTGCTTCTGCCTCCATTCTGAGAAGTCTGAGTGATCTTGTCAAAGCTCAAGGTCACACCCCAACATAAAACCCTCCAAAGGCCGTAGGGATCACATGCAAACTCCTGAGCCAAGGTCCTGAGCCCTTCAGGATCTGCCTCCTCCTACCTTCCTAACCTTACCTCTGCCCTCCCCTCCTGCCTCCCCCCACCACCACAATAGGTGCCCAGGAGTCCCTTGCTCCTCTGACTCTGTCCTCCTTTGCTGCTGCTGCTCTCCCTGCATATGCCTTTCTCCTTCATCTTCTGCCATCTCAGCCTTTCAAAACTCAGCTGAAACTTCTGTTGCCTTCTCTCCTCTCCATCTTCCAACTCCCTACAACACCCCCAACCCTCAGGTGAGGTGGATCCCTCTCCTGGTGCCCTTTTAGTGGATTTCTGTTCTATTCTGGCACTTATCACCCTTTATAACAACTCTCTCCCACCAAATCAGGACTCCCTGAGGGCGGGACTGTGGCACAGTCCTCTGAATCGTGTATCTCGCAGTGGGTGCCAGATCAACGTAAACTGAGTAAAGCAGTGACTCATTTCATTTTGTATTTGCCAAAATTGTGTTCCATATTTCTGAACATCTAGAAACTAGCAGCTTGCAGAAACTGGTGAATATACGAGACTAATTCTCTGACTTAGTCAATAAACATTTAGAGAGCATGTAAGGGAAGAGAAGCCTTATGGAGGCTCTATAAATGGTCCCTGCGTACTATTAAGAACTAGGTCAATAATAACATCACACCATCTTCCACTTTCCAATCTCTTTCATATTGTTAAAGTCAAATACGTGGCATGGAAAGAAGGTGTGGCGAAGCGTACGAGAGGGGCACTGGGCTGGAGAGGGGAGAGGGCACTGTCCCGGAGACAAGAGCTGCGAGGCCGTGAGAAGAGGAAATAGCACTACCGAGAGAAGGCATTAGTGGAGTTACCTAGATCCCCCTGTGCTGGTCAATTATTGTACTTCTCTGAAACCCAGAAATGGTCATTCTCCTCATCTTCTGGGTTCAAAGCAAACCTAGATTAGAAAAGGGCTACTTTTTCCGGGGCATTTCGAAAAGAGTTTGGAGCTTGATTCTACTACTTGACTACGAGACAAACGTGAATGTCAGGGACGTACCTGCAGACTGCTCTTCTCTCGCAATGATGATAGCAGTCCGGGCAGCTTCTCGGTACTGTTTCAGGGCCATGTACAAGCGGAACAGGTACTTGGCATCCTGACATACAAACCATTAGAGAAACATCACTCTTCATTAGCCAGGGGGACAAACACCTAAAATTTTTCATTTCAGTCGGAATCCACTTTTGATATTGTTTAAAAAAGTCCACTGAATAAAGAAATTATTTTTTTATCAAGAATTTATTCATTGTTTAATATGTGCCAGGTAATAGTCTAAGTACTTGAGAAATATTAATGTGTTTAAATCCTCATGCTCTTCTTGGGAAGAAGGCATGGTTATACACTAATTGCACTGATGAGAAACACACACAACAGGACCTCTCCAGAGTCTGGATTTGAGCCACAGTGATCAGGCTTCAGAGTCTGTGTTCCTAATGCTACTCCACAGAGTTATCTCCTGTGTGCGATAGCAAAATGTATTCTTATATCAACTTTGCAAAAACTTAAAAGTTTTTACACCTATATAAATTTCTCTGGCCCATAAGAACGCTGGCCTTTGATTATTTTCTGTTCCCATTCTCTTCACCTATAGACAATTTTATATACCTGACACTGTTTTCCTGATTACTAGAATAAGTGGACATGAGGTGAGGTGGTTTGGAACAGTTTAAGGGCCTGTGCCCTTTGGTAGGTTAACTTAGCTTCCCTGGGTCTCCTGTTTCTGTCTATGGACTCAGGGATCAGGACTGCTACCATCCTCTCCAGCTATGACATTCTGGCACCTCTCCAAATCAGTAACTTGACTTCCTTCACAAGAAGATCACCTCAGACATCAAAACAAAAGGGAAGAACAAGCTCGGGGGTGTTCTCAAAGGGGACTGTCCCCATCAGGACTGTGAGAAGACCAATGTCTGAATGAACTCCCAAGAGTCACATACTTAGAAAATATGTTCTTAATGATTTATTTCTACTTTATATTTATAGTGAGTTACTTTTACGCTAAATATGATTGTTATTAACACAACTTTGAAATATGAACAAAGTATACTGATTTTTAGGGATTAATGCTCATAGTTCTAATAATAGTTTTCAAAGTTCCCAGAATAAATAAAACTCTTTAACATTTGAGGAAAGTTGTGGGTGGTGTGAATTGTTATCTAGAGGATTGTGGCTATTTCACAGGGGACAATGCCAATTTCAAAGGGTGAATATACCCAATATCCTCTAAAATGCAGGGACTGTCTAGAAGATTATATTCAGAGAGAAAACTTTACAAGTCCATGATGCAGAACCCATAATAGGTAAAAACAGGGCAGAAGAAAGTCAAATGGTAACTAAAATACTTAGAACCCAAGAGAAGACATTTCTAGTACCTTGGGCATGCCATCACTCTCTCCCATAAGGTGGTCTATCAGCTGACTGGTCAGCAGTTCATCTTTGGCCTGACCAACCTGTTTAGGAAGAGAAAGAAACAGTAAATTCAGCATCTTAAAACTAGAAAGGAAGGGGAGGAGGGGCAGAAAACCTTGTGCTAAGGAAATAGAATTAAAGAATCGTAAAAATGGCTATAGTCAAGTCCTGACATGATATAAATTCAGGGTCTTTCTTCATTTATTTGTAGAGTCTCCATTAATAAAAGTCTATCCTTAAAAGCTACAGCTTTTCTCAGTTGCTGTATCAAAAGACCGCCCCCCCCCCCCCCCCCACAGAATATACTTTTTGGATGTTTCAGTAAAAACTTTCTCAAGGTGAACATGGCACGTAGAGAATAAGGTCTTGAGTGCAGGAACTAGGCCTTCTGCAAGCACACAGTACCAAGCACTGTGTCTCCACTGCTCCCCAAGGAAACACATCGAGTCCCACTGATGTGTGGTGTTGATCAGGAAAAATTACGTACGGTATCGGAGGATGGAAATGTGTTTTAGTAGGGATAATTACGAGGAGGCTTAAGAGTCTTGTGTCTGTAAAAAAGGGGTGAGCCAAGAATGCAACTGGAGCTCCACCAAAGGGAACGAACACTGAAGAGGGCGGTGCTGTGCTTGTATTAATGATACAGTGCAAAGAGCCACCAGAAAAAGAAGGAAACCGTTACGAGGGACAGAGCAACATGTGGCCTAGCTTGCTATGCTTGAGGGAAAAAGATAAAAGTTTGGAAGTTCCTTGTGCAGAAGAGACTGTGGTGAACGTGTGGGGTGGAGAGGGCCTTGGCGCTGCAGAATTTCTACACACTTCACTCACTGTGGTAGTCATCAGTGCAAGAAAGCTAAGCCTTTACAAATCTGTTGCCTCTGCTTTTGCCACTGCTGTAAGGAAGCGATGCTGTAAGGAAGAGAAATCCTGTACAGCTCATCATCTCGATGGCTCTTATGGATGGTTTTGGGTGAATGAGCCAGTACGGAGACATGGTAAAGCAAGGGCTCTGGGGTCAGCCTGCCTGAGGTCAAAAGATCACCTGGTTACTCTTGGGACCCCAGTGAGGATAAAAAAAATACCTAACTCACCATATTGTCTTATGGATTAAATAAGTTAATACCCATAAATAAGCAGTGCTATCTGATGTTGCTGGACATAGCAAATAAAAATACAGGATGCCTAGTTAAATATGAGTTTCAGAGGGTTGAACACACCCAAAATGTTAGGATGGAAAAGGGAGCCAGTAAGGAATAGATGTGGCCGTCAAGAATTAAAAGAAGGGGGGGTGCCTGGGTGGCTCAGTCGGTTAAGTGTCCGACTTTGGCTAAGGTCATGATCTCATGGTTTGTGAGTTTGAGCCCTGCACTGAGCTCTGTGCTGACAGCTCAGAGCCTGGATGGAGCCCAGTTCAGATTCTGTGTCTCCCTCTCTTTCTCTCTGCCCCTCCCTTGCTTGCACTCTCTCTCTCAAAAATAAAGAAAACATTGAAAAATTTTTTTAAAAAATTAAAAGAAGGATGAAGACAGAATGCTGAGGAACACTTACATACTGGAGTAGAGTCGTCGGTGAAGGAGGCTGAGAAGGGACCATTTGAGAAGTAATGGGAGAAGCAGTGTTCTAAGGGAGTCATAAGAAAGATGTAGTAATGATAGTGTAAAATGCTCTCATAACATGGAGTGAAGACAGAGAAGAGACTTTTATATTTAGCAGTGGGGACCTTTTAGAGAAGGTTTACAGAGTGGCGAAGGCAGAAGCTGACTGCAAAGAGGAAGGAAGGCCCCCAGCACAGTTAAAAGATCCTGTGAAGACCCATCTTTCTCATCCATATCATGGGTTCATTCAGGTAATGATTCTCAAGTAGGGCTGTACTATACACACACCAACACACACACACACACACGCACCAAGAATGCACTTCAGGACCTTAAGGGGTAGAGGATGGGGTAGGGTGGGGGTTGGTAAATTGTGAACATTTTCAAGATATTCTCAATTATGGAGTCAGCAAGTAAGAGTGCACAGATTATAAGAAATTCAAATGTGGGGGGGGGTGTCTCAAGGTGGAAAGGAAAGAAAGGAATGGAGGGTTGAAAGGAAACTTATATCATCCATATAGTGTGTTCACTAAGGTGGGAACCAACATGTGTTCAACTAAGCAAATATTTATTGAGTGGCCATAATGTGCTAAACACTCTGAAGAAATGGGTCCTTGACCTTGAGGAGCTATTAATCTGAAGGAAGATAACTGTAGTGGTAGGTGATGTTCAAAGTACTTAGAGAAGAGTCTAAGGATGGTGAAATTTCATCCAGAGGACAGTTCACAAAAGGCTTGTGTGTGAAGTGGGTCTTGCATGTTGTGTGGGAGTATGAAAGGCAGAGGTGTAGGAGGGTGGGTGGCCTTGGTGTAGGGGACCACAAGAATGAAGGAACACAGGAAGGGGAGCCCTGAATTACTCGGGTAGAAGTGGCCAGGTTAGTGTAGCATAGTCTACTGACATAGAGGAGTGTAACAGGCAATTTGGTTGGAAAGAAGACTTGGTCATAGTTCTGTTACTTTCTATTTGGGTGGCTTTAGGTTAGTCATATCATCCTTTTTTTTTTTTTTTTTTTTTTTTTTTTTTATGAAATTTATTGACAAATTGGTTTCCATACAACACCCAGTGCTCATCCCAAAAGGTGCCCTCCTCAATACCCATCAGCCACACTCTCCTCCCTCCCACCCCCATCAACCCTCAGTTTGTTCTCAGTTTTTAACAGTCTCTTATAGTCATATCATCCTACGGGACCTCTTGTTTCCTCGCCAATAAAATGAAGAGATTAGACAAGATCACCTGCAGGGGTACCTAAGCTTCTGTGGTTCATGAAGAATAGATTGGGAACAAATTATGAGGCAACTGGGAGGCAATGCAGCTAGAGAATAAAAGGATTTAAAACTGGACTTCAGGAAAATTCTCTGGTAGTGAAGTGCAGAATGCACTTGTCTGAATGAATGAAGTTATCCTAGTAATGGATAATAAACACAAATATGTTGGTTTTATAGGCCACATGTCCCTGAACTTAGTAAAATTTATTATAATGAAATATATAGCACAACACCTAGAAGTAGCTATGGGAGGATTAAAGAATACTCATAAAAGGAGAAAAATTTGATAGCTGCAAGGGACATCTATACTTTTGTCTGATACCAATTCCTTTAACTTTTCTGAGAAATGCTCCTACTTTCATTTCAACCATGGTATACCATTGACACTTCCATGTCTCAGAGGACCCTATTCCCCATGACAATAGAGGTGTAATGTCTAGGGGTTGGAATTTAACCTAATTTGCCCAAGCAGATTATTCCATCCTTGTGGCCACCAGTTGTTTAATCTTGTAATGGACACCTGAACTAACCAATTCAGAGCCCTTCTGGACTTATGCATTTGGGGCCAGAATTCCAGTCCATCTTTAGCAGGAAGGGTGGGAGATGTATTCTTGAGAGTTGCTGGCAGCGTTGAGTCTGGCTTTCTGGAGGAAATACGCCTTAGAAAATGTGGATATGCAGAGAAAATCAGAGAATGAAACTATTTTCATAATGAAATAAAATGGCCTTTTGTGGATGGCCAGAGAATAATTTTCATACTTTACTAATTTCGCTGCAGCTTCAAATTCAGGTACTTTTAGAAAATGCTAATTTTTATGCCATAATAAAAAATGCCAATACTTTTACTGAAAAGGCTTAGAAATAGAATATTGCTAGCACCCAAATTATGGTCTCTAAAACAATTTCTCACTGAAAGGAACTAGACCTTCTTAGAGAAATGACTGATTCCAGGTCTGGGGCAAGAAATGGAATTTGGCCACAGCAATTAGGCAAGAAAAAGAAATAAAAGGCATCTAAATTGGAAAGGAAGAAGTTAAATTGTCACTATTTGGAGATGATATGTTACTATATATAGAAAACCCAAAGGAATCCACCAAAAAACTATTAGAACTGATAACTAAATATTGTAAGATACAAAATCAATATGCAAAAATTTGTTGCATTTCTGTACACTAATAGTGAAACATCAGAAAGAGAAATTAAGAAAACAATCCCATTTACAATTGCATCAAAAAGAATAAAATACCTAGCAGTAAATTTAGCCAAGGAGGTGAAAGACTTGTGTACCGAAAACCATAAGACACTGATGAAAGACACTGAAGATGACACAGATAAACGGAAAGGTACTCTGTGCTCATGAATTAGAAGAATACTCTTAAAATGTCTCTATTACCCAAAGCACTATACAGACTCAAAGTAATACCTGTCAAAATTTCAATGGCATACTTCATAAAACTAGAACAAATAACTGTAAAATTTGTATGACGCTAGAAAAGATCCTGAATAGCCAAAGCAGTGTTGAGATAGAAGAACAAAGCTGCCTGCAGGTCTCATGCTCTCTGATGTCAAATTATACTACAAAACTACAGTAATCAAAACAGTATGGTATTGGTACAAAGACAGACACACAGGTTAATGGAACACAGTAGACAGCCCAGAAGTAAATCCACATATATAGGGACAATTTATCTATGACAAAAGCAAAAACAATGAAGACAGGAGAGTCTTTAGTAAGTGGTATTGGAAAAACTGGAAAGCCACATTGAAAAGAATGAAACTAGACCACTTTTTAACTCCATACACAAAAAATTAAAATGTATTAAAGACTTGAATGTCAGACCTGAAGCCATAAAACTCTAGAAGAAAACATAGGAGGTAAGCTCCTTGACTTTGGTCTTAGTGATGTCTTTATGGATCTGACTCCAAAGGCAAGGCGAACAAAAACAAAAGTAAACAAATGGAATTACATCAAACTAAAAAGTTGCACAGCAAAGGAAACTGACATCAAAACAAAAAGGCAACCTACTGAAATGAGAGAAGATATGTGGAAACTATATACCCAATAAGGGGTTAATATCCAAAATATATTTAAAAAAATCTTCATATGGGGGCGCCTGGTGACTCAGCTGTTTGAGCACCTGATTTCGGCTCAGGTCATGATCTCACAGTTCATGGGTTTGAGCCCCGTATCAGGTACTGCACTGTGCGGACAGCTCAGAGCCTGGAGCCTGCTTTGGATTTGGTGTCTCCTTCTCTCTGCCCTTCCCCTGCTCACACATGCTCTCTCTCTGTCTCAAATATAAATAAACATTTTTTTAAAAAGTTTAAAAATCCTCATACAAGTCAACAACAAAACTAACCTGATTAAAAAATGGGCAGAGGATCTGAAAAGACATTTCTCCAAAGAAGGCATACAAATAGCCAACAGGCATTTGAAAAGATGCTGAACATCACTCATTATTAGGAAAATGCAAACTAAAACCACAATAAGATATCACATAACACCTGTAAGAATGGCTATTATCAAAAAGACAAGATAACAAATGTTGGAGAAGCTGTGGAGAAAAGGGATCCCTTGTACACTGTTGGTAGGATTTAAAATTGATACAGTCCCTATGGAAAACAGTATGCAGATTCCTCAAAAAGTTAAGAATAGAACTACCATATGCCCTAGTCATTCCACTTCTTGGTATTTATCCAAAGAATATAAAAACACTAACACCCCAAGATATATATGTGCCTTTATGTTCATTGCAGCATTTACAAGAGCCAAGATATGAAAACAAGTGTCCATTCATAGTATGAATGAAGATGTGGAACACACACACACACACACACACACACACACACACGCACACACACAAGGGAATACTACTCAGCCTTAAAAAAATAATGAAATCTTGCCAAATGTGACAACATGGATGGACCTTGAGGGTATTATGCTAAGTGAAATAAGTCAAAGACAGATGCTGTCTAATTTCATTCATATGTAGAATCTAAAACAAAATAAAAGCAAAACCAACTCACACAGAGAACAGACTAGTGTTTACCAGAGGGGAAGGAGGCTGGGGGATAAGTGAAGTGGTGAAGGGAGTCAACTATATGGTGATGGATGGTAACTAGGTTTATGATGGTGATCACCTTGTAGTATATACGGATTTTGAATTATAAAGCTGTACAACTGAAACTTATATAAAAAAAAAGAAAAAAAAAGAAACTTATAAAAAAAAAAAGAAATGGAGTCAATAATATCATGTACCTGAGGGCAAGGAATCTATCAAAGATTAATAGGATTGTGTCAAAATGCAATAATAGTTAATGTAAAGACACATTTGGGCATAAAAAACATCGACTGGATGTAATGGATTGAAATCAAATATAGTAAAAATCTATGAGTTCATAATGATAGTAAAAACAAAAGCATCTCTAGAGGTCACCTTTGGAGGATGGCAGGAAACCAACTCATTATTCTTTTTTTTCTTTTTCAAGAGAGAGAGCGCACAAATTGGGGGTAAGGGTAGAGAGAGAATATTAAGCAGGCTCCATGCCCAGTGTGGAGCCTGATGCGGGGGCCCAATCTGACGACCCTGAGATCATGATGTAAGCCAAAATTAAGAGTCAGATGCTCAACCAACTGAGCCACCCAGGTTCCCTGCAACTCATTAGTCTTAAAACTAGTAAGCAGAGGGGAAAAAAATCAAGTATTTACCCTATTTTTCCTTTATCTCACAGTAACAAAATAGTTGGTATGGAATAGAAGGAATGACAAATATTGCCATTTTGCAACCGCTAATAAAATAATGGATCCAGGTAATAAACATTAATGGGTGCTGAAATCATTAGGTGAAAGGTTGATGGGAAATGTCATAATGGAGGGATAAGGCTGACCATTCTAATATCTAATAATCAATCTTAACACCATAAAAACAGATGACCAAAATGATGGGCTGTTATGGACTGAATATTTATGTTCCCCCAAAATTCATATGTTGAAGCCCTACATATTTGTATTTGAATACAAATGTGGTGATATTTGAATATGGGCCTTTGGGAGTAATTAGGGTTAGATGAGGTCATGAGGGTAGGGGCCTTATTATGGGATCAGTGGTGTTACAACAAAAGGAAGGGAGAGAGATCTCTCCTCACCTGAATGCACCCCATAAAGGCCATGTGAGGATACAGCAAGAAGATAGCCATCTACATGCCCAGAGGAGAGCTCTCACTGGAAACAAATTGGCTGGCCCCTTGATCTTAGCCTTCTCAGCCTCCAGAACTGTGAGAAATCAATTTCTGTTGTTTAAGCCACTTAGTCTGTGGTATGTTGTTACAGCAGCCTGAGCTTATTAAGACATGAGCCTACTGATGTCATGAAAGAGGACGAACTTAGCACCATCTAAAAACACCAAATCTATGTCTGATTAAGTATCTAGATTTAATTGCCAGCTAGTGGGAAATACAGGAGATGGGGAAATTTGAACTAGATGTTCAACAATGACAAGAAATGATTGTTGGTGAAACTGCAATGCTCACACATTGCTGTTTGTAATGTAAGATGGTTTAGCTGCTTTGGGAAACAGTTGGACAATTCCTCAAAATGTTAAACATAGAGCTAACATATGGCCTAGAAATTCCTAGATATACACTCAAGAGAGTATATGCAATGTATATAACATTGCACACAAATGTTAACAGCATTATTCATAAAAGCTTGAAAGTAGAAACAAACCAAATGTGTATTAACTGTTGAATAAATACAGTGTGGTAGAGTCATACAACAGAATCTTTAGCCATAAAAAGGAATGAAGTATTAGTACATGCTACAGCACAGCTGAACGCTGAAAACCTTCTGAAAGAAAGGTGCCAGACACAAAAGTCACATATTGTATGGATCCATTAATATGAAATGTCTAGAATAGGCAAATCCACAGTGACAAGAAGTAGATTATAATAAAGAATACATGTAATACAGTGTGGTATTGTTACAGGCAAGACAAATCAATGGAAGAGAATACAGAATCCAAAACTAGACTCACATATATTTGGTCATTTCATCTATGGCAAATGCTCTATGGTAATTCAGTGGGGGCAAAATGGTATTTTGATAAATGATGCTGGATCAACTGGATATGCATTTGGGGAAAAAAAGATTCCTAATTCCTACCTCACACCATACACAAAAGTTAATTCAGGATGGGCACAGGACTAAATAAGAACGCTAAAACAATCAAATACCTAGAAGAAAACATAAGAGAAATAGCTTAATGACCATGCGATAGGAAAAGATTTCTTAAATAGGATTAAAAAACACTAACCATAAAAAAAAAAGATTCATAAGTTGGACTTCATTAAAACCTAAGAATTTCTTTCCATCAAGACACTACTGAAGATGGAGCACCTGGGTGGCTCGGTCGGTTAAGCGTCCAACTCTTGATTTCAACTCAGGTCATGATCTCACAGTTTTGTGGGTCTGAGCCCCTGAGCATGGACCACATACAGCCTGCTTGAGATTCTCTCTCTCCTTCTCTCTGCCTGTCCCAGCTTGTGCTCCTTCTCTCTCAAAGTAAATAAACTTAAAAAAAAAAAAGACACTACTGAAGAATAAAAAGGCAAGCCACAGTTGGAGAGATTATATATATATATATATATATATATATATATATATATATATATATGATGGAAAGACCTGTATCTAGAAATTATAAAAAGTCCTACAAATCAGTAAGAATAAGATGAGATGATACAATTAAAAATTAGAAAAAAGATTTAAATAGCAGAAAAGAGGATATCCAAAAGGCCAATATACGTATGAAAAGGTGCTCAATATCATTAGTCTTTAGAAAAATGAATTGAGACCATAATGAGATACCACTACACCTCTATCAGTAGTCATAATGACATAGATTGGTGTTAGTAAAGAGAGCGACTAAATTCTTTCATACTGCTGGTAGAGTGTAAATTGATACAACTATTGCCAAAATATGTGTATCTTATGACCTAACAATTCTACTCCTGGATATACACCCAATAAGGCAGAGTGTTATGTCCACCAAAAGATATGAACAACTTTGTGGCAACTTTACTCATAATATGCCTGAAGTGGAGACAACCCAAATGCCCATTAATGGAGTAATAGGTAAATAAATTGTGGTATAGTCATCGGGTGGAATACTACACAGCAATGAGTAAGAATGAACCATCACTGCATGTAGTAATACACATGCATTAATAGACTATATGTTGATTCGAAGGAACTGGACACAAAATAGTACCTATGTACAATTCCATTTATATGAAATACATAGACAGATAAAACCAATCTATAAGGACAGAAGTCAGAATTGTGGTTACCCTTGGCTGTGGTTACCCTTGGCCAGTGACTATGAGACATCATAAGAGCCTCTGGGAGCTGGAAATGTTCTATATCTTGATCTCAGTAGGGGTTACGTCAGTGCAATATATGAGAAAAAGAGTTACATACTTAGGATTTGTGCACTTTACTACATGCAAGTTATACCTAAAAGAAAACCCAAAGGTTCTTTTCTTTTATAGATAGACTTTGTACCCATAAATGAAATGACATGATGTCTGTGATTTGCCTTAAAATAACACAGGGAAAGAGGTGGGGGTACAGATAAAATAAGATTGCTCGTATGCTGACAGCTGTTGAAGTCAGATGATGGGTACAAGTCAGATGAGTTGGTTACAATATTTGGTCTACTTCTGTATGTTTGGAAATTTCTTCAAAATGTTTTTCAAAATATCAGCATTCTCAAAAGTCTTATTACAGAGCTCACTTACAGTTTCAATCGCCATTTCTATCGCTGCATTCTCTTCTGGGCTCGGACATTTCAGGAAATGTTTCAGTGCCTGAAATGAGAAATGTATAGCAATTAAAAACTTTCAGACTGCTTTCACATTGGGAAAAACAAAGTTTTCACACAAAGTAATTACAGTTTATGAAAGTGTCCACCTCTCAACCAGGGGCTTGCACAGTCTGGGTCTTAATATATACACCTAAAAGGCTGAGGGACACCTGGATGGCTCAGTCAGTTAAGCGCTGGATGCTTGATTTCGGCTCAGGTCACAATCTCATGGTTCATGAGATCAAGCCCTACCTCGAGCTCTGTGCTGACAGCGTATTCTCTCTCTCTGCCCCTCCCACACTTGCTCTCCCTCTTTTTCTCCCTCTCTCTCTCAAAAATAAACTTAAAAAAACCCCGAAAAGGCTGAGTAGAATTTTAAAAATGGAAGGATCCAGTTAATCCTCTGAAGAATTTAGTTCTGACTTCTGATGAGAGTGAAAAATAAGTCCTCTTTCATTATGAAGATATAATTATTTTCATTCATTTATTTGTTCAACAAATATTTATTGCCAACCTGCTACTATGTATAGGAGACTATGGAGCATACCAGGAAGGGTATGACACAGCCCCTCTTGTTGTATTATACACAATCTAATTGGGGAGATCTGTGTAATGTGATATTTATAAGGAACCAATTATTTTAAATCATAATTGTCTACTTCCTAAACACTACACCTATGAAGAAATTTAAGGTTATAATAAAAGTTTAAGAGACAATGGGCAGTATGACCATTTGTTTTCATTGGTGCTCTAAGGAAGAAAAGTTGATTAAACAGGGGGGTGATCTGAAGGTACCATGAAGGAAAAAGGACCTGAAGATGAACAGGTCTGTGGTAGGTAGGAAAGAGGGCAGAGAGAGATCTAGAGGAGAACAGGAATGGGAAAAGGCTAGCAGGAATGTTTCTTTTTTTTTTTTTTAATTTTTTAAAAATGTTTTTTTAATTTATTTTTGAGACAGAGAGAGACAGAGGATGAGTGGGGGAGGGGGAGAGATCGAGAGGGAGACACAGAATCTGAAGCAGGTTCCAGGCCCTGAGCTGTCGGCACAGAGCCTGACGCGGGGCTCGAACTCACGGAGTGTGAGATCATGACCTGAGCTGAAGTCGGACGCTTAACCAACTGAGCCACCCAGGCGCCCCATGGAATGTTTCTTAATGGAAACAGCTGGATGCCAGGTTGGGAAGTGCAGGTCAATCTGTGGGAATTTTCTTGAGTGCCAGCTAAGGAATCTGGACTTTAAGTGGCCAGAAACAGTAAATAGGTAGCCAGAAGGCTGAGTTCACACACAGACACGTTTCTTTGGCAGGTGAGGTATTCTACAAATATGTGGGCCCATGTTTTAAAACTGGGAGACCTAGAATTCTATTTCTCGTGAAAAGTCCTATGATCTAGCCCACAGGGGCCCAACTCCTGAAAGGCAACAATTTTCTGGAGGTAAGTAGAAGATGTTTCCCTCAGACCAAACAGGTGGCACCCGTAAGTCCCCAGTGAACACCCAATGAACACAATGAACACACAGCTTCACTGAGTTACACCCCTTGCTTGAACGCCATAACTCCTGCTTTAGGGGCCCTGTAGCAGTGAAAGTAAGTACTGTTTGGGGAATAAAATGAAGGATGAGTTATAGGAACAGAAACTAGAAAATAGGAATAATATTGTAATAATATAATAAGTGAAGTGACCCAGGTTTGGATTAAGTTGATAATAGTTAGAATGAAAAGGGACAATGTCAGAGATATTACAGGGGAAGAATGTGATTGGCTGTGGGAGAGAGAGAAT
Organism: Prionailurus viverrinus; assembly: GCF_022837055.1. Taxonomy (NCBI): domain Eukaryota; kingdom Metazoa; phylum Chordata; class Mammalia; order Carnivora; family Felidae; genus Prionailurus; species Prionailurus viverrinus. Next base: position 173,551,090 of record NC_062564.1, read on the forward strand.
GATTTAAAGTTAACTTTGATATTTCAGGCCTGGGTGTCTGAAAGCATTAATAATAATTTTAAAATATTGCTGGGGCATCTGGCTGTCTGTCAGTAGAGCATACGATTCTTGATCTCGGACTCTTGAGTTTGAGCCCCACATTGGGTATAGAGATTACTTAAAAAAATAAAGAATCTTATTAGCATTCCTGTGGAGTCCAATGAATATTTTCTCAGGAAATACTAACTCGTGAATATTGGCCACACAGCAAGAAGAATTTTCCAGCCTGAAAATGTCTTTTTTCTCCTTCAAAATATAAGGCGATGCTTTGATAGTCTTCATTAGTAGTACCTTCAGAACCTACAACAGAAGTTTACGGAGTAAAATATCTGAGCAAAATTTTATTGCTAACTTAAAAATAAGATCCAAATACAGGTGATCTAAAAATAGGTGATTAAAAATTTGTAACTGTAAATATCAGTGTTATTGTCAGTGTTTGTTTTCATCACAAAACAGATCCACCATCATTCCCCCAAATACCAGCTCTGTTCTATTTTCTTTTCACCCTCAACAGGAATCAGGAGAGAAAATGACGAGCCTTGTGAGAATGTAGGCTATGGTCAGACATCACCCTTAGTGACTTTTATCATTCTTTAAGAGTCAATCTCATTTCCTAAAACAACAGGAACAACTATGACTACAAATCGCAATCGCATTCTGCCGAGAGTCTAAGAACAATCAGAAGTCAACCATAATACAAACGTAATCTATCCGCCTTTCTCAGCAAGGCCTGGTTTCGACAATTGTCCGCATTTGCCAGACAAGGAAGGAAAATGATATTCAAGTGGCTGATAGATGCCATTTAAAGATAATTACTCTTTTTCTTTTATTACTGTTTTTCTTTTGGTTTGAAGCTTAAATATGTTAAGCACAGTGGAAGAAGGACCTCAACTCTGCAGGAGTTCCAACTCATTGTTTACATTTACCCATGGGTATTGGAGTCCTGTTACAATACCAAAGTGTCACAACAGCCCTGGGCCTCCAGCCCAAGGCAGATAGGGAGTTTGTAATAGAAGAGGGTAAAGAAAGGTGGACAAAAGTGTGCGCGTGCGTACGTGCCTGCGTGTGTGTGTGTGTGTACGTGTGTGTGTGTGTGTGTGTGAGTGATGCAGGATAAGCCACATCCTTATGAAATGAGAAAAACTTAAATGGGTTAGTGGTATAGTGATTTGTAATGTTAAGAAATGTTATCTGTCGAATTAAAAATTAGTAACTAATATCGCTTGTATTTGTATTTCCCTTTTTTCCTTCAGCTCCTTATTTTCTACAATTATCTGAATGACTTTCTAAGATATGAGAAGATGCTTTTACCTATTTTTGTTTCCTTGAAACTGAAATAAAAATTTTCTCATAAATCCTATCATCAATTCTTACGGTCATTTTGTAAATTTTAAAAAACAAAACACAAAAAGGCAAATACTTCAGGATTCCATTTATATGACATACTATGAGTAGTCAAATTTATGTAGATTTGTAGAAAGTACCACAGTGGTTGCCAGGGGTGGTGGGGGGGCGGGGAATGGGGACATACTGTGTAATGAGTACAGAGCTTTAGTTCAGGACGATTCAAAGTTCTGGGGATGGATGGTGGTGACTGACGGCTGTATGACACTGTTAATATGACTGAACTGTACATTTGAAAACGGTTAAAATGGTAAACTTGTGCTATGCATATTGGGAAAATAAAACAAAATAAAATACCACCAAAAATAATGTTATGTATGGCCCATAAAATCAAAATCTGAAAATGATTTCAGTAGTTTCTAAGAAAATTGCAAATAAGGGAAGAAAACCTAAAAGCAGGTGTTCTCAGAATATAAAATCCTCTTTTGGACTTTCTTCTGAAAAACCACGTCTTGTGTATATCACTCTTCATCAAAGTAGAATCATATAATCTTAATTTTTAACTCAATTTAAAAACTTATGAAACTATTTTTTCAAAAATTCCTCTGCATTTTTTATTACCTTCATTTTGGAACCTTGTTTTACCACTGGTTGGCAAACAGCAGAATTTGGGAAATCTGGCTTCTTTTAATAGTCACCCCAAAATCTTAATTTTTGAAAACGGCCTGATAATTCCATCTCACCTGTAAGATAGTAGGAATCTTGAAGTCTAACACATCAATATGTATGCGTCTCTGTATAAATGGTGTGTGTGCATGTGCTTGTGGGCTATACCAAGCTGATAATTAGGTCCTAAGAGTCAAGTATTTCTAGGATACAAATCTGTAAGAGAAATTAGGGAAAACAATGGTATTTACCAATAATGTCTGCATAGATTTCCATTTTGTTGTGCTGCTGAGCCAGGGTGAAAGCTTCATTATTACATTTGGACATAACAAGAAACTGGATGGCAGACCCGTAGTCACCTAACTGTAGGAAAAACCTAAAACAAAGTATTTTAATCAGCTTGGCTCATTTAAAATAAGTTTGTCATTTACAAAATGAAATCTTTTTGCAACTATGAGAAACCGTTTTAAAAAATGCATTAGGCAAACTGCAGTTTTATACTATATGCTTGTATTTGAAAAACATTCTCTCCTACACTAACCACAACAAATAGACTTTGAATTTAAACACTTAGATCTAACAAAAAAAATTATAAAGAATAAATATTCCCTTTGAATTTATCTGATCAAGGTAAGTGGGGCTTTCTTTCCAGGCGAGTTTTTGGAAGTCCAAAAATAATGCATTCAGTTACCTGGCTACCATTTTGGCTCCATCCAGAGACTGGGTCTCTCTGACAATACTGACAGCCTTTTCAGGATTGTTGAGGTGATCCAGATAGATGCGGATTACACTGTTCCATTGTTTTGCATTCTCATAAGCCACAACGGCTTCTTTGTATCTATAAGAAATACTTAGTTCAGATAAGCTTCCTTAACACTGTCACATTTGGGGGGGGAAATGTCAATAAAGGAGGCAATTTTTTTATTGATGGCGGTTGCTTATTTTTCTTGTACTTCTTTATTCTTCATTAAGATGAATACAAGGAATCATCTCCCTAAAATGTGTTCTTTTTTAGAGGTTTGATAAACTAACAGTAAAATATTAATATTGAATTGCATTTTTTCATCTGAACAATATATATAGAACTTTTTACACTTTCCTTTTTTTTTTGATTGGGAAGATTATAATAGTAATATAAGCTTATTTTAGAAAACAGAAAATAACAGAATATTTCAGTAAGAGTGATCTATAAAAATCTTTGCGTGTCAACCTCTAGATGGAGCTCAAGACTTGTCTTCAGTCCGCATTAGCTTTCCAGCTCTTTCCATTTCAACAAGACATTTAGTGTGTATCTCTATTTCCTAAGGTTGCTTTTCTAAAAGTAGAGGGTACTGACCTTTAAAAGTCTTTTAATGTATTTTGCCAAATAACTTTCCAAAGGCTACGGAAATTATACAGAATGAGTCAGTCATGCATAACAAGTGCATTTTGATAGTATGGTTATTAGTTTAAAATCTCACGATAGGAGAGGTTGAAATAACATACTGTTGCTTTAATTATTATTAGTGAGGTAGAGCTTTTTCATGTTTGTATGAGATACAATTTCATAATTGTGTTTCCTCCTCTGAGACTCCTTGTCTTTGAGTTTCTTCTATCCAGTTGCAGAAGGACAGAAGATATTATTTAGGATATTAACTATCCATTGCGATATCTTGACGCTGTTTTGCAGCTTAAACTGTGCAATCATCGGTGTGGAATTCGTATTTCTTCACTGTTCTTTTCCTTGGCATCTGTAAGTTATCCTTCTTAATAAAATGACCATCACTTTATTTTCATGCCATATTATATCAAAATATCACCTTTTAGTATTTAACTCTCAAATAAAAAGAGATAGTAGCCTATATTGAATACATAAAGGTTTACTTGAGGTATTTAAAATATGGGAAAAATGTAATAGTTTGGCACTTGAGGCCAGGCAAAGGGTAAAGATGTTTTCTTTCTCCACTCTGCCTTTCTTAGAAGTTGCAAAGATTGATGGTTAATTTATCAAACTTATATATTGCTTTAAACTTGCATGAATTTGAGAAACTGTACAAACCTTCCATCTGCTTCCTTAGCTTTGGCATACTGCAAGTGAATCTTTGGAGAAGAAACACGAGGCAGAAGCTCCCCAACTTTTGCCCTAGAATGTAGATTTCAGAGAGTATCAGCACTATATTCACTTCCAAAGTCACTCTCCACAATCAAGTGTTAGTTTTTAGGATTCAAAATGTTATCATGATCTTTGAAATCTTGGCTCCTATAGGTAAAAGCAGATGTAACTGCTTTTCCTTCTGATGCCACACCCCTGCCCTCCCCCTCCGAGGGAAAATGAAGGTTCGTTCATTAACAGTTTGGGGGCAACAGGGCTCTTTTCCCTAGTAATTTGTCTGATCAGGGATTTCCGAACCAACAGGATGTGTTGTTCTTTGGGAAACAAACTATTAATATGAACTCATCCAAGAAGAAAAAAGGAGATAGAGGGAAGACCTAGATAGGGAGAACAGGGTGTACAGATAAGGAAACAAGTGGGGAGACTTCCGGGACCCATTCATTTCCACACTTGCTCAGAACAAACTTAGCAAATGCTTACCAATTCTTACAGCGGATGTAAACAGATGCTGCTTTATCATAATAGAGACCTTTTTCATACAGTTGGGCTGCTTCTGAAAATTGCTAAAACAATATGAGATTATTAAAACACTGAATTTATTACGTATAAGTCCGCATGAATATTTAGGCATAGAAAAGGGTACCTTCATGTTCTCCAATATGGCTCCACAGTCTCTTTTAAGGACCCTGCTGGGATGCTTTAGGGCTTGGTTAACCCCTCGGCGTATGTCTCCCATTCTTATAGACATCTGGGCCACTCCAGCCAAACACACTTCATCATGTTCCTAGAATTATAAGGCAAATAACACATCAGACCCTAAGTTAAATTGATGTATTTCAGCCAAACAATTGATTTAAATCTAAAATGAGCCCAAAGGTTACTTTCACTAGTCTTTTCAGGAAAATCTTAACATTATGAAGTAACACTGAGTCCTTTTTTTTTTTTTTAATCTTCTGTTACAAAGTTATATATTTTTCTTTAGAAGTTTACACCTTTTATGCTTAACAACAAATTCTTACTACCCTTGTCATAATGCTTTGTGTATCTCTGTATGTCTTCTTGATATAAAATTTTATATAAGAAGTAATATGCTGGATACACAGCATAAATGCTATGAACAAAATTAAGGAAAAAGCCATTTATCAAATGGAAGATTTCTCTACTAGACACGATTAAACATTAAAAACTTTCTGTAAAATTGTTTAATTCATTAAAGATAACTAAAGAACTTTTCAGGGAACTAATCTATGTAATAAAATATAATGTCCTATTGTATTTTATGTAAAGCAGCATGGCTGGTGGAACATTCTGTGATCATGGAAATCTTCTATATCTGCCTGGTCCAACACAGTGGCTAATAGTCATAAATGGCTACTGGGCACTTGAAATATGGCCAGAGTGACAAAGACACTGAATTTTAAATTTTCTTTAATTTTCAATCATTTAAATAGCAATGTGTGGCTAGTGGTTACTATATTCAAATACACAGATTAAAAAAAAAAAAAAACTTAAGGGGCGCCTGGGTGGCTCAGTAGGTTAAGCGTCCAACTTCAGCTCAGGTCATAATCTCGTGGTTCATGAATTCGAGCCCTATGTTGGGCTCTGTGCTGATAGCTCAGAGCCTGGAGCCTGTTTCAAATTCTGTGTCTCCCTCTCTCTCTGCCCCTCCCCTGCTCATGCTTTCTTTCTGTCTCAAAAATAAATGGAACATAAAAACAATTTTTTAAAAACCTTAAAATGTATGTAGCCAAAGAAAGTATAAAAAACTCAAGAGTTATGCAAGGCAAAGGATATGATCAGGCAATTCATTAAAAAACATATAATTGGCCAATAAAAAAAACATGCTCAGCTTCACTAATAAACACACACAAAAGACCTTTGTTTTTGGCTCATAAAATTGATAGATGAGATAAAATGATTAACATTCAATGTTGTTGAAACTGTGGGGGAAAATGGACACTTTCTCAGATGACCTACAGCTATATGAATTGCTATAATTTCTGGAGAGCAACTTAGCAATATAAAAAATTAAAAGCATATATTTTATGACGTAGAAATCCCTTTATAAGAATAATATCCTTCAGAAATACTATCTGAGGTAAAGATACATGTACACTAGGTAGAATATTCATTGCAGTATTTTGATAGTAAAAAACCAAAAACAATTATGATTCAATAAGGGAGTGGATATAAAGACCATGCTATATCTAAACAACAGACTATTAGAAGCTCTTAAAAGATTAACATAGATTCGAATGTATTGACTTGAAAGACCATGAAGAAAACAGAATGCTGTTTATCCCAGAACGGATTTCAGTTAATCTTTGCTGAAAGGAAATGATTTTTTTAAAGCATTAAAACAATTTTTTTTAGTTTATTTATTTATGAATGATAGAGATAGCACAAGTCGGGGAGGGGTAGAGAGAGAGGGAGACAGAATCCGAAGGAGGCTCCAGGCTCTGAGCTGTCAGCATGGAGCCTGACGCAGGGCTTGAACTCACGAACCATGAGATCATGACCTGAGCCAAAGTCAGCTCTTAACCGACTGAGCCACCCCAGGCTCTCCTGTAAAACTGAATGATTTCATATTTAGTGAAAGTCCACATTACATTCGTATTTGTATGCTTACAAGAGATTCTGGGTGGAAATATATAAAACTGCTAACAGTGGTTACCACTGAGGTGTGTGGATGGAGGAGAGATTGGTAGACTCTCACTTGTCATGTTATACTGTGGTGATTTTTTAAATGGACTACAGTGAAACTGTATTAACTTCTGTAATAAAAATTCTAGCTATAAAATAGGAAATAAAAAGTTTTTCAATCTTTACAAGACCTCACCTAAAAACATCAATTTTTATTGCAAAATTTAGCTTCTTGAGCTAAAACCCTGGGATGGGAGAATGGGCTGGAATAGTGCATAAAGTACATGATTTCCAGGATCATCATAAAAGATACAGCGTGAGAGATGAAATGGCAGAACAGACTTTTATGGACTGGGGGTACACTGTAGAGTAGTTATTGAAATTTTTTAAGAGTAAAAGGAAAAGCCTCATGAAAATCATAGTTAGCCTGTAAGTGGGAAAGGATAAAAATTTTACTCTGAACATTAACGAGAAGCTCATATTTAAGATACAAAGGAAAACAGATCTTTTTCAGAGTGATAAAAAATATTGTCATCTTTAGATCTGAAGTGTTTTAAAATGATTTAACTCTATCCTTGCAAAGTTGTTAATAAACTGAAAAAGAGCTCACCTACTAATAAATAAAATGCAATTTAGACCATGGCTTTTTAAATGAAACTAACAAACCTAATTATACATATCTTTATTCAAGTTTACCTTATGATCACCCGTTATTCCTTTCTCATAATGAGCCAAAGCATTTACATAATCACCCCTGAAAAAAAATTAGAGTGAATTTTAATACATATTTAAGTATCTCATTTACATATACAAGATTTAAAAGAAATCTTTGTCACTGAGTTGCTTGGGCTCACATAAGATGGGATATACAACATATAAGCATTTTTTTTCAAGTGCAGTTCATTATTATTTTGCTGTTTTAGAAATAATTATAGGGGTGCCTGGGTGGCTCAGTCAGTTAAGTGTCCAACTTCGGCTCAGGTCATGACCTCACCGGCTTGTGAGTTTGAGCCCCACATCCGTGCTGACAGCTTAGAGCCTGGAGCCTGCTTCGGATCCTGTGTCTCCCTTGCTCTCTGCCCCTCCCCCACTCGTGCTCTGTCTCTGTCTCTCTCTCTCTAAAATAAACATTACAAAAAAATTTTAAAGAAATAAAAATAATTATAAAGCTGGATTATGTTAGATTGTAAGATACTTATTACTTTGTAGTATTTTAAGCATTTTGGGGAGGGACATTAAATTTTATGGGCCACTTTTACAGGCATCTTTTGTTTTTAAAAAAAATTACACACAGTGTTATATTAGTTTCAGGTGTACAATGATTCAACAATTCTATACATTCCTCAGTGTTCATCCTGATAAGTGTACTCTTTTTATTTTTTTTTAATTTTTATTTGAGAGAGAGAGACAGAGCATGCATGCAAGCGGGGGAGAGGCGCAGAGGGAGAGAATCTTAAGCGGGTTCCATGCTCAGCCTGTGGAGCCCGACCTGGGGCTCAATCTCATGATTCTGGGATCATAACCTGAGCCAAAATCAAGTGTCAGACATTCAACTGACTGAGCCACCCAGGCATCCACAATAAGTGTACTCTTAATCCTCTTTACCTATCTCCCACCTACCTTCTCTCTGGCAACCACCGGTTTGTTCTCTATTTTTAAGATTATGTTTTTTGGTCTTTTTTTTCATTTGTTTTGTTTCTGAAATTCCACAAATGAGTAAAATCACATAGTGTTTGTCTTTCTCTGACTTACTTCACTTAACATTATACCTTCTAGATTTATCCATGATACTGCAAATGACAAGACTGCATTCTTTCTTATGGCCAAGTAATATCCCACTGTGTATATATACCACATCTTCCTTATCCATTCATCTATCAATGGACACTTGGGTTGCGTCCATATTTTGGCCACAGTACATAATGCTACAGTAAATGTAGGGTTGTAGATATCTTTGTGAATTTGTGTTTTCAGTTTTCGGGGGATAAATACCCAGTAGTGGGATTACTGGATCATATGGTAATCTATTTTTTTTTTTCTTTCAAGATTTTATTTGAGTTAGTTAACATATAGTATAGAATTGGTTTCAAGAGTAGAATTTAGTGATTCATGACATACAACACCCAGTGCTCATCACAAGTGCCCTCTTTAACACCCATCTAGCCCACCTCCCGCCCATCTCTCCTCCAGCAACCCTCAGTTTGTTCTCCCTAGTTAAGAGTCTCTTATGGTTTGCCTCCCTTTTTGTTTTTATCTTATTTTTCCTTCCCTTCCCCTATGTTCATCTGTTTTGTTTCTTAAATTCCACATGAGTGAAATCTTATGGTGTTTGTCTTTCTCTGACTTATTTCACTTAGCATAATACATTTTAGCTCCATCTATCTACATTGCAAATGGCAAGATTTCATTCTTTTTGATGGCTGATTGTATATGTAAACATATACATATGTATATGTATACATATACATATGTATATGTATACCACATCTTCTTTATCTGTTCATCAGTCGATGGACATCTGGGCTCTTTCCATAATTTGGCTACTGTTAATAGTGCTGCTATAAACACTGGGGTGCATGTGCCCCTTCAAATCAGTATTTTTGTATCTTTTGGATAAATACCTAGTAGTGAAATTGCTGGGTCATAGGGTAGTTCTATTTTTAATTTTTTGAGGACCCTCCATGCTGTTCTCCAGAGTGGCTGCACCAGTTTGCATTTCTACCAACGGTATAAGAGGATTCCTTTTTCTCCACATCCTCACCAACACTTGTTTCTTGTGCTTTTGATTTTAGCCATTCTGACAGGTGTGAGATGATATCTGATTGTGGTTTTGATTTGCATTTCTCTGATGATGAGTAATGTTGAGTATCTTTTCATGTGTTTGTTGGCCATCTGTATGTCTTCTCTGAAAAAATATCTATTCATGTCTCCTGCCCATTTTTTAACTGGATTATTTGTGTTTTTTCGGTGTTGAGTTATAGAAGTTCTTTACATATTTTGGATATCAACCCTGTATCAGATATGTCATTTGCAAATATCCTCTCCCATTCCTTAGGTTGTCTTTTAGTTTTGTTGATGGTTTCCTTCCCTCTGCAAAAGCTTTTTATTTTTGGTGTAGACCCAATAGTTTAATTTTGCTTTTGTTTTCCTTGTCAAAGGAGACATACCTAGAAAAATGTTCCTATGGCTCATGTCAAAGAGATTACTCTTTATGGGCTACTTTAAAAAAAATTTAATTCCAGTATATAACATACAGTGTTACATTTGTTTCAGATAGTGATTCACCAATTCTATATACAACTCGGTGCTCATCAGATAAGTGTATTCTTAATCCCTTTCACCTAGTTCACCCATGCCCCCATCCACCTCCCCTCTGGTAATCATCTATTTGTTCTCTATAATTAAGTCTGTTTTTTGTTTGTCTCTTTTTTTTTTCCCATTTGTTTCTTAAATTCCACATATGAATGAAATCATATGGTATTTTTCTCTGACTTATTTCACTTAGCACTATACTAACTCCAATCATGTTGTTGTAAATGGCAAGATTTCATTCTTTTGTATGGCTGAATAATATTCTATTGTATATATATGCCACATCTTCCTTATCCATTCATCTATCGGTGGACCTTGGGTTGCTTCCGTATCTTAGCTACTGTAAATAATGCTGCAATAAACATAGGGGTACATATCTTCTTGAATTAGTGTTTTCATATTCTTTGGGTAAATACCCAGAAGTGGAATTGCTGGATCATAGGGTATTCCTATTTTTAACTTTTTGAGGAAACTCGATACCGTTTTGCACAGTGGCTGTACCAGTTTGCATTCCCATCAACAATGCACGAAGGTTCTTTTTTCTCTACATCCTTGCCAACACTTGTTTGGTTTTAGCCATTCTGACAAGTGTGAGATGACTGTGGCTTTGATTTGCATTTCCTGATGATGTCTGACGCTGAGCACCTTTTCATGTATGTGTCTGTTGGCCATCTGTATGTCTTCTTTGGAGAAATGTCTGTTCATGTCTTCTGAATAGACCGCTTTTGATTATCGCCTTTAGGGCATTAATGACAATCATGTGACCGTAAAAATGAATGTATTTTCCAAAGGCCCAATATTTATAAGTAGAATATGTATTGAAAGGATCAGGGTAGAAATTAAGGAACACGCTTCAGATTACAGTACTGAGGGCCCTGGTTCTTACTGAGATAAAAAGTATTACACATAATATAAATAATAATACTCCCATAACTGATGCTAACATGGGTCTGCATATCTAGAAGACCTATTTATTATCTTGTTTTTATTATTTGGGAGAGAATGAATCAGTGATGTTTGGCTAAAACTCACTTGGAGATCCATCTTCCTCTGAGAAAACATTGCCTCCAGAATAAATCAATCAGCTCTAAAAATGGCATTATTTGAGTTCTGCCTGAGCTTTACCATATGAGTTTAGGCAGGTCATCCAACTCTCTAGGCCTCACCCAGTTCACCCAGTTTCCTCACATGTTAGTGCACCAGGGATTTTTTGGAAGACAAACTGTTCTGCCGATTGAGAACATTGTTCTGGACAGCCCAGGCTGTGTGGTCAGCAATGTTTCTAAGTGGAAGTTTCTTTTTGTATTGTATTGTATTGTATTGTATTGTATTGTATTGTATTGTATTGTATTATTTTATTTTATTTTTTACTTTTTTCCTTTCTTTCCTCTTTTTTAAAATATAATTTATTGTCAAATTGGTTCCCATACAACACCCAGTGCTCATTCTAAGTGGAAATTTCTAATATTTGGACCCCATTATGTCAACACAGCTAGGATGTTTCTTGACAACAGGGGTAACAATTTCTTCATCAGAAGCCTCAGGTTTTCTTTGGGCAAGCCCAGTTAGGCAATGCTAAGTTGAAATTTTGAACACTTTATTTATTTATTAAAAAAAATTTTTTGGGGGCGCCTGGGTGGCACAGTCGGTTAAGCGTCCGACTTCAGCCAGGTCATGATCTCGCGGTCCGGGAGTTCGAGCCCCGCGTCGGGCTCTGTGCTGACGGCTCAGAGCCTGGAGCCTGCTTCCGATTCTGTGTCTCCCTCTCTCTCTGCCCCTCCCCCGTTCATGCTCTGTCTCTCTCTGTCCCAAAAATAAATAAACGTTGAAAAAAAAAATTAAAAAAAAAAAATTTTTTTATGTTTACTTTTGAAGGAAAGAGAGACAGAGTGTGAGGTGGGGGAGGGGCAGAGAGAGAGGGAGACACAGAATCTGAAGCAGGCTCCAGGCTCTGAGCTGTCAGCAGAGAGCGTGATGTGGAGCTTGAACTCACAAGCAGTGAGATCATGACCTGAGCCGAAGTTGGATGCTCAACTGACTGAGCCACCCAGGTGCCCCAATTCTGATATTTTTCCACACGACCTGAAATTACACTGCAAATCCTTGAAGTGTTCAAAGAGGTCAAGATCATGAACATAGGCTATGAAAAGCAGTACATCACCTTGATGCTATGTATAACTGTTTTGGCCAAATGTGATTCAAAACAATATTTAGACTCTAAGTGTAGGAAAGGCTTAGACCCAAACTTAAATTTTGATCCTGAAAATGAAAGTGGATAAAGGCCTGGACAAGACTTCGTTAGAAAAAACATTTTTTGGAAGTACAATTAATACAGCTTCCCTCCTGTCCCCATTAGCAATGATTAAATCAGTGGAGGGCCTTCTAATTAATGGCAGTTTGGAATTGAAGATATTCAGTAGCTAGCTACTGACTGAAAAACGTAAAGATAAGGACTTACGTGAATTCAAGCTGAATGGCATATTCTTTTGATATAAATGGTATCTGGTCTGGGGCTAACCGCTTGGCCAGTTGCAGGGCACTGTCCCAATGCTGTAAATCTCTTCTCATCTATTGGGAAGAGAAAGACCTTAATTTCAAATGAACACATTATTATGCACAGTCACCATACAATGCTAGTTTTACTAGAAGTGATTGGAAAAGCTTTTTGTTTAAAAAGTGGAACTTGATCTTGGTAAGGATAATGTATTATTATAGCATACAGCCTCAGTGGGAGTGATAGAGCTCCCAAGGGGGTAATAATTGGTCTTGGGGAGCAAAAACATCTTACTATTATGATGGTGTGTGGTCCTACAAAATTCAGTCTTCCCTAACAAAATACTACTCTTTAGTATTTAATTTTTATCAATTGGGAAAAATTAAATAAAAATTAACCCAATCAAGATTAATTTTCTAGTTAGAGGGGAGATAATTTAAAAAATGAGAAATACTTTACTATAGGAATTGATGTTATTTTCTGAGAAAATCTGAAGCTATTTCACAACATGAATAATAGCAAACATAAATATAAAATGTGAACCTGTCTTTCCTCCTGGCTCCTGTGATCTTTTATCTGCATCTGGCACATAATTCCAAACATAAACTAATTATTAAAGAATCTTTTAGAGTTTACTCCTCACTTTATTCACATTTTGTAAGGAATGAATAATAGCTAACATTTTTCAAGTGCTATTCTTTGCCAGCTGTACAATTCTAGTTGAGGGCATTAACTTATTTACTTTTCCTTAGCAAGCCTTTTGCAAGGAACTTTTATTGTACTTATTTTAGAAATCCAGAAACTGAGGCAAAGAGAGGCTAGTTTAGCAAGTTATACTGCTAGTACCTGGCAGAGCTGGGCAGTAGGGCGGTGCCTCTGACCTCTTACCCAGCTAACTCCTCAGCCTTCGAAGTGAGGTTAAAGGGACGACAGGTTAATCACCCCTCTCCACTGGGAAGTCAGTCATCACTTCAAATCCTTTACAAATCCCGTAGCACACAACAAGAGCCCACAACTAAATGCAGAAGGGCTAAGGTGACATTTTTGCCCTCATATCACAACTATATTCCTTTTTTTCTTTAATATGAAATTTATTGTCAATTTGGTTTCCATACAACACCCAGGGCTCATCCCAAAAGGTGCCCTCCTCAATACCCCTCACCCACCCATCCCTCCCTCCCACCCCTATCAACCCTCAGACTGCTCTCAGTTTTTAAGAGTCTCTTATGGTTTGGCTCCCTCCCTCTCTCACTTTTTTTTCTTTCCCTCCCCCATGGTCTTTTGTTAAGTTTCTTAGGATTCACATAAGAGTGAACTATATTCCTACTTCAGTGCCTATAGTCCAAATTTTGAAATTTTCTCAGGGTGTCCCCTATTATCACAAATAATATTGTAAAATTATCTAACATTTTTAAATTTAGTTCACTTAAAATTATGAAAATTTTCTGTAGAACAATTTGAAAAAGTGAAGTTGTAAAACTAACTAACAGCAAGTGCGTTTTCAAAACCCCTCCTCTAAGTAGTTATGGAAATGCTGGTGTGAGGTAGGATAACGTTAACAATGACAACAGCTACCACTTTGTGTCCTTACTATTGGTCAGGCACTGTTCCAGAGATTTAGTCTCATTTTGAAATCTTTACAGTAACCCTACAGGCTAGATACTGTGACCCCTAATTTTAAAAAATGGGACCTAGGGCACAGAAAGATTAAATAACTTGTAGAACATTACACAGAGCTGGGATTTGAACCCAGACACATCTGACCCTAGAGTTCATGTTCTAACAGCAACTCTATTTTTTATCTTATCTTATCTTATCTTATCTTATCTTATCTTATCTTATCGAGAGCGCCAGCATGGAGAGGGGCAGAAAGGAAGAGAGAGAATATATCCAGCAGTCTCCAAGCTCAGTGTGGAACCCAACATGGGGCTCCATCCCGTGACCCTGGGATCATGACCTGAGCTGAACTCAAGAGCCCAATAATTGCTATTCCATTTAACCACTTCTTCCTTGTGTTGAGCCAGGTCCTTCCCTCTGTCCTAGTCCTTCCCCTGCAATGTTCACCTCTGGGAAACTAATGGTGGTATACTAGTCCTCAGTGTACCTCTTGACACACGAGAGAATCTCATACAGCAAGTAAAAGATACATGTACCTCAGTTTCCCCACTTGGGAAATAGGTAACTAACCGCTGGGATTGTTGGGAGGGTTAAAGGAGTAAAAATATGTGAAGTGCTTAGAAAAGTGCCTGGCACCATGTGAGCTCTAGATACATGGTGACTGTTTTCATTTGTGTACATTTTTATAAATTTAATAATCTGTTCTCTTTGGACACAGACTTTAAATTATTTGGTAATGTTAAAGTAACATGCCTTTTATGGCTCCACAGAACACAGAATGAAAGTAGTTTTGAAATTAATGAATACTTAGGGGTTCTTAAAGCCGAAATGTCTAAATTCTAGGAAGGAGAAGGTGTGTGGTGTCTGGTGCTGAGAAATTTTAACTACACAAAAGGGGATCCCCTTTGCGTGTTCTTCCCATCCTTATTTGCCACCATACCTCCAGGGCAGCAATGGGACAGCTGGATGCCAGGTACAGGTCCTGGGCCAGGTTGAAATCATTAGTAAACATGGCCAGATGTCCTGCCAGAAGATTGTAGTCTTCTATTCCCTACAAACAAAAGCAGTTTTAATGAGAACAAATACAGAATTTCTTTTTTTTTTAAAAGCCTTTGCTTAGTAGGAAGTGGTAACGGTCTATCGACTAACTTGTTGAGTTAGGTACGATTAACTTCAGAAGCTTAAAATGACTGAATAAATACCACTTAAATACTAACTAATAATTCTCATGAGATGCTGTTTACCTTTATCTGTTCCAAGGACATCACTATGCCAACATTTCTGATTGTCCGATAGACGCGGATTGCGAACTCCACTTCCATGTGATGGAGACAAGCTCCGGCCAGCTCATTCCAGGCAGCGTGATCATTCAGAATCTTGCATATTTCCCAAGCATCAGAAAACCTAGCATTTGAGCACAGGATTTAATCAGGGAGCTCTACTCGTTCCCTAATTGGCAATGCTCAGGGTATATATAATACAATGTCACATCTCAGATAAATTTGCAAACCATTTCTTCATCTGTAATCATCATTTCCAAGTTATCAAAAACTACATAAACTTGTCTTCCTTTATTATACAGATAAATGCTTTTTCTTGAACTTCTTTTACTAATCTGACTCTATGCTGTATAACCACCCTCCCTCATTAGCAACTAACTCTTTTCTTTTGTTTATTTTTGGGTTTATTTCACACAGAGATGAAAATTATTTCTCTTCTCACATGAGACTAATAACAGTACTCTCTCTACCCCTACATATTTGGAAGTTTACAACAGAGGCCAGCAAACTATGGCCTACAGTCAGCTGTCTGCTGCTGTGACCCAAGTCTGAGTGGAACAAGGCCGCTCGGTCCATTTTTTATAGATTGTCTTGGCTGCTCTTGTGCTACAATGGCTGACTTGAGTAGATGTGACAGAGATCCCATGGCTTTTAAAGCCTGAAATGTTTACCATTTGGCCCATAACAAGAAAGGTTGCTGACTTCTGGTCAAAACATGACCATAAATGCCAGTTGAACTTTTTGTGGGACCCTTGCATTAATGAATATATTATATCTATCCATCCATCTGTTCACCCATGCATTTTCCCAGCCAACACACATTTACTGAGCACCTGTTCTGTGCCAGAAACTGAGCTTGGAACCAAGATACAAAGATCAAGCCCACAGTCACTGTCTTTTAGGCCGTCATAATTGGGGAAGGTGGAAGAGACAGGTAAGTCAACAGACGACTCTGACACAGTATGACACAGGTCATTGAGGGCTTGTGATATGTGAATCTGTGCTAAATGCTTTGCCTAAACTCTCTCACTAGATTACTCTAACAGCCCTCTCCACTAAGGAATATTATTATTTCTTCTTTACAGATGAGGAAAAGTGAAGCTCAGAAACCTCACAAGACTAGCCTGTCACACAGCAGTGGGGGTAAGGGGGAAGTACTCTAAACCACTGTGTATACTGCCCTGTGGCAATCCACCAGAAAGACCCCCAACCAGCCTGCCAGAGGTTACGGGGCTGCAGGGAACGCATCCTGGAGCAGGAGAGGGCTCTGTTGAATGTGGAGAATAAGGAGTTCCTGCATACAGACATAGGAGAAGGGTGTTCCAGGAAGAGAAAGCTGTATGTGCCAAGGCAAAGAATCATGAAAAACATCAGATTCAAGCAGCTGGCAGAACACAGAGTGGAAGAATGGGGACAGCTGAGGCTGGCATTAAATCATCAAGTGTCCGGTACGTCATGCTGAGGTCCCTGAGGAGTAGGGATTTCTTCCTCAAGGCAATGGGAAGGATCTCCAGCAGGAGAGTGAGAGCATCAGATTCAGATTTTCAAAAGTGTGTGGAGAATAGAGGAGACTGTCATGAGGCTATCAAAGAGAGAGAGGTCAAGAAGTGGTGACATCATATATTATTCCAAGTGAGGGTGCGAGTTAGTGGGAGAGTATGGGGGTGGGGGAGAAAAGGGTCTGGTGTATGCATGTATGCAGGTGTAGGTGTGTGTGTTGGGACAGGTGCACACGTGATAAGGACTGGGGGAAAAGGCCAGGCAAGATGAGTTGTTTTAAACAGAGAAAGTTTGAGGAGCCTGTGGACTCCCAAAAACACAACTGGTAGGCAGTGGGAAATACAGGTTTAAGCAAAAGATGCACATTTTGGAGTCAGCCTCTTATGAATGTTGTTGAAGCCATGTAAGTAGAGGAGATTCATTCAGGAAAAATGATTAGAGAAGAGAAGAGGGAGATCATGGGACGCTGAGGAACAGCAACATTTAAGAGATGGTCAGAACCACAAAAGAAGACTCAAAAAAGCCCCAAGAGGTAACAGGAAAAATCAGATTAAAAAAAGAAAATTACAAGCTAGGCAAAACCAAACTTCTTATGATGACATTAAGATACTGCTGAAATAATGAGGTTTATTAGAATTTCACAATAACTGTGCTATCTGGGTGATGAGAAACCTCTTCGTTCTAAAGGGCTTAGTACAACAGGACTTCCTTTAGAATTTACACATATTCTCACACCCATTATCTTATCTGAGCCTCACAACAATCCTGTAAAGTAAACAAAGTAAATACTATTATGCCCATCTCTTTCAATAGGATTTGGCCTTTAAAATCACAAAAGCAAATAAGAGCTCCAGAGAAGTGTTTGGAGCCCTACCTTTTTAGCATTAAAGTCCGTGTCAGCATCTGCCTCAGTTCATCAGGCCCCACATCTTTTAAACTGTCGAGGAACTTGTGGGTGCTAAGGTAGATGTTGTTTATTTTTCCACTCTGTGTCTGGCAGGTCAACTCTCCATTATATAACAGCAAAGGTTTATGCGAGAAGGGAACTTTGGTGCCTCCAGCCAAAATCACCTTGGATCCTGTATTTTAAAATAGACATCTTAATGCTAAAAGCGAATACTCAGCACAAAAACCAGAAAGGAAGGTTTTAATTTCACTGTCACGGAAATTTAACGACAATTGTACAAAAAGGTGATTAAGTACCTTGTATCGTGTCCTTGTGAAAGACGTAGGTGTACACCTTATCATCATCGTAAGCAATAAATACACCTTTATCCATTGGCCAGTTTTCCCAAAGGACACCTTTAATGGTTGGTGAAAAATCTGGAATCTCATAGGTAGCGTCATTGACCTACAAAACAGGATTTACAGATTTGCCCCAAGCATGTACTTTGTTATCACTTGCCTTGGTAGGAGCCTGTCTGCAGCCGTGGTTGGCATAGTTTTCCCAACGCATTCAACCCAACAACACTCCAACCGTAACAGGAAGGAAAGTTCCTTTCCCGATTCTTGTACCAGATCTGGCTTGGCCTAAAACTTGTTGAACTCGGGAAAAACTATAAGTCTGGACACAAAGCTTCAGCTTAAAGAAAAAAAAAAAAATTGAAACTTCTCAAGACAAAAGAAATTTAAACTATGAACACACTGGTGTTTGGAAAATTTTCAATCCCTGGTATATAGAACAAATTAACTCATACATATTTGAAAATTAAAGAAATTCCACTGGGTCTGTTTTGTTTCAAAAAACTTCTCCATAATGCATTCCAATAAATTGAAAATGTACTGTTAGTGATATAAGCTATTGGCCTTGGCAGACAGGCTTATATAATATCCTGAATGTGAAACTGAGAAATACCTACCTCCTCTCTACCCTATTTGCCTCTCGGAGTCAGAATGAAATAGAAGATTCTTGCAGATAATAACTAATACTATAGAGCTGGCTGTCTAACATAGTAGCCACTGTGTAAATCCACATGCAGCTATTTGAACATTGAAACGTGTGTAGTCTGAACTGAGATGTGTGTAAGTGTAAACTATCCAATAGGTCTCAAGGAGCTAGGATGGACAAGAGGGTAAAACGTCTCAGTACTTTATATTGATTACATACTGATATAATAATATTGGGTTAAACATATTAACATGAATTTCACCTGTTTCTTTTTATCTTCTTAAAAAAATTACCTAATCAAAAATGTAAAATTGTACGTAGTTCTAATTGTATTCCTATCAAATAGCGCTACTTACCAGGTACTGTGCTAATTACTTATATGTACGTAACCTCATTTAATTCTAACCTCACACTGTACAAGATGGGCATTATTATGCCCATTTTGCCGATGAAGAAACTCAGGCACCAAGGAATTTGTCCTAAGTCACACGGCTAGTAAGGTGAAGAGTCAGGATTTGGACCCAGCAGGCAGTCTGGCTCCAGTCTATGCTTCTAACCACTATGTTACACTGATGCTTGGTTTGTGCGGATGTGCACACCAGGGCCACTGGACTGGTGGTAGAATTTTTAAAGGGTAAACATTTGTTGAGTGCTTATTACACGGCAGACACTGTACTACAAGCTTTATGCACATCATCCTATTTAGTTTTTACATAGCAACCTACAAAGTAGGTACTAGAACTGTACCCATTTTATAAACGGTGAAACTGGGAATCCAATTAAAGTGAGAGCTCTGGAGGAAGCCACTCTGGGCTCCTACCACATATACCATTTCATGACTGTGTGACCTTGGGCAAGTTCCTTGTCTTTTCTTTTTCTTTTTTTAATTTAAAAAACATTTTTCTTAACATTTATTCATTTTTTGAGAGACAGAGAGACAGAGTGTGAGTGGGGGAGGGGCAGAGAGAGGGAGACACAGAATGTGAAGCAGGCTCCAGGCTCTGAACTGACAGCACAGAGGCCGATGCAGGGCTTGAACTCACAAACCATGAAATCGTGACCTGAATTGAAGCTGGACACCTAACTGACTGAGCCACCCAGGTGCCCCGTTAATTATCTTTTCTATGCCTTAGTTTCTTCACCTGTAAAATGGCCAATAATATGAGTATTTACCAAGGAGCCTGGCTGTCTCAGTCAGTAGGGCATGCAACTCTTGATCTTGGGGTTATGAGTTAGAGCCCCATGTTGGGCATAAAGTTTACTTAAAAAATGGGAATATATCTGGGGTTGCTATAAAGATTAAGAGATAACTGATATATGTAAGGAGTATTCTGCACAAAAATATTCGTTGTTATTATTACTAATCTTTTTTAATTTTTTTTTTCAACGTTTATTTATTTTTGGGACAGAGAGAGACAGAGCATGAACGGGGGAGGGGCAGAGAGAGAGGGAACACAGAATCGGAAACAGGCTCCAGGCTCTGAGCCATCAGCCCAGAGCCCGACGACGCGGGGCTCGAACTCCCGGACCGCGAGATCGTGACCTGGCTGAAGTCGGACGCTTAACCGACTGCGCCACCCAGGCGCCCCTACTAATCTTAACTCCAGGTCTGTTTGTCTGTCTTTAAGGTCCATACACTTAAATACTGCATTCTACCACCTCTCTCAAGGGCAACGTATTTACGAATTTTCCGTAATATATCACAAGTCACCCTTCATGGGCTTCCAGAGAGTGATGGGGGGACAAGGCTGTTTTATTAGGGCATTCATTAGTAAGAAAAATGTCATCTCTCCCACTTCTATTGTACAACATAAGTCACTTCCTCACCATGCACACAGTGAGGAAAAATCAGTTGAATGAATATACATACGAAGGGAACCTACAGGTAAATGTAAGAACTTTAAAGAGGAAGAGCGATGGTGTGAATTGTTCCTTATTCTCATGTATGCACACCGCAGGAGCAGTATTTCTCTCAAATTCACTGAAGTTGAGTAGAGAAGTGAGCTGCATAGCAGCAGCACACTATGACAGGCCGAGTGCTCAAATCAAATCAAACGCACAGCAACCTGGTCTGGAGTCCAGGGGCCTCCGCGCAGCCTCCTCCTGTGCCCTAGGTGGTGGCAGGGGAAGGCCCACACCACAAGCCTTCCTTTCCCTTCCCTGCCACACTGGCCTTACTTGTGGAAGATCGTCTGGTGTTATTTAAAAGAGGAATTCGCTCCTGTGGGCACTACACTCCCCTCAGATATTGTGCCCAACCACGTAACTGTTACCCTAGCAGTGAGATCTTAATTTGGATAAAAGCAAATACCCACCCACAGGTCAGAGTGGGAGAGCCTGTGCTCTCATACAGTCAGTCTTTTGTGTGGATTTTGTTTTACCAGGACTTCTTTCTTAACACTTAGCTGGGCTGCAAGTTAGAGTTGGAAACAGGACTTGGAATGGGCAGCAACAAGTGAGATAATTCTGGAACTTGAGGGGTTGAAGGGTGGTAAAGCAATAAAGAGGCAGGGCTTTAACGAACACCTGCTAAATGGCTGCTACCAAGTGCCCAATCACGGGTTTGGAAAAATCAACTCACTGAAACCTCAAACCAACTCCACGAGAAAGGCCATGTAACCTCTTTAACAAAAATTATCAAGGAAAGGAAAACTGTAAAAGGAGAAAGAAAAATGCATCAGCTCTTTCTGACTCTTACTCTTCAGCCTTTCCCTAGCAGCCAAACCCCATTCTGCCTCCAGCTCCTGTCAGATCCCTGATTTACCCGCCTACCCTCTAGGTGCTCTCAGCAGCAGTTTCCACCCACGGGGAACCCACATGGGGAAGCAAGGCAGCTCGAACGAGTGCCCTGTTACAGAAGGGAGATCTGTACAGGATGAATTTCCGTATCAAGTAGAAAGAACTCAAGGTTATCTTTCTATTTATGTCATTTTCCCTCATTGGTTTTGTGACTGGGAGAGGAACGGGTTGAGTAAGAACTGGCACATTAGGAATTTTGCTTAAGTAATACAAGCACTCCTGTGGAAACTTGTTCTACTTATCAAAGAAAGAAGAGAAAAAAAGAAAAAATTAAAGAAAGAGAAAGACAGGCAGGAAGGAAAGGAAAAGAAGGAGAAGGCGGGAAGTCTCAGCATCTAGTGAAGTGTACAGGGAGGGCAAAGTAGTCTTCACCGAGTGGCTACTGAGGTGGAGGAAGGCACCAGGGGAATGGCTATTAAGACATGTCTGAGAACAGCTGTAGGCTGTGTGGACTGTGAACAAGGACATACTAAATCATTAACTGGATATCAAAGGGAAATGAAAAATCCAAGTAAAAGATGTAAAATCACATTTCCTTTTGCTAATCTATTTCCAAAAAAGTTAAGGATGTGTAAAAAGCAGAGTAACTCATCTAAAAAGGGTCCATCTGTTTTTAATTATGAAAAAAATGCCTTTCCTTTGTGTTCAGAATCTTTAAGGCAAGAGGAAAATCAAATAAGGTGGGTGGAAAGGAGTCCCTGCCCTTTGAACCTTATTGCACAACTGGAGAGAAAGGTCATGTACACGAAGATATATTGTAATCTTGTGCAGTAAATCAGGTTAAAGTGGTATAGGATATAATTATTTTTCCATTAAAAAAAATCTTTCTGGTACTGACACTATGAAAAACTGCAGAATATTGGACAAAGTGTTTCATTTGTTTTTTAAGATTTTATTTTGAAGTAATCTCTACGCCCAATGTGGGGCTTGAATTTACAACCCTGAGCTGGAGAGTTGTGTTGTGACTGAGCCAGCCACGAGCCCCAGAAAAAGTTTTCTTGATGTATAGTTGTAGAAATAGATCACAAACACGGTAACAAAGTACTATCATCTTTGAACTGCATAAGAGAAAATGATTTTATATATAATATATATTAAAAACACTGGGTGTTATATGTAAGTGATAAATCCCTAAGTTCTATTCCTGAAATCATTATTACACTATACGTTAACTTAGGTTTAAGTTATATAGATAGATAGATAGATAGATAGATAGATAGATATCTCTATAGATAGATATATATAGAGATAGATAGATATATAGATAGATAGATAGATATAAAAGACAATACTGTGAACAACTATTTCCACCACTAAAGAAAAGGAGTATGAAACATAAAGAAATAATCACAAAATTAACTCCAGAAGAAGTAGAAAATCTGAATATACTAATAATCGTGAAGGAATTAAGTCAATAGTCTAAATTTTCTCCCTAGAAAGATATCAGTTGCAGATAATTTTAGATTTCACCAAATCCTCAAAAAAGAAGTAGTTAATCTCTGTCTTTTAATCAACTGTCTTAATGAACTCATTTGAAACATTAGTATAATAGTGACTCAAACTGAACAATGACCATATGAAAATTATATGCTTATGTAACTTATAAAAGTGATATTCTTAAAATATTGAAAATAAAGTGCATAAAAATGAAAAAAAAAAACCCACACTTTTCTTTGTATATCGCATTAAAAAAAATAAGTACTTAAAAATCTTCCAGACTTACCGGACAGTAGACAAATCCATCACTTTTTTCATCAATGAAAACTAATCTGGTCCCATTTGGGTCAGGAAAAATCTTTTTCACACTGACAGGGTGTCGATAATCATTAACAAATTGCCAGTCTTCAATGTAGAAATACTGAATGATACCAGTCTAAAAAAAATCCAGTCATAGAAATATAAAGGTTGTCAAAAAAATACTTTTAGCACTTAAACATACTTCCTAATTTTAAGAGAAAATATACCATATTTTCATGTAGGAAGAGTCTACAACAATTGTTTACTATATGTAAAGGTACAGACCCGAGACAGTAAATGAGAATGTGCATTTAATTCAACAATTAGTTCTAACATTCTTAGTGATATAGCATAACTAAAGCATAACTGATTTTCAGATGTTTTCACTTATAAGAAATATCCTTACAGTTTAAGAATAACTTTCAAACCATGTTATTTTAAAATATTTTGCTGTTGGTAGACAAATTAGAAAATTAAATTTAAAATAAAAACAAACCACCTGATGCAATCAATTGTATTTTTATATATTAGCAATGAACTGTAGATACCAAAATTTAGAAATATATTACCATTTACAATCTCTCAAAAAAAACCCCGAAATATTTAGATATAAATTTAACAAAATGTGCACAGGATTTGTATGCTAAAAACTATAAAACACTGATGAAAGAATCAAAAAAGATCTAAATAAGTGGAGAGGTATACTATGTTCATGGATTGGAAGACTCACCATTATAAATATGTTAATTCTCTCCAACTTATATACAGCTTTACCAGAATTCTAATAAAAATCTCAAGATTTTTTGTAGATACAAACAAGATTATTCTAAAATTTATATGAAAATGGCAGAAGAACTATAATAGCTAAAGCAATTTTTAATAAAAAAAGAATAAAGTAGGAAAATCAGTTTAATCAGTTGCAAGTTTTTGGGTTTTGTTTTTTTTGTTGTTTTTTTTTTTTAGCTACAGTAACCAAGACTGTGTAGTATTGGTGAGTGGACAGACACATAGGTCACTGGAACGGAATAAAGACAGACCCACCCAGATACTCCTAATTGATCCTTTTCCTTTTTTTACAAGATGTCTGTACTTCATTTTAAATAATAGCATATTGAGGTATAACTCATATACCATGTAATTCACCCACTTAAAATATAGAACTCCATGGTTTTTAGCATAATTTACAGATTGATTTGTATAATGCTTGATCACAATTCATTTTAAAACAATTCATCATTTCAAAAAGAAACCCCATTTAGTAATCTTTCTCATTTTCCCCAACCCCATCCCACTCTCCCCACAGTCTTAGGTAACCACTAATCTACTTTTTATCACTAGATTTGTCTATTCTGGACATGTTACATACACAGTATCATACAATATGTGGTCTTTTGTGACTGCTTTCTTTTACTTAACATGATGTTTTCTAGGTTCATCTACTTTGTAGTAGGTATCAGTATTTTATTCCTTTTTATTGCCAAATAATATTCCATCATATGGATAAGCTATATGTTCATTTATCAGTTGATGGACATTTGGGTTGTTTCCATCTTCTGATTATTATAAATAATGTTGCTATGAACATTGGTATACAAGTTTTATGTGGACATATATCTTCATTTCTCTTGGGTATATACATAGGAGTGCAATTCCTGGGTCATAAGGTAACTCTGTTTAATCTCTTACAGAACTGCCAGAGTATTTTCCCAAGCAGCTGCACCATTTTACATCCCCACCAGCAGTGTATAAGAGTTCTAATTCCTCTCCATCTCTCCCAACACTTGTTATTATCTGACTTTTTGATTATAGTCATTACAGTGGATGTGAGTGTTAACTTCACATTTACTCAGAAGTGAAAACTTGTTCACATAGAAACCTGTATGTGAATGCTTATAGAAGCTTTATTTGCAATATTCAAAAACTGGAACTAATTCAGATGTCCTTCAGTTGGTGAATCCTTAAACAAACTGGTACATCCATATCATAGAATGCTACTCAGCAATAAAAAGGAAAAAAATTATTCATGCACACAATGACTCAAATGAATCAAATGACAAATTATAGAAATGTAGAACAGATTACAGTTGACCCTTGAACAACACAGGGGTTATGGATACTGACCACCCCCATAATCAAAAATCCACATATAACTTTTGACTCCCCCCCCCCCCCAAAATTACTAATAGCCTACTGTTGACTGGAAGCTTTACCAATAACACAACAGTTGATTAACACATATTTTGTATGTTAAATGTCTTATATACTGAATTCTTCCAATAAAGCTAGAGAACATACTACAAAAACCTTAAGAATACATTTACAGTACTATACTGAATTTATTGGAAAAAAAATCCACATATAAGTAGACCTGTACAGTTCAAACTCCTGTTGTTCAAGGTCAACTGTAACTTTGTTACCAGGGATCAAGATGGGGGTGAAAGCAGAAGGGAAGTGGATGTGTCTATAAAATAGACACGGATCCTCCTGGCGATAGAATTATTCTGTATCTTGACTATCAATGTTAATATCCTGGTTATAATATATAACATGTTACCATTGGGGGAAACTAGGAAAAAAGTATATTGGATCTCCCTGTTTTGCTTCTTGCATGGGATCTCTTTGTATTGTTTCCTACAACTGCCTGTGAATCTACAATGATCTCAAAATAAAAAGTTTGATTAAAATAAAAACACATAACATCTCGGGGCGCCTGGGTGGCGCAGTCGGTTGAGCGTCCGACTTCAGCCAGGTCACGATCTTGCGGTCCGTGAGTTCGAGCCCCGCGTCAGGCTCTGGGCTGATGGCTCAGAGCCTGGAGCCTGTTTCCGATTCTGTGTCTCCCTCTCTCTCTGCCCCTCCCCCGTTCATGCTCTGTCTCTCTCTGTCCCAAAAATAAATAAACGTTGAAAAAAAAAAACACATAACATCTTGGACTTCTATTCAGGCCAAGACAGAGTAACAAACTGGATTTAACTTTCCCACCCAAACAACCAAAAAGAACAGACAAAATCATGAAAAAACAATTGTCAACATATTGGAATGAGGCAACAAAGAACAGTGATGCCTGAGATTTTGGAAGCAAACCAGGTGAGCCCTATGATTGCTCCAGCTTTTGCTTTGCAAGTTTTCAAGGCATGGCAAAGGGAGGAGGATACAGGCAGGGCAGGGCTCCCTGAGTTAAGGATATGGAGCTGAGAGTCCAGGGAGCACAGGTGGCTGGACTTTGCAGGGCAGAGGACAAGAGACAAAGAAGCTTGGAGAGCTGCAGGGGGTCCACCGTGAGTCCTCAGCTGGTAGCAATGACTGCATGCATGTGAAAAAACTACAAGGCCATGGAAAGAACCATCCAAAGGGATTAGAGGGAACAGAACTGGGAATAGTGACTGTTTCCAATAGTCAGATTGGAAAAAAAAGATCATAGCTCACAGGGCACTGGGTACAGAATACGGAAAGATCAAAAGTGAGAAATAATTAGCTATAGACTGAGCACTGTTTCACATCTGCCTAAGAAATTATAAAACCAAGACTCAAAAGGGCCAAACTGTTTCTAAGTCAATTAACTGCATCCCAGAGCAAAGTTCAAGAATATTTTTAGAAATACAAAAATATCTAGCACCCCAAAAGGTAAAATTACCAGGTATGCAAAAACACAGAAACACATGAACCATAATAAAGAGAGTAATTAATCAAGAAAACCTGACACAGATATTAGAATTAGCAGATAAGGTCATTAAAACATGAAATTTTTTTAAAACTATATTTCATGTTTAAAAAGTTAAGTGGAGACATGGAAGACTAAAAAAAAGAAACATATCTTCTACAGATGAAAATACCACATGTGAATTGAAAAATACATTGGATGAGACTAATGACAGATTAGACACTACAGAAGAAAAGGCTAATGACCTTGAAATACAGCAGTAGAAACCATCCAATATGAAACAAAGAAAAAATAACAAAATTATTTGAAGAGCACCAATGCTAGGATAGCTTATTGGGTTCAATATAACTGTGTATTTTTTATTATTTGATTTTATCTAATTTGTTGACTTCTTAGCTACAACTTTGTTATTTTAGTGGTTTTTAGGTTTTGTAGTATACATACAACCTGTTAACGGGCATCTACAAAAGATCTGTAGCTAAAATCATACGTAATGGTCAAGAACAAGATGAAGACACCACTCTCACCATTCCTATTCAACAATGAATTGGAATAAAAGGCATCCAGATTGGAAAAGAAGTAAAACTACCTTTACTCTGAGATGACATGATCATCTATATAGAAAATCCAGTGGAATTTACAAAAAACTACTAGAACTACTAAGTGAATCTAGCCAGGCTGCAGTATACAGGAATAATACACAAAAATCAGTTGCACTACTATATGCTACCAATGAACATTCAGAAATTAAAAACTAAAATGTAATACTATGTATTAAAAAAATGAAAAATGCTAAAATACAAAAATATGAAATACTTAGGTATTAATCTGATAAAAGGGGTATTGGTACACAGAAAACTTGAAAACACTGAGATAAAGAAAACCTAAATAAATGGAAATATATACCTTGCTCATTGGTGAGTAGAGTTTAAGATGGCAACTGATCTGTAAGTTCAACATGATACCATTAAAATTCCCAGCAGCCTTTTTGTAAAAATTAACAAGCTTATCATAAAATTCAAATGGGGATGCAAAGTACTGAAAATAGCCAAAACAACTTTGAAAAACAAACACAAAGTTGGAGGGCTAACACTACCTGATTTTAGGACTTATTATAAAGTTACAGCAATTAAAACAGCATGATACTCTTATAAAGATAGACACACAGATCAATGGAATGAGCAATTCCAGAAAGACCCACTTATTTATGGATAATTGATTTTTTAAAAATGTTTACTTATTATTTTTGAGAGAGAGGTGTGGGAGGGGCAGAAAGCGAGTGAGACACAGAATCGGAAACAGGCTCCAGGCTCTGAGCTGTCAGCACAGACCCTGACGCAGGGCTTGAACTCACCAACTATGAGATCATGACCTGAGCTGAAGTTGGCCACTTAACCGACTGAGCCACCCAGGCGCCCCTATGGACAACTGATTTGTGACAAAAGCACAAAGATGATTCAGTGGAGGAAGGACAGTCTTTTCAACAAATGGTGCTGGAACAATTGGAATATCTATAAACAAAAAATGAACTTTGATCTATACTATACCTTACAGTATAAACAAATT
The DNA here is from genome assembly GCF_022837055.1 of Prionailurus viverrinus. Lineage (NCBI taxonomy): Eukaryota > Metazoa > Chordata > Mammalia > Carnivora > Felidae > Prionailurus > Prionailurus viverrinus. The sequence goes on from NC_062564.1 coordinate 173,579,728, forward strand.
AATTCAAAATGGATTGCAGAACCAAATATAAAACATAAAGCTGTAAAACTTACAGAAGAAAACATAGTAGAAAAACCTTATGACCTTGGGTTAGGCAAAGATTACTCAGACAGGACACCAAAAGCACAATCTATAAAAAAAAAATTTTCATGTTGGACTTCATCAAAATCAAAACATTTTTTCTCTTTGAAAGACACTGGTAAGAGAAAGAAAAGAAAACTCATGCAATGAGAGAAAATACTTGCAAAGTATATATCTGATAAAGGACTTAAATCCAGAATATAAAAAAAAAAAATTCAAAAATCAATAATAAGAACACAACCCAATTAGGAAATAGCCAAAGAAATTTGAACAGACATTTCACCAAAGGTACACAGAAAGCAAACAAGCACATGAAAAGATGCTCCACATTAATCCATTAGAGAAATGCAAATTAAAATCACAATGAGATTTCACTTAAGATACACTTAAGAGTGGCTAAAATTAAAAAGACTGACCATGTCAAATGTCAGTGAGGATGTAGAGGAATAGGAATACTCACATACTGTTGATGGGAATGTAAAATGGTACAATCAATTTAGAGAACAGACTGTCAGTTTCTTAAAAACTTAAACACACACATGTCATATAATGTAGCCATTCTACTTCTTAGGTATTTATGGAAGAGAAAAGAAAGCATGTGTCCATGCAAAGACTTGAACATGAATGTTTACAGCAGCTTTATTTGTGAAGACCCCATACTGGAAACAATCCAGGCTGGAAACAACCCCAAACTAGAAACAGCCCCAATATCCATCCTTAGGTTCTTGAGTAAGCTAATTATAATAAATGCATACTATGAAACACCACTCCAGCAAGAAAAAGGAATCAACAATTGACACACACAGTAGGAAATGAATCTCAAAATAATGGCACTGAATAAAAGAAGGCAGATAGAAAGGAGTACATACTGTATGATTCCATTTACATAAAACTCTAGAAAACAGAAACTCATCTATAGTGACAGAGAGCAATCAATGTGGTGGGACAAGAAGGAAGAATCATAAAGGGGTGTGAGAAAACTTTTGGGGGTGATGGATGTGTTCACTAGTTTGACTGAGTTGATGGTGTTTCACAGGTATATACATGTCAAAACTTACCAAATTGTGGCTTAAAAATTTTTAATGTTTTAATTCATTTTTGAGCCAGAGAGAGAGTATGAGTGGGGAAGGGGCAGTGAGAGAGGGAGACACAGAATCTGAAACAGGCTCCAGGCTCTGAGCTGTCAGCACGGAGACCAATGCGGGGCTCAAACTCACGAACCGAGAGGTCATGACCAGAGCGGAAGTTGAACGCTTAACCGACTAAACCAGCCAGGCGCCCCTCAAATTGTAGCCTTTAAATAGTGCAGTTTGTTGTCTATCAATCATACCTCGATAAAACTTTAAAAAACATGACGTAGTCAGAATCACTCAAGAAATATTGAGATAAATGCTGACTTAATGTCAGACCACCACACCCTGAGTTCTTACTTCAGAATGCCATGTGGCATAGTGGAAAGAGTGGATTTTACATCAGGAGATACTGTTCACGTTCCACGTCTATCACAAACTTACTAACCTCTTAAAGTTCAGTGTCCTCATCTCTAAAACTTCTCTGCTTATTTTAGAAAACTAATGAGATAAAATAAGTGAGATCGGGGCTTTATAAACTGTCATGTATCATACAAATGTATTCTATTTACTATTATTTACCATTTCCCTTGCCACTTTACCTGACACATGAGGCCTACCCTACTGGTGTATATTACTAAAAAGACTGATCATTTTAGGTCAAACTTAAAGTCTCCCTTATGGCAATAGTGTGTTTTAAGACATGCTCTTTTTTTAAAGAACAGTTCAATGTGAGAAAATGAAACATTTAAAACAGTGAATTGCTTTTCTAATTAATGTGGAAAACTGCCCTTCCTACCACCTTTACTAAATTATTTTAGAGATTGAACAAGATAACCGATATGATAGGTTTTGAAAAATCTTTGAAACCTTTATTTGTACAAATATAAAGTGCTATTACTATGTTTTATGTCCATGTGACTAATGTAATATTTAGAGGAGTAGGGTACTAGTGGTTCAAAAGACGAGACGGTTAAAGTGGGATTCTCAATACACAATTAATTTTACTATTTATTAAATGCCTACTAAGTGTAGGCAGTGAAGATCTAAAGCGGAATGAGGTGTCTTATGTTCATCACCACATTAAATCCTTAAAGCATCCAGATAAGGAAACTGAGGCTTGGAGGGGTTAAGTACCACCTAGCAAGTAATAGAACTGGCATGTGAACCCAGACTTTCCAGGCTCCAAAGTCTGCTCTTTTTACTCTGCCATCAGAATTGCTTATAATCACAAAAGCAACTTGATAGCAAATCATGCCACCTATTTGCTGTATATGTCTATCTACTGTAAATAATATAACATACACAATATACATGCATATTACAAAATAACAATTAAAAATTCCCCTATGTTCTGTATCAAAGAAGCCACTACGTACATCTGTACCATAGATGAGGAAATCACCAGTTAAGGCATGGCATAAAATACGGCACTTATCATCCACTGCCGGGAAGAGTCGAGTCTCACGTTCTTCTTGAGCATCCAGGATTTCACTTTCTATCTAAAATACAAAAGAATAATAGCTTATAGGTGTATTTGACTAAACCTGGCCTGTAACAATCTAGGGAGATAGGAGAGAGTCTTCCTAAGTTCGATTAAACGTTCAGACTACTGAATGTCTACTGAAAAAGACATCAGACAGGAACAACCTGGCAGGGCAGCATTAAACAACCCCTTTTAGGGGAATGGTTTTGCAGCAGGCCCTGCAGTGGTAATAGCTACTCTCTTTGGTTTCCCAGAAGCAAAGAGGCATGAAATAGATGTAAGAGAGGCCCTTGTTTAGGGACCACATTGTGGGACCCAATGTCTTTTGAACAATAGGCTTCGTTTCAAGGATCCCCCCTAGCGACATGCCCAAATACAGAAGTCAATTCATTCCAGGAAGACCAGGCATATAACATGCCCATCAGTTTTTAATTTCCCACTAGATGCAGTCTACCAACAGGATCTACTTGGCTGCGGCAGTGTTGTGAGTAGCACAGTGGATATTTTGTTGGGTTTCTTGGAAACAGAGCAAGAAAGTTAACTGAACATCTCATGCAGAAGGGGTAAAGAGTTCTGTTAGTCCCTTATGCACACCTGGCTTTCTAGCTTTCTGACCAAAGTTCTTGATAATATGACATTAGGCTGATCATCATCATCATTTAAACTGAGTCATCACTAGTCCTGAGGGCTCTGGGACATCAAAATTATACTTACCAAGTGCAACTGGACTTTGCCTTCAAAAAGTGCAGCAGCATAGTCAGAATGAAGGCAAACACTGGATACCGTCCCCAGATATTCCACATCTTTCAATTTTTTAACAGCTGTAGCAATAAACACACACACACATTAATATATAAATGAAATTACATAAAGATCTGCAAATAATTTTTACATGTGTGTTTTTAAGGGCATTCTGAACCAAAAATTTGTATTTTGGCCGTTCTAAAGACAATCTTAGTTGTCATATAGATTTGCCTTTCAGGAATTCCATAGTGGTGCATGTGAAACCAAGTAAGAGAAAATAAAATCACGCATAAAACAATGAAAAATTACACTTTCGTGACAATAAGCTTAATGGTGTACTCTATTGGGGGATAATTCTCAGGCTCACTCTACTCCTGAGGGAGATCTGACCCCCAAAGGGGAGAAGAAAAAGCAAGGCTCCCTTCAGGTGCTAGTGGTCATTACTTCATGGATAAAAGGAGGGGGAAGGGACCCAACCACTAGCCTACCCAAGAAAGTGCCCAAGAAAGTCATTGTGCAAAGGTGGATCACACGTTACTTCATTTAGTTTTGCTCATGACCCCTTACAAGTAGAAGAATCCTCATTTTCCAGACGAAGTCTTCCAAAACAAGGCTCAGAGGGGTAGATAATTTGTCTACAGTCACCCAGCTACAAGGAGCAGAAGGGGAATTTGAACTCGGGGCCTAATTCTAAAGGTCAGACTCTGCCCACTATACCAATGCTGTGTTCACTGCAAAGGTAAAGGATAAAATCCTTCCAAAAATTATGCCAAGTTTTTAGAGGACTCACATAACCATTTAAGCTAAGAAAGAGGCATCTGAAGACAAAGAGTGAAAGACCTGGTCTTAAAAGAAACTTTCAGCATTTCCCAAATAATAACAGAAATTACATGCTGGTTAAGAAAACGACAACTGGATTGATACTTGCCATTTTCTCCAAGGACATAAAACCAAGCTCGATTATTCATTCCCACGGCCAGGTGATAGAGCCCTACGGCTACAAAGTTGGGTTCCACATCAACAGACACTGTGATTGGCAGCTCCTAGAACACAGAAGAGTAGCAAGTCAACTGCTACAACCATTTTGGTTTTACTGATAAATAGAATCAAAGTAATACTATTTTCATACTCCTTCTACAGGGTTGGCCACAGTGACTTCAAGCAGAGAGGTGAGATACGCAATCCTTGTGCTGCAGGCACTCCCGAGGATGGGAAGCTTGGTCAGGAAGACGTGCAGTGAGCCCCTCTGGGTAGACAGTGCCAGCAACTGGCCATCATCTGTCCAGGATAAGGTGCCCAACCCTGAAGTAAGTGACAGAATAAAGGAGTAGTCAAGAACAAATAATACTGTTGCGGGCAAACGAATATTTTTATTTTAAACTACAGAGACAAAAAAAAAATCAAGTGTTTTCTTTAATGGTCTATACAGACTAAAACTTCACTATGGACAGGCATGTGAGCATGAGCATTAATTCATTCAGTAGTGGCTCAAAGAGAAAGTATGTCAGAATTTAGATTTTATGACTGAAATTGGGATTAAACTCACTATAAATCTTTAGATGAAAATGGATTTACAGCTTTGTAGAGGAGTAGGTTCTTTTAGGGAAACCTAATGAAGGTTAGAGTTATGGTTATTTTAGCAAACTCTAATGAAGGGTGTTAATTTTATTCCTCCCACAATAAATGCAAATCATATAATAGTAAACACACTACTCTGTCATTGCAATAAAATGTCACTCTGCTTCAGAAAAACCAGTACCTTTATTTTCATCATCCAGGTTGATTATAGCATACATATCTTTTAATTCTGCCAAGTCATGAATTTTAATGCTGAAAAATGAAAAAATATGTATATAAATATAAGCGTTAAGCAAAATTGTTTCAGTTCATGAAAAAGTGTAGGCTACAGAACAGGTCAGTGTTTTCCAAAGGGGCCTGTATAGGATAATCATTTGGGTCAAGGTAAGAAAATAGAATTTCTATAATTACATTTTATCTTAAAAAATTTTTCTTTGTGGGGTGGTGGTTGTGCCCAGCTGCATTCTCTGATCTATAGTTTTAGGAACAAGGAGGTTTAAGTTGCCCTGAAGAAAACTTTGTGTAGGAAAACTTTCTTCTGAGCAGCATTAATTATTTAAGAAGTAAAAGGTTTCTCTTATCTGTGTGCTCCTCCGACCACCCTGAGTTCTTTCATACAAAGAGAAATGAGGTATAACAGAAAGACCATTTATCTGGAATCACAAGGCATAGGTTGAAAGCTCTGAAAAACTGCAGGCATATTGGGCACCTGGGTGGTTCTCATGATCTTGCAGTTCGTGAGTTCAAGCCCCGCATTGGGCTCTGTGCTGACAGCTTGGAGATTGGAGCCTGCTTCGGATTCTGTGTGTGTGTGTGTGTGTCTCTCTCTCTGCTCCTCCCCCACTCTCTCTCTCTCAAAGATAAATAAACATTAAAAAAATACTAATGAAAAACTGCAGGCATATTACTTCATAGGGTTACAGAGAAGATAGGTCAGTTCATGCCAATGAAAGTTGCATAGCACAGTGTTGGGACACAATGGTTTTAAGATTTCTTTCCTCTTTTTCTCCTTTCCTCTCTCCTCCCTTCCACCCTTCTAGGGTTTTCCCTTTATATATATTACTTCCTTGTTTTCATTTAACTTTTTATTTTGATATAATTGTAGATCCACATGCAGCTGTGAGAGAGAATATGGAGATTGTATATACAGAGATTGTCTATACCCTCCACCTTTCCTTACATGTTAATATCTTGAAAATCTACAGGATAATAGTATAGTCAAATAATGACATTGATATAACCTCTTTCAGATGTCCCAGGTTTTACCTGTATTCATTTTGTGTGTGCATGTGTATGTACGCATGTGTTTGTATTTCGTTCCATGCGATTTTATCACATGCGAGATTGCTGAGATCCAGGACCACAGTCAGGATATAGAACAGTTCAATCACAACAAGGATCCTTGTGTTGCCCTTTTATATATGCACTTAACCTCCTTCCTCTCCACCCCAGATGCATTCCTAAGCCCTGGTCACCACTAATCTGTTCTCCATTTCTATACCTTTATCATTTCAACAGGATTACATAAATGGAATCACACAGTATGTGACATTTTGTGAATGGCACTTTTCATTCAGTGTACTTCTCTGGAGGTTCACATCAGTTGTTGTGTGTATCAATAGTGTGTTCCTTTTTATGGCTGAGTAGTATTCCATGATGTGGATGTACTAGTTTAACCACTCACCCACTGAAGGACATCTGGATGGTTTCTAGTTTTTGACTATTACAAATAAAGCTGCTATAAACATTCATATTCAGGTTTTTCTGTGAATATAAATTTTCATGTGCCTGAGAAAAATGGCCAGGAGTGAAATTCCTGGGTCACACAGTAAGTACATGTTCAGTTTTTGTTGTTGTTGTTGTTTTAAGAAACTGCCAAACCAGGGCACCTGGGTGGCTCACTGGGTTGAGCGTTTGACATCAGCTCAGGTCGTGATCTCATGGTTCATGGGTTCAAGCCCTGCATTGGACTCTGTTGTCCGTGTAGAGCTTGTTTCAGATCCTCTGTCCCCCTCTCTCTGTGTCACCCCTACCCATGATCTCTCTCTCTCAAAAATGAATAAAATTAAAAAAAAAAAAAAAAAGAAAGAAACTACCAAACTGTTTTCCAATGTAGCTGTACCATTTTACACTCCTACCGGCAAGGTTTGAGTGATTTAGCTTCTCCTCATCCTTCCCAGCACTTGATGTTATAACTATTTTTAATTCTAGCCATTCTAATAGATGCATAGTAATATCTCATTGTGGTCTGAATTTGCATTTCTGGAATGGCTAATGATGTCAAACATCTTTTCATGTGTTTACCATCTATATATCTTCTTTGCTGAAATGTATGTCTTTTGCCGATTTTCTAATTGGATTGTTTGTTTTTTTTGAGTTTTGAGAGGGCCCTTTATGCATTCTTTTTTTCAACGTTTTTATTTATTTTTGGGACAGAGAGAGACAGAGCATGAATGGGGGAGGGGCAGAGAGAGAGGGAGACACAGAATCGGAAACAGGCTCCAGGCTCCGAGCCATCAGCCCAGAGCCTGACGCGGGGCTCGAACTCACGGACTGCGAGATCGTGACCTGGCTGAAGTCGAACGCTTAACCGACTGCGCCACCCAGGCGCCCCCCTTTATGCATTCTAAATACTAGTCCTTTGTTGGATACGTGGTTTGTGAATATTCTTTCTCATTGTGCTGTTTATCTTTCATTCTCTTAACAGAATCTTTCATGGGGTAAAATTTTTTAGTTTTGAGCAAGTCTAATTTTCCAATATTTCCTTATACAGATCATGTTTTTGGTTTTAAAACCAAGAACTCTTTGCCTAGACCTAGAAGATTTCCTGTTTTTATCTAAAAATGCTATAGTTTTGCATTTTAAATTTAAATCCACGACCCACTGAATTAACTTTTGATTAAGGTGTGAAGTTTGTTTTCCGGTTTTTTCCATATGGATATCCGGTTGCTTGGGCACCATTTCTTGGAAAGGCAATTTTAATTCTATTTAATTTTCTACTTTTGTCAAGAATCAGTTGTGCATATTTGTGTGGGTTTATTTCTGGCTTCTCTATACTGTTCTATTGATCTATGTGTCTTTCCCTCTGCCCATACCACATGGTCTTGATTACTGCAGCTATAAAGTGAGCTTTAATACTAGGTAAGATGATTCCTCTCATTTGATTGTTCTCTTCAAAAAATTTTTTTAAATGTTGATTTATCTTTGAGAGACAGAGACAGAGACACACACACAGAGCATGAGTGGGGGAAGGGCAGAGAGAGGGAGAGAATCCAAAGCAGGCTCCAAACTGTCAGTGCAGAGCCCTATGTGGGGCTTGAACTCACGAACCATGAGATCATGACCTGAGCTGAAGTTGGACGCTTAACCAACTGAGCCATCCAGGTGCCCCTTTATTGTTTTTTTTTAAAGATTGCTTTTAGCTATTTTAGGACCCGTGATTTTGCATATATACAATTGGTTCTTAAACAACATGGGGGTTGGGGGTGCCAAACCCTGCACAGTTGAAAAATGGCATATAACGTTTGACTCCCCCAAAAGTTAACTAATAGCCTACTGTTGACTGGAAGCCCTATCGATAATATAAACAGTCTATTAGCACATATTTTGTATGTCATATACATTATATACTGTATTCTTACAATAACGTAAGCTAGAGAAAAGAAAATGTTATTAAGAAAATCTTAAAGATTTTAATTTACATTTACAGTACTGTATGTATTTTTAAAAATCTGCATGTAGGGGTGCCTGGGTGGTTCAGTTGGTTGAGTGTCCAACTCTTGACTTCAGCTCAGCTCACGGTCTCATGGTTTGTGGGGGTTCAAGACCTACCTGCACTGTCCGTGAGGAACCTGCTTGGGATTCTCTCTCTCTCTCTCTCTCTCTCTCTCTCCCTGCCCCTCCTCTTTCTCTCTCTCAAAAAAAAATAAACTGAAAAATAAATCTGCACATAAGTAGATCCAAGCAGTTCAAACATCTGTTGCTCAAGGATTAACTGTGTTTTAGCATAAACTTGTCTATATCTACAAAAAAACCACCTTGGGATTCTCATATGAATTTCATTAAATCTATAGATTAATTTGGAGAGAACTGATATCTTCACTATGTTCAGTCTTCTGACCTATGAACAGTGTGTTTCTCCATTTCTTTGGGTCTCTTGATTTCTTCCAGCATCATATTGGAATTTTCAGCACATAGACCCTGTACATGCTTTGTTATGTGTAGATCTAAGTACTTCATTTTCTTTGGAGTAAAAAGGACATATTTTTAATTTGGTTTCCATAGGTTTGTTATCAGTATATAGAAATGTGACTGATTTTTGTGCATTGATCTTGCATCCTACGGCCATGCAGTGCTCACTCATTAGTTCTAGGCATTCCTTGTTTGTACTCCTTGAGATTTTCTACATACGCAATCATTTCATCTGCAAACAGATGGTTTTACTTTTCTCTTTTCAATCTGGATGTAGCTTATTTCTTTTTCTTGTCTTAAACTGCAGTGCCTAGAACTTCTAATATTAGGTTGCATTAGAGTAGTGGGAGTGGAAGCCTTGCCTTGTTCCCAATCTCAGGAGGCAAGCACTCAGTCTTTCACCATGAAAGATGATGTTAGGCTTTTTAGTAGACATTCTTTATCAAGTTGAGGTAATTCCCCCCCATCCCTAACTTACTGAGAATTCTTATCATGAATGGGTGTTAGATCTTATGAAATATTTTTGTGTGTCAACTGATGTGATAGTATGGTTTTTCTTCAGGTGCAGATATAGTAACTTCATTGAATTATGAATGTCGATAAGGCTTGCATACTTGGAATACATCCCACTTGGTCATGAGGTATAATTCTTTTTATATATTGCTGACTTCAGTTTGTTAAATTTTGTTGAAGATTTTTTGTCCAAGTTCATGAGAGATTGGTCTCTAGTTTTTTTTTTCTTTCTTTTCTTTCTTTCTTTCATTCTTTCTTTCTCTTTGTATAGTTTGATTTTGGTATAAGGCCTTATAAAATAAGGTGAGAAGTGTTCCCTCCTCTTTTATTTTCTGAGGAGATTTTGTAACATTGGTGTTAATTCTTTTTTAAAAAGAATTTGGTAGAATCCTCCAGCAAAACCATCTGAACCTGGAGATTTTTCAGGAGGCTTAAATTATTCAATTTCTTTAAAAGTTACAGGACTAATTCAGATTATCTGTTTCATCTGGGTTGAGTTTTGGTAGTGGTTTTTGAAGGATTTTTCCAGTCTTCTAATTTGCCAAATTTCTGAGTTGTCTGTAGTATTCCTCTGTAGTTCTGAAGTTGTAGTATTCCTTTATTTGTAGCGATATTCCCGTTTCATTCTTGATATTGGTGATTTGTGTCTTTATTTCTGTCATTCTTGCTAGAAGCTGATCAATTTTTTATCTTTTTTAAAAAAACACCTTTTTGTTTTTTCCAATTCTATTTTCAATGTCATCAGTTTCTGCTCTTTATTATTTTATTCCTTCTGCTTTGCCTTTTGTTTGATCTTCTTTTTCTAGTTTCTTTAAGTAGGAATTTAGATTATTGATTAGAGATTTCAGTTCTATGTATTTTTAAATTTTCTCTAGGATATACTCATGATTTACTTGGAGTATGTTAATTTCCAAGTGTTCATAGAAGTTCCTGTTGTTTTTCTATTATTCATTTCAAGTGTGGTTATATTATAGCCAAGGAACACATTTTGTAGGACTTGAATTTAAATTTCTTGAGGCTTTGTGGGCACCAGGGTGGCTCAGTTGGTTGAGTGGTCAACTCTTGATTTCAGCTCAGGTCAGGATCCCAGGGTAATGGGATTGAGCCCTATGTCAGACTCCGCTAAGCATGGAGCGTGCTAGAGATTCTCTCCGCCTCCACCCGCTCCCCCACCCACTCTCTTGCTCTCACTCTCTAAAACAAAATAAAAATAAATTTGTTGAGGTTTCATGGTCCAGGATATGGACTATCTTGGTGCATGTTCCATGGGTGCATAGAAAAAACATATATTCCATTGTTGGTGTAACGTCTAACAGATGTATGTTAAGTCTAGTTGGTTTACTGTGCTGTCCAAATCTATGAAGAGTTTAGCTAAGCTACTCCATGGTACTGCTGCCTCAGCATCCATTCTGTTTGGCCAAATGGCCTTAAATTGACACCCCTCCCTCCTTCTTATAAGTGCATGCCCTAGGTAGCAGCCCAGAGTCACAAGCAAACGTAAGTTCCGGATGTGACTTCCCCAAAAGCCTTTGTGATCAACAGTCTCCCCTGCCTCCTACCACCTGTGTGCCTTATGTTCCCCTAGGATAAGCTCTCTGGGGCTTACCCCACTCTTTTGGTTAGAGTTGACCAATTTGGACTTAGCCTGGGAAACCTAAAGCAGTTTATTCATGAACCCTATTTTTTCCATGAACCCTATTAACAGCACATGCTCCTGGTTGTCTCTTTTTGTCTGAACTGTGCCTTGAACTCTCTGTGAGACCCCTCAAGACAGGCAGGTATTTCCTCCTGGACCTGTGAATAGTGAATTTCTCCATTTCAGTTCTTCTTGTTGTGTATTGTTGAACGGCAGCTCATGATCTGACACTCTGTGCTCTACTTAATAAGTGTCAATTTGATACTTTTAATTCCTTGTTGAACTTCTAATTGTTCCATACATTACTGAAAGTGGGACGCTGAGGACTTCAACTATTATTGTTGTCTATTTCTCCTTTTAATTCTGCCAGTTTTTACTTCATCTATTTTCAGGCTCTGTTGCTAGGTGTGTGCTCATTGAGCATTGTTATATCTAATCAATATGCAGTCTCTCTCCCCATCCCTGTAATTTTCTTTGCTCTTTGTTTGATACCCAGACAGACACCTAGCTTTCTTTTGGTTAGCACTTGGATGATCTTTTTCCATCCTTTCACTTTTACCTGGTTATTTCATTATATGATTATATTGAAGTGAGTTACTTACAATATATAATAGGGTCATTTAAGAATTCTAATAGTCTATGTCTAATAATATTGTCATTTACACGTTTAACATAGTTAATTGATCTGTGTGAACTTAAATCTACTGTTTCGTTATTTTGTTTGTCCCTTTGTTCCTGTTTGTCCTTTCTTGCCACTTTTAGATTTGAACATTTTTCAGTATTCCATTTTAATTTACCTATTGTGTTTTTGTATATATCTCTGCCTATTTTTTAGTGGTTGCTCTAGATTATAACATACATATTTAATTTCACAGTCTCTTTAGAATCAGTATTTCACCACTTCAAATAATGTAGAAATCACATATAACTTTAACCTCTTCCCTTTATGTTGGGGTTGTCTTACGTACTGCATCTTAATATGCTGAACATACTATCAGACAATATGATAATTTTGCTTTCAACAGCATGTATGTTAAAGGTCTCAAAAAAATGATCTATTGTATTTACCATTTCTGTCGTTCTTCCTTCATTCTTGATGTTCCGAATCCTCTGCTGTCATCTCTTCTGTCCCATCTGAAGAACTTCCTTCAGCAATTCTTCTAGAGCAGGTCTGCTAGCAATAAATTCTCTTCATTTTTCCTCACCTGAGAATGTTTCCATTTCACTTCATTACTGACAGATATTTTCACTGGGTAATGAATTTCAGCTGACTGTTCTTTTCTCTCAGCCCTTTAGGAAGCTGTGATGCTTCCTTCTGGCCTCCATGACTTATGGTGAGAAATCCACTGTCATTTAAATGCTGTTTTTTAGCTGTTTTTTTGTCTTTAGTTTTTAGCAGTTTATGATGTATCTGAGCTAGGTTTTTTTGGACTTATGTGGACAATTTTTATAAAGCTGCTACCTTTACCTCCATCCTCTTGGCACTGGCACCTTTTGATTGCCTTTTCCAAGCAAGTTGAAACTTTCTTGATTCTTTGTATGTCAGGCAACTTTGGGTTCTATTTTGGATATTCTGAATATTATGTTTGAAACTCTTGCACTTTGTCTAAGTCCCATAGAGAAGGCTAATTTTTTTTTTTTTTTTTCCAAAGCAGGCAACCAACCCAGTTGGGTTCAGGCCATGAGTATCAACCAGCCTTTTGTGGGTTGTGGTTTCAACATCAGTTCCATTTTCAAAGGCTTTGCAGTCATATTCGGATATGTTCCTGTATGGCCCACTCTGTGGCCCATAGGACTTGCATTATGATCTTTTAGTTCAGTTCTCAAAGTCTTTGGTATGTTTAGGATGAGATACACATGTATAGCTCAGGAGTGAACCTAGGAGCTCATAAATATCTTTAGATGCTTGCTTTCCAGAGCTCCTCCCTCTCTAGGATCTCCCTGGTATGTTCTGATTCCCTGGGGATCCCTTTTTTGGTCTTCCAGCAGTAAATTTTGGGCTCTAGTTACCCTGCAGGGTCTTGTCCTTCCCACAACTGTACCCATACCTGCCACCAAGCAGTGGGAGGGCAGGGGGAAAAGTAAGCAGCAGGGTTTACCCCACTTTCCTGGGACCACAGCCCCTGTAACTGGAGGAAGGTTACCCTCTGTCAGAGCTGTAGGCATCTGAGGGTCCTTCTTGCCGGAGCTGTTGCTGCCACTGCAGGTTGCTTGGTGGCCAGGGCATGAAAGAAGAAAGAAAGAAAAAGAAAGGAAACTGGGAAATTTCCCCAACTGTCTCCGAGCGTAAGAGGAGTTCTCTTTCCTGCAACTTGAGCCAGAACCAGAGGACTTCTCTCAGAGCTCTCTTATTTAAGTTCTGGTTTCTACTTCTGGATTTTGGCTGCCTTCAGTCCTGAGAGATTGGAAGACGAATGGGAGACTCATTACTGGTTCAGTGGTACTTCAAATTCTGGTCTTCTTCAATATGCCTACTATTTACTTTTTAAAGTCCTCAAATAGCTGTTCCATGCATTCTGCCCAGGTTTTTTTTTTTTTCTTCAATATATGAAATTTATTGTCAAATTGGTTTCCATACAACACCCAGTGCTCATCCCAAAAGGTGCCCTCCTCAATACCCATCACCCACCCTTCCCTCCCTCCCACCCCCCATCAACCCTCAGTTTGTTCTCAGTTTTTAAGAGTCTCTTATGCTTTGGCTCTCTCCCACTCTAACCTCTTTTTTTTTTTTTTTCCTTCCCCTCCCCCATGGGTTCCTGTTAAGTTTCTCAGGATCCACATAAGAGTGAAACCATATGGTATCTGTCTTTCTCTGTATGGCTTATTTCACTTAGCATCACACTCTCCAGTTCCATCCACGTTGCTACAAAGGTCTGCCCAGGGTTTATAGCTGTATTCAGTGAGAGAGACAGATGGAATGTGCTTACTTCATATTACCTGGAATTACCTATTTTAAGATGGATTTTCAAGCATACTCAATTTTAGGTGTTGTATTTAGTTTACATCTAGTAATTATTTTAGGTTTTGCCCTGAGTGTTAACAGCAGAAGCAATCTTAGAAATTTTCAATTGCAAACAGGTTTTAGGAGTGCAAGAAAGTATGGTGGATAGAGTCATATTAGCCATCAAAGTCTTGTTGAATATCTTCAATATTCCTTACACAAGCTTTCCTGGGAAAATGTGAATATAACTTACCAGGTGTCACCACATGTAGCAGCTTTATTAAGCGTCTGTGATACTGCAATACTGGTTAGACTATCTTTGTGGTCACGAGCCTGAAATATCTCTTGACCAATCTCTCTAATATGAGTGGAGATGACCACAAAAATTCCACGTGAAAAGCCAATCATGATGTAGCCATCACCATACCTATAGCAACAAAGGCAACAATACATTAAAAGGATGATTATCATTTGCAATAAAGTAAATAAGCAAGTGCCTTAAAACTAAAGAACTACAGAATCCAATTTATCAAGGGCCATGTAATATGCTAGGTAGTTTCACATATTTAATTTTTTTTTAATGTTTATTTCTGACAGAGAGAGAGAGAGAGAGTGAGTGAGTATGAGTGGGAGAGGGACAGAGAGAGGAGGAGACATAGAATCCAAAGCAGGCTCCAGGCTCTGAGCTGTCAGCACAGAGACTGTTGTGGGGCTCAAACTCATGAACCATGAGATCGTGATTTGAGCCGAAGTTGGCCACTTAATTGACTGAACCACCCAGGTACCCCAAGTTTCACATATTAAATCATAGTTTACAATCCAGAAAATGTTACATATAGAAGTGAAAATGCTAAGGTCAAAAATGAAATATATTAGTAAGGAAAAACACACGGATATCTTTTGGTAATAAGCTTTTTTTACATACCACCTATAGCAGACAATGTTACCATAGCGCTGCTGAAATTCCAGATCAATTGGACTATCTGGTTCATTCAGATTATAAAGAAACAAAGTTTTCTTGCCAACCACCACACTGATCTGCCAGAAAAGATTAAGAGATCATGCAAATGAATTACTCAGTACTTCGTGAAGACCAATAAGGAAATTCAAATAGCTAAATCTAATTTATGCAAACAATGAGCCAGGTTTACATTAAATGTTGTAACTAATAAGATAACGTGATTTAAAAAAATACATTGTAATATATAGTCTGGGAAGGGTCCTTGGCTTTACACACATCCAACATACCCTTTGAAAAGTACATTAAAATAGCTGGGTGTTACTTTATTTTATTTAAAAAAATTAAAAAAGAAAAAAAATTTTTAGCCTTTATTTATTATTGAGAGACAGAGAGAGAGAGACAGAGTGTGAGCAGGGGAGGGGCAGAGGGAGACACAGAATCTGAAGCAGGTTCCAGGCTCTGAGCTGTCAGCACAGAGCCTGACACGGGGCTCAAACTCACAAACTGTGAGATCATGACCTGAGCCGAAGTTGGATGCCTAACTGACGGAGCCACCCAGGTGCCCCTATAAAATTTTTTTTTAAGTGTTTTATTATTTATTTTTGAGGGAGAGAGAGAGAGAGAGAGAGAGCAGAGGAGGGGCTGAGAGAGAGGGAGACACAGAATCTGAAG
The DNA here is from genome assembly GCF_022837055.1 of Prionailurus viverrinus. NCBI lineage: Eukaryota > Metazoa > Chordata > Mammalia > Carnivora > Felidae > Prionailurus > Prionailurus viverrinus. The sequence goes on from NC_062564.1 coordinate 173,595,601, forward strand.
CAGGCTCCAGGCTCCAAGATGTCAGCACAGAGCCTGACATGGGGCTTGAACTCACGAGCTGTGAGATCATGACCTGAACCAAAGTTGGATGCTTAACCAACTGAGCCACCCAGGTGCCCTTGGGTGGGTTAACTTTTTAAAATTCTCTACACCTCTCATTAGAGTTCTGTGCAATACAGGACTGTAAGTCTGACGAAGTTCCATTGAAACTGAATTCATATCCAGAGTATAGAGAGTTTTCCATCCTAAGAGGACATTCTGATTTTGAGCCACATTGTGTGGGTAACTGAGCTCAATTTTTTATATCATCATTCTTTCCATCACCTGCAGGTCACTGGTCAATGTTGCTAAACTAGTGTCCCTCCATTACTCACACAGTCAATATTTGATTGTAATTTTCAGTGCAGGGTTTACCTGTGTGAGGGAGGGGAAGGAGTGTATTACTTATTTGGGCTCATTAAGAGTGATGGATTTATATAAAAAGAGAAACACTGATATATTTCCTTGATTCTACCAATTATAAGTCACTATCAATTAAATAGCTTTTTAAGAAATTGGATCATTTAATTTAAATATATTTGTATTAATTGTGAAAATCATCTGGATTTCAGTGTATTAAATTGTGGCAGGGAAAATGCATCTAAGCTATTAACAAAATACAAAGTACAATTTCCAGAGCTCTGGTCACCATCTCCAATAGTGTGGAAAAAAAAAATGATATAGAAATCAAGACTTCTATTTGTGAAGGCGCCCTCCCTGCTTTTACCACCACAAGAATCGGAAGAGCAACACCCACTGCATCAGGAAGATGCCTTCATCTGCTGTGACACCAGGCAGCTAGATGTTGCCAGCAGCAGCAAAAGCAACTTACATGCCTAAGAGACTGGAGCTTACACTGATTTAATAAATGACAGACCATAATTTATTTATCACTATACATTCTGAACCATCCTAGAAAAGGAGAAAAAATAGTCTACAAAAGTATCAAAATAACTTGGGCATGGATTTGACTTGGAATTCTTTAAAAAATTTTTTTTAACATTATTTTTGAAAAAGAGAGAGAGAGAAAGAAAGAGAGACTGCGTGCACACAAGTGGGGGAGGGGCAGAGAGAGGAGACACAGAATCCAAAGCAGGCTCCAGGGTCTGATCTGTCAGTATAGAGCCTGGTGTGGGGCTTGAAACCACGAACTGCGAGATCATGACCTGAGCTGAAGTTGGACACTAAACCGACTGAGCCCCCCCAGTGCCCTGGTTTAGCATTCTTACTGTGCTTTCAGCAGCAGACATTCGATCATCAGTCTTCATCGTGGAAAACTGCATGTCGCTAGGCTCTGATCTCACTGACGTCTGCAGGGATAGAAATGTTATCACTATGAACAAATGCAACACTTAAATTCATTCTGAATATTAATAAAACAGGTAACTTGCTTTTACTTCTGTTATACCTGAAAATCCCACCGTGAATAAACCTCTAGAAATTCTGGATGAAATGGAACAAATATCTTATCAAATAGATACATTAAGCTTGAAAGAAGGTAAGGAAAATTTCCAGGGACAATAAGCAAAGATCAAACCATAAACCAAAGTATGTGTGCAACTATCCAGAGCAGTTGGTAAGTTGATAATAAAGAAGCCCATTTGATTTGGGCTGAGCTTTGAGTCAGAAGAAATGCCGAAAACGTTCTTTTCAAATCAAACGTTCCTTCCTATCCTCATTATGATCTGAAGTTCAAATTTATACTTTGAGTGGTCTAGAAACTCCTTGGAGTGTTTATCAAAAGCAAATCCAAAGCCTCTTCCAAAGCTGCAAAAAAATTTCCACAGACAAGCCCTGCTGAAGATGAGCTCACAATTCAAAATGAGAAAAGTCACAAAGAAATAATGCATCAAGAGCAAAAGTCAGCAGATCTAAAAATAACAGAATTCTCAGAGAGAGATCATAAAGTAATGCTTTAAAATGACTAAACACATAAAAAGACTCATAAGTATGACAAGAGACTTTTTCTTTATAATTTTAGAGAGAGAGAGAAAGTGGTGGAGAGGGGCAGAGGGAGGGGGATAGCATCGTAAGCAGGCTCCAATGCTCAGCGTAGAGCTTGATGCAAGGCTTGATCCCACAACTCTGGGATCATGACCTGAGCTGATATTAAGAGTCAGATGCTCAACCAACTGGGCCACCTAGGCACCCTGACAAGAGACTTAAAAAAAAAAAAATCCTGACAGATTTTTAAGAGAACTACAAAGTATTTTTCTTTTTTAATTAAAAATACAGCTGACCCTTGAATAACATGGAGGTCAGGGTAGCCGAGCCCCTGCACAGTTCAAAATTGGCATAAAATGTTGATTCCCCAAAACTTAACTACTAATAGCCTACTGCTGACTGGAAGCCTCATAATAACATAAACACTCAATTAATACATGGTTTGCATGTTATGTATATTAAATACTGTATTCTTACAATAAAATAAACTGGAGAAAAGAAAACGTTATTAAGAAAATCATGGGGTGCCTGGGTGGCTCAGTCAGTTGAGCATCTGACTCTTGATTTCAGCTCAGGTAATGATCCCAGGGTCGTGGGATTGAGACTCACGTCAGGCTCCACGCTGAGCATGGAGCCTGCTTGACATTCTCTCTCTCTCCCTCTGTCCCTCTTCCCCATTCACTTTATCTCTCTCTAAAAAAAGAAAAAAAAGAAAGTCATAAGAGAAAATACATTTATGGTGCTGCACTATATTTATTGAAAAAAATCCGCATTTAAGTAAATCTGCACCGTTCAAACCCATGTTGTTGAGGGATCAACTGTATACTTGACATACAATATCCTATTACTTCTAGATAAACATCATAGTAGTTCAATATTTATATACTTTACAAAATTATCCCCATAGTCTAGTACTATCTCACCATACAAAATTATTACGATATTACTGACTATATTCCCTATGCTATATATCATACCTCCATGACTTATTTTGCAACTGGAAATTTGTACCTCTTAATCCTATTAATGCCTATTTTGCTCTAAAGTACTTATTAAAAATGAAAAGAAGAATCACTAAAATAAAAAAACTCAAATTTGACCAAATTTCAAGAGTAAGTGAACTGATTTGATGAAATTATCCAGAAGTTGTAGTGACAAAAAGATATTACGAAAGAGAGTTAAAGAGATAGGAGGTCCTACATATGTCTAACTGACACTGCAGAAGGACAGAATAGAAAGAGCAAGAGGTAATACCCAAGAGATAATGACTAAGAATTTTCCAGAATTGATGAAAGACAGCAATTTTCAGATTCAAGAAATAAGACAAACCCTTAATAGGACAAATAAAAATAAATGTACACAAGTAACACTAGAGTGATCTTCAGAATAGTAAAGTCAAAATAATTCAGAGACAGTACCAAATAAAGCAATGCTTTTAATGTATGCTTTGCTTACCACAGGACAACTTAAGTAGTATGTCTAATTCTGGAAGTATATATCTTAAAGATCAGAAATGGGAAATGTATGCAGATAATGGCTGAATATAGCGACTTCCTGGGATGCTCTGTAGCAAAACATTGTAAGACCATGTCTTCATTCAGTGTTGATGTCTGATATGGATACAAAAATGTGGAGCTAAAGCATTTGAACTGTATTATCATTCTAATTCAAAAGGGTACCAACATAGAATGCTCAAAATTTTAGGTTTCTAGGAAATATCTTTTACACTAGTTAATCTTTCTTAAGAACCACTTTAATCATGCTATGGTTCTGCTCAACATGGTTGAGTTACTTCTGCTTAACTTTCAGAGCTTTCCAGATACAGGAACCAACTTTCTTCTTCAGCCTTATTTTCTATAAATTTTCAATCAAAGCCCACATCTTCAGTCAAGCCAATCTTGAACGAGCCATAAACAAGCTTCAAGTTTTTCTTCTTATCTTTGTTCATGCTGCTTTGCGTGGGTTGAATGACAGACTGCTAAATGTCTTATGGTATCCACTAAAACAAGTTTCAGTGGGGCACATGATCGATGATCTACAGAGACTAAATTTGTAGCTTCCCTGGCAGCAGTGTGGCGTGACTATATGATTAGGTTCTAGTGATATGAATGGAAATAATAAATGCATCTTCCAGACTAGGTCCTTTAAATGTTTCTTGCACTCCACTTCTCTTTCTCCCTTCCCTGGGGTGGAAATACAGATCTGGTGCTGTTAACTATGCATATGAAGACAAAACATCCTAGCAAATAGCAGAGCAGTAAGATGGAAGCAAGGAACCTGGGACTATGTACAGCCTTGTGAAGCAGACATGCAGAGATGATCTGCCTACCTCTCTCTGTTATATGAGAAAGAGAAAGAAGAAAAACCATCCAAACTACCATATTCTTAGAGCCCTTGTAATTTTGTGTTTTTTTTTCAATATATGAAATTTATTGTCAAATTGTTTTCCATACAACACCCAGTGCTCATCCCAAAAGGTGCCCTCCTCAATACCCATCACCCACCCTCACCTCCCTCCCACCCCCCATCAACCCTCAGTTTGTTCTCAGTTTTTAAGAGTCTCTTATGCTTTGGCTCTCTCCCACTCTAACCTCTTTTTTTTTTTTTCCTTCCCTTCCCGCATGGGTTTCTGTTAAGTTTCTCAGGATCCACATAAGAGTGAAACCATATGGTATCTGTCTTTCTCTGTATGGCTTATTTCACTTAGCATCACGCTCTCCAGTTCCATCCACGTTGCTACGAAGGGCCATATTTCATTCTTTCTCATTGCCACGTAGTACTCCATTGTATATATAAACCACAATTTCTTTATCCATTCATCAGTTGATGGATATTTAGGCTCTTTCCATAATTTGGCTATTGTTGAGAGTGCTGCTATAAACATTGGGGTACAAGTGCCCCTATGCATCAGCACTCCTGTATCCCTTGGGTAAATTCCTAGCAGTGCTATTGCTGGGTCATAGGGTAGGTCTATTTTTAATGAAGCCCTTGTAATTTTGGATCTCTCTGTTACAAGTTCATCCTATACCTTGATTTATTCAGATCATCTGTCTTTTAAATATTCCTAATTCAGCTTTCCTTGATCTCTTCCATCTCACATATGTAAGACTTGTAAGCTATACCACAAAACTGGCAATCGCATAAGGCTGTGTTTTATCGTAATTAGTTCTGTCTTCTTGAGAGTAGGGTCCTATGGTTCGCAGCTTTTAAGATGATCCACAATGATCCCCACCTCCTGGTTTCTTTGTGTAATCCCCATCCCTACCCCTTGAAGTGTGGGCTGGACCCAGGGACTTACTTCTACATAACAGAATATGGCAAAAATGATTTTGAGATCAGGTTATTTATTAAGAGATTGTGGCTTAAGTTTCAAATGGCTGCTCACAATCTATTACCACCTATGTTATGAGGCACTCTATGGAGAGATCCATGTGGCACGGTAATTAGGTAGGTTTCTAATCAATGGCCAGAGAGGAACTGAGGCTCTGAGCCTAACTACCTGTAAGGAACTGAACTCTTGTCAACAACCATGTGACTGAAAGTGGAAACAGATTTTTTTCCCAGTCAAGCCTTCAGATGAGACTCCAACCTTGACCAATAAAATGCAGCCTTTTAATACCTTAATGCAGCTAGGTGCACCTGCATTGCTCATCCACAAAAACTATAAAACAATAAATGTATATTGTTTTAAACTGCTAGGTTTTGAGAGCAATTTGTTATGTAGCAATAGAGAACATAGGGTCATATTTCATATTTCTTCTAAAGTACATAGCACAGTGCCACATACCTAGTGGGCATTTAAAGAATTTGCTAGTTAATATTGCCCCAGAAATACTAAATCATAAGCCAAGTGGTCCAAAGTATAATTTACCCACTGGTGAGATTATGTAGTAGCTCTTGGTAATACAAATTCCCTTAAGGAGGAGCCACTGAGGATCTAATCAATTGTGAAATTTGAACAGCGGTAAACTTGAATCCTAAAATTAAATTTAAAATTTAATTAGGGTTAGTTTGGAAGCAATTTAACATATCAGTTAAAGTTAAATTAACATATCAGGCAGACCAGAATCCAAGTTTAGTTATTCACATTTATATTATAAATATACATATATAAAGTAAGGGTTATCTCACAAATGGACAGACGGAGGATAACCACAGAGCCGATAACCCATGCTAATACTCGATAATGGAAAATGTACAAAGGAAAATATTTGGATAAAGTAGTCCTATGAAGAAAAGTGTACTAATACATAAAAAGAAAAGCTTTTGTTGTTTAGAACATGAAGTTATTGTATACATATCTCACGTAGAGATTTAAAAATTGTACAGATTAGCTTGGTAGACAAACTTCATTTCAGGGAAATTCTGAATATATTGGACCAAGGATGTTACTGTATTACCTGTCTTATCGTGTCACCTTCCTGATTGCTAACTGTAATCATTTTATCTTCACCACCTAAAGCAAGCAGATTTTCTGCATTCCAACATCCACATGTGATTCTCTTAGTGTGTTTTCCTGAAAAAGAGATGATTTTTGTACAGACACATGGTTTCTCAAAAAAATTAAAAGATCTGTGATGTCTAATCTGAACATTTAGGTAATATGACATGGATATTAAACAAAGAATGTTAAACCTCATCAAAGCAGTTAGTGTCTAAGCAACCTTATTTAAAAGTTTACAAGTTACAAATCAATATAACAGCATAGAAGAGCAATAATGCTTTTTTTTTTTAACTGTTTAGGTGGATATTCTGCTACTTGATAAGTTTGTTTGCTTACCATGTAGCTAACCCTGTAACAATGTCTCTAAGAGAGGCAAATCCCACCGCACTCGAGTTACCTTTACTATACTCAGCTTTACAGGGTGGTAGACCCTTGGTATAAACAGATTCAACATTCACAGTTTTGACTATTCATGAAAAATTAGAGGGCATTAGATTTGTGATAATACTGAGGTGCAAATCTGAATGTGTCCTAGTGAGACTTGTGTTAAGAACTGAGTCACTTAACTAGTAAGGGATATTAGATAGAACCACTATGTATCAGGAAACTTTTTTGCTGAGGAATCTAGCCAGTGCAAAAACTGTATTTGGGGAGGCAGAGAATTACATACTTGACACTGTGAGATTTATTGAAGGTCCTAGCACAAATCCTGGAGTCGCAAGATTAATTCTACAATGAGAAATAGAATGGTTAAGTATACATACTCTGGAGCCAGACTGCCTAGATTTGAAACTTGGCTCCACCACTTACTGTGAGCTACTTAACATTTCTATTCCTTAGTCGCATACCCATAAATTGGGGATAACAGTAGGGCCAATCTCACAGAGCTGAGGATCAAATGAGTTCAAGCACTTAGAAGAGTGCCAGGCATAAAGAAAGTGCCATATAAGTTTAGCTATTTTGGCTGCTTTTGAGAGCAGAGACCACACCATTCTTTCCACCCCTTACAGAACTTAATACAGTACCTATGCAGGAAGTAAGTTCTAAGTAAGTAGTTATTGAGTACAATCTAAGGCAGGAGTGTGCCAGGTATGTTAGAGGCTCAGCAAGGAGGACAGTGTGGCTGGAGCAGAGGAAGTGAGAAGATGAGATGAAATCAGAGTTTGCAAGCACCAGGTCATGCAGGCCTTGGCTGGCCATTGTGAGGACTCTGGCTTTGACTCTGGGTCAGATGGAGGACCATTGGAAAGGTCTGAGAAGAAGGCTCACTCTGGCCCCTAGTTGAGAATACTCGATAGTGGGGCAAGAGTTGAAGCAGGGAAACAAGTTAAGAGATTGCAGAAATTCAGTGGAAGATGTTTGAGGCTCACACACAGCAGAACAGGACAGGTGGTGAGAAGAGGCTGGATTATGGAGATATCTGAAGATAATCCTGTAAGATTTTCTAGCAAATTAGATATGGAGGGTATGAGAAAGAGGAAGAGTCAAGACTAAGGGTTAGCCTGAAGATCTAAAATGATGAGATGTCACCAATGGTGAGAGGGACAGCTGTGTGTCCAAAGGGTTTTAAAGATATTAAATTTGAAGTATTTATTAGATATCTCATCAGAGATGCTGGGTAAGCAGTTGGATATAGGAGTCTACAAATTGGAAGAGATAAACATGGGAGTCGTCAGGATACAGAGGTCATTGCCAATCAGGAGGCCAGAGCACAAAAGTGAAGGGAGCATTCAGAGAAGACACTGAGATGTAGTAGAGTTTTCTGATTAGAAATTAAGGGACTTGGGTGCTACATTGGAACTGGGCCCAGAGAGATGGGCATTAGGAGGGAAAAAGAGTGCACAAAGAGAGGTGGGAAAATCTCAAAGACAAACTCCTTTCTATACCCGAGAAAGGGAGAAGAACATCTCTCCCTCCTCCTTCCTGTATATCTCAAGGCCTCTTTGCTTGCAGTGCTCAGAACTCAGGTTGGCCTTAACATCAAGAACAGTTAACATGTTTTGTGTGCCTACTTAAAGTGTTCTGGGCACTTTACATGTACTGACTTATGTAATTAATACTGACTCACAGATGCTCTAGTATGGTAACTGGGGTCTGAACCATGTTATTGAGAGGCTTGCAACATTTAATTACACTGTAGTAAATGAATTTCATGTATATAAGAACCATGCAATGAGAAAACTGCCCGTGTCTAGTCTAGTTGAGGAAATAAATCAGTGTGAGATGAAACGTGGTAACAGATCTTAGTTACTGTGAAATGTTGACAGATCATGCTACCATGCGGCAGCTACCTGGAGTGGAAAAGCTTGGATTTAGGAAAGTGAGTTATTTAAAAGGAAAAAAGGCAGTCACAAATCATAGCCAACTCTGAAAGAGGCAGCTATTATATATTTAGCTAAAGATACAAAATTAACTTGAATCTCCTTAGGCCCATTTTTCACAGTTAATAAATGACTGAGAACAGACTCATATTCATATTAAATACGAAGATCACATATAAAATCATGAACGTATGACAAATGCCTGACACAAAATAATCATGCTTTGATGAATTATTTTCTTATACATCAGGTGTCAAAATTTCTGGGGCCTGTAAATCAATTGGCAGGATATTCCTACAGATGAACTGGGATACAAAAAAATGCCTAACTGAAGTCAAATAGACAATTTGTATGGTGAAAGTTGTTTTTTATAACTCAAAATAGTTTGTTTAGTTTTTCAAATGGATCAATAACCTTACCTTTTGTCTGGAGTACTAAAAATATTAATATTAAACAGACATATATGTGAAAAAAATGAAATAATTAAATATCCTCAGTTGAAAGGTACTTTCTCAAGTATTCTGTGGGTACTCTTATCTCCAGGGTTTAACTTCTTCCTTAGCAGTAAATTATAATTCTTCCGGCCACGTGGGTATAATTAAGCCTACTAGTTTCACCATTTACCAGCATGATGTTACAATAATTAAGAATAGATCTGTTTCTTCTTGGGTATTCAGAAGGCAGATGCTAAGTGACCAACGACTGTGGGAATCAAAGAGCCTGAACCAAGAATGTCAAACAAGGAACGACACACTGTAGTCATATACCCTGAGGCAAATGTAATTCCCAGTGCCTACATAGGCTAACTTGGTGTTTGGAGAGAGTAAGAGGTTAGAATTAATATCTAGTGATATTCTCACCAAACAGTCACCAAATGTTTTAGTCCATCTACTGATGTGTTGATATGAACATGAGCTATTCCATGTCCACAGTTCTCAATCTGGGTGAGAAAGGGACAAATGGAAGCCATCCTATTAATGTCCTGGTGTCCACAGGCACAGGTGGACCTTAGAGAGACATTCATTCTATTTAGCCTAGGTAATTCTTAGGAGACAGTATAGATGGATCTTGAAGTTTAGCTAGATATAAGGCTTGACCAGGGGAGCCTCACTACTACACAATTTCCCTTGCAATATCAGCAAAATCTAAGGCAGTAAAATATATTACATTTATGTAAAGCATCTCAAGTATTTAGCAGTGTTTCCAGCTATAACCTACCCAGCACAGGAATCTTTCGAGATGTCTGACGATTATAAATAAGCAAATTTCCTTTAACAGTTCCAACAGCCAGGAAACTTCCAATTTTTGACCAAAGAAGGAAAGACATTTGATCCCTATAACATTAAAATACCAATTACTAAAAAAAATTCACAATCATAACCTCCAAACAGATCCTTTAAAAATATTTCATGAATAATTTTAATACCTACTTAGGAGCTGAAGTACGAAATTACAACTTAATGCTTTAGAACAAAAACTAAGTGCTAAAGATATTTTGGAGATGCTAGAAGGTGATCTTACTGTCAGACCTACAAATTCAGTGCAGACCTACGAATATGTAATAAATAAAAACATAAGCCATGATGGAATCTCAAATTTCGTTAAGATGCCTCATGATGAGATGGTTTAATGAGTCTAATGACAGTTGTAAATGTGGTAAAAATCTTAATGGATGAGAACACCTCATGCTTTCAAAAAAGTAGGTCCAATAACACAGTATATTAAACTGGAAACATCATCGACAATTCATCGCCTTAAATAAAACATATATTTTCCAACTCTGTCACTTTTTAAAGTTTTTATTTAAATTCCAATTAGTTAACCGCAGTAGAATATTAGTTTCAGGTGTGCAATATAGTGATTCAACACTTGAATACATGACTCAGCGCTCATCATGACAACTGCACCCCCTAATCTCCATCACCTCTTTTGCCCATCCCTCCAGAAACCTCCCCTCTGGTAACCATCAGTTTGTTCTCTATAGTTAAGAGTTTGTTTCTTGGTTTGCCTCTCTCTCTCTCTCTTTTCTTGTTTTGCTTGTTTTGTTTCTTAAATTCCACATATGAATGAAATAATATGGTATTTGTCTTTCTCTGACTTATTTCACTTAGCATTATATTCTCTAGCTCCTGATCAATGTCACTGCAAATGGCAAGGTTTCATTCTTTTTTATGGCTAAGTAATATTCTGTTGTGTTTATGTATGCACATAAATACATATATACCACATCTTCTTCATCCATTCATCAATCAACGGAACTAACACTGTTTCCATAATTTGGCTAATGTAGATAATGTTGCTATAAACATCAAGGTGAACATATCCTTTCGATTTAGTGATTTTGTACTCTTTGGGTAAATACCTACAGTAGTATGATTGAAGGATCACAGGGTAGTTCTATTTTTAACTTTTTGAGAAACCTGCATACTATTTTCCACAGTGGCTATACCAGTTTGCCTTCCTGCCAAAGTCCCCATTTCTCCACATCCTCACCAACATCTGTTGTTTTTCAGTTTAGCTATTCTGACAGGTATGAGGTGATATGTCATTGTAGTTTTGATTTGCCTGATAAGTGATGTTGAACATCTTTTCATGTGTCTATCAGCCATCTGTATGTTTTCTGCCCATTTTTTAATTGGATTATTTATGAGGTGTTGGATTTTATAAATGCTTTATATATTTTGGATATTAACCCTTTATTGGATGTCATTTGCAAATATCTTCTTCCATTCTATAAGTTGCCTTTAGTTTTGTTGATTGTTTCCTTCATTGTGCAGAAGCTTTTTATTTTAATGTAGTCCCAAGAGTTTATTTTTTGTTTTGTTTCCCTACCCTCAGGAGACATCAAGAAAGAAGTTGCAGGGTGCTTGGATGGGTCAGTTGGTTAAGTGTCGACTCTTTTTTTTTTTTATAAATATATTTTTTAAGTTTATTTATTATTGAGAGGGTGAGAGCATAGCTGGGGAGGGGCAGAGAGAGAGGGAGTCAGAATCTGAAGCAGGCTCCAGGCTCTGAGCTGTCAGCACAGAGCCCAATGCAGGTCTTGAACCCACAGACCATGAAATCATGACCTGAGTGGAAGTCAGACACTTAACTGACCAAGCCACCCAGGTGCCCCTAGTATCTGACTCTTGATTTAGACTCAGGTTGTGATCTCACGGTTGTGAGATTGAGCCCCACTGTTGGGCTCTGTACTGGGCATGGAGCCTACTTAAGATTCTCTCTCTCCTTTTCCCTCTGCCCCTCCCCCATGCACTCTCACACACACTCTCTCAAATTAAAAAAAAAAGGTGCAGCAGCAGATGTCAAAGAAGTTACTGCCTGTGCTGTCTTCTAGGATGCTTATGGTTTCAGGTCTCACATTTAGGTCTTTAATCCATTTTGAATTTATTTTTGCATATGGTGTAAGAAAGTTGTCAAGTTTCATTCTTTTGCATGTGGCTATCCAAGTTTTCCCAACACCACTGGTTGAAGACACTGTCTTTTTCCCACTGGGCATTTTTTCCTGCTTTGTTGAAGATTATTAATCATATAATCGTGGGTTCATTTCTGGGCTTTCAATTCTGTTCCATTGATCTATGTGTATTTTTTTGTGCCAGCACCATACTGTCTTGATGATTACAGCTTTGTAATATAGCTTGAAGTCCAGAATTGTGATGCCACCAACTTTGCTGTTCTATTTCAAGGTTGGCTATTCAGGGTCTCTGGTGGTTTCACACAAATTTTAGGATTGTTTGTTCTAGCTCTGTGAAATTGTTGGTGGTATTTTGATACAGATTGCATTAAATGTGTAGATTCCTTTGGGGAGTATGGACATTTTAACAATATTTGTTCTTCCAATCCATGTGCATGGAATATTCCATTTCTTTGTGTCATTTTCAATGTCTTTCAGAAGTGTTCTATAGTTTCCAGAGTACAGGTCTTTCATCTTTTTCCTTAGGTTTATTCCTAGGTATCTAGGATTTTGGTGCAATTGTAAATGGTATTGATTCCTTAATTTCTCTTCTACTGCTTCATTATTGGTGTACAGAAATGTGACAGATTTCTGTACATTGATTCTGGCAACTTTACTGAATTTGTGTATCATTTCTAGCAATTTTTTGGTGGAGTCTTTCAGATTTTTTACACATAGTACCTTGTCATCTACAAATAATGGAATGTTTACTCTTTCCTTGTTGATTTAAATGCCTTTTATTTCTTTCTATTGCTGATTTTTGTGACTAGGATTTCCAGTACTATGTTGAATAAAAGTGGTGAGAGTAGGGCCACCTGGGTGGCTCAGTTGGTTAAGTGTCCACTTCAGCTCAGGTCATGATCTCATAGTTTGTGGGTTTGAGCCCCACATCAGGCTCTGTGCTGACAGCTCAGAGCCTGGAGCCTGCTTTGGATTCTGTGTCTCCCTCCCTCTCTGCCCCTTTCCTACTCAAGCTCTGTCTCTGTCTCTCAAACATAAACACTGAAAAAATTAAAAAAAAAAAAGTTTGAGCTGGACATCCTTGTCTTGCTCCTGACTTTAGGGGTAAGGCTCTCAGTTTTTCCCCATGGAAGGGGATGTTAGCTGTGGGTTTTTCATATATGGCCTTTATTATGAGGTATGTTTCCTCGAAGCCTACTTTGTTGAGCATTTTTATCATGAATGGATGTTGTTCTTTCTCAAATGCTTTTTCTGCATCTATTGAAACAACCATATGGTTCGTATCCCTTCTCTTATTGATGTGATGTATCATATTGATTAATTTGCAAATACTACCCTTGCAACCCAGGAATAGTTCCCACTTGATCATGGTGAATACTTTTTTTAATGTTTTGTTGAATTCAGTTAGCTAGTATTTTATTGAGAATTTTTGCATCCATGTTCATCAGGGATATTGGCCTATAGTTCTCTTTTTTAGTGGAATCCTTATCTGGTTTTGGTATCAAAAGAATACTGGCCTCATAGAATGAACTTAGAAGTTTTCCTTCCTTTTCTATTTTTCTGAAATAGTTTGAGAAGACTAGGCCATAGTCCTCTTTAAATACTTTCTAGAATTTGCCTGTGAAGCCATCTGGTCCTGGACTTTTGTTGGTTGGGAATCTTTAAATTGCTGGTTCAATTTCTTCGCTGGTTACCAGTTTGTTCAAGTTTTCTATTTCTTCCTGTTTCAGTTTTGGTAATTTATATGTTTCTAACAATTTAACCATTTCTTCTAGCTTGTCCAATTTGATGGCATATAGTTTTTCATAATATTCTCTTATAATTGTTTGTATTTCTGTGGTGTTAGTTGTTATTTCCCCTCTCTGATTTGTGATTTTACTTATTTGGGCCCTTTCTCTTTTCTTTTTGGTAACTTTGGCTGAAGGTTTATAAATTTTATTTATTTTTCTCACAGAATCAGCTCTTGCTTTCATTGCTCTGTTCCACTGTTTTTTGGGTTTTTTTTAGTTTCTACATCATTTATTTCTGCTCTAATCTTTATTATTTCTTTCCTTATGCTGGCTTTAGGCTTCATTTATTGTTCTTTTTTCTAGCTTCCGCTAGGTGTAAGGTTAGGTTATTTGAGGTTTTTCTTGCTTCTTGAGGTACACCTGGATTATTATAAACTTTCCCCTTAGGACCACTTTTGCCGCATCCCAAAGGTTTTACACCATTTTGTTTCCAATTTAATTTGTTTCCATGTGCTTTTTTATTTCTTTTATTTCCTGGTTGACCAATTCATTGTTTAGTAGCATGTTATTTAATCTCCATGTATTCGTTGTCTTTCCAAATTTTTTCTTGTGCTGACTTCTAGTTTCACAGCATTGTGATCAGAAAAGGTACGTGGTAAGACTTCAGTCTTCTTGTATATGTTGAGGCCCATTTTGTGACCTAATATATTATGTATTCTGGAGAATGTGCCATGTGCACTTGAAAGAATATGTATTCTGCTATTTCAGGATGGAATATTCTGAATATATCTGTTAAGTCCATCTGGTCATTCTAAGCCATTGTTTCCTTTTTGATTTTTTGTTTACATGATCTGTCCATTGGGGTGCCTGGATGGCTAGGTTGGCTGAGTGTCTCACTTTGGCTCAGGTCATGATCTTAGGGCTAATGGGTTTGGGCCCTACATCAGGCTTTGCACTGGCAGCACAGAGCCCACTCAGATTCCCTGTCTTCCTCCCTCTGCCCCTCCCTCACATTAAAATTTTTTTTGATGATCCATTGATGTAAGTGGGGTGTTAAGTCCCCTACTATTATTGTATTATTATCGATTAGTTCCTCTATATTTGCTATTAATTGTTACATATATTTGAGTGCTCCCATGCTGGGTGCACAAATATTTATAATTGTTAAATCTTATTGGATTGTCCCCTTTATTATTATATAGGGTCCTTCTTTGTCTCTTGTTACAGTCTTTGTTTTAAAGTCTAGTTTGCCTAGGGGTGCCTGGGTGTCTTAGTCAGTTAAGTGTCTGACTTCAGCTCAGGTCATGATCTCGTGGTTCAGGAATTCAAGCCCTGCATTGGGCTCTGTGCTGACAGCTCAGACCCTGGAGTCTGCTTCGGATTCTGTTTCTCCCTCTCTCTGTCCACCCCCAGCTCCACTCACACTGTAGCTCTATTTCTCAAAAATAAACATTAAAAAAAATTATAAATAAAGTCTAGTTTGTCTGATAAAAGTATTGCTACTCTGACTTTCTTTTGACACCCATTTGCATGATAAGTGCTTCTCCATCCCCTCACTTGCAATCTGCAGATGTGTTGAGGTCTAAAATGAGTCTCTTATATGCAGCATATAGATGGGTCTTGCTCTTTTATCCATTCTGACATCCTATGTCTTTTTTTTCTTAATATTTATTTTGAGAGAGTGCACACATGCAAGCAGGGGAGGGGCAGAGAGGGAGAGAAGAATCCCAAGTACACTCCACGCTGTTAACATAGAGGCTGATGTGGGGCTAGATCCCACAAACTGTGAGATTATGACTTGAGCTGAAATCAAGAGTTGGATGCTTACCTGATTTAGCCACCCAGGCACCCCATAACATCCTATGTCTTTTGATTGGAGCATTTAGTCCATTTACATTCACAGTAATTTATGATCCTTGTGTTATTTATTGCCATTTTATTACTTGTTTTGTAATTGTTTCTGGAGATTTTCTCTGATTCTTTCTGGTCTTTCCCTCTTTCATGTTTTGCTGATTTTCTTTAGTGATATATTTGGATTTCTTTATTCTTTGCATGTTTATTAGTGGTATTTGATATACTGTTACCATTAGGTTTGTATAAAACCTCTTTTGCAAATAGCAGTCTATATTAAGTTGATGGTTGATTAAATTTTAACCCATTCTTTTCTCCTCTCCTCCCCAAGTTTTAGGTATATGTTATTATATCTTATATCCTTTTTTTTGTGAGTTCCTTGACTGATTTTTTTTACAGAAATGTTCAGTTTTACTGTTTTTGTGTTTCCTGTCTTTATACTGTCACTTTTGGTTTCTCCTTTCCATTCAAAGAGTCCTTTTAATATTTCTCACTGGGCTGGCTTAGTTGTCACGAACTCCTTTAGTTTTGTTTGGGAAATTCTCTATCTCTCCTTCTATTTTAAATGATAGACTTGCTGGACAGAGTATTCTTGGCTGCAGATTTTTCCTGTTCAGCACTTAGCACTTTTTTAAAAAAATTTTTTAAATGTTTATTTATTTTTGAAAGAGAGAGACAGAGTGCAAGTGGGGGGAGGGCAGAGAGAGTGGAAAACACAGAATCTGAAGCAGGCTCCAGGCTCTCAGCTGTCAGCACAGAGCCTGATGCAGGGCTTGAACTCCTGAACTGCAAGATCATGACCTGGGCTGAAGTTGGATGCTTACCCGACAGAGCCACCCAGGTGCTCCTCCTGTTCGGCACTTTGAAGATATCATGCGCTCGCTTCTAGCTTGCCAAATTTCTGTGAAAAATCTTCTGCTAGCCTTATGGGTTTTTCCTTGCAAGTTAAGGACTTTTGTCTTGCTGCCTTTAATATCTTTTCTTTATCATTATATTTTGCAATTTAATTACAGTATGTCTTGGATTAGGCCTGCTTTGGTTGGTTTTGATGGGAGTTCTCTGTGCCTCTGGATCTAGATGCCTGTTTCCTTCCCGAGATTAGGTAAGTTTTCAGCCATTATTTCTTCAAATACATTTTTTGCCCCTTTTTGTCTCTTTTCTTCTTCTGGGACTTCTATAATGGGAATGTTATTATATCTGATGGAATCACTGAGCTCCCCAAGTCTATTATCATGTTGTATAACTCTTCTTTCTTTTGTTTAGCTTCATTACTTTCCATTACTTTGTCTTCTAGGTCACTAATTTGTCCCTCTCAGTCTTCCAGCCTGTTGTCCACTGCATCCAGTGTGTTTCTAATCTCATTTATCGCACTCTTCATCTGATTCTTTTTTTTTTTAACTCTTTTGTCTCTGTGGGATGGGTCTCACTGATGTCTTCTTTTCTCAAGCCCAGTGAGTATCCTTATGATTGTTGCTTTAAATTCTCCATCAGGCATGTTATTTATATCTATCTCACTTAGATCTCTGGCCATGACCTTATCTTGTTCTTTTGTTTGGGATAAATTCCTTGTCTTCTCATTTTTTTCTAAGTCTCTGTCTTCTTTTGTGTGCTATTAAAGCCAGTTAAGTCTCCTGCTCCTGAAACTAATGGTCTTATAAAGAAGACATCACATACCATTTAGGGCCTCATGCTTCAGGGAGTGCTTCCAGTGTGTGTGCATGTACTGTGCTGTTGTGTTTTGGCTGCCCTATCCTTCAGTGAGTCATCTGCAGGGCTCTGCTTGGCTTCTATGCACAATGTTTGGTCCCTGATCTGATGTGGCAAGTTTTAGTCTGCTTGTGAAATGAGACCTGTCACTACTTCCACCAGAACTGAGGCCCTGCAGCACTCTCTGCTTAGGAGACATGGTGTGGGCAGAGGTTTGTGATGGTCTTCTGGGGGAGTGCCCTGCCACACTGGGACTGAGGTGTGACTGAGAAAAGCAGTTCCACTGGAGCACAGGGGGTGCTTAATATAAGTTAGGCAGCCAGTATCCATGCTGCACTGCTTCCACAGGTGACTGTGTTTATGCTGTGGAGAGAGAAATGGCACTGACCAGCTCCTTTGTTCCTGGAGCTGTCTCTCAGGGACATGCTCTCACAAGAGCAAATGATCTCCCAATTTTGTGGCCCAGTCTCTCTTCAGATTGCTGTTGACATGCTGTATGCCCCAGGTTGTTTACCTGCCTTCTCTCAAGGAGCAGGGCAGTACCCTCTAGGCTCTATCCTAGTGAAGGCTGCTGACCTTCAAAACTCCAGGCTTTAAGCCCCATTGGTTGCAAGAACTCATGAAATTCAGCCCTTCTCATTTTCCAAGCCAATGGCTTTGGGGAAATGTTGCCTTGTGCATTCCCCTATATGCTCCTCTCTCAGTTGCCCTTCTCCATGACCACGCTCCTTCCCCTTCACAGCAGCCAGGATCCATTTCTCCACTAAACCATGTCTTTCATGTCTTCACACTTCCTATCTTTTTCAATGTGGCCTCTTCTGTCCCTTTAGTTGTAGAGTCTGTTCTGTCAGTCTTCAGGTCGATTTCTGGGGTATTTAGGATGTTTTGATAGTTATCTAGTTCTATTCATGGAACAAGGTGAGCCTAGGGTTCTCCTATTCCACTGTTATTCTCTGTCTCTCCCAACTCTGTCACTATCAAGGGTAGCTCACTTACAAAGAGGTAGAAAGCACATTTGCCTACCACCAGTTCTTATGTACATTCTAGGATCTACTGGTTGAACTTTTATATAATTCTTTACTACGTGGAATCGGGGCTCCTTGGAAAGTAGTAGACTCCTTTCCATATATTGAGGAAAGAAATCACAATGAGTATAGAAAAGTGGTTCTGAAAATGCAATCACAGGACCAGCAGCAGCATCTGGGAACTTCAGAAATGCCACTTCTCTGATCCTACCCCAGACCTACTGAGTGAGAAACTCTGGTGCCCAACTATCTGTGTTTTAATAAGCACTCTGATGCACCTAAAGTTTGAGAACCACTGATAGGCCATTCACTGCAGAAAATAACACTGGTTTCAAGAACATTTGATACCTAGGAGACAAAAGTTCACCTAAAGTATATAAAAAGTTAGTTGTAACAATAGAAGGATGTAGTAAATGTGTAGTTAAAAAAAATTACTTCTGGGGGCACCTGGGTGGCTCAGTCGACTGTGCGTCCAACTCTTGATTTTGGTTCAGGTCATGATCTCAGGGTATGTGAATTTGAGCCCTGAATCAGACTCTGCACTGACAGTGAGTAGCCTGCTTGGGATTCTCTCTCTCCCTCTCTCTATTCCTACCCTGCTCATGCTGTCTCTCTCTCTAAAAAAATAAATAAACTTAAAATTGTTTTCTTTAATTACTTCTAATAAGAAGTACTAATATACCAGGCTGCTGGGTTTCATGTATTAAGCATATATTTTTAAAAGATCAATATGCATGTTTCTCTTAATGTTTAAGCAGGCATGACAGCTGTGAGAATGTCTCTCAGATCTCCAGCTATGGAAAGTGTAACTGACCAGTGTCCCCAGATGCTTGGCACTGGAATCCATCACCTCAATCTGCTGGGGCCCACGCTCTCCCACAGGCTACTTCCAGAGAGTAACTGAGTGGACACGGATACTGTTGAGGCCCATTCCCAGGAGACACAGGATTTCTCTGATGGGTTACTTTGGCTTAAAGTCTCCCCAGAGGCTTAGCTGAACTTTCTTAGAACTGAGCTGCAGTCTAAGACATTTCTACCTAACCTTTCTTCCTTCCCTCTCCACTTCACAAGGGTCAGATATGCACTGTGGTCTGGTGGCTCTTCTAACCTGCCCTCTCACGGTTCCCCCACAGTTATTTCTTATAATAAATCTCATACACTCAATCCTCTTTGGGAGTCTGCTTTTTATAAAACATGAACAGAGAGAATTGTGAGCAAGCTAAATAGTACCTTTAGACATTAAATATTAACTAATATTTAATTGGTTCCACCTTAATGATAATTACAATAACATCTACCATTCACTCAGTTCTTGGTTTCATGCCCAGGCATGACACACAATTAAACCTCACAACTCTGAGATGATATGAGGAAATGGATCTGTGGGAAGATAGACAGCAGAGGAACATACACCAGTCTGAAACACTGGAAATTATGCTTTTTTCTTCAGGAGAGAATGTGGTCTCACTGATGCTGAATTTGGTTCAAGAACCAGTACTTGATGTTTATAAATATTCTCTTGAATGGAAGAACAGAAAGTACTTCAAATCTTCTGAAAAGTGATGCATACCCCAAGTGTAAAAGGACAGAGCAAGAAATGTTAAGACTTTATAATGGGCAGACAATATCAACTGTGAATGCACACACACCTCATGAGTCAATTTTGAGGGAAAGGAAAACTATGCTAAGGTTACCTTTGGTCTTGTTCTGCATGGCCACCTTTCTTCCTCTGGGTTATTATTATCCTTGGTAAATTGGAAATTTATAGTCTTATCTTATAGTGTGTGTGTGGCCTACCTGCATGCCACATGACACCATGAGGCAGATATTATTACTATACCCGTTCCATATAAAAGAAGAACTTGGGATTTAGAGAGAGGTTAAGCAACTTGTTCAAGGTTGAGCTACCAAGTTTCAGTTGTAAATAAAATTTGCTTTTCCATATGTCAAAATGGTTTCTATTTTAGCACAGACCTGCAATTCATTCTGTTTTCCAAATGTATTTTCCATTTGGGAACTGTCCCACCTTTCATCCCACTCTTCACCTGGTGGGATTTTCAATCCCATGGCACTGTGTACCCTACTCAGGGACCTTTTGAGTAACTGAGTGGACAGGGTGATGTGATGGGATATGCTCTTCTCTTTGGCATAACTTGCTGTGAATGATATGATATAAGTCAATAGCTGGCAGTAGCCATGGAAACAGTCTGATTTAGAATAAGTCAATACAGAGAAAGGAAGAGCTAAGAGCTAGAGTCTTGATTGCATCACTAGAACCCCTAGATCCAGCCATGCCTGCGGACAATCCTATCTCCAGATTTTTCAGATATTTTGTCTCATCTTTGTACATTTTAGTCTGTTCCATAGAAAGCAACTTCTTTTATTTATTTATTTATTTATTTTTTTCCAATGTTTATTTATTTTTGGGACAGAGAGAGACAGAGCATGAACGGGGGAGGGGCAGAGAGAGAGGGAGACACAGAATTGGAAACAGGCTCCAGGCTCTGAGCCATCAGCCCAGAGCCTGACGCGGGGCTCGAACTCACGGACCGCGAGATCGTGACCTGGCTGAAGTCGGACGCTTAACCGACTGCGCCACCCAGGCGCCCCAGAAAGCAACTTCTTAAGAAGCTATTTATATTTTACAATTATAACAGTTTTACTCTAATTGGGCAAAATCAATAGAATTATATGTAACAATAAAAAATAAATGAACTTTCTTTCATAATAACTCACAAATGCATTTTTATAATGATAGAAGTATTGTTAGTATCAAACCTACAAATAATCATATTTCTTTCTTTTTTTTTTATTTTGAGAGAGCGAGAGAGTGCGCGCATGCATGCACATGAGCTGGGGAAGAGCAGAGAGAGGGAGATAGAATCTCAAGCAGGCTCTGGGCCATCAGCACAAAGCCTGACATAGGGCTCAAACCCATGAACCATGAGATCATGATCTGAGCTGAAACCAAGAGTTGGACACCCAGGTGCCTCCAAATAATCATATTTCTAAGTGAAGATTTAAAATAAAAAAGTTGTTCTTACCTCATACCACTGTCTAACTGGCTCGTTTTATTTGTGTTGGCATCCCATAGATAAATGCAACTAGATTTCTCTGCAATCACTGCTAGGATATCTCCATCTTTATCCCAATCCATAGCAACACAGTTACTTTTAAAAAAGAAAGCAAAATATCACTATACATTTTCTTACAGCAAGGGAAAGAAATTTAAAAATCTATTTGTGATTTTTATTTATAGCAAGACCAATGTACTTTGAATAGGTCATAAACTTTCTAAAGTGAGAAATACAATTCACTATTCACTGCTTAGATTACACTAAGTTAAAATTTTTGTTGTTGTTGAGAGGATGGGAAGAATTTAAATTCTATTTTAAATATAATTTATATATACTACATTAAATATAATTACACATAGTAAGTTAGCAGATTTTTCTTAGATCCTATAAAGAACCTGGCCTTTTGGTAAAACAACTCATCAAGTACCTCTACAAAGAAATCACATCTGGAATCAAGAGGTAATTTGTATGACCAAATGTCAAAAGGTCACTTCAGATTTACAAAGAAAGAGAAGGTACTGATAAAAAATGAAGTTATATCTACACAAATTGGGTATAAAACAGATCAAGGTTGGGTAGATGTGGGATTGCAAATAATGGAAAAACTGGATTTTGAAGTGGTAAGAAATGTTATTTTCATTTTATATTATAACAGAGTAAGAGTGATTTGATTAAAATGACAAAAGTTATAAATAGGAAATGCTTTTTTAAAAATGTTACAATTGAAAATTATTCCAAAGTGTTTATCATAATTCAAAAACTTCCTTGAGAATTAACTTTTTCTTCTCTGATTTTCATTTTGAGACTCTGCTCTTGGATATCGGCTAAGCCATACTCAGTTTTATAGTTAAGACAATTATTTCAATCACTTTATTTTTCAAAATTAATTTTCTCTAATATTTTCAGAGATTAGGGGAGTTTGGAAGAGGGAAGCTTTCAAATTTTTGATAAAATCATCTAACAAAGGCAATACATAAAGCTATTTTATTTATCTGCAGATCCTCTGTCAGTCGAATTTAACTATGATAAATACAGCAAAATAATTCAGAGGTAAAAAAAATATATATATAGCTAACATATAACCAATAGAGGTCACAGAGATCATGCAAAAACCCCATACAATTTACTCAAAGAAGGTCCTTACTAAGTGCCTTTTTGTTTTTAGACATAATTACAACTATTTTGACTTCTGTTTTCCATAATATAGAAAACAAAAGCAACAGTTAAGAGGCGATGGGAAACACCAAAATGGTGGCATCAGGTGAGTGGGGCAGAGAAGGAGGTGGGAAAGGCTGTCAGACACCAACGGAAGTAAAACAACCTTTGCAAAGATGGTGGCAGTAACCACAGAAAACAGACGTGAATTTAAAAAGCATGGCAGCATAAGACCATTTAGATGAGGAACTCTACACACCTTAATAACCATTGAGACTATCAATAAAATAATACAGGTAATTTACAAAGAATCATCAAAAATGCTTAAGTTATATTTTGTGTAATCTAGAATGATTTCCTGAAAACAGAATGTCTTTGTCATTTAAAAAGTATGTGGAAAGTAACTATTTTCCAACAATTTGTGAAATGCTATAGGGATGTGGATTTATCTTCTCTGCCTATACACACACACACACACACAGGCTTATTTATAATTAAATAAGTATTCTTCCATATAGACTCATTTATAATTATACTTTAAGGCTTCCCTCTGAATGTATGGAGGTTATAAATATCAACTCTATCTGTTTACATGTTTTACTAACAACTTATGTATAAAAAAATCTCTTTGCAATAAAAAAAGCAAAAGAGGAGATACAGATTATATATATGTGGTAAAATTCTATTTGATTATAGTTTTAAGGCAATACTGTTTTTATCTTTTAGGAAACAAAGCTTGAAAAAGTTTTTGACCCACCTCTGTACTTACCCAGGTAAGTTAATTTCACTTCTTTTCTGACCATGGCGATCAAAGATTTTCACAATATGATCAGCTCTAAAAGCAATTAGAACACAAAAATATAATCTGTTTCTTTTTATTTATATACATTAAAAAAATTAAGCTGCCATTCAAGTGATTTCAGTGATCTCTCATGACAGTTTCATAATTTGTACCTACAAAGTTATTATCAGGGAAAAGACTTTATGAACTGTGATTTTTTTTTAGGTTTATTTATTTATTTTTGAGAGAGAGAGAGCAGGGGAAGGACAGAGAGAGAGGAGAGACAGACAATCCCAAGCAGGCTCCACACCATCAGTGCAGAGCCCAAAGTCGGGCTCAAACTCACAAACTGGGAGATCATGACCTGAGCCAAAACCCAAAAGTCTGATGCTTAACCAATTGAGCCATCCAGGCGCCCCTGAACTGTGATGTTAATGAAGATGAATGTATTACTTTTCCCACTGTACAACCACCATACAAGAACTTCTACTAAACAAATGGTGTGGTAATACAGGCATACAAGCATCTGAAGTCAGGATGATTTACTTAAAGCATTCATTGATTTCTTACCCTGTTACTGCAAGGTAGTTTCCTGATGTTTTTTGCCAGGTGAATTGTATTGGTGTGCCAAGCCAAGTCCTTTCTATTAGTGAGAAAACACGCTAAAAAGGCAAACGCAATTTTTATATTTTCAAAACATACAATTAAGGGTTGGTCAAATACACCAAAACACGATCATGAAAACAGTAGAATTCAGGATGGTAAAGGCTTATTGTTAGAACTCATCCAGAAAAAGTCAATAATATAACAAACAAAATGACTAATCAGATCAACCAACCAATCAAAAAATTTCCACAATTTGGCTGTTAAAGTATGGACCTTAGTACACACAGGAAAGCAATTATAAAATTTGGTTTTAAATGTTTTGAATATTAATTTCATGAAAATTATAATTTTAATGTTTTATATGTTAAAGAGTAAAATAACTTAAACTTGAATTTAGCTAATAATCAGTGGCATGGAGTTTTTAAACTTAACAAAACTACCATTTAAAAAATCTCAAGCGTGATAAAAATACAAATGTCTATCCTTCATTCAAAATTATTTTCTTCCTTTACCCATTATTTATACTTACTTCATCATTAAGTGCTTAATTTTGCTATTGGGTGGACAGTGTATCAGCTGAGAAGCCTTTCTTTTAGTCAAGAACTGGGGTATCCAATATGGAAGCCACAAATCACAGGTGGACTTGAAATTTTATTAAGGGCTTGAAATGTAGGTAGTATGAATTTGGATGTGTTGTAAATATAGAATACATACACATTTCAAGGACTATGAAAAATGTGAACTATCTCATTGATATTTTATATTGATTACGTATTGAAACAATATTTTGGATATACTAGATAAAATAAAGTATATTATTTAAATTAATCTTACCTGTTTCTTTTAAAACATTTTAATGTGGCTACTAAAAATTTTAAATTACACTGGCTCACATTAAATTTATATCAAACAATATTGATCTAAAACTATTAAGAACATAAGCTTGATGAAAAAATTTAGATTTTAATATTAGGTTAAATTATAAATAATTAGGTTAAATCATAGACCATATCTAGGCATATGAAGTTTAAATACTACAGCTGGCTTGGCAAGGCTAGTGGCTACACAAAACTCATCCAATGCTTAAAATTAAACACCAATCAATTTGGTGTGTTAAGTGGATGAAATCCACCTCTATTGAAAACAGATGCACCTCTATAATCAAAGGTGCATTCACATTTTATGGAGCAGGAAAACACCTTGAAGGAAAAAAAAAAAGCATAAAGGCATCTTTTGCAATTTTGTGACAACATGACCTAGAACCCCTTTATTCAAGCGATGCATCCTTAAATTTCATCAGCTTCATGGTCGCGCTCTTCTAGCTGTGGCCTTAGAGATTATTTTTCTTCAGTGGAGCTATATATACATGCTCCATATACAGTACACAGGAAAAGTGCTAGCTTCAAAACCAGAAAACCAGATTTTGGTTTTGCTTTTTACTTACTAGCTGCAGGGCTTAATTAAAACAAGTAGCTCAAATTGCCTCAAGCACAAAATTCTCATCTGTAAACCAGGAATAATAGCTTCTCCCTTCTGATACTTCATAAATTGTGAAGTGCTTTAGAAATGTTATGATTACCGGTCAATTCCAATTTCCACGCTAATAGCCACGAGGAATCATTACGACTTAATTACTTTTCAAACTGAGCTATCCATTTCTTGTCAGATCAGGGCTGTACTATCGCTGTAGTAAAGTGGATAGGTGAATCGGCAGTAGCCACTGACGTGGAATGGGGTTCACTAGAAGCCCAAACCTAGGAACGGTGCGTGCAGAGGATGATGCTCTCCAGGGAGACCTGCGTGTGCAAGTGCAGTTTTTTCCGTGAATAATGTACATTAGCCACTGAGTGATTTCTACATTAGATCAGTCACTGGCGATACAATTTGACATTATTCTTTCGGAAGCTTTTCACTCTTCTAAAGGCGCTGAGTACGGCTTGCTAGAGGCTCAGCTGCAGGAAAAGCAGCAGCTGGTGACACCCAATCCAGTCAATTTCACCGCAACCCTCCAAACGCAGACCGCTCTTTCCGCGGTGTGAAGTTCCTAGTCTCTTCTGATCCAATCTGCTCATTTCGGGCCATGCCCGCCTTCCCTCTGCCCTCACTACTTCAACTCAGTTCGCGGTGCCAGAAATGAGGCCTCCCTCTCCGCCTTCTCCTCCTCTCCAGTTTTCTTTCCTTTCCCTCCTTCCTTCAACTTTGCTGCAGCTTTCCTCCCCCCGGGCCACCGGCTCTCTTGCCCCCTCCTCTAATGCATTCAGGACGGGGGAGAGGGCACCGACTCCTAACCTCAAAATGACGCTCAGCAGACTAAGAGCCAGTGGTCGCGTTTTCCCGCCCCCACCCCCGGGGGTTTGTAAGTTATTTACCTTCATCTCAAGGCTTGAGCGGCCGCGCGATCTGGCAAACGCGCAGGCGCAGCGGGCCTCCTCCAAGAGGGCTAACGCGTTCCCGTCACCCAGGAGACCGCAGGAACAGTAACCAATCAGCGAGCACTAGCTGAAGGGAGGTGCCTCGTGGGGGTCCTCCTCAGGGGAGGGCGGGAGGCGCGGACTGGAATCACGTGACACTGGCGGACGTAGGCCGACTCGCGTCAGGTGTTGCGGATACTTGATTTCCTGGTTGAGCTCTGATTGGATGAATCCCGGGGACTTGCTCGAGGGAGGCGGGTTCTGTGAGCCCTGAAAGGCGCCTGCGTAAATTTCGTCTGCTGGTTAGTAAGATGCACATGGTGGCGGTTTCGGGGCGCCGAGAATCAAGAAAACGAACACTGGATGTTGGATGAAAGGAAAATGGGAATTTGCTCTTGGGGCAAATACTCTTACACAGTCAGCCCAAAGAGGACTTGGATGGGCTCGTGTGTCATCTTTTTTTCCTTTCCAGGCTTCTGGGGTAGAAGAAATAGGATGTGAGAAGTGGGTTTTTTTCAAGGCGTTAATAGGACAACTAAATTGGGCAAGAAAATGAGCACTAATTGCTTCTTTAGACTTTGGACCTGGCAGCTTTTCCCCAAATAGTATGCCCTACCGTAGATCTGTGCGTTATTATTTAGCATATGAAAGTACTTCTTTTGCCAACATGTCTGAAAGTGCTGAACAACCCACACTTTTCTTTTCGTTATTAGGTAAGAATCTTATTGACCTGCAGGAAATGAAATGATTTCAAAGAACTAATGATGGGTGTTACATTCTCAAGTAGGGTACTGTTCCCTGGCGTGGGGGTGTTGTTTAATTTACGCTTCCCTTTAGTTTCAGGTGCGAGACCTATTCGTTAAAATGAAGATGTCAATAGGTGACTGAAAAACAAAAAGGTTAGCAGAAGCAGAAGTTCAGAAATTGGCCATGCAACATCTAAAAGAGTGAATGGGACTTTTTAGGTTTGAGAAATGTAGGGAAGACATTTTACCTCTACCCTCTTAGGGTTTTTTCAGCTAGACCTGAGAAGTAAGCTGACCTAAAACAGATTAACAGAAATTAATTTATTAAGATAAATTAACACTACAAATTTATGTGTTAGCTGACATGGGAGCCATCCTAAGGGAAAGACCCAAAGAAATGATGACACCTACATACATACTTTTAAATTAGGTTGAACAAAGCGTGGCAACTGTGAGAAAGCAATTAAACAATGTGGTGAGGCTAAAGAAAAGTAATTTTAATAAGGCCTATTTGTATAGACTCTCAATTTCAGCTTCTTGATAAGGGTGCTATTTTGCTTCTTGTATAGGGAGGGTATCTTTCACATGGGAGTTTTTAATGCCCTGTTTTCAGAAGAAGATTAGAATACTCTTGCATCTGCTGTTTTTTTAGGTACCTTCTGGCTCAAAAGAATCCTTATGTCAAAGTGGCTTATTTTTGAATAGCATATTTTGCCACCCTTTAGAAGTCTACATAAGGAGAAATACCATTAGGCCAGAAAAATTAAACTCAGGAGAGTGTAGAGTCCTGCAAACCAGAGGAAAGCATTTCAAGAGATTCAAAGTAGATATTATTTATTAGACTATTGGGTTTGTCTCAGAAGAGGAAGTTAATGTAAAGTGACAGAGTAAGGATATGAAGAATTGACAGAAATCAACTTATTTAGAGGTAGGTAATTAGGCTTACTGGTTTTTTTTTTTTTTATGGGAATTTGTTTTTTAGTTACAAGTTCCATGTCTTGTCATAGGTC
Organism: Prionailurus viverrinus; assembly: GCF_022837055.1. NCBI lineage: Eukaryota > Metazoa > Chordata > Mammalia > Carnivora > Felidae > Prionailurus > Prionailurus viverrinus. Next base: position 173,623,863 of record NC_062564.1, read on the forward strand.
TCATCAGATTTTCTACTTGTTTTTGAGCCAGTTTTGATAATTTGTGTCTTTCTAGGAATTTTTCCTTTTCACCTAGGTTATCCAGTTTGTTGGCATACTGTTCACAGTAGTCCTTTATATTATTTCTGGAAGGTCAATAGTGACATCTCCTCTTTTATTCCTGGTTTTAGCAATTTGAGTGTTTTCTCATTTTTCCTAGCTAAATATGTCAATTTTGTTGACCTTTTCAAAAAATAAATTTTGGTTTTGTTGATAAGTTTGTGTCCCTCAGAAAGATATGTTGAAGTCCCAACTCCTGGTACTTGTGAATATGGACTCATTTGGAAATAGGGTATTTGCAGATATAATTAAGATGCCATTAGCATGGCTCTAATTTAATATGACTTATGTACTTACCAGAAGAGGGAGGACACACAGGGAGAATGCCATGTGACAACAGAGGCTGAGATTGAATGATGCAGCTGCACCCAAAGAATGCCAAGGAAGTTGGACTTCTGGCTTCCAGAACTGTGAGACAATAATTTCTGTTGTTTTAAGCCACACAGTTTGAGGTATTTTTTTACAGCAGCCCTAGGAAATCAATACAGATATTGGTACCAGAAAGTGGTGTGCTACTGTAACAAATATTTAAAATGCAGAAATGGCTTATGAACAGAGGCTGGTAGAATTTTGAGGTACTTTATTAAACCTAAATTGCTTTGAAGTCATTGTTGGCTGAAATGTGGACATTAAAGGTACTTCTGATGAAAGCTCAGACAGGAGAACCAAATAGGAAGTTTCTGGGGTTTTTAGAGAATACATAGATTGTCATAACAGAATGTTGCTGAAAATAGGAATGTCAAGATGCTTCTGGTGAGGTCTCAGATGGAAGTAAGGAACATGTTATTGGATGCTAGAGGAATGTTGATCCTTGTTATAGAGTGGTAGATAATTTGGCTGAATTTTATTGTGTTGGGTGGAAAGCAGAACTTGTAAGTGATAAACTTACATATTTAAGGAGATTTACAACTAAGGTGTTTGAAGGCACAGCCTAGTTTTTCCTTGCTGCTTAAAGTTTTTTTTTTTTTTTTAACGTTTATTTATTTTTGAGACAGAGAGAGACAGAGCATTAACGGGGGAGGAGCAGAGAGAGAGGGAGACACAGAATCAGAAGCAGGCTCCAGGCTCTGGGCCATCAGCCCAGAGCCCAACGCGGGGCTCGAACTCACGGAGTGTGAGATCGTGACCTGAGCTGAAGTCGGACACTCAACTGACTGAGCCACCCAGGCGCCCCTCCTTGCTGCTTATAGTAAAACATGAGAGGATGGAGATAAGTTGAGAGTGAACTGCCAAACACAAAAGAATCAGCACTTGGCTATTTGGAAAATTCTCAGCCTACCCAGATAGCATTTTCTGGAAACAAGGCCAAAAGTATGGACAGACAATGAATTGCTAAAGAGTTTAGACATGTGACTTATGGATCCAACCATGCCAGCAAAAACAAAGATTAGTGAACTTCAAGATATGGCAACATAAACATCCCCTTGTGCCCTCCTGCACCCCCACCTCCCCCCAAAACCCAAAGGCAACCACTGAGAGATGTATAGAGTATCATGGAATTGTGAAAAAACTTCAAGAGCCTAATTTATGTGTAATTGGAGTCCCAGAAGGAGCTGGGGTGTAAGAATAGAATATTTGAAAAAGTAAAGGTTGAAAAAAAATCCCCAAATTTGATGAAAATGATAACCACCAATCCAAAAACTCAATGAACACTAAGCATAAGAAACATGAAAAAAAAACAAACTAAAAAATTATTTAAAACCTGTGATGAAAGAAATTCTTAAAAGAAGCCAGATTAAGGGTGCACCTGGGTGGCTCAGTTGGTTAAGCATCTGACTTCAGCTCAGGTCATGATCTCACGGTTCTTGAGTTTGAGCCCTGCGTAGGGCTCTGTGCTGACAGCTCAGAGCCTGGAGCCTGTTTCAGATTCTGTGTCTCCTTCTGTCTGCCCCTCCCCCACTCATGCTTTGTCTCAAAAATAAACATTAAAAAACTTTTTTTTTAATAAAATAAAAAGCCAGATTAAGAAGATATATGCACATAGAAGCAAAGATAAGAAAATGAGTAGACTTCTTGTTGGACATCCTGCAAGTCAGAAGACAGTGGAGCAACATACTAAAGGACTGAAAGAAAAAAGCTATCCATACAGAATTCTATACTCAGAAAATAGATCTTTCAAAAATGAAAGTGACCAGCAAATTAAATCCAGCAATATATTAAAAAAAGAAGGTACATCACAACCAAGTGAAATTTATCCAAGAAATGCAAGCATAAGTCAATATCTGAAAATAAATTTCTGTAACATGCAATCTTAACATAATAAAGGACAAAAATGAATGATCACATTAATAGACAGAAAAATACTTGACAAAATCCCAAACCCTTAAAACTCAACATTCATTCATGATAAAAATACTCAATAAAGTAGGAATGTAAAGTAATTTCCTCAAACTGAGAAAGGTCATCTATAAAAAAAAATCATATAACTACTATTGTATTTAATGGTGAAAGACTGAATGCCTTCTCCTTAAGCTTAGGGGGAAAAAAGGGATATCCACTCTTGCCACCTGTACTTAGCATTGTATTAAAGGTTCTAGCCAGGGGAGTTATTGAAGAAAAGGAAATAAAGACCATCTAGATTGGAGAGGAAGAAGTAAAACTGTGCAGATGTCATTACCTTGTACATAGAAAATTCCAAGGAATACACAAAAATCATTATAATAAACTAATAAATGAGTTGAACAAGTTTGCAGGATACAAGATCAACACACAAAAAGTCAATCGCATTTTTATTTATTTTTTATTTTTTTTAAACATTTATTTATTTTTGAGACAGAGAGAGAGAGAGCATGAACAGGGGAGGGTCAGAGAAAGAGGGAGACACAGAATCTGAAACAGGCTCCAGGCTCTGAGCTGTCAGCACAGAGCCCGACGCGGGGCTTGAACCCACAGACCGCGAGATCATGACCTAAGCCGAAGTCAGACGCTTAACCAACTGAGCCACCCAGGCGCCCCTCAATTGCATTTTTCTATATGAGAAATGAACAATCCAAAAGTTAACATTTTTAAAAATCTATGTATAATAGCATTAAAATAAAATACATAAATTTAACAAAAGTATAAGATTTGTACACTAGAAACTACAAAATCTGCTTAATTAAAGAAGAAAATAAATGTGAATACATACCACATTCATGGATCAGAGACTTAGTATTCTTAAGATGGCAATACTCCCCAAATTAATGTATAGATTCAATAAAATCTCTATTAAAATCCCAGTTATCTTTTTTGAGGTGAATTGACAAGGTGATCCCAAAATTCATAAGGAATTTCAAGGGCCCCAGAATATTCAAAATAATCTTGAAAAAGAAGAACAAATTTGGAGGGCTCATATTTTTCTATTTTAAAACTTACTGCAGGGGAGCCTGGGTGGCTCAGTCGGTTGAGCGTCCGACTTCGGCTGGTGTCATGATCTCACGGTTCGTGGGTTCGAGCCCCGCGTCCGGCTCTGTGCTGACAGCTTGGAGCCTGGAGTCTGCTTCGGATTCTGTGTCTCCCTCTATCTCTGTTCCTCCCCTGCTCTCACTCTGTCTCTCTCTCTCTCAAAAGTAAATAAAGATTAAAAAAAAATTAAAACTTACTGTAAAGTTACAAACCAAAACAGTATATTATTAGCATAAAGATAGTTATATAGATAATGGAATAGAATCGAGAGCCTGGAAATAAAATCATGCGTCTGTGGCCAACTGGTTTTCAACAAAGTTGTCAAGATAATTCAAAGGGGGAAAGAATTAAATTCAACAAATGGTGTTGGGACAACTGGATATCCATGCAAAAAATAAAATTGAATCCCTACCTCACAGAATACACAAAAATTAAATGAATAAAAGACATAAATGCAATAGTTAAAACTATAATATTCTTAGAAGAAAACACAGGAATTCATTGCTTGGGTTTAAGCAATTGTTTCTTGGATATGACACCAAAACCACAAATGACAAAAGAAAAAAAAATTGTGGACTTCATAGAAACCAAAACTTTTGTTCCTCAAAGGACACCACCATGAAAGTGAAAAGACAACTCACAGACTGGGAGAAAATATTTGCAGATCATATATTTGATAAGAGACTTGTATTTAAAATATGTAAAGAAATCTTACAACTCAATGATAAAAATATAACTTCATTAAAAATGGGCAAATAATTTGAACAGACGTTTCTCCAAAGAAGACATATGAGTGGCTAATAAACCCATGCAAAGTTGCTCAACATCATTAGTCATCAGGAAAATGTAAATGAAAACTACAATGAGATACCATTTTACATGATATTCACTGTCAGTTTAATTTGTATTTCCCTGGGGGCTAATGAGTTCACTTTTCCATTGGTCATCTGTGCTCTTCTGCACATTATTTAACAATATTCACTAATTTTGTGGGGTTGTCTTTTTTTGTCAATTTGTAAGGGATCGTTTGCATAATCTTGTATGGTTAAGAAGTATTTTAAAAACAGCTACTTGGTTCTAGCCTTGGTTTTGAAGTTTTCCCTTGCTTAGAGATTTTCTTGAATGATTTTTTTAATTCTAATTTTTTACATTTAAGTCTTTAATATATAGTATCTATTTTTGCATATGGTATCAAATGGGAATCTTCTTTTACACTAGACCTGGCCCAAACTCTTCTCCAGACATCCACTTAGTGTTGAGGTTACTATACCACATGTACTTTTATTATAAAGGAGTCTTCTGGCCAGGGCAACTTACAGTTACTCAATTCAGTTTCAGGAAAAAAAAAATTATTCAATTTTTAAATTAAATTTAATTTTTTTTATTTTTTTTGGGTGGGGGTTATTTTTTTTAATTAATTTATTTTTTTTTATGAAATTTATTGACAAATTGGTTTCCATACAACACCCAGTGCTCATCCCAACAGGTGCCCTCCTCAATACCCATCACCCACCCTCTCCTCCCTCCCACCCCCCATCAACCCTCAGTTTGTTCTCAGTTTTTAACAGTCTCTTATGCTTTGGCTCTCTCCCATTCTAACCTCTTTTTTTTTTCCTTCCCCTCCCCTATGGGTTCCTGTTAAGTTTCTCAGGATCCACATAAGAGTGAAACCATATGGTATCTGTCTTTCTCTGTATGGCTTATTTCACTTAGCATCACACTCTCCAGTTCCATCCACGTTGCTACAAAAGGCCATATTTCATTTTTTCTCATTGCCACGTAGTACTCCATTGTGTATATAAACCACAATTTCTTTATCCATTCATCAGTTGATGGACATTTAGGCTCTTTCCATACTTTGGCTATTGTTGAGAGTGCTGCTATGAACATTGGGGTACAAGTGCCCCTATGCATCAGTACTCCTGTATCCCTTGGATAAATTCCTAGCAGTGCTATTGCTGGGTCATAGGGTAGGTCTATTTTTAATTTTCTGAGGAACCTCCACACTGCTTTCCAGAGCGGCTGCACCAATTTGCATTCCCACCAACAGTGCAAGAGGGTTCCCGTTTCTCCACATCCTCTCCAGCATCTATAGTCTCCTGATTTGTTCATTTTGGCCACTCTGACTGGCGTGAGGTGATACCTGAGTGTGGTTTTGATTTGTGTTCCCCTGATAAGGAGCGATGCTGAACATCTTTTCATGTGCCTGTTGGCCATCTGGATGTCTTCTTTAGAGAAGTGTCTATTCATGTTTTCTGCCCATTTCTTCACTGGGTTATTTGTTTTTCGGGTGTGGAGTTTGGTGAGCTCTTTATAGATTTTGGATACTAGCCCTTTGTCCGATATGTCATTTGCGAATATCTTTTCCCATTCCGTTGGTTGCCTTTTAGTTTTGTTGGTTGTTTCCTTTGCTGTGCAGAAGCTTTTTATCTTCATAAGGTCCCAGTAATTCACTTTTGCTTTTAATTCCCTTGCCTTTGGGGATGTGTCGAGTAAGAGATTGCTACGGCTGAGGTCAGAGAGGTCTTTTCCTGCTTTCTCCTCTAAGGTTTTGATGGTTTCCTGTCTCACATTTAGGTCCTTTATCCATTTTGAGTTTATTTTTGTGAATGGTGTGAGAAAGTGGTCTAGTTTCAACCTTCTGCATGTTGCTTTCCAGTTCTCCCAGCACCATTTGTTAAAGAGGCTGTCTTTTTTCCATTGGATGTTCTTTCCTGCTTTGTCAAAGATGAGTTGGCCACACGTTTGTGGGTCTAGTTCTGGGGTTTCTATTCTATTCCATTGGTCTATGTGTCTGTTTTTGTGCCAATACCATGCTGTCTTGATGATGACAGCTTTGTAGTAGAGGCTAAAATCAGGGATTGTGATGCCTCCTGCTTTGGTCTTCTTCTTCAAAATTCCTTTGGCTATTCGGGGCCTTTTGTGGTTCCATATGAATTTCAGGATTGCTTGTTCTAGTTTCAAGAAGAATGCTGGTGCAATTTTGATTGGGATTACATTGAATGTGTACATAGCTTTGGGTAGTACTGACATTTTGACAATATTTATTTTTCCAATCCATGAGCAGGGAATGTCTTTCCATTTCTTTAAATCTTCTTCAATTTCCTTCATAAGCTTTCTATAGTTTTCAGCATACAGATCCTTTACATCTTTGGTTAGATTTATTCCCAGGTATTTCATGCTTCTTGGTGCAATTGTGAATGGGATCAGTTTCTTTATTTGTCTTTCTGTTGCTTCATTGTTAGTGTATAAGAATGCAACTGATTTCTGTACATTGATTTTGTATCCTGCGACTTTGCTGAATTCATGTATCAGTTCTAGCAGACTTTTGGTGGAGTCTATCGGATTTTCCATGTATAATATCATGTCATCTGCAAAAAGCGAAAGCTTGACTTCATCTTTGCCAATTTTGATGCCTTTGATTTCCTTTTGTTGTCTGATTGCTGATGCTAGAACTTCCAGCACTATGTTAAACAGCAGCGGTGAGAGTGGGCATCCTTGTCGTGTTCCTGATCTCAGGGAAAAAGCTCTCAGTTTTTCCCCGTTGAGGATGATGTTAGCTGTGGGCTTTTCATAAATGGCTTTTATGATCTTTAAGTATGTTCCTTCTATCCCGACTTTCTCAAGGGTTTTTATTAAGAAAGGGTGCTGGATTTTGTCGAAGGCCTTTTCTGCATCGATTGACAGGATCATATGGTTCTTCTCTTTTTTTTTTTGTTAATGTGATGTATCACGTTGATTGATTTGCGAATGTTGAACCAGCCCTGCATCCCAGGAATGAATCCCACTTGATCATGGTGAATAATTCTTTTTATATGCCGTTGAATTCGATTTGCTAGTATCTTATTGAGAATTTTTGCATCCATATTCATCAGGGATATTGGCCTGTAGTTCTCTTTTTTTGCTGGGTCTCTGTCTGGTTTAGGAATCAAAGTAATACTGGCTTCATAGATGAGTCTGGAAGTTTTCCTTCCCTTTCTATTTCTTGGAATAGCTTGAGAAGGATAGGTATTATCTCTGCTTTAAATGTCTGGTAGAACTCCCCTGGGAAGCCATCTGGTCCTGGACTCTTATTTGTTGGGAGATTTTTGATAACCGATTCAATTTCTTCGCTGGTTATGGGTAGGTTCAAGCTTTCTATTTCCTCCTGATTGAGTTTTGGAAGAGTGTGGGTGTTCAGGAATTTGTCCATTTCTTCCAGGTTGTCCAATTTGTTGGCATATAATTTTTCATAGTATTCCCTGATAATTGTTTGCATCTCTGAGGGATTGGTTGTAATAATTCCATTTTCATTCATGATTTTATCTATTTGGTTCATCTCCCTTTTCTTTTTGAGAAGCCTGGCTAGAGGTTTGTCAATTTTGTTTATTTTTTCAAAAAACCAACCCTTGGTTTCATTGATCTGCTCTACAGTTTTTTTAGATTCTATATTGTTTATTTCTGCTCTGATCTTTATTATTTCTCTTCTTCTGCTGGGTTTAGGCTGCCTTTGCTGTTCTGCTTCTAGTTCCTTTAGGTGTGCTGTTAGATTTTGTATTTGGGATTTTTCTTGTTTCTTGAGATAGGCCTGGATTGCAATGTATTTTCCTCTCAGGACTGCCTTTGCTGCGTCCCAAAGCGTTTGGATTGTTGTATTTTCATTTTCGTTTGTTTCCATATATTTTTTAATTTCTTCTCTAATTGCCTGGTTGACCCACTCATTCGTTAGTAGGGTATTCTTTAACCTCCATGCTTTTGGAGGTTTTCCAGACTTTTTTCTGTGGTTGATTTCAAGCTTCATAGCATTGTGGTCTGAAAGTAAGCATGGAATAATTTCAATTCTTGTAAACTTATGAAGGGCTGTTTTGTGACCCAGTATATGATCTATCTTGGAGAATGTTCCATGTGCACTCGAGAAGAAAGTATATTGTGTTGCTTTGGGATGCAGAGTTCTAAATATATCTGTAAAGTCCATCTGATCCAATGTCTCATTCAGGGCCCTTATTTCTTTATTGACCGTGTGTCTAGATGATCTATCCATTTCTGTAAGTGGGGTGTTAAAGTCCCCTGCAATTACCACATTCTTATCAATAAGGTTGCTTATGTTTATGAGTAATTGTTTTATATATTTGGGGGCTCTGGTATTCGGCGCATAGACATTTATAATTGTTAGCTCTTCCTGATGGATAGACCCTGTAACTATTATATAATGTCCTTCTTCATCTCTAGTTACAGCCTTTAATTTAAAGTCTAGTTTGTCTGATATAAGTATGGCTACTCCAGCTTTCTTTTGGCTACCAGTCGCATGATAAATAGTTTTCCATCCCCTCACTCTCAATCTAAAGGTGTCCTCAGGTCTCAAATGAGTCTCTTGTAGACAGCAAATAGATGGGTCTTGTTTTTTTATCCATTCTGATACCCTATGTCTTTTGGTTGGCGCATTTAATCCATTTACATTCAGTGTTATTATAGAAAGATACAGGTTTAGAGTCATTGTGATGTCTGTATGTTTTATGCTTGTAGTGATGTCTCTGGGACTTTGTCTCACAGGGTCCCCCTTAGGATCTCTTGTAGGGCTGGTTTAGTGGTGACAAATTCCTTCAGTTTTTGTTTGTTTGGGAAGACCTTTATCTCTCCTATTCTAAATGACAGACTTGCTGGATAAAGGATTCTTGGCTGCATATTTTTTTCTGTCTAGCACCCTGAAAATCTCGTGCCCATTCTTTCTGGCCTGCCAAGTCTCAAAAGAGAGATCAGTCACGAGTCTTATAGGTCTCCCTTTATATGTGAGGGCACGTTTACCCCTTGCTGCTTTCAGAATCTTCTCTTTATCCTTGTATTTTGCCAGTTTCACTATGATATGTCGTGCAGAAGATCGATTCAAGTTACGTCTGAAGGGGGTTCTCTGTGCCTCTTGGATTTCAATGCCTTTTTCCTTCCCCAGTTCAGGGAAGTTCTCAGCTATTATTTCTTCAAGTACCCCTTCAGCACCTTTCCCTCTCTCTTCCTCCTCTGGGATACCAATTATGCGTATATTATTTCTTTTTAGTGTATCACTTAATTCTCTAATTTTCCCCTCATACTCCTGGATTTTTTTATCTCTCTTTTTCTCAGCTTCCTCTTTTTCCATAACTTTATCTTCTAGTTCACCTATTCTCTCCTCTGCCTCTTCAAGCCGAGCTGTGGTGGTTTCCATTTTGTTATGCATTTCGTTTAAAGCGTTTTTCAGCTCCTCGTGACTGTTCCTTAGTCCCTTGATCTCTGTAGCAAGAGATTCTCTGCTGTCCTCTATACTGTTTTCAAGCCCAGCGATTAATTTTATGACTATTATTCTAAATTCACTTTCTGTTATATTATTTAAATACTTTTTGATCAGCTCATTAGCTGTTGTTATTTCCTGGAGATTCTTCTGAGGGGAATTCTTCTGCTTGGTCATTTCGGATAGTCCCTGGCGTGGTGAGGACCTGCAGGGCACTTCCCCTGTGCTGTGGTGTATAACTGGAGTTGGTGGGCGGGGCCGCAGTCAGACCTGATGTCTGCCCCCAGCCCACCGCTGGGGCCACGGTCAGACTGGTGTGTGCCTTCTCTTCCCCTCTCCTAGGGGCGGGATTCACTGTGGGGTGGGGTGGCTCGTCTGGGCTACTTGCACCCTGCCAGGCTTGTGATGCTGGGGATCTGGCGTATTAGCTGGGGTGGGTAGGCAAGGTGCTCGGGGGCAGGAGGGGCAGGCTTAGATCGCTTCTCCTTAGGTGATCCACTTCAGGAGGGGTCCTGTGGCAGCGGGAGGGAGTCAGATCCGCTGCCGGAGGTTTGGCTCCGCAGAAGCGCAGAGTTGGGTGTTTGCGCGGAGCGAGCAAGTTCCCTGGCAGGAACCGGTTCTCTTTGGGATTTTGGCTGGGGGATGGGCGGGGGAGATGGCGCTGGCGAGCGCCTTTGTTCCCCACCAAACTGAGCTCTGTTGTCAGGGGGCTCAGCAGCTCTCCCTCCCTTTGTCCTCCAGCCTTCCTGCTTTCCGAGCAGAGCTGGTAATTTATGACCTCCCAGACGCTAAGTCGCGCTTGTTGTGGGAACACAGTCCGTCAGGCCCCTCCGCTTTTGCAAGCCAGACTCGGGGGCTCTGCTTGGCCCGCGAGCCGCCCCTCCGCCCCGGCTCCCTCCCGCCAGTCCGTGGAGCGCGCACCGCCTCGCCGCCCTTCCTACCCTCTTCCATGGGCCTCTCGTCTGCGTTTGGCTCCGGCGACTCCGTTCTGCTAATCCTCTGGCGGTTTTCTGGGTTATTTAGGCAGGTGTAGATGGAATCTAAGTGATCAGCAGGACGTGCGGTGAGCCCAGCGTCCTCCTAAGCCGCCATCTTGCAAAAAAGGCAAAATCATTCAATTTTGATCAAACTGCTGCTATATGCTCTTGGCTCACCATTCCGGTGTTGGCAAGAATGCAGATATTCTGTATTAATCTCCTTATTTTGTCTTTCTTTTTTTTGGGAGGGGTCTTCTCCCCCCACATACAAGATCTTGGTAACTTGCATACTTCTCTTAGTTTCACTGACTTTACTCGTTCTATTTTTATTATGATTAATATTGCCCATTCAACTATTCTTAGTCCAGCCAAAGGACCTTACTTCAAACCTTTTAAGAATGCTAGCACTTCATGATATAGTGTACCCATTTATCTTTTCTCCACCGTATTATAAAACTGTAATGTTATCTTAGCTTTTCTTTCTTTTTTTTTTCTTTTTTAGAGAGAGAGCACATGAGCAGGGAGAGAGGGGCAGAGAGAGAGAGAGAGATAGAGAGAGAGAGAGAATCTTAAGCAGGCTCCACGCTCAGCAACTAGCCCAACACGGGGCTCAATCCCATGACCTTGGGATCATGACCTGAGCTGAGATGAAGCATTGGATGTTCAACAAACTGAGCCACCCAGGTGCCTCAGTTTTGTTTTGGTTTTTTAGGTTTTTTTTTTTAATGTTTATTTTTGGGAGAGAGAGAGAGAGAGAGAGAGAGAGAGAACAAGTGGGGGAGGGGCAGAAAGAGAGAGACACACAGAATCTGAAGCAGACTCCAGGCTCCAAGCTCTCAGCACAGAGCCCGATATGGGGCTTGAATCCAGGAGCCGTGAGATCATGACCTGAGCGGAAGTCAGTCACTCAACCAGTTGAACCACCTAGCTGCCCGCACCCTCGCCCCAAGTTTTTCATTTTCAATATTCACTTTTATCTCAAGTTTGGTGAAAATTACATAACTCTGTGTTCAGTTTTGGTATGTTTTCGATAAATTGGCTGAGAACATTTGCAGGCTTGTGAACATAATTTTTCTAACATTGCAATAACTTAGTAATGTAACAAAGCTGGTAATGGTCATTGCATATTTAGCTTTAAATATGAATATTAAACACATTTGGATATTTCAAAATTTTAATTTTTGTGTATTGCTTCCTAATATGTGTTTATATATTTAAATGTTTTTCAATTATAAAATGATATGACTCTTTTAAGGACTGCATTCTGTAAAATAGCAAATTGAACATGGCCATAAATTCCCACTTTAAACATAGTTCATGACATTTACTAGTTTTTTTGTGTGTCTTTTGTTTTTTTAAGATTTTATTCTCCAGTAATCTCTATATGTAAAATGGAGCTTGAACTCACATCCTGGAGATCAAGAGTTGCATGGTCCACCAACTAGCCAGCCAGGCAGCCCTAGTGTTTTAACCTTGGGCAAATTACCTCCTCTGAATGTGTGCTCTGAAGTTTAAAATGGGGATAACAATACCTACCCTCATTTGATTTTAGATACAATTAAATTAGTTAAAAAGAGAAAAAAACCACATAGAATCCCACTATCAACATTTATTTTTTTGTGTATTTCCTTCTGGGTTTTGCCACTACGTATACCTATTTACTAGGCATTTATAATTATGGTAAGTGTGTGTATTTAACACATTTACTTAGGTCAAGTAAAAAATATACCACACCTATTAGGCTGCTCAGTACTGAAAATAGAAAAGCATACAATCCTAATAAGTGGAGTTTTAGCTTCTCCATACCAGGTTACGTCAATTCTTCAACTCTCTTCTGCTGCTTTTGAGTCTGAATCATTTAGATCACTGGTTCTGTAACTTTAGTGTGTATCTGATAAATTCAGTGTGATAATTCAGAATCACTTGGCGGGAGGGTGAGGGAGGTGAAATAGATTGCTTGGCCCCACCCCCAGAGTCTCTGATTTAGTAGGTCTAGGGTGCATCTGGAGAATTTGCATTTCTTTTTTTAAAAAAATTAAAAAAAAAAAGAAAATTTGCATTTCTAACATCTTCCCAGGTGATGCTGATTATGCCCATCTGTGCTCTTCAAGGCCACTGATCTCCAGATGGTTTACTAAGTCTCCTTCACTTTTTGTCATGTTAGACTCAAACAGCCTGTATTCTTTTTTATGCTGATTAAGTTTGCAAAGCTACAATACTTTTTCCTAGTACATGCCTTCTGAAAGATTTCAATTTATTATTTTTAAGTTGCAAGACGCATTTGGTATTATTTTTTATGAAACAGGGATCCTAATCAATGCCTGGTTTTCAATTTTTTTGTTATTCTTGTTTTTCTCATTAGGCTGACAGAATAGGTAGGGTTTCAGTAGGGAGGAGAAGGGATATTGAGAGGTAATGAAGGACAGTGGAAGATGCAGACCAGGCAATTTGAACCCAGTAATAACCCTTTAGTAACTTGGATAATGTATGTAACTTCCTTAGCTTCACTTTTTTTATCGAAATATATTTGACATATAACATTGTGTAGATTTAAGGTGTACATGTTAATTTGATACATTTATGCATGTAGTATGATTGGCTATTGCAGCAATAATTATTAGCTTCATTTTTCTTATCTACAATGGAACTTGAAAATGAATAAAAATATTTTTGTTGTAGTCTCTGGAAATATTTGTATCCTTTGCAAATGCTTGAGTCCTTTCCTGAATGCAAAATCTCTTATAAAAGAATATTTGGGAAAGAAGGGAAATCCAGCTTCCCATTCTAAAATTTAAGAGTCGGGAACTTGATTAAGCCTGTCCCTCTGGGAAAGGATCTGATGTCCACTTATTCAGGAGAGATTCATTGAAGAGTTAGTCAAGCCATTATACAGTCTGTGAGAGGGGTAATTCTACAATGCACAGAGCTATTTTTGTTTCAGCTATACAATTTTAAATTGATTGCGTATTGAAGTATAAATAAATAGCTATTATTATAGCAGTCTTCAGAAACCTCTAATTTATTTGGAAAAGCACGGCATTATGAAAAAGTAGTATTTTCAGAATCTGCTGTAAAAACTGGGAAAGATCGCAGGAAACTTGTCAAAAGGATACGGAACTAAAATGAACATAATTTGCTATAATATCAGAAAAATGTTTTTCCATAGAGAGAAAGAGAGAGACAAAGAGAAGGGAGAGTTTCCAAGATGAAGAGAGAGAGAATATGGGATTGGGAATGGGAAATAATGACATTTATACTAAACACAGATAAAGAAATAGGAGATTTAGGTAGAATTCAGCTTTTAAAAATAAATATATAGAGTTCTTTATTACACATTACATTTCCAGTAAATTCCAGTATTGTTTGATCATCTTATATTTTTGTCTCCAACTTATCTTTTAGACTTCTGGTCTTTAAAATGGCCATTTGAAGAAATAATTTCCTGCCACTATTATGGAGAAAGGAAGTCTAGTTAAGCACACTAGGGAAAGATAGTGTATTCAAAAATAGTATCTGATTGGGGATCCTAAGTTGAACATATTTCCCTTTGGTTTCCTAACTAATATCAGTAGCTAAAAATATTAATGCCATTTAAAATTATTAACTTCTATTAAAAATGATTAATTGTAAGCTTGAAATAAAATTGGATATTCCATATTAAGGCAGTTATTTTTGTCCAGTTCTTTCCTAAGCATGATTCTAGGTACAGATACATGGCTATGAATCAAATAGCCAAGGAAATTAAGAAATTAAAGTTAAAAAAAAATTAAAGTTAGTTCTGAGTCCATGACAAATGATTCCTATTCTCCAAGGGAAAATTTCTGCATTACTTCCCCAGAATTCATTTAGAAAAGTAGTTCTCAATCTTGGCTGCCATTAGAATTACCTGGGGGTCACTTGGTGTGGCTCAGGCTCAACCCAGATTTATTGAAACAGAATTTCTAGAGATGGAGCCTGGATGGAGCTTTCTTGCATGCTTTCCTTTTTTTTTTTTTTTTTTTAAACTCTTTGTGATATACAACCAGAATTGAGAACCACTGATTTATTCTAAACTGTGCCAAATGCAAGGAAGCAGATGGAAATCCGGTTTTGTTTCTGAAGGCAAATAGCTTCTTCTCTTAACAAACCTATGCTCAGAAATGTAAAAGGACTCTGTCACTTTGGAAACCAGTTTGATGGGTCCTCAGAAAGTTAAACATAGAATTACTACATGACCCAGCAATTTCACTCCTAGGTATGTACTCCAAAGAATTGAAAACTGGAACTCCAACAAATGCTTGTACACATATGTTCAGAGCATCACTATACATGTTATCCAAAAGGTGGAAATAACCCAAGCTTCTAAATGAATAAACAAATTGCAGTACAACCATACAGTGGAATATTATTCAGCCATAAAAAAGGAACGAAGTTTTGATAGATTTCATGCTACAACATGGGTAAATCTTGAAAATACGTTAAGTGATGGAAGCCTGACATAGTCACAGGTCATATGATTTTATTTGGAATATCCAAATAGATAAATCTACACAGATAGATTTCAGTTGGTGGTTGCCAGGAGCTGGGAGAAAAGGGAATAGGGGGTAAGTCTTGATGGCTGGGGTTTCCTTTTGGGCTTACGAAAATATTTTAGAACTAGACAGAAGTGGTGGTTGCACAACATTATGAATGTACTAAATGCTACTAAAATATTCACTTTAAAATAGTTAATTTCGTGTTATATGAATTTTGCCTCAATTAGATCAAAGCTATGCACAAACATTAGATCTTCACATTGAATGTGGCTTTCCTGATAAAACTAGCTTTTTGGAAAGTTAGGTTAAAGCTTGTCATAAAAACAATTAATGAATCTAATTAATCATGTGATCCAGGTGTTTTGCTTGTCTCAAAAATGTCCTTAGGTAAAAAAATAAATAAAAATAAAATAAAAATAAAATAAATAAAAATTAAAAAAAAAATGAAAAGAACATTGGTGAATGAGCTAGGTCTCAAGGTGGAAGAGCAGTCTAAATAAAAGTTAAATTTAAATATTAAAAAAAAAAAATGTCCTTAGGTAGAAGTTGTTCCTTACCATATTCTATTGTATACCTAGGAATATGCTGTATCTGGATATTTGAATTTCTTTACACCTGAGTGTGTAGGTCTTTAATGAGGAGTATGCAGGGACCAAAGGGTGGGTATTCCTTGTCCTAATAATTAGTGTTAGTGATTTCAAAACTTCTGGCCCTATCCTCAAAGGGTAAATGATTAAAGATACTGTTTTCTCTAAAAGGATAGAGAAGAAGCATGCCAAAGAGAGAGGAGGAAATTAAGGAAAATAAGGAGAGAATAGGAAAAACCAGAGCAATAGGGTTGAGAGACATAAATATTGTCTTAAGTAAATGCAGATTTTAAGGTGTTTTTTTTTTTTGAAAACACACCAGAAATGTGAATGTTTCTTAGAAAAGATAAAAAGATGCTCTTATGATATTTAAAAATGCCAAGCAAGGGGATATATTTGAAATCTAGGAAAAAGTTACTGTTTGAGAAATAACCTTCTGAAAGAGTGAAAATGGCGGGTAAGTAATGTTAACCGTCAAAGTGCAAGATTTGGTGATAAACATACAGATCACACACTTAGGGCAGAAGTGGTCAGGGACCCAACACCCGCCCTTAGGTTCTTTCTATCCTCAGGAGGACAGTAGGTTTAACACGGAGTCAAGGCCTTAACATACTCGGGTTATGTTAGGCCTCTCAAACCCTAAGTTCAGTCCTGAATATAGAACACTTTTTGCCCTTCCCGGTTAATGTGTAAAAATATTCTATTCGTAGGAAATGTTGCCACATTGCCATGGCGATTCATAGAAAGTGAATTGCCATACCTACCTAATGACTGGCAATTCCTTCCCCTGCTTCCCTGCTAGTCTTTGTATTTTCAAGAAAATCACATTAAATGTAAAGATTTAATTTTTGTACAAAGCATCTTTTACTTTTTACTTTGAAATAATTCTAGATTTATAGGAGAGCGCAAAGAAATGTGCAGGGAATTCCCACGTATTCTTCCCCCAGCCTCCCACATCTTACACAACTATGATGCAGTATCAATGCCAAAAAGTTGGTATTGGTACGATCCACAGTTTATTCAGATTTCACCAGTTACACAGGCACTCGTGTGTGTGTGCATGTGTGTGCGTGTAGATTGAAAGCCCACTGCAATCAAGATATTCGACTGTACTATCCCAAGACTCTCTTGCAATATTCCCTTAGAGCCACATTCACCCCCTCCTCCACCATCTCTAACCACTGAGAACCACTAATCTGTTCTTCATCTCTATAATTGTGTTACTTCTTGAATCTTAAATGAATGGAGCCATGTGGCATGTAACCCTTTGGCTCTACCTTTTTTCACTCAGCACAATTTCCTTTAGGAGGTTCATCCATGTTGTTGCATGTATCAATAGCTTGTTCCTTTTTTTGTTTTGTTTTTTTGCTGAGTAGTATTCCATGGTGTGGATGTCTCTTAGTTTGTTTAACCGTTCACCAAATGCAGGATATTTGGGTGGTTTCCAGTTTGGGGCTATTAGGAAAAAAGTTCGATGAACATTCATATGCAAGTTCCTGTGTGAAAATCACTCTTCATTTCTCTGGGATAAATACCTAAGAATGCCACTGCTACATAGTATGGTAAGTCTATTTTTAGTTTTGAAAGGAACTGCCAAATATTTTCCAAAACATGCATATCCTTTTAGGAGGGGAAAATATTCACTTTCAGAGATAATGAATTCCCCAAATGAAGTTTTTAAGGGAGAAGAGAAAGGAAATTCTTTCTTAAAATAATAGCTCTTGGATTAATTGTATTTAAAAATTTTTTTTTGTTTATTTTTGAGAGAGAGAGAGACAGACAGCACCAGCGGGGGAGGGGCAGAGAAAGAGGGAGACACAGAATCTGAGGCAGGATCCAGGCTCTGAGCTGTCAGCACAGAGCCCGACACAGGGCTCAAACCCACAAACTGTGAGATCATGACCTAAGCTGAAGTCAGACACCCAACCGACTGAGCCACCCAGGCGCCCCTGGATTAATTGTATTTTAAGTTTTGTGACTTGGACATTTTTTTTTCTACTTCCTCTGTAATGAATCAGGTGTTGCTGAAAGCAGTTGATCCCGTGTGAGTTGTGGTCTTACAGCACGTGAACATAACACAACAGCAGTGATGGTTGTCAGTGGCTCAGGGATAAAAATAACTTTTTGTAAGGTACTTTGGTTAAAGGAAGCATGAAAACAATATTTTCAAAGAAAGATTTATTGAAGAAGACAACAATAGTTTCTATTTGCCCACTGACTTCTAAATAAGAAGGGATCCTTCATGGTTAGGTATTATAAATCTTCTTATAATCAAACTATGGCCACTGCTAGCTTCAATACCCTCTTAAAAAATAAGGAAGGAGAAGGGGCACTTGGGTGGCTCAGTCGGTTAAGCATCCAGCTTGGGCTCAGGTCATGATCTCATGTTTCATGAGTTTGAGCCCCAAGTAGGGCTCTGTGCTGATGGCTCAGAGCCTGGAGCCTCCTTGGAATTCTTTGTTTCTGTGTCTCCCTCTCTCTCTGCCCCTCCCCCCACACGTGCGCTCCCAGGCGCTCGCGTGCTCACATGCGCTCTCTCTCAAAAAAAATAAACATTAAAAAAGAAAAAAGAAGAAAGAAGGAAGGAGATGGAGTAATTTAGTATATTAGATCAGGGATATTGGCATACTTGGAATGGGACAAGGTAGATGACAGGCTAGAGAAATATTCAGCATAAATTAACCTGTTCCTGGATCTCTTGATTTTTCTTTAAGTTTAAACTTAAAAATTTTTCTGTGCCTTTTTATTCCTGTCTCCTTTTTACTCTTTCTTTGCCTTGAAAAATCACAACTATCTGAAAAATGAGCTTTTCCCTCTAAATAAGCTTTTCCCTTGGCTCATCACTAGCAAGATATTTCAATGTAAATATCACCTTATAGTTACAAAAATGTTAATTTACAGAGATTTCAGCATTTCCTTCCATGCCTTCATTCACTTTCTCTTATCTCTTCCACAGGAAAGGGGATCAATTTTCTCCTAAGAACTTCTTAAAAGGAATAGAAAACCAAATTTTGTATGCTTCATTTGCTATATCGCAAATAAGGCCATTTTCATAAACTCTATCTCATATTGATGGAATTATATGCAGAGAAGCTTTCATTGGCAAATCTGGGATCAGATGTGCAGTTTTCAACAATCAATTATTTTCAGATGATTTGCAATTCTGCTAATGTTTCCTATGCATCTGAGGAAGGCAGGAAATTTACTTTGTGGAAAACTGGAAGGAGGAGGCCTAGAACACAGAGAACAAGCTGAAAAATGAGCCTTTTAAAAATTTTTAAATCAAATTTCAGGGGCACCCGTGTGGCTCGGTCAGTTAAGCGTCCAACTTTGGCTTAGGTCATGATGTTGAGGTTCATGAGTTCGAGCCCCGCATAGGGCTCTGTGCTGACAACTCAGAGCCTGGATCCTGCTTCAGATTCCTTGTCTCCCTCTGTCCCTGCTCCTCCCTGACTCGCACTCTGTCTTTCTCTCAAAAATAAATAAACATTAAAAATTTTTGGGGCACCTGGGTGGCGCAGTCGGTTAAGCGACCGACTTCAGCCAGGTCACGATCTCGCGGTCCGTGAGTTCAAGCCCCGCGTCAGGCTCTGGGCTGATGGCTCAGAGCCTGGAGCCTGTTTCCGATTCTGTGTCTCCCTCTCTCTCTGCCCCTCCCCCGTTCATGCTCTGTCTCTCTCTGTCCCAAAAATAAAAAAAAAACAAAAAACAAAAAAAACCATTAAAATTTTTTTTTAATTTTTATCATTTAATTATTTTTTAAATACAATTTTTTTTAAAAATTAAAAAAATGTTTTAAAAAATTTTTATCATTTATTTTAATTATTTTTTTAAAATAATTATTGTTATTTTTGAAACAATCGGAGAGTCACAGAAACAACTTTTTCGGAACAGTTTGAGAGCACATTGGCCAGCACGATGGTCCATCATCTCAGAATACTCTTTATTTCCTACAAACACACTTCTGTGCAAAACCACAACACAATCATAAAAAATCAGGAAGCTTCACAGAGAAACATTACTATCACCCAATGCACAGAACCATTCACATTTGACAACTGTCTCTATAATGTCTCTTTTATAGTGAAAGAATTCAGTCCAGGATCATGCACTGCATTTAGTTGTCCTGTTTCTTTAGTCTTCAATCTGATACAGCTTCTCAATCTTTCCTTAACTTTCAACCCTCAACACGTTTGAAAATTCCAGGTTAGTTATTTTGCAGAATGACCCTCAGTTTAGCTTGTCTGATATTTTCCCCTGATTAGGTTCAAGTTATACATCTTCGGCAGGAATATCACAGAAGTGATGCTGTGTTCTTTTCATTCCATCCTCTCACGTGGCCTAAGATTTTCATTTGTCCCATTACTGATAATAATCGCTTTGGTTTCGTGATTAAAATGGTGTCTGCTAGGCTTCTCAATTTAAAGTTACTCATTGTCCTCTGTAACAATGTTTTGGAGGGAGATACTTTAAAACTATTAAATGTCTTGTTCCTCATCAAGCTTCCAGTTTTTGTTTTTTTAAATGTCTGTACGGGGGCGCCTGGGTGGCGCAATTGGTTAAGCGTCCGACTTCAGCCAGGTCACGATCTCGCGGCCCATGAGTTCGAGCCCCGCATCAGGCTCTGGGCTGATGGCTCAGAGCCTGGAGCCTGTTTCTGATTCTGTGTCTCCCTCTCTCTCTCTGCCCCTCCCCCGTTCATGCTCTGTCTCTCTCTGTCCCAAAAATAAATAAACGTTGAAAAAAAAAATTAAAAAAAAAAAAATATGTCTGTACGTGTTTGTATTTTATTCAAAGGGTTATAGTTTATTATTGCCATTTATTTTACATAGACCCCAGTTTAGTCAGTGGAAGCCCCTCCAAGCTGCCTTCCATGCCCTTTGCCATGCCCCCAACATTCTTTGAGCACAACCTTGTCTACTGGCACAATAAGGTGTTTTAGTTTTGCCTTGTATTTTCCTTGCCCTAGGTCTGGAACCGGGCATTCTCCAAGAATCTTTCATTCCTTTTAGTAGAAGATGGTATTTAGAAGCCAAGATGTGGGCACAAGGTGTGATCACTGCTATTTCCAGACTCTCTCTGTAAAGAGAGCGAGCTAGGGAATATTTGTCTTATGTCTTCTTCCTTCCTCCCTCCCTCCCTCCCTTCCTTCCTTCCTTCCTTTCTTGAACTGTGAGTTCACACTGACGCATCCAATCCTGATTCAATATCAGGATTCATTCTAGTTTTTACCCTTTCTGTATTTATAACTCCCTTCTCCAACAGTGAGAAACTTGTGTTTCATTATCCTTAATATAATTACTAATTCGATTAATACCCTTTAACCATTCTGGGGCCAATCCCAATGTCTGTGGGTTTTTCCCACACCACCAAGTAATTGTCCAATACCAGCTGAGTATCCTACAATTCAACTCAATTCCAAGCAGATAGTGTCAGATCCCACAGGTTAAAGGCTCAGTCCCACAAGACTGCCGCCCCCATCTCCCTAATTCAGACAGCAGTCATAAGCCCAGGTTGTTATCTGTGCTTCTGACCAATTAGCTGTAGATTGGAGTTTCCAATACTCCCTCCTTGGGCTCGATTAATTTGCTAGAACAACTCACAGAAACATTTGACTTACCAGTTTGTTATAAAAGGATATAACTCAGGGGGTGCCTGGGTGGCTCAGGTGGTTAAGTGTCCGACTCTTGATTTTGGCTTGGGTCATGATCTCAGAGCTCCTGAGATTGAGCCCAGAGTTGGGCTTCACGCTGACAGCACAGAGCCTGCTTAGGATTCTCTCTCTCCTCTCATTCTGCCCCTCCCTGACTTGTGTGCATGCACATGCTCTCTCTCTCAAAATAAATAAGCTTAATATATATATATATATATATATATATATATACATATAACTCAGGAAGAGCCGGGTGGAAATGATGCCCAGGGTAGGGCAGCTTACCTTAAAGGTGCAGAGCTTCTATGCCCTCTCCTGGCTGTCAATTTCCTCAATTCCCCACAGACTCACCAACTCAGAAACTCTCCAAACTCCGTTCTTTTTGGGGTTTTTAGGGAAAGCTTTGTTTCTTAGGTACGATTGATTAAATCATTAGCCGCTGGTGACTGAATTCAATCTAGGTCAGGGGGTGGGACTGAAAGCTCCAACCAGCTAATCACCTGGTTGGTACCCCCAGCAACCAGTCCCTCCCCTCCCCTTCCCGCGCCCCCCCTCCCCCGCCTCAGGGGCTTTCCTAAAGTCGCCTCATTAACATAACAAAAGACACCTTTGTTGCTCTTATCACTTAGCTCTGTGCCAGAAACTGGAAGGAAGACAAAAGAATGGATGTTTCTTATAAATCACAGTATCACACCTTTGTAGGCACCCACTGTCCAATCCCTGCCCCCACTCTCTCCGTCCCCAGACACCCGCCCCTCCCTGGTGGGCTCTAATTCCCCTTTTCCAGGTTGTCCCTCACAGACACCTTTTTCACTCTGCTCAGCCTCTGACTTTGCGATGCCAGGCTGAACTCTGGCGTGGGTATTTCCCTTACCCTCCTCAGGCTCTGACAGTTTGTGCCAGGCTGCCCCGCTGTGTGGTTACCCCCCTCACCCTGCTCAGGCTCCGGTGCCCCACACTGGGCCACCATGTCTTCCCTCAACCCTACTGCATATACTATCCTTGCCATGTTCCACCTAATGGCTTTAAATTGCATTATTAGGGAAGGAAAATGCTTTAAAATTTTTTTCTGTTTACTACTTTTGAGAGAAAGAGAGAGAGAGAGCACAAGTGGGGGAGGGATAGAGAGAGGGAGAACACAGAAGCTGAAGCAAGCTCCAGGCTCTGAGCTGTTAGCACAGAGCCCTATGCAGGGCCTGAACCCATGAACCTTGAGATCACGACCTGAGCCAAAGTCCGATGCTTAACTGACTGAGCCAAAGGCACCCCGGTGCACCACTTTTAATTTTCCTTTTTTTCATGTTTATACACCTAACCATTACCAGATCAAGACGTCAAACATCCCGTCACCTCAAAAGATACCCTCTTGTCCACTTATAGTCATTACATCTTCAAAGTTAACCATTCTGAGCTCTATCGCCATGGATTAGTGTTAGCCCTTTTTGAATTTCACTCAAGTAGAAACATTCAGAAGCATACAGCATGTAAATGTTTGTGTTCTGTTTCTTTCACTGAATGGTACACCCATGTTGTGTGGATTAGTAGCTGGTTCTTTTTTACTGGTAAGTAAATAGTTCATTGTATCACTGAACCACTTTATCCATTTCGTTTTAGGACATTTAGGACATTCATTTCTAGTGTGGGGCACATTAAACTGCCATGAATATTCTTGTTCATGTATTTTGATAGAAATAAGCACTTATATGTGTTTAGTATATATTTTGGAGTGGAGTTGTAGGAATGTAGGGTAGATTTTGTATTTAGGATTAGTAGGTCCTGACAAACATTGTTACAAAGTGGTTGTATTAGACTTCCACCAACAATGTAGAATTAACTGCTCTGTCCTCACCAACCCACAGTATGACCAATCTTTTAACATTTTATTTATTCTAGGAGTGCCCAGGTGGCTCAGTCGGTTAAGTGTCTGACTTCGGCTCGGGTCATGATCTTGAGGTTTGTGGGTTCAAGCCCCGCATCAGGCTCTGTGCTGACAGCTCAGACCCTGAAGCCTGCTTTGGATTCTGTGTCTCCCTCTCTCTCTGCCCCTCTCCTGCTTGTACTCTATCTCTCAAAAATAAATAAATTAAAAAAAATTTTTTAATTAAAAAAATTAAAATTGTTATTTATTGTAGTGTGTTGTACTGTGAATGCTATGCCATAGTTTTAACTTGCATTTATCTAATGACTAACAATGTTGAGCATCTCTGCATATATTTATTGGATATTTTGATATTTTTGCAAATTGCCTTCAAATCTTTTGTTTGTGGTTTAATTAGGTTAGCCACACAGCTTTAAGTCATGCAGAGTTGCTTTCTTGTGCCCAGGAACATGGGCCAGTAGCCTGAGATCAACCACTTTCTGATGCAGGCAGGCATGAACTCAGTTTGGCTGGTATGAGAGGTGGGATGGAAAACACTCTTTGGAATTGTGAGAGAAATGATCTAAACCAGCATGTGTTTGCAACTATGAGAACCCTGCTGTATGTCTTGAAGGAAAGAAGAAACAATTTTCGGCAGACCAATTGTTTTTTGTTTGCTTTGTTGACAGCATCCATGGCTCGATGTAAGAGGGAAAAACTAAATTTCTTTCCAGATGCTTTAAAAAATAAGTTATTCTTTTTGGGATGTGTATCAATGAAATTACAGTCCCATCAGATCTCACTTAGATTCCTCATTTTTCTCTGGGAAACGAGTCACACACTTTTCCATTATCTATGCAACCTGGTGCAGTCTGGCTCTTAGACCCTGTCCTCAATGGTGTGCTGGTGCCCCCAACACTGGCGCCTGAGACCTGCTTGTGCCCATCTCTTCCCAACTTTGTATTTAGTGACATCATGTTGGTAGCTCGAAATCGTTGCCTGGTGGGAGTATTTTCACCATTGATATTGGCAAATGCTACAAATCAGAGGTGGTTTTTTTTTTTCCCCACTATAGAGATTCGATGTTAAACATTTACTAAGACACAGCTGCTTCTACTTCATGCAAACTGCTCATCGCCAAAACAAGTGGTCAGTTTTAAGCTCCCTGCTTTCACGTATATTTAAGTTTTGCAGCTGTTCTGGCTTAGGTCAGGACATGAAGGTGCAGGGCATGTGGTGGGATCATGACAGAAATATGTCCAAAAGTAGGGAAAGCATAGAAGTATGGGAAAGTAGAGGAGAAATAGCTCATACAAGAAAGAAACTTGAAGGGCACCTGGGTGGCTCAGTTGGTGAAGTGTCTGACTCCTGATTTTGGCTCAGGTCATGTTCTCGTGGTCATGAGATCAAGCCCTACACTGGGCTCTGCTCTGCTCTTAGTGCAGCACCTGCTTGGGATTCTCTCTCTCCTTCTCTCTCTGCCCCTCCCCACCTCTCAAAATAAATAAACATTCAAAAGAAAAAGAAAGAAAGAAGCATGATGTAAATCTTCCCCAATCCTAAAGGTTTACATGGCATGACTGATGATGAATTGTGAAGCTGAAAGAGGTTTTGTGAAGTATAAATAATAAAAGAACAAATTATGATCAATTGTGTTAGAGGAAAGTGAATTACCTTTCTACCTTTCTATACTTTCTATAGAAAATATGAGAAAATTGTTGCCATATGAAGGGGTGATCAGTAAGTAGGCAACCAAAAAATGTAAGAAAAAATATTATAAAGGTATGTCAGGCAGTTCATAAAATTATTTCATTCTGTAACTTGTACCTTGTAGATATTTAACAAATGTTTACTAAACTAAACTGAACTAATTTCTGAAAATGTTTACTTGCCCGTAATCTGTTTGATATGTATGTGTTTTATTTGAGGTGCACCAACCATTGAAGGAACTCTCATTTTCTTATTTTAGGTATCACACTTCTTCCTCTGAATTCGTCTAATGTTCACAATTTATCCCATTTGCTACTTATCTTCTTGTACTGGAATTATCTGTCAATACACTTCTTTTCTACTAGAATGTTTCCCTCCTTTTTCTCCTTTTGTATTAAAGGGAATCGTGGATGTGATGGATTGTCGGGGACATAGTTATGGTTAGTTGTCTGTGTCCCGCCAGCTTGTGAGCTCCTTACGGTCACTAAAGCGTGAGGGACCATGTGTTTTAGTTCTTAGCACACAGTGGGATCACACACACACACACACACACACACAGATTTGTTAAAATGAATCGAATCACCCTCTTCCTTTTATTCTATATTTTCAGACTCTATCTCGATTCAATGTGCCTGGTTTCACTGATAGTCATATGTGCCAATTTTTAATTTTTGGCTGCTCATATCCAATCTTCATTACCTGCTCTGTGAAAATAGACATGGGCCTTTTTCTTCTTTTCCAGCTGGCACAACGTGAAATGCTGGCACAACATGAAAAGAGGAAGGGGACAGCAATCTGCTGCAGTGCCTGAGCGTCGCTATTCACTACTGTTAACCTGGGCCTTTTCTCAGGGCTGTGTGTAGTATGAAACCTTGAGGACAAAGAGCAGTGTTGCCTACCATTTGCTATAAAGCAGTGGAGGGGCGTCTGGGTGGCTCAGTTGGTTAAGCAACCGGCTCTCGATTTCAGCTCAAGTCATGATCTCACAATTTGTGAAAGCCAGCCCTGAGTCAGGCTCCATGCTGGGCCTGGAGCCTGCTTAATAGTTTCTCTCTCCTTCTGCCCCTCCCCCGCTTGAGCTCTCTCTCTCAAAAATAAACAAATAAATAAAAGCAATGGATTTCTGAAACTCAGCAGATTCCCCACCAGCTCCTGTGGGATTTGGGGGCCAGCAGAATTGTCCCAAACTCTGAGAGTCACACTAGTTTGTGTACTTGGAGTCATCTAGTTCTTTGTCTCTGCCCTAGGACTTTAGTTGTCTTCTGCCAGCACGTGTGAAACAATAACAGGTTAATTTACTAGTTTGCAGGTAGGGCAGAGTCAAATCCCAGACCGTGATAATCAGCCAACCCTGCACTATAGTACGTAGTTCCTTATATCAAACCTTCTCTGGGGCCTTATCTCTTAGGTGATGGAAGAATGGTCCTCCGCACAGGTTGGCAAATTTTTTTCTGCAAATGTCAAGAAAAAGATAGGGTTTTTGTCACAGCTACTCAACTTTGCTGTTGTAGCACAAAAGCAGCCATAGGCAATATGTAATCAAATAGGCACATCTGTGTTCTAGTAAAACTTCACTTACACAAACAGCAGACAGATTTGCCCTGTGGGCTCTAGTTTGTTGACCTTCAATCTGTAGTTTCTCTGCCTTTATAGTCTTTGGATGTAGAAAGCTGAAGTATAATCTTTGAGTTTTATACTCTATCTTTTTTTTTTCTATCTTTTTTTTCTCTATCTTTGGTCATTTTTCTCTATCTTTGGTCTTCAAAAGAGGTACTCATTTGTGGAACGTTGCAAAGTTTTACCACAGGTAAAATTTTAATTTTAAACATTTTCCTCACTCCAGTAGTACTTACCATATTTTATCATGGGCCTTCATTGAATGGTTCTACTTGGCTCCCTGAGATTCTATAGTCACAGGTTACTTATTATAAGTATGCAGATAATTAGGCACAAAAATATCTTTAGCTTATCTTAAAGCATAATGTAATTAATTGAAAAAAATGGCAATGTGCTAAATAGCATTAACTATATAGTATCAGTGGACAACCCAGAACTATGAATCAGCATAATTTTTTATAGTTTGATGTAATATTAGGAAGTCCATAATCTAAAATTTCTACTGGATAAGACAAAGAAAAATTGAGCTGAATAATTTTTATTATCAACAATGGAGAATAATTTCAAAATAATGACTATTAAAATGTTTAATATTAATTAAGTCATTGTCCTATTGTGGTTAAAGAACTTGTCACCATCATGCAGTCATGGATGTTGAAATTTTGGTTCTCTTAACTAGTCACTTGTAGGTTTTACAATTTTTTGTGAATGCTCAAACATCATGTAACATATTTATTCTAATGGCAATCATTGTGAACAATATAGAAGACTAAATAAAATTAGAGAAGAAATATCTTTTGCCATATTTTGAATAAATACAGAATTAGTTTAATGAAATTAACAAAGTTTAGTATTCTTGAAGGTCATATGAGTGAGAGAGATATTTTGCTGAAAATGTGCAGATAGGGCATTTCTTTGATGTCATTTTTCTGACATTAATTTCCTAAGCACATATTATTCTGTTTACATACATTTCAGAAAGATAGTCTTCCTTGTCTGTTAGAAATTCCCAGTGAAAATATCTGGGCCTAGAGTTTTCTTTGTGGAAAGATCTTCTTTAAATGACTATGGGACTATTTATGTCTCCTGTAATGTAAATCTGGGCTGCAACTTTACAGCGGGTGTGTGTGTGTGTGTGTGTGTGTGTGTGTGTGTGTGTGACTTGTGGTCACCTGTTCTCAGAGATCCCCAGGCATTTTCTTTTCTTTCTTTTGTTCCTTTCTTTTCTTTCTTCCTTTCCCTTTTCTTTCTGTCACTTAGTTTCTTTCTTTCTTTCTTTTTTCTTTCTTTCTTTCTTTTTTTTCTTTTCTCATTCTCCTGATAATAGGGAACAAAGTAGGTGTTATTTTGGTTTGTCACTTTCCTTGAGCTGTAGCACTTTAAGGTCCCAGCTTTATAGACTTAGAGTCTTTCCACTTTGGGCATGTCTTGGGTTTTGACTTTTTTTAGCCTATACCCTAGGAAACCAACAAAACCAAAAGGAAATTTCCTCCATTTGGGGAATGTCCTCAGTAAAAGAGGTTCAGTGCTCAGCTCACCTTTCTCGGTCTCTCACTTAGCTTTTTGTCTTCATAATCTTGATTTGTTCTTCAAAGGTTTAAGGGAAAATATATTTTATTCAGAATTTCTCATTGTTTTAAGCAGGATGATTTTTCTAAATAATTTACTCAACCATATTCCCAGAAACGGAAGTCTGTTCTGAGTTGTTCATGTTTTTGAAAGATGCTTTTCATTTTAGACCATCACAAATATCTTTCTTAAATAACTTTGTTAAAAATATTCCATTTCTTCTACAAAAATACTATACAGCCTCACTAATTTGGTATAATTTGGGAAAAGCTCATCTAAATTGTGAAAACCTCTAAATGGTATATTGTTTTAAAATAAATTGTATACTTTGCACATGCTAAATAAAGCTACCAAAATATTATCTTGTAGTGGTCCTTGGAGAGCTTGAGCAGATAAGAATGATTTGCAATCTCATAATTATGTGAATAAGTGGCTCTCCTAAAAGCCTGAGGGTGCTTGAAAAGTTTGCTCTTGGTTTAACACTGTGATAGTCTGTTCTAGCTACTAAAAAACCAAACCAACCAACCATAGACTGGGTGCCTTATAAACAGCAGAAATTTATTGCTTACGGTTTTGGAGGCTAGAAGTCCGAAATTAGGGTGCCCCATGGTTGAGTGAAGGCCCTATTTTGGTTGCAAACTTCTTGGTATATCCTCATGTGGTGGAAGGATCTAGGGATCTCTCAGGCGCCTCTTTTAGAAGACACTAATCCCACCCAGGAGGGCTTCTCTCCTCTTGACTTGAGCACTTCCCAAGGGCTACACCTCCTAATACCATAACTTTTGGGGGGAGGGGGAGGGAGTCAGGTTCTTAACACGTGACTTCTGGGAGGGACACAAACACTCAGACTATAGTTCAGAGAGCCTTGATTTGAAGACTTTGGTAAGCGGTGACACAGAGATTGACCTAGGTAATGGTTCTTTACAGTGGCTGCAGATTAGAATCACCTAGGTTCTGGCTGGAACTGATATCCTGAGATGGCATATATGGGGTAGAGTTCAGGCACTAAGGGTCTTTTAAAGCTCCTCGAGTAATCCTGGTGTGATGCTGTGGTTGAGAATCACTAGACTAGACAATGCTGGCACTGGGGTGATAACTCCATAGAGTTCTGGGTTCTGGCTGGGATATTATCCCAAGATGTCATATCTGGTGGATATGAACATCAAGAGATAGTTGCTATTCAACCTAATTATTGAATACTGGAGCTAGAAGGGACCAGAATAATCATCTAGTACAATCTTTGCAATGACTATTACTTATTACGAAAGATTTATGTAACAGAGAAAATATAAAATTTCCCTACCACCCAAATATTGAGTAAAATGTCCATGACATTTGAAAATTGTAATTGTTGTAATATTGCTGGGAGAAGAGAAAACAAGACGATTTAGTTAATATATTTTAGCTGTAAGTGGTCCATATGGCTATGTGGACAAGGTCAGAAGGGAAGAGCAGGTAGACAGAATATAATGGAGGCCTACCTGTAGACTGCATCCCTGGTAGTTATTTATAACCGTCTGGAGCTTCTTCATATTATTGTGGAGTCATGTACAGATAGAAATGATGACTGTTATTCTTAATTTGAATAATACAATAAATGAGCCGACATTTCCCTCCACCCCTATGCATGTATCTGATTCAGCAGTCAGCCTGGGCTGCTCCTTCCTTCCTGAACATATTCTAGGTTAGTCATTTCTGTCTTGTGTTCTCCACCTCTCTAATTTCAAAACCCTCTTCCAATATGTGAACACGGAAATCTCATAAATTGTTTTTGTTCTGTGTTTCAGAATCTGTGTTACTATAAACTCACATACATCTATAGTGACTGACCTCAAAGACCAAGTCTATTCCATATTTATATTCAACCAATAATGAGCAAGAGCCTATTATGTGAAGGTATATCAATGAGTAACATGCTAAGGGCTGCAGGGGATACAAAAATATACCCCAGAATGGGCCCTTAAGGAACTAACATTCTCTCCCCTCCTTTGTGTCATGATCAATTATTGCATAAGATTTTGGTCTCCCTAATGCTCTGCTCAATGCCTTATTGATTAGAAAGTTTCTGAGATAAATGAATTCTCAATTGGATTAGCTCCTGCCACCCCCACTCCCAGTCCTTCTCTGCAGCTTTGCTGAGTTTGTGATACAGAATCAGACAGGTAAGTAGGTCAGCTTTTGCCAAGCTTATTACCTAGCATTTTCTTTCTTTGAAGTTCTCACACAGCCCAGCTATTCTTGTCACTGACACATACAGCTAGCTCTTTAAATGACAGCTTCTCTCTAACCTCATTGCTCCAGTCACCACAAAGTGAGGATATCTTTCCTTTCACAAAATTTACTCCATCTATGTCTCTTTTGAGTTGCTCAGTTTATTATGTATTTTAGATTTGTAAAGATGCATACCTTTGAAAAGTATTTTAAAAATTTAGTTGATTCCACTTCTCAGTTTTGAGTGTTTTTAACTATCTTCAAAAGTGACAATAGACTTTCTGAGTAGAATTCACTCAGAAAAATATAACCTGACTAGTTTTGAAACATAATGTAGTCACGATCAATTTAATACCTTTAATTACCTTGGGCATGCCACCACTCACAGTGTAACCAAATGGTCATTGAGTCATTGTTTGCCTTCCCAACTTCTGTTAATTATTTTTTAGGCACATATTATACTAGTATTCATTCAGCAATATAAAACTGTTTTAAAATATCTTGATTACATATGTGTTTATTATCCACAAAGAAATGTCACCAAATGGGACCAACCTCAGCTTGCGCAAAGATATAGGACACTGAACAGGGTTCCCAGGCTTCCTTGTCTTCACTCTTTAGATACATCTCAGCCAAAGTAATTACTCAGGGTTGAGGGAAAATAGGGTGGCAGTAAACACTAGTTGTAATGCTAATACCTACATCAATCAATACTGTATTTCTTCAAGAGATTCACAAGATGCCAGAATTGCTCAGGCCCAGGAGAAGATACAAAATAAACATGGTATTTTCTTAGGTCTTAGGAGTAAGGACAGAATCTCTGGTGGGGGCCTTGGTGCATTTTTATAAATCATGGAAGACATCTGAGATTGAGAAGGATGAAAATGCCAAAAGTAGGCTTTAATTTTTCATTTGATTTTTAACTCCAAATAAAAAATGAAATAGAATGGAAATAGAATGAAATAGAATTAAAGTATTACATAGGAATTTATAATCCAGTCACAGTAAAATGATATGTCACAGTAAAATGATATGTCATTTTACTGTTTATTCCTCAATAACAGTTAAGATATTATCAACTATTTTAAGCATTATATGGAGTTTATGAAAAGGTACCTACTTTGACTTTTAGCAAACATTTGTGGAATGCCTGTTTGTGTACCAGGCATTGGGAAAGAGCTTCCAATCAAAATTTCCTGTTTGTAATTGTTTCTCACTCTTAGACTAGAGTTATGATCTAAAGTTACTGTCTGACTTTAAAAATTCACTTACTTGCAGATTACATTTAGAAAAAATATCTTTGGGATGAATATCAGTGCAAAATTTTAATCCCAATAATATCTAGAGAATGCCTAAGTGTTATGATATTTAAATAACAGTTTCTAACATACATACTAAGCTTTTTTATTGTTGTAAAATATACATAACTTTTCCACAAGTGACATTTCTTTACCATGTTCTGTAGCCATCACTATTAATTAGTTCCAGGACATTTTCATCACCCTGAAAGGAAATTCCTTAGTCATTAAGTAGCCACCCCCTATTCCCTCTTACTCTCAGATTCCGGCTATCTCTATGAATTTGCCTATTTTGTATATTTCATATAAATGGAATCATACAATATGTGGTCTTTTGTGTCTTGCTCATTTTACTTAGCATAATGTTTTCAAGATTCATCCATGTTGTAGTATGTATCTGTGCTTCATTTTTTTTTTTATGGCTCAAAAAGATTCTATTATATTATGTACCACAATCTGTTTATTCATCAGCTGATGGACATGTTTCCACCTTTTGGGTACTATGAATAATGTTGCTATGAATATTTGTGTACAAGTTTTTGTTTGAACACCTGTTTTCAGGGGTTTTATTTTGAGGGGGGATATATACCCAGGGGTGGAATTGGTCATCTGGTAATTCTATGTTTAATTTATTGAGGAACCACTAACTGTTTTCCATAATATTTGTACCATTTTACCATCCCACCAGCAATGTACAAAGGTTCTCATTTCTCCACATCCTCTCCAACACTTATTTTCTATTTTAAAAATTATAGTCATCCTAGTGGATTTGAAATGGTCTCTAATTATGGTTTTGGTTGCACTTCTCTAATGATGAATGATGTTGAACACCTATTCCTGGGCTTGTTGGCCCATGAATTTATACCTTCATCAGAGAAATGTCTATTCAAATCCTTTGCCCATTTTTAAATGGATTGTTTGTCTTTTTGTTGTTGAGTGTAGGGGTTCTTTATATTTTCTTGATAGACATGATTTGCAAGTATTTTCTCACATTCTGTTGGTTGTCTTTTCACTTTCCTAATAGTGTCCTGTGATGCATAGAAACTTTTTAATTTTAGTGAAGTCCAATTTATCTTTTGTTACCTTGTGCTTTTGGTGCCATATATATGAAACTATTGCCAAATCCAAGGTCATGAAGATTTATGCCTACGTTTTCTTCTCAGTTTTATGGTTTTAACTCTTATGTCCAGCTTCATTCTTTTGCACATGAATATTGTTGTTCCAGCACCATTTGAAGAGATTATTCCTTCTTCATTGAATAGTCTTGGCACTCTCCTTGAAAATCAGTTGACCATAAGTGTATTGATGATAGTTTATTTCTGGACTTTCTATTTCATGCTACTGGTCTATATATTTATCCTTATAGCAGTACACACTGTTTTGAGTACTGTAGCTTTTAATACATTTTGAAATCAGGATATGTGAGTCCTTTATCTTTATTCTTTTTAAAGATTGTTTTGGCTCCTTTGGGTTGCAATTCCATATGAATTTTAGGATTAGCTTTTCCATTTCTGCAAAAAAGGGTCATTGGGTTTTTGATAAGGATTGCATGGAATCTGTACTCTACTTTGGAGAGTACTGCCATCTTAACTTTATTAAGTATTCCAAACCATGAACATGGGATGTCTTTCCACTTAAATAAATCTTTATTGCAGCAATGTTTTGTACTTCTCAGTGTGCAAGCTTTGCACTTCCTTCGTTAAATTTATTACCAAGTATTTTATTCTTTGTGATGCTACTGTAAATGGAATTATTTTTTAAAATTTCCTTTTTGGATATTTTTTTTTTGCCAATGTATAGATATCAAATGATATTTGTGTGTTGATCTCGTATCCTGCAACATTACTGAATTTGTTTATTAACTCTAAATAGTTTTGTGTGTGTGTGGATTCTTTGGAATTTTTAATATATAGGATCATGTAAGCTGCAAATAGAGATAGGCTTACTTCTTCCTAATTGGGATTCCTTTTATTTCTTTTTATTGCCTAATTGCTCATGTTAGAACTTCTGGTGCAATGATGACTAGCAGTGATAAGAGTGGGCATTTTCTTGATCTTGAGATAGTTTTCAATCTTTCACCATTTAGTATGTTGTTAACTATTTGTTTTTCATGAATGCCTTTTAAGAGGTTGAGGAAATTCCATTCTCTTCCTAGTTTGCTGAGTGTTTTTTATTGGGAAAGAGTGTTGGATTTTGTCAAATGCCTTTCTTAGCAATTGAGATGATCATGCTTCCCCCTTCATTCTATTTTTTTTAAATAAGACCATTATTTTCATGTCATTGTCCCAGTTTCTTCTAGCTGTTGCTTCCTTCATGCTATTAATGTGATATATTACATTGATTGATTTTCATATGTTGAAACATCCCTGTATTCCTGCAATAATTACTAGTCTGTCATGGTGTACGATCTGTCTTTGGTATCAAGATAAAGCTGGTCTTACTGAATAATTAAGGAAGTGTTCCTCCCCTTTTATTTTAATTTAATTTAATTTTTTTTTTTTGGAAGAGTTAAGAAGAATTAGCATTAACTTCTCCTTACATATTTGGTAGAAAAAAAAATGTTTGGTAGAATTCACCAGTGAACTCACCTGCTGCTGTACTTTCTTTGTTGGAAGTTTTTGATTATTGATTCAATCTCTTCACTTGTTATAGGTCTGTTCAGATTTTTTTATTCTTTCTTGAGTCAGTTTTGTTAATTTGTGTGTTTCTAAGAATTTGTCCATCTCATCTAGGTTATCTAATTTATTGGCAGTAGAGCCTTTTTTGATAAATTTGTTTATGTTTCAGTCATCCAAAATACCATGCAATTTATCTAATATTTATAAACGTTAAGTGTATATCACGTTTTCTTGCATTTACTTTTCTAAAGCAAATTGTATGTAAAATTCTGTAAGAGATTTAAACAAAATTTTCCCATGAGACTAAAGAACCAAAATTTTCTGAGAGGGG
This sequence comes from Prionailurus viverrinus, assembly GCF_022837055.1. Taxonomy (NCBI): domain Eukaryota; kingdom Metazoa; phylum Chordata; class Mammalia; order Carnivora; family Felidae; genus Prionailurus; species Prionailurus viverrinus. The sequence goes on from NC_062564.1 coordinate 173,658,527, forward strand.
TATGACTGATATAAATTTTACTTCTAAGAAGCATAAACTTTCTTCATATTCTTTTTATTAAAATAAATGCTGGGGCACCTGGGTGGCTCAGTTGGTTGAGCGTCCGACTTCAGCTCAGGTCATGATCTCACGGCTTGTGAGTTCGAGCCCTGCATTCTGCTCTGTGCTGACAGCTCGGAGCCTGGAGCCTTCTTTGGATTCTGTGTCTGCCTCTCTCTCTCTGCCCCTCCCCCACTCATGCCATGTCTCTGTCTCTCAAAAATAAATAAACCTTAAAAAAATTAAAAATAAATAAAATAAATGCTATTTATGATCTTGCTATTTATGCTCTTGGGGTTAACTCCTCTGTGCCTCAGTTTCCTCATCTGTAAAAATGGGATTAATAATAGACCTACCTCATAAAGTTGTTGTGAGGATTAAATGCATTAATGCATGCAAAAAACTTGGTTCTTAATTCATAATAAGCATTCAGTAATTATTAACAAATATTATTTTTATAAAGTGTCACCAAATGAGGTTAAAATAAAGAGCATCTAGACATCTTTAATGAACAAACTAATTGTAAAAGTCAAGGCAGCAATGTTGTATGGATACAAAAAGAGCCATATTTTCCTCTAGGTTTGTAAGACCCCAGATTGGGAGAAGAAGAATGAATATTTTGGTAAGTGTTCTGTCCCTAGAAAAGAAATCGGTTCTTTTTATTAGTATTCAAGAAAGCAGGTCCTACTGAGTACAGTTGACCCTTGAGCAATACAGGTTTGAACAGTATGGGTCCACTTATATGAGGATTTTTTTTCGATAAATACAATAGAGCCCCGTGCATGGATTTTCTCTTCCTTATGATTTTTTAAATAACATTTTCTTTTCTGTAGCTTACTTTATTGTAAGAATACAGTATATAACACATACAAAATACAAAATATTTGTAAATCAACTGTTTACATTACTGGTAAGGCTTCTGGTCAACAGTAGGCTAGCAGTAGTTAAGTTCTGGGGGAGTTGAAAGTTATACACACATCTTTTACTGTGTACATCTTTTACAACACCCTGACCCCCGTGTTGTTCAAGAGTCAACTATACAAAACTGCATTAGAGAGGCCCTCTATCAGGGTGGAAAAACCAAAGGCACTGTGCATGAATCCCATAAAGGAAAGCAAAGCCCTCATAGAGAAGAATCCGTTCCTTTACTTTAACATGAGTCTGGCCTCCACTGTGGGCCATAGGAAATCAGAGAGTGGATGGTGAGTGTTCAAAGAGATAATCACGTGTAGAAGTACTTCCTTTCAAATCACAGGCCTAGGCTTCCTCAACAAGGTGATGATGTAACTAACACATTTCTGCTTTTGGCTTTTTGTTTTGTTTCTTATACCTTTTCCTCTCTCTTCCCTTAAATACATAAATACACTCTAAGGCTGATCCCTCCTTATCATGAAAATAATGAATTCATGTCTATAATATAATGATTACATAAACATTAATGTGTTTTTCACTATCATTATTATTTCCTTTGTGGCCCCACCAATAACGACCACAAGATTTGCTTTGGGAATGGAAGTATTCAGTTTCTTGGTTCTTAACATTTCAAGAACATTTAAAACCGGCTCAAAAAAAAGAGAAAAAAAAAAAAGAGTTTGGTTTAATTTTTAAAGAAGGCAACTAAAATCAATCTACCTTGATATAAAATGTAAAAACACATTAATCACAGCATTGTATTTTAAAAGATGGGAATTTAGTTGATACTCATTTTTATATTAAGACATAAGTTAATGACTTGTATATCTTAAAGGGTTTATCATAAAATGTTACTGCCCAGTGCATTTTTGCAAAGAGTAAACAATTCACTGAGAGTATTAACATTCACATGTGTAATTGGAGTTTACAAATGTACAAAACTTCGGGTAATAAAGAGTTCAAACTTATTTTTCAACATCCGATAAGCTCATTCCCCTCAAACGGTTTGATTACAAAGAAGCACAAAGGGTTACCACCTGTGGCAAAATGTGAGAAACAAAAGCAAGATGGTAACTACAGACTTGAGAACATAATATCCAAACAGTACCTGTCCATATCAAAAGACAAAAGCAAAACATCTTTTATAACATAAAAGAAAACAAATCCATAGAATTAAATACTACTCAGGTGAAAGAACATTGTAGTGAATATAACATTTATTTTCTCTACATAAATTTGCATGTCTTAAATTTAATACAAAACACCATGTGTCAATTATTCCAATTTGAGAATATCATAACACGTGGTTCTTAGTGAATCTAAATATAATAATAGGTTGAATATTTTAAAAGAACCCAAAGATCATTTTGTTTTCATCCGCTCATTATTGTTTTAATGCTCTAACGTTTTTCTTCACTCATTAGACTAAACCGATTTAGAAATAAAATACATCATCAAAGCTTATATAATACAGCTATTTCTGAAAAAAACTAAGTATTAGCATCGTCTTTAGTATGTCATTAAAATAGTGGTTGTGGTTAAACAAATACAAATTAGTGCAACTAATGTAGAATAAAGTTACAAAGCAAATGTTAAAAGTTTTATCTGGTGTATGTGCACTATAATAAAGGAAATTGGATAATGGAGTAAAGTGTGGTTATTAATAAATGAAATTCCCAGTTGTGTTGTATTTAGGAGGACTGCATTTGTCTGCATATGTTAAACCAGGAACGTATGTTCACCACCCACCAGCTGTAGTTATGATTTGCTAAGAAATGACTTACTAAGAAATGCAGGATTTAATCCTGGTTCATCCACTCCTTCCTCCCTTGTTTTATCATCTTCACGTTGAGACTGGGCACTTTGTGCCCAGGTATGTGGCATTGTGAATTTGCTAAAAAATGTGTCCAGTGGTGGTAGGATAATTTTCCTAAATTCATAAGGAAGAGGATATCTTCTTCACTTAGAAAACAAAGCACTACATTATAATTTGACAGTTACAACGCAAGCCCCAGCTCTTCCTAGACACAGTGGAGCAACCTAAAAGAGAAACAAAAAAATGTATTTGTTGGATTGGCAGGTACAAAAGTTGAGAAAACCATACCCGGTTTGAAAAGTACTGAAATAGTCTGTTTTTGTCAAGGAGCTCTGCCAAACCCTGCCGCCCCAGCCTTGCTGTGGGCCTGGTTCCTTCCCCCGAATCCCTCCTGCTGCCAGAGTTTCACAGATTAAGTCGTTTAGGGTGTATCGCATTATTATGCAGTATTCGCTTCTCTTTAAAGGTAATTCTAAAAAAAACTGCTCAAGATTTTTCTACCTGACCCTTTGTTTTGGCCAAAATGATGTACGATATGGATAATGAGGAAATGCTGAACTTTAACTCTGTGGCCAATGCGGACAAAATATCAAGTATTATCTCGAAAAGCCCTTTACCAGATGTGCTGTCTCAGAGCACACCAAACACACTTCGTGCCTGGGGTCTGCTTATTCCAGGGGAACCAGTAATTTCACATTTACTGACTGCCTTCTCTGTGCATGGTGGAAAGGTCTAAACCCATTCGACTAATTTTTAGCAGAGTATATAAATAATAAATAGTACTCCTCCAGCTCCTGAGGAATTGAAACAAATCTGGTGAATAAACTCTATGACAATGAGACGGAAGTGCGGGGTGCCAGGGAAAGAGATACGATCTCAGTTTATAGATAAGGAATAATTCTTAAATCTTTCACTTACTCTTTTATTACTATTTTTTTAAGTAGCCTAGACACTGGGCAATTCATAGTGAAAATAAAAGTGTAGACAAGGATAGTTTTTAAATTTTTTTAAACATTTTATTTATTTTTGAGAGACAGAGACAGAGCACAAGCAGGGGAGGGGCAGAGAGAGACACACACAGAATCCCAAGCAGGCTCCAGGCTCCGAGCTGCCAGCACAGAACCTGGCGGGGCTCGAACCCATGAACTGTGAGATCATGACCCGAGCTGAAGTTGGACGCTTAACTGACTGAGCCACCCAGGCACCCCAAGGATAGTTTTTAAAGAAGGGCTACTTTGAGCACATTAAGACCTAAGAATTAAAACAACAGTATTTAGGGAAGGAGTGACTAATACAAAGTACTAAGAAAATGTGTTTTGTACTTATGTATGTAGGCGTACGTTAATGAAATGTTTTCGTCAAATACACGAAATCAAAATGACTTTCTAATCAGTTTGGCCTCTTTCCCAACCTTTCCAGTTGAATGACTGGATTTTAAGAACACACTGTAAGAGAATTCTCAGTTGTTCTCAATTTGAATCTATTGTTTTGATCACTGTTCTATCTCCCTGAACAATCAAATCACCTGCTTTAAAGCCAAATCTATTCACAGTATTCTAGGAGTAACCTCTAGGTCATTTCAGTCACAAGTGTCTGTTTGTAATTAGGAGCTTTTCTCAAAACACCCATGACCTGAAGTCTTTACACTGTAAAGAGTTGATGTTGCCATAACAACCAGGGAGAAAGGTCAGCTTAGAGTATTTCTTCAATACAGTGCAGTCACCTCCTGCTTTGGGTCAAGGTGGGTTGTAGGGTGGGTGATGACTTCAGACTTTATAATCTCATTTCATTCCCTGACCAAATGTCCTCTTGTCCATTTGTTGGAACACTAAATGGAAAACATTTGTTTTTCAGATTCTATGGCTATAAGTTCAAATTTAGGTGCTTTAAAATAGTAATAGAGGTGGCATGCAAACAAAAAAGCTATGTAGTCACAGATTGTTAATTTTGATAAGAGAGTAATTCAGCATAAAGTATTAATTACCTGTAATAACAAATGTTTTAAAAATATTTTTTAATGTTTATTTTTGAGAGAGAGAGTGAGAGAGAGAGAGAGGAAGCGCACAAGCAGGGGAGGGGCAAAGAGAAAGGGAGACACAGAATCTGAAGCAGGCTCCAGGCCCTGAACTGTCAGCACAGAGCCTGACATGGGGCTTGAATACACAAGTGAGATCATGACCTAAGCTGAAGGTGGATGCTCAACTGACTGAGCTACCCGGCGTCCCAATAACAAGTCTTAAACACTGGCCAATAGATTTCCTTATAACTAGTCTAACAGCATAAATCAAATATATCTTAGAAAAAGAGATTTTTACATCTCATTTTGGGCTCCTTCGTTATCATTCATATTGCCATGGTGGGAGACTGATTTCATTTCTAATGAATTTCTGTAGCTCTGACTCAAGCCCTCAAATTATCTCTTCTTCCCTCTACCAAATAATCCTACTTAAACTTAAGAAACAAGATCAAGGTCACACGCTCAGTCCCTTTTTCTGTCTTTTTCATTTAAAAACCCTTTTTTCTCAATTCTGCTTCCTGCCCTTCTTTCAGTAAAGTGCCCTTCAATGTTACTCTCTCTTTCTAGCATCTGGAATCTCTACTCTTGTTTTCACCTCTATTTTGAAAAAGACCCACGGCTCAAATTCTAACTCCATTTATTTGCTGTGTGACTTGGGTCAACTATTTAACCTCTCTGTGTCTCAGATTCCTCATCCAGTAGAGCCTGGTACATAAAATGTGTTTAATAAATGTTAACTTTCTATCATCATCATTATTTGAAAATTGTATGCCCCTCTAGCTCCTGCATTTATTTTTTTCTTTACTTTTTACATTGTGATCTGTCTCAAAATAAATAAATAAACATTTAATTAAAAAAAATTGCTCTATTCCATTATCTTATCTAAGACATTGTCTGGTCATTCATTTGCTGTTTTCTTCACCTTCAATCCAACCCAGTAAGTGTAAAAAGAAAGGATAGATAGGACTTGGTAATATCTCTTGAATCCATCTATAGAGTTGACAGCTCAAGCCTTACAAGTGAAGCAATCTTCTAGATGTTTCATTTTTATCCAGCCTTCGCTTCCCCTGCTCCTGTCCCCAACTGCCACATGAACTTCCTATTACTGTATCACTCTCCTGGTTAAAAGTTTCCACTGGCTTCCCACTACCAAACTCTTTACCCATGGCCTTCATAGACCTCCATCCTGACCCCAACCTTGCTCTCTAATAGGAACTCTTACTCTTGCTAAGCATGGATCCATATAACCAGCCACCCTTCCTCAATTATCTTGCATATTTCTGCTTCAGTGACATTTCTTTTGTGTTTTTTCACACAGCTTCCCATTTCTTTCTACCTTTTTGAATTGGATCAATTCATTTAAGGCTTAACTTAAATCCAGCTTCTCCTCACTAAAGCCCTCTCAACAACCATTTTATTTTTTCTTTGACTTCATATACCACACAATACCTATACCATGGGACACTTCCCTACCAACTGTTCTACATTGTGGGTTCTCCCCTTACACATGCAGATCATACCTATTTAAGTAGCTAAGTTGTATGACAGTGGGGATGCTTTTAAATTTTGTTTTCTTGACAGTACTTACTACTGCTCCTTGTATGTAGGAAAACCTTGGCTCAATTAAACATTTGAGCATCTTTCAGTACCAGATACTAAATTGGGTCACAAAATTTCTAATTCTCTTCTTGGTAATGATGGAAACAAGGATCTCAGAAGATCATTCTTAGAAGTATGAAACCCTCCAGAAATAGACATGGTTGGAATTCTGCTAATAAGCTTGCCAGGTCAAGACTTGTTAATATAATTTAAGATTGCTATCTTTATTAGGTGATGACCAGACATTTTATCTGCTTCCAGATATCAATAGCTTGAGTATTTAAAAATTATTGCTCATGTATGGATAATTGGTTCAAATTTTTCTGACTTCTATCTTTTTTCTTATTTTCCACCATCTCCCTCTCTTTTTCCCATAGCTCTCCTGTAGTCCTATCTGCTTTACCAATACTAGAATATCTCATCAATTCCCAGCAAGCCAATGGTGGCAGATCAAAACTATTAATAATTTCCTTGAGTATTAACTTCTACTTCAAAGGTAATTTTGGATTTTAATTATGTTATAAAATTAAACAGTCCTTCTTGTTTTCATATATTTAATTCAGAGATGACCTTATCATGCTTATGCTATATATTTTGATATTGGATAAAATTTAAAGAATCAGTTTTACCAAACAAATTGTTTTAATAAAAACAGAGAAGTGTAATAATGAAAAATGAAATGCCATACCTGGGTCCACTCATTTGTCTGGGGATCATAAGCCTCCACTGTATTAAGGTAAGTCTGTCCATCATACCCTCCAACAGCATATAATTTATCACCAAGTAAACAGACCCCTACTGCATCTCTGCTGATGCTCATAGATGCCACTGCAGTCCACATATCTGTTTTGGGATCATATCTGAAAGAAAATTTTAGAACTGGAGCTGACATTGTCCTCACCACATTTTTATGTAAAAATTGTTTATGGATGAAAGACTTGCATATAAGACCTGATACCATAAAACTCCTAGAAGAAAACATGGGGGGAAGATCCTTGACATTGGTCTTGGCAATGATTTTCTGGATTTGACACCAAAAAGCAAAGGCAACAAAAGTAAAAATAAACACAAATGACCATGTCAAACTAAGAACCTTCTGCATGGCAAAGGAAACCATCAATAAAATGAAAAGGCAACCTATAGAATGGGAAAGAATGCTTCCAAATTATGCATCTGATAAGAAGTTAATATCTAGAAGATATAAAGAATCATACAACTCAATAACCAAAAAACCCAAATAAACCAATTAAAAATGAGCAAAGGGTCTGAATAGGCATTTTTCCAAAGAAGACATCTACATCGCCAATAGGTACATGAAAAGGTGCTTAACATCACTAATCATCAGGAAAATGTAAATCAAAACTACAATGGCTGTTAGCAAAAAAGATAATAACAGTGTATGTGAGGATGTGGAGGAAAGGGAAAAACACTGTGTACTGTTGGTGGGAATGTAAGTTAGTGCAATTGCTATAGAAAACAATATGGAGAGTCCTCAAAAAATTTAAAATAGAAATAACGTATGATCCAGTAATTCTACTTCTAGGTTTTTATCCAAAGAAAAGGAAAGCACTAATTTGAAAAGATATATGCACCCTCATGTTCACTGCAGCATTATTTACAGTAGCCAAGACATGGAAACAACCTAAGTGTTCATCAATGGATGAATGGATAAAGATGTAATACATCTAGAACACACACACACACACACACACACACACACACACACACACACAGTGTAATATTATTTGGCCCTAAAAAAGAATGAAATCTTGCTATTTCAAACACATGGATGAACCTTGAGGGCATTATACTAAGTGAAATAAGTCAGAGAAAACAAATACCTATTATCTCACTTCACATGTGGACCCTAAAACAAAACAAAACAAAAAACCTGGCACTCATAGGGTGCCAGAAGTAGGGCACGAGGTTGGGGGGGGGGGAGGGGGAGGAATGGGTGAAATGAGGGAGGGGGATCAAAAGGTACAAATTTCTATAGTTATAAAATACATGAATCATGGGGATATAATGCACAGCATGGTGATACAGTTAATAATACTGTGCTTTCTATTTGAAAGTTGCTAAGGGTAAAAAGTTCTCATCACAAGAAAAAAATTTGTAACTATATATGGTGATGGATGTCAACTAGGCTTATTGTGATCATTTCTCAATATATACAAATGTCAAATCATTGTTATACACCTGAGACTAATATGACAATTACACCTCCATAAAAGAATACCTACATATCCAGAAACACCTGGGAGAGGCAGTATAGCAAAGTGGTTAGAGAACGCGCTTTGGATTTGGGCTGAACAATCTTAAGTCCTTATCCTTCCAATTATTAGCTCTGTGGTATTGTAAACTTACTTAAAATCTTTAAATCATAGTTTCTTTACTGGTAAATATTGCTCACCACATAGCATTGAAAATTAAATGAGGGGGCGCCTGGGTGGCGCAGTCGGTTAAGCGTCCGACTTCAGCCAGGTCACGATCTCGCGGTCCGTGAGTTCGAGCCCCGCGTCGGGCTCTGGGCCGATGGCTCAGAACCTGGAGCCTGTTTCCGATTCTGTGTCTCCCTCTCTCTCTGCCCCTCCCCCGTTCATGCTCTGTCTCTCTCTGTCCCAAAAATAAATAAACGTTGAAAAAAAAAATTAAAAAAAAAAAAAAAAAAAAAAAAAAAAAAAAAAGAAAATTAAATGAGAATGCATAGTAAGCATTTGATAAATGTCATCTTAAAGATGGGTTCATTTATTACACTTGTTTCCTATTAGCAAGGAATACAATCTTGTAACAAAAATTCAAAGAATACAAAAATATGTAAAAAAGCAATAGCTAGCCTTTTTTCATTCCAACTTTTTTTTTTTTTTTTTTTTTTTTTTCCAACGTTTATTTATTTTTGGGACAGAGAGAGACAGAGCATGAACGGGGCAAGGGCAGAGAAAGAGAAGGAGACACAGAATCGGAAACAGGCTCCAGGCTCTGAGCCATCAGCCCAGAGCCTGACGCGGGGCTCGAACTCACGGACCGCGAGATCGTGACCTGGCTGAAGTCGGACGCTTAACCGACTGCGCCACCCAGGCGCCCCTTTTCATTCCAACTTTAATTACAGAGTCAAGTGGTAACGACTCTTAACAATTTAGTTAGTATTTGATCTTCTAAATATTTCACTTTTTATTCTGAGGACCCAGATGTCTATTTCAGAACATGTTTTTAATTCAATTTACTTTTTCTTTCCAAGTGTAACATTAAAAGTTTTTTCAGGGGCGCCTGGGTGGCGCAGTCGGTTAAGCGTTCAATTTCAGCCAGGTCACGATCTCGCGGTCTGTGAGTTCGAGCCCCGCGTCAGGCTCTGGGCTGATGGCTCAGAGCCTGGAGCCTGTTTCCAATTCTGTGTCTCCCTCTCTCTCTGCCCCTCCCCCGTTCATGCTCTCTCTCTGTCCCAAAAATAAATAAAACGTTGAAAAAAAAATTTAAAAAAAAAAAAAAGTTTTTTCATTAGGGGCGCCTGGGTGGTGCAGTCGGTTAAGCGTCCGACTTCAGCCAGGTCACGATCTTGCGGTCCGTGAGTTCGAGCCCCGCGTCAGGCTCTGGGCTGATGGCTCAGAGCCTGGAGCCTGTTTCTGATTCTGTGTCTCCCTCTCTCTCTGCCCCTCCCCCGTTCATGCTCTGTCTCTCTCTGTCCCAAAAATAAATAAACATTGAAAAAAAAAAGTTTTTTCATTAAAAAAAATAAAAATAGTTTAGTTCTTTAAGCCTACCCCTTGTCTTATTACTGCTATCTAAAGTACATTTGGACATATTTTTAGAAAAAATCAGTATTTCCCTGAAAACTTTTAACTTACAGTATTATAGCTTCATTTAGTAAATCCACGACACTTAAACTATCCAAAAGAGCTAAAGTAAATACTGAAACTGCTTTATGGGTTTTGATTGTCCACTGAAAATCTGAGGAAATCAATACATGAAGCTCTGTGTAAGATGGCTTACACACTCAATCATTATAGCTGTCCATTTTTGAAACGTCTCGTTCCTTTCATGAAATACATTACCTAGAACAGCCCAAAGTTGTCTAAGAGCAGATACATCATGCTACAATGACCTATACTGCTTGTAATACCTCTTGCATCAATGAACAATTTTTCATCAGGTGCAGTACTGCAGTGAGCTTGTAATGTATAAAGTATACAAAGGCTTCCATATTCCTTTCCTGAAATGTAACATGCAACAAGCATAGTCTGGATTACTTTCCCTAATACAGGGGAAATGCAGGTGTAACTCTCCTGCTTTCTCAAAAGACAACAAACCAACCTTCCGTATTATTTCACAGAAAGCACTCATTGCCATCAAACCTGCATTTCGCTTTTTATCCTTCTTCCAATCATGTATAAATAATACACACACACACACACACACACACACACACACACACACACTAACTTCCAGTTGCTCATTAAAATCTAGACTCTTTGATAAGGCCTTAAAGACTCAACGTGATTTGCCCCTACCTCCACTCTAGTCCGCCTCCTTTCCTGACACTGTCTCCCTCATTCTTTGTTCTCCAGTCATAGTGTCTACCTTTCAGCTTTCCGAATGAATCATATTCCTTTCTGCTTAGGAGTGTTTGTAATGTTCCCTTTGATTCTACCTCCTAAATCCGTTCAATTCTCTCCATTCCTTAAATTAGACTAATAGTAACAGATGGAGCCTGAACTATTGTCCAAATCGTCCATTGATGTTAGGCTCTTTACCTGGCCCATACTTGAGTTTCATGAGGCCAGTTTGGATGACTTGTTTAGCCTTTTAGTCTGCTATTATTTCATGTTATTTCATTTTATATGAAAATGTGTTAGTAACGTTCCTCTCCTTTTTACTTATTTAGCCTCCAGCCCCTATTCCTTCTCTTTGAAATTCATCAACCTCCTTTCCTTTTCTTGTCAGGTACAGTGTCCAGCACAAAATACGTACATAAGAAATGTTTGTCATTTGGCTCAATTAATAAATTGTATAATCAATTCTAAGGTACGTTTTCTTTTTTTTTTTAATATGAAATTTATTGTCAAATTGGTTTCCATACAACACCCAGTGCTCATCCCAACAGGTGCCCTCCTCAATGCCCATCACCCACCCTCCCTTCCCTCCCACCCCTCCATCAACCCTCAGTTTATTCTCAGTTTTTAAGAGTCTCTTATGGTTTGCCTCCCTTCCTCTCTAACTTTTTTTCCCCCTTCCCCTCCCCCATGGTATTCTGTTAAGTTTCTCAGGATCCACATAAGAGTGAAAACATATGGTATCTGTCTTTCTCTGTATGACTTATTTCACTTAGCATTAACACTCTCCAGTTCCATCCACATTGCTACAAAAGGCCATATTTCATTCTCTCTCATTGCCAAGTAGTATTTCATTGTATATATAAACAACAATTTCTTTATCCATTCGTCAGTTGATGGACATTTAGGCTCTTTCCATAATTTGGCTATTGTTGGAAGTGCTGCTATAAACATTGGGGTACAAGTGCCCCTATGCATCAGCACTTCTGTATCCCTTGGGTAAATTCCTAGCAGTGCTATTGCTGGGTCATAGGGTAGATCTATTTTTAATTTTTTGAGGAACCTCCACACCGTTTTCCAGAGAGGCTGCACCAGTTTGCATTCCCATCTAAGGTACATTTTCAGTAGGCAGTAATACAATGAGAGAAGAATCTGAGTAGGCATTAGGAGACAGACTGAGAGATGGGCAACTCAACATTTACAAAGCTCTGAAGGAACTGCTTCGCATATGGTAGATGTTCACTAAAGAGTCATTAATTTGTCTGCAAGTGTCAGACAAACTTTTCCTTCACAGGAAATTACCTTTCCACACAGTCTGAGAGTCTGGATGTCAAGTTGGATGCAGGAGCATCGTGTCCTCCAATAGCATACAGCAATCCATTCCAGGTAGTTACTCCGACTCCCCCTCTCCTTTTGGACATTTGAGCACAGAGTGTCCATTTATTAGTATGAGGATCAAAACATTCTACTGATTTGAGGCAAGAACTTCCATCACGACCACCAACTGCATAAAGTCTGTAAAAAACAGTGGCATCATTATGATTAAGACACAGAGGTTATTCTTATGGTATTTCATTGAATTTAAGATGCTACAGATTATAAGACAAACTGTCAATTTATGTGCCATCAAGAAAGAAGATATGCTACCATTATATGACATATGTGTGTAACATATGTGTATATATATATATATACACACACACATACACTATATATACATACATACATCATGTATATAGATACGTAGATAGATAGATACATATCTATATATATAGATATCATCCTGCATAAAATAGAAGAGGGGTGCCTGGGTGGCTCAGTTGGTTAAGCATCTGACTCTTGGTTCTGGCTCAAGTTGTGATCTCAAGATTCATGGGTTTGAGCCCCATGTCAGGCTCTGAACTGACAGCATGGAGCCTGCTTGGGATTCTCTCTCTCTGCCCCTCCTCTGCTTGCATGTGCACTCTATTTCTCTCTCTCAAAATGAATAAACATTAAAAAAAGAGAAAGTGACATGAAAGCAATGACCACTATTTCACAGCTGCCATCTGTTTGGCAGGTCACCACGGATTTTACAATGCATTACAATTTAGAGGTACAAGATGTGTCTTAGAATAAATGAAATGTGGTGTATAAATACACCATGACTTATTTCTTAAATAGCTAAGATAGGACTGGATTATAAAGGAAAGAAACGAACCTTCTCTGCACCTACCACAGGCTAGACATTTTACCTGTATTAATTTAATCATATCAATGATGCTATGAGAAACCATTTATATTCCTGTTTCATGGGTGAAGAAACAGGCTCATGAAGATTAAGAGGCTAATACAGGGTCAGAAGCAGAACCAGGGCAGTTATAATAATGAGCAGTTGTATGGTGAGCAGTCGCCTGGGATGCTCTTGTAAGTGAAATAGGAGGATAAAAGGATTGCTTGAAACAGTGGTATATAAATTAATATTTATTACATGTGAACAGTATCCTTCATTAATTCAAATTACTGCAGAGAATACTGTAAGTTATTGAAAATGAATATGGTATGTTAATGTCCTAAGTGCTGCCTAGTAGATAAATTTTAATTATCAGTCAATATATTTCATTAATTTAAAAGTCTTTTACTCTGAACTTAAAATATATAAAAAATATTTTAAATATTTGAGCATTTGAATATTTTTATTAAGCACAAAATCTTCTTGTACTTACTATTCACTTGGGAAGCTCTTTATAGATATTTTCCTAATCTTTTTTTCAAAAGAGTAAAAAAAATCATTTCATTGCTTATATAAAAGTCTTCACATTTTGAATTTACAGATGCCTCAGTTAATATTTAACTATTTTTCTTACCTCAAGAAATAATATTTGAACTATACCAAATGTCTGCCAATTAAAACTCTAAGTTATTATATTGAGGTGTATATGTGTGTGTGTGTGTGTGTGTGTGTATTTAAAGACTTTTTCTTAGTGTTTATTTATTTATTTTGAGAGAGAGAGCATGTGTGGGAGGGGCAGAAAGAGAGAATATCAAGCAGGCTCCACACTGTCAGCCCAGACCTCAATGTGGGGTTTGAACTCATGAACCGTGAGATCATGACCTGAGCCAAAACCAAGAGTCAATGCTTAACCGACTGAGCCACACAGGCACCCCAAGACATTTGTTAAATTTTAATTCATAATGTAAAGTACACTATGCCACTTAAACTGGTTCTTTTTCTTTTTTATCTTCAAATTTTTCGTTAAATTCTAGTCAGTTAACATATAGTGTAATATTAGTTTCAAGTATAGAATTTAGTGTTTTAATCACTTACATACAACATCCAGTGCTCGTCACAGCAAATGCCCTCCTTAGTACCCATCAGCCATTTAACCCCTCTACCCTCCTGCTCAGCAATCCTCAGTTTGTTCTCTACAGTTAAGAATCTGTTTCATGGTTTGCCTCTTTTTCTCCCCACTATGTTCATCTATTTTGTTTCTTAAATTCCACACCAGTGAAATCTGACTGATTTGTCTTTCTCTGATTTATTTCGCTTAGGATAATACTCTCCAGCTCCATGCATGTCATTGCAAATGACAAGATTTTGTTCTTTTTGAAGGCTGAGTAATATTCGTGTGTGTGTGTGTGTGTGTGTGTGTGCGCGCGCGCGCGTGCACATCTTCTTTACCCATTCAGCAGTTGATGGACATCTGGGCTCTTTCCATAATTTGGCTACTGTTGATAATGCTGCTAGAAACATTGGGGTGCATGTACCCCTTAGAATCAGTATTCCTGTATCCTTTGGGTAAATATCTAGCAGTACAATTGCTGGATCATAGGGTAGTTCTGTTTTTAACTTTCTGAGGAACCTCCATACTGTTTTCCAGATTGGCTGCAGCAGTTTGCATTCCCACCAACAGTGAAAGAGGGTTCTCTTTTCTCTGCATCTTTGCCAACATCTGTTGTTTCCTGTGTTATTAATTTTAGCCATTCTGACAGGCTTGAGATGATACCTCATTGTAGTTTTTATTTGTATTCCCCCAATGATCATTGATTCAAACTGGTTCTTAACTGAGAAGATGATCATATCTGAAATAGCAACATGTGGCTGTAGCAATATCTTATTCTATCTAAACTTTATATTAATAGTATGGAAAGTGAAATTTATTTGAAACTTTGTTAAAAAATTTATCTCTTAAAAACTACTTTCTTGTGTTATCATTCTTAATGTTAAACTATTCTTATTTTTAACTAATACTTGTAGAATATTTGTCTGAATATGGGATCACAGAATATTAGAGGACACCAACAATTAGAAACTATTCATAATTAAAAAAACCATGTACAGGGGCACCTGGGTGGCTCAGTCCTTTAAGTGTCCAACTTCGGCTCAGGTAATGATCTCACGGTTTGTGACTTTGAGTCCCACATCAGGCTCTGTGCTGACAGCTTAGAGCCTGGAGCCTGCTTCTGATTTGGTGTCTGCCCCTCTCTCTGCCCCTCCCATGCTCATGCTCTGTCTCTCTCTGTCTCTCAATAATAAATGTTAAAAAAATTTAAAAAGCCATGTACACACACACAGAAACACAACAACAGGATTCAAGGCACCACCCCCTCTTCACAGTGAACTCATGGGTCTTGACTATGAAAAGTGGTGTAGTATAGGGATTAAGAGATGAACTCTGGAGCCAGACTCTGGATTTGAAGCTTGGTTCTAACACTTACTAGCTCTGACTGTGGACAAGTTATTTAACCTCCACCTGCCTGAATTTCATCATCCAAAACACCTCTAAACCCTGTCTCAAAGGATTATTGGTGATCAAATTTAATATACCTTGAATAGTGCCTTACAATGGTTTAAGTGTTTAAGGGGAAAAATAAATTCTATCTCTATTTGTATTCTTTTAGAAAATGGCATTTTTATTTAAAAAATAATTTTAAACATTTATTCATTTATTTTGAGAGAGAGAGAGAGAGAGAGAGAGAGAGAGAGAGAGAGAGAGATTGCATGAGTGAGTGTAAGCAGGGGAGGGGCAGAGAGACAGGGAAAGAGAGAATCCCAAGCAGGCTCTGGGCTGTCTGTGCAGAAACTGATGTGGAGCTCCATGTCACAAGCCGCCAAGATATTGACCTGAGCTGAAATCAAGAGGTGGACACTTAACGAACTGAGGAAAATGGCATTTTTAGATCTTAAGTGTCCAAACAATGTTTACAATCAGTTAATGTTAAGGGCTAAAATGTACCAATAATACTTTCTGAAGAAACATGATCTCAAGCAATGGCTTTCAAATTGTTTTCTAAGAACAGAATTCTGTGGAGGACTTGAGGAGGTCCCAAAAACAGTGCATTTGAAATTTAAGTTTTAATAATTTTCAAAAATGTCACTTCACTCAATTAAAGGCCATGAAAGATTCACAACTCATCTTTCTTTCCCATGACAGTATCTATTACAGTATAAACATTATGTCAAATTATGAAATTGTGCCCAATTGTATTGTACTATATGCTTCAAAATAAGACTTAATCTTTTCTGACTTTTAAAATTAGGATCAAGAATGCAACGGGCTGGTGGATACTGAGATTTAACAGAAAAAAAATTCTACTACTTTTAATCTACAATACAGTTTAACTGAAAAGTTTCCTGAGATTCCAATTAAATTGCTCTATTAGTTAAAATAACTGTTATCATTTTCAGCTATTGATCTGTGAATGAGGATTTTCTTATACTGAACAACAACAAAAACCAAACATAGAAATAATCTGGGTGTTTTTAAAAACAGAGTTGCTCTTCTACATTGATTTTTATAATAAGTATATGTTATAGGCTTAAACTTCAATTTACCTTAAGTATTGAGATTTTTATAAGGTTTCATTTGAAAGAGAGATTCTACTACCAAAATATATTTGCCAGTCAGTGGCTTAAAAGTAGCCTGAGCAATTAGAATTCTAAATAAAGCTTTTTTCTCTCAAACATGGTAGAAAGTGAAATTTTAACTTTTGACAGTTTCAAGATATACTGACAGGATACAACTCATAAAAAAACATTCAAACAGTTCTTTTCTAAAGAAACAATTATATATATATATATATATATATATATATATATACACATACACATCATGTGCATATAATGCACATATATATACATTTAAGAAACAATTATATTTTGCATCAGGAAGCATTGTAAAATTAAGTTCAAAATAACAAAAATAGTAATTAATTTAGGCTTTTCATTATGTAGATAAAAAAAACCGAGGCACAGGGAAATGATTTGTTCTAAATCACAAGGAGTAGTGAGAAAAGATGCATAATTTGTTTCAATCTTTTTAAAAAAACAACACGATTTCTATTTTTTCCAGATTCTGGATATGTACCTAAAAATGGAGAACAGGGGCACCTGGGAGGCTCAGTCAGTTAAGGCTCCACCTTGATTTCAGATCAAGTCATGAACTCACAGTTTGTGGGTTTGAGCCCCTGCTGTCAGTGCAGAGCCTGCTTGGGATTATCTCTCTCCCTCTCTCTCTGCCTCCCCCCACCTTCTCTCTCAAAATAAACAAAGAAACTTAAAAAATGGAAACCAACAAAATCTTTTAAAATATTGCTACTTTAGCAACGTGGATGGAACTGCAGAGTGTGATGCTAAGTGAAATAAGCCATACAGAGAAAGACAGATATCATATGTTTTCACTCTTATGTGGATCCTGAGAAACGTAACAAAAACCCATGGGGGAGGGGAAGGAAAAAAAATGAGGTTAGAGTGGGAGAGAGCCAAAGCATAAGAGACTCTTAAAAACTGAGAACTGAGGGTTGATGGAGGGGTGGGAGGGAGGGAAGGGTAGGTGATCCATTGAAGAGGGCATCTTTTGGGATGAGCACTGGGTGTTGTATGGAAACCAGTTTGACAATAAATTTCATGTATTAAAAAAAATAAAATAAAATATTGCTACTTTGTTTTTTTTTTTTTTTAATTTTTTTTTTTTTTCAACGTTTATTTATTTTTGGGACAGAGAGAGACAGAGCATGAACGGGGGAGGGGCAGAGAGAGAGAGGGAGACACAGAATCGGAAACAGGCTCCAGGCTCCGAGCCATCAGCCCAGAGCCCGACGCGGGGCTCGAACTCGCGGACTGCGATATCGTGACCTGGCTGAAGTCGGACGCTCAACCGACTGCGCCACCCAGGCGCCCCTATTGCTACTTTGTTTTAAAGCACGCTTAGAAAAATGTTAGTTGATAGATTAGCTGTGATTAAAGTACCATGTCATCTAAGTGGTACCAGAACATTCTTCAATAAGGTCACACACTTCAGGTTATGTTCCAGGTACCATGCTAGGTGTCAGGAACAAAAAGTTAGGCCAGGTCACTCAAGACTATGATATACTATAGGAGACTGATGAGTAAATAACAACAACAATAGATTGGTACCTGCTATGATACAATCATACACATATTATACACAGTAAAAATGCAGAGGCTAGAATGGACAATTAATATGGTGAGGGGCACTGAGGAGATGGAAGTGGAAAGTGGGGACAGTTTTCCAGAGATGACAGTTGAGTACGTTTCAAGGATGCTGAATTTGCCAGGTATGAATCCAGGGAAACAACACTCTAAGACAGATGGGATGGGTCAAAAGACAATGTGAGTGTGAAACAAAATACATTTTTCACAAATAAGTTAGTTTTGCTGGGGTGTAATATGCATGGGTAGAGGAGAGAGAGGTGGAGAGGGGTGGACAGGGGCAAAAAAGATATCTCTGTCTAGGAGTCAAAGCTGCTGTAGGTCTAGGAATAAGATTTTAGGTAAAGTCGTTTTTCTTTTGTACTGTCAGAAAGAAATATTTCTAGCCAGAGATAAGGGCTAAGAAAAATGTCAGTGAACAAGAATTAGTTCAATGAAATAATCCCAGAAGTTAAAAAAATTTTTCTTTAATGTTTCTTTATTTTTTAAAAGACGGAGAGACAGAGTGTGAGTGGGGAAGGGGCAGAGAGAGAGAGGGAGATAAAGAATCTGAAGCAGGCTCCAGGCTCTGAGCTATCAGCACATCGAACCCATCAGCTGTGAGATCATGACCTGAGCCGAAGTCAGACACTTAACTGAGACACCCAAGCATCCCTCCCAAAAGTTTTAACTGAAGGGTCAAAACTGAAAAGATACTGTTAGTTTTCTCTTTTTTCTCATTCACTAGATTCTTTGGTGGCTAACTCTGCTACCAAAGAATTAGGAAGGATAAATTCTGAAGTTCTTTCTTTAGTTAAAACAAATGAAGAGAGGGGTGTGGAGATCACATACATTTTAAAAAGTAGGACATACCTAACATGTCCTGAGGAAATAAGACCTTAGGTGTGGGGAATAAGTTTAGGAATTCCCTGGGCTTGCACCAATGGGTTAATGAGGCATAAAGAATTACAAAGCCATAGGGTGCTCTCACCCAAGCTTGGGTAAACAAGGTGAGACTCCCAGAATAAAGTAGGGAGGGGCCTAGGCCCCCATAATAGAGAGGAAGGGACAAAGGTCCCAGAATAGAGAGGGAGGCAAAGGCCCCCAATACATGGGTATATGAGGTAAGCAAGATTAGGCATTCAGGTGAGCCCCCCACCCCACCGCCCCTCAACTTAGTACTATGGCAGAAAGCTGCTTTTACAGGAGGGAAGGACCAAGTTAGGTAAACAGGTAAATAGAGCTGTGGATCTCTGAACTGCAGGTGAAACTGCCCAGAGCAGAGCTGATTAGCAAATGAAAAGGTGCCTCATTAACCTTGAGGTTGTTTGACTTATCTGCCTTATCCCCTAGGCGAGCTAAGATCAACAGATAACTGGCACCTCCTGTCTGCCATTAACAACCATCTGCCCATCTGCCCTGTGCCAGGATTCTTCTATTGACCCAAACCACAAACACGGTATATCTTCTAAACCCCCTTTCCCTCATGCTCATGAGTTAATGTTCACCGATGCATTGTCTTTTTGTGGATGCCCATCACGTTTGTAAGCCTTCTGATCTTAATAAATATGGGGCAAGGACCCTTATTCAGGGCTCTGGTCTTTTCCTGGACATTAGCCATCTGTTGCATTTCAATCCCGTGTCCCGCTTTCTTGCTAGACAAGAAAGAACTTTAGACTTAAGAGTCTACGACACTTAGGTCATAGATTATAAACATTTTACTAATATTTTCTCATTTTTGTTTTGCCAATCGATCAGTAACACAATTCTACAAATAATTCTTGGTTTCTATATTTTTTTTTTTTAATTTTTTTTTCAACGTTTTTATTTATTTTTGGGACAGAGAGAGACAGAGCATGAACGGGGGAGGGGCAGAGAGAGAGGGAGACACAGAATCGGAAACAGGCTCCAGGCTCCGAGCCATCAGCCCAGAGCCTGACGCGGGGCTCGAACTCACGGACCGCGAGATCGTGACCTGGCTGAAGTCGGACGCTTAACCGACTGCGCCACCCAGGCGCCCCTCTATATTTTAACTTTGATTCCTTCCCCTTCATGGAAGTGATGATAAAACATTTTAAATGAGTAAAGGTATGCAACAAACAACTTTTATTTAATAACCATGCAGAGCTTCATTTTATGGAAGAAAGGTCTTTGATATGTATTTAGTCTCTGAGTTACCAAGAGCTATTGGTAATGGCTGTCCAAATCTGTTTACTCTAGTGAGAGCAGACTAGAGCCAAGACTGCACCTTTCTAAATCCATTTCAGTTTTCAGCAGTTTTACCATGATAAGAAAGAAGTAAAAATAAAGATAAGTCAGTAGAAGAGATGGAAGGAATTATTTAGAAAAACACTGAGAGGGCCCATACTATGCTTAAAACACTATATACTTTTGGGGCACTTGGGTGGCTCAGTCAGTTGAGCGTCTCACAGTTCATGAATTCAAGGCCCACATCAGGCTCACTGCTTTCATTGCAGAGCCTGCTTCAGATCCTCTGTCTCCTCTCTTTCTCTGCCCCTTCCCACTTGTGCTGTCTCAAAAATAAAACTAATTTAAAACACTATATACTTTTAAAGCTATACAAACTACCAGATTTTTACTATATTGAATATTTATATAAAGTTTCTTCATGTAAAATAATTTGAAATTTACAATATCTGTACATTAAAATGAAAGCCTAACACTGCTAAGTTATTTATATTTAGAACTATGATAAAAAGAGACTATTTAAAAAAATTATTTTTATTTATTTTTGAGAGAGAGAGAGAGAGAGAGAGAGAGAAGGCACGAATGGGAGAGGAGCAGAAAGAGAGGGAGACACAGAAACCAAAGCAGGCTCCAGGCTCTGAGCTGTCAGCACAGAGCCTGACACGGGGCTCAAACCCACAAACTGTGAAATCATGACCTGAGCTGAAGTCGGACGCTTAACCGACTGAGCCACCCAGGAGCCCTGAGACTATTTTAAAAGTTTGCATCACTAGGGGCATCTGGGTGGCTCAGTCGGTTAAGCATCCAATTTTGGCTAAGGTCATGATCTCGAGGTTCATGAGTTTGAGCTCCGCGTCGGGCTCTGTACTGACAGCTCAGAGCCTGGAGTCTGCTTCAGATTCTGTGTCTCCCTCTCTCTCTGCCCTCCCCTGCTCCTGCTCTCTCCTTTCGCTCTCTCAAAATAAATAAACATTAAAAAAAAGGGGGGGTGTGTGCCTGGGCGGCTCAGTTGGTTGAGTGTCTGACTTCAGCTCAGGTCATGATCTCATGGTTCGTGGGTTCGAGCCCCCCGTCAGGCTCTGGGCTGACAGCTCAGAGCCTGGAGCCCACTTTGGATTCTGTGTCTCCCTTTCTCTCTGATCCTCTCCCACTCATGTTCTGTCTCTCTTTGCCTCTCAAAAATAAAGAAACGTAATAAAAAAAGATTTAACAGTTTGCATCACTCAAAGAAAGTATTTCTCTTTTGTGATTTATTTACGAATATTTTTATTCATTACATAAAATGTATTTTTATACACAAAAATGATGTAGCTCAATAAATTTGGTTTATTGTGTTTTAAATGGAATTTTAAATATTTCCTTACTTTCCACTTAGTACAGCCACACCTACTGTGCTTCTGGGGGTGGACATAGTGGCAACAAAATTCCACTGGCGAGCCTGAGGGTCCCATCTTTCCACTGTATTCAGATAGCTCCAGCCATCATGTCCTCCTACTGCATACATGGGACCTTCCAATACAGCCACACCTACACGGGGACAGGAAAGAAGCAATGACTTAAGATTTACCACTACCTTAAAGATCACATTTTAACTGAAATATAAATACACAGTTTACTGCCTATGATTTCTTCTATGAGTTTTATGGCTCCAGGTCTTATGCTCAAGTCTTTAGTCCATTTTGAGTTTATTTTCATGTTTGCTCTAGGATAATGGCCCACTTGCATTCTTTTGTATGTGACTATACAGTTTTCCCAGCACCATTTATTGAAGACTGTCCTTTCCCCATTGTATATTCTTGGCTCCTTTGTTGTAAATTAGTTGAGCACACATGCATGGGTTTATTTCTGGTCCACTGATCTATGTGTCTATTTTTAAGCCAAATACCATTATGTCTTCATTGCTATAACTTTGTAGTATAGTTTGAAATCAGGGGGCGTGATGCCTCTGCTTTGTCCTCCCTCAAGTTTGTTTTGGCTATTCTGTATTTTTATGTGGTTCCATCCAAATTTTAGAATTATTTGTTCTATTTCTTTGAAAAATGTCATTGGAATTTTGAAAGGGATTTTATTGAATTGGTAGACTCCTTTGGGTGGTACAACGAACCTTAAACATACAAATTTAACTAAGGAAACATTTATAATAAAGGTATCTGGTTGCCACACAGCTCTTCTTGGTGGTAGGGGGGTAGGTGAGGGGGAAAAATAGCAATATAACCCTGGTCTTGTAAGATTTTTTTTTTTAATGTTTAATTTATTTTTGAGAGAGAGAGAGAGAGAGAGAAAGAGAAATAGAGTGAGAGAGCGAACAAGCATGAGCGGGGCAGGGGTAGAGACAGAGGGACAGACTGAGAATCCCAAGCAGGCTCTGTGGTGTCAGTGTGGAGCCCAACTCTGGGCTCAAACCCACGAACTGTGTGACCTCAGCCAAAATCGAGAGTTGGACACTCAACCAACTGAGCCACCCAGGTGCTCCTGGTCTTATAAGTTTTAGAGGCAGTATCTTGAGGTCCAACAGTGGAAACTTATTTAAAACTATATAAGATGCATACATTGCCATATTTAAAAGATTTTTGGGGGTGTCTGGGTGGCTAAGTTGGTTAAGCAACTGACTTTGGCTCAGGACATGATTTTGCAACTCATGGGTTCAAGGCCAGCATCAGACTTCAACACAGAGCTCGCTTTAGATCCTCTATCTCTCTCTCTGCCCCTCCTCTGTTCTCTCTTTCTCTCAAAAATAAATAAACATTTTTTAAAAATTTTAAAAAATAGGGACACCTGGGTGGCTCAATCAGTTAAGCATCTAACTCTTGATCTCAGCTTGGGTCATGATCTCACTGTTTGTGAGTTCAAGCCTTACATCTGGCTCTGTGCTGATGGCATGGAGCCTACTTGGGATTCTGTCTCTCCTTCTCTCTGCCCCTCACCTGCTTGTGCTCTCTCTCAAAATAAATAAATAAACTTAAATAACCTTAAAAAATAAATCCTCATTTAAAATTTTTTAAAAAACATTTATTCATTTTTGAGAGACAGAGACAGAGTGTGAGTGGGGCAGAGAGAGAGGGAGACACAGAATTCAAAACAGGCTCCAGGCTCTGAGCTGTTGGCATAGAGCCTGACGTGGGGCTTGAACTCACAGACCATAAGATCATGACCTGAGCTGAAGTCCAACACTTAACCAACTGAGCTACCCAGGCACCCAATAAATCCTCCTTATAAAAAATTTTAAAAAATAAAAGATTTTTCAATAATTCAGATTTAAGATATGTTTGAAAAATCATTTTTATTCCTTTGCCCCTATTAATTCAAATTCATGACATTTTACTGTAGTTAGAGGTGATACCACAATCATTGGTGTGATTCATTATCAGGGAACCAAGCTAGATTCATTTGTTCCCTTATTCAACAAATATCTATTTAGTGTTTATTAAGTGCCAAGCACTTAATAAAAGAACAGATAAGGGCCCTGCCATCATGGACCTAATATTTTAATCAGGAAACAGGCAAAATATATCTCAGGTATTGGTAAGTGCTAATAAGAAAAATGGAACTGAGTAAAAGGGTAGAGAGAGTCAGGAAAGATCTCTTAGATAAAATTACATCTGAAAAAAAACACAAATGAAGTTAGGAAACCAGACAGAGAGACAACTGAGAGAAGAGATGGTGAGGTAAAGGGAACAGTATGTACAAACTACACATACACACACACATACACACACACAAACACACACACATACACACAGCTCCAAATATATATAAAATATATCCAATTATATGTGTATATGTATGTGTGCAAAGTTAACTAAAGGGCTGGAAGAAACGATAATGGGTCTAATTCAACTCCTTTAACAGTATCTTTGAAAATAAATTCTAGGAGCAGAACCATTTCTTCCAAATGAAGTCTTTAGGTAATTCTCACATATAAAAGAGATAAAAGGAGCATTTCCTATGTAAGAATTTCTTTTATAAGGTCAAATTGATTTATTATAGGATAAATTAGTAAGAACAAGGCTGTTTTGAATGAAAGATCTAAAAAAAAAAACTTAAGACATTTGAACTATAGGATTATTCTTCTCTGAACTTGCTTCAATAAAACCTTATATGGTACCTAGAATGAACGATAGTATTCTATGCACAATCTGATCTGCACAAAACACAGCTGGATCATGGGCATTCTCATTCTGTGTACCCTAAGAATCTACCTTAAGTTAAAATTAAATTTCTTTTCTCCATGGTGGGGAAAAGTATGCATTTGAATCACACACTATTGAGCCTGGATTTTATGGTCAACTCAAGGTTATAAGTCTCATTCATGCGGCTTTTAAGATACATTCCCATTCTGTGCCTATGTAATAAGTTGATTTTATGGACTAAAGATTAATATTTTATGGTTTCCTTAATTAAATTTCATATAGTTAATTTTTAGCTCCCCTCTCAATACCGTGCCCTTAATCCTCTGGTTTTACTGTTTTATCAAACTTGAAACTTAAGATCAACTTTAATTGAAACCTAATCACAAAAAGTAGAAGCACTTATTTCTTTGATTTTTTTGTTGTCCAACTATCACACCAATCTTCATGCCTAGATAATTTATATTACTGATACTGGCTTTTTTTGGCAGCCTCTGCTCTGGTGCTCAGCATTAATAAATTGAATGTAGTACAAAGCTATGCTATCTAGACTGAATGATGCCTTCATTGCTGCTCATCCATCTTTTAATTCATCTTTTATGATGACCTATCAAATTCTTTATTGCAATTAATTTAAACCTTTTCCAAACTGTGATACATTGACAATATAGCCACAAATTTGTCTTACCGCTGAATGCATGCCTATTTTCAATGTGACACTGTAGTGCCTCCCATAAAGAACAGTGTCCATCAATAAATGAATAGATGAATGGTACACACACACACACACACAGCCATAAAAATGATAAGTTCATCCCATATGAGACATGCATGGACCTAGAGGGTATTATGCTAAGTGAAATAAGTGAGACTCAGAAAGGCAAATCTAAGAAATGAATAAACAAAAAAAGAGCAGCATCAGAATTATAAATACAGGGGTGCCTGGGTGGCTCACTCAGTTAAGTGTCTGACATCTCATGGTTCATGAGTTCAACCCCGCGTTGGGTTCTGTGCTGATGGCTCAGAGCCTGGAGCCCACTTTGAATTCTGTGTTTCCCTCTCTCTGTCCTTCCCCTGGTCAGACTGTCTCTCTCTCTCTCAAAAATAAATAAACATTAAAAAATTTTTTAAAAAAGAACTATAGGGGCGCCTGGGTGGCGCAGTTGGTTAAGCGACCGACTTCAGCCAGGTCACGATCTCGCGGTCCGTGAGTTCGAGCCCCGCGTCAGGCTCTGGGCTGATGGCTCAGAGCCTGGAGCCTGTTTCCGATTCTGTGTCTCCCTCTCTCTCTGCCCCTCCCCTGTTCATGCTCTGTCTCTCTCTGTCCCCCCAAAAAAATAAATGTTGAAAAAAAAATTAAAAAAAAAAATAAAAAAAAATAAAAAAGAACTATAAATACAGAGAATGAACTGATAGTTGCCAGAGGGGAGGGAGATGGAGGGCTGGGCAAAATGGGTGGAGATGGAAATATAGGCCTCCAGTTATTGAATGAGTAAGTCATGGGAATAAAAGGCAGAGCATAAGGAATATAGTCAATGGTACTGAAATAGGGATGTATAACAGGACAGATAGTAGCTATACTTATGGTGAACACAGCAGAATGTATAAACTTGTCAAATCATTAAGCTGTATACCTGAAGTCAATGTGACATGGTGTGTCAACTAGACTCAAATAAATATTAATATAAATACATACATACATATATAAATAAGAAGAGTAGTCTTGATCTCTACTCTTTGGATCTGGGCTTGCCCATGTGACTTGTTTTGGCCAGTGCAACATTAGCAAGTACAATGCTAGCAGAAGCTTGAAAATTCTTTGTGCACTGTGGCTTGCCTTCTCTTGCTGCTTTTGAAACCCTGTGACTGGCACCATGTGAAGAAGCCTGGCTAGCCTGGTGAATGATTACAGGCATGTGGCCCGGTTGTCTCTACCTCAACAATCTACCTACCATTACACATGTAAATGAGGCTATCCTAGATCATCTAGCTGACCTGTGAGCCCACCAGAGATCCATGAAAAAATCTAGCAGAAATCATCTAAGGCAGGCATGCCAGACCAGAAAAATGCCTCAGCTGACCCACAGTTCCAACAGCTAAATATATGGTTGTTGTTTTAAACCTTTGACCTTTCGAGTTATGCAGCAAAAGCTGGGTGATACAGATTCATTTCAAGCCCCATCTAATTGTGTGTCCATCTGCTTCACTCATCTAACAATTCTTTTTATTTCATCAATTCTTTCTCCTATCAGAAAAGATAGATCATCTGATATAAGGCCCTAAGTTATCTTCTATCAGCTCAGAGTGAGCCATCAGTTCCTTCAGAGTAAAGATAGTGTCTTCTTCATCTTTGTACACCTACAGAACAAAGAGCATGATGGCACATAGTACATGCTCATCAATGTCAGTTTAGTGTTTTATTGAATGAAAGAGTGAAAAGTCTCTATCATTATATTCTCTGTGCCAGCTCAAGATTTCTCTGGGTTTTTACTCATTTCTGCTTAAAAAACAGGGGATATAGATGAAAAACAGTAATGCTAAATATTTTTAAAATAACATTTCAATCAGGTTAGATTAACACTGATTGACAGAACACACATTTTAAAACATGTTACACTAGAATCCTTAAATATCCATGTTTTTACTTGTGCTAGTTGCTGTTACATTCATGTATATTCTACTTCTCAGTTAAAGAGCATGTGAAGGAATGCTTGGTGACTGATTGCTGCTGACTCAGCAGCTCCCACATTGGTTTTCTTCTGCCTGGTACAGAATGTAAAAATGCTGTGGAAGCTTAATGATGATATCATGAATGAACGTGCATGGTTATACTCACCAAGGCCATGCCTGTGGGTGGACATAGGAGGCATCACACTCCAGGTTTTTGTTTTGGGGTTGTAGCATTCTACAGTGTTCAAAGTCTTCAGTCCATCTCTTCCTCCAACCACATACAGTTTGTCATCTAACACTGCAACACCAAACTGCAGCCTCCTCCCATTCATATTTGCTACAGGAGTCCACATATTTGTACGAAGATCATACTTTTCAATGCTTGTTGCTCCTTCACAGTAATATATAGATGTTACATAAAAGAATTTCACATTTGAGTACTTTATGATTTTATACACATAAAAGTATAATTTATTAGCATTGACAATAATACTTTTATTATATTTCATTGAGCTCCTGCATGGTCAGGCCCCTGCTTATGTCTCTGACCTCATCTCCTACTATTCTCCAGGGCATACACAAGGCTCTACATTAAAAGGTCAAGTGAGAAAGGATTACTTGTAACAGCTAGAAGTGGCAGGAAAAGCAGGGAAGTTTAGTGTCATGGAACCCAAAATAAAAAAAATTGTAGCAGGTAGTTTTGAAGGAAGATGGTGGCAGAATAGGACAACCCTAGACTTGCCTCATCTCATGAATACAACTAGATAACTATCAGATACTCAATACACGAGAAATTGGTACAAAGACTGGCAGAACAAACTCCACATCTAAGGGTAGGAAAAAGGCCACATCAAAGATGGTAGGAAGTATGGAGACATGACTTGGGAGAGAAATGGATCATGGTCAATGCAGTGAGGAGGGAGTCATGGTATTAGAGAAGGGTGAGAGACAAACCAGCACACAGGGAACTGCATGGGGAAAATGAATCCCCTTAGCAACTGGGCTTGGAAAATGAGAGGGCATGAATTTCATGAGTTCTTGCAACCAGTGGGGCTTAGAACTTGGGGTTTTAAAAGTCAGCATGCTTGGCTCTTGGAGACTTTGAAGAACATTGGGACTGCTCTTAGAGAAAAGCATATCTGCAAGCTGACATACAGCACAGAAACAGCGATCTGAAGAGCACCTGGAGACACAGTGGAGAGGTTAGTTGCTTATATTGGAGTGTGTCCCGGGGGGGGGCAGCATTCATGGAGAGACCTCTCTAGTAACAAAGAAACTGGCAGGTGCTATTTCTCTCTCCCCATCCCTCATCATAAGCACAGAGCCACCTGCAGGAACCAGCACAGTGCCAACACTCACCACCTACCTTGCTTACATCCAGCCCAGCACCCCCCAAACTCCAGTGGAACTGCCCTTCCCAGTCACACTTGCCTTCATCCCAGCACAGGGGACCCCTTTCTCCAGAAGACCAGCCCAAACTCCTGCCAACTCTGCATCTGCTGACTGAGGAGTTTTGTGAGGCCTCAATTCCAGTGGTGGTGGTGACAGGTCTCTTTTCACAAGCAAACCAGAGCACATCTAGTTAAAATGCACTACATTCAGGCCAGGGACCAAACACTGCCCTAACAAGCAAAGAGAGTTTCTGCAGACAATTGGTATGAAGGATAAAGTGGCCAGGACACAGCAACAAAAGCACACGCAGCACACACTGGACACACTCCTGGAAGTACCAGGCCCTGGGGAACAGGAGATACTACACTGTACTGTAAGATCTCTTCTTTTTAAAGCCATTACTCTCAAGAACAGGAGACATAGCTGATTTTCCAGAGAAATAGGCACAGAGACTTAGACAAATGAGAAAACAGAGCACAAAGTTTGGCTATAAAAGGGAGGAGAGAGATAGGAATTACTAGATCAGTTGAGAGAGGTTTTATTTTGTTTTTAAAGCTGGATAAACTTGAGTTTGCTTAAATGCTCATGGGAAGGATCTACTTGTGAGGAAAGAAGCTGTAAATACAGGAGAGAAGGGATCCTACTTAACGGTGAGGTTCCTGAGGAATCAAGAAAGGGCAATGTCAGAGCACAGATGTGGGGCTGGCTTTCCTAAGAGGAGGGAAGGGATATACATTCTCCTGCGACCTGGAAGGACAAGAGCCTAAGTGAACATCATGGATTTTGGAAACTGTCAGTGTGAGAAGTCTGGGGATAACTGCCTGGTCCTGGCTGTCTGTCTGTCTCTCTCTCTCTCTTTATACATATACATATACATATACATATACATATACATATACATATACATATACATATACATATATATATATATTTTTTAAGAACTGGAAGATTCCAGGAACTTTTGTTTGCTTTATGAAATGAGAAAAAAATTTAAAAGTGCCACCCCTCTAAAAAAATCCAACTTCCAGTTATGAAGAGTTCAATTAGAATCTATTTTAATTCTAAGTGTTGAATATCATGTGCAATCAGAGCTCTTTATAGAATTAAAATCATAACAAATATTTATTCTGAAGTATTTGTTATAATTACTTCATCAGAGCACTAGTACTACTGGAACCTCCTAAAATTTAGAAAGAGTTTTGTTATATATATTATACATATAATATTATATAATCTATTTAGAATACTGTATATATAATATATGTATTTCTTCTCATACATTATAGTTTTTATTTTATGAATTTAACCTATGAAATTCTTAAGTTATTTGGGATAGATTACAAGTCTTTTTCCATCTCTGTATTCTTTTTTTTTTTTTAAAGATTTTATTTTTACACCCAACATAGGACTCAAACTTACAACCCTGAGATCAAAAGCCACAGGCTACTGACCAAGCCAGCCAGGTGACCCATCATCTCTGTATTCTTCACAGCAACAGAGTTTCTTGTATGTAGTAGCTGTTCAAAAATATTTTTTGAGCTTGAATAATCTTTCTTTATAATTTTTAGCTATAACGAGATTTTATTCATACACTCAGATTATTTTATGTAATAGTATACTTTATTCATCACTCTGAATTTGATCTTAAAAAATGTCTTCATTCCATTAAAAAGGCAATGCTAGTCATCTTTCCTCACTTATGAAGTTAAGGAATATTTCTTTCATTTTAAGTTCTTTCTTTTACTTCTAGCTCACTAGGCAGTATCACAGTCCTATGAACTGCTAAGTAAAATTTCCTTTGCTAACACCAAACATAATTCTTTTTTTTTTTTTTTTTAAATTTTTTTTTCAACATTTATTTATTTTTGGGACAGAGAGAGACAGAGCATGAACGGGGGAGGGGCAGAGAGCGAGGGAGACACAGACTCAGAAACAGGCTCCAGGCTCTGAGCCATCAGCCCAGAGCCCGACGCGGGGCTCGAACTCACGGACCGCGAGATCGTGACCTGGCTGAAGTCGGACGCTTAACCGACTGCGCCACCCAGGCGCCCCCAAACATAATTCTTAAAACAAAAACAAAAACAAAAACAAAAACAAATATCCCCAAATAACAAATTCCTAATAATTACAAAATTCTGTGTAGAAGCTTAAAACGTCCTTGACTTATACTTAAAGATTAGCCTTTAAAAAAGTAAGCAGAAATATATGCTAACATTTTCTTAGTGGTTATTTAGAAACATTACCAGTTTATGTGTTAGGCTCTACACTAAGTTATATGTAGGGACCAAGAACCCAGTGATCAGATTGCCCTCCAATTAATGCAAATTGCTCTCCATTATAAAGACACTGGGTACAAAATAAGTTGAGGCCAGGGAAGATAGCTTGAATAGGACAGAAGGTAAGAGTAACTGATGTCTAGCAAAGACTCAGAAATAAAGTTGGTCAAGTAGTAAGGGCCAGATTACAGAGTCTTCAAACCTAAAAAGAGGAATTTATGTCTTATGTGGTAAGAAGTAAAGACTATTATAATTTTTAGCAGAGTAATGGCATATAAACAGAAGAAATAATGAAACAGAGGGTATAGTCTCCCACATCAATGCCTGATCTGAATCCTGATTCCATCCCTAATTAGCTGTGTATTCTGGGGAAAGGTAGTTAACTTTTCTAAGTCCAGGTATCCTAGAGCAATAGCAACATTCAACTCTTACAGTTGTTATGAACATGAAATTAAAAATGATAGGTGAAGCACTTAACATAATGCTTAGCACATACTAACAACACGATGAGCACAATGAATGCTATTCCTATGTTAAATGAATGTGATCAAAAGATGTAGGCTGATAGGGGGCTACCTGGTACTAGAAAGTAGCAATGGAAATTTAGAAGAACAGACCCCTTTCAAAGACTATTTGGTGACTGTCAGAAGGTATGATTTAGAGGAAAGGGAGGGAGGGATGGAAAAGAAAGAAAGAGAGAGATATATTATTCACTTTGGGTACTTAGTATCTGAGTTCCTTCTCATGCAAGGGGAAGTTTCCACCGTAGGAAAGAGCTTTGATGAGAGGCAGAAACCCATCTACCATGAAGCTGAAAAGACAGATATTGATCCTCATTGTCCTTGGAGGCTTAGGGCCCAGGAAGCTGGTAAAAATGGATGCTTAAACCTAGGATTTAAAATCTAAGGCAGGCATTATAAAGAAGGTGCAGTGGATATAGTTCCTGCCCATTTCTCAACAGCCTTCTTTATCTGCTTAAATGAGCCAGAGTTGGTATCCACTGAAAGACACTGAATTACAGTTCCGAGTCCTCGAGTCTGGGAGACATGGGTCAGAACACACAAAATTTGAGATGAAAGTTGGAGAACAAACATATTTTATACAAGTTGGAAATATGAGCATAAAAGCAACACAATGGTATAAGCAATATAGAAATAACCGTTAAAGCCTTGAAAAAGAGAGGGAAAGATGGAGAGGAAGAAGTGCCAGTAACGATTACAAAGCTGAGCACCAGTTCCAAGCATATAGTAAACACTTAATAAGTCTTTGCAGATTGATTGCCTGGACTGTAGAGTGCTCCAAAAATGCCAAATATTTATACTATAACTCTCATCAGTTATCTAACTTTATGTATTTCTGTAGCATTCAGTGATGAAGCCTATATTTAGAACTTCAGCATCTATAAATACATAGGACTCTATTATGTTCTGTGGGATAATATCTACAGCTATATCTTTGTTAACATGAGGCTAAAAGTTAAATCACAATAAAAGACTTTCGATTAGAGCTCATAGTTTTATATTCTTTATTTTTTTTATTATTTTTTTTTTTTTATATTCTTTAAAGATATCAGGTAGAAAAGAAGTCTTTGAATGTGAATAATGCATGAAGGGCTTAAGTCATACAAATAATTCAAGAGATGGCAAAGGACAACCTTCATTTATCTGGCAAATATTTATTGATGCTATCTATGGGCAAGGCACTGATCTAGGCTCTGTGGGATATATTCTTGAAAAAAACAAAAAGCAAAAAACAAAAAAACCAAGTTTCTTGCTTTCCAGAGCTTACTTGTGGGTAAGAGGTAGACGATAAATCAATGGATCAGGTGCTATGAAGAAACATAAGTAGAGGAACAAGACAGAAAGAGGTAGGCCAAAGATTAGAGAGTGATGAACAGGTGATGACTGGCCATGGAAGTCTTCTTTGGTAAATTGATGTCTGGGAATCTAAGTGAATAAATTCTGCGAGGCATTCCAACATCAGAGCACATAGCATTCCAGTGAGAGGGAACAGCTAATATCCCCAGTGTGGGATAATGTTTGGCTTGTTACGTGAACAGGGAGGCCAGCGGGGCTAGAACACAAAAGAGTGGAGAAGTGGAATGAATGAGCTGAGCTCAGAAAGGTAGTCTAAAGTCAGACAGGTGTTGTCAGGGAATTTCAGGCAGCTATTAGTACTAGGAAATCAGAGGGAGATCAATGTACACTGAGAGATAATACACAGAAAGCTTCTAGCACAATACCTGACATTGGGTAGGCACTATATGAGGTATTTGTTACTATTATTGTTACTATTAGTAAAAACTGTTACAAGAACAACACAAAGAATTCCCAGATACCTTTGGTACAGATTTCCCAAATATTGAGGTTTTATATTTGCTCTCACTATATACGGGTATGTAGAATTTTTTTTTTCCTGAACTGTTTAAGTTGTAGAAATGATACCTTGTACCCTAAATACTTCAGTGTGTCTTCCTCAAGACAAGAAACCCTATCACAAAACCACAATACAATGATCAAAATCTGGAAATTAACATTTATACAATGCTGTCATCTAATCTACAGACTTAATTTGGATCTTATCATTTGTTCCAATTATGTCCTTTATAGCAAAAGAAATTCAAGATGATGCATTATAATAGTTGTCATATTTCTTCAGTCTCCTGAAATGTGGAATAATTCCTGAATCTTTTCTGTATTTCATGATATTAGCATTTTGGAAAACTACAGACAGACTAGTTATTTTGTAGAATGTCTCTCAACTTGGATTTGTTTGTTTCTTTCCTCATGATTAAGTTTGGATTATACACTTTTGGCAAGCGTAACTACAGATGTACAGCTGAGTTCTTCTTACTGTCTCCCACAAGAGGAACATACTACTGATTAGTCTCGTTACTGGCAATAAGACATCGATCATTTGGTTAAGGTGCTGTCTGCCACGTTTCTCCACTGTAAAGATACTATTTCACCCTTTGTAACTACTAAGCAAGTGGTTGGAAGATACTTGGAGGCTAATTATCCTGTTCTCAAACCTTCACCTACTGATTGCAGCATCTATGAATGATTCTTGACTGAACTAGTTATCATTAAGGTGGTTGCCAAATGGTACTTTTTCTAGTCCCATCTTTCCTTCTATATTTATTAGTTGGCATTCAAAGAAAACCTTTCCCTTCTCCAATCTTTATTTGTGTAAGAGTGGGCTCATGCATCCTTACTGATTTACTAAATGATAA
Source organism: Prionailurus viverrinus (assembly GCF_022837055.1). NCBI lineage: Eukaryota > Metazoa > Chordata > Mammalia > Carnivora > Felidae > Prionailurus > Prionailurus viverrinus. The sequence continues at coordinate 173,692,773 of NC_062564.1, forward strand.
TCTTTTATCATCATTATCTATTTTGATGCTGAAATTATCCTAGATTTGGACAGTAGTAGCCTCTACAAATGGCCTCTTCTGTCCCTTGACTGTCTCCATTATTCTTTGACCACTTCTTTACTTTCTGGCACTACAAGATGTGCTGGGTTTATCTTGTCTTTTTTCAGTCCTGGAAACAGCCATTTCTCTAAAAAAGCTCATTGGCCATATGTATTACTAATTACAGTTCTTTTTTCCCCTCTTCCCCCAAATGAAAAATGATTTAATACCTTTTGTTGAATCCATTCCTCCAACTGCAAAGAGTGTTCCAACCGTTGACTTTCTAGGTTTTGTCCGAGGGCTTTGTAACATGGGTCGTCTCTCTGGTAATAAGTGGTACTTCATCGCTTCCATAATAAGTTTCTGACATTCTATATCATCCCGGAAAAGTGCATTATTTTCCATATCTGCCAGGAACTAGAAAAGAATAGGGAGTATGTACACCGAGTGACCAAGAAAATAGTAATGAAAAGAATAACCTATATAGTTCACAAATGGGAATTATCTCATTGAGAAAAAAAAATCCATGTGTGGACATCTATTTTTAACTAAAATCTGCAATATTTACAGGATTTACATTTTAAATTTCATTGAAAAACATAAACTGACCAGATAACTGGTATGCTCTAAAACCTGAGTGGTGCTTATCTCCGGGTAGTGGGAAAACTGCTGCTTCCTAAATAAACTTTTTTACTGCTTTTCTATATTGTTTAGATTTTCTAAAATAAATCATTTTACTTTTTCTTTTTATTTAATTTATTTTTTTATTTACATCCAAGTTAGTTAGCATATAGTGCAACAATGATTTCAGGAGTAGATTCTTTAATGCCCCTTACCCATTTAGCCCATCCCCTCTCCCACAACCCCTCCAGAAACCCTCTGTTTGTTCTCCATATTTAAGAGTCTCTTATGTTTTGTCCACCTCCCTGTTTTTATATTATTTTTGCTTCCCTTATGTTCATCTGTTTTGTCTCTTAAAGTCCTCATATGAGTGAAGTCATATGATTTTTGTCTTTCTTGGACTAATTTTGCTTAGCATAATACCCTCCAGTTCCATCCACGTAGTTGCAAATGGCAAGATTTCATTCTTTTTGATTGCCGAGTAATACTCCATTGCATATATATACCACATCTTCTTTATCCGTTCATCCATCGATGGACATTTGGGCTCTTTCCATACTTTGGCTATTGTTGATAATGCTGCTATAAACATTGGGGTGCTTGTGCCCCTTCAAAAGAGCATACCTCTATCCCTTGGATAAATGCCAAGTAGGGCAATTGCTGGGTCGTGGGTAGTTCTATTTTTAATTTTTTGAGGAACATCCATACTGTTTTACAGAGTGGCTGCATCAGCTTGCATTGCCACCAGCAATGCAAAAGAGATCCTCTTTCTCGGCATCCTCATCAACATCTGTTGTTGCCTGAGTTGTTAATGTTAGTCATGCTGATAGGTGTGAGGTGGTATCTCATTGTGGTTTTGATTTGTATTTCTCTGATGATGAATGATGTGGAGCATTTTTTCATGTGTCTGTCAGACATTTGGATGTCTTCTTTGGAGAAGTGTCTACTCACGTCTTTTGCCCATTTCTTCACTGCATTATTTGTTTTTTGGGTGTTGAGTTTGATCAGCTCTTTATAGATTTTGGATACTAACCCTTTATCTGATTGTTATTTGCAACTATCTTCTCCTATTCTATTGGCTTCCTTTTAGTTTTGCTGATTGTTTCCTTTGCTGTGCAGAAGCTTTTTATTTTGATGAGATCCCAATAGTTCATTTTTGCTTTTGTTTCCCTTGCCTCCGGAGACATGTTGAGTAAGAAGTTGCTGTGGCCAAGGTCAAAGAGGTTTTTGCCTGCTTTCTCCTCGGGGATTTTGATGGCTTCCTGTCTTACATTGAGGTCTTTCTTCCATTTTGAGTTTATTTTTGTGTATGGGGTAAGAAAGTGATCCAGGTTCATTTTTCTATATGTCGCTGTCCGGTTTTCCCAGCACCACTTGCTGAAGAGACTGTCTTTATTCTATTGGATATTCTTTCCTGCTTTGTCAAAGATTAGTTGGCCATACATTTGTGGGTCCATTTCTGGGTTCTTTCTCTATTCTGTTCCATTGATCTGAGTGTCTGTTTCTGTGCCATTACTTCTTCAATTAGAAATAATTTTGGGGCACCTGGGTGGCTCAGTCGGTTAAGCGGCCGACTTCAGCTCAGGTCATGATCTCGCAGTCTGTGAGTTCGAGCCCCGCGTCGGGCTCTGTGCTGACAGCTCAGAGCCTGGAGCCTGTTTCAGATTCTGTGTCTCCCTCTCTCTGACCCTCCCCCATTCATGCTCTGTCTCTCTCTGTCTCAAAAATCAATAAACATTAAAAAAAAAGAAATAATTTTAACTGAAGAAGAATAATTATAAATAGAAGTTGACTAATGACTGCGTTTACCTGAACTACCTATACAGTGCTCAAAGAACAAGAGCAAAAACAACTTACCAATTTCTTAGGTGGAAGAGAACTCTAAATGGTGATTATCCTAAAGGAATTTAAATCCCTTGTGCTTCACTAAATCCCATTTTTTTAACTTATGTAATTTTATGCAAAGGTATAGATATGGTTTCATCCTGCCTTTTAAAAAATGCATTTCTTTTCTTTTTGTGCTTGTTTCTACATCCACCTCCCTACCCCTATATTACTGTATTTCTTTCACTTGGGCTATTGATCCATGTGAAATTAATTTTTATATAGAGTACGAGTTGAGGAATATTTTAATCTCCTTCCAGGTGGATGGCCAATTCAGTACTAGCACCATTTATTAAACAATCCCCTCCATTTCCAAGTAAATAGAAACTTGGTTATACATTACATTCTCAAAAATACATCTCAGGATATATGAGACCTGTTTTCTGAATCTTTAGTCTTTTCCATTGATCTATTACTATTCTGATACCATAATTTTTTAGTGTCTTTATGACATATTCTGATTTTTTTATTTAAATATACCACTACTGGGGCGCCTGGGTGGCTCAGTCGGTTAAGCGTCCGACTTTGGCTCAGGTCATGATCTTGTGGTTGGTGAGTTCGAGCCCCGCATCAGGCTCTGTGCTGACAGCTCAGAGCCTGGGACCTGTTTCGGATTCTGTGTCTCCCTCTCTTTCTGACCCTCCCCCGTTCATGCTCTGTCTCTCCCTGTCTCAAAAATAAATAAATGTTAAAACAACAACAACAACAATATATTAAAAAATAAATAAATAAATATACCACTACTGTTCATTTTCATAGTTTTCTTGACTGTTTTTGAGTCTTTACTTTTCATATAAGCTTAAGATATATTTATCTAATTCCCCTTCACCATCTCGATCCTGTTGGAATTCTATTATGAACTTCATTAAATTATTTATTAATTTTGGAAGAATTTACATTTTTATGACATCAAGTCTTTCCATTTAGGAAGCCTTACCATTTGTTGTATACCTTTCTTCATATAGGTCTTATGCCTTTCTTTTATTAAATACACATATTTAATATACATATTACATAATTGATTTTTATTGCTACTGGGAAGGGATTTTTAAATTTTCATTTTGCATATATTTTGCAAGAGGAGACACAAATCTTTGGTTATTGTATATTTGTTTATAATCTACTATTTTACAACATTCCTGTATATCACTCTAGTTATTAGGCATAATATCATTATCATAATCATCACCAAACAGGGATAGTGGACATTTCTAATATGTATGCCAATTACTTCATTTTTATTTTATTATTACAATTGCTAAAACGTTCAAAGCAATGTTAAATAATTAGGATGAAACAGAGTACCCGTTTCTGGTTTGAACTGATACAGTTATAGTGTATGACTATTAAGGATGAAAGTCAATACAGCATCTAGTAATTTTATTATATTTAGGCTGTTTTCATCTCTTCCTATTTTACGTCATCATTTTAAAACTAAGAATGGTTCCTACATTCTTTCTGAATGCCCTTTATACATCCATTGACATGATCATATGGCTTTTTCACCTTTTTTTTTTTTTAATTTTTTTTTTTTCAACATTTTTTATTTATTTTTGGGACAGAGAGAGACAGAGCATGAACGGGGGAGGGGCAGAGAGAGAGGGAGACATGGAATCGGAAACAGGCTCCAGGCTCTGAGCCATCAGCCCAGAGCCCGACGCGGGGCTCGAACTCACGGACCGTGAGATCATGACCTGGCTGAAGTCGGACGCTTAACCGACTGCGCCACCCAGGCGCCCCAGGCTTTTTCACCTTTAAGTTACTGACATAATAATTATTTTGACAGATTTCCTGAAACTCAATCATTCTTATATTTCTGGAACAAGACTTTCCTGGTCATAGTGTATCATCCTTTTGACACACTGCAGGAATGCATTTGATAATATAAGGTATATTTTACTAAATATATTTTAGTAAACCTGCCAACTTGTGCAGCCATTACCATAAACCATTTTGGAGCATTTTGATCACCCTACTTAGACCCTGCATACCTGTTTGCTGTTTAATCTCTGTTCTCATCTCCTATTTCATGTGCCAATCTGTCTCTATAGATTTGAAGGTTTTTTTTTTTTTTATGTTTCATATAAAGTCATATACTGTGTGGTATCTTGTGTCTTCCTTTTTTACATTTAGTGTGTTTTTGAGGTTCAGCCATGTGTAGCATGTATTAGTACTTAATTTCTTTTATACAAAAAATTTTTTTTTTTAAATTTTTTTTTTTTTCAACATTTATTTATTTTTGGGACAGAGAGAGACAGAGCATGAACGGGGGAGAGGCAGAGAGAGAGGGAGACACAGAATCGTAAACAGGCTCCAGGCTCTGAGCCATCAGCCCAGAGCCTGACGCGGGGCTTGAACTCACGGGCCGCGAGATCGTGACCTGGCTGAAGTTGGACGCTTAACCGACTGCGCCACCCAGGCGCCCCAAAAATTTTTTTATTGCAGTCGACACACAATGTTACATTAGTTTCAGGTGTACAACATAGTGATTCAATAACTCTATACGTTATGCTATGTTCACCACAAATGTATGCTCACCATCTATCACTGTACAACACTATTACAATATCATTGACTATATTTCCTATGCTGTATCTTTTACAACTATGACTTATCTATTCCATATCAGGAAGCCTGTATCTCCCACTTCCCTTCACCCATTTTACCCATTTCCCCACCCTCACTGCTCTGGCAACCATCACTTTGTTCTCTGTATTTATGGATCTGTTTCTTTCTTTCTATTTTTTTTTATTTTTAAAATATGTATTTATTTTTGAGAGAGACAGGGAGAGGGCAGAAAGAGAGGGGGACAGAGGATCTGAAGTGGGCTCTGTGCTGACAGCACTGAGCCCAATTTGGGGCTTGAACCCATGAACTGTGAGATCATGACTTGAAGTGACGTCGGATGCCTGATGGACTGAGCCACCCACACCCACCCAGGGTCTGGATTTTTGTTTGTTTGTTTTGTTTTTAGATTCCACATATAAGTTAAATCACTTGGTATTTGTCTTTCTCTGACTTCTTTCACTTAGCATAATACCTTCTAGGCCTATCCATGTTGTCACAAATGGCAAGATCTCATCCTTTTTTTATGGCTGAGTAGTATTGCAGTACATGTGCCTCTGTGTGTGTGTGTGTGTGTGTGTGTGTAGACCACATTTTCTTTATCCATTCATCTAGAGATGGGTTGCTTCCATATCTTAGCTATTGTAAGTAAAGCTGCAATAAACACAGGGGTGTATATATCTTTTTGAATTAGTGTCTTTGTTTTCTTTGGGTAAATACCCAGTAGTGGAATTGTTGGGCCATAGGGTAGTTCTATTTTTAATTTTTTGAAGAACTTCCATACTATTTTTCCATAGTGGCTATGCCAATTTACATTCCTAGCAACAGTGCACAAGGGTTCCTTGGTACTTCATTTCTTTTTATTGCTGAATAATATTCCATTGATTGATGTACCACATTTTGTCTATCTGTTCACAGTTGATGGACACAGATTATTTCTAGTTTTCGGCTATCATGAATAAAGCTGCTAAGAACATTTGCATGCAAGTCTTTATGTAGGTAAATGCTTTCATTTCTCTTGGGTAGATACCTAGATGTAGAATTGCTGGGCCATGTGGTAAATACATGTTAACTTTTAAAGAAACTGCCAAACCATTTTTCAAGTAGCTGCATCATTTTATGTTCCCACAGGCAATATATGAGGGTTCCTGTTTGTCCACATTCACACCAACAACTGTTACTATTTCCTTTTATTTTAGCCATTTGAGTTGGTGGGAAATACAGCTTTACTTTGCAAATACAAATGAATAATAATGTTGAGAATATGTTCCTATTTTGATAAAGGAAGAGTCTCTAACAAAAGTCACTGTTGGGGCGCCTGGGTGGCGCAGTCGGTTAAGCGTCCGACTTCAGCCAGGTCACGATCTCGCGGTCCGTGAGTTCAAGCCCCGCGTCAGGCTCTGGGCTGATGGCTCGGAGCCTGGAGCCAGTTTCCGATTCTGTGTCTCCCTCTCTCTCTGCCCCTCCCCCGTTCATGCTCTGTCTCTCTCTGTCCCAAAAATAAATAAACGTTGAAAAAAAAATTAAAAAAAAAAAAAAAGTCACTGTAAAAAACGTTTGTGGCATTTGGAAACTGAGTAGAGTATGCTAATGGAAAAAAAGCCAAATTAAGACATAAGTCTCAGGACCTCTGCCAGAGTATAAATTATGGTATTAATTATTCCATATTTTTCTATGCACACAAAATATAATTATACTTGCTACAGAAACCATTACCGAATATGCACTGAGTTGGCTCATTTAGATTGACCTTAATGTTCATATTACTTCTGTTATACAGAATTACTTCAGTCCTTTCTAAATAAAAACTAATGTGAAAAAAATGTAGAAAATAGGGGCTCCTGAGTGGCTCAGTTAGTTAGGTATCCAACTCTTGGTTTTAGCTCAGGTCATGATCTTATGGTTCCTTGGTTCGAGCCCTGCATTGGGCTTTGCACTGACAGCAATGAGAGGGTGGGGGCTGCTTGGGATTTTCTTTCTGCCCCTCTCCCATTTGCACTCTCTCAAAATAAATAAATGAACTTAAAAAGACAAAAAACAAAACCGTAGGAAGTAAAGTCTTGGGAAACTTAAAAGTTACTGCAATTTGAAGTAAGATATATTTTTAAACATGCTAACAGTCTCTCTATGAATAAGTAGAGAGATGAAAGCCATTAATCCAAGCATCAGATTAATCAAACGGAAGGTACCAGGAATCATTTAGAAAATCATTCAGGAGGCGCTGAGAGAGAACTAAAAACCACTCTTGTATACTCTGCATGTTAGGTGAACACATGTGTCTTCCCTGCCACTAGAGAATGACAAATTACTTAAATGAAGGCATTAAGGAAATAGAAATATTTTTAATGTGTAAATTTTTATCTTCACTCTCACACTTGATCTCATATGACTATTTTTCTAAAACAGCCCCCTCCAATACTACTTAAAGTAAAAAAATACAATGTGAATGATTTCTCAATTCTATAGGCTTTAAAAGATGTTTTGGTATAAAAAATGTGTAAATCAAAAGAATAGAAAAGGTAAGTACTGGCTCATTTTATGTTTTTTTACTTTTAGTAGAAAACAATAATAAGAATTGAGAACAGAATTGTGAAGACCAAGATACTTGTACTACAGGCTAACCATTGGAAACTCTGAGAATGTACATGTCAAAATATTTTAAATAATGTACATCTGTCCTAGTATTTCTATCCACATTGTTTAAAATTTGATCAAATAGAAAAGCTTGTAATATATTCAAGGATAAAACAAAAAAACACAAATATGTATCTTCTAGATTATTCACAGTTAAAAAAATACACAGTAAGTCACACGAAAATGATCATTTGGTAGAGGATTACAATTACATACAATTATACACATATATACAATTATTTCCTAGGTCATTTTAGGGATCTACTGTGAGCGACACTACACTAGAATTACTATATGTAAAAGCATCCCTTCTCGCTAGACTGAATAGTGTTTCATATTAATAGAGTAGGGTAAAAGTTCATCGAGAAAGGAACGATTTTACAGAAGTAAATTCTTTCTTTTAACTTTATTATTTTTTAAATTTTTATTTATTTTATTTTAATTCCAGCATAGTTGACATACAGTGTTATATTAGTTTCAGGTGTACAATATAGTGATTTAACAATCCTATAAATTATTCAGTGCTCATCATAAGTGTACTCTTAATCCCCTTCACCTATTTACAAAAGTAAATTTAAAAAAAAATTTTTTTTTTCAACGTTTATTTATTTTTGGGACAGAGAGAGACAGAGCATGAACGGGGGAGGGGCAGAGAGAGAGGGAGACACAGAATCAGAAACAGGCTCCAGGCTCTGAGCCATCAGCCCAGAGCCTGACGTGGGGCTCAAACTCCCGGACGGCGAGATCATGACCTGGCTGAAGTCGGACGCTTAACCGACTGTGCCACCCAGGCGCCCCCAAAAGTAAATTTTTTAGGTAACTGGACCTAATGGCAATTAAAAAAAAATTTTTTTTTTTTAATGTTTATTTATTCTTGAGACAGAGACAGAGCGTGAACAGGGGAGGGGCAGAGAGAGAAGGAGACACAGAATCCGAAGCAGGCTCCAGGCTCTGAGCTGTCAGCACAGAGCCTGTCATGGGGCTCAAACACACAGACCACGAGATCATGACCTGAGCTAAAGTCGGACGCTCAACTGACTGAGCCACCCAGGTGCCCCCCTCATGGCAATTTTTTAATATTAGTCACTATTATTTGATATGCACTAGACAATTTAAATAATTGTAATATTTTCCTATCTTTTAAAATAAAACATACAGAATAAAATCCAACATTTTCTTGATGGTTTTAGAGTCCTCTTCCAAACTTCCATTGCTTAGGGGTGCCTGGGTGGCTCAGTCAGTTAAGCTTCTGACTCTTGATTTCAGCTCAGGTCATGATGTCACAGTTCATGGGATGGAGCCCTACATCTGGCTATAGCACAAAGCGTACTTGGGATTCTCTCTCTTCCTCTCTTTCTCTGCCCTTCCCCTGCACACTCTCCTCTCTCTCTCAAAAATAAATACATAAACTTAAAAAAAAAAGACCTTCATCACTTGATAACCATAATTTTGCAAACTTGCAAGGAAAGAAAAAAAAAAACAAAAAAACCCTGCTAGTATTTCTAAGTGTCACAATAGTACAACATAGTATTATTAATGTAGAAAAGAAAAACATTGCTCAGAAAGGTGAAGTAACTTATTTATATCATACAGGGCAATGTAGTTTCCATCAGTCATCACTATTCATCTGCTAAGACATTGATTGTCAAACTAGAGTGTGCTTCAAATCCACATGAAGGCAAATTAAAATACAACCTACTAGGCCCCATCCCCAGAGTTTCAGATTTTTCAGGTATAGAATGGGGCCTAATAATTTGCATTTTAAGTTGTGTATCTGAGACTTTCTTCCTTCTTTAGAAAGACTTGGATTGCTATATATTTCCCTCTTATGACCACCTTTGCTGCATCGCAGAGGTTTTGGGCTGTGGTGTTATCATTTTCATTGGCTTCCATGTACTTTTTAATTTCCTCTAACTTCTTGGTTAGTCCATTCATTCTTTTTTTTTTAAATTTTATTTATTTTTTAAAATTTACATCCAAATTAGTAAGCATATAGTGAACAGGAGGAGTAGATTCCTTAATGCCCCTTACCCATTTAGCCCATCCCCCCCACAACCTGTCCAGCAACCCTCAGTTTGTTCTCCATATTTATGAGTGTCTTCTATTTTGTCCCCCTCCCTGTTTTTATATTATTTTTGTTTCTCTTCCCTTATGCACATCTGTTTTGTCTCTTAAAGTCCTCATATGAGTGAAGTCATATGATTTTTGTCTTTCTCTGACTAATTTCACTTAGCATAATACCCTCCAGTTCCATCCACATAGTTGCAAATGGCATGATTTCATTCTTTTTGATTGCCGAGTAATCCTCCATTGTATATATATATACCACATCTTCTTTATCCATTCATCCATCGATGGACATTTGGTCTTGTTCCATACTTTGGCTATTGTTGATAGTGCTGCTATAAACACGGGGGTGTGTGTATGTGTCCCTTCAAAACAGCACACCTGTATCCCGTGGATAAGTGCCTAGTAGTGCAATTGCTGGGTTGTAGGGTAGTTCTATTTTTAGTTTTTTGAGGAACCTCCATACTGTTTTCCAGGGTGGCTACACCAGCTTGCATTGCCACCAATAATGCAAAAGAGATCCTCTTTCTCTGCATCCTCGCCAACATCTGTTGTTGCCTGAGTTGTTAATGTGAGCCATTCTGACAGGTGTAAGGTGGTATCTCATTGTGGCTTTGATTTCTATTTCCCTGATGAAGAGTGATGTGGAGCATTTTTCGTGTCTGTCAGCCATGGATGTCTTCTTTGGAGAAGTGTCTATTCATGTCTTTTGCCCATTTCTTCACTGCATTATTTGTTTTTTGGGTGTTGAGTTTGATCAGTTCTTTATAGATTTTGGATACTAACTCTTTACCTGATATGTCATTTGCAAATATCTTCTCCCATTCTGTCGGTTGCCTTTTAGTTTTGCTGATTGTTTCCTTTGCTGTGCAGAAGCTTTTATTTTGATGAGTTCATTTTTGCTTTTGTTTCCTTTGCCTCCAGAGACGTGTTGAGTAAGAAGTTGTTGTGGCCAAGATCAAAGAGGTTTTTGCCTGCTTTCTCCTCGAGGATTTTGATGGCTTCCTGTCTTACATTGAGGTCTTTCATCCTGTGTGTGTGTGTGTGTGTGTGTGTGTGTGTGTGTGTGTGTGTATGGTGTAAGAAAGTGATCCAGGTTCATTCTTCTGCATGTTGCTGTCCGGTTTTCCCAGCACCACTTGCTGAAGAGACTGTCTTTATTCCATTGGATATTCTTTCCTGCTTTGTCAAAGATTAGCTGGCCATACATGTTTGGGTCCATTTCTGGGTTCTCTATTCTGTTCCATTGATCTGAGTGTCTGTTCTTCTGCCAGTACCATACTGTCTTGATGATTACAGCTTTGTAATATAGCTTGACATCTGGGATTGTGTGTGATGCCTCCAGCTTTGGTTTTGTTTTCAAGATTGCTTTGGCTATTCGGGGTCTTTTCTGGTTCCATACAAATTTTTAGGATTATTTGTTCTAGATCTGTGAAGAATGCTGTTGTTATTTTGATAGGGATTGCACTGAATATGTAGATTGCTTTGGGTAGTATCAACATTTTAACAGTATTTGTTCTTCCTATCTAGGAGCATGGAATCTTTTTCCATTTTTTTGTGTCTTGTTCAATTTCTTTCATAAGCTTTCTATACTTTTCAGCGTATAGATTTTTCACCTCTTGGTTAGATTTATTCCTAGGTATTTTATGGTTTTTGGTGCAACTGTAAATGGGATCGATTCCTTGATTTCTCTTTCTGTTGCTTCATTGTTGGTGTTTAGGAATGTAACCGATTTCTGTGCATTGATTTTATATCCTGCAACTTTGCTGAATTCATGAATCAGTTCTAGCAGTTTTTTGGTGGAATCTTTTGGGTTTTCCATATAGAGTATCATGTCATCTGCAAAGAGTGAAAGTTTGACCTCCTTCTGGCCCATTTGGATGCCTTTTATTTCTTTGTGTTGTCTGCCCATTCATTCTTTAGTAGGATGTTCTTTAGTCTCCCAAGTATTTGTTGTCTTCCCAACTTTTTTCTTGTGGTTGATTTTCAGTTTCATAGCATTGTGAACTAAAAATATGCAAGGTATGATCTCGACCTTTTTGTACTTGTTGAGGACTGATTTGTGTCCCATTATGTGATCTATTCTGGAGAATGTTCCATGTGCACTTGAGAGGAATGTGTACTTTGCTGCTTTAGGATGAAATGTTCTGTATATATCTGTTAAGTCCATCTGGTCCAGTGTGTCATTCAAAGCCATTGTTTCCTTATTGATTTTGTTTAGATGATCTTTCCATTGTTGTAAGTGGGGTGTTGAAATCCCCTACTATTTTGGTATTATTATCAATGAGTTTCTGTATATTTGTGATTAATTAATTTATATATTTGGATTCTTCTACGTTTGGGGCATAGATGTTTACAACTGTTAGGTCTTCTTGGTCAATAGACCCCTTAGTTATGATATAATGCCCTTCTTCATCTCTTATTAGACTTTTCATTTTAAAATCTAGATTGCCTGATATAAGTATGGCCACTCTGGCTTTCTCTTGGCGACCATTAGCATGATAGATGTTTCTCCATCCCCTTATTTTCAATTTGAAGGTGTTGTTAGGTCTAAAATGGGTCTCTTGTAAACATTAGGTAGATGGGTCTTGTTTTCTTATCCATTCTGTTACCCTATGTCTTTTGAATGGAGCATTTAGTCCATTGACATTTAGAGTGAGTACTGAAAGATATGAATTTATTACCATTGTGTGTTGCCTGTAAAGTTGGCATTTCTGGTGGTGTTCTCTGGTCCTTTCTAGCCTTTGTTGCTTTTGGTCTTTTTTGTTTTGTTTTGTCCTTTCTCTCCTCAGAGAGTCCCCCTTAAAATTTCTTGCCGGGCTGGTTTAGTGGTCACTAACTCTGACTTTTTCTTTGTGTGGGAAACTTTTCTTCTCTCCTTCTATTTTGAATGACAGCCTTGCTGGATAAAGAATTCTTCACTGCATATTTTTCTGATTCAGCATATTGAATATATCCTGCCACTCTTTTCTGGCCTGCCAAGTTTCTGTGGATAGGTCTGCTGCGAACCTGATCTGTCTTCCCTTGTAGATTAGGACTTTTTTTCCCTACTGCTTTCATGATTCTTTCCTTGTCTGTGTATTCTGTGAATTTGACTGATATGCCTTGTTGATGGTTTTTGTTGACTCTAATGGGAGTTCTCTGTGCTTCCTGGATTTTGATGTCTGTATCTTTTCCCAGGTTAGGAAAGTTTTGTGCTATCATTTGCTCACATAAACCTTCTACCCCTTTTTCTCTCTCTTCACCCTCTGGGACCCCTATAATCCAGATGTTATTTCTTTTTAATGAGTCACCGAGTTCTCTAATTCTTATATTTTATATTATATATATCTTATATATAAGAATATATTCTTATATTCTTTTGCCTTGGTTTCCCTCTTTTTTTATGCTTCATTCTTCTCCATAAGTTTGTCCTCTATATCGCTGAGTTGCTGCCTTGCTTCATCCATCCTTACCGCTGTGGCATCAATTCAAGACTGCATCTCAGTTATACCATTTTTAATTTCGTCCTGACTATATTTTACTTCTTTTATCTCCACAGAAAGGGATTCTATGCTTTTTTTCAACCCCAGTTAGTAATCTTATTATCATATTCTAAATTCTGGTTCAGACATCTTGCTTGTATCTGGGTTGATTAAGTCCCTGGCTGTCGTTTCTTCCTGTTCTTTCTTTTGGGGTGAATTCCTGCTGAGTTCTTGGTTCAAGTTACACAGATTGTTGAGTTAACCCTCAGATCAATATTTTAGGTGTGCAAGATGGTTTGGTGTTGTTCTAGCTGCATTTCAGGGACAAGAGACACAAGAAACTTCCATGCTGCTCTGCCATCTTGGTCCCTCCCCATAATTTGTATTTTAAACAACTTCCCAGGTGGTGCTGATCCTATACTTGGAGACCACAATTTGAAACAAATGGGCTAATCCAATGGATTTTCTGTCATTATCTTGTCTCTTTGAACAAGATCATAATATCTGATAATGTTAAAATTTCCTCCTTCTTAGACTGGAATCTCTTTTTAATCTTTATTTATTTTTGAGAGAGAGAGAGAGAGGGAGACACAGAATCTGAAGCAGGCTCCAGGCTCTGAGCTGTCAGCACAGAGCCCGACGTGGGGCTCGAACTCACAAACCGTGAGCTCATGACCTGAGCCAAAGTCAGACACTCAACCGACTGAGCCACCCAGGCGCCCCAGACTTGAATCTGTTTTTAACAGCACTCCAGTTATTTAGGCAGGTTTAGGAACTACCACTAAATCCTACTATTTCCTAGGGTTCCACTCCTAGTGCCCTTGTGTTCTCTTTGGTCATGTCATTCTCTTCCTTTTGGCTTCAACAACCTAATAATAAATTTTCAAAACTCCTTCCTAGACTCCAAGAGGATTAAAGGTACAAGAAGCTCTGGGAACATGATTCTTCCACTTTCTTCTCACCTTCAAAATCAGCTCTTCATCCTCAATTCCTTGTCTTAATTGACAGCACCTTCCTTAACCTACTTGGACAAATCAGAATCATTTTGGAGCCCTCTTTTATTTGTACCCTCCCCTTTCAACTGATCATTAACTTGTATCAATTCTAATTCCTAAATAGCTCTTGAGCCTGGTAATTTCTCTACCTCCACTGCCAGAGAGGGCTTAATTCACTTGCCTGAATCTAATAGTCTTCGTAATGGATTTCTACTTTGACCATTCCAATCCAATCTCTGCAACACTGTTAGAGGATCTTCCTAAATAAAATGTTAATTATGCCATTCTCTGTTTAAACTTTAGTGCTTCCTCAATGCTTCTGGGATAAAACACAAACTCTTTGGCATAACTAGAGATTCTCTGTTTCTCCACACCTTTTATTTCTGCTCTCAAGCCATGCAAGCACTCTTCAAATTCCAGGGCACGATGCATTGCTCATGACTCCATAACTAGGTATAATCTCCTATCTCTCCTGGGCTATCCTGCCCCCTCTTCTGGGTAGCTACTCGGATTATTTCCATAATGCCATGTTCATGTATCTATCACAGCCTACCTCTCATTATATTGTAATTACAAATTTATGTTTTAATCTATTTCTTCCTCAACTTGATATGCTTCTTCTCACCCAGCAATTTTACATATAGTACATTCAAGAGGCATAATGGTTCTGTGAGAATGGCACAGAACTTAACTTGGGTTCAAGTTCTACCTCCATCTTTTATTAGCTCTATATTAGTCAAGTAGCAAAGGCAAACAGAACTACAATGGAGAAGGACAGGAATTTATGCAATCACTTTATGATTTTGAGCATATGGTTTTACTTTTTTAGTCTGTTACTTCATTTGTACAACCGGTGTTAGACTAAATGGCTGCCTTTTAACTCTAAGATCTTATGCCTATGATTATCAGCAGTACCGTGGATAACAGAAATTTTAAAGAGTCATGCAAATACAGTATCATAAATATTTGAAACTGCAGCACTGAAGTCAATTATCAGGTTACTTAATTGCACAGATTTTTTTCAAAGTCTACTAGGATTTTTCACATTTCATTTTCTGTAATCTAGAAAAGGATAAGAAAAAAAATTCTGCAAAGTATCAGTAAAATATAACTCTCTTTTTTTAAAAAAAAAATTTTTTTTTTCAACGTTTATTTATTTTTGGGACAGAGAGAGACAGAGTATGAACCAGGGAGGGGCAGAGAGAGAGGGAGACACAGAATCGGAAACAGGCTCCAGGCTCTGAGCCATCAGCCCAGAGTCTGACGTGGGGCTCGAACTCCTGGACTGCGAGATCGTGACCTGGCTGAAGTCGGACGCTTAACCGACTGCGCCACCCAGGCGCCCCTATAACTCTCTTTTTAAAACCTGATTTCAAAGGACATGTTTTACAATGTTATTTTTCCTGAATTGTCATAAATTCATGCAGTTTCATTCCTATGAATTCATAGAAAATTCTTCCTTCCAAAGAGAAGATCTTTCTTATAAAGTATCAGCGTTAATTTTTGTCTCTATAAGGTAGACAGCAAACAGTAACTTTTGCTAACAATGGCTGGAAATAATACATAATGCCCAAGATAAATGCAGGTAAGATAAAACTGATGGCACTTGAAACAACAAAAATCTGATCTCGAGTAGTAACAGCTCATTCTTTCTTCACTTTCAAGGCCTCTTTCTCTATTCAAGCCTTCAAGATAAGCAGCAAAATAGGCAGTAGAAATTACTGTATAGAAGTCCCCCCTCCTAACCATGGGGGATATGTTCCAAGACCCTCAGTGGATGCCTGAAGCTGCAAATAGTACCGAACCCTGTGTACACTATGTTTTGTCCCTATACATACATACCTATGAAAAAGTTTAATTTAAAAACGAGGCACAGTAAGAGATTAACAACAATACCAAATAATAAAATAGAACAATTATAATACTGTAATACAAGTTACGTGAATTCAGCCTTTCTCTCTAAATATCTTATTGTACTGTACGTGCCCTTCTTTCTCTTGTGATGACAGAAGATGATAAAATGCCTGCGTGATGACCTGAAGTAAGGTGGATAACATAGGCACCGCGATGTAGTGTTAGGCTAACTAATGATCTGACAAGACGTCAGAAGGAGGATCATTTGCTTTCTGACCATGGCTGACTGTGGGTAACTGACACCACAAAACCAAACTGCTGATAAGGGGAGACTGCTGCACATTCCAGTTAGAACTGTACAAAGGGGGAACTATGCATGTAAATATGTTATGACTGATCACCTTGAATACACTAACTAGATGTCTCTCAATTCTAAAATGATGCTGATAATCCTACCATGATTATTTATAGCACATTTGGTTTCACAGAGCCCTTTTCTCATCTTTATAGTAATCCTGTGAGGCAGTCAAAGAGAATGTTATCTCCATCTGATAGACTAAGAGACTGAGGTGTGTGAAGATGCCCAGATACAGAATTTTAAAATGTCAGAGCTGGAACTCTTTATCATGTCTCAGTTTATATATCACCAGAATCCAGCATTTAGTGGATACTTAGGAAACATGTAGCAAATGAATTAATCGAATTTTTCTGGTTCCTAGTGTCCATTGCTACTTGCATTAGCAGCTTTACTAATTCTCAATTGCTAGGATAGGTTTCTAGTTGAGTCAAATAAAATTACTAACCCCTAAGTGAAAATGTTATTTAATTCATGCAATTTAGGTAGCCAGACCTTCTGGGTTGAATATATATATGCGGAGGGGCACCTGGGTGGCTCAGTTGGTTAAGCATCCAACTCTTGATTTTAGCTCAGGTTATGGTCTCACAGTTCATGAGATTGAGCCCCAGGCTGGGCTTTGTGCTCACAGCCCAGAGCCTGCTTAGGATTCTCTCTCTTCCCACCTCCCATGTGTGTGCATGCACACGTATTCTCTCTCAAAATAAATAAGCTTAAAAAAAGAAAACATAAGCAGAAATTTTTTTACCTAAGTATCGTTTCAACTATGCATTTCATAGGAGTATATGTAAAACGACCTTATCAGATAGAATAATCAAAGGAAAAAACTTACAGACATGTACATATTAACATAATTAGCATGAAGTAAATACTCAAATGTTGTTGAAATTATGATGCTGATTAAATAATCAAAAATAGTTTACCTGTGGTGCAAGAAGAGGTAGCCTAATATAAGCCAAAAGTTTACTGAGATCTTTCCGTCTCTGTTCCAAATCATGACGGACCCAAGTTAGAAGTGCATTCAGTATTGTCTCTTCATTAGGAATGTTCATGTCATCACTGGCCAAGAGCTTCGCAATTTCGCTGGCTGGTAATAGTACAAATTCCTGGTTTCGAATTACTTCCATGAAATGTTCCTAGAGGGAATAAATAGCACATAAACAACACTGCTCCTCCTGTCCATCGGTTTATTTAAGATAAAATAAAAAATTCTGAATTAGATGCCAAAATACAGTTTGTACAGTTTGTACCTTCCTTACAATAGTATCACTAGGAAAGAAACACAGTAGAAAATAACATTTAAACTGCAATTATGTTGTTACATTTTAAGTCTCTATATCAGTAGAATTAAATTCTACCATTTGGTACATTTTAAAAATGGACCTGGGATTGGTACGTATTGCTTTGGTCAAGTTAGGGCATAGTTCTGGCAAGTCTTTCAAGAGGTAGAAGGTAGAAAAAATGAATTAGACTCTGAGATGTAGGATACTCTTAACATCAAATTTGGTTTACATTTGGGGTTGCCGAAGAATTTGGTTAACAGTACAGCTAAACACTTGGGTGAGCGATGAAGTTATTTCTCTTACCCAGAAAGGGCTGTCTGGCTGGCTAGATCGCTCAAGACCATTCCCAAGACCACAGAAGTCTTCTCAGACTCTGCCCAGTGAAGACTGTATGTCCTTAGGGCTATATGAGAACCTGATTAGCCTATACTAGTGTTTTAATGTAATTTATAAGACCACCCAGGATTTTAGATCTGTTTTAAAAACTTCTAATCTGATTTATGTATGAAGTTCTTTTGGTCTCAAAGAAAAAGAGCCAAAGCAAGAGTGTTGACATAGAATGCACTGGGACCCTAAGCCCTTGCACCAAAGATCATTCATTTTCAGTCACATATTAGAATCAGGCTCCTTATAATTTGAAATGGGAGATAGAAATGACTTTAGCTGCAAGATAATGACTTTTGCTAGGTTATTATGCTAAACAGTCTGAAGAGACGGGAAATTTACTTTCTGGTGTGCAAGGTTACAAGTCTTAATGCATGGACTGTTTACATAACTATAAAATAAATGCAAAAGCTACGTATATTGTCCCTTAATGTTTTTCGTACATTTCCTAATTTGCCAGGGCTGTCTCAGCATACACAGTTCTAGTGAAATAGCTAGGGCTGTTTAAATTAGAGCTAGAGATAAGGACTGGTGACTATCTTCTATATTAAAATGAGAATTATATGTTCCACATAGCTTGCAGTAACCCAAATTAGGTACTAATCTAAAATATATCTTGGGTTGACATTCCTTTCTTAGAAATTCTTAAATAGGAAACCATACATGAATAATTAACTAAATTCAATTGCCTCAATTCATCATGATTTGTTAAAGATGCCCAAATGTATCTATTTTAAATGACTGATTATCATTTTCAGAAATGTATTTTAATAAAACCTTGATGTTGGCTTCAAGCAAACTGTTGAACCCAATTATATACTGACATTATAAAATGATTTGGTAACACATAGCAAGAGCTATAAAAATGCTTAAGCTCTCAACCTAGTTACCCCACTAGCAGTTTAATACTTTATAAATAATTCACAAGGGAAAAAAAAAGCTGATGCTTCTCTAATGATGCTTCTCTGAATTATTATTTATAATAGTACAAAATAGGAATTAGCCTAAAGGTCCGGCTATAGGGGTTTGTAACTCAATGAACTATTAAGCAGGTATTAAAAATTTCAAAAACAAATATCATACAGATACATGGAAACATATTTATTACATAGTATTAGGAAAGATTCTCAAGAAATCAACATTTCTTTTTTTCAACTTTGTTTAGTCATTTAGTTATAGCAGATATGTGATTAATTAATTAATTTTTAAATTTAAATCCAAGTTAGTTAGCATATAATGCATATACATATACACACACTCACACACACATACACACACACATACACATACACATACATATACATCTTCTTTATCCATTCATCCATCGATGGACATTTGCTCTTTCCATACTTTGGCTATTGTTGATAACACTGCTATAAACATTGGGGTGCATGCGCCCATTCGAAACAGCACACCCAATTCCCTTGGATAAGTACCTAGTAGGGCAATTGCTGGGTTGTAGGGCAGTTCTATTTTTAATTTTTTGAGGAACCTCCATGCTGTTTTCCAGAGTGGCTGCACCAGTTTGCACTCCCACCACCAGTGCAAAAGAGATCCTCTTTCTCTGCATCCTCACCAACATCTGTTGTTGCCTGAGTTGTCAATGTGAGCCATTCTGACAGGTGTAAGGTGGTATCTCATTGTGGTTTTGATTTGTATTTCCCTGATGATGAGTGATGTGGAGCATTTTTTAATGCATCTGTCAGCCATTTGGATGTCTTCTTTGGAGAAGTGTCTATTCATGTCTTTGGCCCATTTCTTCACTGCATTATTTGGTTTTTGGGTGTTGAGTTTGATCAGTTCTTTATAGATTTTGGATACTAACCCTTTATCTGATTGTCATTTGCAAATATCTTCTCCCATTCTATTGGCTGTCTTTTAGTTTTGCTGACTGTTTCCTTCACTGTGCAGAAGTTTTTTATTTTGATGAGATCCCAATAGTTCATTTTTGTTTTGGTTTCCCTTGCCTCAGGAGACACGTTGAGTAAGAAGTTGATGTGGCCAAGGTCAAAGAGGTTTTTGCCTGCTTTCTCCTCAAGGATTTGATGGCTTGCTGTCTTACGTTTAGGTCTTTCATCCACTTTGAGTTTATTTTTGTGTGTGGTGTAAGAAAGTGGTCCTGTCCAGTTTTCCCAGCACCACTTGCTGAAGAGACTGTCTTTATTCCATTGGATATTCTTTCCTGCTTTGTCAAAGATTAGCTGGCCATACATGTTTGGGTCCATTTCTGGGTTCTCTATTCTGTTCCATTGATCTGAGTGTCTGTTCTTCTGCCAGTACTATACTGTCTTGATGATTACAGCTTTGTAAAACATCTTGAAGTCCAGGATTGTGATGCCTCCAGCTTTGGTTTTCTTTTTCAAGATTGCTTTTGGTTATTCCAGGTCTTTTCTGGTTCCATACAAATTCTAGGATTGTTTGTTCTAGCTCTGTGAAGAATGCTGTTGTTATTTTGATAGGGATTGCATTGACTATGTAGATTGCTTTGGGTAGTATTTACATTTTTAACAGTATCTGTTCCTCCTATCCAGGAGCATGAATCTTTTCCCATTTTTTTTCTGTCTTCTTCAATTTCTTTCATAAGCTTTCTATAGTTTTCAGTGTATAGATTTTCACCTTTTTGGTTAGATTTATTCTTAGGTATTTTATGGTTTTTGGTGCAATTGTAAATGGGATCACTTCTGTGATTTCTCTTTCTGTTGCTTCATTATTGGTGTACAGGAATACAACCTATTTCTGTACATTGACTTTATATCCTGCGACATTGCTAAATTCATGGATCAGTTCTGGCAGTTTTTTGGTGGAATCTTTTGGGTTTTCCATATAGAGTATCATGCCATCTGCAAAGAGTGAAAGTTGACCTCCTCCTGCCTGAGTTGGATGCCTTTTATTTCTTTGTGTTTATCTGATTGCTCAGGCTAAGGCTTCCAATACTATGCTGAGTAACAGTGGCAAGAGTGGACATGCCTGTTTTGTTCCCGACCTTAGGGGAAAAGCTCTCAGTTTTTCCCCATTGAGGATGATATTAGTGGTGGGTCTTTCATATATGGCTTTTATGATCTTGAGGTATGATCCTTCTATTCCTACTTTCTTGAGGGTTTTTATCCAGAAAGGATGCTGTATTTTGTCAAATGTTTTCCCTGCATCTATTGAGAGGATCATTTGGTTCTTGTCCTTTCTTTTATTAATGTGATGTATTGCATTGATTGTTTTGCAGGTATTGAACCAGCCCTATATCGCAGGTGTAAATCCCACTTGGTCATGGTGAATAATTTTTTTAACGTACTGTTGGATCCAGTTGGCTAGTATCTTGTTGAGGATTTTTTGCATCCATGTTCACCAGGGAAATTGGTCTATAGTTCTCCTTTTTAGTGGGGTCTTTGTCTGGTTTTGGAATCAAGGTAATGCTGGCTTCATAGAATGAGTTTGGAAGTTTTCCTTCCATTTCTATTTTTTGAAATAGCTTAAAAAAAATAGGTGTTAACTCTTCTTTAAATGTTTGGTAGGTTTCCCCTGGAAAGCAACCTGGCCCTGGAGTCTTGTTTTTTGGGAGATTCTTATTTCTAACTCAATTTCTTTACTGGTTATGGGTCTGTTCAAATTTTCTATTTCTTCCTGTTTCAGTTTTGGTAGTGTATATGTTCCTAGGAATTTGTCCATTTCTTCCAGATTGCCCAATTTATTGGTGTATAATTGCTCATAATATTCTCTTATTATTGTTTGTATTTGTGCTGTGTTGGCTGTGATCTCTCCTCTTTCATTCTTGATTTTATTTATTTGGGTTCTTTCCTTTTTCTTTTTCATCAAACTGGCTAGGTGTTTATCAATTTTGTTAATTCTTTCAAAGAACAAGCTTCTGGTTTCATTGATCTGTTCTATTGTTTTTTTGTTTGTTTGTTTGTTTCTATAGCATTGATTTCTGCTCTAATCTTTATTATTTCCTGCCTTCTGCTGTTTTTGGGTTTTATTTGCTGTTCTTTTTCCAGCTCTTTAAGGTGTAAGATTAGGTTGTGTATCTGAGACTTTCTTCCTTCTTTAGGAAGGCCTAGATTGCTATATGCTTCCCTCTTATGACCACTTTTGCTGCATCCCAGAGGTTTTGGGCTGTGGTGTTATCATTTTCATTGGCTTCCATGTACTTTTAAATTTCCTCTTTAACTTCTTGGTTAGTCCATTCATTCTTTGGTAGGATGTTCTTTAGTCTCCTAGTATTTGTTATCTTTCCAAATTTTTCTTGTGGTTGATTTTGAGTTCCATAGTGTTGTGGTCTGAAAACATGCACAGTATGATCTTGATCTTTTTGTACTTGCTGAGGGCTGATTTGTGTCCCAGTATATGATCTATTCTGAGGACTGTTCCATGTGCACTGGAGAAGAATGTGTATTCTGCTGCCTTAGGATGAAATGTTCTGTATATCTCATAAGTCCATCTTGTCTAGTGTGTCATTCAAAGCCATTGTTTCCTTGTTGATTTTCTGTTTAGATGATCTTTCCATTGTTGTAAGTGGGGTGTTGAAGTCCCCTACTACTATGGTATTATTATCAATGAGCTTCTTTAGGTTTGTGATTGATTTAATTATTTGGATGCTTGCACATTTGGGGCACAGATGTTTACAACTGTTAGGTCTTCTTGGTCAACATACCTCTTAATTATGATATAATGCCCTTCTTCATCCCTTGTTAGAGCCTTTATTTTAAAATCTAGATTGCCTGATATAAGTATGGCTACTCTGGCTTTCTTTTGGTGACCATTAATCAGCATGACAGATGTTTCTCCATCCCCTTATTTTCAATCTGAATGTGTCTTTAGGTTTAAAATGGGTCTCTTGTAAACAGCATATAGATGGATCTTGTTTTCTTATCCATTCTGTTACCCTATGTCTTTTGATTGGAGCGTTTAGTCCACTGACATTTAGAGTGAGTACTGAAAGATAAGAATTTATTACCATTATGTTGCCTGTAGAGTTGTTCTCTGGTCCTTTCTAGTTTTTGTTGCTTTTGGTCTTTTTTGGTTTTTTTTCCTTGTCTTTTCTCCCCTCAGAGAGTCCCCCTTAAAATTTCTTGCAGGGCTGGTTTAGTTGTCATGAACTCCTTTAGTTTTTGTTTGTCTGGGAAACTTTTTTTTTTAATTTTATTATTTATTATTTTTTCTAATATATGAAATTTATTATCAAATTGGTTTCCATACAACACCCAGTGCTCATCCCAAAAGATGCCCTCTTCAATACCCATCACCTTCCCTCCTCTCCCTCCCACCCTCCATTAACCCTCAGTTCGTTCTCAGTTTTATTTAAGAGTATTTTATGCTTTGGCTCTCTGCCACTCTAACCTCTTTTTTTTTTTTTCCTTCCCCTCCCCCATGGGTTTCTGTTAAGTTTCTCAGGATCCCACATAAGAGTGAAAACATATGGTATCTGTCTTTCTCTGTATGGCTTATTTCACTTAGCATCACACTCTCCAGTGGGAAACTTTTTCTCTCTCCTTCTATTTTGAATGACAGCCTTGCTGGATAAAGAATTCTTGGTTGCCTATTTTTCTGATTCAGCACATTGTGTATATCCTGCCACTCTTTTCTGGCCCAAGTTTCTGTGGATAGGTCTGCTCAAACCTGATCTGTCTTCCTTTGCAGGTTAAGGGCTTTTTTCCCTTGCTGCTTTCATGATTCTTTCATTTTCTGTGTACTTTGTGAATTTGACTGATAATGCTTTGTTGATGGTTGGTTTTTGTTGAATCTAATGGGAGTTCTCTGTGCTTCCTGGATTTTGATGTCCATGTTATATCTTTTCCCAGGTTAGGAAAGTTTTGTGCTATCATTTGCTCACATAAACCTTCTACCCCTTTTCTCTCTCTTCATCTTCTGGGATCTCTATGATTCTGATGTTATTCCTTTTTAGGGATTTAGTGAGTTCTCTAGTAATACACATTTGTAATTGCTCAAAGGTAGTGTATAGTATAATCAACATTCACACCATACTGCTGTTAACTATTGGTTTCCTTTCAAATGGTATTAGTGGCATTACCAATGCAATGGGATTAATTCATCAATTAGAAAAGGACTATTATATAACAATATACATTTTATTATTTATTTTTTGATATACCTATTTCAGAATGCTGTCCATTCCATTCTAATTCATTTTAAGTGAAAATCAAGTCTCTCAACAACTTACAGAAAGACTACTGAACTCAAGGTTAAACACAAAGTGCTTTTCAAAAGTATTATTTGGTTTTAAAGCAGGGGTTTTAACAGAATTCAATGTTTTTTTCAAGGTTTTCTAGATCAAGAAACAAAATTTAAAATTAAATGCTTGTATTTATTTCATAAATCCATAATGTCATTAGATATTTGTAATAATATACCCAGTCTTAGACTTTTTGGTGGAGGTTAAATAACTTGTGCCAGGTCACATTCAGTGGCAGCCAGAATGAGCACCAGTTTCCAGATTTCAGGATAAAAAGAAGGAACTCTTCATCCTCTCCTACCTGTGCTCACAGAGGACGAGTAAACATCCGCAATACATGCATCATTTACTGACTGTAACAACTGAATTCACTTGTGGTAGTATGCTTACTCTCTTGTTGTGATGAGCACCAGGTGTTTTATGGAAGTGTTGAATCACTATATTGTGTACCTTGAAGCTAATATAACACTGTATGTTAACTCACTGGAATTAAAATAAAACCTTAAAATCTATTTTGTAATATAAATAGCTATCATGCTACCAAACACTTGCTAGCATTATGCCTTTCCTCCTTTTGGAATTAGGTTTTAAGCAAATGAAATTACTGAGGGATTTGTTTAAATTGAAGATTGAATTTTGTGATACATTTTCATCGAGTTCCCATAGCAACAATTCAAGTCAAACAATCTTCCTCTAAATGACTTACTGTTGTTAGAGACTTAAATTTCATGTCTCTGTTCAAACTGAATAATGTCAAATAAAGGTCTTGAGAAAAAAAATACCCAACTAATTGGATATGAAAATAGTTTTAAAAACATTGACCTGAATCAATAATATTGTAATAACTCTGTATGGCTATAGAAAGTAACTACACTTATCATGGTAAGCATGGCATAATGTATAGTATTGTTGAATCCCTACATTGTATACCTGAAACGAAACACTGCAAGCCAACTCTACTTTAATAAAAAAATAAGCCAATTTAATTAAAGTCTAAGCCATTATGTCTAAGCAGCCACTGTGCCTCTACTGTAAACAACAGGCGTGACCCCAGTGCATTCCTTCCTAAGAAAGAGGTATTACTTAAACTATGAACGGATTATGAAGAAAAGAAAACCAGCTTTACTTTATTTATATTCATCTTACTCCCCAAATTATTTGAAACTGAGGTTTAAGATCAAAATGAGAAATCTGCAGGGAAAGATAAAGACTGAGACGGGGGAAAAAAATCTCCCCTGGGATTTAATTTAGAAGACACTAGATCTGTATGGTTTTGCCCTGTCATACAATCTCTAGCTTTTTACTCGAAGCACTATAGCCATTATAAACAAGCAACATTTCCGAGAAGTGACGACACCACAGGGGAAAAATGAATCATAAAGGTTGTACTTCTGTATGAGTGCTTGTATTCCCTCGCATCAATCCCTACTGTGTCAAATAGAGGAAATCTCTATAATGATGGTAACGATGATGACACCATTTATCGACTGGGTATACTATGTGTCAATTTTAAGCACTAAACTGCTATTAACTCATTTAATCCTCACATCAAGCTTATGAAGTTGGTGGAATTATTCTTCCCAGTTGTTGCAAACATCTGTTCTCACAATTCTTTCCAAATCTCTGTTTCTGTAGTGAAAGATTCTTAAAGTACCTGTCAATCCCTTCACAGACAAACCAATTCAGTGGAAGGATGGGGGATGGAAGACAAGGTAGACAAAAACATCTCCTGAATGTTGATAAAATAGTAGTATGGATAACTGGTATAAATGTGTGTGAATGTTCACACTCTCTCTTCTCTCAGAAGCTGTACTGTCCTGATTGTAGCAGGTCGAGCAATCTTGGCCCAGCTGTGGAGACCTAACTGCCTTGGTGTGACAAGATGGTCATTCCTTAAAAATCCAAATATCCTCCTTTGCACAAACCTTCCTACTATGAAGACTGTGGGACCTGGTCCTAACAATATGCCTTCAACATGCCCTTCTTTTCTTGGTATCCTAGAGCAATCTGTACCCATTATCCTCCAGGTTTCTGAATGAGAACCTCCTCTGCAATTTACTTTGTGCACATAATTTGCTACAGTTAACAAGAACATCTTTCTACATAGCTAAAAACCCTTCTTATATATAACCAGATTTATCTTTAATAAAAAGCCTCCCTTTCATTCTATCATCTGTACTAGTACTGTACCAATACCCCACAGTCACCATCACCAATTTCCATCAGTGAATATGTAGGCAATTCTGAAATACACCCAGGTGCTACAAAGGAAAATGCAGGGGAAATCCTGCTTTAAAAAGTGGCAGATCTGAAAACCTTGAATACAACAGTCCCAGGCCACTGCTCTGCTTCTCAGCAACTACAATAACTTCAGGCTTGACTCATATATCCAGGAGAAATATTACTTGGTGATTCCCCTCATAACTCAATGAAAATATTTTGCATTAGACAGTAAACCTGGACCTCACAACATATGGCAGAGCCATGGGGAAACAGCAACATGTAGATAAGCCCACAACAATAAGGAATGGGGTAAAGAGCATATATGCCTTTCTGCTTTTCAGAAAATACATACCATAGTATAATTGTGAGCCACTTTATGCAAATCTGTACAACCTTGGGCATCAGCAAAAGAACGGATTCCAAGACAGTTGGATGGGTGAAGCTGTTTCATTAAAAACTTACAGCAAGCTTCTACAACCTGTGAAAGCTGAAGAAGGCAAGCTGTAGATAGCAGGCACTCAATATTATCTTCTTTTAATTCAAGGCGGCCTTAATGATAAAAAGAAATTCCGTTAACTATAGAGCTATATTAACTTTAATTTATAAAATAATCAATGTTAATAGTAATAATTCTAAACAAGAGTTCATTACATGAATTCCAGACCTAGATGGCTTAAGATAGTCCAAAAAGAAAAGTACTAAATACAAAAAAAAAAAATCATTAGCTCTTTGACTTCTATTAAAATAAAAAACTAATGGTTTATTTTCAGAATTTTTTTTTCAGAATTTTTAAATGATGCTTTAGGTAGCATATCTAATTTTAAATGCAAATAATTTATAAACATTACATAATTCATCTAATTATTATATTAACATTTAAAAATACCAATCATAAGCTTAGTTATGATAACCACTTTAAAGATTCTAGTATAAAGATTTTAACTTACGAAGTATCATTAGGGGTGATGACAACAACAGAATTAACTGTTAGCTGTGGCAGGCTTTGCTAGAAGCAGAAATCTGAAATCTAAGAATATAACATAACCTGAAGAGGTTTTAAATTTACATTTTCAGACTTATTACCTGTATACGCATACTGAATCAAGGACCATAGTGAATTAGGTTCAACACCTTCCATTTTTATTTCCTCTTGTCTTGCTTCCCTGACATCATTAGTAAACATGGCAGCAAAATAATCCGAGACAGAGGAGAGCACCAATCTGAGAACATATCAGAAGAAGAAAAAATCAGTGACCACATTATAAAGTTGATGTTCATCAATAAATGCTGCTTCTTCTCTTTCTCTCTTTCCTTCTTTTTTTTTTTAATTTATTACCCATAGAAAGTGCATGGTACTGGGAAATGCGTTTTAAGTTTGACAAATTGCTTTATGCTCTAGTTCCTTCCTTGGAATAATAAATTACCATTACTGAAAATTTTCTGCTGAGGTAAATGATTTACCCATTCATTACTCAAATATCACTTTAAAACATCCAGAAGAAAAGCTAAAGCCCACAGCATGAAATTGACCATATAAAAAAAGAAAAAAAGTGTAGAGTTTATTTTCTGTTTATCACTTTTGGAAATAACCTAAGGTTTTGTGTGTGTGTGTTTTTTAAATTTAATTGTAGAAACAGTAAATATATGGGAGACATTTGAGAATGGTTTTAGCAGGTTATTTTTAACTTTTGTGATTTTTTATTACTGTATATTATAATGTTCATATTTTGTTATTATAGTATTTGTTGTAATACTATAAAACTATAATATTTTTGTAATAGTACATTATTATATATTATCTATATCTGATCAGATTTTTGATAGTCATGTATGAAGAAAAATAGGTTATACATATATATTTTGAAATGTGCATTTTTTATTTGATGTCTTGGAGACACTGCCATGTCAGCACACTTATATAGATTTATTTTTTTTTTAAGAAATATTAACAGATAATAGTTGAAGCTCCCTCTGTGTTCCCCTCTACTTCCACTCTCCTCCCTCCCCAGGTGTGCAGTGCTAAGTCACAGGTTTACCAGATTGCTCTCCAAGGTGCTATCCCAATTTAGACCCCCACCAGCACTGTATGAAAGAGAACATTTTCCCACAACATTGTCAGATGTTAAATTTGGGGGCCATGTGCAAGGTGTTAAGGGGCATCTCACTGTTGTTTAAAAAAATTTTTTTTAATGCTTATTTTATTTTTGAAAGAGAGAGACAGAGCGTGAGTGGGGAAGGGGCAGAGAGAGAGGGAGACACAGAATCTGAAGCAGGCTCCAGGCTCTAAGCTGGGGCAGAGAGAGAGGGAGACACAGAATCTGAAGCAGGCTCCAGGCTCTGAGCTGTCAGCAGTCATGAACTCATGAACTTGAGCTCATGACCTGTGAGCTCATGACCTGAGTGGAAGTTAGACGCTTAACCGACTGAACCACCAATACTGACCAATCTGAGGCTAGTGTGCTTTGTTTTTGTCATTCTGCAGAGGGAAAGTGACCCTTCTGGGGTCATTTAATGTGTAATAATTTCACATGCACTGTTTTCTTTGTAGAAATTCCATGAAAGATACCCTTTCCCAAAAGCATCCTATCCTAATAGTTAGTTGGAACAAATTATCTCAACATACATCACTAAGTTAGCAAGGAAATACTTCTCACATATAGAGACTTAGAAAACAATTTACCTGTGAGCTGGAATTCTGCGATCACCAGCAACTAGAATTACATCACATAACTGTTTATGTCTCAAATAGTTTTCCATCTTTTTAAATGTTTGCTCCGCATGATTAAGGGCTTGGAAAAATTCATCTGATGAACATGGCTCCATAGTATGGCAGGATGATAATGTCTGACTACTATTGGAAGTCCTGAAAAGAAAGAGAACACACCTTTTGAAATATTACTATCACATTGAAAATATATTTTCTATCATGTCCTTTAAAACCCTTTAAATGTAATAGAAGTAATTGATGCTATCAGTCAACAGTAACGTGTAATGATTCATTTTTGCCTTTTAAATTCAATGATGGCTCAAAAAATGCATGTGTCTTGTAAACATTGTGAGTGAATGTGACACCTATTAGTAACTATACATACTCTTTGTGGTGTCTGTTTTTGAGATCTTTTTACTGGTCAACATAATATCTCTGTTGAAAAAGAGCCAAGTTATATTCATAATGATAGTTGTATCTCCTAACATTATATTTCAGGGTGTAAGACATTATTCTTTGAAGGCAGGAAGGCAATGAAACTATTTTAGAGATATAAATCCAAGCCACCCTTTACTTAAAAATGGGTTATATTCCACAGTTCATTTTATAGGGTAACTGTTTAGAATATAAAACATAGTTGACCTGTGACTAATACAGGTTTGAATTGTGTGGGTCCACTTACACGTGGATTTTTTTCAGTACACATAGTACAGTGCTAAAAATGTATTTTCTCCTTATGATATATATATATATATATATATATATATATATTTTTTTTTTTTTTTTTTTTTTTTTTTTTTTGAGAGAGAGCGCATGCAGGGGAGGGGCAGAGAGAGGGCACAGAGGTAATAGCTCTGCTGTGTGGGGCCTGAACTGAAAAACTGTGAGATCATGACCTGAGCTGAAGTCCACACTCAACCAACTGAGCCACCCAGGTGCCCCTCTTCCTTATGATATTAATAACATTTTCTTTACTCTCTAGTTTACTTTACTATAAGAATACAGTATATAATATATATAATATACAAAATATATGTTAATTGACTGTTATTTTTAAGGTTTCTAGTCAAGAGCAGACTATAGTTAAGTTTTCAGGGAATCAAAAGTTATATGGGGATTTTCAAATGTGTGTGGTTGGTGTCCCTAATTCCCATATTGTTCAAGGGTCAACTGTACACTGTCATAAAAATAATGTTATAAATAATTCATTTGACCCTCTAGTCATTATTCAAAAGCCCAGGTAAACTACAACTTATATTATAGGTAAAGGAAATTTGATGGTCTAACCCAGATATCTAAAAATTATTTGAGATTTCCAAATTATAATTTGAAAAGTGTGAGTTTTCATATGATTTACTGATGGAAATGGTGAAAAAGTAAAAAGGTTAACATCAAGAATTAAGTTCTAGGTCCACCCCTCTCCACCACCCCCACAATCACTTGAATCACATAATCAACATCCATTGGCTATGCAATTAATTACATAACCACTGACTATGCCATAACTTAGCTCTCATTTCTTGTCAGATCTACTTTTAGGGATAATTATGATTTTGACAAATGCTTTGTTGATTCAATTCTCATCGTATCTTAAGAGAATATTCTTAATATAAACCACTAATAATCTTACCAAAAAAGAAAAAGTCATTGTATCTTTTATGTTTAAGGTAAAGAGAACTGAAGCTGAGGAGAGCAAGTGACTTGCCAGGAGTCATGCAGTTCATACATGACAGAAACAGGCCTGTCACAGAGACCACTGTGTGTTCACCTTTAAAACGCTTTTACTTTTACTTGTGAGAATATAGCTAGACTGTATCTCCCAGCCTCTGTCAGAGATAGGTGTGGTCTTATTATAGAAATGAACTGTGTCACCTCCAGGCTGAAGTGGCTAAGAGCAGGTGTTCCTTTCTCGTGCTTTCCTTCTCTTATAGGAGTTGAATGGAGAGGACTGAGGGCTTAGATCAAGGAAGAGGTAGTATAGACACATGGAAGATCACTCAGGTAAGAACATTCATATAGGTTATAATCACAAGAATTCTCACATTGTATTGAGATTTATCTGTCTTAGATGGTAGCAGTATATTGACTAATACATATCTTTCCTAAATTCTCCCAGCCCAACACGTTTTTAATGCACATAAATATGGGCCCTAAAAAATGTTCTGGGAGGAAAACTGTCAATAATAATAACAGAAGCAAAATATATATTATCTAGAATGCATGTGTCATACACTATGAATATTGGTGTAATGACTTTGGAAATCCAATATAATATACTCAAATTTACATTTGAGATAATTATTATAAAAATAAAGTAATATGTAAATATATGTGTATTTAGACAAATAAATGAGAATTAAAAATTATTTTAAAATCTAGGAGAAAACATGAGCAATAACAAATGATGGTAACTGGTGAATAACGATTTGAAGATTTAAAATATTTTTCAATAAAATGAAGTTTTATATTGTCAAAACATTGACAAATGATTTTAAGAGTTTTACTGATCTAAGAATGAAAGAAAATTAGAACATTTAATTTTCATAAACCACAAATTATTTCAAGAACAAGATCAAGTAAATAAATGAAGTGCTTCTTTCTTAGGGTTCCTACATTTCCGATCACATTTCTTATATTAAATTCTCAGTAATGGCGAGGCAATGAGTTAGGTGAATGTTTTTGAGTGATGAATTGCCATTATCCAAGCATAAATTCTAATCAATGTTAAATTCTGAAAGAACAATAGAGCTTTATAATATCATTACAGGCTAGTTTTGACGTTGGTATAAGCCCAATTAATAAATAGGCCATCTCTTTCCTTGTCAAGAACTTTCAGGATGTTTGGTTCTTTAACCTCTGGAATGAGTAAGAATAGTTTGGGGAGCCTTTCAGCATCTGTATTCAGAGCCTCATTCCCTAAGACTGATTCACTAGGTTTGAGGTAGGACCTGAACATCACATTTTTTGAAAGCCCTACAGGCGATCTGAACACACATCACAGGCTGAAGGGCAGTGGTGTGCACTTCAGGGAGAGGCAAATACATTATACAAATCAGCATGTGATGAACTTACAACTTTACACAATAGATACTTTAAACATGTGTAAACTGAATTTTTGACTAAAATATTTTTATTTTTAATGTGGTTTTTTTTTTTTTTGAGAAAGAGACAGAGTGTGAATGGGGGAAGGGGTAGAGACAGAGGAAGACACAGAATCTGAAGCAGGCTCCAGGCTCTGAGCTGTCAGCACAGAGCCCCACGTGGGGTTCGAACTCACAAACCGTGAGATCGTGACTTGAGTTGAAGTTGGACACTTAACTGACTGAGCCACCCAGGTGCCCTTGACCAAAATATTTTAAATGAACTAGTTGAACTTAATGGAATATTTGTCATTTTTTAAATGAACATAAAGGTAACACATCAAAATCGTTTATACATATACATATTAACAAACAACTACTTTTGTTTCTAAAATAACATTTCAAACTTTGTTATTTCCTTTTCAAGGCTTCCACTGCCATCACATATTAAATAAACATATTATTTCAATATGACAATTAATAACTGAGATCTCTGGGCATAGAAATCACTTCAATCCACTGCTACAAATGAAAGATCAAAAGAGGTGCAGGCTTCTGATTTGTATACATGGAAAAGTGAAGCCATCCATTCACAAAAGGATCATGAAAGAGGAAGAAACAGCTACTCAAAAGACTTAAAGAGCTGCACAGCTTTCTAGCATTTCTTGTTTTAAGAAATCAGGGGGTTTACATATACACTTTTGATAATGCAAGAATTAAACTTAAAAAAATTACCACATCTCCATACAACTATAGGACCTTGGCCATTAGAAAAACTATATATAGAATTTTTACATCTAGGAGAAATCTAGTTGCATTTAATCCAATTCCCTTATTTTGAGATAAAATCCACAGCCCAAAATGGCCAATGTAATCAACCAAAGACACACAGGCAGCCGGTTACAGAGCCAGGATCAGGAAGCATTGAGTGTTGCCCAAACCACTCACAAAGAAATGGAAATTCTTGCCTACCTTCATCCTTAAGGATGAAGCTCCCTGTATATACTCTAAGGGTATGAAAGGAGGAGGATGGTACAATATGAATGAGGGTGATTTCACAGATGATATAATTAAGAATTTTAGACAAATGTTTACTTCTATATGACTACCCTTTTGCTAGGTATAAGAGAAAAGTCTTTTAGGTTTTCATGGGACAGAGATCACATCTCTATCCCTGGCTAATCAGACTGCTTTTAATACTATGGCTCCATGTAATTTATAATGTTAGTATTTCCTTATCATTTCTTTTCCTGTTATGTATTTTGGTTTGGAGAGTTGAACTGGAGAGGTATAGGGTAGTGAACATTTTAGGAAAATTCTAGAGTTGTGCTTTCCAGTAAATTAGCCACTAGCCTCATAGTGCTATTATAATTTTTAAAAAAATGTTTTTTTAATCTTTATTTTTGAGAGAGAGAGACAGAGACAGAGACAGAGTGTGAGTGGGGGAGGGGCAGAGAGAGAAGGAGACACAGAATCTGAAGCAGGCTCCAGGCTCTGAGCTGTCAGCACCAGAGCCCAATGCAGGGCTTGAACTCACAAACTGTGAGATCATGACCTAAGCTGAAGTCAGATGCTTAACTGACTGAGCCACCCAGGCGCCCCTACAATTTAATTACAATTAAATTTAATTAAACATTCAGTTCTAGTAGACAGACTAGTCATATTTTAAATGCTCAATAACCTCAGGGGGCTAATGGTTGCCAAAATGAATGGTACAGATATAGGACATTTCCATCAATGCAGAAAGTTCTATTAACTTCTTCAATAGAGAAATAGGAATAAGTAATACCTAGTACTTTCTTTAGAGAATCTGTCATGGGAGGATTATTGAATGAAATGATGAATGCATAGCTCTAGCACAAAGTACACAGTCAAGTTAAGCTACTGTTGGTAGATCCTATGTTTTCACTGGCAAATGGAAAGGCCTGTCTTTTGTTTTTGTACAATGTTGTTTGGCTGGTTTGTTGGTTGTCTTTTTAAAAAATGATCCCCAGCATTATCAATTTTATAACTAAATTTCATACTTCCTAATTAAAATGGTCTTTTGTAAACCCAGTAGACATCAAAACCCACAATACAATCATTTAAGAATAGGCCACTTACAGAGCATTAAAAATATATTTCTCTGAGATTCTACACAATCTTTCACATAACAGAGGAAACACATCTAACATCTCTGCTTTGTTTTAGTTATATGATGTTACTACAATGGTAAATCATTAAAATCTTTCATAATGGATATTCACTGTGGAGAACTATGCATTGCTGAATATTTCCAAGCTACAAAGAAACATTTAATTTTTAGCTTACTGCCCCGCTGCAGTAGACAATGAACTTATAAGTCATGAAAACGCCTAAACATAGCAAGGAGGCAAGTATTAAACAGAATAAACTCATCAACTATTTCCAGAGTAACTCTTAATTGGCAATATTGCACCAGAAGTTAGAAACTGTGGGGCTGCAAACAAAGATAGAATCTTTAGTGAAGGAATTTGAAAAGTTTCATGAACTGGAAAGAAAATTAAATAGCAACACTGCCTAACCCTTGCAATTCCTCAGATTTCATACATGTGACACTCAACACGTACAAAATACGTACCAAGACCAACATTGCCTTTTATTGAAAAACTACTTAGATTTCTTCACTTTCATCATCAGAATTTGCTTTAGGCTTTCTTCATGGAGTAAATCCTCAAAACGAGTTTAAAAAAATCACTTCATAAAAATTACACTGTATGTAGATTTGAATAGAAAACAAAGCTACATGAGACTCAAACTGGTCTGCTTGGCTTGCTCTCTCTCTGATTTACTCCTAGCTATCTGCCTCATAGCTTCTGGCATTCAGAATTCATGCTTTTGCAAATTGCAAATTACTAGATCATGAATCTTTTGGCATCCTCTACAAATATTCAAAACCACAAATGTAAAATAAGAATGTAAATTGCTTAGTATAGGCTAGCAGTCTCTAAATCTTTTTTATGCATGTCCTTTTCAGTATACTTTTAACCATGTGCCCAAATATATGGATATTTACTAATTTATAAAAGATATACAGATACCGTTGTACAGTTTTTATATTCTAAAACATAGCAAAGATAGAGCTTTGAAGAGTAAGATAAAGGAATGTGGTTAATAATATACTAATAACTGTACGGTGACAGATGGTAGCTAGATTTATTGTGGTGATCACTTTATAATGTATATAAATGCTCCCTGTTGTAGATCTGAAACGAACACAATATTGCTTGTCACTACACTTCAATAAAAAAGCATAAGATAAAATGTAAATAGAAGATCTATTTTTGCCATTTCTCCAGCTGATCATTTTGTATATCCCCAGTTGGAGTGTAAGTGCTACTGGAATATAGAGAAGGGAAAGATCAATATGAGCTAGTGTTTGGAAAGGCAACAAGTAGCAGGTGAGATCTGAAATGTGTCTTGGAATTAAGTGGGTGAGGAAGAAGAAGGTAAGAAGATTCGAGGTTGTGTCCTTTAAGAGGAGGACAAGGCAGGTGTATAAAAAGAAATGACAAGAGGAAAGGCAAAAGAATACCTTCACCTCTTCCCTTCTCAAGACAAATACTTTTTATTTGAGAGAGAGAGAGAACATGTGTGCATGAAGGCACAGGGGAGGGGCAGAGGAAGAGGGAGAGAGAGAATCATAAGCAGGTCCCACGCCCAGCACAGAGCCAGACATGGGTCTCGATCTCACGACCATGAGATCATGACCTGAGCTGAAATTGAAGAGTAGGACACTTAACTGACTGAGCTACCCAGGCGCCCAAGACAAATATTTTTGATTTTGGAATTTAAGGGAGTTTTTCCTGGTACCAGGGCCAGAATATCTATGGTGGAGAGAATTAAATGTCTTAGAAGAATCAAATTGTCTTAAATAATAACCAGTGTGAAGGGAAAGGGCCAATGGGTACTCTTATACAATGCTGCAGAGAATTAAAATAGTAGTAATGTTCCTGGGACGCCTGGGTGGCTCAGTCGGTTTAGAGTCTGACTCTTGATTTCAGCTCAGGTCATGATCCCGGATTCATGGGATCAAGTCCCATGTTGGGCTCTGCACCGACTGCAGCGCCTGCTTGAGATTCTTTCCCCCTCTCTCTGACCCTCCCCTGCTCGTGTGCTCTCTCTCTCAAAAACAGAAATAAATGAAAAACAATAGTAGTATTGTTCCTGAAATGACTCTGACAATACAAATAAAAAACCCTAAAAACGTGCACACCTTTGGGACTTTATCCAAAGAAAACAATCATTTGTATGTATAGAGATGAATAGAGATCTTGCTACAGGGAAGGTTTATCACAGGCTGTTTCTAACAGGAAAATACTGAAAACAACCCAAATTCTAAAAAAGAAACATAACATTGGTTAAACAAAAGGTGTATCTGTGCAGGGGAGGATGATGCAGCCATTTAAAAAGATGTAACAGTTAACGACATGGAAAACTGTTCTAGCGGACGTTGTTTTTGCCTATCCAGGATCCCTTCTTACGGTAACAGATCCATGTCTACCTTTTGGGAAACCACACATTCCCCTATCTCAGTCCACATGGCTTGGGAAGAGATGGATCTTCCCCCTGAACAGGGTTGGACTGGGACCTGGCTGGTAAGAGTATCACATCTCCTAGCAATTATGATTGGTTTGAATGAACCCATGACCCAAACAAGGCCAGTAAGAGTCAATTTCAAGATGTTAGCTGGCACTCTTTGAAGAGTCACTCTCTTTCCATTGAGGTTGCTAAGCTGATAAAAAGTAAACATGCAGCTGCTAGTGGCTTTTTTGCTACCATACTGTGAACCTGCCCGAGAAAATGCTGTCACAAAGGAAAACAGAATCTAGAGGAAGAGTAATAAGATTAGTGGTGTTATTTGAGTATCTGCATTCAGCCATGAATAAAACTAAGCTTTAACCTTGGATTTTTAATTTATTTATATGAACCAAAAATTTCTCGTTTTTTGCTTTAGTCAGTTTGAGCTGGGCTTCTGTCTTCTACAACAACAACAACAAAAAATCCCAATTTTAATATTTGCATCAGGGCAAAATTGGGTTACAAAATAGAATCTACAGTAAGATTCAGATTTTCACTTGAAAAATACATATATTTATTAAATATGTATAGAAAATATACTTGAAGAACACTTCTCCAAATTCTTAATGGCTGTTATATCTGGGGTGGCAGGATAGTGATTCTTATTTTTCTGTTTATACTTATGTCTATTTTCCAATATCTCTGTGGTAAAAATACTACATAATATGGAAAAAACTAATTAAAAAACTCTAAAGAACTCTATTCAGCTGTCTTCACCCCTTGCTCTCTGTTGTTTATAACTCCCAAATCATTCTTTCCTTCTATCACAGCAGTGAATTTTGCTGGACACATCGCTACCCAGGTAAAGATCACATTTCTGAGCCTCCCTTGCAACTGGCTGTGGCCACGTGACTAGGTTTTCAACAAAAGAGTATGAGCAGAATTGATACATGCAACTTGTGCTATTCGCTTAATATTTTCCCTTTTCTTTTGTTGGTCCTTCCCACAGGCTAGAATGCAGAGTTGAGTAGCTTTGAGCAGGAGTTGAGTAAGCTTTGAATGTGAAGAAAAGGTAACATCCTACAGGATGGAGAAACAATATGGAAGGAAATCTGGATCTCTGTGTAAACTTGTGAAGCAGAGCTACTTATCAGCCCTGAGCTGCTTGCTTATCTGTTAGGAAATAGAAAAATAAACTTCTATTTTATTTGAGCCACTGTACTTCTGAATCTCTTTGTTTATATCATCTTAGCCTATCCCTTACTAATATGCTCCCTAAAGTTAAATGACCAAATTATATGGCTATGTGCATATGGGTGTATATGTGTGTGTGTGGCAGGGTGTGATTGTTTTCATGCCTAATATACCTAACATTAAAATTGTAAAACCTCGCTATCTAGTTCCAAATGGATAAAAATAAAGAACAAGCAATAAGTGGCATAAAGGCAGTTTCTCTGCCTTTAAAATTTGGAGTTATAAAGGCCAGTTGTGCAATTGTAGCACCAATCCTTTTTCCTAGGCTGATTCTTCAGCTTTCTCAGCAGCTCTGCGAACTCGTATGATTCCAACAAATTCCTATTCTGTTAAACCAGCCAATTTCAGTTGCTTAAAACTAAGAAGGCACAGTGATGCAGCATACAGAGATGCTTTAGAAGGTTCATGAACTCCTTGCACTGTATACTAAATACTTAACACATACACATACACACCTACATGTGCACACACACACGTGTTCCTCAGTTTTAGGTCAAGGGA
Organism: Prionailurus viverrinus; assembly: GCF_022837055.1. Classification (NCBI taxonomy): domain Eukaryota; kingdom Metazoa; phylum Chordata; class Mammalia; order Carnivora; family Felidae; genus Prionailurus; species Prionailurus viverrinus. The sequence continues at coordinate 173,731,403 of NC_062564.1, forward strand.
ATCCATGCTATGATTTGGGGATATATGTGTGACAGAACATGCAATACAACCTTCCCAGATACAAGTACATTACAGTTGAACTTCTTTGCAATCCCCGGAAACAGAATTCGTTTCATGTGGAAATGTAGAGGATTTAAATTTCAGACCATACCAGAAATAATAGACTGGTTCAAACAAGGAGATGTGGAGACAACATAAAGAGGGTTAAGAAAAGAAGGTAGCTAGCGCTTAAAAAAAAGTGGAGATAACCCCTTGTTGGGAAAGCCTCGAGGAGGACCTAAATGCTTCAAGAAGAGTTAAAGAATAGCAAGGATATCTGTAATTGAAACACAAAGGAATGAGCAGCCAATTAAGATGGGTCAGATGGAAGACTGTGGATAAAGAGTTGTGGCCATGTTAAGAAACTATACCTGTTAGCCAGCCAGGCTTGGCATTTTCAAGAACCAGGCTAAGAAAATTAGCTGAGGAGAGAAAGTGAAATTGGTTTAGAATGAATCATTAACTATTATGTTAATCCAAGCTGAACTTAGTGATGAAATAGTCACAGACAACTGCCTACTGGTATGTGAACATGAAATCTACATCTTAATTGCTTGGGCTCAAAATGCAGCCACTTCCAAGTGATCAAGGTCAATATCAACAGTGTAAGTGAGGTTGATAGTATTTATCCTTGATATGATGTTGACTAAAATATACTTTACTTTGTGGTCTTACTCCCCACAACTCATAACCCCACTCTAATCATGAGAAAAACATCAGACAAATATCAATTGAGTAAGACATTCTACAAAACACCTGACCAGTACTAGTACTCCCCAAACTGCCAAAGTCATCAAAGAGAAGGAAAGTCTGAGAAACTGTCACAGCCCAGAGGAGCCTAAGGAGACATGCTAACTAAATATATCATGGGATTCTGGGATCCTGGGATTCTGGAGAGGATCCCACAATAAAAAAAGGACATTAGGTAGAAATTCAGAAAATCTGAATGAAGTATGGACTTCAATTAATAATAATGTATCAACACTGGCTCATTAATAGTAACATATGTACCACACTAATATATTAAAAATAGGAAAAACTGAGGGTAGGAATTCACTACATTATTTTGTAACTTTCCTGTAAATCTAAAACAGTTGTAAAAACACAAAGTTCATTTTTTTTTAAATGCAGTTTTATTTCACTTACAAACTTGGAGGAAGTTATCTAGGCTTTCTGTTCTTCATTGGTTTCATCTATACAATTAGAATGGTAACAGTGGCTATCTCAGAAATTTGTTGTGAAGACCAAATGACTTAATACTAAAATGCATAAAACAGTGCATACTAAGCAGCCAGTCAGTATTAGCTCTTATTAGTTTTGAATGTTTGTAAAGTACACTAATAATTATGCATATTGCCTAAAGTATGATATCGAGATCTGACATGTAAAATATTAAGGTCTAACTTTATGAACAAAGCTGGAAATAATGAAATTTCCCCCAATATGTCAAAAATGACATAATTTCAAAGCTGGCAAATCAAGTGAAGTATAAACTGTGTTAGTACTAATCTATGGTCACAAGGTAGGTCAAAATGTAAACTTTGCTGGCCCTGGTAAGAATTCATCCTGCATTAAGGGCTTAGGAACCTAGTACTCACATAAAAGGTGGCAACTCTCACTTAGGATCTAAAATTCTTCACGGAATAAAAAATAAGTGTTGTATTTTAATGTCAATGTAATGACTTAGATGATTCCCACGGAGAAAATGCTGGCTAGGTTACAGACCCAAGATCAAAGTCAAAAGATAAAAACTTTTAAATCACTTAGATGTGTGGCAGGAGAAATGAGCGGAAGTCTAAGGGCTGAGACAGACATTTCTTCTTGTTAGAATACAACTAATCAAACACAGGGAACCTACGATGCTTTTAACTACTACCTTGAATTGCGCAGACCCACTGTAAGTGCTGGCATTTTTGTGCAGGTAAAACCACTCAGCTGTTTTCCCTTTCTTTCTAGTAACTCAAAATTTCAATCTAAGTTCTCAGATTTACCTATGTAAGTAACACGAATGCTTAAAAAAGAAATTCTCTCTTTACCGCTAAGTATCTCCCTGTTACGTCTTTGACATTTTAAAATACCAATCTCTAATATACTCAAATAAAATGTTTACTATGTTTTTTTGTAACTATTATGTAAGAAAAAGAATTATTCCCAGTTATATACAAAAATGTGATGAATGTCAGCATAGCTTCTTTTGACATTAACAGTGACAGCTTTTGATTTGTTTACAGTAGAAGGGCAACCCCCCAGAGACTGCTCACTTAATCACAAAGCTGGGGGCAAATACATATATCCTTATGACAAAGATCAAAGACTCAGAGCTAAAGGACTGAAGGAAGATGTGAGAATCAGATATATTTAATCTAGTATAAAACAGGGGAGTAATAGCGACACACAAATGTCAATTCTAAATCCAGAATGGTGGGATTTTTTTCCCTTTTTGCAATAATATGTTAGGACAGAGATTTCAAAACCTTTGGGAATATTAAGATGCTTTGACACATTTATTTCCCTTCTTATATCTAAAAATCAGAGACTTTTTAAAAGTACATTTTATTTTTGAAATTATAATGTTAGGATTAGTTTCGTCACTGCAAATCTAAATTATTTACTCCCATCTTATTACTTACTTTCTCAGTCTTCTTGATTAGCATTTTTAAAGCAACTACATTTAGATTTTTTAAAATACCATTTTCTTACTTTTATATCCCCTGTAAGTAAAAATGTCAATTTTATATTCTTGAATTATGCATAATCTCTCACTAAAAAAAAAAAAAAAAAAAAAGGCAACCTTTTTCTTTCATAATGAATATCCCACTAAGATGATATTTTGATATGGATACTAAAGAATACATTAACTTAATTTTAATAATCATTAGTTATGCATACAACCTTTGTTGTAAGAAAGTAAATTACAGCAACCAAGGTGTGTATAACCTTTCCAACTTTATATATTGTATATGTTCACATATGTATAATCTCTCCAGATAGTAGTTACAGGTTAAAATTTTTTAAATTTATGGTGATAAATAAATGCTTTGCTTTTCTGATTTTGTTAAAATATTCTTGATACAGTGTATTGATTTTCAAATGGAAAGATGATTATTTTTTGGTTTTCCACAAAAATGATACACCATGGACCTTTTACTATATACATTATTATTCTCTTTATGGCAACAAGTCTCCAAAGAAAATACAAAGCATGAAACCACACTAACTCAACTGCTCTCCATATTAAAATTATTTGTGTCTCCTATTCACTTAAGATAATGCCAAATCACAAACTAATTACATTGTTTAAAAATTAAATACACTAGTTACCTATGTAAAGATATGCCCCTCTCTCCAGTATACAAATGATTATAGATGACTGGTCTATATTTATTATTATTCCAACACCACAGTTCAGAATTCCATGTTCTGAAGGTTAGAAGAGAAGGCAGTAAATATCCCCAAGTAATAGATACTTGAATATATGAACTCATTTTGTCTCCATCTCTTATGATGCCTATAATTGACAATAATCACCATACAAATTACAAGTGTTATCAAAACCTGAAAGAAATTTTAAAAGAAGAATCCAGTAATCAAATTAGACAAACAATAGCCTTTAAATATTTAGAAATATTCCCGAATGAAGCTGAATCAGAAAGATGATTTTCATGCTATAACTTATTACATAATATAGTGTAGCAGTTTAAACTGATTAATGAGAAAATTCATTTCAAAGATAAAGCCAGGTTCCAAAGGTGAAGATGAATGAAGTCATTGTGAAATCACCAATTTATTCTTTATGTTCTCTCCTCAAACTCACTTCCCCTTCTTGCTCTGCCTTCACCCATTAACCACATCTAGCTCCTCTATGTTCCCTTATACTCTCCTGAAGGAATGCCCTTCACTTCCCTAAATAGCACAATTTTCAGTGAAGTGAAGGTAACAGGAATTAGTAGCTGTCATCTTAGAAAGAGACATGTTACTGTATTTTCTGTATTAGTCTGGAGAGCTACAACATAGACAGGACAAAGAGAAATAACCATAAGAAAAATATTATTGTAACTACAATGCTGTAAAAAAATTATTGACAACTACAATGTGCATCTCCTTGTAAATCCTTTCATTTTCATTAAAATTAAAACATGACTCACTAATGTGCTGCAAACTAAAGTGTCATGTCTCCTACAGTTTTCATATGACTATAGAAGGTAAATGAATGAAGCAAACTGCAAGGCAATGATGCATAAAATTGCTACTATATATTACTTTCCAGGCAGAACAATATCTATATATGGAACACAAGATATTTCAAAATGAATGCTACTTGTTGTCTTTATAATTTACAGAATTGAAATTAGTATTAGAACATGTTAATAAACCCTAGCAAAAGTACCATATATGCATACCAAGGTATTATGTGTATACATGCAGTGCTATATAGATTTCATACATAAATAATAACACTAAATTATTAACACTATAGAGAATATACCCCCATACCCCATTTCTAACAGTAAGAAAATAATCAACCTGCATGAACTGGAATCAGATTCATTTTCTTCTTCACTAGTGCCATCATCCACTTCTGGTCTATCCAGCCAGTGTGCACCGCCACAATCTTCTGCTGTAAACTCAAATGCAGGGACTTCAGAGGTGGATGCCATTGGCCAAGAAGGTGAATTCTGAAAATCCAGTTGGCTGGACCTTCGGTAACCAATTGAAGCCAAAGGCAATTGTAGGCTACATGGATCTAAAAACTTTCTCCCACCGTTTGCTCCAGTCTGTCCTCGATTCCAAAATTCTCCCTGCTGGCTGTCAACTGTAGAATTAGATGATGCTTGATGGCTAAACCACCTCCATCTGATTTTCAAAATCTGCTTCACATCAAACTCTTTACGAGAACCAGACATCCTCAGAGAAACCAAGTGATCGTCTAGGCAACGGGCAAAAAGCACTGCACACAGATTTGTGCATCCAACCAAGACAAGAGAAGTCTATGCCCTGCTGTGCACAATAAACAGATTGAAAGGAAATAAATCACATTCACATATATATCTACATTAACTTTTATACGACTATAGCGGAATATAAAGAACAAAGGAGAATGAATAACGATGAAACACGGTGGAACATTCCATTCAATCAGAGCAAACTCTCATCCACCTATCCTGAAGCAGCTAGAGCACTTTCCCCCTTTCTCCTTTCCCATACTGACCATTAGCTCTCACAAACACTGACAGCATTCATTAAAGTCCTTTCAAATGCAGAACACCCCCCTCTTTTCTTAAACCACAAGTGACAGAAACTGAAAGCACTATCCCGTTGCAATATCTCAGTCTCTGCTGCTTAGCGTATTAACTCTTTCATTGCTACAACAAGGAATTTATTCCAGAGCATTTTCCTTTGTACATAAAAATCACTGTAAAACTAAAATGTTTCTATTTTTATACTAAATTCCTAAATGAGATATCACAAAATAATCATTTTTAAAAAGCATGTTTAAGTAGATGAGTAATAATGACTTTTAAGCTGTGCTTTTTTGGGGGAAGGGAGGGGGAGGAATAAAAAGGTGGGGCTCCAGTTTGTGGCTTTCAGTTTCTATCTTCTTCCTTCTGGAAAGGAGTGTATTTAATTAATACAGTAAGATCTGGGGTAGGATTTCATTTGAGCAAAGAATAGGAAAAAGGAGAAAGAAAAAGTCTGAAAACTACACAGGATCAAAATATGACAGTACTTACTCTTTTCTTCAAATAAACAACTTGAAGCCAGTATTGCCCTATAGTTGGGATTGGGCTGCTTTAATTTAGTATAGTTTCCAAATTTCTATGACACCACTTAGAAGGAGGAAAGTGTAGTTCAAGAAAGCTACCCAGGACTGGGACAGGATTACTTCTTGGCTGTACAAGTACCCTAATGGTGCCCTCTGTTGTTAGCAAAACAGAAAAATAGTCTGAAGATGGTGACAGTTAAGGCAGGCTGATAAAGCAAATAAATAAATCAAAATTTAAAATACTGAATAGTTACTGTGAGCCAGACACCCTACTAAGCGTTGTGAGGGACACAGTTGCATAACATCTTGGTTCCTACCTTCAAAAAGAACTCAATCAAGTTACTGACACAAAAAGCATTTGATAATTTAAATATAAGAAACATTATAATGTTGCAATATTAATATACTGTGATCTACAAATAGAGAATTTGAGTTTTCACGGTGCTCAGCATCTAATGCTATTCACTCGAAAGACAATGCCTATTATCAACTGACCAGAAAAAAAAAAGTCTGCTTTGGAGGCTTACAACAATACTGGGAGGTATAGATCTTAACCTCACACAGCTCTCGAAAAGAATAAAAATTATTCAGAGAAACAAGAATGAGAGGCATGAAAAGCTATCTACAATTTTGTGCTCAATATGGTAGAACAAACCATAAATACTGTAAGAAACAGAAAGCAGGTATCGGGATGGTGTGGAGTGGCATGGGCCAGTTTCATTAGGGAGAAAGCCTCTAGGGATAGTAAGCCATATAGACAGAATGGGGATAGATTTTATTAAAGAAGGAAGATATTAATAAAAACATGAAGTGAGCATATTGACAAAGAAAGGGGGAAAAACAGCAATGGACCAGCCAGCCAGACATACCTAATTAATTTTAAGGAGCAAAAAGACATAAATTGGAATGAATACGATGAGATAAAACGCCTTGAGCACAAAGCAAAGGTGTAAAGGCTCATAGGCAATAACAAGTGGACCGTTGAGCGGGGCACTGTTTTAAAAAATTAATTTGGCAGTAGCATGAAGGATGCATTCGAGAGTAAAATGACTTTCTCTGTCTGCTCACCTGTCATAACTCCACTCTATCCACCTTTATTTCTAACCATTTTCCAACAAGGACACATTGCTTCTTTGGTTGAGATAGAGTCTACATTATGTTGCTCCCTCTTCTATATGCTGTTTGTGTCCCAAGGTCTCTGGTTTTAAGATATTACTCATCCTGGGGTGTCTGGGTGGGTCAGTTGGCTAAGCAACTGACTCTTGATTTTGGCTCAGGTCATGATCTCAAAGCTCATGAGTTCGAGCCCCACGTCGGGCTCCGTGCTGCCAGCACGGGGCTTGCCTGGGATTCTCTCTCTCTCCCCCTCCCTCTGCCCCTACCTTGCTCTCGTTCTCTCTCTCAAAATAAATACATAAACATTAAGATCTTACTCATCTTTTGAGGTTAGCACGGGCACTACTGCCCCAAGAGGCTCCTCCAATTACTCTAGCTTTGTGGTTCTCAACAGAGGTAGCACCAACCCTCCACTCCTACACCCCCAAAAAGGGATTCTGGAAGTCACGGGGGCAGGGGGAAATTTGTAGTTGTTTGATGACCACAGAGTGCTACAGACATGAAATGGGTGAAAATGGCAAACATCTTGCAGTTCATGGTACAGACCCTCATAATGGAGAAATGCCACTGCAGTAGTGCATAAGGATCTTGCCATCATCTCCATTCAGCTTTACATAAAAGAATTCTTTTCTCTCCATTGTTTTGAAATTCATCTGTGTTGCTGCCTGTGGCAGCTGATAGTTGGTTTTTATAGCTATACAGTATTTCACTATATAAACATACAACCAAAAAAATGCATTCTATTGCTCATTTTAGTTGTTTCTAGTTTTAGATTTTTAGAAGTAACCCTGCTATGAACACTCCTGTCCATGTTATCTGGTGCACATGTATATGCATTCCTATTGAGTATATATACACAGAAACAAAACTGCTACATCATAAGGTATGCGTATGTTCAACTTTGATTATTATTGATTTACACTCCTACAACCATATGAGGATTCCAGTTACTCCATAAACACTGGGATTGTCAGTCGTTAATGTTAGTCATACTGATGGGTGTGTAGTGAAATCCCATTTGATTTTACTTTACATTTCTCGTTATTAATGTTATTGGGTAACTTTTTGTATTTACTGGGCATTTGGACATCCTTTTGTGAAAGGGCCTTTGTTTGTCTCTTGACCTTTTTGATTTATTGGCGCTCTTTATTTCTAATATGAGTCTTCTATTATCCATATAATTTTAATGTAAACCACCGTTTTCCACTGAATTGAGGTATTACTTTTGTTATTAATTAGCATCTCACATATACAGAGATCAATTTGGGGATGCTAATTGTTCTATTTGTTTATTTTTTTAATGCTTATTTATTTTGAGACAGAGACAGAGAGAGAGAGAGAGAGAGAGAGAGCGCAGGGAAAGGGCAGAAAGAGAGGGAGAGAATCCCAGACAGGCTCCATGCTGTCAGCACAGAGCCCAATGTGGGGCTCGATCCCACCAACCATGAGATCATGAGATCCCACCAAAATCAAGAGTTGGATGCTTAAGACTGAGACACCCAGGTGACCCTACTGTCTACTTCTATGCCAATAGTAGAGTCTCTTAATTATAGTCTACCTATAAGATGTCTAATATCCATTAAAGCAAGTTCCTATCTCCACATATATCCTTTTAGAATAATTTTTAAAGCTAATTTTAGATATTTACCCTTCTCTATATACTTTAAAGTAATTCTACCCAATCCTTTTCTCAACAAAAAGCCCCAACCCTATTGAAATTCTAATTGAAATTGCATTAAATTTGTGTATTAATTTTGAAATGATTGGCATTTTATGATATTAAGGCTTCACATCTAAGCATATATGCTGTTTAGTTTGTTCAGAGCTCATGCTCACCAATAAGATTTTGAAATCTTTTGACTATAGGTTCTGTGCCTTTCTTACAAAACTTTTTATCATGTTCTTTTCTTTCTTCTTGTCACTGTAGTAAATGCAATATTTTATTTCTAGTTCCATTTACACATGGTTATTGCAATTATAACAAAAGTATTGAGTACATTTATCTTGTATCTAGTCATCTTATCACACTTCTTCATTAGTTATATTTTAAAAATTGGTGTTCATTTTTCATTATGTTAAGTTAGAGGTACTTTGAGACATCTAAGTGGAGACGTCAGATAGTTGGACAAATGTTTCTGGAACTCTGATCCAAGCTCCAAAACCTCTAACAGAAGTCTAGTAGTGGAGAAGCCACTAAAGGAGACTGAAAAGGAATAACCAACGAAGAAGAAGAAAATCTACAGGGTCTGGTGTCAGGCAAGTCAAAAGATAAAGGTATTTCATGGCAAAAGGCATGGTCACAATGTCAAATAAGAGCTCAAGTATTATATGCAAAGAAATATGTCCACTGGAGTTGGCAACATAAAAAATTTGCCAAATAAGATAGGAGGAGTCTCAGTAAAGGAGTGGGGACCAAAGCCAGGAGTGGGGACCAAAGCCATGTATAGACAACTCATTCAGAAAATCTGAACAGTGGGGCACCTGGTTGGCTCAGTCGGGTAAGCAACCAACTCTTGATTTCAGCTCAGGTCATGATCTCACAATTTGTTAAGTTCGAGCCCTGTGTAGGGCTCTGTGCTGACAGTGCAGAACTTGCTTGGGATTCTCTCTCTTTGCCCCTCCCCTGCTCGTTCTCTCTCTCTCAAAATAAATAAATAAGTAAACTTAAAAAAAAAAAAAGAAAATTTGAACAGTGAGGCTGCATAATGGGATTGTAGCTGGAAGAGGTGAAGGATCAAAGTAATGGCTTTGCTTACTTCTTTATTTGTTGCTTTTTAAAAATATGAAGCATATTGGAATGATGAGAATGATCCAGTAGGAAGAAGAGACTGATGACTATAAGGAGAATTACTGGAGCAAAAAACAGTGAAGACTCTGATAAAAGGAAAAGAATGGCACCTGAGTGCAGCAGATGGCTTAGATAGTCATAGGAGGAGGGATACTTCCTCTGTTGTAAGATTTATAACTTTCTAAATGCATCGATTATTTAAAAGGATAGATATGCATTAAGCAATCTACTCAAGATGAAAATCAAATCAGCCCTCTAAAAGGAGTCATGAAATAATAAAGATTAGAGGAGACACTGAAGAATTAAGAAATAAAATGACAGAATAAAGATCCAGCTCCTAAAAACATTTGCCAGTATTTTCTCTTACTTCTAGCAAATTTAACCAAAGAAAAAACAAATCAGAATTCAGAAAGAGGATAAAATAAGTTATAATAAAATAGAATATTTAAATAAAGAGCTAAAAACACTAATATGGCTACAAAAATTTTAAATGTCAAGTTGAATAAGGGAAATGCTGACAAATGGAGAGAATTTAGGCAAGCAAAGTTGGAAAATAGTCTTCAAAGATAGAATTTGCTCAAAATCCCTTACAGCTAGATCTCTATTTAATAATTTTGCCTAAGGTTAAGCTTGTCTAAGCATGGGCACTTTGGAGAAAAATCTTCATTCTAACAAAAAACATTAAAAAATTATCTATTGATACAGTAGCTTGTTATAGTGCCCATGTTAGAAAGAGCTTTATGGAAATTATTTCCCAGCTTTAATTCAATTCTTGGGCCAAATACTTTCTTTCTAAAAAATGTGTAGTTAGCTTAAGAGTTAACGCTTTAGTGGCATGAAATTTAATATTTACATAACACCTTTTCTTCTGTTTCATCAGCTTTTGCCAAACAATATATAACTGTTTGGCTCAAAAACTTACCCAGCTCGGTTGAGGAGTACTTCTTAAAGTAATTATTCTTACAAGATCAATACGTATTAAAAGTCATTACATTGCTAAATTATTAAAATGGTCTGCCTGGACTATTCCATATCAATTAGATCCCTTCCTATTCTCTGTACCCCAACTCTTTAATTTTTTTTTTTTATAGCACCTATCATTGCCTTGCATACTAGCTGTTTATTTCCTTACTTATTGTCTTTATCCTCACTACAAAGTAAGCTATAGTAAAGCTTTCGTTAATCACTACAACCTTATAACTTAGTATGGTAGCTGGCAGACAGTAGGTGCTCTATAAATACTTCTCTAATGACTGAATGTATCGAACAATTACAAGAGCAATAATACAAATATATACATTTTTGAAATTATAAAGAATCTAATTTAAAAAATATTAGAGGGGCACCTGGTGGCTCAGTCAGTTGAGTGTCCCACTCTGGATTTTGGCTCAGGTCATGATCTAACGGTTCGTGAGTTCAAGCCCTGCATTGGGCTCTGTGCTGACAGTGTGAAGCCTGCTTGGGATTCTCTCTCTCCCTCTCCCTCTGCCCCTCCTACATCTCTCTCTCTCTCTCAAAATAAATAAATAAACGTAAAAATACATTAAAAAACATTTATCTCTGGTGACAAAATCTTTTCAGTATTTTTTCAACTTAAGAAAAAAAACCGTAATATGTAATACATTACCCTAAGTGTTTCCTTTTTCTATTTCACTCTTTAGGCATAAGAAATTTTTTATCACTTTGAAATCTAATGACTAAATAGATGTCTTTTTAGAGTGACCAACATTTTCTTCAAACTGATCATCAAATTCTATTCTGTACCTCTCTCTTAAGAAGTTGCCTTTCCTTAAACTGGAGATGCAGCTCACACTACTTAAAGTAGAAAAGTCTCAATTATGAATACATTTTTCAAAATGTAATTAAAAAATCCACATGCAATTTCTGCTTCAAATCTGCTCAAATGTTAGTTTGTGAATTCAAAAGATGACTCTATTCAGTATTATAATAGCAATACTGAAATGCCATTAAGATAGACTGCAGACAAGCTCACTTCAACAGTGTGACTTTTAAAGGCATGGCTTCACTCAATAAAAATCACAGCTATTGAGTAACCGAGTTATATGGGTAATCATTATTATACAAACCTCTCTTCACATAGTTTTTAAGACAACAGCTTTGCTCTATGAGCAATCAATTGTAATAAATCTATTCCTATAGTTTTAAGTGTGTAATATAGATCGCATAAAACACTTCAGGAATTAATTTCACTGTACTAGCCCAGCAGCATTTCACCTTCCCAAGTTTTACCTCAACTATAAAGAGTTACAACATATGATTTCAAAGAACACTTTAAAGTTTGATGTTCTAGGATAGACTTTAAACTTAGTCAAATTAGGTCTTTTATCAGAATTTGGCTTAATTATCTGAAAACTAATATAATTCCACTAACACTTAAAAATGATGGCAGAAAATAGTTAATTATTTACACATATTAGAAAAGATGTGAAATTTAAACTTTAATTTCAGAAATATGTCAGGTATTCTGTACCTCTTCTCCAACTCCATAAAAAGTCATTATTATAAATGTAAAAACAAAATCCTACTTATGTAAATTCAACACATCTCTGTGCTATATGCAGAAAAAACTTAAAGATAAGAACACAGAAAATAAAATCTTTCAGGGCAGGGACCACCATATCCCTAACAACTTGTACAGTGCATGGCATTCAAATTTTACTAAATTTAAATCAAAGAATAAATGAATAAATTAATGACCCAGACCTTGATTGGAAAGATCTGAAAATCTAGCAGAAGAGGGTTTTGAATGAAACACTTACTGAATTATCAAGAAATAAATATGTCCTTTATGTGGGAGGGGATGAGGTTCTTGAGTCCATTTAGATGTATGCTTCAAAAAAATTTGGCAACAGTGAAGAATGGATTTGTGAGGGAAGGCACCATCAGGAGAGAGACCAGTTAGAAAGCTCTTCAAGGTAAGAGGTACAGCTTAACCATGGCTGGAGGCAAGGAGATCTGAAAGGGGGATGGACATTAAAGATATTACAGAGACAGGCCTCATGGAAGCTCTGTGGCAAATGGAAAGGAAGCAGTCAAAGATGATAGCATTTTCAAACTTGGGTGACTGGAAGAAGTAGGGTAACATCGACATAGAAAAGGAAGTAAGAAGGCTACAGCTTCAGGAGGATTGAGTGTAGCTTCAGATAAATTTGGTTTTAATTAAGTATTGGAAATAGGGGTCTGGAGTCTTATCCAGCTTATACTTCAGTATCAATCTATTTAGGGAATTAGAAATTTAGAGTGTGGATAGAGGGGTCCTGGGCTGTTAACACTTGTTATCTTTTCATTCTTTCTACTAGTTACACACACGGCATCAAAATTTCTTTTGTAATGAAAAGAAGAACATTAGAATATAATCCGAAATCCAAAATAAGGTTTCTGGTACAGTGTTAAATCTTTCATGTTGTTAAAAATAATTGGGTAATATTTCTGCTTTAATCAACAAATTAAAGATGAATATTGGATTTAAATTCAGCTGTAACAAACCAAGAGATTTAGCTTTGTAAACTACACGGTGAACCGAAAGGTCAGCAGTTGAGAACTCTGAAATACACGGAAAACTGAAGGTGCTTCATGGTAAAAGCCATCTAATATAGAAATTTTACTTCTTTGTGTACCCTAAATGCACTCTGTGACATATATAAGATCAAGGTGAAAAAAAATGTGTGAGGTAAATTTTAACCTTTAAACTAAATTATGTCTCCTTGCTAAATGATCATACATTATCCCAAACTACTTGCTCAGATAACTTCTTCCCTAGAGTGGAAACTCTATTAAGGTTACAGAAAGAGCCATGACTTTTGAGACACTTAAAATACAAGAACTGACATTCAATTTTAAAAGTTCCATACAGCATGATACAGACATAGAGGCAGGCATAGGGTACTAAGGTCAAAGCAAAATTTTCAATCTAGCTGGACCTCTCTAAAAGCCCCTTGTCAGATGAAACCTCATAATTGGTCCATTAAATGAAAAAGTCAGTAACTGTAAAAATTATACTCACATATCCTTAAAGATTTTAACTGAAACACATACATGTACATTCATTCACAAATATTTTCGTATAGGGTTAATGCATATATTTTACGTGGGCCCCCTGCTGAGTTTGTGTCCTCTTTCTTGTATAAGCCATGTCCACAATGACCCAACATCCATGATTTCCATTTATGATTTCTATAAATGGAAAACTTAAAAGCACTTCAAAAATAATACAAATACAGAATCTATTAGACCAGTGGTCCGTCCACCTTGAGATAAAAAGCTTCTGCCATAATGAAATTAATGTACTTCCTTCTAGCAGAAAGTGTTACCATGAAAAAAATGTCAGCTGAACAAAACAGTGTGCTTAGTGATGTGTCTAATTTACATTTCAGCATGAGCTCATTTCCTTGAGAATTACTAATAGTCTAAAACCAGTTAGCTGGCCCATGAACTTTGACAGGCACTGCTTTAGACTTTGATGATCTCCAACAGACACACACACCCTCCCTCACCCCTACCCAGTCATTTTACAGTTTTCCAGCCTTCGTCAAATTTGATAGCCAATGTGTTAAGAACTCGTTTATATTAAGATCTCCCAGAGCATTCAACTTAATTTTCAAAGAATGACTTTTTTCTTTACCCTCATTAATTAACATGTTTACAAATGTTTCATAATTATTAAAACAAGCATAACTGTTAAAAATGGGTGTGTGAATAAACACAACCAACTTTTGGTGAGTATCCAACTCAAGAGGTAAGCACAGAGTTGTGTGGAGTTGTGCCCTACTGTAGGGCATTCTATTTAGCCAAGAGTGTTTAATTGGCCCTGGGGATCAGTAAGTACAATTGACAGAGGGAAGAGGGTGCATTAGGTTAAAGCTATGAGTCAGTTCAGAGGTAGCTAGTTGAGGGTGCTTCTGTTATTATTTTCCCACATTATTACTTATTAATGATAAGCCTAAGTGATATAGCAGAAAGCCTGAGTCAATAACTAAGCCACTCACCAGCTAGCTGTATAATTTAGGCAAATCACCTCTTTGGTTTTCAGTTTTGTGTGTGTGTACATGTGTGTGTTTCAGTTAAATCAGATTAGGTAAGTAACATGTGCAAGTATTGAGTAAGGATCTAGATTTCTAATAGCAGCTACTATTTCCTAAGTGTGTAAGTGTGCGTGATAATATGTGAAGTACTGTACATTGACTGGGGCTTTAGTTGTCTCAAACACTCTGGCAAACAGGTCATTCCTTTCTCCCCTTACACATGAGGACGCTGAAGTCAAGTGAGGTTATAAGATATGTGGGTAGCAGGGTTCAATGTGAATACAAAGACCAGATACTTTCAAATATGCCACATTGCTGCTTGCTTATAAAATATTCTCATCTGGAACTCATAACTACTTTGTGAGAAGGCAGAGTAGGTATTTCCCCCCATTGTCCAAATCAGGAAGCAGATTCAGAGTGTAGTTGATTTGTAGGTTAGATATCAAGGAGTAGTAGAGTGGACTTAAATACTTTACCAGTAAGATCTGACCAAACTAAAAGAAAATAAGGCACAAAAAGAGAAAAAAAACCAAACAGTCCTTAAAGAACGTATCACTTCTAATATAACAAAATACTGTTTATCATAATTGCAATTAAATGCCAAAGTGGTCTTTAATTCCTGAAGCACAAGAGCCTCCCAGATTTCTCCCCACTCGACTCCTTCCCAGTTTCTGTCACAAATTCTTACAGGACAATATGTTGACCCACATTAATATATATCAAAAGTACCTTTTCATCTTTCAACTGCTTATTGGTACTAATAACTGGTAGTAAAGCAAGCAACATTTAAAAAATCAGTTAAATTAACATTATATGGTGTTTTTATCCCCACACTCATCTATAAAAGTTATCACAGTTGATACTATGAAGACCATAGTATAATTGTAGCAAAATATTTCCTTTTAAAAATAGCCCTTTAGGGTGAGCTCAGTTGGTTAAGCATCCAACTTTGACTCAGGTCATGATCTCATGGTTTGTGAGTTTGAGCCCCATGTCAGACTCTCTGCTGTCGCCACAGAGCCTGCTTTGGATACTCTGTCTCCCTCGCTTTCTGCCCCTCCCTGACTCACTCTTTCTCTTTTAAAAAACAGTCCTTTAGGGGCCATCTGGGTGGCTCAGTTGGTTGGGCGCCTGACTTCGCCTCAGGTCATGATCTCACCGTTCTCATGAGTTTAGAGTTTGAGCCCCGAGCCAGGCTCTGTGCTGACAGCTCAGAGCCTGGAGCCTACCTCAGATTCTGTGTCTCCCTCTCTCTCTGCCCCTTCCCTGTTTGCACTCTGTCCCTGTCTCTCTCTTCTCAAAAACAAACATTAAAAAAAATTTTTTTTTAAATAGCCCTTTAACTTGATGACAGGTAGAAAAGATTTCCTTGCCACTCACTCTTGGATTTTATAAATTTAGGTATATATTTGCTGCAGCACAAGGATGAAAGCTATAATACTATAAAGGTAATGGCAAACCACCAATAAACTCCGGCTTGATCCTTCATGGTTGGCATGTGCTGAGACACCCAACTGTCTTATGTGCCATAAAAAGTAATAATCTGGATAACCATCATTTTGTCTTTTACTGACCTGAACCAAATTCAGCATTTCTATCTTCTATGTAGCTTTATGGTGATGGAGGGAAATAAAGTAATCAATCAGTACTCTCTAGACACAAATATAATAAAACAAAATTGGCTGGGTTCTGTGTATACATAATGAGCCAATCACAGATCCAGCTGATTCTGCTGCAGAACCAATCAGATTTTATAGATGGTATATTAGCTGGAACAGTGAAAGCTGGGTAAGGAAAGGGTAGTAAAGGGCAATGTAAGCAACAGAGAAAAACGTGAAGCACTGTTTCTCAGCTGCTTGTAATTAGAAATAGTTAATCAATACAAATGTTACACCAGTTCACCATTATAAAGAAACTCCCTGGCTTGCCCTACAACTAGACCTTAAAAAGAAGCCACCAATTCATTCTATTATTCTCGAATTCATTCATTCTGTAATTCAGTTCCAGCAAAAAGCAAAATGAGTTATGTATGTGAGTCAAATGGCAAGCAGTGGAGACCAGTGGAGGCTAGAATTATTCTTAACAACATTGCTAGGAGGCAGTTCAGAACAGTCCTCCCCAACTCCCCATCTCTGTGGGGCAGGGGGGCAGGACAAATTGGTTCAGGCCCTTCCAAAGCACCATGCTGAATCTGTCCACCAATTCTAAACGACTATGGAGCAGGAGAATTGGGTATTTCTTCTTTCTACTTATCAGAGAACTATCGCCCCAAAGACAGGTATATATTAAGAAAAAGTGAACCAACCAGACTGAAGTCTAAATTTCCTCATCTACTTTCCATACTATAGCCAAAGTAACCTCCCAAAATGTAATTCTTGACCATCTTACTTTTACTTAATACTTGTTCTCGGTCACCTACAAGAACAATAAAATCCAAGATCTTTACAATGCAAACCAGTGTTTCTAACAATCTAGTAGTTCTTGCTACCTTTTCAGCCTTACCTTCCTCTCAACCTCTCTTCCTATTTCACACTTTTTCTGTCATAAGAGCTAAAACACACTACATCAAAGGAAGCAAAATGAGTTATTATTGCAATATTTCCCAAATGAAAAGGACTATGGAAGATACTGCAGATAATACAAGTGTGAGTGGAGTTAAATTTTCCCTTCTCCATTTAGCCTTCAGTTAACTCTCTTAGCTCTGTTCCCTGGTGATCTGATAAACACAGGTATGCCAACTATGTCACTAGGCAACACTGCTTATAGTAAAAATGATGAGTAAATTTGCACCTGAACTCAGAGGAACTACAAATAAACTATAAATACCTCACAGGTAGCCATAGCTTTGACCTCCCTGAGTGTGACAGTTCTTGTAATTGGCGTATCCCTCATGGGGACCTTGGAAACTAAGTCTATGGAGTGGTGTGGCACATCGTTTCCTGTGAGACCCGAGATGTTTAAAACCAAGGCAGCCACCTACGTCCACCTGTTGCGAGCTTTCTCTCCTTCAGCTTTCACTTGGAGCAGGGACTCCCAGATGGCTACGGGAACTGCTCACATGGACTGCTGTGAGGATCACAACCACGGGTGAGGGACACTGGATGCTGTCTTGCTTGAAAGCTGTGGTTCCTGTCTGATGTCCTTCTAAGTAAACACACCTATGGTAGATTTCTGACTGTTCAGCTGAACCTAAAAAGACCCATACATTTGCACGGCAGTAAAAGGACGTCTCAGAATGACACTGCAGATGTTTTACAATCGGTACCCCAGCCCCTCCCCTCTGTCTGTTCTTTTAGACTAACATATATCCCTGACAAATAAAATACACACCTTGTACTCACCTTTCTTTGTTGTTATTCCTTTTCTGGGGAGCCCATCTTCCAGGTAACATATCCTACCTCCCCATAGTCCATTCCTTCAGCCATCTGCTGAGATGAAGCTATGGATATTTGCAACCAGAAAGAAAGGAGATATTGCATAGGTAAAGAATGCAAGGAAACTTTGCTGAAAGGCTAACTGTATACACAGAAAAAGAATGGAAATTTATTAAGAATAAAAAATAGGCGAAATTGGTGGAGAGATATGGCAATAGCATGTTAAAGTGTAAAATGTCCAGATAGAGTGTCTAGACCAATTGAAGAAAAGAGCAGAGTCAGGCAGTATATCAAATGCGCCCTTCCTTCTGCATCATTAGCCATGGGGAGAAGCCAGGGAGCCCTGGATCAGCATCAAAGGCAGGGGACTTTAAGAGTTAGGCAATTTGGTAATCTGTAACTTGGGAGAGGGAGAAGGAGTGGAGGGAAGGATAACAAAGGAGATGGTTTACCAGTAGTCCAGGGAGGGAATAGTGTTGCTATAAGTCAGCTCCACCTCTATCTTCTTAACCTGATTATCCTAATCAGCCTGTCCTCGTGGAATCTGTAAGCTGATTGTTAATTGTATAGCAGAATTTTCAATGGTATTACAGCTTTCTTTAATCCCAAACTATTCAGATCTGTCTCCTCTATTACAGGTTGCCAAATACCCTAACTTGTTATACTTTAGGGCCAACTCCATTATTTCCAAACTCTGAGAGTGGTTAACTTGAGAACTAACCAACATGTGGCACTTAGAAAAAAATTTAGTTCTTCTAGACTTGCTAAGGGCTCTAGTTAGTCTCCTTTCAGTGTGTGAATTCTTAGGTTAAAACACCCAGTATTCAAAAGCAAAATAAAGAAAACCAGTCAACAGAACGAGGAATGAAGTATACATGCAGAGACACTAGCAAGGTATCCTGGAGACCTGGAGGGGAAACAGCCCCAGCTCCTAACTTGCTGTTGTTGATGTCAGTTGCCTCTGAGACTGCTGCACTCCCTGCTCTTGGACTCTGTGACATAAAGTTATATCCTTCTTTTAACAAAACACTGTTTTTGCTCAAGCTATTTTGTCGCCAAAAATTCCCTAAAACCAAAAACAGTGGTTGGGGCAAAGTATACAGAATCAGGTTTTATCATATGGAAAGATTCTACTGATGAATCTATTGATGAGAAGGAGAGAGAGAACTCAATTAGTGCTATTTTATTTGGGGTTGTAAATTTCCCATTCATCTTTTTATTCTCACAGGAGCTAACATAGTGCCTTATACACACCACATTTAACACATTTAAATATTTTTTGAATGAACATATAATTAAAAAACAATGAATCTACTTGGTCAAAATAGTATGTCTAATTATGGAGTTTTTCAAAAGCATTTCATTTCCAATTAATAAAAAATATTCTTTGCAATTCTCATTAGCATAATTCTATGATTAAACACACATGCTTTTACCCACACCAAAAAAAAAAAAATGCTGTTTTCTATGCTCTAAATGCTGAAAAGCATATTTTGGATTTCATTTCTCTGGATTTTATGTTAACTCATAGGACTATAAAGCCTGCATAGTGTAGTCATTAAGACTGTCTGCAGAATATTCCAGTTCTCCTCCTGCTGGGCACATGATAGAATTGCATTTCTCAACCTCCTTGAAGTTGGGTGTAGCCACATGACTTGTTGGGCCAATAAAATGGCAGCAGAAGTTATATGTGTCACTTCCAGGTAGAAGCCTTCAAGAGCCAATGTGCAATTCATCACCTCCTTTTCCCTGCCCTAGCAATTGTGGAAGCATGTGTTGGGATGGAGCCTCTGATAAACTGGGGCTCCAAATGACCACCTGTAACAGAGTTCTGCTGACCCTAATTGGATATGCCCTGTGACTAAGAAACAAACCTTTTTCTAAACCAGGAAGATGTGAGGGTCTTTTGTTACAACAGCAAAATTTACCTGATATATTCACCAGACACCTCTCTCAAAAGTGGAATGAAAGCAATGAATAGCTCCAGCCTTCAATCTGTCTTCAGAATAGTAACATTTTGTATAGCATTGCATCATTTATAGAATACTTTCTTATAGAAGTGTACCTCATTATCCAAACTCTCAAAATCCAAACACAGGAACTGAATGAAGTCAGATATATTTTTGGACCAATCCCCCATTCTCTAAACCCTCACTACCTGCTATCTGAAATTCAGGAACCAGATACATTTAGATGAGGTGATACTCCTTGCCTTTCAAACTCTTGCCACCTGAACTCAGGAATGGAAAAAACTTAGCCAGTAAAGGATTCTTGATACATTATTTTATTTGTACCCTTAAAACTGTTTTTCTATTACATTACCTATAAGACCCTCAACATCTATTGAATGAACTGTGTGCTGTCATCATTCTAATTTTACAAACAAGGGAAAAGAGTCAGGGAGGTTCATAAACTTGCTGGGAATAACCTAACACTTTAGTGGCACAATCCCAGACTTTCTGGCTTCAAATCCCTTGCTCTTTCCACTAGGTACCAAGCTTCCTAAGGTCTCTTACAGCTGTAAAATTCCAAGATTTGATACTAAATTAACAGTATCAAAAGTGTGATTTAAAAAAAATGTCAATGGCATAGAATAATTAATGTCATTCTTTAAGCAATTCTACTTGCCTGAACCTAGTCTAATTCAGTATCCTGAAGCACAGGACAGGAAGAAATTCTAGAGATCATTACTTGCAGAATTATGAGGCACTATGAAAGAATTTAGGGGGAATTAGACTTTTCCTTTGACATACAGTATATTTAAAATGCTGACTTAAAAAAAATGCTTTTAGATGATCTTCACTTTGGTTCTTACCAAATTGGCTAACCTCAAACTCTTTGCTCTCCCAATTTTTATAAAGCCTCTGTTTAAAGAAATACTCCTGAAGAATTGCCTGTCTGTCCATTTCTATAGGTTCAGTGGTTCTCAACAAATGAATTTGGAAAAGGTCACAAAATATATTCCCCTTTAAAAGGGTTATCTTTAACATTAGCCAAGAAGTTGAGTAAAAAACTGTTGAAATTTGACTAACCCAGTGATTTCAAAGTTATTTGACTTCAGACTCTTATTTCAAAGAAATAAACTACTGATTTCTCATTTCCTGGAACAGAGTTTGGGAAATACTGTTCTAGATAATTCTAAGTGTTATGAATGGTTCAAGTTAAGCTTTTAGGCAACTTATCTTTAGAGTTTTATTACTGTCCTTCATTGAAGAACACTGTCTAAGATTCATTATTTTGCGTAGGAATATTTTAAAGATGCTGCCAACCTTACCATGCCATCTCCCTTTTTATTAGGGCCCATGAGAGAATGTTTCTTCTGAGGCCTCATCACCAGAAAATATCCTGCTTAGGCAGAACTGATCTGTTTTTATCTTGTAATTAGAAACACACTGAAACTTACTGTCCCCCTCCCCGCCGCCTTTTTTTTTTTTTTTTTTTTGCTAGCTGCTATGAAGCCCAGAGCCAAAACTGTGACTCACTTTTAGTACAGGATCTTACAGTATGCACTTGGTATTATCTTTCTCCTTGATTTGGTATTATTTTTCTTGCTCTGCCTCAATTTTCTCATTTAGTTTTGTTTTATCCTTTTGTACCACATGGAGACTAAGGGGCTTCAAATCATTTTTGCAACTCTATATTGTATATAGTAAGTCCTGCCTTACTAGTTTCATGTTGATTTTTCCCTACCTGCCCCATTACCTGAAAATATCAGTGTATTCACCTTTGTGTAAAAGTATTCATAGTGACGACAAACCAATAGAACATACACATTCACTATACAGGCAAATCCGCAAATGCTTAAAACCTGAAAAAAGAGTTACTACTGCTCTTTTAGCTGTCTAATAATCAAATCGACTCATTAAACTGTTTTCTAAACGGAAGGAGAATTACCATTTATTGGGTACCAGTAACTGCTAGGCACTTAATATACAACCGTTTCACTTCAGTGTATTTGCACATACACTGTCTCTGAAAGGACAAATTAGAAACTGGTAAAATTGGTGGGCTGCGGGGCGGGGGGAGGGGGCGGGGAGAGAATTTGTACAGATCCCTCTCGTACCTTGTGAATTTTGTGAATACATCAACTATTCCAAAATGTTTTTTTTTTTAAATCAAATGGGACTTTAGGAAAGGCGGCAGCAAGGCTTTACTCTCTGCTACCGCAAACTTTTTTCCTCGTCAGCTTTCGATCCCCGAGTATGTCACTGAAATGCCCAACGGAGTTTCCAGGAGGCACGCCAGCTTTTACTGAAATAAAGTCCCTTTCTGATTCTCCACGCTCCAGGATGAGGCAATTACTTAAGATGAAAACTGAGATTGTGATAGCCTGCGGATAACAGTGAAAAAAAAAAAAAATCCGAAATGGTTTCCAGTTGGTTTTATTAGTGGAAGAGTGCCGGGAAGAAGCCGCGCAGTCCTGCCTCGGCCGGCGGGCCGGCCGCACCACCGCGTGCAGAACTTCGCCCAAGTCGGAGCGCGGCCCACACGCAGCTCCGGGCCCCCCGCTGCGCGGCGGGGAGGCCGGGCCGGGGTTCGAGCCCCGGGCGCGGCTGGGGCAGGGCCCCGCTCGGCCCACCCCTCCGCTCGGAGGTGCCCCGGAGGGCCCCGCGGGACCCCGGCCACCACGGCCCGGAGGGAGGGTCGCGTGGGGGCGGGGAGCGGGCCTCCGTGCGCGACCAGCCCGCCGCGGCCCCCTCCCCGACGCCGAGCAGGAAGGAGCACTTACCGCGTCGGGCTCCGGAGGCGGCCGGGGGTCACGGCGGGGCGAGGCAGCCAGGAGTGAGGCAGGGGGCAGGCGGGGGGCGGGGGGCAGCGGGCCGGGGAAAGGGATGCTCGGCCCCACGGGCGTCCCCAACCCCTCCCCGGCAGCCTCACCCCCGGTGCCGGCCGGCCCGGAGCCGGCCACTCCCCCTCCGTCAGGCTGCGCTAGGCCGAGGAGGCACGAACTCGTCGGGCAGCCCTGGAGGGGGCGGGCGAGCGGGCGGGCGGGCGAGCAGGCGAGCGGGCGGGGGTCGGACTGGCTCGCCCGTCAGACCCGGCGCGGCGGGAGCGGCTGCCAGCCCCGCCCCCTGCCGCCAGGCCCCGCCCCCTCCGCGCGGGGCCGCGAGTCCTGGGGGACAGCCGCCGCCGCCGCCGCCGCCGCCGCGGCTTGGCGGTTTCTCTTTCCCTCCACCCCCAGCGCGGCGCGCGCGGACGGCTTGGGCCGAGGAGGGAGGAGGTGGAAGGAGGTGGAGGGAGAGGGAGAGGGAGACCGAGGAGGATGCGAAGGAAGGGCGAGGCGCGGGCTCTGGCGACGGGAGTTCTTGGGGGAGGGGAGCGATGGGGGAAGGGGCGGAGGAGGGACGCCGGGCTGGGCGGGGCTCTGGGGGAGTGGGCGGGGCGCGACGGACCTGACAAAAAATTCCGGTTGTTCCCGCCCCTTGAAGCTGGGATGAGGGGAATTCCTGGGGCTGGAAGTTTAGAAAGAGTCCCCTCTTCAGAGCAAGAAGAGAGCGGGCCTGTGGATTTTGATTCCTTGGAGAACAGGACTGTATTGTCCTAGAGTTTTGGGGGAACTCACCAAGAGTCGCCTCTCGTCTCCGTGTCCTGTAACTCTTCCCTTTGCAACAACCTGATAATTATTGTGCCCCAGGCAGTGGGTTTGTGGCACAGCAATTATGATCCTCAACTCTATCACCGTAATCCTTGTTTTCCAACGGTGGGATAATAGGAATTCAACAAAAGTAGGTTTTTTATTCATACCTGTAGGCAACGTATGTTAAGCAACAACTATACGCTAGGTGATGAGAATACCAAGAACTAATTTATTCGGCGCCTATATGCCAAACACAAATCTAAAGGACTTTGCATATATCAGCTCATAATCAGTCGGACAAAACAGCTAAGGTCTCTGTTCTCCGTGGAGTTCTTGGGGGAATAAAGGAGGGAGGGAGTTTTCTTCTTTTGTCTCCGAGTGACGTGTAAAAGAAATGCTCACCTGCTTTTAGTTCTCAAAGTAATGCACATGTTCATTATTTGCAGATTCAGTGTTTGCTACTTTGAGCTAGCTATATGCCGTCCTGAGGACTGAATGCGTTCATGTGTTATTTCTCCCCCACAAAACGACATTT
This sequence comes from Prionailurus viverrinus, assembly GCF_022837055.1. Classification (NCBI taxonomy): domain Eukaryota; kingdom Metazoa; phylum Chordata; class Mammalia; order Carnivora; family Felidae; genus Prionailurus; species Prionailurus viverrinus. The sequence goes on from NC_062564.1 coordinate 173,755,639, forward strand.
CCTTAGGAGGTCTTCAGTATATCTCCACAATAGAAATCCAGTGCAAGCAAGTGGCCTAGAAAACTGATGGATCAAATCATTAGCAGGACAACATAGCCCTAATATGATAGCGCCTGGGATGGCTGGCTGATTTATTTTGTACCCTCCCTCTTGGGGAAATGGTTAAGGAAAAGCACCATAGTGTAAAACAATGAAGCATTGACATGGACTGTTAGTTCAAAAGGAAGCGGATGGGCCTATTTAAAACTGTTACAGTCAGGAAAGATACATCACAAAAGCTACCAGTGAGGGCTCCAATCACAAAGCTCAGGATATATATATATATATATATATATATATATATATATATATATATATTATCAGAGCCATGTGTTTGTGACTTCCACCCCTTCCCATCCCTTTGCAACCATACCCACATGCACAAACAAAAATTATTTCAGTAGTGTTGTGTTTGTTTTATTTGAGAGAGAGAGAAGGTGCGCACGCATGCACGCATGAGCGAGCAGGGGAGAGGGATAGAGCAAGAGGGAAAGAGAGAATCTTAAGCAGGCTCCACACCCATAACCAAGATGGATGCTGAACTCCATCCCATAACCCTGGGATCATGACCTGAGCCAAGATCAAGAGTTGGATGCTCAACCAACTGAGCCACCCAGGCACCCAAGTAGCATTGTTTTTAAGTACACAAGTTGTGTAAACTTTTGGCCTGAATTTTTGGGATTTGGTACTATTTTTCAGCCCCCATTTGATTTTTTTTCAGTGTTAACATTTGTGCAAGTAACAGCAAATGACATTCTTCTCATAGTTTTTTTTTTCCCCCTCTCATTTGTTGTTCAGTTTTGGAATTTTAATTCAGTCTTTCTCATTTGGGTTTATAGTGAGAAAGACTAGAAAAGCATTGCAATCAAATCACATTGCAATTGCGGTAAAAATTAATCCTAATTTAAGACATAGGAATTCCCATAAATCCTTTCCTTTTTTTCATGTCAAATATATTTTTTCATCTCAAAATCTATTCTCCTTGATTTACTCACCTGTATTTTCAGTTTATCTGCTCTACCACTCCAGTAAAAGCAAATTAAATAAAACATCCCTCATGGTTTCGCACCCTGCTGCTGGCCTCAGCTCCTACCTTGCTTGTTCTCAGGCTGTTCCCCACACTGGACTCCTTCTCTTCTGCCAACACATCAAGCACTTGCCAGTGAAGCTTTTACATGTCCCTTTGTCTGGATGGCTTTTAGCTAATCGCGTGACTGTCTCCCTTTTCCTTCATGTCACTTTTCCTGACTACCCTATGTAAACCTGCAAACTGTGCCTCCCCCCTCTCTCTAGCTCCTCATTTCTCAGCACTTAGTACATGTGACATATATCTCTATTCCCACTAGAATGTGAACTCTGTGAGAACAGAATCTTGTCTGTTTGGTTCAATGTACATCTCCAGTGTCTCTTACTTATCTTATGGAGTCTGTCACATAGTAGATACTCAGCAATTTTTTTTTCATTAATATCTATTCATCATTTATTCTGGGTTTGTTCAATTAGCAGATAGCTGTTACTCCTCAGTAAATATTTTTGAATGAATGAATGAATGACTTCAGGTGAGAAAGATAGTGTGTATTCCTTTTTGTAATGGTCAAAGGACTTTCATGCAATTTGCCTTACAACTGACTCATAGGACTTAGATGTATTAATAAGGTCTAAAATAAATAAGTATCACCCTAGTTAAAATTAGTATTGAAATAGCTGTTTTTAATCTCCTATTCTGGCAATATACTATGGAACAGGATTTGAAAAAGCATTCACAGCTAAGAACTTATGCTGAGATTTTACAGCATGGCCCATAAATAGGTCTATGGTATCAGAGAATAATGATGGATTAATAAATCCTGTCAAAGTCTTAATATTTTTCCGTGAGATTAAATAATATAGCACTGATCAGAAGTGGAATAATTAGACCTAAAATTTGATTAATGATAACTTGATAGATGGTATTAATACTCCTTTGTCAGTGCTGTAATAATTTTAATTGATAATCATGATGGTGAAGTTAACACTGTCTTAATTTGGTTAAAGCATAGTACTGATAGGGACGTTTGGGTGCCTGCGTCGGTTAAGGGTCTGACTTCAGCTCAGATCATGATCTCACAGTTCCATTCGTGAGTTGGAGCCTTGCGTCAGCTCTGAGCTGATGGTACAGGGCCTGCTTGGGATTCTCCCTCTCTCTTCTTTCTCTGCCCCTTCCCTACTTGAGCTTTCTCTCTCTCTCAAAATAAATAAAAACTTTAAAATAAAAGTTTAGTACTGATAGCAAACAGAACTTATCCTAGTGTGTAGACACTTTTAATAAAGAAATGATGTGACTTTTCATTCTCTGCCCTGATTACCAGTTTGGGTGAGTGGGTGGAGGGATTAAAGTCTTAAATATCATTATATACAGTATCTGTGTTCAAAATCTGGATCCTGGTAATGGGATGTCTTTTAGAGGATTTAGAATTTTTTCAGCAGTACTGCTGCTATCCATGTTTTGGCATGAAACAGCCTCCTATTAAAATACAGAGCTTATTTATTTTTTTAAGTTATTTATTTTGAGAGAAGGGAGGGGCAGAGAGAGACAGGGAGACAGAGAATCCCAAGTAGGGTCTGCCAGCACTGAGCCTGATGCGAGGCTCAAACTCATGAACTTCAAGATCATGACCTGAGCAAAATACGGAGCTTTATTATTATTATTATCATTATTATTATTTTTGGGAGATAGAGAGGCCGCAAATGAGCAAGGGGCAGAGAGAGAGAGAGAGGGAGAGAAATGGGGCTCACCCAAAGTGGGGCTCATGCTCCTCCGATGTGGGACTTGAACTTGCAAACTGTGAGATCATGAACTGAGCCCAAGTCAGATGCTTAATGGCTGAGCCACCCAGGTGCCCAAAATACAGAGCTTCAAAAGGCAGAAGCAGATCATACCCCTGGAAGGAGAATCTCCATGTTGACAGAGACAGGTGGCCAAGTAAACCCAACTCAAACTTTGTCCTCTTGAAGTTCACCTCAAATTTTTACTCTGATTTCTCTTGATTTCCCAGAGTAATTTAATCCCCTTTTAACTTGGTTTAAATTCAAAAAAGGTGGGGGCAGGGAACAAAAGAAAGAAAAGGGGGGAAAAAAGCTTCCTTGGCTTCTTTTACCACAACCAAACCCATCTAGAATTTTCACAATGAACTTTACTAAAATCTAAAGGAGAATAAAAATGAAATTGTTATGGAAAATGTAAACAACATATATAACTCCACTCATTATCAAGTGACTCTTTCACAGTTTACATTCTTCTAAGAACATCTGTTTCCAAAAGGCAGGTGTAAATTTGCAGACAATCTCTGTAGTTTCCTCCCCTCTTGGCTCCCTTTCTTTCTCCACATGGTAGGTCACTTTTCTGTCTTTTGCATGGGAGCCATCAAGCCTGTCCCAATTACAGCCAAGGCTAAAAGCCTCACTTGTACTGTTCAATTCCTACCTGTGGCTCAGAAAGATACAGCATGGTCCCAGTTCAATCACAAAACTTGGGGGCTGACACCACCTATAAGCTCCTTCTTCAGGTGGGACTCTTCTTACACACAGAGGGAAGGTCACTCCAGCCCCCTGTCAGGCCACCTCCCTCCATTCCCCAGAGCTGCTCTCACAGTGCTGGGGACATGGGGAAGGAATGTGCATTCTCTCATGCACATATTTCCATCCACCCATACGTAAGTAGCCCTCCTACAATCAATCAGGCCACATTCTCTGACTGGAAAAAAGGTTTTTGTAAAACAACTTTAAACACTTCCTGCCAGTCCCCTCAACCTAAAACACAAACCTGATTCTGTTCATTCCCTGGTATCCTACTTAAAACAGTTTAGTGACCTTTCATTGTCTTTGAGGTAAAGGTCAAATATCTTTGCATGTTTGTAACATCCTTCATAATTTAACCCTTGTCTCCCCAGGCCTATGCCCATTGCAGTGTCCAGCATGTATCATTTCTCCCACAATTATGCCTTTAAATATGTTTCCTCCATCTGGACTTCCCTGCCTTTCCAATTCCTGCTTGCCTAACTCCCTTAAGACTCAACTCAAGGGTCACCTCTTTATCCTGATGCCTCCAGGCTGAGTGTGTTCTTCCTCTGAAAACACGTAATACTGCAGGGGAGGAAAAGTAATTTTCCCTCTACCCTTCTAAGGTTCTTGGCTGAGACACTCTCTGTAATAAAAGACAGATTAATAGGAGAAAAACAAAAGTTTAGTAATATATATACCTTCTGAATACATGGGAAATACCCAGGAAAACTGGATAACTCCCCCAAATAACCCAAGCCACCACCTTAAATATCATCTCCAGCTAAAGACAAAAGATGTTGGAGTGGGGAAGAGGGCAGTTATGGGAGGTTGCCAGGCAAAGCACACTAAACAAGGGTATGGTTGTTGTGCAGATTTAAGTCAGTTGCCTTCTCTATATATAAGAGTTTCTAGAGATTTAGTCATCTTCCTCTTCCTGGTACAGAGGAGACACCCTTAAAAATGGAGATTTGCCTTATGAATGTAAATGTTTCTTACAAAAGGGTGACTTCTACTTGGTTTTCAGAACTTTTCCTGTGTCTGTGCTTCTTAAAAATAATCAGCGAAAATTAATCCTTATGCCAAAGGGGTGTATTTGGGGGTGGTATATTTTTCTCCCCTTCCAAACCTCTACTGTGCCCTCGAGTGTAGCAGTTACTTGATGGGCTGTGAACATTGGCTAACTTGTCTATCTCCCTGACTAGCTAAAAGTCCATAATTGCAGGCCATAGTTATTTGTTGAATGAATGAATGAAAAACTACCACTTGTCTATGAAGCCTTGAGAAATAACAACTTATTAGAGTAAGGCCAATGTTTCCTTGGAGCTCTAGAACATACACAAACAAGACCTTTCCTCTAATTTTTAACATTACTTACAGCATTACCAGCAGTTTCATGACACTTTAGAAGGGCCTTAATTTAGGATTCCATAAACTTACAAGGCAAGGGAATGAACACATAGTTCTTATATTTATTTTTACCCACTAAAATAATTATTTCAATATTTCAATATACTTGTTTTATTTAAAAAAAATCACAGTTGCAAGGTGACAAATTGATGTTGATTTCTTATGAGTTAAAAAATGTTCCAGGATGTATCTTCATACTTGATACATTACTTCCTGATTCACTAACAGACAAGAAGCACTCAATCTGGCTTCCATTTTAATGTTCTCAGATCCTAAGTTCATAACCACATCACCGTGCTGATGGTTTGCTTATAGAATATTCATTTCAGCAACGCTCACCAGCTATGAAGAGGCCCACAGCAGAGGAGACGCTGTGTTACTTGTTATGGGGGAGAGAACAAACAAAGATGAATCAGACAGATATGTAAACTGAAAAGTCCTTATCAATCATTATGCTTCCTCTTCCTCCTCCATTTTGTTCATCTTTTTAAAAAGCACACATGCCTCTGTGTTCACACTTGCATTCTATATTCAGTGACTATACTTAGCACAGAATTCTCGGGGAAAGATTCTGGCTGAGTAACAAGCAGCTGACTTGAGACTGGAAAAGAATGGGTGAAAAGAAGGAGGCATGCACTATATAGATTCGAAGACATTTGAGTCAATGGTCAGAAGAGGCAGAGGGCTCTTCTGAATCTAAGTAATACTATTTCTTGATTGTCTTGGTGGATGGAGAGGAAAAGAATAAAATGCATTCATAATTTGACATTGAAATGCCCTCTTGTTACACTCAGTTCTTTTTACCTCAGGCTGAACCTATTGGACCTAATACTTTCAGACTCTGAACAATTGATTTCACTCTATTTCCTAGAGAATCAAAGATTGTTTGTATTCTAGCATCATGAAGAATGTTTCGATCTGTGCTTTTCTGTCTCTTTATTCGTGTAATTAACAAGAGAGTCCATTTCAATGTCAAAATTAGTTGCCAGAAACTGTTCCTGGAGGCCAAAAAACTGCAGCGGTTATAGGGATCCATTCCAGGGTGGTTTTCCCTTCTTGCTTGCCCTCTCTGAGCATACTGGTGGGGACAGACAAGCCTGCCTCATGGGCCTTTTAAGGAAAGTGGCCCCACCATGTTCTTTCCAGCATAGGCTGGTATCTCAGGGCAGCAGGTTTTGTTAGTGAAAACAGACTCTTTTCCCTGCCACAGGTGATTGGGAGTGGGAACGGTGTAGGCAAAGCAGCCATGTATGGGCTGGGTGTGAGAAGGCCAGACACTTCTGAGGAGGCCTGTGCGTGAAGGCCTCGGGTGAACTCTACCCAGTCTCCAGCTTTCTAAACACAGTGGTGGCAGATCAAACCAGATATTCCCCAGCGGGGAGGTGAACAAAGAGAAGGCAGTTTAGTGAACCATAGCCTGTAGTCTGAGCAATGCTGAGCACCTTCTCTGGTTCTCTGAGGGGCTGGGTGTACTTTCCAGGTTGACCTGGCTGAACTGGCTGCTGAAGACGTGACCTCCTGTGTGGCCTCATGCCCTGGGTTTCTTTGCAACAGTCTCACCACAGCCACCGAAGGCAGGCAGGGATGAGGCTCTGGTCTGGTCTCCTCCTGCCTAAACTAAGGCTCTCTCTGAATTTCTTTTCAATTTAGTTCAAGCTCTGGCCCAGTCTTCCAGTCCCTTTCTCAGTAATCTCCATTTCTAAAACAGCAAAAAGCCTGTGTGGAGTGGCGGGGACGAAAACTTTTCCTTTTTTTCCCTCCTGGATTCTTTGGCTGCTCTAATAATTAAATTGACACAAGACAGATTAATAGAAAAAAAAATTAATTTCATATATACAAGCGCTCATAGAAATATGAGGCTCAAAGATGTAACCAAAGCAGGCCGCTTTTATACCTTTGTATGGTTTCATACAAAGAAACCATTATTTGTGAAGATTTAACAAGGGGGTTGGGATAGCAAATTGATAAATAAATAAATAACAAGATTTATTCGTACTGTCTTCTTGGCCCTGAATTCTCCATCTCTGGCAATAAGGATGCCTTCTACCCTCTAGGTGCAAGAAATGTACTCTTCACGTGAGGAATTTATTTCGTGCTTTCAGCGAGGCAAAGGAGGGTCAGAGTGTCCTTCTTGCACTGTGTCGTAAGTAATTTTAATTGAAAATAATCAGTATACCAAAGTGGCACATTTTGGGGTCACCTTCCTGAACCCCATCAGTAGAGAAAGAGAGAGGAAACATTTATTGGGTTATAATTTACATATAGTAAAATCCACTCCTGTTATGTACAGTTCTAGAGTTCTGAATCATGCATGCAGTTGTATAGCCAATATATATCTTAACATCAAGATATAATCTATATATGGAACATTTCCCTCACCCTCAAAATTCCCTCAGGCAGCTTTGTAGTCAACCCTCCCTCCATTTCCAGCCTCTGGCAACCACTGATGCATTTTCTGTCCCTGTAGCTTTGCTTTCTCCCTCGTGTCACATAAATGGATCATACACGACCATCTTTAACATTCTTATTTAAAGCAGCATGTGCCTTGCGCAACTCTCTGTTAGAAGATCATACTTTGCCTTATTTTTCCAGAACATTTAACATTATCTGAAAATAAACTCTTGTCATTATTTGATTACTGTCTGTCACTGGAATGTACACTCCTTCTAGAATGTGAGCGTAGAGACTTTGCTTCATTTGCTACTTCATCTCCAGCGTTCAGAACACTGCCTGGCATTGTGTAGGTTTTCAGTAGATATTTGTAAAATGGACCGCTAAATGAATTGAGGACATTGGAACTTCCTAAAACCCTCTCCATACTTAGGCAGACTTCATTAATAAGAAATTATCTCCTCCAACAAAATGTGTTAATCCAAGCATTGCTGTGTTGCTAAAGTAGTTTGTCTGCAGGCAACACAATTAGAAGTAATTAGGCTCATCCAAATTATGAATTGTCTTTTAAACTCACCTTCTGGGTGATTAGATTACCCGGAATAGAACTAGTATGAAGCAAGTAAAATGAAAATAATGATGGTAACTATTTCATAGGGTTGTAAGGAGGATTAAATGACTTAATGTAAGTGAAGTGTTAGGAACAATGGTTCTCAAGTGGAAGCTATTTTGCCCCTGCAGAAACAGCTGGTAATGTCTGGAGACATTGCCTTGTTGTTGTTAAAACTGGGCTAGGGAGTTGCTACTGGCATCTGCTACTAAACGTCCTACAGTGAACAGGAGGACAGCTCCCTACTAAGAATTACCCAGCCCAAAATGTCAGTAGTGCTACCCGTGAGAACCCCTGGGTTAGAGCAGTGTCTGGTACACAATAAGGGCTATGTTTGAGTTTGTTGTTGTTGTTATTACTATTATTATCATTATTATTATGTAAGTGACCATTCTTGACAAAGGTTCTCACACAGTCTGAGGGCAGGGTGAGGACAGCACAGTGGTTGAGAGCCTTAAGTCTGCAGTCAGACTGCGGATTTGAAGCCCAGCTTTACTTTTTGTTAACAATGTGACTTTGAGCACTTTCTTGACTTTTCAATACCTAATATTCTTTGCTTGTAAAATTAGAATAACAATAGTAACTTCCTCAGAGAGGTGCTGGGGGACTGAATAAAATAATCCATATAAAACGTCAATACTGTGCAGGAGCACATAATAAATGTTCAATAAATGTCATTGATCATTGCTATTCCTTTTGTTGACCCCAAAAGATCTCTCTATGCAATATAATGAAGGGATTGAGATAATTTCAATGAGAAAAGAAATAGAAAATATATTGCTCATATAAAGTATATACAAGTGTATATCTCACATAACAATAGATGACTACATAGAAGTTTATCCAAACCATCCTTTTTAAGGCTGTTATTTATTATTTTTTAAAAAGTGTATTGTTCTTGCTTCCTTGCGTAGAGCAGCTCCTAGAAATAAAGGATTCCGTCATTTAAAAAATTTTTATGTAGCACACAATATACAATTATTAATTAAGGCTTTCAGTCTTGATTAGATGCATAGACACATTAAAGTATTTTGAGAACCTGAGTCTATGATATGAAGTATAAGACTTAGGAAAGTTAAACACTAATGTAGTAGCAACAACCTCTTGTGTTTTAGGTTTAGAGTTTAGATTTTAGATTTAATTTCTTACTCCTTCATCAAGATAGGAGGGAGAAGCCCACAATGGATAGATAATACCAGATTTGTATTCATGTTCCTAGACTCTCCCTTTATAATCCAATATCTGTGAAGGTGCTTGGGAAGTTGTAAAACGAAATTATGGAGCTGTGGTCCATTACCATTGCTATCAACTCTCTAACAATTTACTAGAGGGTTGGATATTTCCATTGTTCAAAAGATGACCAGGCTTTTTAGTTTGTTAGTATCTATTCCATTCAGCCAAAATCAGGCTGCAAATAAACTTTGTGTTTAAGAATAAACTACTTGATAAACTATAAATTATTTGGCTTAATATTATAAATACAATGAAGAAGAGCTGTGTTTCTTAGGATAAAACCTTTAAGTATATAATCTACCATATTTTATACTCTGTCACAAATAGGGGAGAAAAACCTACCCTATACAAAATGAAATGGAACATGACAACCTGGGGAAATATTTGCAACATATATGGCAAGGGATTCCCAAGTGAAAAAGGCCTATAAGGCAACAACAAGGATATGAATGCTCCAGGAAACGACATGAACAGGCAATTCATAAGGAATTCAAATTGCTAGCAAATATGAAAAAGTTTAGACTTACTAGCAATCAAAGAAATGAAAATTAAAACAAAATTTTTGTTTGTTTGTTTGTTCTTTTCAGATTGACAAATTAAGGGCATAATATGGCCAATGTTGAAGTTTGCTGATATTTGAGCACTCTCATATATTGTTGATTGAGTATATATTGACTCACTTATCTGGGAGATCATTGTCTATGTGAATTAAGAACTTTAAAAATCTTTACATTGTCTTAGTAATTCTACTCTATCAGACTCACACAAAGATGCATATATGTGAATATTCACATTGTAGTGCTATATAAACAAATATTATTAAATGACATAATTGGAATACTGTTAAAATGAATTATTATCTCTCTATGGACCATTAAAAATCTAATGAAGTCTTTAGAAATAAGTTATGATGCAGAGTTTTCATGTTTGGTTGATTGAGAGGTGATGGTATGGTTTACAAAAATATGAGGGGCACCTAGGTGGCTTAGTCAGTTAAGTCTCCGACTTTGGCTCAGGTCATCGTCTCACAGTTTGTGAGTTTGAGTCCCCCATCGGGCTTTGTGCTGACAGCTCGGAGCCTGGAGTCTGCTTTGGATTCTGTGTCTCCTTCTCTCTCTCTGCCCCTCCCCCACTGTGTGCGCTCCCTCTCTCTGTCTCTCTCTCTGTCTCTCTCAAAAATAAATAAATAAATATTAAAAAAAAGAAGTATGAGAAGAGGGAGAGAACACAGATGCAAGGGGAGGATACTAAAAGAAGGGTGCCGGGCAACAAGGAGGACCCTTATTCACTTCTCAAGCTCTGGGAGCCACCTTGGCTTCTCATATTTCCTCAAAGTAAATATCAAAATTAAATTCTGACAATAACCCAGAGTCATGCATGCTAAGGATTGGACCTTGCCATATCTCTGTCCTTCATAGTACATAAATTGAAGTCACAAGTAACATTGTTAAGGAAAGTTTTTTACACACTACTTGACACTTGTCTATTCTAGGTTTGCTTGTTTCTGACTTTTCCGTTGCTTCAGTTTCATCTTCAAAATAAAACTAAAAGTTAAATAATCAGATATGCACCTCTATGTTTATTGCAACATTATTTTAAAAAGCCAAGATATGGAAGTAATCCAAGTGTCCATTGATAGAGGATTAGATAAAGAAGTTGTGCTATAGGAGCACTCAGTTGGTTGGGCATCTAACTCTTGGTTTTTTGCTCAGGTCATGATCTCACTGTTTCATGAATTCGACCCCCTTGTCAAGCTCTGTGCTGACAGCGTGGAGCCTGGCTGAGATTCTCTCTACTGTCCCCCATTCATGCTGTCTCTGTCTCTCTCAAAATAAATAAATAAATAAACTTAAAAAACAGGAGGTAGTATCTATATCTATCTATCTCTATCTCTCTCTATCTCTATGCAATGGAATATTACTCAGTCACAAAAAAGGATGAAATCTTCTCACTCCCAAAACATGGGTGGGTCTACAGGGTATAATGCTAAGTGAAATAAGTAAAATAGAGAAAGACATGTACCGTATCATTTTACTTATATGTGTAATCTAAAAAACAAAGCAAATGAACAAACCACAACATAATAGAAACAGACTTATGGGGAAATGGGCAAAATAGGTGAAGGGATTTAGAGGCAAAGGTTTCTAGTTATAAGTCATGAGGATGAAAAGTACAGTATAGGGCATACAGTCAATAGCATTGTAATAACTACTTCAATTGAAAATAAAAAGTTAGAGGAGCCCAGATGGTGGAACAGCATGGAAGTTTTTTTTTTTCTTTTTTGCATTTCACATCCATGAAATACAGCCAGATCAACACTAAACCATCCTCCACACCTAGAAAATTGATTTGAGGATTAACACAACCTGAAACACAGAACTCAGCAGAAAGATAAAAAATTTAGTTTTACTTTCAATTTTTATTGAACACATTTTTCTTTATTTTTTCTACTATATTTTTTATTTTTTTTGGTAAGTTTTTCAAATTCTATCTTACTTCCATTATTTCATTTTATTCTATTTCATTGTATTCATTTCCTCAAATTTTCAAACATTTCCCTTTTTTGTTTTTCTTGTTTATTTCTTTTTTTCCCACCTGTTTAATCTATCAATAGATAGATCTATCGATAACCAGACAAAAACACACGTAGGATCTAGCATCATTTATTCGATGTTGTGTGTGTGTGTGTTGTTTTTAATTTTTAATTAAACATTTTTTTTACCTTATTCTTTTTCTTCCCTTCAAAATGATGAAAGGAAGGAATTCACCCCAAAAGAAAGAGCAGGAAGAAATGATAGCAAGTGACTTAATCAACACAGATACAATCAAGATGTCTGAACCAGAATTTAGAATCACGATAAGAAGAATACTAGCTGGGGTCAAAAATAGATCAGAATCCCTTTCTGTGGAGATAAAAGAAGTAAAAGGTAGTCAGGATGAAATAAAAAAAATGCTATCGCTGAGCTGCAATCTCGAATGAATGCCACGGCAGCAAGGAAGGATGAGGCAGAGCAGTAATCAGCAATATAGAGGGTAAACTTATGGAGAATAATGAAACAGAAAAAAAAAAGAGGGAGACTAAGGCAAAAGAGCATGATTTAAGAATTAGAGAAATCAGTGACTCACTACATCAGAATCGTAGGGGTCCCAGAAGATGAAGAAAGAGAAAAAGGGGTAGAAGGCTTCTGTGAGCAAATCATAGTGGAAAATTTTCCTCACCTGGGGAAAGACACAGACATCAAAATCCAGGAAGCACAGAGGACTCCTATAAGATTCAACAAAAGCCAAATATCAACAAGGCATATCATAGTCAAATTCACAAAATACTCAGTCAAGGAGAGAATCATGAAAGCAACAAGGGAAAATAAGTCCCTAACCTACAAGGGAAGACAGATCACATTTGCAGCAGACCTATCCACAGAAACTTGGCAGGTCAGAAAGGAATGGCAGGATACACTCAATGTGCTGAATCAGAAATATATGCAGCCAAGAATTCTTTACCCAGCAAGGCTGTCATTCAAAATAGAAGGAGAGAGAAAAAGTTTCCCAGACAAACAAAAACTAAAGGAGTTTGTGCCACTAAATAAGCCCTGTAAGAAATTTTAAGGGGGACTCTCCGAGGGGAGAAAAGACAAGGAAAAAAAAAGACCAAAAGCAACAAAGACTAGAAAGGACCAGAGAACACTACCAGAAACTCCAACTCTACGGGCAACATAATGGCAATAAATTCTTATCTTTCAGTACTCACTCTAAATGTCAATGGACTAAATGCTCCAATCAAAAGACATAGGGTAACAGAATGGATAAGAAAACAAGACCCATCTATTTGCTGTTTACAAGAGACCCATTTTAGACCTACAGACACCTTCAGATTGAAAGTAAGGGGATGGAGAATCATCTGTCAGGCTAATGGTCACCAAAAGAAAGCCAGAGTAGCCATACTTATATCAGACAATGTAGACTTTAAAATAAAGACTGAAAAAGAGATGAAGAAGGACATTATGTCATAATTAAGGGGTCTACCCACCAAGAAGACCTAAGTGTAAACATTTATGCTCCAAATGTGGAAAGCACCCAAATATATAAATCAAATAATCACAAACATACAGAAACTAATTGATAATAATACCATAATAGTAGAGGACTTCAACACCCAACTTACAGCAATGGAAAGATCATCTAAACAGAAAATCAACAAGGAAACAATGGCTTTGAATGACACACTGGACCAGATGCACTTAACAGATATATTCAGGTCATTTCACCCTAAAGCAGCAGAATATACATTTTTCTCCAGTGCACATGGAATGTTATCTAGAAGAGATCATATACTGGGACACAGATCAGCCCTCAACAAGTACAAAAAGATCAAGATCATACTGTGTGTATTTTCTGACTACAGTGCTATGAAACTCAATATCAAACACAAGAAAAAATGTGGAAAGATAAAAAATACTTGGAGACTAAAGACTATCCAACTAAAGAATGGATGGGATAACCAAGAAGTTAAAGAGGAAATTAAAAAGTACATAGAAGCCAATGAAAATGATAACACCACAGCCCCAAACCTCTGGGATGCAGCAAAGGTGGTCATAAGAGGGAAGTATATAGCAATCCAGGCCTTCCTAAAGAAGGAAGAAAGGTCATCCAACCTAACCTTACACCTTAAAGAGCTGGAAAAAGAACAGCAAATAAAACCCCAAACCAGCAGAAGACAGGAAGTAATAAAGATGAGAGCAGAAATCAATGCTATCAAAACCAAAACACACACACACACACACACACACACAAACAAACAAACAAACAAAAAACAACCAAAAAACCAAAACCAAACAAACAAAACCAGTAGAACAGATGAATGAAACCAGAAGTTGGTTCTTTGAAAGAATTAACAAAATTGATAAACCACTAGCCAGTTTGATCAAAAAGAAAAAGGAAAGGACCCAAATAAATAAAATCAAGAATGAAAGAGGAGAGATCACAACCAATGCAGCAGAAATACAAACAATAATAAGAGAATATTATGAGCAATTATATGCCAATAAAATGGGCAATATGGAAAAAATTAACAAATTCCAAGATACATAAACTACCAAAACTGAAACAGGAAGAAAAAGAAAATTTGAACAGACCCATAACCAGTAACAAAACTGAATTAGTAACCAAGAATCTCCCAAGAAACAAGAGTCTAGGGCCAGATGGCTTTCCAGGGGAATTCTACCAAACGTTTAAGAAAGAGTTAACACCTATTCTCTTGAAGCTGTTCCAAAAAATAGAAATGGAAGGAAAACTTCCAAACTCTTTCTATGAAGCCAGCATTACCTTGATTCCAAAACCAGACAAAGATCCCACTAAAAAGAAGAACTATAGACTAATTTCCCTGATGAACATGGATGCAAAAATCCTCAACAAGATATTAGCCAACCAGATCCAACAATACATTAAAAAAATTATTTGCCACGACCAAGTGGGATTTTTACCTGGGATGCAGGGCTGGTTCAATATCACAAAACAATCAATGTGATTCATCACATAAATAAAAGAAAGGACAAGAACCACATAATCCTCTTAATAGATGCAGAGAAAGCATTTGACAAAATACAGCATCCTTTCTGGATAAAAACCCTTACGAAAATAGGGATAGAAGGATCACACCTCAAGATCATAAAAGCCATATATGAAAGAGCCACTGCTAATATCATCCTCAATGGGGAAAAACTGAGAGCTTTCCCCCTAAGGTCAGGAACAAGCCAGGGATGTCCACTCTCACCATATAGTATGGGAAATCTTAGCCTCAGCAATCAGACAACACAAAGGAATAAAATGCATCCAAATCATCCAGGCAGAGGTCAAACTTTCACCCTTCACAGATGACACAATACTCTATATGGAAAACCCAAAAGATTCCACCAAAAAACTGCTAGAACTGATCCATGAGTTCAGCAAAGTGGCAGGATATAAAATCAATGCACAGAAATCGGTTGCGTTCCTATACACCAATAATGAAGCAACAGAAAGAGAAACCATGAATAATCAGGAATAAATCTAACCAAAGAGGTGAAAAATCTATACACTGAAGACTATAGAAAGCTTATGAAAGAAATTGAAGAAGACATAAAAAAATGGAAAAATATTCCATGCTCCTAGATAGGAAGAACAAAATATTGTTAAAATGTCAATACTACCCAAAGCAATCTACATATTCAATGCAATCCCTATCAAAATAACAACAGCATTCTTCACAGAGCTAGAACAAATAATCCTAAAATTTGTATGGAACCAGAAAAGACCCCAAATAGCCAAAGAATCTTGAAAAAGAAAACTGAAACCGGAGGCATCACAATCCTGGACTTTCAGCTATATTACAAAGCTGTAATCATCAAGAGAGTATGGTACTGACACAAGAACAGACACTCAGATCAATGGAACAGAATAGAGAACCAGAAATGGACCCACAAACGTATGGCCAACTAATCTTTGACAAAGCAGGAAAGAATACCCAATGGAATAAAGACAGTCTCTTCAGCAAGTGGTTTTGAGAAAACTGGACAGTGACATGCAGAAGAATAAACCTGGACCACTTTCTTACACCATACACAAAAATAAACTCAAAATGGATGAAAGACCTCAATGTAAGACAGGAAGCCATCAAAATCCTCGAGGAGAAATCAGGCAAAAACCTCTTTGACCTTGGCTGCAGCAACTTCTTACTCAACATGTCTCCAGAGGCAAGGAAAACCAAAGCAAAAATGAACTATAGGGACCTCGTCAGAATAAAAAGCTTCTGCACAGCAAAGGAAACAACCAGCAAAACTAAAAGGAAACCAATAGAATGGGAGAAGATATTTGCAAGCGACATATCATATAAAGAATTAGTATCCAAAATCTATAAAGAACTTATCAAACTCAAAACCCAAAAACCAAATAATTCAGTGAAGAAATGGGCAAAAGACATGAATAGACACTTCTCCAAAGACGGCATCCAGATGGCTGACAGACACATGAAAAAACGTTCCACATCACCCATCATCAGGGAAATACAAATCAAAGCCACAATGAGATACCACCTCACACCTGTCAGAATGGCTCGCATTAACAACTCAGGCAACAACAGATGTTGGCGAAGGTGCAGAGAAAGAGGATCTCTTTTGCACTGCTAGTGGGAATGCAAACTGGTGCAGCCACTCTGGAAAACAGTAAGGAGGTTCCTCAAAAAATTAAAAATAGAACTATCCTATAACCCAGCAATTGCCCTACTAGGCATTTATCCAAGGGATAGAGAGGTATGCTGTTTTGAAGGGGCACATGCACCCCAATGTTTATAGCATCACTATTGACAATAGCCAAAGTATGGAAAGACCCCAAATGTCCATCGATGGATGAATGGATAAAGAAGAAGTGGTA
The DNA here is from genome assembly GCF_022837055.1 of Prionailurus viverrinus. Classification (NCBI taxonomy): domain Eukaryota; kingdom Metazoa; phylum Chordata; class Mammalia; order Carnivora; family Felidae; genus Prionailurus; species Prionailurus viverrinus. The sequence continues at coordinate 173,772,263 of NC_062564.1, forward strand.
TATATATACAATGGAGTATTGCTCGGCAATCAAAAAGAATGAAATCTTGCCATTTGCAACTATGTGAATGGAACTACAGGGTACTATGCTAAGTGAAATTAGTCAGAGAAAGACAAACATATGACTTCACTCCTATGAGGACTTTAAGATACAAAACATATTAACGTAAGGGAAGGGAAGCAAAAATAATACAAAAACAGGGAGGGGCACAAAAAAGATAAGAGTCTCTTAAATATGGACAACAGAGGGTTACTGGAGGGGTTGTGGGAGGGGGGATGAGCTAAATGTGTAAAGGGCATTAAGGAATCTACTGAGCTCACTGTTGAACTATATGCTTACTTGGATGTAAATTAAAAAAATAAATTAAGAAAAATTCAAAAAAAAAGAAAGAAAGAAAGAAAAGAAAAAGTTAGGGGCACCTGGGTGACTCACTTGGTTAAGCGTCCAACTTCAGCTCAGGTCACAATCTCATGGTTTGTGAGTTTGAGCCCCGCGTCAGGCTCTGTGTTGACAGCTCAGAGCCTGGAGCCTGCTTTGGATTCTGTGTCTTCCTCTCACTCACTCTGCCTCTACCCCGCTTGTGCATGCTCTCTCCTTCTCTCTCTTTCTGTCTCCCTCAAAAATAAATAATCATTAAAGAAAAGAAAAAGTTAAATAATCAAAAGTTAGTGCAACCTATATTTATTTCTAAGAAACTATCATTTTAAATTGGATTACCTACAAGAAACTGCCACTTAATTCTTAAATTTTAGTGATTGCTGGTATTTAAAATGCAAATATTTAATGAGGTACCTTATGTAGCAATATCAGTTATAAAACATTTTAGTGAATAAATTTTGACAGTCAAAAAAAGCAAGATATTTTGACTCTTTAATTTTAACCCATGCCATTGAATCTTGGAGGATTTGACCTAGGGGATATTTGGAACTTGTCATTAGCCATTGTTCTGCTAACACTTTAAGCAGTAGGCAAAATGATCAAAAGTATTTCTAAAATTTAGAATCAAATATAATGGTAGAATCATGGACAATAAAAGATTCCTGAAATATGAGTTTATATCATAGTCCTCATAATTTGCTAAATCAGAGATGACACACTGGTGGTGTGGTTTAATTTCACTTTTAAAGAAAATTGATAAAGGAATTAAACTAAACTAACTTAGTTGTGTAATATCAAGTAAATGTTTTCTTGATCAATTTCTTCTCCATTAGTAAAATTATGGTTGGAATGTTTGTTTTCATAAGTAAAAATTAGGGAACCAAAACAGGGTCAAATGAGGCGTAGAAAGTCCACTATAACTTAGTGACACCCATAAGATGGGAAAGAATTAAGGGATAGGGTTACTCACCCCTTTCCATCAGCATCTTTACTGAAGGTACTGCTGGACATACAACACAATTATGTCTCAGTCCAGGAATCTGTGCAGGCAATGACTCTTATCAATTCCTTTCTTCCTTAGAATGATCCTTGATGCTGTTCATAAAAATAAGTCTAATGTTTGAAGTTTTAGGCCCATTTTGACAGTTCTTAGATTCAGTTTCTAAAGTCTCTTAACCCATGATTCCTGTCTGCCCATCAAATCTTCACACCCAATCAGAAGATGAGACAGTTAATTTATACTCACAATATATCCAGAGCATGACTTTGTTCCCTGCCTCCTACTCTTCCACTCACCCATTGTTCCATAAAATCCTAGGTTGTGTGGGTAAGAACACATGAGATGAGTGGAAACAGATGGGGTGATGGGGGTACAAGAGGGAGTGAGAAGGGAAAAAATGATTGGGGATATCCCTACTATTTTTTCAAACCAGAAAACAAGAACAATGGAGGAAAAGTATTTGTTTGCACATATCCTTTTATTTATTTATTTATTTATAATCTTTTTTTTTTTTTTTTTTACATTTATTTAATTTTGAGAGACAGAGCACAAGCGGGGTAGGGGCAGAGAGAGAAGGAGACAGAGAATGCAAAGCAGGATCTAGGCTCTGAGCTGTCAGCACAGAGCCTGACACGGGGCTCGAACTTCCAAACCGTGAAATCGTGACCTGAGCTGAAGTCGGATGCCTAACCGACTGAGCCACCAGGCGCCCCGCACATATTCTTTAGTCAACTTGATTTTCCCCTACTCTTCATTTATATTCTAAAACAAAGTATTTTATTTCACTGGGATTATCATAATGAAAGATCATTTTTGAAATGGGAACTGACAATGTGGATTCTGTAACTATTATCACATGTTTACAGGCATGATGATAATGAGTCACATTCCACTGCTTTATACAAAGTAGTATAAAGTAGAACTGAAATTTTGGTTTATCCTTACATTTATCCTTACATTTGTACTGTTTACTGTCTGATAGACACACTGTTTTCTGAACATTAGAATCCAATTCAGTGCCTGGCACTTACAATGGGTCAACAATCATTTAAGTAAGTGAATGAATGGGCATGACGGACCTTCATCATTTTATTTTTGGTGTGTATATTGTGGGTTTATATTTATGCACACACATTGGCAAAAATGGGAAAACACCTTCAAATCTAGGTGAGGACAAGATCTTTGCTTCTTGAGATCATTTCTTTATCTTTCTTGTTTAGAAGATAGTTTGAAAGTGTCTATCAGACAGTAGTCTTCTTAATGGAAAGTGACTCAAAATGAAAAAGTCTCAGTTCAAGGCCTCTTTTTTTTACAATCGATCTTAGCCAAAAGCCTGAGAAGCAATCAAGCCCTCTTTTTTTTTTTTTTTAGTCTTACACAAAAGGAAGTGAGTATGAAGTTGCTTGCATAAACTTAAAGAACTGCAGAGATGAAACCCAAAGCAGGAAGAAACATGCCACCAATGTACTGGAGGGGAACACACTGTGTCATGTGAATAGACATGACAAAAACAGCCTTCTTTAAATTACTTTTGGCAATTGTGATCGCATTCATTTTAATCTTGCCAGAACATTTTAAGACACCAAAAGGTGAGTACATAATTATAATTTATCTTTTCTTTTTCTAATTAAAAAAAAATTATGATAGCTAACGGTTACAAGGAAAGATCCTTTCTTTGGATACACGCTGCCTGGGCTGAAGCTCTATGTCTGAAAAGTTAAGAAAATGAGATTGTAATTTTAGTTGACTGTTATATAGCACACTAACCTTATTTGCAGTGCTTAATTATTGTGGCATACCATAATGAAATAAAAAATGAAAAGAAATATTTAAAATGTGTAGTCTAGATTTTAAACATTGAGTTTACATTCATCTCACATGATTTTGCTCTTTGAAGTAGTTTCCTTCAAAACAGTTTTAAGTATGCTTTTACACTCTAGACTTATTTCACAAAGCGAGTCATATTTGTTATGTTAAAGGTGTTTGATTTCCCTCTACCACAGCTATTTCACACAAATAACTCACTGTTGCTTTTTGAAAAATAAGAGAATTTAAAATACGATGGGTGCAAATTTCAGCAGGTGTGTGCGTATGTATATTTGTAACTAGAGAAAAAACAGAACAAAATGTCCTCTGCGGATATTTCAGGGATTTGTGATATTATTGTTGGAACCTAGGATAAGAAAATAAATAAATGTAAATTTGAACTATTTTTATATGTCAGTAAAGGATTTAAGATATATATAAATGTGCGTTCGGAAAATAGTTGTGCTCCCTAGCATTTAATAATAAGAAAAAGTAAAAAGAAAACACTATATTCTATCATTAAAGTTATATGAATTTGCTTAAAATCAGGGAAAAGCTTATATTTGATGACATTCTGCCATGATTACTATTGCATGTACATGATACTAAGTGGCCAGATAACAATATTTTTGCTAAACAAACACTATGTGCAATTTTGTGAATGATTGAATTTTTCAAAATTTTCTTGGTTTTCTGGCATTATGTTGCTCAGACTAAACAATCATAACATATATTTTTAATTCTTGATTCCACTTAGTGAAAATATAGAGAATAGTTAGAATTGGAATGGAGATAACTTATTTCAACTTTTAAGCCTTTTAAATAGTAAGCTGATTTGATAGTTATCTAAGGTAGGCCATGAAGATGGACCTCACATCTCCAAAAAATCAGGTTCATCTAACGAAAACCAAGTAATCAGCCTCAAAAAAGATTTCATAAACTATTTGCTAACTGTTGGTTACTGTATTATGAGAACTGGTGATTGCCAGAGCATGTGAAAAGCTTTTCTTTCTTGGGCAGATGTCTTGACAGTAATCAACCATTAATGATTTTTGTGTTTTTACTTTCACAACTAATTACAATCAGCTCTCACTACTACCTATATTGCCTCTGCAAACTTAAAATAGCCACTTCGCTTTTCCTGGTCCAAGAACAGCACAGATATTTCCTTGGACTCTTTAGGGGGATGGATTTATTTGGGAATTTTATTTCAAAGGGAACTTCCTTGGGGCCAACAAACAAAAATGTTTGAAAACCGTCATCTTATCCTGATGTCATTTTGTGGTAGAAGGAATTTTGCACACAGCCACCATAAATGAAAGGTTGATGATTGAGTAAAATATTTTACACATGCAATAGTGCACGTTTTATTTTTTATAATGGTTTATGGATCACCAGGAACAAGGTCACATAGTTTCATTTTATCTAGCCTAATACAGATTCAACCAAAGGCAAATGATTATTTCATTTTTTTTCAGTAATTTTTAAATCACAGTTATAGTTGCCTTATGAAATGAGTTGACATGTCAACTGGCATATTTCATAAAATAAAATATCTGGTAAAAAATTTTAGATGCTCATGAAGTGCTAAAATTAACCTTGAGATTCTCCTGTATAGTCCTGCTCTTCTTATCAGTTACTTGTGGGTTTTTCCCCCATTTTTTTCTTACCTCCTATTCACTTTAATTTCTAAGATAAATATTATAAAATGATTTTTACTTATAAATTATTCACTGATACCACGTCGTTAACACATCAAATGAATTCAGAAGGAATCTTAATGAGGAATAATGTATTCATGAGGTTTAATAGATTTGATTTCAAAATAATAAACCCTCTGAAGGCCTAAGTTAAAAATAGAGAACTGTGTTTGATCATTTTTCATCAAGAACGTGTCTGAGTCTCTGAATAATCATTACTCAGAATATTCAATTATCATAATTACACAGTATAAGCTATCTAGTCTAACTTTATTGAAGAAGAGGAACTTCTTCAATGGTGTTTTGGACTTTTAATGAGTTTGCATTGAGCATGCACTGGCAAGAGAAACTATTTTAATACTTCCAGTTTATTTGAAAGACAGCTTATACTAAGATACAGTAGTTAATGTAATGATTTGCTACACTTACATTGCATGTAGGTAGTGGAGATGGAAAAGGAATGGATATATTTTGATTCAGAGATGCTTGCAATTAAGAGAGCCTGGGTTGCCGCAAACAGGAGACTTCACCAACCAACTTTTATTGGACTTACAGCGTTTAAGAGAGAGAGACCTGCTTAACCCATATCGATCTCAGTGATCTTTTATTTATTTATTCCTCCGGTCATGAACAGTGCCTACCTGTGCTGGCTTCTGCAGCACATATACTGAAATTGGAATGAATAGTGTCTACCTGTACCAGGAACCCGGGGCTACAAAAACAACAGGCAACTCTTCCTTCAAGGAGTTTTCAGTTAGCGGGAGGCCTGACTGGTAAATAATTAAATACAATACTGTAATTACCGAAATAGCAATGTAAAAAGGTACAATGGAAACATAAAAGTTGCTTCCAGGCCTGTCTGGGGAGGATGTTCCTTCCATTTTTGTTGCAAAGAGATAACTGTCAGAGCTCTAATGATCAGCTAATATTTCTCCTTACCTGCTTGCAGAAGCACTAAGAGAAGCAATTATTTTCAAATAAAATGTACTCATATAAATATCTCAGAAGTTCTTGAAGCCAGAAATTGTAGTCATACAAATGTCTTACTGATAATTCACGGCAATGCAAGACAGGAATAGTAGAGATAACAACACCTCAAACCTAATTTTATTTAGCTATTTGACTTCCTCGCTTACTTGTAAGAGCCAAACTGACATAAGCTATGTTTACCAGCTTTCATTTCTGATGGAAATGGTAGTATAATGGACCGTGAACTGCAAGAAAACAGTGGACAAAGGAACTTAACTTACAAAGTATACAAAGTATAGGATAAACCCTGAAGTATTCAACCCTATGTACACATTACTTATGTCTATATTACAAAGAACAGTGTTATCAAGAGTAACTGCAACTAATTTGCCTGAAAGTGTTCTTAGTTCTTAAAAATAGGCACTTAATTTTTCTCTCATCAACTGGCTCCTTAAAAAGTTAATCAACAATCCCCAATAAGGTCTGGGATATAGACTAACAACTATTAAAAAAAATTTTTTTAATGTAATAAATACTTACACATGTACCAGGTACTATACCAAGTACTTTTACAAGTAATAACTCATTCTGACACATTAAATACTTCATCTCATTTGTGGCAAAGCATCATTCTCAAGAGAGACTATTCTGAAAATATTCACAAAGAAGGAATAAAACTAGATGGGTAGATTTACTTTGTTGTAACATTTTATTTCTTATGGAATTTTCTGAATCTTTATGGAATGCAAATGGCTACTGATCGACCCAATATGTTTACAAATATATTGTAGACATTAGATGCTGGCAAAAAAAAAAAAAAAAAAAATAGACACTGCTAAATAAAATGCTTTCCACTGCTTTGGCAGAACGGGTTTTATTCTGTTAGATTATATACAGCAACCCTTGCTTGGGATGCTTTCTATTAGGTTCTCATGGCATTGGTAGATGCCCTTTCTGTACACCTTTTTTGTTTTTATAGAAAAACAACTTTCTTTAAAATAATGCGGTAATATATCTTACCCTGATACTGTTGTTTCTTTTCCCCACAGCACTCATACCCTATATAACTTACTTATTGTGTGTACTTTTTGCTGTCTGATTTCTCCAAATAGAGCATAAGCTTGATGAAAATGAGGTTTTTGTCTGTTTAGGTCATATTTTAAGCACTTAGGACAGTACCTGCCACATTAAGAGGCACTCACCAAGTATTTGTTGATGGAGTGAATTTTCTGACTCATACTGTAAAGGAAATAAAAGTGAAACATTCTTGAAGGAAGCATTTCTTTTTTTTTTTTTTAAATTTTTTTTTCAACGTTTATTTATTTTTGGGACAGAGAGAGACAGAGCATGAACGGGGGAGGGGCAGAGAGAGAGGGAGACACAGAATTGGAAACAGGCTCCAGGCTCTGAGCCATCAGCCCAGAGCCCGACGCAGGGCTCGAACTCACAGACCGCGAGATCGTGACCTGGCTGAAGTCGGACGCTTAACCGACTGTGCCACCCAGGCGCCCCGAAGGAAGCATTTCTTATCTGATCATCATAACCACCTTTTGATTTAGGCAGATCAGGCACTATTATCCTCCTCTTGTATTTTTGAAGCGAAATTTTACTTCCCACCTGGAACTTTTAGGTTGTGCAATGTATGAAATTTATTTCACAGAATCTTTCACTTAAAAGATATGTGTCTGTTTACTCTAGGTTATTTTCCTACCATTTTTTTTTCCCATGGAGAGTTTTATAATGTGCATTTACTTCCCTATTTTGACAAGTAAAGTCAGCAATCTTTCTTATCTCCCACTGTTCCACATACTGTTACCATAAATTAAAAGTAACCCCAAACTTTGCCCCTTTTCCCCAAGAAATATTTTAAATTGTCTTTCCCAAATGTTCTATGAATAAATCCATATCCTGTCTAGACTCCCCTGTTTCTTACCTGGTTCACACCCATCAATGTATCATTCATTTGCAACATGATGTATTTTTACCCTTTCCAACTCAATATTACTAGAGAAGCCTCAATTACTGAACCCAAAATGGAAATGTAATTATTTGAACTTTTGCTATTGAAATTGATACTCTTTGAGTCTATACCAGTTGTTAAAGAGGCAGACCTGTAACCAAAGGAAAAAAAAAAGTATGTTAACTAATATCTCTGTAATTAGGCAGCTAAGCCATTAGCTTTTTTTCTCTCCTGGCAGCTAATATTTTTTTTAAATTTATTTATTTATTTTGAGAGAGAGAGAGAGAGCGAGTGAACGGGGGAAGTTTAGAGAGAGAGGAAGAGAGAGAATCCTAAGCAGGCTCTGCACTGTCAGCAGGAGCCTGATGTCTGGCCTTGAACTCAGAACTGTGAGATTATGATCTGAGCTTAAATCAAGAGTGGGACATTTAACCAACTGAACCACCCAGGCACACTAGCTAATATTTTTAAATTGCTGAATTATGATACAGAATATCCAATAATGATTAAAGCTATTTAAAATTTTTTAAATGTTTGTTTGTTTATTTATTTATTTACTTAGAGATAGACAGAGTGTGTGGGGGGGAAGGGCAGAGAGAGACGGAAACACAGAAGCCAAAGAAGGCTCCAGACTCTGAGCTGTTAGCACAGAGCCCGACAGCGATCATGACCTGAGCTGAAGTCGGACGCCTGAGCCACCCAGGCACCCCTGATTAAAACTATTTAGAAACAATTGGAGGTGTTTTGTTTAGTTTGGCTATTTTTTTAAAAGCACAATTTACATACAGTAAAATACAAAGATCTTAAGTGTTCGGTTTTATAAATTTTGACAATTATATGTGACTATGTAACTACAACCCCATACAAAATACAGATTTCCATCACTCCCAGAAGGATTCCTTTTGCTCATTTCTGTCAAATTTTCTCCTGTTCCCAAGGCAACTTTCTGACCTGTGTCACCATAGTTTAGCTTTATCCCTTCTTATACTTTATATAGACGGAATCATCACACAGTATCTATTTTTGATCTAGCTTCTTTAGCTTAGCATAATGTTTTTGAGATTCACCCATGTTATTAAGTGCATCACTAGCTGTTTTCTATTTATTGCTAAATAGTCCATTATAGAAATATATCGCATTTGTCCCTTATGCCACTGGGTTGTTTCCAGTTATTGGCCATTATAAATGTGCTGCTATGAATATTTTTGTACAACTCTTCATATGAAAATATGTTTTCATTTCTATCAGGTAACTAGTAGTAAAATAGCTCAATTATTTAATTTGATAAGAAACTGCCAAATGCATCTCCAAAGTGGTTGTACTAGCTATGTTTCTGGTGGTAAAAATTGCTTATTTTCTTCAGTTTGTATTTCATATACTGAACCAATAACACCCAGAATATGTATTGTCTGAAAGAATCCATGCTTCTTCCAAAGTTCCTTGACAACTCGTTAACAGAGAAATAGCCTAGGTATTGGGAAAATATGACTTGACGTAGAGTAGTTTCTGGAGCTGCTCTTGTCTGTCAAACAATGAAGATTTTACTGTACATTCTCACTTATTTTTGAAGGTCAACAGAGAGTTGAGACTTCTATTCTTGCATTCAACCTTGAAAAATACTCTTGGCACAAAATATCTAAAAATGTGAGATAAAACATTAAAAACTAAAACATTAAGAACAACAAAATATATAGTTGAACTACTAACAAAATAAGAAAACTCCTCAAAGGTGGAAAATGATTATAAATTATGAATCCAGACTGGTAAGCAAGAGTAAACAGATTGGTCACCTGAGTAGCCTAGAGTCTGTTTCATGGGTCATACATGGTAGACAGAAGCCAGAGCTTAAGACTGGGACCCCAAAGGTGACATGCTCTGTGAAGGAGTAAGGAATAATCTAGGGAAAACTTGTTTGGCTATGAGGAAATTTGTCTGCCTTTACCTAGGCCCTGGAGAGAGTAAGGAAAAAATTTCCCTTGAGAGTTTGTGAACACAAGTTGGCCATAGCTTGGATATTAATGATCATTGCCTATAAGGTGTGAAAGACCAAATCCAAGAATTAAGTCTTATCTTTATTTTTTTTTTTCTTGTATAAATTTGACATGTGACATTGTTCTCTAGTACTTTGTTGAGGATGTTTACATCTGTATTCATCAGAGATATTGGCCTGTAGTACTTTTGTGTGTGTGTGTGTGTGTGTGTGTGTGTGTGTGGTGTCTCTATCTGGTTTTGGTATCAAGGTAATGCTGGATTCAGAATGAATTTGGATGTTTTCCTTCCGTTTCTATTTTTTGGAATACTTTGAGAAGAATAGATATTAACTCTCCTTTAAATTTTTTTAATGTTTATTTACTTTTTTTGAGAGAGAGAGAAAGAGAGAGAGAGAGAGAGAGAGGAGGACAGAGAGAGAAAGAGGGAGACACAGAATCTGAAGCAGGCTCCAGCCTCTGAGCTCTCAGCCCAGAGCCTGACACAGGGCTTGAACCCACAGACTGCGAGATCATGACCTGAGCTGAAATTGGATGCTTAACTGACTAAGCCACCCACGCACCCCTATTAACTCTTCTTTAAATATTTGGTGGAATTTGCTTGTGAAGCCATCTTGTCCTGTCCAACTTTTTTTTGTTGTTGGGAGTTTTTTGGTTACTGATTCAATTTCTTGGCTATTCACATTTTCTATTTCTTCCTATTTCAGTTTTGGTAGTTTATATGTTTGCATGAATTTATCCATTTCTTCCAGGTTGTCCAATTGGTTGGCCTATAGTTTTTCACAATATTCTCTTATAATTGCATTTCTGTGGTATTGGCTGTTATTTCTCCTCTTTCATTTATGACTTTATTTATTTGGGTCCTTTCTCTTTTCTTTTTGATAACTCTGGCTTGAGATTTATCAATTTTATTAATTTTTCAAAGAATCAGCCCCTGGTTTCACTGATCTGTTCTACTGTTTTTCTAGTTTCTACACCATTTATTTCTGCCTTAATCTTTATTACTTCCTTCCTTCTTCTGGTTTTGGGTTTTGTTTGTTGTTCTTTTTCTAGCTCCTTTAGGTATAGGGTTAGGTTGTTTATTTGAGGGTTTTGTTGTTGTTGTTTTGCTTTTTGAAGTAGGCCTGTATTGGTATAAACTTTCCTCTTATAACAGCTTTTACTGCATCCTAAAGGTTTTGGATTGCTGTGTTTTCATTTTCATTTGTTTCCATGTATTTAAAAATTTCTTCTTTGATTTCCTGGTTGACCCATGCATTGTTTAGTAGCATGTTATTTAACCTCCATGTATTTGTGGTCTTCCCAGATTTTTTCTTGTGGTTGACCTCTAGTTTCAAAGTGTTATGGTCAGAAAAGATGCATGGTATGATTTCAATCTTTTTGTATTTGTTGAGGCCTGTTTTGTGGCCCAGTATGTGACCTATTCTGGAGAATGTCCCATGTGCACTTGGAAAGAATGTGTATTCTGCTGCTTTAGGATGAAATGTTCTAAATATATCTGTTAAGTGCATCTGGTCCAATGTGTCATTCAAAGCCATTGTTTCCTTGTTGATTTTATGTTTAAATGATCTGTCCATTGATGTAAGTGGGCTATTAAAGTCCCTTAGCATTATTGTATTATTATTGATTAGTTCCTTTATGTTTGTTATCAACTGTTTTATATATTTGGATGCTCACATGTTGGGTGCATAAATATTTACAACTGTTAGATCTTCTTGATGGATTGTCCCCTTTATTATGATATACTCCCCTTCTTTATCTTTGTTACAGTCTTTGTTTTATTTTTTAAAGTTTACTTATGTATTTTGAGAGAGAAAGAGAGAGAGAGAGAGAGAGAGAGAGAGAGAGAAAGAGAGAGCACGAGCATGAGAGGGGCAGATAGAGAGAGAATTCCAAGCAGGCTATCAGTACATAGCCCAATGTAGGACTCAGTCTCACAAACTGAGAGATCATGACCTGAGCCTATCTCAAGAGTCGGGCACTTAACCAGCCGAGCCACCCAGGCACCCCTCCAGTCTTTGTTTTAAAGTGTAGTTTGCCTGATGTAAGTATTGCTACTTTGGCTTTTTTTTTTTTTTGACATCCATTTGCATGATAAATGTTTCTCCATCCTCTACTTTCAATCTGCAGGTATCTTCAGGTATCTTAAGTCTAAACTGTGTCTCTTGGAGGCAACATATAGATAGATCTTATTTTTTTAATCCATTCTGACACCCTATGTCTTTTTGTTGGAGCATTTAGTCATTTATATTCAAAGTAATTATTAATAGATACATACATATTGCCATTTTATTACTTGTGTTGTTGTTGTTTCTGGAAATTTTCTCTGTCCCTTTCTAGTATTTGTCACTTTTGGTCTTTTCCTCCGAAAGAGTCCCTTTTAATATTTCTTGCAGGACTGGTTTAGTGGTCATGAACTACTTTAGTTTTTGTTTGTCTGGGAAAATCTTTTTTTTTTTTTTAAATATCTTTATTTGTTTTTGAGACAGAGCGTGAGAGGAGCAGAGAGAGAGGGAGACACGGAATCCAAAGCAGGCCCCAGCTGGTGAGCACAGAGCCCGACGCGGGGCTCGAACTCACGAACCGTGAGATCATGACCTGAGCTGAAGTCAGACGCTTAACTGACTGAGCCACCCAGGTGCCCCTGTCTGGGAAAATCTTTATTTCTCCTTCTTGCTGAATAATAGCCTTGCTGGAGAGAGCACTCATGGCTGCAGATTTTTTCCCATTCAGCACTTGAAATATATCATGTCACTCCCTTCTGGCTTGCCAAGTTTTTGCTGAGAAGTCTCCAGTTAGCCTTATGGGTCTTCCCTTGTAAGTTAAGGACTTCTTTTGTCTGGCTGCTTTTAAGAGTCTTTCTTTATCACTGTATTTTGCAAATTTAATTATGTCTTGGTGTTGCCCTGCTTTTGTTAATTTTGATGAGAGTTCTCTGTGCCTCCTGGATCTGGATGTCTGTTTCTTTCCCCAGATTAGGGAAGTTTTCAGCTATTTTCTCAAATAAATTTTCTGCTCCCCTTTCTCTCTCTTCTTCTTTTGAGACTCCTGTAATACGAATGTTATTATGGTTGATTGAGTCACTGAATTCCCTAAGTGTATTCTCATGTTCCATAATTCTTTCTCTCTTTTGTTCACCTTCATTATTTTCCATTACTTTGTCTTCTAGGTCCTTAATTCATTCCTCTGCTTCCTTCAGCCTGCTCTTCATTGCATCAAGCCTGTTTCTAATCTCTTTTGCTACATTCTTTATCTCTGATTGATTCTTTCTTCACTCTTTTATCTCTGTGGTAAGGATCTCACTAATGTCTTTTATTCTTTTCTCAAGTCCAATAAGTATACTCATGATTGTTGCTTTAAATTCTCCATCAGGCATGTTACTTATATCTGTTTCACTTAGATCTCTGGCTGTGGCCTTACCTTGTTCTTTTATTTGGCATGAATTCCTCCATCTTGGCATTTTGTCTAAGTCTCTGCCTTCTTCTCTGTGTTAGAAAAGGCAGTTATGTTTCCTTCTCCTAAAAGTAGTGGCTTTATGAGGAGGTCATGTAGTGTCAAGGGCCTGGAGCTTCAGGGAGTGTCTTTGGTGTATGCTGTGTGTGCCCTGCTATTTTGTTTTAGCTGCTCTATCCTTCAGGTAAGTCATTTGCAGAGGCTTTCTTTACCTAGTGTGGGCAGTTTTTGGTCCTTGGTCTGAATATGGCAAGTATTAACTAGGTGTGCTCTGGTCTGCTTGTGAAATGAGACCTGATACCACTTCCATCAGAACTGAGACCATGCAGAAATCTCTGGTCAGATGTGGTGTGGGCAGAGGTTTCTGCTGGTCTTCTAGGGGAGGGGGCCCACAATGCTGGGACTGAGGCAAGCTTGACTGAGAAGAGTAGTCTAGTCTGAACTCAGGGGACTTGGTGTAAGCAAGTTAGATAGCCAGTGTCAGTGCTATGCTGCCTCCTGCAAGTGGCTCTGTGTTTATGCTGAGGGGTGGGGAGGGAAATGGTGACAACCAGTTACTTTGTTACCTGAGAGGCATTTCCACGAAGCTGCCTCTCAGGTATATGCTCTGAGAAGAGCAAATAATCTCCCTGCTGTGTGCCCCAGGCCCTCTTCAGATTATTGTTTCCATGCTGTCTGCCCCTGGGCTGTTTGCCTGCCTTCTCTCCCTGACCCCTCTTGACTCTTTCCCGGGCTAGCCCACTGACCTTTAAAACTCAAAACTTCAAGCCCCACTGGTTGTAAGATCTCAAAAAATACAACCCCTCTCATTTTCCAAGCCAATGGCTATGGGAAATGTTCTCCTTGTGTATTCCCCTGTGTGCTCCTCTCTGTCTCTGTCTCTCTCTCTGTCTCTGTCTCTCTCTCTCTCTCTCTCTCTCTCCCTTCTCCATTACCATGGCTCCCTCCCCTCTGCAGTATCTGTGATCCATTTCTCCCCTAAACCATAGCTCCACACTTTTTACCTTCTTCAATGTGGACTCTTCTCTCCCTTTGGTTGTGGAGTTTGTTCTGTCAGTCTTCAGGTTGATTTCTGGAGTATTAGGATGATTTGATAGTTATCTAGCTGTGTTCACGGGACAAGATGAGCCTAGGATCCTGGTCCTCCAACTCTGCCACCATCTTCCCTCTCTCATTTGACGTTTTTTAGATTTCACTTATAAATGATACCATATAGTAACTGTCTTTCTTGATCTTATTTTACTTAGGATAATGTACTCAAGTCCATCAATTTTGTCACAGATGGCAGGATATTCTCCTTTTTCATAGGTGAACAATACTACATTTGTGTATATATAACACATTTTCTTTATTCATTCACCCATTGATGGGCACTTGAGTTATTCACAATATCTTGGCTATTGTGAGTAATACTGTGATAATACTGTATGGGTGTGCAGATATCTCTGTGAACTCCTGTTTTCATTTCCTTTGGGTATCTACCCAGAAGAGGAACTGCTGAATGATATGATCTATTTTTAATTTTTTGAGGATCCTCCATATTGTTTTCCATAGTGGACAGACTAATTTATACTCCAGGAGTATATAAGGATTCCTTTTTTACCACACCAAGAAATTTAATTTAAAGTGATTTTGAGATAATGTGGTATTAGATACCAAGCAGAGGTAAACAGCAATCCTTTCTGGAGGAAAACATCTTCAAATCAGATCTCAAATAATTTCCCAAACAAAATTCTAAGTAACATGAGCTATTGTCAAAAATCATAAAATACATGAAGGCTTATGGGCACCTGGCTGGCTCAGTCAGAGGAGCGTGTGACTCTTGATCTCAGGATCATGAATTCAGGCCCCATGTTGGGTGTAGAGATTACTAAAAATAAATAAATAAACTTGAAAAACCCCACATGAACAGACAATAGTCAACAGAGACAAAAATAGCAGAATCAGATCTTTAAAGAATTCAGATATTGGGGTTATCAGATATATCATATAAAGTAAATATTTAGTTTGTTTCAATAAAAAATGGTATCAAATGAGTATGAGTAAAAAACGAGACTATTAAAAATAATCAGGCAGATTTATGAATCACTATATTCTATACCTGAAACTGAAACATCATGCAGATTGGAAAAAGAATAACTTGAAAGTCTAATTATGAAATTATAATAAGATGACGTAGAAACACAAGGAATGGAATAAATGGATCAGACACAACTGAATAATGAATTGGAATATATATCTGAAGAAATTACTGAGAACACAACACAGAGAGCCAGAGAAAGAGCAAATATGAAATAGAGATTAAGAGACATAGAGAACAAAGGGAGAAATCTCTAATGAAGCTATCAAAGGAGAGAAGAGACAGAATGGGGAAACGACTATGTTTGAAGAGATGTGGCTGAGAATTTTACAAAAGCGAAGAAAGACATACATCCTCAGATTCAGGAAACCTAACAAGTCCCTACCAGAATAAATACAAAATTCTCTAGAACATGAAAAAAAAAAATCAAAAATAACCAGAGATAAAGACTGCTTTTCTTCAAAGGAAAATTAGGTAGCTCATTTCTTGAAAGCAACCATGAAACTCAGAGGCAGTGGAATAAGCTCTGCAAAGTACTGAGGTAAATTAATGTCAATCTGGAACTGGTGAGATGTACATTTTCAGATGAACAAAAGCAGAGAGTTTGTAAACAGCAGATCTTCAGAGAAGGAATTTATAGAGAATTAACTATAGAAGAAAAGATATAATCCTAGAAGGGAGGTCAAACATGCAAGAAATGACAGGGGAAAGACCCTCAATAATTATAACCGTGTGGGTTTATCTAAATAAATCTTGAAAATGTTAACTGCATACAACAAAAATAACCACTGATTTGTGTGTCAATGAAAAAACAAGATAGAACTAATATGCTGTACAAAAATAGCATCCCTTTCAGAGGCTGGGGGTGAGAATCCATTTTCTTTTCTTTTCCAGCTTCTGGAAGGTTTCTGCATGCCTTGGTTTGTGTCTTAACTTCCATCTTCAAAGCCAGCAATGGCCTGTTGAGTCTTTGTCACGTTGTGCTATTGGGACACACTCTTTTGCCTCTCCCTTCCATATTTGTGATTATATTAGGTCCTTGGATAATCTAGGATAATTCCCCCCAACCCCTTTTTTTAAGATAAGTGCACCAGCTATCTTCATTCCATCTTCTGCCTTAATTTCTCTTTGGCATGTAATGTAACATATTCACAGGTTCTGGGAATCAGGATGTGGACATTTTTGGCAGGTTATTGTTTCTGTCTATTAAAACTGAATAACAAAAGATAGGCAGACATATTCAGTAATGTTAGGATTGGAAAAGGACACAGTAGAAATTTAAAATGTAATAAGAGATTACTATTAATAACTTTAAGTCAATAGATTTAAAATGTTAAGGACATATTTATAGAAAAATATAACTTACCCAAGCTTACTTAGGAAGAAATGGAAAACTGAAGAGTGGTACAACAATTAAAGAAATTGAACCAATGGGTTAATATTTGCTAAAAGAAACCCTAGATTTGGGTAACTTTACATGCATGTTCTGCCAAACTTTCAAGAAATAGGTTGAATAGATAAAATAATTTTATAATAAACATTTCCAGAAGATAGAAACAGGGGAGTATTTTCCAATTTATTTTTTAAGGCTAGTATATATCTTGGTACCCAAACTTAACAATGATGGAACAAAAAAGAAAAACTTACAGGCCAATCTCATTTATAAACATTGATTTAGGGGTACCTGAGTGGCTTAGTCGGTTGAGCATCTGACTTTTGATTTTGACTCAGCTCATGATCCCAGGGACCTGGGATTGAGACTCAGTCAGGCTCTGTGCTGAGCATGGAGCCTGCTTAAGATTCTCTGTCTGTCTGTCTGTCTCTCTCCCTCTGCCCTGTCCCCCATTTGCACTCTCTCTCCTAAAAAAAATATTTTTAAATAAAACATTAAGAATCTAATTGGATAGGGGCACCTGGCTGGCTCAGTCAGTAGAATATGCAACTCTTGATCTTGGGGTTGTGAGTTCAAGCCCCATATTGGGTGTAGAGATTACTAAAATTAAATCTTAAAAAAAAGAATCTAGAGGGGAAGATGTCCGCATAGAAGGGTGCTGGGCTCACCTTGTCCTGCTGATCACTTAGATTCCACCCACATCTGCCTAAATAACCCAGAAAACCACCAGAAGACTAGCAGAATGGACTCTCCAGAGCCAAGTGTATACAAGAGGCCCATGGAAGAGGGTAGGAACGGCAGAGAGGCAGTGCATGCTACACGGACTGGTGGGAGGGAGCTGGGGCAGTGGAGGGGCAGCCTGCCCGGCAAGGCAGAGCCCCCAAGTCTGGCTTGCAAAAGTGGAGAGGCTGGACTCCGTGAGTTCTGACAGCCAGAGGGACTTAACATCTGGAATGTTAAAAGTCAACAGCTCTGCTCTTGGAGAGCGGGGAGGGCAAGAGGAATCCAGGAGGGAGAGTTGTTGAGCCTGGGAAGACAGAGCTCAGCTTGGCAGGGGAACAAAGGTGCTTTTAAGTGCCATCTCCCTCTCCCGTCCCCCAGCCTAAATCCCAAAGGGAACCAGTTCCTGTCACTGAACTTGCTTGCACCACGCAAACACCCAATGCTGTGCTTCTGGGAATCCATCCCTCTGATGGGTCTGCCTCCCTCCCGGTGCCACAGGGCCCCTCCCACAGGGGACCACCAATGGCAAAGCGAGCTGAGCCTGCCCCTCCTGCCCCTGTGCACCTTGCAGATCCACCCCGGCTAATACGCCAGATCCCATCAAAGCAGCACCACAAGCCTGGCAGTGTGGAAGTAGCCTGGACAGGGGCCACACCACTCCACAGTGAGTCCTGCCCCTGGGAGAGGGGAAGACAAGGTACACACCAGTCTGACTGTGGCCCCAGCAATGGGCTGGGGACAGACATCGGGTCTGACTGCGGCCCGTCCACCAACACAAGTTACTCCAGACAGCACAGGAGAAGTGCCCTGCAGTTCAGCCCCACTCCAGGGACTATCCAAAATGACGAAACAGAAGACCTCTCCTCAAAAGAAACTCCAGGAAGTAGCGACAGTTAATGAATTGATCAAAACCAACTTAAGCAATATAACAGAACAAGAATTTAGAATAATAGTCATAAAATTAACCACTGGGCTTGAAAAAAAGTATAGAGGACAGCAGAGAATCTATTGCTACAGAGATCAAGGGACTAATAAATAGTCATGAGGAGCTAAAAAGTGCTATAAATGAGATACAAAATAAAATGGAGGTGACCACAGTTCGGATTGAAAAGGCATAGGAGAGAATAGGTGAATTAGAAGATAAAATTATGGAAAAAGAGGGAGCTGAGAAAAAGAGAGATAAAAAATCCAGGAGTATGAGGGGAGAATTAGAGAACTAAGTGATGCAATCAAATGGAACAATATCTGTATAATAGGAAGTCCAGAAGAGGAAGAGAGAGAGAAAGGGGCTGAAGGTATACTTGAACAAATCATAGCTGAGAACTTCCCTGATCTGGGGAAGGAAACAGGCATTGAAATCCAAGAGGCACAGAGAACTCCCTTCAGATGTAACTGGAATCAATCTTCTGCACGACATATCTTCTGAAACTGGCAAAATACAAGGATAAAGAGAAAATTCCAAAAGCAGCTAGGGATAAACGTGCTCTTACTTATAAAGGGAGACCCATAAGACTAGTGGCAGACCTATCTACTGAAACTTGGCAGGCCAGAAAGGAATGGCAGGAAATCTTAAATGAGATGAACAGAAAAAATATGCAGCCGAGAATTCTTTATCCAGCAAGCCTGTCATTCAGAATAAAAGGAGAGATAAAGGTTTTCCCAAACAAACAAAAACTGAAGGAATTCATCACCATTAAACCAGCCCTACAAGCGCTCCTAAGGGAGATTCTGTGAGTGAAATGTTGCAAGGACCACAAAGTACCAGAGACATCACTACAAGCATGAAACCTACAGACATCACAATGACTGTAAACCCATATCTTTCTATAATAACACTGAATGTAAATGGACTAAATGCTCCAACCAAAAGACATAGGGTATCAGAATGGAAAAATAAACAAGACCCATCTATTTGCTGTCTACAAGAGACTCATTTGAGACCTGAGGACACCTTCAGATTGAAAGTGAGGAGGTAGAGAACTATCTATCAGGCTACTGGAAGTCAAAAGAAAGCTGGAGTAGCCATACTTATATCAGAAAAACTAGACTTTAAATTAAGGGCTGTAACAAGAGATGAAGAAGGGCATTATATAATAATTACAGGGTCTATCCATCAGGAAGAGCTAACAATTATAAATGTCTATGCACCGAATATGGGAGCCCCCAAATACATAAGCAACCTTATTGATAAGAATGTGGTAATTTCAGGGGACTTTAACACTCCACTTATAGCAATGGAAAGATCATCTAGACACAGTATCAATAAAGAAACAAGAGTCCTGAATGATACATTGGATCAGATGGACTTGACAGATATATTTAGAACTCTGCATCCCAAAACAACAGAATATACTTTCTTCTCAAGTGCACATGGAACATTCTCCAAGATAGATCACACACTGGGTCACAAAACAGCCCTTCATAAGTATGAAAGAATTGAGATCATACCATGCACACTTTCAGACCACAATGCTTTAAACTTGAAATCAACCACAGGAAAAAGTCTGGAAAACCTCCAAAAGCATGGAGGTTAAAGAACACCCTACTAAAGAATGAGTGGGTCAACCAGGCAATTAGAGAAGAAATTTAAAAATATATGGAAACAAATGAAAATGAAAATACAACAATCCAAATGCTTTGGGATGCAGCAAAGGCAGTCCTGAGAGGAAAATACATTGCAATCCAGGCCTATCTCAAGAAACAGGAAAAATCCCAAATACAAAATCTAAAGGAAATAGAAGCAGAACAGCAAAGGCAGCCTAAACCCAGCAGAAGAAGAGAAATAATAAAGATCAGAGCAGAAATAAACAATATAGAATCTAAAAAAATGGTAGAGCAGATCAACGAAACCAAGAGTTGGTTTTTTGAAAAAATAAACAAAATTGACAAACCTCTAGCCAGGCTTCTCAAAAAGAAAAGGGAGATGACCCAAATAGATAAAATCATGAATGAAAATGGAATTATTACAACCAATCCCTCAGAAATACAAGCAATTATCAAGGAATACTATGAAAAATTATATGCCAACAAACTGGACAACCTAGAAGAAATGGACAAATTCCTACACACCCACACACTTCAAAAACTCAAACAGGAAGAAATAGAAAACTTGAACAGACCCATAACCAGCAAAGAAATTGAATCAGTTATCAAAATCTCCCAACAAATAAGAGTCCAGGACCAGATGGCTTCCCTGGGGAATTCTACCAGACATTTAAAGCAGAGATAATACCTATCCTTCTCAAGCTGTTCCAAAAAATAGAAAGGGAAGGAAAACTTCCAGACTCATTCTATGAAGCCAGTATTACTTTGATTCCTAAACCAGACAGAGACCCAGTAAAAAAAGAGAACTACAGGCCAATATCCCTGATGAATATGGATGCAAAAATTCTCAATAAGATACTAGCAAATCGAATTCAACAGCATATAAAAAGAAGTATTCACCATGATCAAGGCTGCAGGGCTGGTTCAACATTCGCAAATCAATCAATGTGATATGTCACATTAATAAAAGAAAATGTAAGAACCACATGATCCTGTCAATCGATGCGGAAAAAGCATTTGACAAAATTCAGCATCCTTTCTTAATAAAAACCCTCGAGAAAGTCGGGATAGAAGGAACATACTTAAACATCATAAAAGCCATTTATGAAAAGCCCACAGCTAGTATCATCCTCAATGGGGAAAAACTGAGAGCTTTTCCCCTGAGATCAGGAACACGACAGGGATGTCCACTCTCACCGCTGTTGTTTAACATAGTGTTGGAAGTGCTAGCATCAGCAATCAGACAACAAAAGGAAATCAAAGGCATCCAAATTGGCAAAGATGAAGTCAAGCTTTCACTTTTTGCAGATGACATGATATTATACATGGAAAACCCGACAGACTCCACCAAAAGTCTGCTAGAATTGATACACGAATTCAGCAAAGTCGTAGGATACAAAATCAATGTACAGAAATCCGTTGCATTCCTATACACTAATGAAGCAACAGAAAGACAAAGAAACTGATCCCATTCACAATTGCACCAAGAAGGATAAAATACCTAGGAATCAACCTAACCAAAGATGTAAAAGATCTGTATGCTGAAAACTATAGAAAGTTATGAAGCAAATTGAAGAAGATAAAAAGAAATGGAAAAACATTCCATGTTCATGGATTGGAAGAATAAATATTGTTAAAATGTCAATACTACCCAAAGCTATCTACACATTCAATGCAATCGCCATCAAAATTGCACCAGCAATCTTCTCAAAGCTAGAATAAACAATCCTAAAATTTGTATGGAACCACAAAAGGCCCTGAATAGCCAAAGTAATATTGAAGAAGAAAACCAAAGCGGGAGGCATCACAATCCCAGACTTTAGCCTCTACTACCAAGCTGTCATCATCAAGACAGAATGGTATTGGCCCAAAAACAGACACATAGACCAATGGAATAGAATAGAGACTCCAGAATTGGACCCACAAAAGTATGGCCAACTAATCTTTGACAAAGCAGGAAAGAATATCCAATGGATAAAAGACAGTCTCTTTAACAAATGGTGCTGGGAGAACTGGACAACAACATGCAGAAGAACGAAACTAGTCCACTTTCTCACACCATTCACAAAAATAAACTCAAAATGGATAAAGGAACTGAATGTGAGACAGGAAACCATCAAACCCTAGAGGAGAAAGCAGGAAAAAACCTCTCTGACTTCAGCCGCGGCAATTTCTTACTTGACACATCCCCACAGGCAAGGGAATGAAAAGCAAAAAGGAACTATTGGGACCTCATGAAGATAGAAAGCGTCTGCACTGCAAAGGAACCAATCAACAAAACTAAAAGGCAACTGATGGAATGGGAAAAGATATTTGCAAATGACATATCAGACAAAGGGCTAGTATCCAAAATCTATAAAGAGCTCGCCAAACTCCATACCCAAAAAACAAATAACCCAGTGAAGAAATGGGCAGAAAACATGAATAAACACTTCTCTAAAGAAGACATCCGGATGGCCAACAGGCACATTAAAAGATGCTCAACGTCACTCCTCATCAGGGAAATACAAATCAAAACCACACTCAGATACCACCTCACGCCAGTCAGTGGCCGAAATGAACAAATCAGGAGACTATAGATGCTGGTGAGGATGTGGAGAAACGGGAAGCCTCTTGCACTGTTGGTGGGAATGCAAACTGGTGCAGCCGCTCTGGAAAATGTTGTGGAGGTTCCTCAAAAAATTAAAAATAGATCTACCCTATGACCCAGCAATAGAACTGCTAGGAATTTACCCAAGTGGCTGATGCATAGGGGCACTTGTACCCCAATGTTTATAGCAGCACTTTCAACAATAGCCAAATTATGGAAAGAGCCTAAATGTCCATCAACTGATGAATGGATAAAGAAATTGTGGTTTATATACACAATGGAATACTACATGGCAATGAGAAAGAATGAAATATGGCCTTTTGTAGCAATGTGGATGGAACTGGAGAGTGTTATGTTAAGTGAAATAAGTCATACAGAGAAAGACAGATACCATATGTTTTCACTCTTATGTGGATCCTGAGAAACTTAACAGAAGACCATGGGGGAGGGGAAGGGAAAAAAAAGGTTAGAGAGGGAGGGAGTCAAAACATAAGAGACTCTTAAAAACTGAGAACAAACTGAGGGTTGATGGGGGGTGGGAAGGAGGGGAGGGTGGGTGATGGGCATTGAGGAGGGCACCTGTTGGGATGAGCACTGGGTGTTGTATGGAAACCAATTTGACAATAAATTTCATATTAAAAAAATAAATAAAAATAAATAAAAAATTAAAAAAAGAATCTAATTGGATAAAAATAATCAAACATGTATAAAGGTGTGTAAAATTATCAAATTAGATTTATACCTGGAATACAAGATGAGTTAGCATTAGCAAACCTAATAACGTAATTCACTGTATTAACAGATTAAAGAAGAAAGAACACACAATCATCTCAAAGTTCTTGAATGAGCCTTGAATTATATTCAACAGCCCTTGTAATGAAAAACCATTAGCAAACTAAGAATAGAAGAGAGCTTCCTTAAACTGATCTCCAAAAATGATTATATGAAATATTATTCTCAGTGATGAAATGTAAGTATTCTTTAAGATCAAGAACAAGCAAAGATACCCTCTCTCAACATGTCTTTTCTTCATGGTACTAGGGGTCCTGGTAGTGCAATAAGAAAAGTAAAAGAAATAAAAGTTATGAGGACTGGAAATCAATAAATAAGATTGTTTTTATTTGTAGTTGGTAAGCATATCTGCATAGAAAGTCCAAAAGATTTATACAAAGTAAAAGTTAATAAGGAAGTTTATAAGTGGCAAAAAATAAAATTGATGTTCAAAAGTCAATTGTATTTCCATATGCCACTAACAAACCTAAAACACACCCTTAAACGATACTGTTGGCCCTAACAACAAAAAGTAAGGAACCCAGGAGGAAATCTAACAAAAGGTATATGGGGTATAATATAGAGAGATCATTGAAAGATGTCAAAGAAAGCCCAGATAAATGGAGAAAGGAAGGAAGAAAAAAGCGACAGGAGGAACTCAATATCTTATCTCTCTTTTCCAATGGATTTCAGGGTTCAAGTCAGAATCACAGCTAGGTTCTGATCTTAACAAGCTGATTCTAAAATTTATTGTAAAGAGCAAAGGGCCAAGAATAGCTAAGACACTTTTAAAAGAAATGAACAAGGTGAGTGGACTTTTCCTATCAGATATAAAAGCTTTTTTATGAAGCAAAAGTAATTAAGTCAGTGTAATTTGCCAAGATAGAAAAATGGATTAATGGAACAAAATTGAGGTCCCAGAAACACACTCATATATCCATGGGTACTTGATATATGTCAGAGGTGTCTTTATGGGTAGCGAGGAAAAGATAGTCTACCCAATAAATGCTAATGCAATTGATTATCACATGTGGAAAAAATTAACGTGGTTTCCTACTTCACACTGTACCCAATTCCAGATAGATTAAGAACAAAAATGTAAAGGCAAAACTTTAAAACTTTTAGAAGTTCATTTTAACTTTAAGGGAAAAGGATTTCTTAAGGCACAAAGCACAAATTGTAAAGAAACGATTGATAGATTTGCTGCATTCAAATTTAGAGCTTCTTTTATCTAAAAGATCATAAAGAAAATGAATTGATAAGGCATAATCTGTGAGAAGTTACCTTGATAAAATATTTAAAGACCTTCTTAAAATTTTAAATAGAAATTTTAAAGAACTCCCAAACAGTAATAAGAAAAAGAAAAACAACCTAACAGAAAAATATGTCAAAATAGAAAAAACAAGAAAATACACTTTGAAACATAGTGAGATTCTAGTTAATACTCACTGAATTGGCAAAACTTGAAAGGCCTTGGCCAATATGTATTGTCAATAGGAACCTTTATACATCACACAAAAGATTATAAATTGGTGAAATCAATTCATATAACAATTTGGCATTTTCTAGGAAAATCAAAGATACACATACTGAAAACCCAGCAATTTTACTCAGTATGTATACTAGAGAAACTTCTGTATTTTTATACTGGCAGATATGTTCATCAACATTCATAATAGCATTATTCAAACATAAAATTTACTGAGATAAGACTTACATATAATAAAATGCTCTAATTGTAAGTGTATAGTTCGAGGTTTCACAAATGTTCACACCAATGTAACTACCACCACGATCAAGATATAACACTTTCTAAAACCCCACAAAGGTCCCTCTTTCTCCTCTGCAGAAAAACCCTTCTCCCACTGTCAATATATTTTTCCATTTCCTAAGATTTCATTTAAATGGAATAATAAACTATGTAATCATTTGTATCAGGCTTCTTTCCCTTGGCATAATGTATTTGAGTTTCATTGTGTACATGTTGTTGTTTGGATCAGTATTTTCTTGCTTTTTGTTGCTGAATAGTATAGTCCATTATAAAGGTATGCCAGGAATTGCTTATATATTCACTAGTTGTTGGGCTTTTGGATTGTTTCCAGTTCATGGCTATTACAAATAAAAAAGCTGCCATGAAAATTCATGTATAGGTATTTTTATTTCTCTTGTGTAAATTTCTAGGAGTAGAATTATTGGGTCATATACAAAGTATATATTTAACATAAAAAAGATGGAAATCTGTTTTCCAAAGTGGTTGCACTATTTTATGTTCCCACTGGCAATGTATGAGGGCTATAGTTCATAGCAGCATTATTCATAACAATAAAAATAGAAAGAACCCAAATGTTTACTGTCAGAAGAATAAACAACTTGTGGTATATTCATTCAAAACAATACTACAGACAATTAAATTAACTATAGCTATATGCAGCGACATGACTAAAACATATTAAACAAAAAAGGTAAGTCATAGATGAATACATATAGTATATTCCATATATATATGTGTATACACACACACACACACACACACAAACACATTTCCAAAATATGTTAAATGAAACACTGTTATTTAGGAATATGTACATCTTGGAAAGACTCTAAGATAAAGCAAAGGAGTGATAAACACAAAATTCATGATTGTGGTTAACCTCTTGGAAAGGAATATGTAGGGATGAGAAGGGATAGGGTGCTTCAAAGATATTGGTAATATTAATATCCTTAATCTGCATGATAGATACATGGGTGTTTGTTTATTTTTATCATTCTTCAACTGACACGACACATTTTACATATGCTTATATATGATAAAGCTTTATCATAAAAATTAAAAAAGAAAATAAAGGTAGTTGATGTTTTTATAGCCTTGCTCTTGGCTTTCTTAAAAAAAAAAAGTTTGACTTGGGCATTTGTCCTATAGTGTAATGTATTTTTTTTTTAAGTTTATGTATTCATTTTGAGAGGGGGGAGACAGAGACAGAGACAGAGAGAGCAAGCATGAGTGGGGTAGGGGCAGAGAGAGAGGGAGAGAGAATTCCAAGCAGACTCTGTGCTGACACAGCGCAGAGCCTGATGCAGGGTTTGGACCCATGAGCTGTGAGATCACGACCTGAACTGAAGTCAAGAGCCAGAGGCTCAACCAACTGAGCCACCCAGGTGCCCCTGTAATGTTTTTTCCTAATTCTACTTAATATTCTATATACTTATGCTGAGAGGTTGCAGTCATAGTACTGGAGTAATTCTGGAATGCATTTCTATCTCTGGGAGTGAGAATTTAGATGTCTGACTGCCAGCAATATTAACGGCAGTAGTTAAATTCATATATCCTTGTTTATGGAGATGAGGAAATAGGCCACCTGATAACAAAAATGATTGAGTACAATTTAATATTTCTTAAATTATACCAGGGAAGGATATATCCTCTATTTATTTCCTTTCCAATTGAATTATTTAAAACTAAGGTTTAAAAACCATCATAATTACCTCATAGTCATATATAAAGGATATAGCATTAATTCTAGAAAGCCTAGCTGGTCACTTATTGGATAAGATGATTGTAATATTGACAGAAAAAATTTCCCTATCTAGATTGTATCATAGGAACACAAATTCAAGAAATGGAAAATTTTGTAAGATGAAAAACGCCAGTAAGTAAAATGGAAACATGGCAAGAGATGTTTTTGTGTCTTTTAATAGTATAAAAAAACTATAGGTTATAGTGTTCCATCAGATTGTACATTTCTTTCTCCTTCCTGGGACATTATTATTGAAGAAAATAGCTTTAAAAATTAGTTACAATTCAATCATAACATTGTTTATAAATATATTAACAAATATGTTAACAAAATTGTGGATTTGAGTAAAATATCATCTCCCCCCCCCAAAAAAACCCTTTATAGCAATGCAAGTATGAAATGTGTTTATAGCTAGAAATCACATGTGAATCATTATAGAAACAATTTCAAATGGACAATTAGAGGACTGAAAACAAGCCTCTAATTTTATTAAATAATAAAAATATAACCATCAGTAATGAGACACATATGGAATTATTATTAAAATACAAATTCCACAAATAAAAAATTCTTTAATACCAATCGATAGCCTGGTTTTCTTTTAATATTGAGCCAAGATGTATGACTAGTAGTAATCACTGTAAGAATTGAAGTAATTCTTTCATCATACTCCACATTATTTGAAAAACTAAAACATTTATTTTGCCCTATGTGATTATATGAGAAATGGTAAAGAAAGTCACATAAAGGGACAATTGAGTTATTTTTTCCTACTAGCAAATGACTGTCACACTAGGAATACCTGAGAGAGAGAGGTTACCTATTCCTTACATGATCATTACTGCTAAATAGGGATTCTCAGTTTTTATATAGTGAGTTTTAATTACTTATGCGAATTATTTCACAGATAATTCTACCTTAAATGCAAGTTGAATTTTTAATTTTCACTTTGGAATATAGGTTTGAATTTTAAATAATATACATCTGTACAAATTTCAAAAGTGTTTTCATATGTACTATACCACTTGATGCTACTATAACCTGATGAGGTTAGCAGGATCTAGAGGTCTTATCTCTATTTTGCTGATAACAAAACAAGACTTACAGAGATCAAGTAAATTGTCCAAGTATCTTGCCTAATGACAGATATAGCTCTAGAGTCCTTGTCTTATTTTGAATACAATGTTCTTTCTTTTATACCATCATTTCCATATCTAATGTTTGTCTTCAGGCAAAAATAAAAATTAGGATGTCACTCTGTTAAATGTCATCTTTGGAGGTTCAGATAGGTTGAATAATGGCTACCCAAAGATATCACGTGCTAATGCCTGGAACTTGTGTTACCTCATAAGGAAAAAAGGTCTCTACAGATATGGTTAACTTCAGGATCTTGAGATGGGGAGATTATCCTATATTACCCAGGTGGAACCTAAATTCAATCACAATTGTCCAATATAACATGTTATAAGAGAGGCAGAGGGAGATGACACAGACAGAAGAGTAGAAGACAGGACAGAGGAGAAAGCAATGTGACCAGAAACACGGAGATTGGAGTGATGTGGCCACAAGCTAAGGAATGCCAATGGCCACCAAAAATTGGAAGAGGGTGGCCAGAAACAGATTGTTCCTCAGAGCCTTCAAAGGGACAGTGGTCCTGCAGACACCCAGATTTCAGACCAATAAAACGGATGTTTGAACTTCTGGTTTCTAGAGTTGCAAGAGAATAATTTCTCTTGTGTTAAACTACCGAGGTTGTAGTAATTTGTTACAGCAGCCCTTAGAAACTAATACAGACTTACTGTTCAAGATTTTCATTCCCTGTTCAATTCTGTGCAATTGACTTAAACCTCTATTTTGGGACAGATGGATTTGGAGGAACCCAAGCTTTGTTCATTAAAACTTTCCCAGAAGAGAGACGGTTAAATGTCAAGGTTTCCAAGAATGTCTCAATTTCTCTTCCCTGAAAATTAATAGGGAATGTTGACAAATTTTTAAAGGAAATATTTAAATGAAATAGATGTTGTTAATTCATGTAAAAACATTCTTGTCACTGACAAGCTGAAATATACTGTGTCTGCCTAAGAAAAACCAGGCACTTGTTATGTATTTACTTGAATGACAAAAACTCAGGATTTCATAGTAAACACATTTTTTTTTCCTTTATAGGAAATATATTGGAGCTATCATGTCTGGAAGTGTGTTTGCAACCTAATTTCAACTATTCACTCCCTTCTTTAAATTTTTCTTTTGTGACTTTTCTGAAACCAATAAGAGAAACTCAGACTATTATGGGAATCTTTCTAAATC
This sequence comes from Prionailurus viverrinus, assembly GCF_022837055.1. Classification (NCBI taxonomy): domain Eukaryota; kingdom Metazoa; phylum Chordata; class Mammalia; order Carnivora; family Felidae; genus Prionailurus; species Prionailurus viverrinus. The sequence continues at coordinate 173,801,440 of NC_062564.1, forward strand.
ACTCCAACTTTCAAAACTTCACCAGAATTTGCCAAGGCATCACGAATGAATTTAAAATGTGCTCCTCATGTTTGGCTTGTGAGTCCACAAAACTCATGGATTTTATTTCTCAGGAACAAACATCAAAAGGTAAAAGTAAAGAGAAAGTGATAATAAAATATGTCAAGGATAAACCACCTTATTCTGCTAAAAAAAGTAATAAACCATTCCATTTTAAATCCAATGGTATTGGAACAATCAGCAGTGTGGCTCTTGATGAGTGGCTTGCAGGGCTTTGGGACATTACTCGTTCTTGGTTTACTTTACCAAACCAAAATATCTATTCTTAAAATACATCAAAATGCCACCATAATTTATGTAATTTTATGGTTAAAAGATTATTTAGCATGCTTTCTTCAAAGGTCTTGAAGTTTTAAAAATTAAAAAAAAAGTCTAAGTAAACCTATAGGTTCTCACAGTAGAATCGAACTTTGATTCCTTAAGGAGTCATTGAATCCTTGATACATTTGTACCTAGTCCTACCTAACATTTATCCACTGAATGTGAATTGTCTTTTCACTTGTCTAACTATCCAGTGAGCCTCCTGATGCTGGAGACTTTGTCTTTGTTCACTATATTTCTAGATCTTAGCAGAATGCCTAACACTAGATGCTTAATAAATATTTGTTTAAAGAATGAAAAAATAAAAGAATAACTGTATTATGTGTAATGTTTAACTGAATCTCACATCTATTTTGAGAATGAATATATATTATTTAATTAAATCAAATCAACTTGTATCATTGAGAAATTAAATAATTCACTTGTAGTCATAAAATACACTAGTGGCCTCAGGCCCAAGCATCAGATTTATTATTTATACCTATTCAGTGAGATTGCTGCCTGTATCTCTCCATATTGGCATTTTTTCTATTCTTTCAGAATGGGAATGCGATTTCTTGGTATTGACTTTAGATGAAGTATAAAAGAGGTATCTTTTTCTGGGTTCTTATTCAAGTAGTGCTGCAACTATTGCAGGATTCTAGGTCAAATTCACCAGAAAGCAAGTTGCGAAAATACCTTTATGGTGATAGAGAACTAAGAAGTGTTTTAAGGGTTGGTCACTCATAGATGCTACTTCTCTGCCTCCTTGAAATGTCAAATGGTGCATTGATAAATTATTCCAGTTGCTATGGTTGTGTAACATTTTACCTCAAAACTCAGTGGTTTAGAACAACAGCAATCAATTTATTATTTTTCTTTCTTTCTTTCCTTGCATTATTTCTTTTCTTTCCCTTTCTTTCTTCACCACCCTCCCCTCCTCCCCCCCCCCCCCCCGCCTGCCCCATTCCTCTTCTTTCCCTCCTTCTCCTCCTCCTTCTTCTCCTTCTTCTCTGGCTGACCAGGGATTCAAAATGGGCATAACTAGGCATTTCTCGCTTGGAGCATTATAATCTGTCCCACAAATCATCAGGGAAATGTTTGTATTTTCCTTGAGATGCCTCAATTCTATTTCAACCCAAATGTCACCTGGTTTTCACAATCTTAAAATATGTAAGCACTTTAATCATTATTTTTAGTGCAGGGAGCTTCTCATTTCTACTTTGTTTGTAGAGGAAGTAAGGTATTTAGTTTTGAGTAGTGTGTGCTTTCTTACCACGTATTACTATGTTGGAAATAACATTTTCCTAATCTCTTCCTAGTTCTTACCATGAAAGGATCAACGGAAGTGAAGGCAAATGACTTTCATTCACCTTGTCGACATTTTAACTTCACTGTAGCTCCTATAGTTGACCACTTGGAAGAACATAACATTACATGTAATCTTAAAACCCGCACCAGAACGTCAGCAATTGTGGAAGAAGATCCAAAGGAGGAAAAGTCTATGAACCATACTTGTAGGATTATGGAAAACCTGAATAATTGTACACACATTTCTCTGCACCTAGAAAAGGATGTCAAAAGTATGTATTTAAGGAAGTTAGAGGGAAAGAGAATTGGACACAAACTTAAATAAAGGCTAACACATTAACTTCACTAAAAGTTAAATAGTTGAATTTTGTTGATGAAATAGTATGACTGGAAAGAATGTTAGCCCTTTCATCTGTTTATTTTTTGCTTTTCATGGGGTCTAGCAGTACCCAGAGGCTGAGGAGGCATCTGTGGGTTGTGATTTGAGGGGCACTAGAAAGACCTCAGAGTAACTTTGGACATGCCTATTAGCTGTGCTTGATGTAACACCACCACACCTAGGTATTAAAGGGTGAAATTTATTTTTAAAGGTAAACATTCATGTACATTGTGATGGGCTGTGAAAACTTTATTTTGAATTGACTTAACATGTTTTCTCCTAAAGTTGAGACTGAGGACTGGATAAAATTGGATTTTTCATGCGAAGCATGGAGATAAGCAGGGTGAAGGTTAGGTACTCTGGGTCACTGGATGGCTCTGAGGGAAAGGTAGGAGTCCAAAAGATAAAACTTACACATATCTTACTTCCCTTTTAAGCTTATTAGCTTCCTAGGTACCCTATTCTGAATTGCCAGAATTGATCCTTTCTGCTAAGCAGTGTGCCCCACTTCACCCATAAAATCTACTTTTGAGAACATTTTATGATATAACCATTTAATAAGTGCCTACTGTAGGCCAAGCAATGTGCTAACATTAGGGACACAAAAATAGATGAATGTAAAGTGGTCAAGCAAGTAAATTCAGTGTGACAGGTGCTATGGTAGAGTAAGTTGCTGTGCTTTTTGATATTTCAGATATATGGAAGCCTTTCATATTGCCTTAGAATGCTTTAAAAGCTTTAATTTTTCAGATATAATTATTTAGAAAATATTACATATATCTTAAAGCAAACACAACTATATAATACATATGCATTTTTAAAGTAAAATATGAGGCTTCAAAGGAATTTCTCTTGTGAGTTAGTCTGCAGGGCCCTACAGCCTCTGAAGTTAGTGGGTATTTCAAGATGTGTGTATAGGGTAAGAGAGAAGATCTGAACAGAGGGGTCAGTTCCCTTGGGTTCAGGAGTGAGATTGGAAGGTAGGCTTTGGAAGGACTGCATAACAATGATGAAATCTGAAAGATAAAGAGGTTTGCATTATAAATATTAAAAACTTATATTTCTTTCAATGTATCCATCTAATTGCTTTTTATGTTTTCTAAAACATAAAGGAAAAATAAGCACTTCCATAAGTATGATTTTAAGACAATTTTTTGTGTTAATGAAAAAAATCGATAAATGCTAGTCAAAGTGAAATCATAGTTGACAACTTTTTTGTGTCCATAACTCAGCAAGATAACAGTGGTATACAAGTATGTAGTATTGTATTCTGGAAAAAGTATATCCGTTTGTCATGTGTAGAAGATTTAAAGTGCATTCATATTTTACTCTGCTGTGCAGAGACTAATTTGATCTCCCTTAAAAGCCCTATCTACCACAGGGTGAAACTAAATTTAGTCCAATCTGGTAAATTTGTCTCTTCAGACTTTTTTCAGATTCCTCTCTGTTCCCCCTTGATCCTTTCCAAGATGACTGCAGGGATGGGGGGTAGGTGGGCAGCATGGGATGTGGGGAGACACATTCTTCTGCATTTGCACTGGGGCTTTGGTGGGTGTACAGGCAGGCTTGGCCTCAACTGTGGACATTCTGCTATTGTTATATAAAGTTGGTGAATGCGTGGTTCTTTTTTCATAGCTTGATTGGTGCCCAGTGACACCTTGGCCATTGGGCCCAACGTGGCTCTTGCTGGCACTGTAAGTCTTCCATTCCGGTCACCTGCATACTTTTACTTTGCTGAGCAAGGACTGCAAGTTTGCAGCTGAAGGGCTTGGGATGATGGGGGGGGGGGGGCAGTTGCTGAGGGCTGCTGTTCCAGTCAACTTTTATCTTTTCTCCATTCAGTCTCTTCTCTAAATAAATGTTGGATGACAATATAATGTACATCTGCCCATGGGGGTGGCCCCTGTGAAAGGGGTACCCATATCATGAACCTGAACCCCACAAGGGCAAACATCCAAGGGTATAAACAAGTTATATATCCTGCTACCTTGAGTAAGTACTGTGTTTTGTGTGCAAAGAGGAGGGTCCACAGGGTGGCTTGGGAAGTCAGTAGACAGCTATGTCTTGGACATGATGAGGTCACCTTCTGCTATGTCACCGATCCCCAGGTCGGTTGGCCAGTGTCTTTATGGCACCAAAGGAGATGGTGCTAAACTGTTGCTGGCTGGGAACTATCCTTCCCATGAGCCTCATTGTCATTTGAATGAACAAGCTTTTTTTCTGTAGGCTAGGGTAACTATCTAATTAATATGTGCACCTGATCTGATCATTGCAGTGAAAGTCTGTGCAGAAAGGGGAGTCTGACTATTTATCTGCTTTGGCCTCTTCTTATATGCCTCATTCCAACCCTTTCTCTTTGTCTTTCTCTTTCTTCTCCATCTTCCTTACGCTCACTGCATCTTGGTCAATTTGAGGACATAATTTTTGGCTGCTTGGCCCAGGGTCACACCTGTTAATGACAAATGGCCCTGATACTGGGACTCTGCTTTTTGTGGTTTTAGCCTAGTGATAGCAACTACCTGGCAACTACTGCCGGCATAACCTCTAAGTGAAATTGAACCTAGAAGTTTGGAGCTAAATGAACCCATGGAAGCTCCCTGGTCAAATTTCTTCATTTAATACACCCACTTAATATGTCAAGGAAGAAGTCAGGAGAGCAAATGACCCTGTAACAGTGATGGTTAGATATTTAGCTTTTCAGTTAAGGCTAGAATATGTACTAGAATACAACCACACCGCCATATGGCCTCTCTCTGTTGTATCATTTTATTGTATTTTTATGGCATTTTTTTTCTTTGCAGATTTCACTTGTTCCATGAAGATCACTTGGTACGTTTTAGTTCTAGTCGTTTTTATATTTTTGCTCATCCTCACTATCCACAGAATACTTGAAAGCCACAGAAGAGTGTGGAAGTGGCAGAGTAAGTATCGAGGAGTAAATCTGTTGTCTGGCACAATTCATTTAGGGTCTCATCTATAGATTTACGTTCTTGAAAAAAAATTTTTTTAAGGCTTATTTTTGAGAGAGAGAGACAGAGTTCTAGTGGGGGAGGGGCAGAGAAAGAGGGAGACACAGAATCTGAAGCAGGCTCCAGGCCCTGAGCTGGCAGCACAGAGCCCGACATGGGGCTCGAACTCATGAACCGCGAGATCATGACCTGAGCTGAAGTCAGACTCCTAACTGACTGAGCCACGCGGGTGCCCCTAGATGTGCATTCCTTTTAAAGTTCAGTTTGCCATTTATTGAGCACCCACTGTGTGTCAGTGGCAGTTCTAGGTTACCCAAGGAAAAGAAGCATAAGTGAGACACAGTGTCAGCATTCAAGAAGCTTCATGTATCTTTCTCTACTCAGACAAGAGAATAGAGGGGAGGCGAAGCTAGGCAGGAGTTCAAAAGGGCTGGAGGTGGAGCAGAGGCTCAGTGGAAGTGAATGCAGAAGAGAGGTAGAAGGGTAGGGAGTGAGGATAAAGAATTTCAGAGTTGGAGATCTTGAGCAGAGTGGCTCTAGGTGATGAGTGTGTGAGTCATTCTTTCATAAGTAGAAGGGTGTCAGTAGATTTTTGGCTGGGCAAAGCTAAAATGTGTGATTGGAAATCAGGCAATAGGGATGATATTAAAAATATTTAATTTGGGGTGCCTGGGTGGCTCATTCAGTTAAGTAGCCGATTCTTGGTTTTGGCTCAGGTCATGATGTCATGGTTGTGAGTTCAAGCCCCACATCAGGCCCTGTGCTGGGTGTGGAGCTTGCTTGGGATTCTCTCCCCTCACCCAGGGCCCCTCCCCTACCCACTTACACACACTCTCTCTCTCTCAAAAAAAAAAAAAATTAGTATGACTCAGGCATCCATCTATCGGGATGGACATTGACTGTAAACTGCTCAGGTAGCCCTAATGGTGTGAACTCACACATATATCAACCCTTCAGGTGTGTACCCATGCATATACTGGCTCTTATACTGTGTACCTGTGCATACACTGACACTTCCGGGGTATGTCCATGCCTTTACTGGCTGAATATCACGCCTAAGCAATAGTTTACAATATGAGTAGATGGTCACTTAAAGACAGTCTAAACTGTATCCTTATGAGAAGAGGCTTTGGAGATAGGTAGACAGAATAGAATGTTAGTACTATCACTCAACAGTTATGTGACTTTGAGCAAGGTATTTACTAGATCTAAATGTCCCCTTTTCCCCCTCTGTAAAACAAGAATAATCACCATTACCCCACAGGTAAGGATTGCGTTAAAGAGGTTCTAGAAGAAGTTTATCACAGTGTCTAGTGCATAGTAGTTCTCAATAAGGGAGAGTAGTATTGGGATGGTTGGAGTATTTCCTAAGACTCTTTTTTTTAATTCTTTTAAAGTCTATTTATATATTTTGAGGGAGAGAGAGAGAGAGAGAGGGAGGGAGGGAGGGAGAGAATGAGTGGAGGAAGGGAAGAGAGAGAGAGAGAGAAAGAATCCTAGGCAGGCTTCACGTTGTCAGTGCAGAGCCCAACACTTGAACTCACAAACCGAGAGATAATGATCTGAGCCGAAACCAACAGTCAGCTGCTTAACCAAATGAGCCACCCAGGTGCCCAACACTCTTAAATTCTTTGCCAGGCAAGGCTGTGCTGGGCATCTCAGTAGGCAGAACAAATGGTTGCCCCTAGGTTGGGGTGAAGGTACCGTTAACTCTTTAGGCTATGTATTTGTTGCAGGTATTTCTGAAAGCAGTTTCATATCAAGTCTTACCATTGGTACTGTAGTATATAAGGCTAATATATAATAATATCATCAACATTGTGTATTTGTAGAATAACCATTTTCAGAGCATTTTCACAAGCTTTTTTTTTACTAGCTTCTCAAAGTATGTAAACAGGGTATGTACTATTATTTTCATTTATAGATGAAGAAAACCCTGAGCCTCAGAGAGATTAAATGGTTTTTCCAAAGTTATACAGCTAATAAAATATTGGAATTAATACCTAGAGTTTTCCTAGTTGTTATTGTTTTTTTTTTCTTTTTTTTCTTTTTTTTTTTTTCAACGTTTTTTATTTATTTTTGGGACAGAGAGAGACAGAGCATGAACGGGGGAGGGGCAGAGAGAGAGGGAGACACAGAATCGGAAACAGGCTCCAGGCTCTGAGCCATCAGCCCAGAGCCCGACGCGGGGCTAGAACTCACAGACCGCAAGATCGTGACCTGGCTGAAGTCGGACACTTAACCGACTGCGCCACCCAGGCGCCCCTTTTTTTTTTCTTTTTTGAGAGAGAGAGTGCACGCACACATGTGAGAGAGGGGCAGAGGGAAAAGGAGAAAAAGAATCTTAAGCAGGCTTCCATGCCCAGCGTGGAACCTGATGTGGGGCTTGATCTCATGATTGTGAGATCACGACGTGGGGCAAAATCGAGGGTCAGAAGCTTAACCAACTGAGCCAACCAGGCACCCCAGAGGTCTTTCTGGTTTTAAAAATATTATTTTAAATGAACATGTTATTTGCAAATAGTGCATGGTTTTGAGTTTCTTGATCTGCTTTTCCATATAATTGCATATCGGGAAAGAGAGATAGTAGTAGCTAGATAGAGAAAATGTCTAGAAAGAAACCAATAGTGGGGAGTGAAAATCTTATGAACATCTACACAAATGACAGGCTTAGTGACTTTTGAAGGCTTGTCTTACAAATCCAAGCATGTAAAGTAATGAAAAAATATCACACCATTTAGGGCATTAAATATGCATTAAAGGGGCGCCTGGGTGGCTCAGTCCAACGTCTGGCTCTGGATTTCGGCGCAGGTCATAATCTCATGGTTCCTGAGTTCAAGCCCCATGTCGGGCTCTGCACTGATGACATGGGGCCTGTTCGGGATTCTCTCTGTTTCCTTCTCTCTCTGTGCTCTCTCTCTCTCTCTCAAAATAAATAGACATTAAAAAGTCAATATGCATTAAATATTCTGTACATATCTATGTATATATAATAATGTAAGGAATAATAACATCCTATACACGACAGCTGGTGCTCTTCCTTAGAGGAGACGGCATGATGGCATTTATGATAGTGGAGAAACTGCTTGCTTCAGAAAGAACCTGTATTTGCTCATGGAAAAGAACTTAATAAGGAAATCTCTTAATGTCTCGTGGCTCCCGACCCTGTTGTGAATGGCCCATTTTCCTTGGTAATCCTTTGAGTCAACATGGGGAATATATATTAAGAATGTGGTTGTTTATCACTTAAATATTTAATTTCTGTTCTTGGAATAGGTCATAAATACGAACGCACATTTGTTCTCTTAAAAGGAAAGGATTCTGAGAAACTGCGAACACTGAACGTGCGGGTCATTTCAGGTGAGTTCTATGATGTGCAGACAGAGCATGGCTTTGAAAATCCCAGTGCTTCACCATTCCACTGTAGACCCAAGATCGAATGATCTGAGCTCATTTAGATTGGCCTTGTATCTGGAAAAAAGGAGCTGTGGGCAAATGAAATCTAGTTTAATATGTCTTACTATCAGGGGACACTCATGATCAAAACTAGCTCCTTAAATAATGGAAAGTTTGCCTAATTGGCAAGAAGAAATTCATGTGAGTAGGCAGAGGAGAGAAAGCAATAAGGAATCAGCTTCAGATTTATTTTTAAATGAGACAAGATACTATTATTCCTCAGAATTGCAAGGAGTAATTGCAGAGTGGGCATGGCTTTTGCTAGGGCTTTCACTTAGCAAAGGGTGTCATTGTGTAAAGAGAACTTCTAATAGCCCCAATTAAAAAGTCCCCTGTCCTCTCCCGAGAAACAGAAATGGAATAAGGGAACCCTAATTAGAGCGGCTAAGGGAGCTGTTAGCACAGACGCTGTGGTTCGATCTCCTAATTGTGAAGCCTCCTTCTGAATTCAAGCTGTCAAGTCATATTAAAAAGATAGAGAGGGAGAATGTGAGATGAGCAAAGTCCTCTCCTTCATCAGGGAGACGTCCTGTCCTCGACTCTTGGAAAACCACAGAATCATGAGTGATATTTCTACAGCTCCTGGCGTATTAGCCAGTGAGCCGGCTGCCTCCTACTTTGTGAGAAGTCAGATAAGGGGAAGCTTCAAGTCTGGTGTATAAACGGTTTTGAAAAATGAAAGGAAACTGAACAAAGCCTCAGGCCCCTGCTGCAACTGCATCGCAGCCACATGCAGATCTGTGCCCAGCATTTTCTGGGAGCTGTGCTCCCGAGACTTTTATCTACTTAGATTAGCATGTACTTGGACCCCTAGCTTGAGGGAAACCTGGAATGAATGCACCCAAAGAACTCAATTAAACAAAAAAATGCAGACTTTCTCTTCTCGGTGTGAGCAGTAAAATACTAACCTATGGCTAATAATAAGCAGTTAGCTTAGTGATCATTTGATACTAACCAAATGTGGGTCAGTGTGGTTTGTGTGGTCAGTGACAATTTTGTTGGATTAATGAAATTAAAATCACAAGGTTGTTTCAGATGCCAAAATTCATTTTTATAGGGAGGAAATGGTATTTCCCCTGTTCTTCCTCTTAGGCGGTTCCCAGGCCTGACGTTCATATACCAGGAATGTTTTAACCCAGTTCTGCGGAGCTTGTCAGGGGCCTTAGGAATCCTGGTTCCCACTCTTTTCAAGTCATAATTTTGACCCGTGCAGGTTTGTCTGAGAAAAAGTCAATAGTCCCCCTGCCAACTCATATAATCAGGGGAATCACAAATTTAAAGTACTAGCTAACCACAAGACTAACCTCACAAGTTGTATTTATGAGCCTTTGATTTTCATTCACCAGAGGAAACTGTCTCAGGCATCCGTTCCCTTTAATAGCTCTCATTAAAAATCCTCTAGCTTTATGACCAGGTATATAATATTAATGCTTAGAGCGAGCCAGGGGGTGAAGGCCTTTTTAAAAAAAAAAAATCAACAGTCCTTTTGAGGCTTAGCAACTTAAGGGCTGGGGGAGGGGGGGAGGAGAAGCAGATTCCTTCTTGTTATTTATAATCCTTTAGCCTAAATGCAATTTTTCCTCTCCTATTATAAGTTGCTCTTTCTGAGAGAGAAATGGAAAGGAAATAATGTCTCCCTTGAGTGCCGTTTTTAAGGCCTCTCTTTGTAGTGATGGATTATAGGCAGCAGTGAGAATGCAAGGAAAAAATGTGCCAGCGTGGTTCTCTGGAGAAGCAGTAACATGAGTAAAAAAAAAAAAAAACAGATTATTCAAAGGGAGCAGTGACTACAGTCACATTTGGCAGAGCGGCTTGCTGTCGTGAATGCCTCTCCAGTTGTTCACGTAGTACAAAGTAAGCGTTGTTACACATGTACACACAGATATAGATAGGCTCACACCCTCAAAAGGATGAGAGAGAAACAGAGAGAGTATCCAGCCCCTGGCATTGCACAGTGCCCGACCCGCTCTGGAGCAAACACTGGGAGAGTAAGCATATCTCATTGCTGTAGAAAGCGATGGCACACAGAATCAAATCCTAAGCTTTTATGTGTCTCTAATATTTTCTTCCTGGCTTTGAGAAACGGGATGGCTCAGGTTGCCTGTCTTGACATCAATCTACTTTCCATGTTATTCAGTGGATTGTTATCTTCACACAGGTGATGACTCTCTTATTCAGCTTCGGATCCTTGTCCCTGACATAATATCTGGCACGTAGTTTGTGCACAATAAAAGCTTATTAAATCACAGAAACCCTGAGGGGAAATGAGTATGAAGTAGAAAGAGCAGATGAGCAAGAAATGAATCTTGGGGTTTGGGAAAGGTGAAGACAAAGTGAGAGTGATCAGAGGGCACATAATTCTACTTCATTAAAGAACATATAACTCATTCTGCAGCATTGCTAAGGATATCAAGGAATAATGAAATACATTGACCTTTTTCAAGAAGAAATTTTGAGAACTATGCAAAAGCAACTTTGAAATGTGTCCCTAAAATAGTGTTTAAAGGGTTGATCACTGTCGGGAGACCAAAGTCAGGGGCAGGAGCAGTGGCCTAGGACCTGAATCATCAGAGGCAAACAATAGCAATCAACTTGGCTGGGTTGCCAGAAAGGAAACATATTGGAAAACCAGTAGGTAACCCCTAGAAACAACGGATGTGTTAGGCACTCAGAGGTTGCAAAATAGACAAGAGTTAAGGGAGGCCAGGCAGAGAAAAATACAGCCAAAGTCACAGTGGGAGTGGCCTGGTGAGCATGTCTCTGATCGGATCACTACCACTGAACACTCCCTCCAAGCTTCCAGAGCTACCCTTTGACCATTTCAGCTTTGTATCACTGTCCAGAATTCAAAGCCCCAAGGAGGGTTATCTGGTTGAATGAACGCAAGCCACAGATTGGTACCCTGGAGCCAGGAGGCAGCAATATCTGCCCTCTGGCCTCCTGCGTCTTTGAGAGCACCCCTGAGATGTCCACATGTTGGATAGCCGATAACTAAATATCTATGACACCAGGTTTCTAGGACTAGAGCTTCTACTCACTCCTGCTGCATAGGCCAGTGAGGTGGCCTATGTCATCTCCCCCTCTGTGACCATCGAAAATGGTGAAATCTTGGGGTACCTGGGTGGCTCAGTCAGTTGAGGGTCCAATCCGGCTCAGGTCATGATCTCATGGTTCGTGGGATTGACCCTGTGTCTGATGCTGAGCTGACAGTACAGAGCCTGCTTGGGATTCTCTCCCCCTGCCAAATAAATAAATAAACATTAAAAAAAAAAAAAAGAATATGGAGGAATCTTTAAAACTTGAAATTCTTCACCTTCAAATATTCACCCTAAATCTACTGAATACCGACTAAGGGGCATGTGTTATGCTAAGCATTGATGGGACAGGGGCACAGACCAGCAGTCTCTGCTGTCACAGAGCTGACAGCACAGTTAAGGAAATTCTACCCCTCGGTCCCTTAGGAGAAGGGAAACCCGATTGAACTATAAACATTTATCAGGCAACTTTCACAGACATCATTGTATTTCATTTCACAACAATGTCGCTTTTTTTCCTGATGAGAAAAACTGAAATTAAGAGAGTTTATGTAACTGACTTACAGGCAGTTCCTAGCAGAGTGAGGGTTCAAACTCAATTTTGTCCAGCGGGCTTTTTGGCTCACAGCTTACTGACTATGGTGAAGTGAGGATTTGACTCCTGCTGGGTCAAGCCACAGATCACAACTCTCCTTGCGTTTTTATATTTAACACTGGAGACCGAGATGAAACATTTTCTCTACCCTGTATAAGGTTGTAGGAGCTTGTGTGTGACAGTGTGAGTCTCCCTCAAAGTAACATTTCAGCGTTAGTGATATGTTTTTTGCAGTTAATATGAGTGGGTTCTTAGGGACCATGAAGGAAAGAAAATGGAATTTTACTGTGAAAGAGAATTACTAAATGCCAAAAGTAAGTGGATGACCCAGTAATTTGTATTACCCCCAAATAAAACGAATGGCAATGTAAAATTACAATTTGCAACATGTTTATGGCCAGCATAATAAAGACTAAGCAGCTTTCGATTTCCAGCAGAAAAGAAGATAAATTACTCGTGCCAGATGTCCAACAACCAAGCAAAGTAACATGGAAATTTAATTTTTACTTGCTTAACTGTAGCATTTACGACTCCTGAACTACGGGTTTGGGTTCATAAAACAGTAAAGGTTGCAGCCATCTGGTGGGTTACAGAATAGATCAGAATGCAGAAGATGACTCTACATGCAGGAAGAATTTCTTAAGTGTGAGGAATCTATAGGCAGAATAGGATGATTTATCTATTCATCCATTGAATGCCTTTATGTGATAGCCTTTTGTGCTAGGCCTGGAAGAACTGAAGATAAAACACATGCAGATAAACATCTCCATCTTCGCACAAACTTTCCCTGCCTGAACTAGCCACTCCCTGCAGACCTCATCTCCTCCCACTGGCCCTTCCCATCTTGGCTCAGCTAACACTTCCCCAAGGAAGTCATATTGGACCTTGTAGACCAGGGCAATTCCCTATATCACACATCCTCGTAACGCCACAAATCTTGCTTTGTGGCAATGATCACTATTGTTATTTTATATATTTGTGTTATTGTTTGAGTGATGTGGCTCCCATGAGCCAGTTAGCTCCCTGAGGTCAGGGACTCGACCTGATAATATTCATCACAGCATCCCCAGCTTACAGCATAGTGCTTATGAGGACACACTGTAGGTACCCAATACATATTTGTTAAATAAATACAATTCTACATTGGCGATGTTGAAAGAATGGCTGCAGCTGTCTTACAAAGACCTTTCAAAACCTTTTTCCCCCTAAATTATAACTTTTAAACACTTCATCAGTTTCATTCCTTGGAGTGTGAACAAACTGGCAAGTGAGACAATGGCTCAGAGTACTGGCAGCTGTCTGTTCTCTTCAGTTGTTAATTCTAGGTAATTTTGCAGTCATGTATTTTCCCCGTCCTCATTTGATTTTCACACTGGCCAGATTTGGAACAGCTGAGTGGTTTTAGGATCACTGTTAACAATAACAGATGGAGATTTGAACACAGTAGAGAGTTGGCTCCTTGAATAATGGAAATCTATTTTAAGCTACCATAATTGGTTCTATTAGCCCTAAAAAGCAACTAGCTATCTTGGGCTTGTGCAAAAGTGCCAATGTTTTTATGTGATGGAAAGGTCAGAAGGGTGCATAGCGGTGCTGAAGTTCTGCATTCCTAGGTCAATAAGAAGAAATAAGACTGGAAGGTTTTCTCAGAGCCAGATTAGAGAACTGAATAAGAATCACCAAACCATTGGAGAACTTCCGCATCCATCTTGACTACAGTGATCTGTGAAGATTAACTTGCATTCCTTCATTTCTGGAGAAGCTCCTATAAGGAAAGCAAGTACTTTGTGGATAACAGTTTAGACATTATTGCCATTGTCTCCGCGGAGTCATGTCCGAATCTCCCAAAGTACAAGGAGGGGAAGGAAGCCCCGACGTCACCATTTCCAGGGTTAGCCATCCGTAGCCCATCCCTGCTGAGCAAAATGTGGTCCTATTAAATTCCAAGCCCTCTCAAGGGGGCTTGTAAAAATATTCTGCTTTGCACTTGGTAGTGCTTTCTATTTTCCAAAGTACATCAGAATACATCGTTATTACCTCCTTTACCCTTACCTTGAGTTTCTTCCTTTTAGCGTCAAGGCAACCACACTGGCTTTGATGAAGTCACGAGGAAGTTCAGGTGTGAGTACCCACTGCCAGCTGAGGCTGCATGGCTGCTCCACCCACAAGGCAACCCAGGTGCCTCACGTTGGTGACTTTACCTGGTCCAGAGCCTTTCTTCAGGCCTGAAGGCTCAGCCTCCTGCAGTGGTGGCTCACCAAAAAAGATCCATTATGTAATCCAGCTCACAAAACAGGTTTATAAGAAGGCCAACGTATTGATTCACAATGAGTATTACAACTGAGAGAAAATACGGACCCAAACACTTCCGACAGCTAATACGTGTGCCCTCTCTCCTCAGACAAAACCATGCTGGGAGTCAAATCACGGCCAAGGCTTGCTTGGTAGGTCTTAAAGCAGATTCCTTTGCCAACACAGCTTGAAAGGCCTTCTTCCCCATTTTAGGGATAGCTTGATGGCTCAGCACTTTTAACATTTAATAGGCTTTGACCTGGGAATGATTGCTGAAGATAATGCTTCTGCGGTGGTCATGAGTTGATTTTATAGGCTAACTCTCAGAGGACAATCTTATTTTCCTTATCTCCAAGTTCCTAGGAGGCACCCCAGAATTGACTTCTTGTACAGCTCGTACCCATGCACTTTCATTAAGAAAAATGAGGCACAAAGAAGTTAGATGACATTCTTTCAGTCATTCGACACATATTTTTACCTATTATGTGTCATACTGCAGGGTTGGTTCTGGGGAATATAACTGCATTAAATACAGTCTTTGCACACAAAGAGACAGACAAATAAGCAATTACAACCAAATTGGATAAATTCACTATCGGGGAAATAGAGGTCACAGAATCATATATGGTACGGATACCTAGTCCCGTTTACTATTCCTCGTTTTGTTTTGGTTTTAGCTATTTTGTCTTTCCAATTTCATAACCAAGGATAGCTGAACCGGTAGCTTTGGAAATATGAATATAAAAAATTGATGGGACAAATTCTCTAAGCAGCGAAGAGATCGTGGCTAGGATGAGGAAGTTTTAGAGGTACCTTCGCTGTGGGAGAAGTACCTTGTCTTTGACATGAAAATCATCAGGAACAAAGAGAAGAAAACACCTTGCAAGTTTCTGTTACTCAGTGGGAATCAAATATTACTTTGGAAGGATGAATTGAAGTTACAAACCAGATGTCATAGATGTAAAGCACTTCTGAAAAGTGATAGAAATCTAAAAAAAAAAAAGAAGAAGAAGAAAAAGAAAAATATCAGAGACAATGTGGACATTGTCATGGCCAGTGTGACGAGGGTTTATTCAAGAACACAAGGCATGGAGTTTTATTTTTAATCAAAGTTTCTACCACTGGAAATCCATTTTGTTCACTAGATTCAGGAAGGCCAAAACCCATTCTGAGGTTCCTGAAAAAAGTCAAAGAAATGTTTGGTTCAGATCTTTGACAAATTCATGAATAGACTTCTGTGAAGTTTTAAGATATTCCTGACTGCTTCTGCTGCCTTAACTAGTGTTAGTGAATTAATTTTGTTTGAAAGAAACTCTATTTCCCAGTGTAGAACTAGAAAAATATCCCACCCATCTTAGCTATTCTGAAGAAGGCATCAAAATGACATATATTCTACCTTTTTGCCTTTTTATCAATTTTTCAGAAGTTTTCCTATTAGCATATAAGTTACATGTCCTTGGGTACTAGG
The DNA here is from genome assembly GCF_022837055.1 of Prionailurus viverrinus. Classification (NCBI taxonomy): domain Eukaryota; kingdom Metazoa; phylum Chordata; class Mammalia; order Carnivora; family Felidae; genus Prionailurus; species Prionailurus viverrinus. The sequence goes on from NC_062564.1 coordinate 173,817,305, forward strand.
AGAAACAGAATATAATGTACCACTAGAGAGTTATTTGCAACTAGCTATCATTTTGACAGATAATAGCATTCTGTAGTAAATTACGGTTACACCATATTGTACAACATCAGCAAACCAAATGAATGGTTTGGCTTTCTATTCAAATGATGAATAGTTTGGCTTTCTAACCAAAAGAGCTCTGTTAATTTTCTTTGGTAATTAGTTAATTTCATGAATAGGTTCTTTTGATATTTTAACTTTAAAAAGAACTGTCTCCAAATCTCAACTTCTGAATAGTATCAGATGCTTTGTCAAAAATTGTCTAAGCAATTATCTGCATGGCAAGTTCATTCTGAAGTCTTAATGTGCATCAGAATTAATTTGGGTGTCTGTAAAATTTCAGGCTCCTGGACCATTTTGAAGGGAGATTGTAATTCAGTAGATTTGGGACAGAGTTCTATTAACTGCATTTTATTTAAAAAAAAAAAAAAAAGCTGTGGGCACAGCTTTTTTTTAAGTTTATTTATTTATTTTGATGTGGGGCTCAAACTCATGACCTGACCTGAGCTGAAACCAAGAGTCAGATGCTCAACCAACTGAGCCACCCAGGTGCCCCTAGAACCTTTATTTTATTTTATTTTATTTTATTTTATTTATTTACATTTTATTTATTTTTGAGAGAGAGAGACACACACAGCACAAGTGGGGGACGGGCAGAGAGAGAGGGAGACACAAAATCTGAAGCAGGCTCCAAGTTGTCAGCACAGAGTCCGACGCGGGTCTCAAACTCACAAACCGTGAGATCATGACCTGAGCCGAAGCTGGACGCTCAACCAACTGAGCCGCCGAGGTGTCCCTAGAACCTTCATTTTAAATCCAGGTTCTGGTGATTTTCAGGCCAAGGTTCTGTTGATCATTTTACCAATTTTCTCTTGTTGTGTGACAAATTACCACAAATTTAGTGGCTTAAAACAACACACCTTTATTATTTCATTTTCTGTGGGTCAGAAATGTGGGCACAGCTTTGCTGGATCTCAGGGTCTCAAGGCTAAAATCAAGATGAGAGCTGGCCTGTATTGTCATCTGGAGTCTCTACTTCTAAGCTCATTTATTTAGGTTGTTGGCAGAAGTCATTTTTTGAGGTTGTTTTGTTTTGTTTTGTTTTGTCTTGCTTTGCTTTGCTTTGCTTTGCTTTGCGGTTGTTTACTAATGCCTCTGGCTTCTTACTGGCTGTTTACCAGAAGCTGCTTCAGGACCTAGAGGCCACCTGCAGTCTTCTGCTATCTGACCCTTTCCATAGTTCAGCATGGTGGTTTTCTTCTTTAAGCCTCACAAGAGATCCTCTCTGACCTCAGGGAAGGCCCCATCTCTTTTGCAAGGGCTTTTACTTCATTAGGTCAGCCTCACCCAGAATAGTCTCCCTTTTGAATAACTCAAAATCAACTGATTTGGAATGTTAAATACACCTGCAGAAATTTCATCTTTGCCATATAATGTAACCTACATCCCATTCATGGTCCCGCCCACACTCAAGGGAGGGGGATTAAATGGGGCATTACCCCAGGGGGTGGGAATCTCAGGGACTATCTTAGAGTTCTGCCTACCACACCCACCTCTGAGAAGCACATATTTAGAAAGACAAAAATCACAGATTCAGTGTGAGACAAATGGGGATGATAGAACTAGCCCCATAGATGTGGTTGTTCTTACTGATAATAAGGTAAAAATAAAGGATGCTAACAGGGTCAAGTGCAATGGCCCTTTGAGGAAGAGAGCAAGGAAATGAGAGTTTTGTGTCTGTCTAGGTAAAGACTGGTCTCATTTTCTCACCTTTGTCCTAACCAGTCAGGAAAGCCTTGTCACTTACCTTTTAGAAGGTTAAATACTCTATAAGAAGGAATTCTAGGGACACCTGGGTGGCTCAGTTGGTTGAACATTCAGCTCTTGATTTCAGGTATGAACCCAGGGTCATGGGATTGAGCCCCTCGTTGGGCTCTGCACTGAGTGTGGAGCCTGCTTAAGATTCTCTCTCTCCCTCTGCCCCTCTCCCCTGCTCACATGCCCTCTATCTCTCAAATTATATATATATATATATATATATATATACACACACATATATATATACATATATATATACACACATATATATATGTATATATGTGTATATATATATATTTTTTTTTTTTAAAGGAGGAATTCTAACTTTGGCAGTTATTTTAGCATTGCCACAGTAATGGAAGGGTCATTAATATCTGTTGAAATGGCTTAAAAAAGGCATCTACTCCTGTCCCTTAAAGAGTAGTTACTACTTTTTAACGTCTCTAATTAAGATCAATAATTTTCTGGAAAAATTTACAAAACCTGATACCAGAAGAAATAGAAAATCTAAACAAAATAATTATCATAGAATAAATAGAAAATTTGTCAGTTATCCCTGAAAAAGTAACAGAAGGAGCAGTTCACAGGGGAATTTTTTATTGATCTCTAAAAAATAGATATTTCCAATGGTATTTAAACTGTTATTGACCATAGAAAAGAAGGATGCTTCCTAGTTCTATTTTGAAATAAATATAGTAATATTTATTATTATTATCATTATTATTATTATTTTAAAATGTTTTTTATTTTTTTAGGTTTATTTCTTTTGAGAGAGAGGGAGAGAGCACACATGGGAGGGGCAGAGAGAGAATGAAAGAGAGAGAATCCCAAGCAGGCTCTGCACTGCGAGGCTTGCCATGAGGCTTGAACTCATGAACTGTGAGATCATGACCTGAGCCGAAATCAAGAGTGGGACGCTTAACCAACTGAGCCATTAAGGCATCCCAACATTAGTAATATTTAAAACTAAGAAAGATTGTGTCTGAAATGAAATCAGTGGGCAATCTTATGTATTTCTGTGCAAAAATTCTTTTTTTTAATATGAAATTTATTGTCAAATTGGTTTCCATACAACACCCAGTGCTCATCCCAACAGGTGCCCTCCTCAATGCCCATCACCCACTTTCTCCTCCCTCCCACCCCCCATCCACCCCCAGTTTATTATCAGTTTTTAAGAATCTCTTATGATTTGCCTCCCTCCCTCTCTTTTTTTTCCCCCTTCCCCTCCCCCATGGTTTTCTGTTGAGTTGCTCAGGATCCACATAAGAATGAAAACATATGGTATCTGTCTTTCTCTGTTTGACTTATTTCACTTACATAACACTCTCCAGTTCCATCCATGTTGCTACAAAAGGCCATATTTCATCTTTTCTCATTTCTGTGCAAAAATTCTAAACACATATTAGCAAAATAATCCAGTAGCTCAGTTTTAAAAAAATATATGTATATATACATACATAAACACTTCTACTATGATAAAGAGGAGCTTATTCCAAGAATACAGGAACAGTTCACCATTAGGAGATATCTATTAATGTCACTCATAAAATTTGTTTGGTTATCTTCATACATCCTAAAAAATGCATTTGACACACAATAATGCCCATCCTTCATAAAACTCCCCAAAATAAAATAAATAAGTACTTCCTTAACATGATAAAATATATCTGTCTCAAAAACCCAGAATCATATTTACTAGGAGAACACTAAAAGCATGCCTAGCTAAAGTCAGAAATTTTCAAGAATGTCCAATATTTTCACTTTATCTACCACACCATCCTCAAAGTACTGGCCAACACAATTAGGTAAGAGACAGAAATACCTGGTTAACAAATTGGAAAGGTAAAATGATCACTTTGTACCTGGAAAATTTAACAGATTTCTCTTAAAAACATTCTTTAAAAATAAAATTCAATAGGGATAGGGTACAAAATTAATACAAAAAAATTGATGGCATTCATATATGTAAATACAACCAGTTAGAAGATATACTGCATTTGAAACAACCATAAAAAGATAAAATAGGAATAAAATTAATATAAAGAAACATATAAGATCTTTCTAAAGTAAACCTCAGAAAAATGCTCCTGAGAGACATAAAAATGACTTGAACAACAACAAATGGTCTATTATATTCTTGAATTGGAAGATGAATATATAAAGATGCCAATTTTTCCTAAATCATAAACAAGGTCATTTTATTTTATTTTATTTTTTTTTTCAACGTTTATTTATTTTTGGGACAGAGAGAGACAGAGCATGAACGGGGGAGGGGCAGAGAGAGAGGGAGACACAGAATCGGAAACAGGCTCCAGGCTCTGAGCCATCAGCCCAGAGCCTGACGCGGGGCTCGAACTCACGGACCGCGAGATCGTGACCTGGCTGAAGTCGGACGCTTAACCGACTGCGCCACCCAGGTGCCCCAACAAGGTCATTTTAATATCCTGATGAAAAATAGGCTGTCAGTAACAGCCAAGAAAAAATTGACATGGAATAAGAAAGAAGAGAAGTATCTGTTTCACCACGGTACATAAGTAGAGAAAAATATCTAATGACAAATTAGAAAGTTTAGGACTTGAGTAAATGATAAAAGGGGCACATCTAATCAGTAGGAAAGAGAAGGACTACTGAATGAAGGGTGTTGTGACAACTGAATAATCATCTAGAGAAAAAAAAATGTGCTTAATCCAGAGATCACACTACTGCTAGGGTAAATTTCAAAAGCATCAATAATTTTTAAGTAAACATGAAACCATAAAAGTAATAGGAGAAACAACAGTAGAATCCATTTATAACCACAAAGTAGTGCTTTCGATCCATGGCACAAAATTCAGTTAAAAGACTGATAAATTTGACTACAAGAATGAACACAGTAAAAACCGTTAGGGAAAAGTTATTTGCAGTTCATCACATACGATAAGCAATTTTTCCTGGTAAATAAGAAAGTTCTAATAATTAATGGAGAAAAGACCATAAACCAGTAGGCAAATGAGTAAAGGATAAAAATGGACTGTTTATAGAAAAGGAGCTACAAATGGCTCTTAAATGTATGAAAAGTTGTTTGGCCTCATTCAGAATAAATTCTTTCAAAAGACTTTTTTTTTTTAATTTTTTTATTTTGATGTCTACTATGTGCCAATAATGTTGGCCTTCTGGGTATAGGAGACACAGCAGTGAACCAAACAAAGATCTCTGTTGAGCTTACATTCAGGTGGAAATGAAAATTAAGCTACACTGAAATGCCATTTTAATCTACCAGATTGGTAAAAATCCAGAAGTTTGACATCACCCTCTGGGGCCAGAGGCAGTAGGTGCTCTGCACTCTTATACTTTACTAAGGTAAACCAAGAGGCTAACGTGCTACAACTGCTGTGATACGTAATTTGGCAATAACTATCAATGTTACAAATGTACAAGCCCTTTGAGCCAGCAATTCTATTTCTAGGGATTTCTCCTATGGATTACTAATATAGGAGAGAAATGACATATATACAATGTTTATTGCTAGTGTGTTTACAATACCAGATTAGACACAATCTGACAGGAAGGTGCTTTGATGATACATCCATACTATGGAATACCAGAAAGTTGTAAAAAAGAATGTGGAAGAATTTATGGGGAAAGATCTCTGAGATAGATCATTACATATACATACGTGTGTATAGTATGCTATCATTTACATAAAGATAAAAATAACATATACACACATATGAACATATAAATCTATGTATATGTATCTATATCATCTATTTACAAAAAAACCCTAAAATCTTTGGTTGCCTGTGGCAGAGGAAGGAAAGAAGGGAAAGAATTATGTACGTGATGTGGTAAAAAGTGGTTGTCTGTAGGAAATGGGGTAAAGAGGAAGACATTTTGCCTAATATCCCTCCCTAGTTTATAAAATTTTAATCATGTGACTGTATTCTTTATTCAGAAAATTAAATACAAAAATCAGTCTTATTAAATTTTTTTCTAATTAAAAGAGTATAATTCTGACAGATGGTTTCACAGTATTTCTATTTCGGTAACCTATACCAGTGTTTAATCATCTTCATGGATAAGAAGCCTCGTATTCTTTTTTTTTTTTTTTTTTTGATGCATATGGAAATTTTAAAAAATTTAAAAAAATTTCCTTTGATAAGCATCATATTCTTGATTACACTTAAATCTTCCTTTTTGATTTGTCTTCTTAAGAAGCAGCTGCTCAAACTTCTCTTTAAATTATAGGTCACCTCATTTCCATTCATGTCCAGGGCTTTGTATAAAAAGAAGAGACATCTGTGAAGCAAAAACTACATGTATTATGTAAAACTCAAGTTTCAATATAAAAACCAGAAAAGCAAGACCCCAGATCCCAGTGGGGTCTTGAAAGAAAGAAAGACCATATGCCATGGGTCTGAAATTTCACCTCCTACCTTGAAGTCAGCTGAAGATAATATTAGAAGGACTTGATGTCACATAGTCCTAGAAAAGGAGGACAGATTAGAATTCATCTGATTTGTAACTTGGCTTCTTGCTAAAATTGTCCCTGAAATCAGAGATGTCCTTGATATTCTTCTTAGGGACCTGTTTTAAAAAATGCAAAGAAGGAAATGTTTGTAGTCAGTTTCCAACTAAAGTTTTTTTCTTTCTACTTGGCATTGAACGCTAAGAATGTTTTTCTCTACTTTGCTCCCCCTTTAACTATGCTGCAGGTCTCGTGCTCAGGAAGTGTGGGTGGGGAGGAGAAATGAAAGAAACAGAGTTGAGAGAAATGGGTTAAAGGTGTCACAGTTGTAGACAGGAAATCTAGCAAGTGATGGAAACTACCAATATCCTTGCTAGATGGAGGGCATGGTTCTCTTAGTACATTGGAAAATGTCGTATCTGTTTTTGCATTGCTATTGACTGCATACAGACCAGAACAGCTTTCCTTCTTAAAAAATAGGGACCAAGCAGAGACTGTCCTTGACTCCGGTCAAGAAAGTGCTTCCTCCAATACCAGAACTAGAAGTTACTTCCACGATGCATCTGCAAGATCAATATACACGGTGAGTGAAGACTGGGCTTTACTGATGATTTGTCTTTATTCGTTATAAACATGAAAGATCCAAGGAGATGCAGTTTACCTCAAACTTCATTTCTATCTGGGTGTAGGAGACAGAAGGTGATGAACTTGCAAAAGTACTTCATATGAACTAGATGGCATGAAATAAAATCACTGTTTTCTCCAAGGCCTAGGAAGGACCAATAAACTAATCTCTTAGTCTATTAAACAGCATGTGCCCCTGAGATGTCAGATCATCCCTTGGCTGTTTCCTAAGGTTGGATCATACATAATTCCAGGAGGCCAATCGTTCTTTAGTCAGAACATGAGAAAAGAGAGAATGTAAATTTATAAAGCCAGACTACCCACTGATCCTCAATTACTGAAATTAAAAACTTCCCTCAATATAGGATCTGATAATAAATGTAATGTACATTGATTTTCATGTGCTTGAATCCCAAACTATGGTCAGAAGTGCCTTTGAAATGTATATACAGTAAAACCTTGGATTGTGAATAACTTGTCTGTGAGTGTTCCTCAAGACAAGCAAACATTTCTAATAAATTTTAACTTGATAAACGCTTGATAAATGAGCGATGTCTTGTAATACAAGTAGTACATGATGCTGAACATCACGTGATTACTGAGCCAATGGTTCTTGAAATTTGCTTTGATATACAAGTGCCTTGCATTATAAACATGTTTCCGGAATGAATTATGCTCCCAAACCAAGGTTTCACTGTATATTTTTTAAGTAGGCTCCACATCCAGCATGGAATCCAACGCGGACTTGAACTCACGACCCTGAGATCAAGACCTGAACTGAGATCAAGAGTCTGACGCTAAACTGACTGAACCACCCAGGCACCCCTCTTAGAATTATTTTTCATTTATTCAACAAATATTTATTAAGTAGCTGTTATGTTAAGGCACTATTGATAGCTGTGGTAGGGGATATAAAAATTATAACAGGGAAGAGGAAAACACTAGCATTTATTAGTATCCTTTAATTGTCCTTGGTGGTGATAAGAATAAATAATCTAGACTTTGTTTGTTTGTTTGTTTGTTTGTTTCAGGTGTAGAATTTAGTGATTCAACACCTCCATACAACACCTGTGCTCATTATAACAAATGCACTCCTTAATCCCCATCACTTATTTCACCATCCCCAACCCACCTCCCCCTCCCCTCTGGTAACCATGTTTGTTCTCTATAGTTAAGAGTCTGTTTCTCGGTTTTCCTCTCTTTTCTTTTTTCCCTGTGTTTGTTTGCTTTGTTCCTTAAATTTCACATATGAGTGAAATCATAGGGCATTTGTCTTTCTCTACTGACTTATTTTGCTTAATATAATAAGCAAATTATTACTCTCTAGGTCCATCCATGTCATTGTAAATGGCAAGATTTCATTCTCCTTATAGTTGAGTAATAGTCCAATGTGTGTGTGTGTGTGTGTGTGTGTGTGTGTGCATTACTAGATCATTTATTCTTTATGACACTTGGGTAATTAGTCAAGATTCTAGCAGGAAACCAATAGTATACTCAAACTGAATCATTTGAGGTGAGTTTAATAAAGGGTCTATTAAGCTGAGATGTGGGAAAACCCAAAAAGAGAGTGCAGCACCCTAAAACTAGTTAACAGTAGGGCACTGCTACTATCCCTAAGACTAAAGGGGCAAGGAACCCAGAAAGATAGGCACAGGCACAGACATACACACACACACACACACACACAATATATATATGGGGAGGGCTGCCTGATAAGGACTGTGACTTTTGGCCAAGTGACACAACAGCCTGCAATTGCCCTGAAGAGAGAATAAATATCTCAGTTTGGCTGTTCTCTCTTTCCCCGATGTGCTAGTACTTACCATTGGTCAAACCCAATCAGAGCTAGAGGACAATGGAGCTGGACTGAGGTAGTTCATATAGACTGGCCTCGAGGGTAACAGTAGGGTGGGAAAGAAGTGGAGTGCAGATCTAGAGAGGCAACTGAAGGGATAGACTGTAAATGGCCCAAAATGTCAAACTGGAAACTGAATGCCAAGTATATATTTGTGTTCAGGACTAGAGAGAAGCAGGTCTTAGTGTTTGGGTCTTAGTGGAATCAGAGTCTGCTGTTGGCTTAGAAATTGCTAGGTAGACTTTAATGTAATCATGTGATTGCTTTAATGAAATATTATGCTTGATATCTCTCATCCTGGTCCTCGTTCTGGGATGTTCAGCCTTTCATATGAAGAGATCCCCTTTCATTCACCAAATACTTTTTGAGCGCCTACTGTATGCCAAGAATTCTGCTGCTCATTGGCAAAGTAACATGCAGTCAGTGGAGAAATCAGATTGAGTGCCAATAACATGATACAGGTAATCATTCATAGGGGACTCAGGGAGAATAATGGAGAGACAGCTCATTTAACGGAAATGCTGCCTAGTATATGATACATGTTCAATAAGTATTTGTTGAATGAATGATTAAGTCCCAACTTCTGTGTTTCTTTAAAAGAAACTTGCGTGAACACTTACACTTTATTTTATAGAAGAGGACAACAACCCAAACATACTGTGGTGACAGAGGCTTGAGGAGACCCTACTTTCCTGGGTCCTAGGCTGAGACGTTTGTTACCACTAGCCACACTGTCTTCCTAGGTTTATAATGGAGGCTCCATTGTCTACCACAGGATTAGAAAGAGCTCTTAATCAGTGATATTGAGAAGATTTTTGGTGTCCTTATAAGACACAGTTTTAATAAATGGCTTAAAAATTATTCTCCACTAATTCTTTTCGGATAATAACATTCTTGCATGAATAATATTTGTCTTTTTTTCTCTTTATCTTCAGAATATCCCTCTGAATTCCTCCGGACCATTTGGACTAAATCCTTTTGAAGAATACTCATAATTTTATTGCAGGAATGAGTTATCTAGTAAATATATGGGTCCAGCTGAGAATGCACAATGGGAACAGTAGGAATGGTCACTGGCTGATGAAAACTGGCTCAAGAGCAGTCATTTGGCCCACGAGATCAAAGAAACCAGAGTTTTTTTCAGGAAGCCATCATGAGTCATGGAAAACAAGCTGATGACACCCATAAAAACAGCAACGGAATGCTTCCTCTCCTTGTTTATCTATCATTATACAACTACAGTGGCCTCAAGACTTTGATATTGAAAGGAACCAGAAACCAAGGTCAAGGATAAAAATCCTTTCTCTCATTAGCCCACATTGCAGATTCCGATTTGATGGGTTTTCCTATACAGAGGGATTGTTTCTATTTGGCAAATTACTTAAGAGGGCCTGGGTTGTTTGTTAATGTATTTGTTTGGATTTATAAATGTTGTCTCCTTTTGGCACTGAGGATGCTTTAAAAAATTCAAAGATACCAAAATCAAATGACTTTAAGTGACATACTAAGTGAAACTTGAATATTGAAACATAGTAGCAAAATGTTTCTTCTGATTCTTTCAGCGTTCATATTATTTATGGCTATCACTGATGTCAAGAGTAGTTATAGTTATTAATTACAATAAGAGCACATATAGACAATTTTGAACATTGAAAAATATAAAAATACCTTTCCAGAATTCAGGTGGAATTTAATCTCCTGGCATCATTAATTATATGGTTAAAATTGCTTTTCTGAGAAGATTTCTCGATTTTAATGGCAGGGTCAGGTTTAATATTAAGCAAACTAACAGGAATGAATGATTCAACATACAGAGGGTTTTTTGGTATCCTCTCCCTCTCTCCCATCCCCTCTTCTCCCCTCCCCACCTCTCCCCTCCTCTTCTCTCCTTTGTTTTTCTAGATCACAAGCTGAGATTCTAATCATAGCATTTAGGTTTTGAAGATTTGGAAAATGGAATTCTACTGGTCTCACTTTTTATTGTCCCTGTAAACTTGATTAACAGGTCAAGATCAGGTCTGGGACTATTCAGCAGGAGCTGAGGGATATCACACTCCTTGAGGGATAGATACTATATGATTTCTAATAGGCCAAATTATTGTTTCCTTGAACATTGCCTATTATGTTCAGACAAATGACTTGGAAATCAATGGGAACTTGGCTTACAAAAGGCATAAATTAAGCTTCAAATTCTGTTAAATTGTGGCAGCTTCCTGAAAGCTAATTTCACTTATTTATTGAAATAATAGACTTTAATAGATATTGTGAAGCATTCAAACATGTGGATGGCCTGGTGTCTGCCTGCAAAGAATCTATACTCTAGTAGAGGAGACAGGGTACACTACTCCTAGTTATAATGCTAGACACAAGGGTAAGATAGGGTAAGATAAATGTCATCTACAGGCTCCATGCTTCCTGCTGAGAATTCACAGGCCAGTAGAATCATTTCCAGCTGGGGGTAAGCAGGGTAGGCTTTTCAAGAAGGTGGCTTTAAGCAGCATTGAAGATAGTTTTTTTCTGATCTTTCTGGAGAGGGGGAATTTCCCAAGTATATACTTTCTCAGCCTTCATAACCCTTTCAATATCTGCTTTTTACAATTATTTTCATGGTTATCAATTAATGTCTATCTCCCTTTCTAGACTGATTCTGCTCACCATAATATTCCTGGAAGCTGGCATGATATTTGGCTTACAGAAAGTTCTTAGTACATATTTTTTGGATAAAGAACAATTTACTGAGCCCCTCTGTATGTCAGGCACATGCCACAGATAGTCTCACTTCTTCCTTACAATGATTCCTGGAGACAGGTGTCATTGTCCCTAAGGAACTGAGGCCTGAGAAGCTCACCAATTTGCCTGTGATCTCAGGAACAATATGTGGATTCAGTCCTAGACTGAAGTATATAAAATATGCTTTTGTACCCAGCCACTTTTGTGGCTAGTATAGCAGGATCATGATTTGAGTGGTTCTTAAGGAGGGGGGAGGAATTGACCATCAGAATCCAAACAGGGTTCCATAAGCATGGAAGAGGAAGAAGAAGAAAACCGTCAGGTGCCTCTGTGAATGTTTCTCCTCAATTCCAAGGAGATGTGCAGGGAGATGTGTTTAAAAATAAAACACAGGCTTGGTTTTTCCCCCAGAACAATCTCTTGAGGCGTGCTAAGGCTATTCTTTAAGCATGTCTCAGTGCCGAAACTTTCATGATGGGTCTCCACAAAGTTGTCACAGCATCATTATCTCTCTCCAAAATTATGTCTATTTTCAGACGGACTGTAAAAATAGCACATCTATTTTCACACAGAAGAGTGGTATCAGTGTGTGATATTACAAAAGCAGGCACATCTGTAATGAAGAGCCACACAGTAGGCATTATATTTCTTTCATAACCGTATGCCAATTTCCTTTTAGGGAATTACCTTTGACCCACGGAACAATGTCTTGATAGGACTGTTAATCAAAGTTTCTTGCTAATCAGCCAATGGATGACATGTGGCCAGAGCTAGACCAATTTGACCTTCTTGATCAGGACTTTGGTTTATAGGTGCAATGATGTATGGGTGAGAAAAAAAATGACTGGAGCTTATTCATTCCAGCAGCAGAGTTGAGACATTCCTGCTTATAAACTCCCCAACACACCCCGAACTCCCATCAAACTGCCTTGGTTCTGAGTCTGGTTCTCTAGCCTTCCCTTTGATTCTGTGAGCTACCAATAATATCTTTGTAAAATATCCTTTTCCTGCTTAAGTTTCCAGACTTGGCTTCTGTTGCCTGCTGAATATAACATCTAACATCTATTTTATTTAGTAAAGTCATAGGATGTCTGAGCTGTAGGAAATCTTATAGATCATCTGGTTAACTCCTCCATTTTACAGCTGAGGAAAACCAAAGCTCTGGAGGCTGAGGGTTTCACCCAAGTTCACATCACAGAGCTTGTCAGTGACAGAACTGAGATTAAGACAAGGGCTCGTTTGCCCAGGGAACTGGAGTCTGCTTTTTATTTTAATTCCTTTTTAGTACAAACCAGAGCCTCCTTCTCTGTCTCTCCTCTCTCTCTCTCTCTGAAATGCTTAGTAGAAAATAGTGACTTAAAAAAACCTTCACTCCTCCCCTCCCCCAACTGACAATTTGCTCTGTTTAGTTTAAACACTTGTTTCAGAGATAGTCCTTTCTGGGATTTGGCATCTGGTAATGACAGGCATCAGTTTGTATCCTTATATGGAGCCTTGATTCTTTCTAGCTGTCTTTAAATGTTTATTTTCCCCTTACATGAAAATAATGTTGGGACAGGAAGTGGTTTGCTCTAAGGAAGCGTATGGGGTGGGGTTCTCAAAGTGATTATTTTCCACTTCCAAGTCTAACTTCTAGCCATGTGCATTTGGGGAGAGACTTCCTTTACTCACACTAAAAGATATATATATATATATATAGATATATATATATATATACCTGCTCTATTTTTTCAGTTGCTTTAGGGCAGTCATAGCTCATACGATCATTGCCAAAAGGGCCAAATGTTGGGGTAGGAGTTGGGGAGGGTATTAACAATGGTTCAGTAGTCTCCCCTTGTCCGTGGGGGACATGTTCTGAGATCCTCAGTGAATGCCTGAAACCACGGATAGTACCGAACTCTATGTACACTATGTTCTTTCTACACATATACACCTAGAGTTTAATTAATAAACTAGGCACAGTAGGAGGTTAACAATAATCCTGAGAGAACAATTATAACAATGTACTATAAGAAAAGTTATAAGAACGTGGTCCCTCTCTTGAAATAGCTTACTGTACTCACCTTTCTTCTTGTGGTGGTGTGAGATGATAAAATGCCTCCTTGCCCCGCGTCAGGCTCTGGGCTGATGGCTCAGAGCCTGGAGCCTGTTTCCGATTCTGTGTCTCCCTCTCTCTCTGCCCCTCCCCCATTCATGCTCTGTCTCTCTCTGTCCCAAAAATAAATAAACGTTGAAAAAAAAAATTAAAAAAAAAAAAAGGGGCGCCTGGGTGGCGCAGTCGGTTAAGTGTCCAACTTCAGCCAGGTCACGATCTCGCGGTCCGGGAGTTCGAGCCCCGCATCAGGCTCTGGGCTGATGGCTCAGAGCCTGGAGCCTGTTTCAGATTCTGTGTCTCCCTTTCTCTCTGCCCCTCCCCCATTCATGCTCTGTCTCTCTCTGTCCCAAAAATAAATAAACGTTGAAAAAAAAAATTTAAAAAAAAATGCCTCCTTGATGAGATGAAGGGAGATGAATGAATTAGGCCTTGTGATGCAGTTTTAGGCTACTTCTGACCTTGTGGCGATTCATCAGGAGGATCATCTGCCCTCCAGACCACCGGTAACTGAGACCGAGGAGAGTGAAACCCGGATAAGTGGGAGCGACTGTAGCACTAATTATGTGCCAGGCACTATTTTAAACACTTGGTACTTATTAGTTAATTGGTTTTATATCATACCACTCACAGCTGCACCTTATATCTCCCTTTTGGAGCATTTCAATGCACAATCACAAATTAAATGTTTGTGATGTCCCTATAATTTTTTTAAAAATGTAAAAAAAAGATTTATTAATGGTTAAACACAGTTTCCAGGAAAATCCTTTTTTTTCCCCTTCCCAATTATCCCTAAATACCAGTTTTGAATCAGTAGGTAAGGACTATTATCAATCACCCCAATTTACAGGTGTAAAAATTAAGGCAGAGAGGTTAAGTAACTCACTCAAGGTCACATAGCTATTAAGTGGCAGAGTTGAGATTTGAACCCAGGTGGTCTAGGTTTCAAACTCCATGCTCTTAACCCTCTGTTGCATCTTAATCTTGGACTCTCTATGTAGGGAAGGGAAGTTTCTTTTTCTTGGGAAAAATATTATCCAATACAAATGCCTTTCATAAGCACTTCTAATGGGGGTTTTGTATCATGAATCTCTGTGTTCCAACAATGCTTGGAGGCTACAAACAATACTCTACCACAAGTATTGCTATGCAGCAATACTTCTCTTGTGTCTACCCATGTATCAAAGTACCTTTGCAGAACTGGATTATTTGGTGGTTGTGAGAAGACTTGCACAGATTGAAGCTTTGGGTTCTAGATGCTCATAAAATAGGCTCAACAGGGGCACCTGGGTGGCTCGGTTGGGCGACTGACTTCGGCTCAGGTCATGATCTCACAGTTCATGAGTTTGAGCCCCACGTTGGGTTCTGTGCTGACAGCTCAGAGCCTGGAGCCAACTTCAGATTCTGTGTCTCCCCTCTCTCTACCCCTCCCCTGCTCATCTCTGTGTCTCTCAATAATAAATAAATGTTAAAAATTTTTTTGAAAAAAAAAGCATGAGATCTTGCCATTTCTAACAACACGGATCAATCTAGAGAGTGTAATGCTAAGAGAAATACCATATGATTTCACTCATATGCGGAAATTTAATGAACAAAACAAATGAACAAAGAAAAAAACAGAAAAAAAGGCTCAACAAATAATTGTTTAATAGATTACTTATCGGCGTTAAAATCTTTTAACTCATCTCAAGATCCCCTGTGGTGAAAGATAGTAATTACAATGCACAAACACCTACACATGGATGAAGAAAGGCTGTGAATCGAGTCCCTGGAAAGTTTCTTTCTGCTTACTGGGTTCAAACACATTTTCCTACTTGAAATTTGCTACACAGAGACAGGATATCATCTCTATTCCCCCGCTTATTTTGGCAAACGGATGATATAGGTTTTATTTTTTAAACAATTTATCCTAACAAAGTTCCATGATATCAAAACAAACCAACAGTGCTTAATAATTACATCATAGCGAGATTTTCTTTATTTTATGCTTTATTCAGAGTGAAAAATTCAGCAGGAAAAAAAGTATTTTAAAAATTTGTCTATTTTATTCTAGCTATCTAAATAACAGACTAATACTAGAAGAAAAGTTCTCCATTATTCAGTAATCGTTGCTTTTTTACAGAACAATTAGATTAACGTGAGCAAAACGATCTTTTTCAATGGCATGTTTTAGTGCAAGAAATTTCATCAGAGACAGAAATCACATAGGCCATATTCTAGAGACTGTGCTCATTTCGATGGGACGGATGGTGATGGGGGAGCAAAAGGGAGGTCAGAGAAGGAGGCGAGAGGACATTGTCCTGCCTCTCTTGAGGACCAATTGTATAAGCCCTGGGACCCAGGTTGACTTACCTATGCCTGAAACAAGCCAGTGTTTGAGACTCCATCTTTCCTTCCTGTTTAATTAATACCACCACAATACTTGAGCAGTGTAGAACCTCCCCCACCATCTCAGCACCAAGACTTAATTTTTATTACCAGTTTACAGTAAAATTTAATTGGAGTACCTTACACATTAAGGCTTTTGATTATTAACATATTGCTGAAGTGGAGGTCTTTTAATTATTGATCCGTTTATTAATACAACAGTTACCTTATACCAGGCATAGTCCCATAGCAGAGACAGGTGACCCAGACAGTTTGGAAAGGCCTGGGCTGGGGCTTACTCCTTGAGAAACTGGTTTTATCCATCTTTGAATTTCCAGTACCAAGCTAGATGCCTGATATGGAAATTACCTGATAAGTGTTTGTGGACTCCTGGAACAAGTGTTATGGGAGCCCAGACAAGGAGCACCTAAATGAAGGAGGAAGACAGAAGTGAGGGAAGACTTCCTAGGGGAGGGGATGTAATCTGAGTCTTAAAAGGTAAGTTGGCCAGGGTGGAAGGAACCCATATAAAGGCACTTGAGCAATGATGTACAGAAAGGGAGGCCCTAATTCAAGATCTATGTGTCCTTCAAACACACACACACACGCGCACACACACACGCACACACACACGCGGGCTGACATGCAGGACACAGAAGGATGCTCTCTTTGCAAATAGCAATAACTATGCTACTCTCGGTTTCAAGGGCATTGCAATAATTAATGTGTGACAGAGATGGGCTTTGTTAAGCTTGAGAATGCCAGAGTTCTTCGGGGGAAATTGACAATACTGTGATCTATTGTGATATTTTTCACACTATATAATTTGAGCTTGTAACTGCTTAACCAATTAAAGATTAAGCAGGCAGCCCTTACATGCTACTGCACAACTGAAAGAATGATTTATTACAGCAAAGGATATTGGAATAGAGGGAAGGCAGATTGCAATCAGAGGAGCACGACTGCAGGTTGCTGTTAACCGGTACTCTAAAACCAGGTTTCCCTGTTCAACCTGGAGAAAGACTGCACTTTAAATCCACCTTTTGGAGCATTCCAGTCCGTAATAACTAGCTAAAAGGTTTGGGAAGTCCCTACAGTTTACAAAAGGGGGAGGTGGGGAAGGCTTATTAATGGTTAAACACACTTCTCAGGAAAACCCTTTTTTAAAATTTCTGATTATCCCTAAATACCAGTTTTTGAATCATTGCAGTAAGAGAAGATTGAGACACTGGAAGATTTTATGGAATTTCATCCCACTTTTGCAGTTATACTATAGCCAAATTTAAAAAACAATTCAGTCAAATTTAAGAAACAAAACAGATGAACATATGGGAAGGTGGGGGAAGAGAAGAGAGGGAAACAGAAACAAGAGACTCTTAATGACAGACAGCAAACTAGGGGTTGATGGGTGGGAGATGGGCCAGATGGGTGATGGGTATTAAGAAGGGCACTTGTTGGGATGAGCACTGGGTGTTGTATGTGATGAATCACTGAATTCTACTCCTGAAACCAATATTGCACCATATGTTAACTAAAATTTAAATTAAAAAAAAAATGAGAGGAAAAAAAAGTCCAGTCAAAGATAATAAATTCCAGGGATGCCTGGGTGGCTCAGTGGGTTAAGAGGCGGACTCTTGATTTTTGGCTCAGGTCATGATGTCATGGTTTGTGAGTGTGAGCCCCATGTCGGTCTCTGTGCTGACAGTGCAGAGCCTGTTTGGAATTTTCTCTTTCTCTCTCTCTCAAAATAAATAAATAAACATTTCAACATAAATAAATAAATTCCATTACAGCACATTTTTAAAAATGTTTAATTTTGAGAGAGAGAGTGAGCATAGGGGAGGGGCAGAGAGAGAGGGGGACAGAGGATCTGAAGTAGGCTCTGCCCTGACAGCAGAGAGCCTAATGCAGGGCTCTAACCCATGAACCACGAGATCATGACCTAAGCTGAAGTCAGATGCTTAACTGACAGAGCCACTCAGGTGCCCCTAAAGCACATTTTCATTTGTGCTAATGATACTGTATTGATTTTGGAATGTGTTGTTCTATGATGTCATCAATATTGTTCAATACTTCAATCCATGAAGGTCCTTCATGGGCTCTATCTAGCCAATGCATGGTGGTAGCTGCATATGTTCAATTGCTACTACATAGAGGTGAGAGGGAGCATGGTGCTGGGGGCAGCCAGCAAGAATCTCTGTGAGTTTCATCCTTGAGTTGATGAGGAACTGATGAAGGTGATGGAAAATGTAGGACCAGACTGTAAAGGAATGCTGAGGCCAGCCAGTGAAGGTTTTGATCAGGGGAGTAACCAGATTTGCACTCTCAGAGAGTCTGTGCTGACACCATCTTAATGGAGGGGGCCTGGGGCCTGTCCTGACATCAGGCTGGTGTTGTGGAAGAGGAGAAATCATTTTCCCTCTACCCTTCTGAGTTCTTCACTGAGACTCTAATAGTAAAAATCACATTAACAAGAGAAAAACAAACAGATGTTTATTAACTTGTAACCTCACGTAATATTAGAGATACCCAGGGGAAAATGAGCAACTCAGAGAAGTGGCTTAGAATTCAGGCTTATATACCATCTTAATAGGGAAAGGGGATGGAGATGTAGGCCTCTCAGGGAAAAGTAAATGATTTTTAGGAAAGATAAGTGGGCACTGAGAAGAACAGATGAGGTATGACAGGTTGTTCCGAAGTCCATTTGGATGTGGTGTTACTTCTAGTCTTGTGTCCTGTAATAAGAGTCAATCTTCTCTGATTGTTGAAACTCCAGGGGAAGGGATTTATGACAACTGAGTTTCTTTTTGGGGATCTGTCTTTAGGAAGATAAGGGGAGTTCAGAAAAACTTCTTCCTGCATTTGCTGTTTTTCAAGTGCCTACAGCTCAAAGTGATCAACATACCAAAGCAGCATATTTTGGAGTAGCACATCCTGATCTCCTACAGTCATATACTGGGGTGGCATATTCTGCTACCCTTCAATATCTATTACACTAGTTCATAGAACAGATAAGAAAAAAGTGAAACAAGACTGGGGCAATGGAGGGATGCCTGGGTGGCTCAGTTGGTTGAATATCTGACTTTTTTTTTAAGGTCAAGTATTTTTTTATTTTGAGGGTCTGAACGGTAATTAGCTCAATTCAACCCAATTCTCTGAACGAAAGGCTGCGTCAGTAGCTCAAAACCAGAGATCCCCGTGGTAAATGGCATGAATTTGAGATCTGCACATCCAGGTGTAGTTCAAATGATGGCCAACAGGTAACCAAAAGACGAACAACAGACAGAGCCGACCAGTAAATCTGTTCTGAGCCACAGATTTTCAATGAACAAATGCCCAGGATAAGATGGCGCCGTTACTCAAAAAATTAGAGTCTGGAAAACGACCACCCTAGCAGATGGTGCACGCGCCCGCCAAACATCTGACTCTTGATTTCTGCTCAGGTCATATTCCCAGGACTATGGGATCAAGCCCTATGCTGAGCTCCACACTCAGTGTGGAGCCTGCTTAAGATTTTCTCTCTATGTCCCTCTGCCTCTCTTCCCCACTAGTGTGCATGCTCTCTCTCTCTAAAAAAAAAAGAAAAAAAGACAGGGGCAATAGGATGGAGGAAGATACACAAAAAAGTAAGCAATAGCACTTGGCAACTAGGTGTTGACAGTAAAGAGAAGCAGCAGCCTAGGGTGACAGCTAGGCTTCTGGCAGAAGTAACACTGCATCCAACAGAGAATGTAGGAGGAGAAGGAAAGATTATGAATTTAATTTGGACATATTCAGATTAAGTTTAGTGGGATACGAAATACTGATGTACAGATGTCTGGTAGGAAGTTGACTCTGGTTGGAATTTAGGAGTGATGTCAGGGTTCAAGGTAGAAATTTGGCTGTCATTAGCATAGAGTAGGGTGTTCGCAGAAACCATGAATATACCAACCGGATTTCTTTGCTCAAACTGATTTACATTATTTTGGATGAGAGAAGGGCAAAGTGAATTTCAAATTGAACACACACAATAGATGTTGCGGACCTAGTACAGATATATGAATGGCTGATGACTGAATGAACGAACAGTATAGGTTCATAAAAATCAATAGATGTTCTCTTTACCTCATGACTTGTTTCCATTTTAGCCCTGGAAAGAAAAAACATGATTACCTCAAAGAGACAAAAAGGCAATATTTGGATGCAAAACATGGAGGACTTTATTCCTGCTTTTAAAAATCAACAAGTCTTTCATTTTTTCAGCCAACTAATTTCAGACCATTTGACATATATTATTCTCATTAGGTATCAATGACCTAGCAATGACTGACCAACTGCTGTATTTGCAGCAAATCCAGATAGAGATGACCAGCCAAGTGGCAGACTGGGTACTGTTCAGCAAGCAAATATGTTATTCTGCACATGACCTCGCTAGAGTAAATGTGAGTCTTTATAATCCTTGCCAAAGACCAAGTGGTTTTAAAAGAAAGAGAGGTATGGCATAGCAGGCATTAACTTATAACACCCATATCTTATATAAATGGTCATGCTATGGTCCCAGGGGCTGCAGAACAGATCAAGACTCCTTAATAATCAATCACAACCTCATCAAGGTAGTGTACAGGGCAGGATGGAAACGAGTCTTTCATTACCATTGATAGATTTTTACCTTGCCAGGGAAAGGTAGTTCTGACCCTTCATGAATCATTGAGGAAATGCTTAAAATGCAGAGTTGTGGCCCAAAATGGCCCAAATGTTTTCACACCTCACTACAGGCACCAAATAGTCTGGGCAATGCCAAATAAGTTACAAATCCATTTTGTAGTTCAGGAAGGTCATTAGGACTCGGATTCGTTATCTACTGAGACTTTGCTTTACTTTCCATTTATTACTCTCCTTTGAATGAAATGGAGCTGTAGGAGGAGAGCAGAGACCTCAATTCATTCAACCCTGACACATTATTCGTGTCTACAATTTTGCCATAAATTTGGAGAGAGACAGAAATTGCAAATGCAGGGATTTAAATCCCCTTGTGCTACACTTGTCAAGAAGAGCAGATTGTAAACTGCCTCTTGCAAGTATGATATGCATTTGGGCATCAAGCTAATAACTCTGAACCACAGACTCGTTCATTTGTGTGGTGTTTCCCTCCAGAAGTTTTTGAAATTGCTTCTTTGGCCATTACGTATCTCAGAGCTGTTTGGGTTTAGTAGGAAGATTACAGAGACTATCTGGCTGAGAAAGTTTTTGGAGTCCTTCTCCAATGGGATGGAAATGACAAATTTTTCTGTTTACATCATCACAGCCTTTACAAACTACGCATTTGGGTTGGGCTTCTCTGAGGAAAGGAAAAAGAAATTTACATGGTCATCAAATTTGTCTTAGAACCTTATAGCAATATTGATGATGAAGAAATCCAAAGCATGTAGATGCCTTCACTCATATTTCTGGCTCTTCTATTGAAAAATAATTTGTGTGTTCTATACTTGAAGTCATTGGCAGGGTCCTATTCCCTAACTCCCTGATCAGAAGCAATTTTCTTTTGCTTCTTGTTTTGATTTTTAAAAATGTTGTTACATAAGTCATCCATTAATACATTTTCATTATTAAAATATTTAATTATTACAAATAACACTGGAGTCCCCTTTAATCACTCTACAAAATTCTGAGGTTCTCCTCCACCTTATCACAACCTTTTCCACCCCTGGTCACAAACATTGTTGTAGTTATATGTGTATCTTTCTAGATCTTCTTTAGGGATGTGGGTGCATGTGTTATTTTAGATAGACTTTCTACAAGTGCCATACTGTGACTTTCTTTTTACGCTGCATAATACATCTTGGAGCTCTGTTAGTACAGAGGTCTATTCCATTGTGCTATGGACTGAATGTTTGTGTCCCCCCAAATTCATATGTTCAAGCCTAATCCCCACTGTTTTGGAAATGGGGCCTTTGGGAGGTATTAGGGTGGTAAGAGGGGAACCCTCATGAATGGGACCAATGCCCTTATAAGAAGAGATGCAGAGAGCTTGTTTCCTGGCTCTCTCTCTGCTCTCTGCCATGTGAGGATACAATGAAAAGACAGCCATCTGCAAACCAGGAAGTGGGCTCTCCCATGACACTGGATCTGCTGGCACCCTGATCTTGGACTGCCCAGCCTCCAGAACTGGAGAAATAAATGTTTGTTCTTTAAGCTAGGCAGTCTATGCTGAGTTTGTTATACTAGTCCAAAATGACTAAGGCACATTCTTTTTATTCTTTTTAACTGTTGCATATTATTCCACAGCATCAGTATACCATAGTTACTTATTTAGGTGGTTTTAATTTTTTTAAGCTTATTTATTTACTTTGAGAGAGAGAGAGAGTGAGAGAGAGCACACAAGTGAGCATGGGAGTGGGGGAGGAGCAGAGAGAGAGAATCCCAAGCAGACTCCAGGCTGTAAGTACAGAGCCAGATGCATGGCTTGAACTGTGAGATCATGACCTGAGCTGAAATCAAGAGTTGGATGCTCAACTGACTGAGCCACCCAGGTGTCTGGGTTTTAATTCTTTTTAAATGTTTATTTTTGAGAGAGAGACCGAGAGAGAGAGAGAGAGAGAGAGAGAGAGAGATATCATGCAAGTGGGGGTGGGGTAGAGAGCATGGGAGAGAGTATCCCAAGCAGGCTCCACACTGCTGGCATAGCCTGACATAAGTCTTGATCCCATGAACCATGAGATCATGACCTGAGCCAAACCAAGAGTCTGATGCTTAATTGACTAAGCCACCAGGGGCCCTTAAGTGGCCTTAATTTTTCATCATAGTCTATCCATGCCTGACAAAGAGTCTTGAAAAATCTCTCATAGAGTGAATTCTTCTAAGTAAAAAATGTAAATTTCATTCATTTTAATGGAAAAAATGTTCATATATTTCTAAGCCTCCAAATCATATCCATTTTTCCTAAAACATCAAATACCATTAAAATGGACACACTTACTTCAATAGTTAACAGTTTATAATGTAACTCAACCAGACATTCTCTCATTAATTGCCCTATAATATGGTTGTTTCCATCCTCTCATTCAGTATTTACAGACTTTGATGTATTTGTTCATTCAATAAATAATTGCTGAGCACCTACTATGTGCCAAGCACCAGCTTTGGGTGTTGGGAATATGGTAACAAAAAAAAAATATCTCTGTCTTATGGAATTTACATCCTAGTGCAAGAGACATATAATAGACAAGTAAGATACAAAGGATGTTAGCTAATGATACATCCTATGGAGAAAAAAACAAAGGAGGGAAAGGGAATATAAAATATTGGGAAGGCTGAAATTCGACCTGGAGAGATCTTGCTGAGAAGGTGGATTTTAAATAAAGATGTGGAACAAGTGAGGGAGGGAGCTGTGAGGCTTTCTGGAAAGTATCCTATACATCCCTGACAGAAGATGCCCTCTAGGACCAAATAATCTTTCTGACATAAATGGCTTGGCCAGTCTTTCTGCCCTGTTGTTCATCATTTGGTTTCTTGTCCTTTATCACATTTCCTAGTTATGGATTCTTTTTTTTTTCTGCAGAGATAGCAAACCAAAGCTTTTCTACACAAGTGTCAAAAAAGGCAATCATTGGTTTCAGTGAGAAATGGATCACTCAATATGAGGTTTATCACGAGAGAGAATGGGATGTATATAGGTTGCCCACCTTCTCTTGGAATCAGAGGCATTGGCAGGAAAAAAATGTGGTTAGGCCTCTGACTGGGAGGTTTGTGGAACAATTTATCTCTGCCTGGAGCCACAGGATGGGAAGAAAAGAGCCCAGATGTTGGCTGAAGAGAACTCAACCCAAGGGAGAGTCCTTTTTATGACCAGATATCTGCTTGTCCATGGGCTCTGTCTAGCATTTTATATATATAGTGCCTGGACATAAACCTTGGCTCTTCCAATTACTAGTTGGATAATGTAGAAATTATTTAACCCCTTTGAGCTTTCTTTTTCATCTGCAAAATGGGTACGATAATAGTAGCTATCTCATAAGACTGACATTGGGGATTAAATGAGATCACAGAGGTAAAGTGTCTGGAACATAGTAAGCACTCAATAAATAAGAATGCCACCACTACTGCCATCACCACCATCATTTCTTGGGCTTTGTAGAGAACAACACCAAGTTTAGAGAAAAGAAGGCGTTATTTAGTACATCTTTAAAACATTTATTAGTATCTCACAGCACCTGGTACTAAAGAATCAGCTAAACAGCTGCCTAGATGAGTCGGTAATCTTCAAGGCAAGGAAAAAGAAAAAACGTCCCAATGCTCCAGGCAGGTAGTAGAGGGTTAAGGATTTTCAGGAAGGGAAGGGTGGTGATTTACAAATGGGTTTCCCTGGCACCAGGGAAAGGGGGGGGGGAGGAGGAAATGGAGCCATTTTAGGCATATCAAAGGCACCTGTGAGACAGGATGCTGTGTTGATGGCCAGGAAGCTGCTTGATGTAAATGTCTGTGAAGCCAGTGATGTGGCTAGCCTGGGGTGAGAATAATCCAGGGGTGACCTTGTGTGGCTTCATTCTGTGTCTCTTTAGTCCCAGTTTGTCCTCAGTTGCATGGAAACAACCAAAGCTGACAACCAAACCTTTCAGCTACAAATCCACCTCATGGTGTAAAGAGAGCTAAACATGTTAAGTGTTCAGATGTCTCTAAAAATAACAGATTATGTTTCTTTTGTTTGGAGGCTGTGCATAATACTTTCAGGTGCTAGCTAGTTAGGTCAAACTGCCCTGGGTTTGAATCCTGGCTCTGTTTTACTAGTTGTGTAACGTTGGATGAATTATATAATGTCTCTGTGGTTCAGTGTTCTTCTCATTTGGGCAGTGGAGATTGTAAGAATATCTATCCAATACTGGAATTATGGAGATTAAATGGGATAATGCTTATAAAACACTCGGCACAGTGTCCTGCAGATAGTAAATACATATTATTTATTATTATTGCAATCTTTTGGATGGATTGTTTTCTGATGAGGTAATTGGGAAAAGGATAGCATAAACATAGAGAAAGGGAAAGGGAAGAAGAGATATAGAAGAGATAGTCAGGACTGTAAAAGCTGATCCTGGAAGAGAGGCATTTACTAACTGTCAAAAAAAAAAAATCCTGGGAGAGAAAAAGGAGAAATATGGCAGGGACTCAAAGGCAGAGGCTTAGCTTTGCTTTTTGCCAAGGTTCCATCCATCTGGCCTTGGCTTCTACGCTGGCTTTTTCCTCCAAATGGCAGTTCTAGAAGCCCAGCGGTGAAACCCAGGGCAGGGAGATGGATCATCTCTGAATCACCCTAAATTCTGCACTCATTGCAGGCATATAAAAATTGTACATATTATTCTTCTGCAGTATAGAATTCCTTTGAGACTAATAGAAGAGACAGGCCTGTCAAGTGAGTCAGCAGTGACCAAAGGCAGACATAATCCCATTGCTTTTTGGCTGACAACTCATGCAGAGGAAAATATTCTCTGATCCATACAAAGGCAAACGTAGCTTAAATCCCAACACAAAATTCTAACTATATTCATCTTCTATTCCCAGTCGATGATGACCCTAGATGCCAGAAATAGCAAATACACCATCTCTTACCATTGGATTGTAATAATTTAATAGTTACTAAAGGTAAGATGCTCAAAGGACAGGATAACTCAGATTATTTTCAGATCTAAGCCAAAAAAAGATGAAAAGCATGATGCCTCTCCTCAGATTTGTTTAATAGTGGATATTGTAGAGGAATATCTATTATGGGTGAACATACAGAAAATGAACATAAACCTGAATAAATTATGAGATATCTAGAAAAACAAAACACATGGTGAACCACATGATTTTTTCTTTTATGTGAAGGGTGGCTGTGAAGGCAAAATTGCAGTTTTAAGATGGGTTTTCAGTGTGATCTCTTCTGATGTGCCTTCACAAACACAATCATTTAAGAAACCAAGTTGAGCCTGGATCTGAGTATCATAATTCAGGACATCCTTTTTAAATTAAAAAAAAAATCTGTCATTAAAAAAGTTTTTGGATGTTTATTTTTGAAGGAGAGAGAGAGAGAGAGAGAGAGCGAGCATGAGTGGGGGAGGAGCAGAGAGAGAGGGAGACACAGAACCTAAAGCAGGCTCTGGGCTATGAGCCGTCAGCACAGAGCCTGATGCAGGGATCGAACTCAGGAATGGCGAGATCATGACCTGAGCGGAGGTCAGATGCTCACCTGACTGAGCCACCTAGGTGCCCCCAGAATGTACAGCATCCTTAAGAGGAAGATCAAAGGGCAAATTTTACATTACAAAAATTACCTTGATGCTGAAGAATAATTTCACTTACAAAATTAAACATGGATTGAAATCATGTATTATGATCCACCCCATCTGTTCAGCATACACTCTATCTGCCTACCTACCTACCTACCTACCTATATCTATCTATCTATCTATCTATCTATCTATCATCTATCTATCTATCTATCTATCATCTCTCCCTATTTTTTTTTTACAAAAGAAAAGAAATTGGTTTTTTTTTTTTTTTTTTTTTTTTTGCATTTTTGCTAAATTACTTCCCTAAGATGTTATTCCTAGACCTCTGGGATGGCTTTGGTTGAAATCTGCCTGCTCTTGTTTCTAAAAAGTGCAGCATGGCTGGCCTGTGCAGAAGGTGACTTTCCAGATAGGAGAGCTCCTGGTGGGTCAGCTGACTTCTACAAAGCACAGGAAATGCTCTCATTTCTGGGTTCAGACTTCTACATTTAGCAGCTTCCTTTAACCCACCCCAGGCTGGTGCTTCTTCATCCCCTCTGAGCTCTGCTGCTGAGGTCCATGGTTCCTTAGTTGGTGTTGCTGAGGCTGCTGCATACCCCAGCTGACTCCTGCCACCGCCTCAGCTTGTCACACTATGCATTTAATCATGAGTGTGATGTGCAGCCCAGTGTGAGACCCAGAGAAAAGACAGAATTCTGTCCTCAGTGGGATAGAATATTCAAGCTTACGCCTCTGCTTTAAGATTTGGGGCTCAATTTTTACCCTTTAGAGCTGTATGTATCAATACCCCAAAGCAATTTTTCTTGGATGCGTTTTGCTTTGAATTGGAAATACACTTTTGATGTTTTTTATTTAATAAGGCACAGGCATAGGACTACATTCATTATTTAGACTGGAACTTAGTTTGCACTTGATGTAAGAAAAAAAACTGGCACACTTGTTCAGGGTAATTGCAAAGAGTGAAATGAACCCAATTTATGTAAAGGATTATTGAAGGAATACAAAACTTCCAAAGTAAGCCTGCTAAATCATTCATTCAGTAACTGATTGGCATTTGCCCAGATTTGGATCCTGTGCTTTGCCAGGTTTTAAAGCAAAGCGAAGAAGCAATTATTTAAAAGTGATGATGAAAAACAGTATTGAAAGAGAGCAATCCTGGAGGGTGGATATATTTTAAGTGATTATTCTCTGTTAAATAATGTAATTCACAGACCATTGAGCTAGGCCCCAGGAATCATCTGTCAGCCTATGTTTCCACCTGGCAACCTTTGATATTTTATCATTAAAAGATATGTAAATGCAATGTAAATAATGTCAACCACTTTTTAAGGAACAATTATTTCTTTTATTCTTTTACAGATTTCTATTTCATTTTGTGATTAAAAATTTTTCTATAAACTATGTGGGTGAAGTTGGGCTTAAAGCCTGTTTCTGGGAATCTAGTTCCTTTGAAACTACTTGTTTCTATTACATTTCCAGTTAACATCTATAAATCCATCTGATGCTAAAAAATCTGTTGTGGAGAAATCGTAAATCTAAGTCCTCTCCTCTGCTCTGTACACAATACCTACAAAATTTATGAAGAGGTAATTGCATTTTTGGCAGTTAATTTTTCTCTAGACTTAATATCAGAAACATTTCAGGCAATCAAAAAACAATAGAAAAAAAAGCATCTTTAATTGATTCCTCAGAGAGTTCTTTTCCAGATTGTAAATAATTATTCTTATGTTTTCTATTTGGTTGTTTCAGGAGATACACAAAATGAAATGTAGGACACAAGTAAAATGCTAATAAGACATAGGATAATATTAAAATATTCCTATTTTGCCTGTATGGAACATAGGCAGTCTACTCTATCAGGGGAGGGAAAGCATATGTGAACAAAGGATTTTCACCCCTATAAAAGTACAAGGTTCATTTGCCTTAGAGAGAACCAGGGAGCAAGACATCTTGTGACAATGCCCGTCGGGATGCTGATGGGGCTCGGATGAACCCCCACCAGAATGAGTGTATGGAGCTCAGGAGAAGTGTTCACAGACAATGCCTCTCCTGGCCACCGGGTCTTCAGTGAAATCTGTCATGGATCAATCTACCAGTTAGTCAAGCCACACATCAGTATTTTCTGCCCTTTAGAAGCAATGATGGTATTTACCACTGGGGAGTGTGATGTGTGTATTTATACAATAGCTTGAATCGGAGTTAAAGGTGCAGTCTGGGGGTGTGTTGTGTTCAAATCCCTTTAATTTTCTATTCGGATATTTCCAGGCTTTGTAATTATGCTATCATGTACTTATGGTCACAAAAAGTCTAGTTTAAACTGAATACTCTTTTGTACCCCCCTTTCATATATATTTTCACACCATATATAAAGTTTGGGATCAAAAAGTCCAAGGAGTATGGAAAAATACAAGAATACATTGAAGAGCAGAACATTAAAAAAAACAAAAACACTAGTTTTACCTTGCTCATCAAAACTCTTAAGGTTTGGAAAATTTATTAGTATTTTTAAGCATTTTAAGAATTATTATTAATCCTCTTTTAGAGCATCTGTCTAGGGGCACCTGGCTGGCTCAGTTGATGGAGCTTGCAACTTGATCTCAGGGTTGTGAGTCTGAGTCCCGCATTGGGCATAAAGATTACTTAGAGTACCTAACTACTCTTTTCCTGGGTTCAGATCATGTTCTTCTATTGTGAGCACGCAGTAGGAGTTCAATGAAAGCTTGTTTTCAGAATGAATTACTATAAAGAGATATTTATGTTTCTCTTTTACTATAATAGGTAATATCTGTAAGTAGTGTTATCTTTGCCATATTTATGTAACAAAACTAAGTTCGGTATAAGATTTGATTTAAAGAAACACCATAAGAATGGGACATTTAAAGGTGGGAATTTAAAGGATTAAATAAAAAGTATAGGATCTACCCATGAATTTCTAAATATAGCATGCTTGACCAGGAAAATGGAAATGAATATTGGTGAATGAACTTCAAATTAAAGGAAATTATCAACATAAAGCCTTGTAAACTTAAATTAACATAAAGGAAATACACTTATTTGTAAAAACAACCATATACATTAAGAGAAATGACATTCTCTCTCAACTTGCGTTCTCCATACTGTCCGTGCAAAATTGCTTGTAGAGTCCTCAAAGGGGCGTCTGTGGCCAGATGTGCAGAGAACATCCCCTTCACTGATATATAACAGAGCAATGTGGCCTCCCTTTTCTTTCACTAGATGGGAGTCTGGCCAGGTCACGGCTGTGCTTTTGAACAACTGGTCTGGATGTGTGAGACCTGCAGCACAGGCAGCAGCAGCTGGAAGGCATCCTGGATGTATGTCGTGCTATTGCAGCCCTGGGAGAAGGGAGAAATGTGGCTCAAGGGTTGTTTGCAGAGTTCAACCTGGACAATCCTTCCAGTTTGATAATGGTCCCTCCTTGCAAACCTCACAATATTTTAAAATATTTCTCCTTTAATGTTGGTGCTTAAGGCAATTGTAAACACAGTCCTTTGGATGAAATGCGTTCAGCTCTTAATTATCTATACTAATAGAAGAATTCACTTCACATGAGGCAAGTCATTTCCATGGACTTTGAGGCTACATCGATATGTGTATATTCATGACCAAATATATCCAGTCTTCCCTATTCCTCTCCCAGACCAACCCCACTGTCCTGAAATGACACAAAAGCACAGTATGAAGGAAGCTCTAGTTTGCCCTAACCTAGAGATGAATAAACAGGAATGGGCTACATAAAGCGAACTGGAGATAGTACTGTGTAATCATTCATGGCAAATCCTTGAATGCATATGGGTACCTTCTACTTGGTTTGGATATTTGATGTTGCCATTCATGTTCTGTGGTATTGTTTTTTTTTTACGAATTTTTTTTAACTTTTTTATTTTTTAAAATTTACATCCAAATTAGCATATAGTGAAGCAAAGCTCTGTGGTATTCTTGCATACCGTGGTCGGTCGAGAGGCTATGTAATGTTTCAGGTCACTAAAACATAAGAAAACTCCCACCGGGAAAATAAATAAACACTTGACTTCATATTCTTCATGACTGACATAGTAAATTAATCTGCTGATGCCTTCTGGGTGGCCAGGGGAGACATTTTCTTGTTCCATATTCTGCATCTGACTGCCTGGCTTTCCTCTTAGCTGTGTCCTCCAGAACCTGCCCCTATAGCTCATTGTCCCTTCTGGTTGACTTCATCCCACTGCGTGGCTGTGTCCTAAATGGTAACACTTGATGTCACCACTTTGTTACTTTTGTACCTTGGTAGTTTTCCCTAACAGTAAGGCACAATTTCTACAAACATTATAAATATATAGGTAGCCTTCCCTGACTTGAATTTGGTAATTTCCAAACGCTGCAATTGACAGCTACTTCAGACAACAAAAAACTGTATATGCATTTGCCCGTGTTCAAACTGGTTAATACCCGTGGCTTCAGCTGGGTGCCCTGGGGCTATAGATGTGCCAGGTCCCTATAGCTGGGCCCCTGATGGAAGGTTTTCCTCCACCAGCCACAGATAGGACACCATGACTATGACTCA
This sequence comes from Prionailurus viverrinus, assembly GCF_022837055.1. NCBI lineage: Eukaryota > Metazoa > Chordata > Mammalia > Carnivora > Felidae > Prionailurus > Prionailurus viverrinus. The sequence goes on from NC_062564.1 coordinate 173,848,079, forward strand.
GGAATGTGGCCTCCGGGGCCTCTTCTCTCTTCCGTCACTGGCTTCTGGTAAAACCACAGCAGTATGGGGACAGCTTCATATCAGTGTTACAAAGTCCTGGTGAGCCGACAGGCCAGGGAGTGAGTGATCTCTGAGGACAGTGCCTCTGGTCACTGAACAGACAGAGGCTAAACAGTCAACTTGTCAATATTGTTAGTCTGAAGCTTAGACCTGGCTAAACCAAAGGTGATCGTGAATGGAGACAAGGGCTCATTTTTACAAAAATCACCATTGAGCAAGAATCCCTCATTGCAGCCAATAATCACAGTGTTAAATCTGGTGTCAAACTTGGCAGCAGAAATGTGCTTCTGCTGGAGGAAACAGCAACAGAAATAACGTGCAAGCTTAGCGTTTCTCTTTATAATCAGGAATTCTTGAAAATTAGGTATTGTTGCTTCACCCAAGGGTTTACAGCTGGTTGAGCTACACAAATGTGCTCAAAAGCGACTGTTGATGATAAGATTTAGAACTGGAATAACACTTGCTGCCTGGGAAAAAGACAAACAAAACAAGTAGCTCTAACATTTGCTTTGATTCAGAAGCACTTTCTCTCTGGGGGCCACTTACCTCTAGCAATACACTATTGATCATGGGGTTAAGAACCTCAGCCTTCTTGTTGCTCTGTGGAATCAAAAGGATGAAATTGACAGATTAGGTGCTCATAGTATAAAGCTTGCCACATAAAATGTCATATGATGGCTTTGTGGAGGGATCTCTTAAAGAGGAAGAGGAGAAGTGGAATGTTTATTATAGACCAGACTTCACATTAGGTGCTGCTTCTATCTAATCTCATTTAATTTCGACAGAAATCCTGGTAGGTAGGTAGGTAGGTACCATGATAACCTAAAGTAAGGATGAGAAAATAGGAATCAGGGAAGTTGAGTAACTTGTTTAAGGTCACATAGCTAGAAATTTAAGCTCAGACATTTTTTAACTATTGAAAGTTTGTAGCACGTCTGGGATTATGGGGAGGTGAGTGAGGCTGAGTTGCCCAAGTATAGGGTTGGATCTTGTCTCTACTTGAAATGTTGATATTTGGTTCATCATGATCTTTTTGCATTCATTTCGATTAAAAATTTTTTTATATTTATTTTTGAGAGAGCTAGAGAGACAGCATGAGCATGGGAGGGTCAGAGAGAGAGAGAGAAACACAGAATCCAAAGCAGGCTCCAGGCTGAGCAGTCAGCACAGAGCCCGATGCAGGGCTCAAACTCACAAACTGCAAGATCATGACCCGAGCCGAGGTCGGATGCTTAACCGACTGAGCCACCCGGGCGCCCCGCTTTTTAAAATTTTACATGAAAATATGTATCTAGATGACTGAAGTTGTTTCCTTGTCTTTTTGGGGAGGCATGGGGGCAAGGTAAGCTCTTACATTTGTGGGTGAGTTAAGCACCTTACTAGTCTACCCTAGAGCTGACCCTGGTCTAGACTTATTTTCTTTCTTTTAAGTGCAAACATGGGTCTTTGGTTACAGAGTGTGTCTTCCAGATTAGTAGAAAATTAACACATTCTTAAGTACAACTTACAGACAGATCTGGAGATTCCATTTTGCAAAACATGAATATATGTAAAGCACACAAAATACAGAGCCTGATATTAAGTAGGTGTTCAAAAAATGAGAGCTAGTATTAGTTAGTATCATTATTTCCACTATTGGTCTATCAATCAACAGTCTTCTCTATCTAACTGTTCACTTTACTCTTAGACAATAAATAACTAAAGGGACTGGAAAGACAGAGGGCAATCTTAATAGGCTGGTTTTCCTTACTGTATCCAGATGACTTTATGGTAAACAAAAATATATAAATGAGATAGATCTTTCCAGAGCAGCCCACTCTCATTGACACTACTTTACTGAGGGCAAAGTAATGTCTTACTGGGGAGACCATAATGGAGTCTTGGGGAAAAACTCTTTAAAACCCCAGTCATTTTAGTAACTAACCAGAAAATCCATTATGGTATTTGCTTTCATGTTTATTTGATTATCAATAAACCTCTAAAATATAATCAAAACGAGGGCAATAAAATGACATTGGCTTTCAGAATCAATGAGATGTGCAAGCAATTTAAATGGAGTCTGGAGAGCAATACGCACTCATTAACTTCAAGTTATGAATAACGGCTGTTTTAGAAAACAGAAACTTGATATAAATGATTCATCTTAACACAAGATCAGGGGTAGTGTTGGGATGGGACGGCATTTCAGTAAACTCAGCTTTAGCTTTTTCCTTCTCCAAAGTGGTAACGTGTGTCTTCTTGATTTTGCGCATGCAAACATTTGTACACATGTGCATATATGTAAGTGTGTACATATGTATATGTTCAAGTACATGCCCAGTAGCTAGAGCCTTGCTGCTCAAAATGTACACTGTGAATCAGGAACACTGTTCTCATCTGAGAGTTTATTAGATATGCAGAAACTCAGTCCTCATCCCCGGTCTACTGACTCAGAACCTGCATTTTAAAAAGTTCTCTAGGTGATCTGCCTTCCCATTAAGATTTGAGAAGCACTGTACTGGAAGATGGCATGTCAAGAGAAATGGGAAGCAATGCTGTGAATATTACCCACTAATGTAAACAAGTGAATGTTTAATGTGAATCATATACAATATACAACACACACACACACACACGCACAGACACATATATCCTCATCAGTAGGCAGCCATAGAGAAACAGTTGGCCATCTGTCTCACCCCTTTGGGCCTCAGTTTCCCACCTAGTGAACTGGGGAAAGAGTGAGAAGCTTTGGGAAGCTGAGTCGCCAAGGCCATGTCATCCTGATTAGGACCTCACACCTCCCTGTGAATCTGGCAGTTACACTAAAGTCCCTGGGTGTCTGTCACTCAGACAACACCGAGCACACACGTGCATTTCATCAAGCCTATCATATCAACGAACTTCTGTCTCCCTCTTCACTCTGTCTACATACAGAAGCTCTTATTGCGGAAGCCCCAAATTATACAAGTATAAGGGTTGATGTTTTACAAAATAGGAGAAACAAACCAGATTCCTCGACAACAGAATGGATAGGTGGTATGTAGTTCATCCCTGATTAACCGAGTCGCTTACAGAAGTGTGGGAAACACACATTTCCTGACAGTCAGGTCCGCAAACATTTCCACTTCTTTTGAGAACTGACCTTGGCCTCGGTGGGTAGCAGGGTGGGGGGAAAGTGCACCCCAGCAGCCAGGTAGGTCTGCATGATATGATCCTGTCCCCAGTCACTACGGGTGATACCAAGCGGACATGTGACCCACACTGATGAGCCTTTCAGTAGTCTCACCCAGGAACTCAGAATCTGAATGGAGAGACATGGGGTCTGGGAAATGCTACAATTGAGTCACATTAATGGCAATGTTTTGGAGAGAGAGGGAATACATATTCTGGTGCTGGATCCCCATAGCTGCTCACATTCCTCTACTGCCTTTAATAAAGTCCCCTTTCTGTCTAGATTACGTACAGCTTGTTTCTGTCACTTCCTGTTATAGATTGAATTATGTACTCCCAGAAAGATATATTGAAATCCCAACCTCCAAGACATCAGAATGTGACCTTACTTGGAGATAGGGTCATTGCAGATGTAATAAGTTAAGATGAGGTCCCACTGGTCATACCCTAATCGTATATGAATGGTGTCCTTATGAGGAGAGAGAAATCTGGACACAGAAATACACAAAGAGAGGATGATGTGAAGGCAGAGAAAGAGATTATAGTTACACTGCCATGAGCCAAAGAATGCCTGGGGCTATAGCGGCTGGAAAAGGCAAGGAAGGGGGCGCCTGGGTGGCGCAGTCGGTTAAGCGTCCGACTTCAGCCAGGTCACGATCTCGCGGTCCGTGAGTTCGAGCCCCGCGTCGGGCTCTGGGCTGATGGCTCAGAGCCTGGAGCCTGTTTCTGATTCTGTGTCTCCCTCTCTCTCTGCCCCTCCCCCGTTCATGCTCTGTCTCTCTCTGTCTCAAAAATAAATAAACGTTGAAAAAAAAATTAAAAAAAAAAAAAAAAAAAAGGCAAGGAAGGATTCTCCTCTAGAGGCTTCTTGAGAGGGCATGTCCCTGCTGACACCTTGGTTTTAGACTTCCGGTCTCCAGAACTGTGAGACAATAAATTTCTCTTGTTTAAGCCCCCCCCACCTTTGCATGGTACCCATTATGGCAACCCTGGGAAACTAACACATTTGCAACCAAAAAACACCCTAACAAAAAAAAGGAAATAAAATTTGCTGTTTCTCATGGCAAGAATCATCTGCCCTTGAATCCAGGGCCTTAAAAGAAAAAGTAGAAAGATTAAAGTGCAGGAGGGGATGCCTGGGTGGCTCAGAGGTTAAGCATCCAACGTCAGCTCAGGTCATGATCTCACAGTTCATGAGTTCCTGAGGTGGAGCTCTGTCTGCATCAGGCTCTGTGCTGATAGCTCAGCGCCTGGAGCCTGCTTCCGATTCTGTCTCCCTCTGTCTCTGCCCCTCCCCTGCTCAGTTCTGTTTCTCTCCCTCTCAAAAATAAATAAACATTAAAAAACGTTTTTTTTTAAAAGGAGAAAAATTTTTTTAAAAAAGAAAAAGGTTAAAAAGGAATATTTTCCACTTGTCTTCCCAATCCCACTAAGGTAGGGTTATATAATGTGACTGGCTTCTGAAGAAAATAACCAGAAGCCACACTTCCAAACGCCAAACCTTTCAAACTTGTTACCCTGAGAATAGAAACACTTATGCCAACAGGTAGAATTTTTTTCTTTTGGTTAAAGTTGAAGAGTAATAATAAGGAAACCTCTCACAGTGGGTGGCATAAACAACAGGTTCTGAGGGCAATAGTGAATGTGAGTATTCAAAATTATTTTCATAGGATAGATAGATAGATAGATAGATAGATAGATAGATACAATTATATATCACAAGTATTAAGCAATGAAAGGAACCTTTATTTGACTTCTTTTTAAACAAATAGAGGAAATGAGGCCCAGAGATGTTTCAAGACCCACTTAATACCTTGTAAGTCAGAGATGGCAGCATCAGGATAGAACCCAGTCAGATGAGAGCCCTAAGTTACCTGTTCTAACAGGTGCTCCTGGCCTGGTTTTAGTAAACATCATGGCACTGCTTCTGTTTTACGGAGCCAACAAAGAAGGCACTGCACTTCTCACAGCTCCTCATAGGCTCATCTCCCAAAACAGGTGAAAAAAAAATCACTATGATAAACTTACCCCAACAGTGGTTAAAGAATTCGTAAACTTCTTTGATAAGGAGGCCACTTCTTTACACATTGCAGTAGTTAATCTGAAAGAAAATAGGAGGTTTGGGGGGATTTTCCATCAGATAAAATAATTTAAAAATCAAGAAAAAATTACTGATACTGATACCATATTCATTGAAAAGAACGCACACAAGTTTGAAGATGCTCTGCAGAAATGTTTCCCTCAGTAATCTTTCATGGTTCACAATCATAGTTTAATCTAATCCTGGTTTTTCTCTGCATGCATAATTAATGAATAATCACCCTAACTCTTTCTTCCTCCCTCCCTTCTTCTGTCTCTCCTTTTCCTTCTTCCTCCCTCCCTTCTTCCCAGTAGGCTTCACAACTCAGTGCAGAGCCCAGCTCAAAGCTTTAACTCACAGCCCTGAGCTCATGACCTGAGCTGAAATCAAGAGTTGGATACTTAACCAACCGAGCCACCCAGGCACCCTCACCCTACCTCATTTTAGAATCAAAAGCATATGCAGGAAAATTTGAGGCTTGAGCTCCATAGGTTTAGGGGTATAAGCTTCTTGCCAAGTGGCTTTTCTCTAGCTTTTTGGTCATTTTGAAATAATAATGAGCATTAAGTGTTTTTATATGCATAATCATATTTAATCCTCATAGTGATCGTAAAGATTACATTAATATCCCCATTTTATAGCTGGTGAAACTGGTGCTTAAGAAGGTTAAGTAACTTTTTTTTTGAAGTAGGCTCCACACCCAACTTGGGTCTTGAACTCATGACCTGGAGATCAACAGTTGCATGCTCTACTGATGGAGCCAGCCAAGTGCCCCAAGGAGATTAAGTAACTTGCTTAGGACATGCAGTAATAAGTGATAGAGCTGGAATTCAAATTCAGATGTCTCTTAATTTCTTGATTAAGTTTTTATTACGTACCTCATAATAAAGATCCTATAAAATCTGTTTTTGTTTATTTATTAAAAAATTTTAATGTTTTTATTTATTTTTGAGAAAGAGAGAGAGAGAGAGAGAGAGAGAGAGAGAGAGAGAATGCATAAGCAGGGAGGGGCAGAGAGAGAGGGAGACACAGAATCCGAAGTAGGCTCCAGGCTCTGAGCTGTCAGCACAGAGCCCGACGTGGGGCTCAAACTCACAAGCTGTGAGATCATGACTTGAGCCATAGTCAGACGCTTAACTGACTGAGCCACCCAGGCGTCCCTATAAAATCTGTTTTTAAAGACTTCTATCAAAACCCCAAGTTTATTCTAGGCATTTGACTACTAGGACTTTACCTCAGGAAAATAATGCTAGACGGGCACAAATATTTAACAAAGCAACATTTGTCATAACATCACAGATGATGACAAAAACCAAAAACAATCCAATTAACCTAACAATGTGAATATTATCTATTTCCTTCTATAACTAGTATATACGACTCTTATGAATAGTGGTTAGAATGCTATTAGAAAAATAGTAACTCCAAGTTAAGACTCTTACATGTTAAGATCTAGTGAAGTCAGGAGCAGTGAGCTTTGTTTTGATAAACAGGGGTTCTGTCTAAGCTATGTATTTAGGTTTGTCGGGCTATATCTATCTGTCTACCATTCCATCCATCCATGCAAAACTTATCTGCAGAAAGGGTCAGGAGAAAGGTCCGGGGATAGCCCAGAGCCATTTTGTCTATGGCCTTGGGCAGGTGGGTGGAAAGGCACTTATTATACAGACACATGGGAGGCCTTACGACCTTTCGCTTGGTGCAGCTTGGTAAGGTTGGTATAATCTGGACTGGAAATCAGAGATGCTAAGAATAAGGTCCTGCTATACACACTTAGGGACTTGTGAACACTCTCCCTTTACAAACAAACACCACAAATATAAAATACCACTTCGACGTCTTCCTCAATATTTTAAACGTTTCCTATTTTTCCCTTTCCTCTTCCTTCTATAGACTGAGGTAACTACATATTCTTCCTAAGCCTATTACGTGCAGGATTGTGTGGTTCTTAGATCACCTTTCATTTTCACATGCTTAGATAGGAAAATCTAGACTAGATGACACCTCCTTACAAGTGAGGAAAAATGCTACCAGTAGTACAAAGATGCTAATGTTGACTTTTTGGAAAGTTCTCTGACTAAACATTTGCTCCCCACCTACAATGCCAAATACAGTAATAAGCAAAGACTAGTTAGCTAGCAAAGTGAATGAGTGTATTGAGATGTGTGTGTTGTGTACCTCTGTATTTTTAGGAGGCTCTTATTTCGGCTCCTGTGTCTGTGTAGTAATGAGAAGGTGTTGGATCTGTGCTAATTTTCCACACTACGGCATACAGACATGCGGGTAAGAGCTGATGGCTTGTTTTTCAGCTCCATACCAACTATTTTCATGTGCATACGGTTACATTTTATTCCACTAGATAAACTAATAATAATAGCTACTATTTGTTGGAAGACTGTAACATATGATAGCACATATGCACACACATGCAATCCACAGGAAACTGGCTTGCATCAACAACCATCACTGCCAGAATTCAGAATATGAAGAGCTGGTATAAGTCGCTAGGAACCATGGGGGTGCGTTTGAATATCTTTGGGAAGCTAGCTGAGAAGCTGCATCAAGGTGTCCTTTCTCTATTCTTATGGTACATTAAAAATGCAATTATCCTCAAAGGTCTGTACTTTTAAGACTTTGATCTATTAAAATAAACACTTATCCTTGAATGATTTAGTGTTTCTTTCCTTAAATCTCTTCATAAATAATCCCTAGAATGTCTACTTAATTGTTCTTATTCTTGTTAACATGATTCAGCAAAGAATCTTGTGATTCTTAAGAGAGTCTATTTTTAAAGATGACCACGGAACAATAGAATTAGTTGCCTTATAATTTAAATCTTTCGTAGCCTAGGGTGTGTGTATGCCTCTATGGGTGTGTATCTGAATGGCACATACATGTAAAATTGGAAAAATAAGAATTAAAAGTAACATTTACTTTATCAGAACTCTTGCTTGGTCCTGAGCTGGTTTTTCCTCTTCCTGCCCATGAAGAACTAACTCTGCTACTTTATGCAGCTGCTCAATGCAACGTGCTGTTACTTCTGCCAGACTTTCGATGGACAGCATGTATACTTCCTGAAACAGATAAATGCAAGTAAGAAAATTATTCATGGAGCAGAAGCTTTGTTGAAAATCCTATAATGTGGGGGGCCCGGCTGGCTCAGTTGGTAGAGCATGCAATTCTTAACCTCTGAGTCATGAGTTCAAGCCCCACAATGGGGGGTAGAGTTTAATTAAAACAACAACAACAACCCTATAATGAAAAAAAAAATTATATATATAATATATATATAAAATATATATAAATTTTTTTCCATATATATATATGTGTGTGTGTGTATATATATATACACACATATATATATATATATAATTCTTGGGGAAAAATGGCCTGACAAGTTTATATATATATATATAAACTTGTGTGTGTGTATATATATATATACACACATATATATATACACATACATATATAAACTTGTAAAAAATATATATATATATATTTCTTGGGGAAAAAAATGGCCTGACAAGTTTACCCAAAGGTGAATGGGTGTATCGGAGACTTTTCTAAGTAGAAAGGCTGCCATAACATGGAGGTGTTGCTGGGTCCCCGGTGTCACGGCAACACTCACATCTGTGTCCCTAGTTCTCAGAGCAGTTCTGGGCACACAACACGCAGCTGCTCAGAAATGCTTGTGGAAGAATGGCTGAATAAGTCAACCTCACTGGACATTTTTCTTTATAGTGATCGAATTTAAAATCTACTTTCTCTAAAATGAAAATTCAATGTAAAAGTGAAGTTATTGCAAACTCATATTTGAACACAGGTTATAAATTATGCTCACATAAATTTATTAAACTATAGAATAGACACCATGGCCATGAAGTTTTTTTCTGGAAAAAGCTTCAATTACCTCATTAGTTTATGGGGCATAAAGACCTTTTATAGTTACAAATTTGCATATAAGATGGAGTTTTATCCTAATGATAAATCAGCTATGTTCTTAAAGATCTTCTTTCCTTTAAATTATCATTGTAAAGCTCTGGAGAAAAACTACAATATCTATGCTAAGTCACGAATTGTCTTGGCATCGAGAAATTTTAGTGTTTATCCCATTAATACTCATATTTCTATAATGTGAAACAGGGTACAAATGAAAATGAAGTGCTTTCTCCTCACTTGAAATTCGGCTACTAGTGAAATAAAGGTAATATTACCGCTCTTTAGGTAATCTCAAATAAATTTACCTCAACTGTCTTAGTTCTTCTCTCTTCCTTTTTGTCTTCTTCAGGATTTTCTGGTTTCTCTTCCTTTTCTTCCTTTTTGGTGTTCTCCTCTGCCTCTTCTGCCATATCTACTGATACGGTAGCTTGATCTTTTCCCACCCAGTCATGAGCCTTCTTCATGGCCTGCAAAGGCCCCCCAACCAAAGCAATTCGTTTATTATGCAAATTGGGAGACGAAGAAATTCCAATCCCCAGACTACAGTAGAGTTGCCCTAAACCTTCAAGGGTGATTCTCTGTACATTCAAAAAGTGATGAGGCAATTCCTGAGTCCCCTTAAAAGCACCTTGTTGGTGCTTTCTGGTGAATATAAAGTAAGAAAAGGGGGCAGAATAGAAAGTATGGCGAGAACACTGCAGGACCTTTTTAAAACACACTGTGAAAGGATACACGGGTAAGAATAAAAAGGACAGTCACCTTGAAAGACCGATAGTATATTTTTCACTTTTCATGACCAACTATAAAAGAATAACAGCACTTTTTTATATATAGGTTAGAGACTTAGCCAGGGTCATTGCTAAAGCAAATTTCCTCATTTGATAGGGCTCATGAAACCCTTAATGTTTCATGAACCTAGTAATGTATCATGCAGTGAAGGTGAAGGATGGATCTGTTCTCTCTTCCCTCGTCATAGAGACATTAGACCTCAAGGGGGGAGGAGAGGAGCTGTGGGAAAGACCTGGAGCTGCTCCATGACTAGTTTAATCTCACATGAGTGCAGTCTGAGAAACCTGTAAGCCTAAAAAATTATGGCTAAATTGAACAAGCAGAACAACCCCCCTTCCCCATCTGTCATTCCCTGAATTTAGAAAGGGCAGACTCACCGAGTTTTTACATTACGGTTTAAAGCTGTTTGCTTAAGTGAAAGTTGTATCTGAGCTTATGTTAAACTTACTTCTCATCTTAAAGCTTAGCTGACTATGTCCACAAGCCAGTGGGACCTTGGAGACACACACACACACACACACACACACACACACACACACACAGCAGTGGCAGGTGCTGCACAGAGATAAATGAGGCAATTTCCCACTGTGTTCAAGTCACTGACCTGCCAGAATCGGTGACCTCTATCTGAGATAAAGAAATTACTCATGTCTCCCCCTCACTGCCTCATCCTGCCCTTTCCTCACCCACCTTGATTAAGTGAGGGCCTACATCAACCACTGCTTGCTAAAGAGAAGGGAAAAAAAGAGAATGGGAAAAATAACACAGTTTTAAGTACTTAATATGCAGTGTCTTCATTAACAAACTCCACGGCAAGTCCTTACACTAAGTTGCAAAACATGCTGTGGTACAATTAGAAGAACCCAGACTGAAAAAGCTGGATGGTTCTTAGACTCCACGTGGCACCAGCATTCTGTGCGGGAGGGGGTGTGTGGCTGACCCGGCTGAGGGGATTCTGTCTGCATGATTCTGGCACATCACCCCAGCGTGGGAGGGGAGGCGGAGTTTGAAAAACCGCTTGGTGATTCTGTACCCCTTTTCCCTCCCCTATGCTGAAGATACCCACTGCTCTGATATACAATTCTATTTTGAGGAGAAGTGACTTGTTCAAGGTCACAGGGTCATTACTGGTGAAGTCGCAACTAAAAGGCAGGTCTCCTGACACAGTCTAGCATGTTCTCTCCCATCACATTTCATTATGTTGCCTCCTGGAATCTTAATTAGTGACCTCATACTCTCCTCCCCCCATCACCATGTGCCATTTGGGGTTTGGGGTTTTTCCATTTCAGGTGGATCTCTTGAATTTTACAACCGGTAACTTTAAAAACAACAACAACAATAAAAACTGAGACTTAGTGCTGACCTTATTGAGTTTGTCAGGCGTGGCTGCAACATGTAATTCAAAGAGAAGCTCTGTAAGCATGCTAGCAAATTCTTCTCCCTTTTCTTCTAAGGCTGGAAATAGAAAATGACAGAAGTAAGAAACGTGATTTATTTTTCCTCCTTCAGAATGTGGCAGCTCCCCGAACCTTACAGCCCGCAGTCAAAGTGAAAGTGAGGGCTGCAGCAGCCTGCTCCCCGGCTGCCAGAGGGCAGCTTATGAGCTGCTCGCTCCCAAGCACCACGATGCTCGGGCAGCACCACGTGAGGGCTGCCCCAGCCTCGTTGCTCAAAGCTGTAGCTGGGGTGCCCCCAGGCTGACCTGAAGGCAGCGTGAGGGCAGGAAGGGACCTATCTGTCTTGTTGACAGCTATAGGTGATCGGTAGCTATTTGTTGAAAGAATGACTGAATGAACAAACGAATGGTGGAAGAGCCCTGGGACAACACTGTATTTATGACCTTGAGTATTGTTATGCTTAGCACTGCAACTCTAATAATACCCAGGGCACCCTTTTCTGTCCACAGAGTCATAGTGCTGAGCAAGCAGAACTAGTCTCGTGGGTCATACGCTACCTGATGTAACTATACTGTATCTCTTGGGAAATTTCCCAAGGTTTCCGAGGACACCTGTTGGTCCTATACTACTTCTTAACGGTATATCTTCCCTCCAGAATGGGAGCTACCTAAGGACAGACATGGTATATGTTTTTGCTCATTCCTGAATCCAGAGCATCCAACACAGTGGCCGGGAACATAATAGGTACTAAACTGAGTATTTATTAAATAAACAGTTTGGTGGTAAACTATACCATATAGAATAATATATAGATCACATATATCATGTTATGTATAATATACCATCAAATAAAAATAAATTAATGTCATTGAGGGTCAATAAAAAAGATTAAAAAAAATTTTTTAATGTTTATTTATTTATTTATTTATTTTTTTTTTTTAATTTTTTTTTTTTTCAACGTTTATTTATTTTGGGGACAGAGAGAGACAGAGCTTGAACGGGGGAGGGGCAGAGAGAGAGGGAGACACAGAGTCGGAAACAGGCTCCAGGCTCTGAGCCATCAGCCCAGAGCCCGACGCGGGGCTCGAACTCCCGGACCGCGAGATCGTGACCTGGCTGAAGTCGGACGTTTAACCGACTGCGCCACCCAGGCGCCCCAATGTTTATTTATTTTTGAGACAGAGACAGATTGCGAGCAGGGGTGGGGCAGAGAGAGAGGGAAACACAGAATCTGAAGCAGGCTCCAGGCTCTGAGCTACCAGCACAGAGCCCGACACGGGGCTCGAACTTACGAACTGCAAGGTCATGACCTGAGCCGGTCAGATGCTTAACCCAGTGAGCCACCCAGGTGCCCCAATAAAAACGATTTTTTACAAGTTATAATCTTACTTCTTTTTCTCATTTATATGTATGAATTGAAACCATATTTAAATTTTCTAAGTGCTAAAGAATTGATTCTACAATGGGTTTACCACCAGTTTGGGGGAGAATAAAAGCATCATTAATCTGGCCTGATTACATGATCTCAAAACCCTCTGAGTAGAAAATCCTCTGGTTTGTGTCAGTGGGGAAAGGCATTACCTTCAGGGAGAACTAAGCCATGTGAGAAAAACTGTATCTAATACTTGTGTGCATATGCCCTTTGCTGTTTTATAGACAAAATGGCTAATTAGCGGCTCGTGAAGACAGCCAGAGTAACTTGTATGTCTTTGTTTAAAACATTTGGCTTGATCAGTTTATCATCACCCGTGTTCATATATTCTCAGGGGAGAGACAGATTCATGAACAAAATAGAGAGGTAAAACATATGTGTCAGGTGGAAAGTTTTATGAACTATAAACCAAGGAAGAGGAATGGGGGTGGCTGGCGGTCGGGAAGTGAGAGGGCACCTGAGAAGGTGCCATTTGAGTAATGACAGAGGAGGAGATGGTGAGCAACACCAGATGGGGCACGGGAAGAGATCTCCAGGCAGAGACACCACCAACACAAAGTCCAAGAAGGAGTGTGGCTGGCTTTCGCAGGGACAGCAAGGAGGCCAGGGTGGCTGCAGCAGGGACAGGGAGGTGTGTACCTTGGTGGTAGAGAGAGAGAGAGAGAGAGAGAGAGAGAGAGAGAGAGAGATGGCTGTCTTTGTTCAGGATGAAGCTGACACAAGCATCGTTCTAACCCGAAGAGGTAAGCGCACTGATTGAGAAGGCTTTTACAGCACCAAATCTTGCCCTGAGAGGGGTATTAAGAAGGCTTCCTGGAGGAGGTGATTACCTGAACCTAGTCTTCAACCTAATGCCTTCTCATTAGCTACTTGCAAGAAAGGAGAGATGAAGGGCTAGGGAGACAGAGACAAAGCTTAGATTCTCTCTCTCTGCTGGGCAGGGGTCTTGGTCTCACCCTCCCTACGTAGGCAAAGTAAGAGGGGCAGGCACACATCTGTGCAGCATCAGCAAGGGCTCATTGCCAAACTGCCTGGTTCTTCTCACTTCTTGTTCTGTGTGAGGCAATGATGCAGGGAAGTTAGAGCCCTGGACTTAGTTGTGGAAGGCATGGGTTCTACCCCAGCTCCTGCATTTAGAGAATATATGGCCTGGGGCTAGTCATGGGTCTTCTTGGCTTCCATACCCTCCTCTAAATTTAGATTAAAAAACCCATCCATCTCTGCTGTAGCACTGTTGTAAAGATCAAATAATGTAACAAATGTGAAAGTATTTGTAAACACTAAAATTTTATCAGCTACGTTGTTATGTGCTACAAAGATAGAAACATAGGGAGATTGGGGTGTTTGGGTGGCTTAGTCGGTTGAATATCCAACCTCGATTTTGGCTCGGGTCATGATTCCATGGCTCATGGGATCAAGCCCTGCATTGGGCTCTGTGCAGACAGCACAGTGCCTGCTTGGGATTCTCTTTCTCCCTCTCTCTCTGCCCCTCCCCTGCTCTCTCTCTCTCAAAATAAATAAATAAACATTAAAAAAAATAGGGAGATTAAAAATATTTGGGAGTCATCAATGCTAAATTAGGATGCAAATACTTTGTGTAGCTCCACTTTTTTTTTTTTTTTTAGAAGCAGGCTCCACACCTAGCATGGAGCCCAGTGCGGGGCTTAAACTCATGACACTGAGATTAAGACCTGAGCTGAGATCAAGAGTCAAATGCTTAACCCACTGAGCCACCCAGGTACCCCTCTCCAGCTTTTCAATGTGCATTTGTTCTATACAACAGAAAAAGATACCAATAACTTTTAGCAGATATCTTAGGGGAAAAAAAGCCACAGAGAAAAATGGAAGTAGAGAAAAACAGAAGTAGATAAAAACAGATGATCAATACTGTTGCAACAAAGAATATCTATTACTACAACTCTTGGTTCGTACATGTGGTCAAGATCCTCACTGAAGCGATAAAAATAGAAAATGGCCTTTTAGAACCTCTTCACGACAGTGGTAAACCAAATTAGAGACCTATAGTAGTGTGATAAAATTACACACTGCTGGGAAAGACAATCATGCAAATCATTAGCTAATATTATCAAAGGCAGAGGAGCCTGATGTTGAGTTTAGCTGAAAATGACAATTTGTTATATTTTCCAAGACTTGCAAATGAATTATTTACATGTTAAGGGGTCTTTAGGAATGTAAATGCTTACAAGAAAAAAAAAATGGATGCAAATGCTCTGGTTTCTCTCAGAGTGTTCCTGGCTCGTCCGCTCACCCCCACTGATGAGATAACTCTTTAGAGCTTTTAGATAATCTGTCCACCTCTATGGAGTTGTCATGCTCCATCATAACTGGATTGATTTAATGGCAACCCCGCTACTCTTTTCTCCTAGTTTTTCTTTACATGTTTTACATTTATCTATTAAATTAATTAAAATTAATAGTGTTTTGATAATCTGGAGATGCCCTTTGGGAAAATGGATGTATTATGGGCGGTAATAGGGTTCTGTCACTTAAGGAGAGAAAGTCTACCATTTCTTTTTTTTTTTTTTTTTTTAAATTTTTTTTTTCAACGTTTATTTATTTTTGGGACAGAGAGAGACAGAGCATGAATGGGGGAGGGGCAGAGAGAGAGGGAGGCACAGAATTGGAAACAGGCTCCAGGCTCCGAGCCACCAGCCCAGAGCCCGACGCAGGGCTCGAACTCACAGACCGCAAGATCGTGACCTGGCTGAAGTCGGACGCTTAACCGACTGCGCCACCCAGGCGCCCCGAAAGTCTACCATTTCTTAAGCATGCTATCCAGGACTTCAATTTTTGTTTTTTGTTTTTGTCATATGAAAAAAGCCCAATTTACTAAAGCTCTGTATTGACTGAAACACATCATATATGGTAGCATTAACAGTATTAACAGTATTGAACCAAGGTTCCTCTCTAAGAAATTACCCTAGTTGGGGATGCAGGGCTGCTTTAAGTTGCACTGGCAACAGTACTGACATTAGGGGAAATCTGGGATCTTCTTTTTGTCGTTCTCAATGACTCCCCCATTAGGATCAAGGTCTACCTTAGGCATCATGAAACCAAAGAGAAATAATCTGGATCTTTCTGGTGATTGTTACTCTGGAAAACAGGCATCCCTATTGGTTCATCTTGGGCCCATAATACCATGTGTGTGAACTTTGACAGCTAGTGTCTTAGTTTCTCATTATTTAAAAAAAATTTTTTTTTTCAACGTTTATTTATTTTTGGGACAGAGAGAGACAGAGCATGAACGGGGGAGGGGCAGAGAGAGAGGGAGACACAGAATCGGAAACAGGCTCCAGGCTCTGAGCCATCAGCCCAGAGCCTGACGCGGGGCTCGAACTCCCGGACCGCGAGATCGTGACCTGGCTGAAGTCGGACGCTTAATCGACTGCACCACCCAGGCGCCCCTTAGTTTCTCATTATTAAAACAAAGACAAGGCTGTCATTCTTTGTGACTTTTGTAGAAACACACAAATCTCAAAAACATTCTTCTCCAACAGTCTCTTTGATATTGACTTTTCTATTGTTCTGTATAACTGAGTCTTCTATTTTGATGCAATGAGCATAAACCTCATTAAACTGAAGGCACATAAGGTCTCTATGAAGGACTAAAGCGGGAGATAGTATTTCAATAAGTTTGCAAATGCCTAGAATAATCTTGCCCTGAGCAACCGAGGCTGAAGCGCTTGGTTCTCATGCTTGAGCCTTGATTAAAGGTAGGTAACACACCTGGGCACAGAACACTTCCGGCTCTTTGATGGGTATGAAGGCACATGATCGCTATGCTGTGTGGGTAATAACAAATACAATCATAAATAAAAGCTACAATTGATTGTACCTTTCCTATTGTCCCGGCATTGTTTTAGCACTTTAAATAACAATACCAGCTAATGTTTTTGAGCAGTTCTGTGTGCCAGGCTCTGTAATAAATATTTTTACATATATTCTCTAACTTGAGCCTCACAACAGCCCTTGGGAATCTGTATAATTGTCTCCACTTAGCAGGTGAAGATAACGACTTTCAGAAAGGTTACCTAACTTGTTCAAGGCCATGCAGCCAGTAAATGGCGGAAATGTTTCAAATGGGACCTTGAGAGAGTCCCAGGAGAAGTCAGCCTGTGTGGCCATGATTGTCTGTTAGCATAACCTGAACAACTGTGGTTGCAGTGCTAGATGATGACCTCAATAAGAAATTACTCTCAGGCGGTGCCTGGGTGGCTCAGCTGGTTAAGTGTCCGACTCTTGATTTCAGCTCAAGTAATGATAGGGTTGTGAGATTGAGCCCCACGTTGGGCTCTATGCTCATCTCTCCCTCTCTCTCTCTCTCTCTCTGCCCCTCCAAAATAAATAAATTCTTAAAAAAAAAAAGAAAGAAAAGAAAAATACAAGAAGAAATCCATGAAAAGCCCTGCCCACTGCATGCAGATACAGAAATTAGATATCAGAGCATAAACTCCAGTCATCAGGGCCCTGCTCAGGGCACTGCGTTCTTGGTCCATGTGACCATTCGCGTTTACTGTGCGCCGTGATGTGTCAGGAACTGTGCTGCCCACCAGAGAAATGAAGATGCGTCAGTCAGGAGTTCCCACCCTACAGATCAATGTGACCAGCTCCTGTAACAAGAGCAGATGTACAGAGTGTTCTGGAAGCGAGGAGGAGGGGCACTTGCATTAAATCATTCCCTGTTCAAAGGGCTGCGTTTATTAACAGCCGTTTCTGAAGGATCATACCAACACTTTGTTTTGCTGTTTAATCGGTTATTTTCCTTTACCTTGTTCTTCTTGATTCTCTTCATTCTCCAATTCTTTGGCTGCAAAGATGTCTTTAATGGAAATTAGGTCGTTTTTTAAGAGTTCCAGCTTCTCTCCATCAAGCGATGTTAAAAATGACTGAACCTGAAAACAGAAATAGGTCAGCGTAACTGTCATCTTTTCTTCTCGTTAGTCACATTTACACAGGGCCGTCCCCAGTTCTCCCAGGACTCAGGCGATTGGTGGTGTGTGTGTGGGGGGCGGCGGGGGGTAATGCCAGGTTGAACGCTGGATTTACTGCCTATGAACCTTGCAACTTTGGGTGAGTTACATAAGCTCCCTGGGCCTCAGCTTTTACAACTTTAAAGGGAGAGCCACACTTCATTGTGATCCTTTGTGACGTAAATGAAATAGTGACCGTGAAGTATGAGACACAGGTGCAAAAGGCAGAAGCTAAGTAAATTGTGGTGGCAGCTCTTGTAGCCAAGTGGTTAAAAACACACATGTTGTCAACTCTGAATTCAAAGATGAGCCCCGTGGGGCGCCTGGGTGGCTCAGTCAGTTAATCGACTGACTCCTGATCTCGGCTCAGGTCATGATCTCAAGGTCATGGGATTGAGTCCCACATTGGGCTCTGTGCTCTGCGCTGAGCATGGAGGCTGCTTAAGATTCTCTTTCTCCCTCTGTCCCTTCCCTGCTTGCTCTCACTCTTAAAAAAAAAAAAACAAAAACAAATATGAATCCCTCACTTATGAATTGTGTGACCTGGGATAATTTATTTAACCTTTCCATGTCTTTCCTTCCTTATCTGTAAAATGGGTTCTGATAGCATCTCCCTTGTAAGGTTGTTTTGAGGGTTAAAACTTACAGTGACAGTCAAGAAATTACATATATGTCATGTATGTTAACATAAAAGAATATTAACATATGTATATATAATACATATACATATAAACAAACACATAAAGAAATGTTTTACATATACAGATATACATACATTATTACTTGCTAGATGTGGGTTATACACCAGGGCTACAAAAACACATGAGACACATTTTTCTTCTCAGAGTTCTTGCAGTCTAGAGGAGGAAAGCCCAGGCTAACCGCTAACGGCCATGACAGATGTGAATGGAGGGGCAGTGGGGCACCAGGGAGGCGACTTCAGTCCCACTTGGGGAGACAAGAGGGTGGGCAGGGAGACTTCACAGAGGATGATGCTTGAGCTGACAACTTCCCTGTTCATTGTCTTCAGAGCCCCTCTTTTGAAACTGACCGCGGTAAACACTTAAAAATTATTTGCACACATGGCCAGCCATCCTCTGTGAATCTGAAGACTGATTTGAACTTTCAAAATGGCCATAGTGCATGGAAAAACCATACAAAAAATGACATAAGACTGTAAAGTAGTAAAGTTTTCATTCTGCAGGTCAAACACTTGCTCTGGAGCCAGAACCAGCAGAGGAGCCGCAATGTCCCCTGGAATATGTTTTCGTAGTCATTATGGTTGTAGATTCACACATCAGGGTAAGCGAGAGGGTTAGAGAGGGCATCAGGGATGCCAGGAAAACATTTTCCTAGAAGTTGTCATGTATATCAGGAGGACAGAATGCAATGGCAAGGAGCTCCGGAAGGAAGCGTGGCAGGAAGGCATCCACACAAACCCATCAGTCATGGAGTTCAGCAGGTGGAGGCAAACGCACCCTGCATGATGGCTGCCCCCACGTCCTTTGGCTCTGACCTTTTAAGAGCTTCTTTTCAGCTCAGATATTCATGATTAGGTCTCAGGGTCCTAGATAGGCCCACATCAGATTCCTACAATTCAGATATATTTTTAAACAGCAGTTTTCAAAGAGTAAAATAAAAAAGGTAAGTATTGAATAAATGTGCTTGAGCACAACACTTAGTGAAAATGTGGGGCATTATGGTTTCCTCATGTCTTCTGGAGGGGAGCCATCCTCTGGGAGGGAATGCACTGGGGTTGTATGCCTTGGGCATCCTTTGGAAAGGATTCTTTTTAGCAAAGGAATCTATTGTCAGCATCTTTCTACTACAGTATCTCTTTTGCTTCCTCCTAGTTCATTCCATTATGCCAAGGTGATGAGCATTGAATCTTTATTTCAATCCAATAATAAATAATCATGCACTCCTCAATAAATATTCATAGAATGCTGACTATATGCTTGGCATTCTGCTAAGTGTTGATGGGAACACAAGGGTAGACAGTCTGCCTTGTAAATCTTTTCCCTGAGAGGGAGTATAGAGTGCCATTTTGAAGATTCTTGCTTACTGTTCTTGTGAGCTATTGTGTATAATAGCAATTAAAATGATTATTTTTTTTCATAAGGTTTATAGTATACCACATTGTCATGCCTGTTGCCATCCTAGAGTCAATCTAGTAGAGTAGTAATGATAATAATTCCTTATATTTCCATATAATGTGTCTATGTTTTAGCCAATAGCAAGGTCAGCAGAGGTGATGTGTATCATTTTCAGGTCAAGGCTCTTAAAAAATGGGAGTGTACCTTCTACACCTTTCTGTCCTTGTGCTGGTGGGATAAAGACAACAAAGAGGGCCTAGAAGATGGTGAAATCCAATGCTCTAGACTCAGACACAGGGGAGTCCACAGGGCCAAAGGGATGTGCCCACCCAGAGCCCACACTCCTTCTTCCAAACCACTCTCTAGGTACTAAAGTTGCTAAAGTTTCCCTCCCTCAGCCTGTATGGATCTCTACTCAGGATGTGCTCCTTATGGCAGGACCATCCACTGGAGGGTGCGCCCCTAGGTCTAAGAGGTGGCTGTTAGCAGTGGCGTGGATGGAACTTGAACTAGGGTATCCTCACATGTACATATAAAGCCCTTGAAGTGAGAGATAGCTGGAAATAAAGACAGGAGAGCAGGCAGGAGGGTAGTATGGAAATGTGAGGAGTGTGAGAAGTCTGAATGGGAACCAGGCCTTCAAAGTCATTATAAAAGTGTATTTGTTAGGGTAGGATGACAGAATATATATATATTTTTAACAGTTTGTTTCAAAACTCCTTTAACTTCCAAGAATTTGGTGTGTAGAGGAGGTCTAGTTAAATTTGAATGATGAATATTTTCTTAGCGTAAGTGTGTGTCTCAAATATTGCAGAGGACATATTTACATTAAAAAAGTATTCATTGTTGGGGCGCCCGGGTGGCTCAGTCGGTTAAGCGTCTGACTTCAGCTCAGGTCATGATCTCACCATTTGTGAGTTCGAGCTCTGCATCAGGCTCTGTGCTGACAGCTCAGAGCCTGGAGACCTCTTCGGCTTCTGTGTCTCCCTCTCTCTCTATCCCTCCCCTGCTCATACTCTGTGTGTGTGTGTGTCTCTCTCTCTCAAAAATAAACATTAAAAACATTTTAAAAAGAAGTATTCATTGTTTATTAAAAGTTAAAGCTTATCTTGTCATCCTGTATTTTTATTTGCTAAATCTGACAACCCCAGTAAGGATCTCCATTTGTATTCTTGCCTGAGGCAGGTGAACATCAGGACGGATCTAGTGGAGCCATGAGATGGACACAGCGTGGCTCCTGAACCCCTAATTCAGGAAAGCTGCCTGATGACCAGGCACTCCCATCTTGGACGGTTCTAGAATGAGGATAACGCCTACTGATTTGACCCATCTATTTTTAGGACTTTTTTTTTATAGCACCCAGTAACGCATTACTAATCCAAGAAAAAGTTCTGCATTCCCTACTATGCATCTATAAAAATCTCTAGGCTGGGGGAACAAAAGCAGAGCTTGTAGAACAGTGTGTAAACAGAGGGAAATGCATCCCTCCAGGGACCAAACCTCCTTCCTAGCAACGTCAGTCATTTGGGGCTCTTTTCTAAGGACCTGGGACTCTTTCACAGCTGAAAGCTGCAATGGAACTCTCCAGAATGGAATCTCTCTACCACTATGATAACTACAAGAGACCACACATCCGTGTTATGTTTTTAATTAAAACAACACACATACACACACATATAAGAATGCATGTAAAAATAAAATGTCATCAACCTTATATATGCATATACATAAACATGTATAAAAAGGCAGCTAACATTTATTGAGTACTTATTATCTATTCAGCAAGCTGCAACTGACTTCACGTGGATTATCTCATTTAATTCTTTAATGCTGCTATGAGGTAGGTTTTATTATTAATCCCATTTCACAGATAAGGAGATTGAAGTAATATGGGTCCAAAATCATACAGCTACTGAGTGGTATTTGATCGCGTAATGTCTGACTCGAAGCCCAGCTTTTATAAGGAAAGATTTGTGATTCAGTGGAAAACTACATTTTCTAGAGCACACGTTACCAGGTTATCTGATTCTGAGTCTATGGGAGCAACTTCACAACTCTATGGATTGCACGAGCTGAGAGCAGTGCAAAATAATTCTAGTCTATAGATGTGTGAATAGATTCTGTCCAGCAGAGGAACAGCCTCACCTCCTGTGGTTTATGACCATTTGCACACTGGTTTCAAAATTGCTTTACTCCACGTAAATATGTGTGTTGGCTTTTCCCCTGAACCAATTATAATATCTGCTTGGTTCTTTCATTTAATTAAGAGGCTACATAAATTCTTTAATTCACGTTCATTTTGTAACTGTATATGAGGCATGATTTTGTTCTTAAAAAATTACCCCCTTTAACAGTTTAACCACAAGACTGTTCCTGATGGCTCATTGATAACAACAATAAAAAAGAAATAAACACAGAAAAGTGACACATAACTCAATCATCTGGAAGGAGGGGGATTTCCATCCTGTTTGGTTCTTGGTTGCCTCTTACAGGGCAGAGGCCATGTTTCCTGGCTTAGGTGGGCATCAAGAATGTCTGTATCCCCTCCAAGTGCAAACATGGAGGACATGGCCGAGAGAGAGTCAAGAATCACTCCTCTACTGTAAGGCTCACTTCCAAGTTCCTCTTGCCATCAGGGGGCCTGCTTGTCCCCAGTGAACGTCACTGAGATGAGCTATGGCCCCTCCCAGGACGTTCAGCAGGTGCTACCCTGTGGCTCCGCCAGAAAAACACCCCAAAGTACAATCAGCCTGACACCAGGCAAAAGAGCTGTATATATAACTAAGTAAATTAATAGTTTTAAAGCACTTAGAATAGTGACTATATAAGTATCATATGAGTATTTGCTAAATAACTACCCTCCTCCAGCCCCCACGTAGATCCTTTAAAAAAAAAAATCCCCAAACCCTGCTGATTTCTACTGTTTCTATTTTGTTTCTTGAGATGACAGTGATGGGGATGTGAATGTACAGGGCTATCAGGTAATTCCCAGGTTTCCATTCCGGAACATTCCCAGATAGAACTTTTTTTTTTTTTTTTAATGTTTATTTATTTTTGAGAGAGAGAGACAGAGTGAGAGCAGGGTAGAGGTAGAGAGAGAGGGAGACACAGAATCTGAAGCAGGCTCCGGGCTCTGAACTGTCAGCACAGAGTCCAGCATGGGGTTTGAACTCATGAATGGTGAGATCATGACCTGAGCTGAAGACCGATGCTCAACCAATTGAGCCATCCAGGTGCCCCCCAAATAGACCTTTAACCCCCAGCAAGATAATCCTGCCTTTTGTGGCCCAAGCTTTTTAACGAATGGGTGAACACATCAATATTTAGCCCATAAAACTCTATTAAAACCCTGCAGTCTGGAAGAAACATCAGCTGCTTTGTTTTCATTGGGTGGATATGGCAATGTGGCCTAGTAGGGCTTCACTGGCCTGGGTACATCACCAAAAGGAAGCACAGTGCCAGGAGCCTGACAGGCAAGTTTCTGAGCAACCTTTGGCACCATGAAGTGTGGTAGTGATGACTCTTATTTTGCTGGCCCTCTTGAGGGCAGGGAGGGGTAATAGCTTAGCATAGGACAGAGAGGAAATAATATGGAGCACGAGGGGTCATCAAACTGTATCATATTTGTGACCCTTGCACACTACTAACAAGGCCCTAAACATGAGATATTTTAATGGCAGATTTTCCAGTTTCTCTCATGTATAAGAAAACAAATTAGTGAACATGGAATTTTATTTTATTTATTGTTATTATTATTATTTTTTTTTTTGAGAGAGAGAGAGCATGAGCAGGGGGAGGGGCAGAGGGAGAAGAGAGAGAATCTTAAGCAGGCTCCACACCCAGCACAGAGCCTGACACGGGGTTCGATCTCATGACCCTGAGATCATGACCTGAGCTGAAATCAAGAGTAAGACGCTCAACAAACTGAGCCACCCAGGTGCCCCAGTGAACATGGTATTATATGTGAGCAGGGCTGACATACCTTGCTTTCACTTTCATTGGACAGAATTTCCAGGGCTTCCAGGTGTGACAAACCTTGATACTCATCAAACAGCATCCCGTAGTGTGCGGTCCTCTCGGCCGTGAGCTGCTGGGCCAACCTCTGCTTCTCTTTCTCCTTGGCTTCTCTTAACATCTGCAGAAATACACAGTGTTTGTGCCCTGGGTGTATGCTGGGACGCCTCATTTCCTGAATCAGGGGAGATAAGGGCTGGCTTTGTATTTGTGAAGAGTAGGTTTTAGTTACTTGGGAATTTCTAACACAATGATTCTTTGATTGATCCTACTGACAATTTTTACATAATATTCCACTTTGAGTTTTCCATGTTCGTTATATACATGAAAAGACAAAGCAAAAATTCTATGCCTGGGAACAGGTTTGGAAAGAAGCACATCAGAAGCTGAACCGTGGTTTCCGCTGAAGTGTTTTCCGTGTGTGATTAATTTTCTTATTTTCTGGGGCGCCTGGGTAGCTCAGTCGGTTAAGCGTCCGACTTCGGCTCAGGTCATGATCTCACGGTCCGTGAGTTCGAGCCCCACGTCGGGCTCTGTGCTGACAGCTCGGAGCCTGGAGCCTGTTTCAGATTCTGTGTTTCCCTCTCTCTCTGACCCTCCCCCGTTCATGCTCTGTCTCTCCCTGTCTCAAAAATACATAAACGTTAAAATTTTCTTATTTTCTAAAATATCCAAATTATCTATAACGAGCAAATCGATGCACACCAGGAAAGTCTAATCTATTGTGATAGGGTTCACTGCAACTTCGGCACCCAGGCAGACCTCAAGGCAATCATAAGCTGGTCTGCTTTGATCTGAGTTGTGTTATTTTAAAAAATTTTATGTGAGTGGCTATTAACCATCTTTGATGAACAATATTAATAAAATATAAACTCATAACGTATTTCTCATCAGATACTAAGTATAAAGAAGAATATTAGCTTATTGATGCTGGAGAAGTAGGACTGTGAATGGAGTTCCTCTCCATTTTGATCATTTCTCTCCAGTTATTTTTTTTGTTGATTAAATAAAGAGAGCAAAGTGAACACCGAGTCCCCCCAGTTACTCCCAATTTCCTGCACTTGCTTTCTGTGATTCTAAGCATCTTTTATTTGATTCCTCACTAAGTTTACTGGGCATTACGTTTATAGGGTTCTTTAGTATCTATGGAGAGCACCATAAACACAGTGGCCATCAATTCACAAGGGAAAGATCATGGAAGAACAGACTGTGGTTTTTAATGTCCATCAATAAAACAATCGACCCCATTTCTCCTTTTGGGTTCTTGAGGCGCTTAGCCAAAAACTCACTGGGCTGCAGACAGAATTCTCCCCTCTATCTGTCTTTAACATTAATATGTACAAGCTCTGAATTTTAAATTTTCAAAACAATCTCATCAAATTACCACTGGGGATTTAAAAAAAATTTTTTTAATGTTTATTTATTTTGAGAGAGAGAGAGAGAGAGACAGAGTATGAGTGGAGGAGGGGCAGAGGGAGTGGGAGACACAGATTCTGAAGTGGGCTTCAGGCTCTGAGTTGTCAGCACAGAGCCCGATGCGGGGCTCAAACTCATGGATTGTGAGATCATGACCTGAGCTGAAGTCGGACGCTCAACCGACTGAGCCACCCAGGCGCCCTGAAATTCTCCATTTTAGAGGTATGTGAATTTCAGCCAAAGAAGCATAGTTAGCCAGTTTCTGGACTTGGTTACATTTCCCCCACATTATCACCTTCTTAACTAGAATGAAATTTATATCTATACATATATACTTATATATAGATACATATATAGGCTTATATGTAGGTACATGTGTATATATATAATATATAGTATGTATGTATGTATCTATATAAATTTTATATATAAGTCCTGTGGCAACAATATTCCTACATGCTCACCAAATACCCTTTCCGTCCTAGACACATAGCTGAACTATATTTCTCAGCCCCTTGAGTTGAATTAGGTAGACTCTGTGGAAGTTGTGGCCAAAGGAATGAGGGTAAAGTGACGTATACCACTTCCAGGGAGAAGTCCTAAAGTGTCCTACCTACCTGGCCCTCCCATATTCCTTCCCCTTCTATGAGGCTGGAAGTAAAGATTTTAGGACGGCAGATCCACAAGATATGGACTCAGAAAAGAGCTATCTAGAGAGTCCCTGAACAGGGACATTCACACTGCAGGAGCGAAAGTTAGATTTTTTTGCTCTTAGCCACATCGATCCTTGGGGGTTGGTGTTTTAGTTTCATTTTCATTTTGCAACATCTGGTATTAATTATCTGTTTAATACAAATGTATTTTCTTTTGCAGGATCGGTAGGCTGGTGGTTTAGATGATCCTGCCAAGTCCTGACCTGAGCTATAATATCAGAGTGGTTATATGAAGGTTACTCTGGAAGAGACCAGAGGAAATAGCTTAAAACAAAAGCTTTTCAGGAAATGCCACTAACATGATGTCAGTGATGGCTCCTTAGTGGCTTCCTAGTGTTGAGCCAGGAGAAGGTATGTTTGTCCTGCCTATGAAATTTATGAAATCTGGGGCTGTAACAGCTGCTCCTGATTTCAGGAAGGCAGAGACAGACCTGGCATATCTGCCTGTTATGGAGGAAGGGACCAGGAGCATGTCTGCACTGTGGAGCATGAACTGGGCATGTGCCATCTGAAAAAGCAAGTTCACTATTAGGATTTTATACTTGGAAAAGAAAATAAATACTACTTTTAACTTGTTTAACTACTATAGGTAAGCAAAACACAGATTAAATTCTTTTTTTTTTTTTTTTAAGTAAGCTCTACGTTCAACATGGGTCTTAAACCCATGACCTCAAGATCAAGAGTCGCATGCTCTACCGACTGTACAAGCCAGGTGCCCCACAGATTCAATTCTTCATATCGTATTTCCCAAGGAGGGTTGGAAAACTTTAAAACTTGAAGTGTGAGAAGAGAGGCCCATCCTTGCACATAGTAAGAGGACTATAAATTAAAATTCCAATGAGATGCCATTTCCACCTATTATATTGACACATAGTAATACAACAACAATAACTACCATTCCTGATGTTTGCTAAGAGTCCAGTACTCTTCCAACTCATTGAATCTTTACGTCAAAGCTATCAGTAGGTATTGATGTTGCACCCAGTGCACAGGCGAGTAAACCAGGGCACAGAAGAATTAAGTAACCTGCTCAAGGTCATGTGGCTAGAAAGTAGTAGAGCTGGAATACATACAATGATGCTTTCAGCCGAATGCTTGTGTCACCCCCCAAATTCATTTTTTAAGTTTATTTATTTATTTTTGAGAGAGACAGAAAGCGTGCGTGTGTGCAAAAGCACACAGTGGGGGAGGGGCAGAGAGAGAGAGGGAGACACAGAATCTGAAGAAGGCTCCAGGCTCCAAGCTGTCAGTGCAGAGACTGACATGGGGCTCAAACTCACAGGACTGTAAGATCATGACCTGAGCTGAAGTTGGACACGACCAGCTGAGCCACCCCGGTGCCCCGCTCCCCAAATTCATAGGTTGAGACCTAATCCCCAATGTGATGGTATTTGGAAGTAGGGCCTTTGGGAGGGGATTAGGTCATGAGGGTAGAGCCCTCATGAATAGGATTAGTGTCCTTATAAAAGAGCCCCCACAGGGCTTCTTGCCCCTTCTACCATGTGAAGACACAGCGAGAAGACGAGAAGATGGCTATCTATGAACCAGGAATGGGCCATCACCAGACACTGAAATCTGCCAGCACCTTGATCTTGGGCTTCCCAGCCTCCAGAACTATGAGAAATCAATGTTTGTAGCTTATAAGAAACCTAGTCTTATATTTTATTGTAGCAGCCTGTGTGGACTAAGACAAATGGCAAAAATGTAATAATCTTCAAGAAATTATTAAGTGATTAAAGCAAGGTACAAATGGGTGTGGTTAGCATGCTACCATTTGTCTGCAAAAGTATATATGTATCTGTACCTCTGTCTATGTCTATACCCATATCTATAGCTATATGGTAATTCTGACAGAATCCATAAGAAGCTGTTAACAGCATTTGCCTCCCATGGGGAACCCAGTGGCTGGGGAACAGGTGCATTAGAAACTCAATTTTCATTCTCTACTGTCTTAGGTCATTTGAATTTAAATCACATGCTTTAAAATACCTATTAAAAAAGATAAACAACAAGGTATTTACTTTACTGACTGAAAGAAAGGATGGCAAAAGTATGTAATCCCACCTGAGATAAGGAAACGGTTCTCTCCATGAGTGTCTTGGTCCGCTTAAAGCCTGGGTCACTCTCCGCAAGGACATTCATGGTTTTCTTACCAATGAATTCCAGAGCGTCCAGACCGCCCGTTAAGACGCTTTTACCCTGCAGATGAGATAATCACATGAGATTAGCTTTTGCCTTTTGCAATTTCACAGCAGTCAGAAACTCGCAGAAGGCACTATGTGCAAATATTAAAATCAATATGAAGTCACAATTTTTTCTCATCAGGGATTTAACATCCACTTAATGCTGTTTTCTTTTCCTTGGAAGGACATATGGCATATAATTTGTAGGGCATACAATATTATTTAAAAAGGATGCTTAGGAAAAACCAAAGCATATTTGGGATTAATTTTTACTGGCTCTATGTGTATGAATAGAATACGTTATCTAAGACATGAAATTAATAGGTGATCCCATTACTGTTTTTGTTTGAAAGAATGTTAACCTGAGTAACAGAGTTGTTTGGAGCAGTCTATTAAAATGTCAAATACTCTTGCCAATTTAGCAAATTCTTTAATCTAGGGCCTTGGAGTATGGGACCCTCAGGCTGTTTCAGATGGCCCTTGCATACTTTCAGAAACTAGCAATAACTGCCTATAATTAGTATATTCATGAAATAAGACAGGTTGATTTCCATATACGGCTGCCTTTAGAAACTGTTCCATCACACAATGATCCTGCAAATCCTCTTGTCAGCCATTGTTTTCCTTAAAAAAGAAAGATCAAAACAACCAAGATTTACTCACATAAACTGTTCATATAAATAGAACTGCTTACATTTCTTTACAGCTTCTGTTCATATACTCCAACTACACAACTGCAATTATACTATGCACACATCTGTGTTTTTTCTGCCTTACATGAACTATACACATTATATTTTATTAAGATATTATTGCCTGTGTACATTTTCCAATCTTCATAATTTTTGCTTCATTAGCAATATTAGACTTCGCTGAATTAATATACTTTAGTAGGCATTTCCATCTTGGACATTTAGACGCTGTTTTCAGATTTGGGGGCCATTCAATATTCACATCAGAAAACAGATTTTTAACACTAGTTTTTTTTTTTTTTTTTAATTTTTTTTTTTCAACGTTTATTTATTCCTGGGACAGAGAGAGACAGAGCATGGACAGGAGGGGCAGAGAGAGAGGGAGACACAGAATCAGAAACAGGCTCCAGGCTCTGAGCCATCAGCCCAGAGCCCGACGCGGGGCTCGAACTCCCGGACCGCGAGATCGTGACCTGGCTGAAGTCGGACGCTTAACCGACTGCGCCACCCAGGCGCCCCCAGAAAACAGATTTTAACACACGTATATTGTGGAAGGACTATGGGATATCACGATTCATACTTTTGCATGATTTGATTTATGTCTTTTAATATTCTACGAGGGATTACTTCAGTAGAGAATAAAATGGGAGAAAGAAGGACATGGAGACTTTGATTAAGGGCAAAGCTGGTGGGAGTGTCTGGAACTTGGGAAAAGAAAGTATCAGAAGGTAGGAGAGAACGCAAGAAGGAATTGAGGGTGCTGAAGACAAACTCAGAGTGCCCTGCGCTGTCACTCAGGGAGACGATGAACTCATTTCTTATAACCAGGGATATGAAAGAGCTCCGCCCCATCCCCAACCCGACCCCCTCCACATGTAGGCATACTGGACATGTGTTGCTGTTTGACTCCTAAAACACATTTGCTGCTTCTCATTCAGCCTACTTAGTCTAGAGGGCCCTGAGTTGCAAGGAGGAGAGCACGAATTTTCTAATTCTGGCATGCTCTGACCCCAAAGTCCGGTAAGACGACTTCACATGTGTGTCCACAGCTTCCTCTTCTTCCCACATTGCACTGTACTCGCCTTTGAGTTGGCTCTGTCTTCCAGGATGTTGTGCCCTCTTGTTTGTCCACATATGCCCAGCATCTAGCATAGTTCCTGGCACGTAGTGAGGGCTGATTCCCTTTTTTTCTTTTAAGTTTTTTTTAATGTTTATTTTTGAGAGAGACAAAGCGTGAGCAAGGGAGGGGCAGAGAGAGAGAGAGAGAGAGAGAGAGAGAGAGAGAGAGAGAGAGAATCCCAAGCAGGCTCCAGACTCTGAGCTGTCAGCACAGAGCCTGACACAGGGATCGAACTCACCAACGGTGAGATCATGACCTGAGCCAAAGTCAGACGCTTAACCGACTGAGCCACCCAGGTGCCCCCACCTTTTTGTTTTTTAAATGAATGAATAAATTGGACATCAACTATGCTTCTAGAAAAAGTAGTTGGTTGGTTTTTACACAGCAGAAAAAAACCTTTTCTTCCTGACACTGAAGACCGGCTAGCTGTATCATCTCATCTGGGGTGTCTCCCCGCTTTTTCATTATTCATCAGTGTTTTGCTGCCAATAATAAGCTTCTTGAAGAGGCAGACAGGGATCTGGGGCAGGGGATAAACTTAGGGTTATTTAAGGAATGGGGAGAGTAGGAATGGGAGGTTAAGACGGGGGAAAAATGTTGGTCTTAGTTATCTGGAAACACTTCAGAAACATCTCGGGATGTTGTTTCCAATTCCTTACCAGCATTTTTTTTTTTTTTTTTTTTTTTTTTTTTTTTTTTTTTGGTATCTGAATGGCTCTATAATCTTCAAATTGAAGATTAAGAAACATACACCTGGGGCGCCTGGGTGGCTCAGTCGGTTGGGCGGCTGACTTCGGCTCAGGTCATGATCTTGCGGTCCGTGAGTTCGAGCCTCGCGTTGGGCTCTGTGCTGACAGCTGGGAACCAGGAGCTTGCTTCAGATTCTGTGTCTCCCTCTCTCTGACCCTCCCCCGTTCATGCTCTGTCTCTCTCTCTCTCAAAAATAAATAAACGTTAAAAAGAATTTTTTAAAAAAAGAAACATAGACCATCGAAGAAAACCAGCTGTCTCCGCTCTAAGAAAGAGCCCTCTCTCCTCACCAGCCGGAGGCTGTCCTTGCAGCTGTTGGGAAGGACACTGTTACAGCAGACTGAAAACGTTCCTTCTGAGCAGTCCTTTCTTTTAAACATAAAATGTATTTCATTTGCTCTTATTATTTTGGTGCCAAGGTTACGCCTACTCTGTAGGAGAAAGCATAACAAAACCATAGTCTGAAGTTATGAGCAAGACCATCTTTTCTCTGATGTATCTAGGTCACGGGTAAACACAGATATCAAAAGAAGGCACTGGGAGAGACCAGGGAAAACAGAGAAAGCAGCTAACGACTTACTGTGTTTTGAACCACATTGGTGATGGCGGACAGCATGCCCCGAGACCCGGATGAGGGAGAAGTGGGTGGGCTTTCTGTGGGACTCTGATCTGTGGCCACATCTGCTAGTAAGGAGAGAAACATCCTCTTAGAGTTCAGTCTACTGATCCAGACTTAGAAATCTTCTATTTGCGCACATAGTGCGATAGAGTTGAAGTCCAAGAAGCCCCCAGATAAACAGATCGCTCACTTTGAGGGACTCCACTTTCGGTATCAGGTTGGGCCCCTTCAGAAGAGCTGGAGTTTACACCATGAATCCGTAGTGTGGCTCCTGCTTTTTCCTTGACTGCTGTCAATCCATGACCTGCCAGGAAATAAAAATACCGTTCCCAATACAATAGAAACCCACGGTCTGCAATTCGATAGCTCATGTTCCAGAGCTGTTGTAAGCTGTAGGCGTATACCCCGGTTGCAAGAGCATGTAGTGATTAACAGCGTGGACTTTGCAATCCCTCTCATTTGTTTCTCAGACGGTCTGCTTAGCAACCTGGGATTCCAAATCCAAGATATCTGTGAAGAGGATCCCTGTCTTTTCCTCTTTACTCTTTTCTAAACTCCTCAAAACAGGCATGCATCATTCAGTTTTGAATTCCTTGCAGGCCTAGCCCGGTCACAGACACTCAATTAATAGTCACCGAACTGAAATCGGGTGAGGCCCAGCATGCTCTTTCAAAGTGTTAGTCATTCTTTCAGTGCGGAGAGTGCAAGGTCTGGAGCTGACATGTCAAGATCAAAAGTCCAATCAGTGAGCAAACCAGGAAGAGCACCCAGTGGCTCTGCCAGTTGTCCTAAGCAGTAACGGTCCGCATGCAAGCTCCTACAGTCGTCGGCCAGGCTGGAGGTCACTGGCTTTACGCCATCTGAGCAGGGCCAAGATGCCTATAGTCTCCAGAGCCCAGCACAGTGGGTGTTCAGTGACTATTTGGTAAACACAGAGCTGACCTCTTCATCCAAGCACCGTGTGCCACACACACAAACAACCCCTGGCCTGACAGAGAAATAGTCTTGGCTACATTTTATTCTGGAGCAATTAATTTTTCTCCTTAGAGGCCCCCATGATGAACCACAGCTTTTCTCAAGTTCCCACTGAACACAAAAATTAATGGTCTACTGACTGTCCTAAAATGGCTTTTTGGGTTCTTTTGGAGAAACAGCCTGGGATGCCACTGTACTAGCACTCACCTCCCCCTTAGCATCGCAGGAAGAAAGGGAAAACGATTTCACCAGGGACCCAGGCAACATCAGGTTGCTGAAACCAAAGGCGGCAGCAATATTAATATGTGGGGGGAAAAAAAATCCCAAGTCATGGCAGGATTTGAGAGCCAAAGAGAACCACCTAGTCTTAGAAAGCACCATTAAAATGACCCACTGTCCATCTCCTGAATAAGAGAAAGACACAGATGACTCCCAAACCCAAATAGTAGTATTTTATCAGTTGTAACTTTATTTATCAGAGTGATCAGGGCACTAATATTTACCAGAGGACTAATTACATCCAGTGGAAACCACCTGTCATTATACACTATCTAGAAAACAGGGAAACTTAAATAACATTATTTACAATTTTTAAAACATTAATTTCACAAGAAACATATGTCTATATTCCTGCGCAGCTCATTAGATACAGTTCAAATTCATTATCGAGTTACTTGGAACAAACATGACCTATAACTGCTAAAACTAAGGCTTGAACTCATTCTCTTCAGCTTCTAGTAAATTCCAAGCATTTCAATGGAAATTTATTGAAGTTTCAGTAACACCTTCAAGTTACAAGATACCATCTAGCCTATTTACGTATGAGTCCATATTACTTGCCATATTTTAAAAACACACATATTTTCCAAAAGGAAAGAATATACATACAAATCTCAAATAGGATTCTCATTGAGATTTCTGAGGGCTAACAGAAAGGCATAACTGAGTTGGAGAAGACAGGGAGGAGTCTGCTACATTTTCTTTGAGAAAGCCATATAAGAAAGATGATTCCACATCCTTCCTTGAGAACATGCAGGATTTAATGGACCACACTGTCATTATCTCCTATTTTGCCTTCTAGACCCCTTTCACGTGAGGACCATCTCTGATTCTTTTCCTAGGGAAGAACAACTTCTCACCATCTCAGAACATACATGATTAGGGGTATGTCCGCATAAATTGCCTCTAGAAAAGTTACTTTGTTTCTGGAAGGAAATACCATTTTTGTGTTCAGATAAATGGGATGTGTCTGTTTAACACACATGACACTACGTTGCTACTCCAGCTACTCATACACACACACACACACACACACACACACACACACACACACACACCTATACACCCACACTCACGTACACACACACCCCTACACACACACACACCTATACACCCACACTCACACACCCACATACCTAAACACCCACACACGCACACCTATGCACACACTCACTTACACACACATACCCCCCCACCCAATACTGCCCACAGCTTTCCTTCGTATAATTGATATACAAAGAATTGCACATATTTAAGTTTGCCCCAATTATATTTTCTGATAAACAATTCTTTCTGAATTCTTTTGTTAGTGAAAGTACATCATTAGTGCATTCTACTAAAATTAGAAAGCTATGGTTCTTCACAGATAAGGTTTAATGATGCCACACCCTACTTTGAAGAATAACTTCTAAAACTTTACTTAGTGTGACATCTAGTGCCCAGAACAAGGAAGTAATATATGGAATCATTTTTGCCTTTTGACTGTTGGTGATTCATTCTCAGAGATACTGATTAGGTTCTACCAATAGCAGAAAAACAACAACAACAACAACAAATACGAATAATACTATAGTGTATAATCATGGATTCCTCACACTTCATTGTGAACCCTAAGTATCCTCAAAGAAATGAAATCCCTTCAAATTCCATGGGTCTAAAGATGGAATATCCTTTACCCCTGGACTTATTGCAGCAAAAATAGGTGAATATTGCAAAGAAGATAAGAATGTTATACAATGAGGCACCTGGGTGGCTCAGCCAGTGGAGCACCCCACCTTGATTTTGGCTCAGGGAATGGTTCCAGGGTTGTAGGATCAAGTCCCGTGACCAGCTCTGGAGCTGAGCATGGAGACTGCTTAATATTTTCTCTCTCTCCTTCTGCCCCTCTCCCCTGCTCTCTCTAATAAAAAATAAATAAATAAATGAAAAACAAAATAATGTTGTACATATGCTGTGATATGGTATCATTTTAAAGCAAATGTTAAATGATTGGCTGGTGTTTAATTTCTCACCTATACCCTAGTGGTAAACATCTTAAACTTAGGAATCTGGAGTCTTGTGGAGGAATTTTGGTTCCATCATTTATTAGTTGTGTGATCTACATGAGTTACTTAACCTCTGAGTCTCTACTGTTGTCTTCTTTGAAAGGGGGATTGTAACATCTATCTCCCAGGGTTCTATAAAATCACCAAGGAGAAATACATGATACCCTTGGTATCAGCCAACATTTTTTGAACACTTACTATGTCCCAGGCACTGGACTAGTTATTTCTAGTAAAGTAAATTATCTCATTTAATCTTCTCACTATGAGATAAGGGATACTATTATGCCTGTTTCACAATGGAGAAAACTGAGATA
Source organism: Prionailurus viverrinus (assembly GCF_022837055.1). Classification (NCBI taxonomy): domain Eukaryota; kingdom Metazoa; phylum Chordata; class Mammalia; order Carnivora; family Felidae; genus Prionailurus; species Prionailurus viverrinus. Next base: position 173,883,139 of record NC_062564.1, read on the forward strand.
TTGGTGACATGAAATAATTTGCCCATGGTCCCAAACCTGCAGAGGCAGGTTTTGAACCCAGTCCTAACTCTAGAATTTACACGCTTAACCACTATGCTATGTTAAGAAAGTTTTATATGCCAGTTACAGTGGATTAAATGTCATTTTAGTCCCATTTCTATAACTTCTTGGAAATCAGATCCTTGATCTGAATTTTTATTTTTAAAAAACTAGCTTATGCTAAAATTACTGGACTTCCCTTACCTTGACTAGACAGCAAGGCAAAGGCCACTTCTGGAGTGAAATCTTCTTCTAATTCTGCCCCTTTCAGTCAGGGGTTGGCAGGTGTGATGTTTTTAGAATCATCCCCATGCTGTGCAGGCACAGATCCTAGATGCTGTGTGGTGTTATCTTATACATCCAGTTTAATTTTTTTTTTCCCTCAAAAAGCACATGATATCACCAAGCCATTATTTTGTGAGTTCCACCAAGATTAAAACCCATTAAAGCGAGGTCTCCCCTCTTTGTGGAGGAAGAAACTAATTTGTTGCCAAGAGGTAACTTAGGGAAGCAAGAGTAGTTCTCTGCAGCACCCTGGATGACTGGCTAACTCTACAAGTATTTTCTTTCTTCTTCTTCTTTTTTTAATGTTTATTTATTTTTGAGAGACAGAGTGTGAGCCAGGAGGGGTAGAGAAAGAGGGGGACATAGGATCCGAAGTGGACTGTGCACAGACAGCAAAGAGCCCGATGTGGGGCTTGAACTCATGAACCTTGAGATTATGGCCTGAGCCAAAGTCAGACACTTAACCAACCGAGCCACCCAGGTGCCCCTCCATGAGTACTTTCTACTGGTCCCATATGGTAAAGCCCATGCACACAGGGGACCAGCTAACTCATTCAGAGGACTCCCCCTATTTTAATTTTTAATACAATGTTTCCTTCTTTTCCATTTCTTTATTTTTCTTTAAGAAATGGATATATATAAAAGAAACTTTAAAAACCCTCATAATTTCACTTTCCTGATATATCTGGTTGATTTTTAAAACAAAAACATTTATATGACCAAATTCAAAGAGTTTACAATCACAGACAACAGAAGGTGGGCCAGCCTCTTTCTTCCTAGACTACTTCTGGTGACTTACTAACATAATAGACAGTAGAGTCTATGAGCTTATAAAAGCCTATGGAAATGTTTAAGACCTGAAAAAAAAATGTTGCTTCTAAAAGAAAGGAAAATATACAAATTGGAAATAGAAATTAACCAATACTTACTTAAATGTATTCAAAATGTGATATTAGGTCAATGGGTCAGCTACAGTTCAAATGAATTCAACTCTTACATAGTCATATGTAAATTATGTGTTTATTTACTTTAGAAGTTTTTAATGTTTATTTTATTTTTGAGAGAGAGAGAGCGAGAGAGCGAGTGCTTGAGCACAAGAGGAGGAGGGGCAGAAGGAGAGGTTGAGAGAGAGAATCCCAAGCAGGCTCCACACTGTCAGCACAGAGCCCGACGTGGAGCTCGATCCCACAAACCGTGAGATCTCGACCTGAGCTGAAATCAAGAGTCAGATACTAACCTGACTGAGCCACCCAGGCGCCCCTGTAAATTATATATTTAATGAGGCATATGACTGTGTTTCATTACGTTTGCTGTGATACAAGAGGAACTTCAAAAAGGAAAAGTGCTTGGAGCTCTTAAAAGACTTTAAGTGACCCTACCTTCCTCTCTGTGCCCCTGGTCCCCCATTTCCTTCTAAAGATAACAACCCTTATTTGTTTCTTGTGATTTTTTTTCATGAAACATTTTTAAAAAGCATATACCTATGTAGAAGTGTTCCGGACCGGGCTTCTTCTACTTCAAAATATACGGCACATGCAGGTGGTGGTAGGGGCCGAGTGTGGTGCCCTGTGCATTATGGGGGACATCTCTGGAGAGTCATCCTGACCCTACCCCCCACCCCCTCCACCGCTCCCTAGGGGACAAACTGAGGCCTCTGACAAACCTGCATTGCAGTTCAGCTTCTCTGATGGCCCAGTTCTGCTTCCCAATCCTTCACTCTCCTGCAAGGCTTGATCCTGAGAGCACTTCACAGTGAAACTCCACAGCCTAACTTCTGCCTGTGTCTCCCCCAGGCATCTGACCTACAACACTCATCTGCCTCATTCTTTTTTGTTTGTTTGTTTGTTTTTCAGTGTTTATTTATTTATTTTGAGAGAGACAGCACACGAGCAGGGGAATAACAGAGAGAGACAGGGAGAGAGAGAATCCCAAGCAGGCTCTGTGCTGTCAGTGCAGAGCCCGACGCTGGGCTCGAACTCACGAACTGTGAGATCATGACCTGACCCAAAATTAAGACTTGGACGCTTAACCGACTGAGCCACCCAGGTGCCCCTACCTCATTCTTTTTAATGGTTGCATAGAGGGGCGCCTAGGTGGCTCGGTCAGTTAAGTGTCTGTCTCTTGATTTTGGCTCAGGTCAAGATCTCACGGTTTGTGAATTCAAACCCCATGTCAGGCTCTGTGCTGACAGCTGCGGGCCTGGAGCCTGCTTCAGATTCTGTGTCTCTCTCTCTCTCTGTTCCTCCCTCTCTTGTGCTCTGTCTCTCTCTCTCTAGAAAAATAAATAAGCCTTAAAAAAAGCTTAATGGTTGCATAGATTATTCTTCCAAACATCTATATTGCACTACATCCAAATAGCTGACATGCTCTGTGGATGGATACTTGAGGTGTTTTAAGTTTTTCATATATTCCCGGCCAACTCCCTCACCTCCTTCAGGTCTTTGCTGCGTTATCACCTCCCTGAGACCTATCCCTCACCACCATTTTAAAACCTTAACCTGTGCTCCCTACTCCACTTTATGTTTCTCAGAGACTTACACTTTCTAGGCCTCTATATAATTTCCTATTTATTATGTATATTGTCTATTGTCTGTCTCCTTCCAGTCGTATATAAGCCCTGCTAGGGCAAGGGTCTTTGTGTCATGTGCTCACTGCCTTATCTCCAGTGCTTAGTGTCTGGAACAGTAAGCATTTGCTGAGTGAATTCTGTATTGAACACCTTTTTATATATTAATGAATTTTTTCAAAGGATCAGCAGTAGAACTACTGGGCTAGAAGGTATGTGCATTTAAAATTTTACAGATAATGCTAATTGCTCTTCTGAAAGTTGTATCAGTTTAAACTCTGGGTGAGTTTTTGAGAAATACAGCAGTTAAAATTTTTTTTTCAATGTTTGTTCATTTATTTATTTTTGAGACACAGAAAAAGACAGAATATAAATGAGAGAGGGCAGAGAGAAGGAGGCACAGAATCTGAAGCAGGTCCAGGCTCTGTGCTGACAGCACAGAGCCTGACACGGGGCTCGAACTCACCAAAGGTGAGATCATGACTTAAGCTAAAGTTGGATGCTTAACCGACTGAGCCACCCAGGTGCCCTGAGAAATACAACAGTTTAAAAATATTGGCTGCATCTCCAACTTCTATCAAGGAATTCAAGATAGCATAAAAAGTCGTGAGTAGTAGTTGTTCGGAAAAACACAGATGATGTTGGCTGTGCTCAACTAAAGCAAACATCAGTGCAGCAAAAAGAGGATCCATTCCACCTTCCTTCTGGGAAAGCCTTCCTTCTAAGGCTTGGTGTCCACTCCGTAGTCAGATACTCACTTCTTTTTAGGTTCAAAATTGACAAGAAATGTCTCTGAACCGATAGCACGTGCCTGGCAGTTAAACAGACATTCATTAACCCCTCGGTCTTATTCATAGATTGTGAACAAACTCTATGCACTGACCTATCATCCTATAATTGTCTGTATTAATGATCCTGGAGAATTTTCACACGATCAGTGACGTCACCTTCAGAAATGAATCCATGTGATATCGATAGTGATTTACCCAGTTAAGGGTTCTCACTGTAGTATCATTTTGACAAGTTTGCCATTCTCTGGAATAAACGCTGTCATTATTTCTGACAGTGCTGGTGGAAGGGTTTCATTAAAATGTGCAAAAGGGGAAAACTGTATAACTTGGAAGAGGATGGGAAAGGGGAACAATGGTAATTTTGAAAAGGTAAAAATATACACATCAGATACACCTCTCTCTCCTCAGGTATCCTGCAAAGGGTGTTTAGACTTATAAAACTGTCAAAACTAGAATTTAAAAAAAAAACCATTTAGGACTTTTGTAATATCTAGAAACAAGTTGCTGTATTCTACTATACAATTTGTACCTCGCTCTATCTGTATATGTTTCAGCATTGTTGACTTTCATTTTGATTACCAGTCTATCGTGTAGGAAAAAGTCAGGCCTCTCAGATGCTGGCGGGAAATCACATCTGGTTCTCACAGCATCGCTTTGAAATGATCATCAGAATCATTATTTTTTATATTTTCCTTTTTCATTCCGGCTTCAGCCTGGATCTCAAATGATAACAATTTTAATTTCATTTTATGAACTTGTCCAAAGACATGGGTGGCATGTGATCAAGTCTTATTAGAACATGATGACAGTGTAGCTAATGTAAGAGCTAAAGTAAGAGATATAGTCTCTCCAGAAATAATTGTTGGCTGAGAACTGTTTGATTTTATATCAAGCATTGGGAGGCCATTTTTTCTCATTTTCCCTTAACCTTGGGGTCAAAGTAGTGAGGCAAAAGACCAAATACGAAAATACAAAGTAGCAAAAAGTGAATCATTTTTTGTATTTTCCCATTTAGCATAGGGGTTATAAATATCTTTCTCCTTCTATATATAGTCATAGACTAACGAATCATCATGTTCTGGAAGGTGGAAGGAATCTTAGAATTTCTTAAGTCCCCCCACCCATACTTTTCCAAATAAGGAATCTAATCCAAATAAGGTGCATGGTGTTGTAGTTAGTGACTGTCCTCTGAGATCACAAGTTAGTAACAGTCAGGACCAGGTCTCAGATCTTTATGATTCCTGGTCCAGCGCCCTTTCTAAGAGAGAACCACCTTCCAATGTTTCAATTCTCCAAGTACTCTCCTACAAACTCTGAACAGTTCCAACTACTGTGACTGCAGTTTTTCAACAAGTGTATGAAGTATTGGCTTCTATTTCTAGTGCTCAATTGACAGCTCTGTGTTTTGTTACCAACTACGTGTTTTGCACTTCTGTGTCTGCAACCAGAATTACCCTGGGGGTAACATGAGCTTTCTGAGCGGGAGTCAATTGCAATGGAATGTGTGATTATTTTCTTTCTTTACTTTCCACAGACAATTTATAAACCTTCAAGAGCTCATCTACTGCTGGGAGTGCTCTGTTTTCCAATGTCTCTTTTCCTTGTGATAATAAACTATTAGTGCTACAAAGTCTTGGGTGGGTATTATGCTGTACATAACAGAAGGTGTCCCTGACTTGCTTCTCTCATTCCCTAGGTAGCAGCTTAATATAGATGACAATCCAGGATGGCACCCAGGACTTTTTAAACTCTACTCCAACCCTGTGTTTCAGGCTGTGAGCCAGGCTATGGCACTTCTCCATTTGTGGGACGCTTGTGATCCATATTATCTTTTGGGAGTCAATCTCCCAACTACCACCATTGCCTGTCTCCAGCCTTGGAACCCGTAACTTCAGCCCCCCCCCACCCCCTTATGCTACAAGTTTTAGTTCTCTATCACATCCATGGAGATACTTACCCAGTTTTAAAGTATGTATTGCTATTATTTTAGGTACTATTACTACACAGAGTCACAGCATATCTTGGCCAGAAATCTCCAAAACATGCCTTAGGAGTAACTTAGGGATGGTATTCAGTGTTATTGCTATTGCATTTATTCGGGGTGTGATGACCAGTGGTGATGGACCAGTTTAGGCTCTACTCTTCTAAAAATAGTGCCAATTTATCTAATACGATTCTAAGGAGAAGCATCAACATTTCAAAATTTGCTTGAGCTCCCTCATGTGCCTTTTGGCCATTGCTGGTTGCAAATGAGAAGAATGCCAAGATTTAAATGCTTCTAACAATTCCAGCATGTCGCTAGAGGCACAAAAAATATGAAGTTTCTGGACTTAGTGGTGTAAATGATGAGGATTTCAAACAGAAAAGGGAAATGTGGTAGGGTAGGGTAGGAAGGGCGAGATTCTGCTCCCTGGTGCACACACCCTGGGTAATCCCCTCCCCTCTGAGCACTACAGGGTCATCGTGAAAATGTTGGGCTTTCACTCCCATGGTTAGGTGACAGTTGTATGGCAAAGGTGAAGGGATTTTTCAGTTATAATTAAGGTCCTTAATCCGTTGAATTTGAGTGTATCAAAGGAGATCATCCTGGGTGGGCCTGAATTTTATCAGGTGAGCCTTTAAAAGGGACTAGGCCCTTCCTAACGGGAGAGATTTGAAGTGTGGGTGAGATTATTCTGTTGGCTTTGAAGAAGGCCCTGAAGGCAGCCTGGAGGAGCTGAGAGTGACCCTGGCCAATCCCCAGCAAGAAAATGGGGGTGTCAGCCCTACAACCTCAAGGAATTGAATTTTGCCCACAACTTGAACAACCTTGCAAGACGACCCTGACTATCAAATGAGAATGCAGCTAGCTGGCACAGCTGATTTCAGCCTGGTAAAGTCACTGAGCAGAGAACCCAGGTATCCCCGACCTGAACTCCTGACCCACGAAAACCGAGATAATTAAGATACATTGTTTTAAGCCTCTAAATTTGTGGTAATTTGCTATACAGCAATAGAAACAAATACAAGAGGTTATACTGAACTTCATTCCGCTATTTTATGGGGCAATGTGCAAATGCCAATCTCAGATGAACCATATCTCCACTAACCATAAAAGAGAAAGTGGCCACAGTGACTGGCACAGCGATCCTGCTGGTCCACAGCAGTTATATCTCTAGGCTTTCTTTTCTTTTATTTTTTTTTTAAATTTTTAATGTTTATATCAGAGAGAGAGAGAGAGAGAGAGAGAGAGAGACGGAGACAGAGCAAGTGCAGGGGAGGGGCAGAGAGAGCAGAGACACAGAATCCGAAGCAGGCTCCAGGCTCTGAGCTGTCAGCATGGAGGCTGATGCAGGGCTTGAATTTACGACCGTGAGATCATGACCTGAGCCGAAGTCGGATGCTTAACCTACTGAGCCACCCAGGCGCCTCTAGGCTTTTTTCAATCAGTGTACAAAGCACCAGTGAGAAGCACCAGAAATTTAAAGTGGTTGTAACATTAACAAGATCCAACATCTATCATCTTCATGGTGCCTTAGACACAGGGAAACTTCAAGAGTAACACCAAATACAAGCATAGGTTATAGATTAACAAACTGACTTCAGGTCAAATTAAAAGATGAGTGCCCACCAGTATGGGGTGGGACCTGCCACAAGAATCACATCCTGCTTTTTAAGCAGTAAAGCCAGCATCGTCTACTGGTTACATATGAACTGGGCAACAAATCCCAGAGGCCTTGGAACATAGTCCACTGGACCACAGCTGCACTAGGCTATATATGTGCAAAGGTCAGATTACGACAGGACACCTAAGAAGATAACGGAGTAGTAAGTTTAACAGGCTGGCGGTTGGATAGAAAACTTCATATGGATCCAATGAAGCACAAAGTCAAATGATCAGGTGTAGCCACTGATTGGTGAGAAACAATGACAGACTGAACTGGGGGCAGAGCAGATTCAGGTAGGTGCACTTGTAAGTGTACAAAAAACACCTGAACTGCTCCCCACAGGGCCGTTGATTTCAGTGTTTACTGTGGAAGGAACTTATATTTATATTTTTAACAAGAAAGCAAATCCTTGGTCTATAATAGAACTTTTCAAAGCACCAAATTCATTATAAGCCAGGGCAGATGTGGACACCATTACCACTATTGGAAGCATCCAGGAGACTGTAATGTTTTATGACATAAACCATGAGGAGAGCTGTGTAATTTGGAAACCATATTATTTACTGTTCCACGATTTAACAAATGTCAAAAACTTCTGGACTCCACATTTTTAGTTTTGGGGTCAGAAAGCATGTCATTCCTACATATTGTCAGTGGCAAGATCCATCTGAGAGCCACTAAAAGCTCAAATGCTTTCCCTAGGAAGCAAGATGGCTGCAGGTACCTGTCTTCACTCTCTTGAAGAGACTCTTTCCTGTTTGGAAAACCAAACAGGTTCCTCTACTTCAACTCGGTTGATTTTTCCATCTGCGTATGTAGAATCCACAGCACACCTGGCCCCTTAAATCAGCAACAGAAAAAAATCTGCTCTCCGGGCCCTCCCCAAAGGCCAACATTTATTTGACCACCATCTCCTTCTTGCCAGAGTTCCCTGATATTCCAGACACGGAAAGAGAGGAATGAAGTCTATCTAATTCTTCCAGACAGTCTAAATTCTATCAAATTGGACAGCTGGCCCTTAAACTGTGACCATGGGCCATCAGAGTGGGGCAAAAGACCTTCGACCTTCCTATCCCTCCTATCCAGTGAATTGGACCAATTTATGGCCCATTACAAGATCCTTACAGCCATGGAGTACACCTTGAGAACACTTGACTTAGATGATCTGAAAGCCACATTACCTGCTGCTTCCCTGTCCTGCTCCTCATTTGCTCCACCTTCAAGATGAAATGCCTTTGCTAAGTTATCTTAGACATGTTGCTGTCATTCCTTCCATTTTCATGAAAGATGCACATAAGAACTGGTCACACAAGGGGCACCTGGGTGGCTCAGGCGGTTGAGCGTCTGACTTCAGCTCAGGTCACCATCTCACAGTTCATGGGTTTGAGCCCCACATCAGGCTCTGTGCTGCTCACAGCCTGGAGCCTGCTTCAGATTCTGTGTCTCCTTCTCTCTCTGCCCCTCCCCTGCTCACCCTTTGTCTCACTCTGTTTCTCAAAAATAAATAAATCTAAAAGAAAAAATTAAAAAAAAAGAATTGGTCACACGAAGAATACTTGCCAAACCTATGCTGATGAAGACACTGTCCATTATATTTTCTCTTTGTACACACAGAGCTGATACAAGAAATGTCTTCAAAAATTTAACACCAGAAAATAAATTTATCTAGATAAACTAAGTTTTGGTTTATCATTCAATGAAATATTGATAATCTACTGGCAGCCAAGAAGCTCAGAGTCAAGGTCAATGCTCAATTACAGTTAACTCTATCAGCCTTGGGATATTTACTCTATCCTTCATACCTGCATATTTTATTGAAATACCCCAAATCTTTTCACAGAGTAGGTTAGTTGTATATTTTAAAACATTCTGGTGGGATGATAAGGACAAAACTTTAAGAATATATTATAAGAGCTCAAATCTTACATTTTAAGGGGCAATATAATATAGTGGTTAAATCTATACTACTAGGTTCAAATCTCAGCCCAGCTACTTTTGGCTTTGTTTTTTTTTTTAAAGATTTTATTTTATTTTTTAAGTGGTTATTTATTTTTGAGAGAGAGAGAGAGACAGAGACAGAGACAGAGACAGAGACAGAGACAGAGACAGAGTGCAAGTGGGGAAGGGGCAGAGAGAGAGGGAGACATAGAATCCGAAGCAGGCTCCAGGCTCTGTGCTGACAGCACAGAGCCTGACATTGGGGTGGAACAAAGGAACCGTGAGATCATGACCTGAGCCGAAGTTGGACACATAACCGACTAAGCCACCCAGACGCCCCCCCAAAATACCTCTTTTGTAGGGTTATTCTGAGGAAAAAATGTATCAATATACATGAAGTACTTAGAGCTGCAAGCACTAAAAATGATTTGCTCTTATTATCTCATGGGCTAATGTTAAGCTCTATCAGTACATGGGATGATCAAAATGTCAAATGCTATTATTAGGCTTCTGAACTTTATCCATTCAAATGCAACATATAATTCTTACCTACTGTGGCAGATGCTGATGAGAGCAGAGATTTGCCCCAGGAGCCCCAGCCTGCCCATCCCCCTCCATGTGATGGGGAATCCACAGCCTGTAGAAAAACAAATTAGCCCCAAGGTTAGCAATTCAGTACACGCATGCATGAAAAACACCCATTGGTTTGAAACAAAAAGAAAGTTAAAAAAAAATAACCATATCTCCCTGGCTTCGCATTTATAAGGGCTGTAACAGAATACACCGACCCACATTTCAATGCATACTTTGGAACAAAATTGATTAGTAGTGGTGTTGGCTTCTGAGGGCTCTGCTTGAAGTAAGTTTGATGTTAACAAAGACCCAAATATCCCATTATCTGGAAGATAGGGACGAGGCTTGTGAGGGGGAAAACATTTACTATATTAGGGTGCAAAGTGATTTGAAAAAGTTTAAAACTTGGGCAACTTTAACATAGGTAAGCAAATGTCCTCTTCCAGGTTAGAGGCAACTAACCTCTGGGGCGAGAGGAGGGAGTTCTGAGGGATGATGGGCAAAGTGTCTAGAAGAGCACCAATAAGCTGGGGGATGGGCAGCAGCAACAGGTAGCCTTTTGAGGTAGATGCCGTTCAAGGTGTCCACTCCACTCACAGTGACCACTGTAACTAGATCTCTCACTGTCCCCAGGCTCTGTGGATTCAACTTCTTCTGCCTAAGTATTTGGATTGAGATTGAGGGACTCTGGTTCAGCTTGAGCTGGCTGCTTGAATAGAAGATGAAAAATCAGGCCGTGTAGGGGACCATATTCTATCCATCATGGTGACTACAGATTAAGAGAAATCAGAGTGAGCAGATGAAGGAGATATGCGGAGAGCTGTTGAATTCCTGACAGCTTCTCAGCCCCTGGTTCCTGTCCCTCTTCAAGGCCCTACCGCATTGCTATCTTTGGGTTCCATGAGGTTCCTGCATAGTCAGTAAGTCTGTCTGTCTGTTTCTTTTTTAAATGTTTTGTTCACTGGTATATCCCCAGGGCCTGGAAGAGTACATGGCATACAGTGAGTACTTAATACATTTATTTGTTGAATGACTGAAATTCACCCATTTTCTTCAGTGTGTAATAGTTTTTGTTGCTTGTAACCAATGAGCCCTGACTCAATTAGTGGAACTGCAGCTTTCCCTTATTATTTAGGAATACATTCTAGAAAATGAGGCAAGAATACATTCGGAGTAGTACATGAGGTGTTAGAGAATCACAGCTCTTTACTCCAAAAAAAGAGAAAGTTCAGTGAAATATTCCTACGGAGGTTGTAGAGCCTATAACTTTGGACCCAAGGCTGGTCCATCAGCCTCCGCCTCCCCCTTCTCCCTGCTGCCTTCTACCTTTGCAGATGAGGGTGGGCATGTCAAACGGTTTTAGCCAATGAGATATAAACGGGAAAGCTTTTGCTTTCATGAGAAACTACACAGTTATGGCTGGTGCCAACTCTTACTGTCATCCTTTTTTTCCTGCCCTGCATATAAATGTGGTAGTTGAAACTGAAGCAGCCATTTTTGCTGCCATGAGAGAAAGTTCAGGGAATCACAGAGTCACTGGTCCTGGCGTTGCTGAGCTACTAAACCAATATGAGTAGCCGCCTGTCTTCATTCTTTTTGTTAAGCCAGAAAAAATAAGTTGCTATTTGGTAAGCTACTATATGTTGGATTTTAGTTATTTGTACCCAAATGCATTCTTAACCAATTCACCTAGTAAATATCAAACACCATCCATCACTGTAGAATACTGGTCAAGAGGAGAGGTTATGGAATTAAACTGCTTGGGTTTGACTCCAGGCTCTCCCATTTTGGGCAAGTTATTCAAGTCTTTCAAGCTATCATTTATTCATTACGAAATGAAAGGTATGGTAGTGTAAGAACCATAAATATAAGAGCCAATAAACCCACAGGATTATTGTCAATGTTAAAAGAAATAATTCATATAAAACTTTGAGCATAATGCCTGGCACATAATAAAAACTCCATCAATGTTAACTAGTGATCATCATCATCTACATTTTTAACACTAAGAAGCAAAAAAGCTTTGAAAGTTGGCTGACATTTATTTCTGCCTGGAAACAATGAGGAGCTTGTTAACATGAATGGAAATACTCATGATTCATGACTGTCTGCTTTCATTTTTGGTGTCTACGTTGATTTACTTCACTTTTGCAATGGAAGCCAGTGGCAATTTTATACCATCATGAAGACAGATGTAAGTTGGTGATTAATATCATTCTTTTACAGGACAAATCACTACCTATGTGATTAGGGAGAGTTAATACACTTAGGGGTGACAGCTTTTGACTCAGATTTATAATACTTAATATGCTCTGACAGCTGGTAATTGACTAGCAAATGAAAATAAATGTTAAATGAGTCTAGAATATTTTGCAGTATAAATGCTTCAATTGCTTTATTAATAAAGCTCCTTTGACATTGAGCTGCGACCTCGTGATCAGCTGCAAAGAAAATTTGTTATCAATGGCAAATACTCAAATGACTAAATGTGCACATTTGATATAAAAACCATATAAACTAAATGTTCAACATGAATTCTCATCTTGAGTATTGTCTCTGCTTTAAATGGCTTATGAGTCTATAAAGTAGGGGGCATGGATCTACTCAGATCTTTCATTAAACAAATATGGTTATTTTAAAACTTTTTTCTCACCTTCACCCCATGTAACCCTCACCTCCTTTAACAAACAGCTTTGGGGTGTCTGGTTGCTCAGTTGGTTAAGTCCAACTCTTGGTTTCAGTTCAAGTCATGATCTCAAGGTCGAGCTCCCTGTCAGGCTCCACGCTGACAGCATGAAGCTTGCTTGGGATTTCTCTTTCCCTCTGTCTCTCTCTGCCCCTCTCCCACACTTGTTCTCTCTCTCTCTCTCTCTCTCTTTCTCTCTCTCAAAATAAATAAATAAACTTAAAGCAAACAAACAGTCAGCTTCACATCCTAATTCACAGAGAACACAGAAGCCACCAGATGGAAACTCTTAACTTCCTGTTCCTGCTCATAAACTCTCAGAACATTATGACTTCATTTAGAGAGCAAAATCAGACTTGGCTTGATCAAGAGGGATACCCAAAACTCAACTGGAGATCATTAAAAAAAATTTTTTTTAATCTTTATTCACTTTTGAGAGACAGAGAGAGGCAGAGCATGAGCAGGGGAGGGGCACAGAGAGAGGGGAGACACAGAATCCAAAGCAGGCTCCAGGCTTTAAGCTGTCAGCACAGAGCCCGACGCGGGGCTCGAACCCACGAACCGTGAGACCATGACCTGAGCTGAAGTCAGACGCTCAACCGACTGAGCCACCCAGGCACCCCTCAACTGGAGATCATTTAAACATCCACAGCTGTTGTGTGGTCCTAAGAATACAAAGAATGCAGGATTCCATCACGTTCAAAGTTCTTTAAGTAGAAAAGATATTTACATATCTGGTGTTCCATTTAAAGGTCCTTATCATTAAATAAAAAATACATTAATTTATTTTACGCTATCAAATTTACATGTATCATTAGACATAAAAAATGCACAAATATTAGAATTCCATTGAATTCAAAGGACTTTAACAATTAGATAGTAACATAGGTACCTGGTTATCCTATGTCTTAAGTAAATCAAGAATTAGGTACTACACACAGCTTGCATCTGTGAGACCAAACCCTTTTTAAGTTTTGTTACTCATGACATAGCTGCTCTAAAAAGGGGCTCAGTGTGACATTCAGCGAAGATGTAAATTGCTCTGGATGCCTGAAGTTCTGTCAAAATATTTGCTTAAAAATGGCCTCAGTTATTTCCAGGTAATTTTTTTCCTTGGTGAGTATGCATCATTCAACTCTGAGAATGTTTAAAATTAAATATAGAAAGGTTTAAAGCATCAAAGTCATGCTATTAATATTTCTATGCATATTTGGTCTTTTCTGCACAATTGTTTAAGAAATTAGAGTGAAACTTTAAAAAGACAGTTTAAAATGAATAATTGAATGATTAGACTTATGATTTAAGTTGAAATCTTCCTAAGTTGATGCATAGTATTGGCATCTAACAGGTATTTAGGTCCAACCCATTATTTAATAGATTTATAGCACTTCTATGGACTCAGCAAGGTTTTGTTTGAGTAGATAAATGAGGTACTTAAACAGAAAACAGAATACATTAAATTCGTATAGACACAATTTAAAGATATTTGAACATATTTAAGTTGGTAAAAAGGACAAACCATTCATCAAAAGTCCCTTGAAAGTGTTCAATATTGCTAGACTTCCAAATAGAATAAGATTTGTGAGACGAACATAAAGTCTAGGAAGAATTGCATTTTTGAATTTATAACCTTAATACATTGAACACTAATTGTTTAAAACCATATTAAAAGCCTGAGTAGTCCTTTTTATGCACAAAATACACACCGGCCTACACCAAATACCCATCTAAATACAAATTCGACCTAACTGCACCCCGCACTCACAATTACTTCCTTCCCATCTAGCATTATGGAAGTGATGTCTTCTCGGTTAAAATTATCACCTCCACATGAACACCGCTGGGCCTGGATAGGTTGGTCTTCCCTTCTCTCCTGGCTTTTCAACCTTTCTCTACCGCTACTTCCCATATTTAACCATGTACGTGCTTCCTCCGTCTCTAAACCTACAAATGAAAATCACAAGGACAGAAAGTTTGTCTCAAACTTATCTGGTTTCTGCCCCACATCTTGCTTCTTCACTTTTTACAAAAAGTGCCTACCTGCTGTATCTACCCCCCTCCATTACTCCACCTGCCACAGTATTCTCCCACAGCCACCATGCTTCATGGAACCATTCTCATCAATGCCACAATAGCTTTCTTGTGGCCAAAGTCATGGAGTCATTGCAGTCATTTTATTTCTTGACCTTTCACTAGCATCTGAAGCTTAACTACTTTGACCTTCTTAAAATGCTCTATACTCATGGCTTCCATGCCCTATCTTCTGACTCTTACTTTTTTTGGTCCATCTTTTATGATTTCAGTTTATGTTAGAAAATCGCCAAATGCATATTGTGATATTAGGGGGAATGCCTTAATTAAGTTACAATCCAAGTGCTTCTTGCATCCTAATAAAATATGCTGGAGTTCAGGGTGGTCAGCTGGCATCCTAATCATGAAAGCCATACTCCAGAGACATATATAATGAGCATTTCCATTATCTGTGTCTTTATTAACAGCTGATGCTTTGCTAATTAGCATACTGAATTGCAGAAGTGGGTTTTAACTGATGAACTATTTATTAAATAGCATTCTGAATATCTGAAAGGGGTTCTACATGGTGATATTAAAGGTATTCAAGGTTTACAAATGGTTACATTTATTTTAGAGCCTCTCTTTTTATTAATAGCGCATAAGAAAGGTTTTTGCCCTGTGCTAAATGGTGTTTTAGCCAGCTCTGAACATCAGGGAATTCTAGTTTTTGATGCCAGCTCTAAGGGAAGAAAACCCTGCCTCTAGAGTTCTAGGCATTTGTCTTAAGTGAAACTCATTCAGGGTGGTGGTCAAAGCACCTGAAAGGACAGAACGATGGGACATTCTCAAGTCTACATGAAAACAGTTCTCATGATCTGTTTTTAATTTTCTTATTAATTAATGTTCAATTTTAAAATGTCAGTGTGGTACAATGAGATCTGTGATTGATTTCCCTTATAGAATGTGATGGTAAGATCGTGAAGACAAGAGGTAACTCTCGCTGTCTCAACTACTTTACTGGCTACCACAACATACCAAAAAGAATCTAAGAGCCAAGTTGGCTTAGGGGCAGGAAACTTCCAGGGCCAAGTCCTTGGCCTCTGTGTTTCTTTATTTACATATACCACTTAGATAATCTCACCCACTCCCATTTCTTAAATAACATCCAAATATTAATGGCTTCTAAATTTCTCTCCCGGGCTCCAGGCTGTTATAACCAACTGCCCACACAATACCTTCACTTGGATGTCCCCTGGCATGTTCACTACTGAACTCACCATCTTCTCAATCTCACCCGATTCTTCAACTAGCTGTTTCCATGTCCTAGTATTAGTGGTTCCCAAACACTGGTCTACAGACTGCAAGAATATCATTTGGAGGAACTTATTAAAAACACAGAGTCTTGGGGAGCCTGGGTGGCTCAGTTAAGCATCTGATTCTTGGTTTTAGCTCAGGTCATAATCCCAGAGTCATGGAATTGAGCCCCGTGTGGGGCTCTGTGCTGACAGTGCAGAGCCTGCTTGGGATTCTCTCTCTGCTCCTCCTTTTCTTTCTCAAACAAATAAAAAACATTTCTAAAATACAGTCTTAGCTTCCACTGTGATCTTTTGAATAAGAATCTCAGTGCAGAGCCAGGGAATCTGAATTTTTAACAAGCTCCCCAGGTTATTCCAATACACCACCAGATTTAGGAGGTACTGCCCTCTATGGCCAAATGGCATCAGCATCCACCAAAGCCAAAAACTGAGTGCCATCAGGTAGAGTAGTCTTCAAGGAGGAAACACTCAAAAACAAAACAAGAAAACAACAACGACAACAACAACAAAAACAGAAGCAAACTCTACTTATTTAAGTGGCAAAAATCTGCCATCTGTGAGTCTTGGTCTATGTTCTCTCTTCTTTGTTTCCCTTGACAGCAATTTTAAGGCTCGTAATATATTCTGTTTTTCCTTTTCTAGGGAGAGAACTAACCAGTGGTAGTCTATGTTTTCCTTTGCGAGTACCTTTAGTGGTAACATTAGAATTCTTTACTTTCATAATTGGCCTTATGTATTGGCGTTGAACAGTAGAGATGACTTTTTTCCCCACTCTGGGTAACACTTCTTGGTGTTCAGAACTTAGGGAAATTTGGTCTAGATTGGATCTTACAGGAGCTGATGGGCCAGTATCTAATAACTTCCCAGAAAATCTCTGGAAATAAATGTCACTCCTGACTAGCACTTAAGAAAAACATCTCTAAATTGAGTCTGAAGACATCCCCACCTCCTGAAGACCGATTTAAGTGCCCCATCTAAGGCTTCCCTTGTGTCTGTCCTATCTAGTACTATAAGACATGCCATAATTACTTTTATACAACACTCCTTTCTCCAACTAGACTGTAGGCATCCTGAAGATAGTTGCACCACTCAGATTCCTAGACACAACATGTGGTGTCATGGGGCTGGTAGAGGCCTTAGAGAGTCTAGTCTAATCTCCAACGTTCAAGTAAGTCTGGGGGTCATCACTCATGGATGTTGTAGAGTAGATCCCGCAGGAAGTCTCAACTCAGTGACCTCTAGTCTGTACATCAGAATGGATGAGAAAAAGAAGTAACATCAAAGACAGAGATGTCTTTTCTGAGTACATAAACTGTCAGTGGTGTGGTCCTTCAAAGCAGAGGTGCCAGCTAAGCAGCTGGCAGAACCACTGGCTTCTTCCTCTTCTCTTTGTCCCTCCTGGTCACACCACCCTACCTGCCGGGTTACAACCACTGGACTGACTCAGGCAAAGGTGAAGCTAATAATGGGGATTTTAAGGGGACTCAGATCCAAAATAACTATGCAGATACAAGTCACTTAAAGAAAAAATATATACACATCTGAGCAGATTTTTGCAAAATCCAGTGTGTCCTAGAAGATACTGGTTTATACATTCTCAAAGGCTATTCTGCCAGGTTTTTTTTTTTTCTTCTGTTAAAAGTGTTATTTTCCCATAGAAGCTGTTTAAAGGGATAATGAGATTCTTTTAGGCTCAGATATGCCTGGGATCAAGTCAGCTTTTTTCTTGGGTGTTTTCCTACTGGACCCACCATTCCTCAAGGGACCTGTGTTCAAGATCCAAACAGCCAACTTGTAAATAAACTTTCGATTCAAGATTTTCTGCAAAATTAATTCTCTTCTGGATCAACAGAAAAATAGTTGTTTTCATCATTGCTAAGGATTTCTTTTAATAAGTATCCAACAAGGGCAATAAAATAACATATGAACAATGCTTGAAGACAAGACACAAAAGTGACTTCCAATTTTAGTTTAAAAGGATAGGTTACCAAGAGAGACAGTTGAACCACCCACCCCCTCTCTGGGTAATCCTTAGAAAGAGACTAAATTTGCACCTACTTAGAAGGGTTTATATATGACCTGGGGTTTATATATGACCTTGGTGGAAGAAATACCCTCTTTCCTCAAGGCCCTCCCACCAGCCATATCGGCTTTCTACCTTCTTAGAACAAACATACTGGTGGGCATTCCTCCCACATCTTGGTTTCACTGAGCTTCTTGTGCAATGCCAAACACATACACCCAGAGCCACAGGCCCAACCTGGCCAGCCAATATTTGCACTTCCATCCAGATACTTTTGTGATGCTTCATTATGAAGGAATGCTCTCCTTTCCAAGTCCTTGAAAACTATCAGTGTCGTGTAGGGAAAGGGGGGCAATACCTGTCTACTAATTGGCTCTAACCCTGTGGCATGAAGGAGGTTTACAAAGTGCCTTCAAAAGCAGTGTGCTCAAAAAATTAAGAAGGGGGATAGGTAGGAGCATACTGACTTTTTTTTGCACTAGTTCTATTAGCAGTCTTGTTATCATTATTAGAAGTCTGAAATTGGAATGTATAATCTATCCATTAGGAACATATATACTTTGAATTAGTGGAGCTAGTATAGTTTCTTTAGGTCAGGTCAGGCCATAATGGTGCAGTAAATATGGTTTTCTTAACGTACAAAGATACTTATTAACAGTTGCTTTTATAATAAAAATTGAGAACCAATGTTTCCCACAATAGAAAGCGTGCAGGGAAAACGGTCTCCAGAGTCAGGCATATGGGTATATATAGGTATAGGATTTTTAAATATATATCCAATTGGCTCTATCCCTCTGGAGAACCCAGACTAATACGGACCCTGGCATCAGCATTTTTAAATGTTTATTTATTTTTGAGAGAGAGGCAAAGTGCGAGTGGGGGAGGGGCAGAGAGAGAGGGAGACACAGAATCTGAAGCAGGGTCCACACTCCAAGCTGTTAGCACAGAGCCTAATGCGAGGCTCAAACTCAGAAACTGTGAGATCATGACCTGAACTGAAGTTGGATGCTTAACCTACTGAGCCACCTAGGTGCCCCAAGCATTTTTTTAAGCATTTCCCAGTGGTAGAGGCGCCTGGGTGGCTCAGTTGGTTAAGCCTCCGACTTCGGCTCAGATCATGATCTCACAGTCCGTGAGTTCGAGCCCCACGTCGGGCTCTGTGCTGACAGCTCAGAGCCTGGAGCCTGTTTCCGATTCTGTGTCTCCCTCTCTCTCTGACCCTCCCCCGTTCATGCTCTGTCTCTGTCTCAAAAATAAATAAACGTTAAAAAAAAAATTTTTTTTAAATAAATAAATAAATAAAACATTTCCCAGTGGTTGAAATGTTCAACTAGAGTTGAGAGCCTCTGGTCTAGGAGTGCTTAATCCCTTAGGGGGTCCATGGTGGCTCTGAAGTCTGTGAACTCTTGGAATTCACAAACACAATTTTCCTGGTATGTGTACCATATCTCATAAAAACTCTCAGCTGGTCCTCAGATCCCTTCCATGACATCCCTACAAAACCACTGTTTGCTTTTGTTTAAACATCTCCAGACGTGGGAAACCCCCTCCTCTCTGAGGAAGTCCATCTCATTTTAGAACAGTTCTAAAAGTCAAACCCTTTGAAGAAGCAGAGGCACAAGAAGCCTGATATTGAATAAAAGAATCACAAAATATTAGTCAGAAGTATACCTAGTGCTCTTCATGTGCAACTTCTTCATTTTATAGAGGGAAAAACTGAGGCACAGAGAAATTAGGTATCTTGCTCAAGTTAATAGTGTTAATGATAGGTTCAAGAGGGAATGCCCAGCACTGGTTCTCTGTTTAGTTTCCTCCCTTCATTGCATGTAGTAGTGTCCCTTCAAGGACAGACACGGAGGTGGTCTCTGGTGGCATACTTCAGATGAGCAGAGCTGGGGCCTGGTTGAGGAAAACCGCTATTCCCCCCCGCCCCCCATCCTGTACCATCACTGTGGAAAGCACAGGACTGGAGGGGAGTGGCCTGCCTCCCTCTTTCATGCTGGGAGCCTCTCCATCCCCACCAGTCCCCACGTGGATGAAGGTAAAAATGCCAAGAAAATCCAGCTTGTTGGTCAGGCTGACGTTGTACAAGGTACCAATTTGGAGACACTGGTCTATCTTAATCCCTCCAAAGACAGATGTGGACACTGAAGGGAAGGGGCAATGAACATGCTCTGCCTCCGGTCCTTTGGAAGGTGGTATAGCTGATGATCAAATAGTGATCTGAATGTTTAAGATCCCACAGTAGATCTGTAAATATGTGTTAAAATTTAAGTGGTATTAAAGAAACACTGACTTCTTTAGGGTGGAATCAGACTTGTTAATAACTTGGACGCTTTATGTCCAATATTTCAATATCTTCCATTTATTACCAAGTAGCTTCCTATCTCACTAAGCTGCCTCCTGATTGCCTCATCTATAAATTAAGGTTAATAATATCCATCTCAAAACCTCAAAGAACTGTCGTATGGAGTGAATTACCTGACCCGAAAGTGGCTAGTGGGGTGCCTGGCATAATGATGTGTCCAGTCATTGGTGGCTGTTATTAGTATTACTGTAATTATCAAAATGCAAATAACATAATGACCAATTATTCTCATGTATGCCTTTTCTCACCACCCAACACACTTTTGATGACAGAGGTGATGCCATAGTATATTCTGAATCCCCAACCCCCACCCACGGAGCTTGGCACAAATCTGTGCCCACGGTAGGTGTCAATAAGAACCCAGGTTGAACCGAATCGAATGAACCGCTCCTACCGGATTACTCTGCTCTTTCAGGGGTATTTCAGATCCAAGTTCTGCCTCGAGGCTGACGGAGTCAATGCATTCAGCAAGCGCATCCTCAGTCACTTCTCCATTGGGGGGATGCTGCGTGGCACTGGGGTGTTGGGGCTCAGGGTGCTGGGCATTTGCAGTCTCTGCACGCTGAATGGTTGCATTTTCATGCCCATCTTCTGTGGCATCAGCTGGTGTTGGCTCATTTGGAATCGTAGCTGAATCACAGTGTGCTTCTGTCTCTTTGGGTAAAAACTTGCTATTGGGCATCTTGGTAATTTCTGCTTTGTCTCCAGTGGCTGAGGTGTCACCGGCATCGTCAGACATTTTAATATCTGTCAACACGATTACAAATACTTTCTGCTTTAATCGGAATTGTTAAACTTTATTCAAAGCCCCCAATAATTAAATCTGGTAGGAGTAAACTTTCTTCTACCAATAAGAAACTTTACACAACCTTGGGGTAGGCTGCATAATGGCCCCCACAGGTATCTATGTCCTGTTCCTTGGACCCTGTGAATGTTACCCTACACAGCAAAAGGGATTTCACATATATGGTTAAATTAAGGATCTTGCGATGGAGAGATTATCCTGGGTTATTTGGATGGGTCCTAAATGAAACCATAAGTGTCCTCCAAGAGAGGCAGAAGGAAACATGATTACAGAGAGGAAAAGGTGAGGAGAGAGCGGGAGCAGAGATTGGGGTGATCAAGACGAAGGAGGCGCCGTGGGCCAGGACAAATATGGGCGGCCACCAGAAGCTGAAAAAGTCAAGGAAACCTTTCTCCCCTCAGAGATGCCAGAAGAAACCAGGCTTACCAACACCTTGACTTTAGCCCAGTGAAAACCAGTTTGGGACTTCTGACCTCCAGAACTGTAATAGAATAAATCTGTGTTGTTATAAGCCACTAAGTTTGTTGCAATTTGTTACAGCAGCAATAGGAAACTAATGCAACCGTGCAATGCTATCTCTAAACTTTCATGGATCTTGTACCTGGTATGCAGGGATATGTATGTGGGAACTATGAGTATTATCTGTGTCTGTGAAATTACTTAATATCACTGTATTAGTTACAATCACAGCAATAATGAGAATAAGCATAGAAAATACCTGGGAGCTGATCAAAAATGACTTGACAGGGGCGCCTGGGTGGCGCAGTCGGTTAAGCGTCTGACTTCAGCCAGGTCACGATCTCACGGTCCGTGAGTTCGAGCCCCGCATCAGGCTCTGGGCTGATGGCTCAGAGCCTGGAGGCTGTTTCAGATTCTGTGTCTCCCTCTCTCTCTGCCCCTCCCCCGTTCATGCTCTGTCTCTCTCTGTCTCAAAAATAAATAAAACGTTGAAAAAAAAATGACTTGACATTTAGCTTTGTGATGTCATCAGAGATTCACATTGAGAAAGCAACATATACACATAAGTGTGCTTTGTTGGACACCAGCTGGTGAAGGCCGGGGTTCTGCTGGACAATAGTTGACACAGGGAAACACAGGATGAATTGGAAGGGAAAGAAGTAAGGTATTAAGTCAAATGAGGAATGTCACTATTATGAAATTACCTACAAAGCAGAAAACTCTTTACCAAGTTTGCAAGCTAGTGTGTCATGTAGAACAGCACTGTTCAACAGAACTCTTAAATGATTTAATTTTATATTTTACATAGGCATGTGTGGCTAGTGGCTACCTTACTGGACAGTACAGATCTAAAAGGCTAGTTCAAGATGATAATTTTCATTTTTTAAAAAAATTAACAAATTTTTATTTGAGAGAGAGAGAGAGAGAGGACAGGGGAGAGGGGCAGAGGGAGAGATAGAGAGACTCTCAAGCAGGCTCCATGCTCAGCATGGGGCCTGACATGGGGCTCAATCCCACAAGCCTGGGATCATGACCTAAGCTGAAATCAAGAGTCAGACGCTCGTGGGAGGGGGGATGGGCTAAATGGGTAAGGGGCACTAAGGAATCTACTCCTGAAATCATTGTTGCACTATATGCTAACTAATTTGGATGTAAATTAAAAAAATTAAAAAATTAAAAAATAAAATAACGGTGAAAAAAAAAAAAGAGCCGCTCAACCAACTGAGCCACCCAGTTGCCCCAAGATGATAATTTTCTTAGGCTAAAATGAAAACACAGAGTTCTCACTACACCAGAAGTCAAGTCTCAGTCAAATCAGTGAGTATTTTTGTCGACCTCGGTGTTTACCAATTGGTCAAACCTCAAGTTGTCACGAAAGCCACAGTATGTAAGAAACCACTTAACATACTGGCCAAATGGAGGTACGGGCTTAGGATCATGTGCACATGTAGCCCTCTTGTCCCCTCACATAGCCATTCCCCAAGGTTGTCTGGCTGTTACCTTTTCTTGTACTACATTCTCTCCCTTGGTGAATCACATTCCTTTCTCACAGTTTCACACACCACTCTTATGTCGTGAGTTTCAAATATCTACCTCATTCCATCGAGATGGAAAGTAATTTAGTGGCTTCCAAGGACAGAAGGGAAGGGGAATGAGGAGGGAATGACTGCTAATGGGTATGGATTTCTTTTGTCCACAAGGAAAATGTTCTAAAATTAGATCGTGGTAATGGCCGTACAACTGTGTGAATATATGAAGACCACTGAACTTTCAAAATTCCTTTGAGTGAATTTTGTGGTAGGTGAATTATATCTCAATATATTAAGAATATATATAATACATATAACCTATAGTGTTACATGTTAATAACGCTGTTAATAAAAAAAAAATTCTAGTGCTTGCTTCGGCAGCACATGTACTAAAATTGGAACAATACGGAGAAGATTAGGACGGCCCCTGCGCAAGGGTGACAGGCAAATTCATGAAGCTTCCATATTTTTAAGAAGATGTGGCTCATATATACAATGGGACACTACTTAGCAATGAGAAAGAATGAAATCCTGCCATTTGCAGCAACATGGCTGGAACTGGAAGGTATTATGCTGAGTGAAATCAGTCAGTCAGAGGACAGCTATCATATGTTTTCACTCATGTGGATCTTGAGAAACTTAACAGAAGGACATGGGGGAAAGAAAGGGGGAAAAATAGTTACACACAGAGAGGGAGGGAGGCAAACCATAAGAGACTCTTAAATACACAGAACAAACTGAGGGTTGATGGCGGGGGTAGGGGAGAGGGGAAAGTGGGTAATGGACACTGAGGAAGGGACTTGTTGGGATGAGCACTGGGTGTTGTATGGAAGCCAATTTGACAACAAATTATATTCATAAAAAAAAATTCTACTTCTGGATAAGTAGTTCTAATGGCCAGCTGGACAACTGCTCCCATCCAAAAGGAAACCTGTGGTCTTACTGTTAATACTGTTGCCTTTTGTGTTCCTTTTAATGGTGCCCAGATTTTCTCAATAACCTAGGCTTAAAACCTCAGCACTGTCATTAACTAAACCTTCACTCTCTCAAGAATATGTAATATCGATACCTATCATTATTGAGCGCCTATTAAGTCTAGGCTCCTTACATGTATTCTCTCCTGTGAGTTAGATATTATGAGCTCTATTTTACAGACGAGGCAACTGAGACTCAGAAGTCACACTTTCAGTGACATATTTGAGATTTGAACCATGTCAGAGCCCAACTGCAGCGCCACCAGCCTCTTCTCTCCCAGTGCCCAAATCCTAGAGGCTCTTTATTCAGAATTTATGCCTTTTCTTTTATTTTTACTTCTATTCACTGCCACCACTCTAGATCAGGGTCTCATTATGGTTCATGTTGATGACTTCAACATTGGACTCAGATCTCTACTGTCGCTCTCCCTTTCGCTTCCCCATCCCTCACCCTCCTGTTCATACATCCTTAGGGGTTTCCCACTTACTATTGGGAGGAGGTGAGAAGCTTCAGCTGGCATCCAAGCACCTCTGTACTCCGTTCCCACTGTGTGTATCTCCCACCATTCCCTTCCAAAACCTGGACCAAGACAATGTAAGTATCCATGCAATGCCTGACATTCACAAAAGACCCTCATGTGGCTGTTGGTTCAATACGTTGTCTTAACACATTCAAGACCCAGTTAAGATAAGTACTGCCTCCATTCTTTGTTCTTCCCAACTGGATAGAATTTTTCTTTCTCTGAACTGCCAGAGTGCTTTGCATCTACCTCACCTTGGACAGTTATACTTGCCTTTGGCTTAGAGTCACTTGAGTGTTTTCCTATCACAGTATATGGTAAATTCTATGAACACAAGGAGCTCCTGTGTTTTGTTTTCAGACTTTATGCAGCACTTAACATGGTTGTTTGAACCTAGTGGGAAGCTCAACAAACATGTGTGTTGTTTGATGAATATTTTCAGAGGCTTGAGATTAAAATGTAATTTGAATTTGTGTTTTTGTATTTTGGGGGCAAATACCCAGTAGTACGATAACTAGATTGAAGGTGTACCCCTATGTTTATAGCAGCATTATTTACAATAGCCAAACCAAGAAAGCAGTCCAAGTGTCCATCAGTAGATTTATGGATAAAGAAGATGTGGCATATATATACTTACATAACTCAACCCCCTAAAAAGAATGACATCTTGTCACTTGCAACAACTACCTGGATAGAGCTACAGAGTATGATGCTCAGCGAAATAAGTCAGTCAGATAAAGATAAATACTGTATGATTTCACTCACATGTGGAATTTAGGAAACAAACCAAACAAGCAAAGAAAAAAAGAGAGTGAGAGAGACAAACCAAGAAACAGACTCTAGAGAACTGATGATACCAGAAGGGAGGTGGATGGGGGATGGGTTAAAAAGGTGATAGGGATTAAGGAGGGCACTTGCCATGATGAGCACCAGTGATGTATGGAATTGTTGAATCACTATATTGTATACCTGAAACTAATATAACTCTGGATGTTAACAATATTGGAATTAAAAATTTTTTATTTATATTTCTTATTACTATTAAAAAAATTTTTTTAATGTTTATTTATTTTTGAGAGAGACAGAGACAGAGTGAGAATGGGTTAATGGCAGAGAGAGAGGGAGACACAGAATCCAAAGCAGGCTCCAGGCTCCGCACAGAGCTTGACGCGGGGCTCGAACTCACCCGTGAGATCATGACCTGAGCCGAAGTTGGACACTCAACCGACTGAGCCACCCACACGCCCCTAAAGTTTTTTTAAATGTAATTTGAAATGAAAGCAAACAGAAAATGCCTTTACCCCATTTACTACTCAAGAGCTATCTTACAGCTAATGGTTCCAAATAATCCATATCGTCTTTCCTTTGTTCCTTAATCTCCAGGCTAACTAAGTTAGAATGTTTTCTTTTATTTTTCTAAAGTTTATTTATTTATTTTTAGAAACAGTACAAGCAAGTGAGGGGGAAAGAGAGAGAGAGAATCCCAAGCAGGCTCTGAACCACCAACATGGAGCTTGACCACCCGGCTGGAACCCACGAACCACGAGATCATGATCTGAGCCAAAATCAAGAATCAGACACTTAACCAACTGAGCCACCCAGATGCCCCTAGAAGGTCTCCTTTGAAATAAAAATCCTTGGATTCAGTGATAACACTCCTATAAACAAGTCTATAGGTGGGAATAGCAAAAAAAAAAAAAAAAAAAAAAAAATGCATACTTCCCTTTAGCTGGTATATAAAGTTTAGGATATTTAAGGTTGGAGATAGTGTGTCAATGACTAGGCCAATGCCTAGTTGAAATAGTAAAGAATGAAACAAGGCCACTGCCCAGAAAAGGCAGTTGCTGTGGCTCGTGGGAGGAAGGCAGAACTGAGTGATGGTACTTGAAAAGCTGCTGTCCTTTTGTAAACAAATAAAATCTTCTTGAAAATCTCAGAGGCAGGACTGGGTTAGGGCTGGGGGTTGGCAAACTATAGCCTGCTGGCCAGATTGTGCCCTCCGCCTGTTCTGGTAAATCAAATTTCATGGGGACACAGATATGTTCATTTGTTTACGTACTGTCTGTGGCTTCTCTAGCACTACAACAGCTGAGTTGAGTAGCTGAGACCATATGGCCCATAAAGTCGCAAAGCCTAAAATATTTACTATCTGGCCTTTTACAAAAATGTTTGCTGACCCATGGTCTAGAACATTGCTTGGTTTCCATGATCTAGAAATTTTTGTTTTAATTTGCCCTATCCTTGCCTGGGTCCTAGGGGCATTAGGAGAATGGCCCTGTGAATAAATGATGCTTCGACATCACTTTTGTTCCCATTTTTTATTCATCAATAGCTGGCCATAGACACTGTCTGATATTTTCATTTCTTTGTAAGGTAATTTGAAAATCCTTATTAATCTGGATTATTAAGGCACTCCAAACTATTTCACTTTTCTATAAACAGGGACGTAAGGATAAACCTGGCGATAATAAACGTTCATGGGCAAATAAAAAAGCGTTTTTTTTTTTGTTGTTGTTGTTGTTGATTCTGCTTTGCCCTAAATGTGTTGCAGTGCTGTTCGTAACGTACTCTAAAATACTTCTGCATATATCGTGTGACATGTATGCAGGTTTGCTGCAATTTACAGCCTAGGGGTGGCTGGGTAACACCGAAGTGCCCTCTTCAGGAATGTCCTCTCCAGAAGACTTTAGTTAGCATTCAAAATCTGTAATTGGGTGTCCACTTCTAGAGACGGTTTAACCATCATCCCCTTTAATCAGAACCCCAGGATGTGCTAATTAGCACAAGGGATATTAGAAGCCATTTTTCACCCGTGAAACAGAAGATGCCTGAGATATGTGGATTGGCAAATAATAACATACAGGTGCAATCCGCCCTTCTATTACCAGGGCATAAGAGGCTATTGGGTTCGGCAGTTTAGTGGTCTTTGAGAGAGAGATCTTCTAGTTATGCTTTTTGGGAGAACCCCCAAACCTGACTGGGTTAGCCGAGTCCTGCCTGTAGAGCAGTCCATGCCAGAGGCCTTAAAGGTCAGAGAGCTTGGACTTCATCAAGCTTCTCAGAACAAGCTGATGGCCAAATTGCCTTAGGTCAGTTGTAGAAAAACTGCAGAGACAGAAACCTCTCTTCCCTGGAGCTGCTCTGCATTCCACCAGCTACAGGAAGCCATTCCTTCAGAAATGCCCCAAATTAGCTATAAGGTATTGAACCCATACTGGTTAAAATATTTATGGACAACTTACAAGTTTCAAAAAGACTGTATTTTTACATCCGTTTAGAGAGTCAAAATGGTCACCATAATATTTACCCTAAACTTCTTTTTTTAATGTTTATTTATTTTGAGACAGAGAGAGACAGAGAGAGAGAGTGAGTGAGCGAGCATGTGTAAGCAGGGGAGGGGCAGAGAGGAAGAAAGAGAATCCCAAGCAGGCTCCCCACTCTGAGCGCAGAGCCAATGCAGGGCTCAAACTTATGAACCGAGAGATCATGATCCAAGCTGAAATCAAGAGTCAGATGCTTAACTGACTGAGCCACCCAGGCGCCCTTTAACTTCTAATTGTATGTATCTTTAATCTGTATTGACTTCTGCCTGTTACAGGTCTGTATTTTCTCTAAACCAAAACCAAAACTTGTTTTCATTTGTTTGTTCTGATAGACTTTTGTCTACTCTGGGTGTTATGATAGGAGAGATGAAATCAGTTTTAACACTGTGCCCTCTTATCTGAGGCCATTAGAAACTGTTGTGTTTTAAATAGAAAGCTGTGTCTGCACAGTGACTGTCAGAGTGCACCAGGACCACAGCTGTGATACACACTGTGTTTCCTAGGACAGTCCCCATGTCGGCCTGGGGGCCCAAGAAGCAATCAGACTTATAAATCTCTCCTGATTTATGGTTTGGAGCATTGATCACTGCAGCCATGTCTTGTGGCTTTGATGCTAGCGAAACTGAACCCAGAGAAACAAGGAGGCTTCTTTAGAACACTTCAAGGAGAGGAAGAGTGGCATATAAAGGAGGCTTTGTGGGCTGGGAATAAGTTAGTTTTTCATGAGTAAATTCATTCATCACCTAAAATGCTCCCAGAACTATGCTAGGTATTGGAGCAGCAACATCATAGGCTCCAAAAATAAGTTTAAAGCGGAAGCCATGACTACTACCCTTCAGAAAATGAATAATCTGTTTTCATTTTATTCCTGGTCAATGAAGGTCCAGGAAACAACTTCAGCTAACATGAAATGGGTAAGTGATGACAAAAAACGGCACATCCAATAAGGGAACGATGTGCCCGAATTAGACTGACCTTGTGCAAGGGAGAACCTTGAAAATGGTTTTGCTATGGTTACTCAGGCATGATAGGATCAGAGTATGTGCAAATGCCCAGTATCAGGAAGGAATTCTAGATAATCAGGATGAATGTGTGGCTGGGGTAGGAGGCAGCATGGAGGAACAGTGGGGGGGAGAGAGAGACAGTATTCTGAGGTGGAAAGAGCATGCCCTGGCCCCACCCTCTCTTTGTGGGTACACAACGCACTCTCGGTGGGCTTCCTCACTTCCTGCTCTTAGACAAACTGGACAAAATGACCTGGATACTTGGTTCCTGAACACCAAAAATTGCAGGACTGGGACCAGGTCCTGATGATAGAGAGAAATGAGGACAAGATAGCAAGTTTTTTTGTCAATCTAAATTTATTAAATTAAAGGACTGCCTTCATCTTGCAAGTTTAGCCTGCATGCTTTCCTTGGTATTAAAATGTCTTTCATTTTATGAAATAGTAGTGCAGGGGATAGATTTTTTTTTTAAATGGTCTCATTTGGCAAGATACGAGTTTGGTAACAGGATAGACTGTAAAATCACTGCCCCCAGTTTTATAAAGGGGCTGGGGTGCCTGGGTGGCTCAGACAGTTAAGCATCCGACTTCGGCTCAGGTCATGATCTCACAGTTCGTGATTTTGAGCCCGGCATCGGGCTCTGTGCTGACAGTTCAGAGCCTGGAGCTTGCTTTGGATTCTGTGTCTCCCTCTCTCTCTGCCCTTCCCCTGCTCACACTCTGTCTTTCTCTCTCAAAAAATTTAAAAAAAAAGTTAAAAAAAAATTTTTTTAAGGGGCTGGTCAGTGAAGGAGCAGGAACAAAAAACCTCTGGATGAGAGGTTAATTAGCTTGTAAGAGTTCTCCACCTATGAAGCTTAACAAGTGGTGGGCCCGAGCCCCAGCCTCTTTGTCTTCTGGTCTCGCCTCCACCTGTCTCCTATGTATTTTTCTGAAACACAGATGGGACCTATTTGCTCTCGTTTAAAAACCATTAGGTTTAAACACCTTTGCATGACATCTGTGAGCCTTCATAATTCAGCTCCCATCTCTCCACCTGTTGTAACTCTTAATGCACCCTTCACTCGCCTCACCAGACTTCCCATCATTACCAACAAGCCTGTAAACATTCCCACATCCTTGCCTTTGCCTATCTGGTTCCTCTGCCTCGGCTGCCCTACCTTCAACCGCTTTGCAAACTCCTATCTGTCTCTCCATGTCTAGTGTATTTCTTACCCTGAAATTTTCCTTAATTTGCCCCACTCTTTCCAAAAAACTAATTGCTCCCTCTTCCATGCTGTATGTATGTGTGTGTGTGAGAGACAGTGATACTTTGCACTAACTTCTATGGCATTTATAAGGAGTATTTGTTTCTGTGTCATTTCCTCCTCCAGGACTGTGACCAGCAAGCACTTAGCTTGGTTTCTAACCCTCATATGTTTACGGAATTGAAATATATTGTTTGATATTGATTAAGGAAGAATATTTGATATATGCTGGACTTCTAAATAAAGGGCTACCTATATGAACTGAATCTCTGATTTTCTAGAAGGCCCCCATTCACCTGCAAATTCCTTCTGCACTGGCTTGTGCTTCAAAAACCACCCTGGAAGTTTCATTCCTTCGCTCAAAGCTTACAATGTAAGTAAGTAGTTAGCAGATTCTTTCCTGAGCTCAGGTTCTGAGGGAGGAAAGGACAGAGAGAACTGGGAATGAATATGGGTGAGGTCAGAAAGGGGCACTAGGAGGAAAAGAGGACAGAAAGAGGCCTCTGAACAGACAGGCTGTCTCCTTAGTTATCTCAAATTGGAGTTCAAGAGAGACTGATTTTAGAAGCCACCTGCTTGTAACTCTAATTCTCAGGATGGGAATTGGTGGGATGAATGGGGCACAGATACTGCTTTTAGCCCAGACAGAGATGCCTTCCTACTCTAGGAAAGGACGGTGAAGTTCAGGTGCCAGATCTGAGATGGCTGGAAATACTCACCAGATTCCATGGTGGAAGATCAGTGAGTGAGCGCGTGGGGGGCTGGGGAGGGGCGGGGGACAGGGGGTAGGCTCCGCCTGGGGGATGTGAATCCAGGTAGCACTAGCTTAGGGTGTTGGCTGGGGTGGAAGAGCGTGTGAAGCTGAAGGAAGAGAGATGCTGAAGTTGGCTGGGAGGTCAAGGCCAGAGCTCGGTTTTCCGGGGCCAAGGACAGGCGAACCCCGGGATGGAGGACTTTGCCTTATGGGGAGCTGCTCCCTCTGTGCCCCTGGCGGCAGGGATCCTGCAGCCTCCTCTGACTCGGACCTGGGGCACTGGAGAAACTTTTTCAGACTTGCTTGGTGCCGCGACCGGATACTTTGAGAACACAAGGCAGTCTCCGCGGAGGTTCAGGCCGGCCGAGGGGGCAGACCCCGAGTGCGGGCGTGTGGGTGTGTGCATGAGCGTGGACCCGGAGCGACACACACTCACACACACACACTCACACGCCCGCACCCACACAGGGCCCTCGGCCGCGCCTCCCGCGCCTCCCCAGACCTTCACCCCCCAAGTCCGGTCCTCCCGGGTCCCGCGCGCGGTGCCAAGTCCCTGTCGATGGCTTCCCACTAAAGCGGAGGGCAGAATTTGGGGACCAGGACAAGGAGAGACGGCAGGGTCTCCCCACCACCCAGATGCCGCTGTCCTCGCACTCCCCCGCCCTCCCGGGGAAGGGGAAGGGGAGAGGGTGCCCGGGGCTCTTACCGCTCCGGCGGCCGAGTGCGCGCGGGAGCGCCGGGCGGGTCCCGCCCCGCCACGTCGGCAGGGCCGGCGGGGACGCGGCCGGAGGGCGGGCCGGGAGGGGGGACAAGGGGGCGGCCGGCCGAGCTGCCCCGCCCCGCGGCCGGCCCAAGCGGAGCCCCGCCCCCGCGGGCGCCCCGCCCCAGCGCCCGAGCGCAGCCGAGGCTCCAGGGCACCTTCTTCCGCCGGGCCGGGATCCTCGCGGGGTAACTAGGCTTTTCCAGCTCTGTGCCCGCAGGAAGAGCCGGACGGACGCCCACCCCCACCCTGGGCAGGTCTTGGGGTTCTCCGCATCCATTTACTACCTTTAAAAGTGCTGGAAAACCCTGCGGACAGTTTCCCCGGGAAGGGATCGCTCAAGTTCGGCCAGAGTTTTTGATGCCTCGATTGTGCGTTAAACAGCTTTCTCTTACCTTGTTTGTGGGAGTGTAATTTGATTTAAAATCGGCCAACTAAGCAAAAAACACTTTCTAGAAGGCCACTTTGGAAATGGGGATCAGAATTCAAAAGCAGTAGCTTTGGCCCAGGAGTTCCACGTCTGCGAAATTTGTCTTAAGCCAATGTGCGAGTATGTATGTGCAAGGATGTTTATTGCGGTTGTTTGTGCCCGAGAAAACCCGGTCATAATCTGTCCCACAATAAAGGATTGGTGAAGTAAACCATAGCATCTTCAAACAATCAGATATGTTGTAGCCATTAAAAATTATAACTCTACATCCGATTTGTTGACAGCAAAGAAGGCAGGCCATAGCCGAATATTAAGTGTAGGGCAGGGAAGTTTACAAAAGTGTCATGTATGGTATAAACCTTTTCTTGTAAATATATATACGTGCACATATATTTTATATAAGTTAGGGACAATGCAGTTTTAAAAACAGTGATTCGTTCTGAGTTC
Organism: Prionailurus viverrinus; assembly: GCF_022837055.1. Taxonomy (NCBI): domain Eukaryota; kingdom Metazoa; phylum Chordata; class Mammalia; order Carnivora; family Felidae; genus Prionailurus; species Prionailurus viverrinus. Next base: position 173,915,636 of record NC_062564.1, read on the forward strand.
TGCAATTGTGAGTGTTAGCAGATTTTGTTTGAGAGGTGTGACAGGCGTGTTTCGGTGAACCATGGACGCAAACACCATGCTTGTGACTTCTGAGCCTAAGGACAGCAAGCACCTTTGCCACACCTGCCCTCCCTGCTGCGCTGAACGGTAGCCGCGCGATCAAACATTCCCTCTTCACGGCTGGTTTCCTTTTCGCCTTTGACCCAAACCACACCTTTCCGATAACAGAATACGGGGGAGCAACTCCAGCAACAGGTTTTGTTGCTGACTGCAAATTATGCCCTTTTACTGAAATGCTGCTGCTTCTAAGCACACCAGGATTTATTTCAAAAGTTGTTATTTTTTGCAACTTAAAATTTTTTTATTCATTAAAAATATTTGGGAGTATTAAAGAATAAAATATTCTTTAAGACATATAGGAAAGCAGAGAATAATATGACAAATGTTTGTATAAGAAAAAAGTAGATAATATTATGACAATATGAAGATTGAATAACTTTTCTTTTTTGTCATATTTATTTTAGAACCTTCTTTTATTTATTTATTTATTTATTTATTTATTTATTTATTTAAGTGTATTTATTTATTTATTTAGAGAGAGAGGCAGTGATAGGGAGAGGGAGAATCCCAAGCAGGTTCTACGATATCAGCACAGACCCTAATGCAGGACTCAAACTCACCAACCGTGAGATCATTACCTGAGCCAAAACCAAGAGTTGGACCCTTAATGGCCTGAGCCACCCAGGTACCCCTAGAGCATTCTTTTAAAAGAAAAAAAAATGTTACAGATATGTTTGAAGTCTACTCCCTTCCATTCTTCACCTTCCCTGGAGGTCACCACTATCCTCCAGCTGTTGTGTATCCTCCTCACCCATATTTCTATACTGCACATCTCTTTATCCACAAATACTATATTTTTCAAAAATTTTAAATGTTTTTATTTTATTTTTGAGAGAGAGACAAAGCACGAACAGGGGAAGGGCAGAGAGAGGGAGACACAGAATCTGAAGCAGGCTCCAGGCTCTGAGCTGTCAGCACAGAGCCCCATGTGGGGCTGGAACTCACCGACCATGAGATCATGACCTGAGCTGAAGTCAGATGCTCAACCAACTGAGCCACCCAGGCACCCCTCAATGTTTTAAAATTGTATAAATAACATCCTATGTGCCATTTTATTTTTGAGAATCATTTATGTTCATAGATTGTAGATCTAGTACATTCATTTTAAAGTCCTTAGAGGATTCCATTGTACGATTATTCACAACTTACCAATTCCCCAATTGATGGACATTTAGTGTATTTCATGTTTCACTATTACACATAGTGCTGCAATGGCCTCCTTTGTGTATATTGTCTTATATTGCAGGCTAGAAATGGAATAGCCAGGTTACCTTTTTTAGATACTTGAAATTGTCCTCCAAATTGGTTCAACTGAGGGAAGCTGAAGGACTCCATAAAAATCTCCTTCTTGCTTTTTTTCTTGCTTCTATTCTTGCTAGTACCTGCACTCATACATGTTCCTCATAGTACAAATAATGCATGTCCTCCTTGTAAGGGACAAGGAGTTAATGATTTCTTTAGTCTTCCAACACAACAGATAACATCGAAGAAAGGACTGGGAGAGAATGATCGGATAAACCCATCATGTGCCTATTCCAGACCATTGGCGCTAGACATCTCAATGCCAAGACCCTTTGGCTCCAAGGAATAAGTGAGTTATGGAGGATACCTGGACACTTGTCTTACTTGTAACCAGTTCTTGGATGCCTGAGAGGACACATACACCAGACCACAGTCCTCAATAAAAACTTCAGACCAGGAACAAAGAAGAGACTCTCTTTCCTTTTCCTTTCTGAGTCTTCCAGATGCTCTATCTGTATGTGCACTGTCTCTGTCTCATCAACAAACTCTGCTCTCACTCCATCCTGGCTATTTCTATCCAGTGTGTAGCCAAGGACCCTCTTGGCTGGTCCTGTGGGACCCACTCTGGGTCCATGGCCCCAGCCTGCCTACATCACAACCATTCATTAAACCCAACTTTTTTTGAGTATGTGCCTAGATCTGCTCTAGCTGCTCTAGAACTTGCATTCTGTTGAAAAGGAGATAGACTCTAACTAGGTAACATATCAGGTGGTGGCATAAAGCAATGTATAGTGTCCATAGGTCTAGAATATCATGGGTGGGAGTAACCGTGGTCAGGGAAGGTCTTGACAATAAAGTGACATTTCAGTGTAGATTTTAATGAAGTAAGGGAGTGAACAATGATGATATGTGGGGACAGTTTCAGGCAGAGAGGACTGCAAGAGCAGTGTGGGGGCACGCTTGGTGCACTCAGAGAATGGTCATGTGGCCAGTGTGGCTGGAGCAGAGGGAGGGTGGGGCAGAGTGGAAGGAATGAGGCCATCGAGATAGTGAAGTCTAAAAGATGAGGCAGATAAGGCAGATAAGGCAGTGTCTTGCAAACCATAATAGGGATTTTGGCTTATACTTTGAGTGAAATGAGAACGCTTACAGATTTTGAGTAGGAGTGTGCCGTGATTCTAGTGTCTGATTGTAATTGGGTTGGGATAGGGTGAAGGTTGGTGGGTAGCAGGAAGGACAGAAGCAGACAGACCAGTTAGGAAGTCATTACAGTTATCTGTGTGAGAGATGACTATGGTTTTGGCCACTTTGGAACAGTGGAGGGCACGAGGGGTGTTTTGCTTATGGAGACGTTTCAAAGAAAAGCCCAGCCAAATTTGCTCAAGGATTGGATGTACACTTGGAGGAAAAGAAAGAAGTCAAACATTAGTCCCAGGGTTTTGACCTGAATGACTGCAAGAACAGAAGTATCACTTATTGAGATCAGGAAGGATGCAAAAGGGACAGGTTTGAGGTTTGAGGTAGTGAAGATTGAAGCACTTGATTTGCAACAAGAAAAGTTTAGCAAATGTTTAGCAGGCAGTTGGGTGTAAGAGTCTGGAGTTCAGGGGAGAAGTCTGGGCTGGGGATAGTAACTGGGGAGTCATCAGTAAATCAATAGTTTTGAAGCTATGAACCAGGATGAGAATGCACAGAGTTGCAGAAGAGAAGAGGCCCAGGACTGAGTCTTAGCTGTGCCAAGTCGGAGAGATAAGGAGAACCCAGAAGGAGACTGGGAAGGAATGCAGTTATTTAGCAAGAAGTTGGGAGGGAGGTGTATGGGAATGGCAATGGAGGAGGGGAGTATGGGGTCCCAGAAGCTACGTAAGAAAACTTTTCAAGATCTTTTAACTGTGTTAAATACTGCCAATAGATCTGATGAAAACTGAGAATTGGTCAGTCCAACTGAAAATTGGATTTGGCAATGTGGACGCCATTGGTGACCTTAACGAGAATGATTTCTCTGGAGTGATAGAGGAAGAAACCTGATTGGAGTAGGTTTGAGAGAATGGAAGGAGACTTTAGAGACAGTGAGTACAACAACTCTTTCAAGGAGTTCTGGTGGAAAGGGGAGCAAAGATGAAGAGACTGAGGGTTCAAATATGAGAGAAGTTGTAGCATTATATGCTAATTAGAACCATATATTAGAGCAAAAGAAATGATGATGTAGTAGAGAAAAGATCATTGCGAAAGTGAGAGAGTGATTTCCTTGAGTGGACAAGCAGGGATGGAAGTCAATGCTCAATGGGGAGGAAGCTCTTGACTGAGTTCATTCAGGTGAACAAAGGAAGACACATACAATAGGTAGACACATACAAGTAGGCTAGTAGAGTCTTTTTTTAAAAAATTTTTTTTTTTCAACGTTTATTTATTTTTGGGACAGAGAGAGACAGAGCATGAACGGGGGAGGGGCAGAGAGAGAGGGAGACACAGAATCGGAAACAGGCTCCAGGCTCCGAGCCATCAGCCCAGAGCCTGACGTGGGGCTCGAACTCCCGGACCGAGAGATCGTGACCTGGCTGAAGTCGGACGCTTAACTGACTGCGCCACCCAGGCGCCCCTAGGCTAGTAGAGTCTTGAGGGAGGATGTGGAAATGCTCTTCTGGTTGCTTTGCTTTTCTGCATGAAAAATGAAGCATCATCAGCTGAGAGAGAGGAAGGAAGGGGGTGTTGGCAGCATAAGAGAGGAAAGGAGATATAAGATAGGGGAGAGTGAACAGGCTTAGGAAAGGGGGGGGGGTAGATAAGGTAGTAGGATTGCTGCTCCCTCTTGAGGTTGGGACCCAGTCATGAATTTCGAGTAAAACAGTCAGCGTGGGTATTTTCTCCAACTGCATTGAGCTGCTCAGGCTCTGTGTAGTCCAGTGGTGAGTTGGATTTAACCTGGGTAGAGGAGAGTGGAATAAGGTAACTGAACGTAAATGTAGAGGGATGATTAAAAGGATGGATCATGAGCTTTCAGTCCAATGCAGCGGGGCTGAGGACTTGTTGGCAGCAGAGGGAGAGAATTAGAGGACGTAGCTGGAGAGCGGGATGCTGGCGAGTGAGATTATAGAGAGGGTACAGCCATTGGCAATAATAATATTTAGGGTATAATGAGGGAATGGATGGCTGAGGTGGGTTGCAGTATAAGATCATCAGCAGAGAGAATATCAAAGAACTAAGAAGTGGGGGTGTGTGGAATGAAAGTATCTCTACATAGTTATTGGAATTACTGGAATTATGGCAGGGGTGGTATTGTACTTGGACGGTGAGCATTGCTGAAATACTCAGTGAATGAAGGAATTGATGGGACTCTGTGGGTGATTGCAACCAGGAGGGGTAGGTTTCAAAGACTGATGTGGAGGTAGCAGTGAGAGTCAAGGACACCTACATCATTTCCAGGCCTGAGGTGTGAAGGGTGCAGTTGACGAAAACAGGGGCCACTAGAGGGCGATGTGTTTAGAATGACATTTACATCTAAGTGCCCTGATCCTTCTGAACTGGATCACCTGGAGAGCTTTTAAAATAATACTGATGCCTGGTGCCATCCCAGACCACTTAAGTCAGAATCTCTGAACACGTATGAGAGTTCCTGTTTCCTCATGATCTGACCAACATTTGATATTAGATGTTTTAATTTTTGTCCATCCCAGGTGTGTACAATGGTGTCTCCTCGTTGTCTTGTTTTGTATTTTCCCATATTCTAATAAGGATTCATTGCTTACTATATGTTGAATCTATTTCTTTTTACTTTTCTGTTATCCATCTGTTTATATCTTCGCTAATTTCCCACCATTGGGCTTATTACTCACTTTCCTATTGGTTTGTAAGAATTCCTAATATATTTTGGATATTAATACTTCTGTGGTTACATGTGTTGCAAATAATTTTCCTAGACTGTGACTGGTCTTTTTTTTTTTTAATTCAGCATATTTGGATTTTTTTTTAAAGTTTATTTATTTTTGAGACAGAGAGAGACAGAGCATGAACAGGGGAGGGGCAGAGAGAGAGGGCGACACAGAATCGGAAGCAGGCTCCAGGCTCTGAGCCATCAGCCCAGAGCCCGACACGGAGCTGGAACTCACGGACCGCGAGATCGTGACCTGAGCTGAAGTCGGATGCTTAACTGACTGAGCCACCCGGGTGCCCCAGCATATTTGGATTTTAATACAAATTTTAAGTTATCAATTTTATTTTTAATGGTTTGTATATTTTATGATATAATTTTAATATAACCTGTTTTTAAAGCTGTTGATGGGGTGCCTGGGTGGCTCAGTCGGTTAAGCGTCTGACTTAGCTCAGGTCATGACCTCATGGTTCGTGAGTTCAAGCCCTGCAACTGGCTATCTGCTGTCAGCACAGAGCCCACTTTAGATCATCTGTCCCCCTCTCTGTGTGCCCCTCCCCAGCTCATGTGTGCGTGCACCTGCGCGCATGTGCGTGCTCTCTCTCTCTCTCTCAAAAATAAGCATTAAAAAAATTTTTTAAGCTGTTGGTAAACAAAAGTAATTGTTGATTGATTTTTCCAGGGAAAGGAAGGCCAGTGTTTTAAAAAGTAAAAATCATCAAAATAATGTTTTGCTTCTCTATTGGGATAGTATATTTGCCATTTTTAGAGTGTTATTTTACCTATCCCACTATGACACTTTTGTTTTTAAAAAATAAAACTAATGCATGCAAATAGTAATAAAAAATTCAAAAGGGACAAAAGAGCATAAAATGGTGAATATAAAGCTCTCTGTTGGTTCTTCTGCTCAAAGGTAACAATTTCTTAATTATCCTCTCAGAAAAAAAAATATTTTTATGCATATATCAGCATAGGTATGTAGATTCTTGTATTAGTTTCCTGTGGCTATCATAACAATTTCCCATAAAATTGTGTGGCTTAAAACAGAGATTCATTCTCTCACAGTTCTGGAGGCCAGAAGTCCAAAATCAACGTGTTGACAGGGCTACTGGTTTCTGATGCAAAACTCCAATCTCTGCCCATTTTCTAGCCTGCTCCTCTCTCTCTCCTTCCCTCCTCTGTGTGTCTCTTAAGGATAGGTGGACGGTAGCCTGGGGTAGTGCTGAAGCACACAGATGCTGGTGCTAGACTGCGTGTGGATTCAAACCCCAGCCCCACCGGTGACCAGCACGCACAACATTGATTGGACAGTTACCTGATTGCTCCTCCCCCAGTTTAAGTGAGGATAATGATAGTACTTACAGCATCTTTATGAGGGTTAAGTGAGGTAATATTTGTAAAGCACTCAGAACAATGCCTGGCAAGGAGATAACCTAAGTAAATAGACCAGATTTTATGAAAATGATAGCACGCTCTCCATACGCTTCTACACCTTGCTTTTCTTCACTTATTAGTATATCCTGAAGTCTTTTCATCTCAACAAGGAAAAATGTAAGGCTTATATAGAATTCCAAAGCTCCTTAGTATTGTAACTTCTCTTGTGTTCCCTGTCCCACCCACTTTATATTCATTATCTTCCCTAAAAATCATAAGTACTCCCATTTTAGATAAATAAATGGAATCTTTGTGAGGTTAAGTAATTTGCCCAAGACCACACAGCTAATATTTGGCATTGTGAGTTCAGCCCAGTATGATCTGTTCCTCTGCCGTCCTGTCTTCCATGTTACCTGACTTCTGTGGGTTTTGTCATGTCCTTAAAGATGTTTCTCAGAATTATAACAGCTCTGAATAGCAGCATTATGAAATGTCCTAGTGAGGGTTTGTTAAGTCATTGTGCAATGTGACCAAATCTGCAGTGATGTGTCTGTGTGTGCGCACGTGTTGTGTGTGTAAATACGTGCGTGTGTTTTCTTCAAGGCTTTAGTCCAGTGTTGCTTAAAACTCCCTTAAAACCCCAGCTGGCCCCTTTCTCCTCTGCCTGTTGCACAAAGCTGGTTTCCCAGTGTCACAGATACCCACTACTCCCTAGCTGTTTCCTTTGGTTGGTCCATCAGAGACCCATCAGCTCCTTGCTGACCCTCCCCACCTAAGAAGACTTCCTGTTATGTTTGATGACTAAGAATGAATAGTAAGAAGCTGGCCTTCTCTTCCTCCTGAAAGCAGAAGTGATTCTTATCCAAATGTCTCACTTCGTTATGGGTCAGATTGTAGGGTCTTAACTTGTTTTTTGTATAGATGAGGTAATGCCAGACAGTGATTATAGAATGGTTATTTAACTCATATGTTCATTTCTTTACATATTAGTCTTGATTAAGTGGAAAGTCTGGGGAATTGGATATCCTGGCTGCCTAAAGTATCTGGTTAACCAGACACCTTCTTTTTGTATTAACCTTTGTTGATTGTTCTAAAATTATTCTAAATGTCCTTCAGAAAATTGATTTTTAGTCCTGCAGCATCTGTGTTATTTATTATTCTAGAATTAAGAATTAATGCATCTAATAATACAAAATGTTGGGGGTGCCTGGGTGGCTCAGTCTGTTAAGCATCAGACTCTTGACTTCAGCTCAGGTCATGATCTCACAGTTCGTGAGTTTGAGTCCCATGTCAGGCTCCTTGCTGACAGGGTGGAGTCTGCTTGGGATTCTAGCTCTCTCTTTCTCGCTCTCTGCCCCTCCCCCATTCTCTCTTTCTCTCAAAGTAAATAAACTTAAAAAGATCATAATACCCAATGTGGTCAGAATGTGGAGAAACAGGTTCACAACTTCCCCTAGATGTGGCTATATATGTATCAACTACCAAACTTCCCTTGAAAGTTGATTTTTTAAAAAACAAATCTTAGATCTAAGCTTATTCTGCCTTAGAGTATCTCATCCAGCTAAAATAATGCTCCAAAATTGCTTGATAATGGTGGGTTGCAATGATTTTTGGAGATGTTAAATATCCTGATCATGGAAAACAGGCAGTGTTCAATAACTTTCTCCTCTGGGTGACAATTTAATGTTCTGGCTGCACACTTTGCAGATAAACATTACCTTAGAAAAAGCATTTTTTCTTCACACTGAAATTGTCCTAAGTCGTGTGCTCATACGAATTTAAAAATTGGATTACTGTTTTAGTCTGTAGCCCAGGAAAATCTGCTGGCCCACATGCTTGTCACATGACTGTTGAAAGGGAAATTCCTGTCTAGGAGTAATTCCAGGAAGGTCCAACAGATGGCAGAAAACGGTTTCTATGGTCCTGCTCTACTTCCACGAAGGACACGCAGTTTGTCAAGCACTTTTATCTTCCTGATCACTTAGAAGTTACTTTCTCTTCTTCTGAGAAGGAAACACGTCGGTAAGTAAAAAGGCTTTTATGGCTTTTTCAAATTGTGGAATAATTACTTCATATATGCAGGAAAATATCAACAATTACATAGGAAACAGGTACTAAAAAATGTTTCTTTGAAATATTTGCAAGATGATTTTAGGTGTCTTTTTAAAAATGTTGTGAACGTCCTTGGGATTCACAAGGCGGATAAAAAGTAGGGGGTCTTTTTATGACTGTCTTGAAAAGGTATAAAAGTCACTAGCACTGCAGCCATAGTTCAGGGAAAAACAGGATGTTGGTTCTGTTTTCGTCTACATTTCTCATCACCTCTCTCCAGTTGGTCTCTTTCAGCAACATGCGCAGCAGTTTCTGCCACTCCACAACTTATGTATTTTTGTAGTAGGCATGGGCATTTGATCTTCCCTGCACATGGTACTGTATTTGTTCCTTGGTCTCTGTCACTAATGTAGAAGTATTTTGAAAGCAGTGCTGTTCATAGTTCTATCCCTGGCTCCTGCCGTCTGGCATAGTGCTGACACGTAGTGCCCTCTGAATAAACATTTATTAAATGGAGGAAGTGGCAGGGACGGGTCTAGCCCTGATTTCTTCCAGGTCTCTTATCTAAACGTTGACAAATAAAGCAGTGTCTTTCTTGCTTATTTGCTAACTTGACTACGGACTCACACTTAACCTCACTTAATATTTTTTCATCTTGTCTTTTTCATAGACTGAATTTTCATGGATCCTATCCACCACAGTTTCTTCCCCCTTGAAACAGGGCTTCTTCCATCTGTCTTTTTTTCTCCCTCTTTTTGTTTGATGCATTAAAGAAAAAAAAAAAACGTTTACCTTGTATCTCTCTTTACTTCCTTTTAAAACAAATGATGAACTCTCTGAACTTCTGCTCCCTTTTTCCCCCTCTCCTTTATTTTTCTTAAATAGAAAAGCTCCTGACTGGCTTGTTAAGTGTATACACGAGGAATCACTTGAGGATATAAATGCCCTTGGAGGAATATTTGTGTTTGGGGGTCAGGATGCTCACAGGGCAGCTGGTCAGCTTTCCGACAAGGTGGCTAAGTTTCAGTCCCCTGAACAGACACCGTGGAGGGACCTCTGGGTGGGTTCCCATCCACAGCGTCAACTATCTAGCATCGTGTGGAAGACATTCTCTGTATATGTCGATATCCCAAATAATACAAGCATGCTTCTTTAAATATAAAATATTTTTACATTAGCTATATTTGAGGTAAATCTTTTGAGTTAAAAACAGTTCAAAATTAAAAATTTTGCAAATATACACAAAAGTATAAGAAAGAAAATTAAATGTATCTATGATTCAGAGATGTAGAGATAATGACTATTAACATCTGATATATTTCTTCCCATCCTTTTTCCCTAGGCTTTGTGTATTTTGTCAGATTTTATCACATTTTACAAAATTAGATCCTCCTACATGTACAATTTTGTATTCTCTTATTCACTTAACATTATATTATTTATAATTTATATTTAAAATAAATAGAAATAGAAATTATACTTATATAACATATTGCTTCAAAAGTGCAATATTTGAGGCTGCATGCTATTCCATGTTATAGGTTTAATAATTGATGAAACTATTTTCTACAGTAGACATTATCATTTTTTTCAACTTCTCATCACACCAAGAGCATTTTCATAGCAATGTTTTTAGGTGTATTTCTGATAATTCCTTTAGAAGAAAATTCTGAAAAGTGGGATTGCTAAATTAAGGGTAGGCATGTTTTTAAGGAACTTATGTATGTGACCAAATTGTCCTTCAGAAAGGTTGTACTAATTTTTCATTTCTGCTAGTAGTAAACAAGAGTTCTTATTTTAGTCCCACTTGCCAACACTGGCTGTTATATTTTTGAATATTTCAAATTTGGCAGGTAACAATAATAATACCTCTTTTTTTAATCTTGAAGAAATAAAAAATCCCATTTGGTTCACTTTATCTTTTTATGGTTAAAAATCTTAAATTATAGACATCCTAACATTCCATCTGTAAGTGCTTCATTTTATATCTCTAAAAGGACATTTTCCTACATGACCAAAGAACATTATAAAAAATTAACATTTATTATTTTTTTTAATTTTTTTTCAACGTTTTTTATTTATTTTTGGGACAGAGAGAGACAGAGCATGAACGGGGGAGGGGCAGAGAGAGAGGGAGACACAGAATCGGAAACAGGCTCCAGGCTCCGAGCCATCAGCCCAGAGCCGACGCGGGGCTCAAACTCACGGACCACGAGATCGTGACCTGGCTGAAGTCGGACGCTTAACCGACTGTGCCACCCAGGCGCCCCAACATTTATTATTTTTTAATAGAATCTAATACTGGGTTCATCTTAAAATCCTTTCTCCCCTTGTTACTCAAGTGCCTTCTTTGCTGGGTCTGTCTAAACTGATCATGATTCATCTAGATGTTATGTCCTATTTTGTTTTAATGTGCATTTTTAAAAATTGAAATATAGTTGATATGCAATGTTACATTAGTTTTAGGCATACAACATAGTGATTCAACAAGTCTAAATGTTATGCTATACTCACTATAAGTGTAGTTACCATCTGTCACCATAAAACCCTATTATAGTAACATTGACTATATTTCCTAAGCTGTACCTGTTATCACCTTGACTTATTCATTCCGTAACTATAAGACAATACCTCCCACTCCACTTCACCCATTTGCCCATCTCCCCACCCTCTCCTCTCCAGCAGCCACCAGTTTGTTCTCTGTATTTATGGGTCTGTTTTCTACTTTTTGTTTGTTTATTCATTTGTTTTGTTTTTTAAAGTCCACATATAAGTGAAATCATATGATATGTGTCTTTCTCTGTCTGACTTACTTCACTTAGCATTATAGATCCATTCATGTTGTTGCAAATGTCAAGTGATAATTATGGTTGAGTCACAATTCCATTGTACAAATATACCACATCTTCTTTATCCATTCATCTATGGTTGGACACGTGAGTTGCTTTCATATCTTGGCTTTTATAAATAATGCTGCAATAAACATAGAGTGCATTTTTATTTTTTGTGAGATTGGGCATAATTCATATTATTAACTATTGATTTTGAAATTTTTGGTAAATGTTCTGAGCAAATAATGTGTTCTTCTTAATTTTGATTGTTGAAAATTAAAAAAATACAGGTAACAGCTAAAAGGAAAATAAAATTCCCTTATAATCCTACCATGTAGAGATGATTACTATTAATATCTTGATATGTATCTTAATTTTTCCACATATATCTACACGTATTTATTGCTACCTGTTTAAAAAATAAACTTTATGTCATTTACATAAAGATAGTAGCAATTTCTCATGGAATTAGATTTTCATTATTTTTAAAGGCCATGTAGTCATATTTAGTTAAATGGAGATAGTAATGATTTATTTGACAACCCACTATTTTTAGACAGTTAGATTTCTTTTTCAAAAAATAATTTAGGGGCGCCTGGGTGGCTCAGTCGGTTAAGCGGCCGACTTCAGCTCAGGTCATGATCTCGCGGTCTGTGAGTTCGAGCCCCGCGTCGGGCTCTGTGCTGACCGCTCAGAGCCTGGAGCCTGTTTCAGATTCTGTGTCTCCCTCTCTCTGACCCTCCCCCGTTCATGCTCTGTCTCTCTCTGTCTCAAAAATAAATAAACGTTAAAAAAAAAATTTTAAACTGGAGTCACTCCTCTAAAATCCTGCTGAAAAAAAAAATAATTTATTTTGTACTGACTGCTTTATCATACTCTTTTACTGGTTTTAACAGTTTTTCCATTACTTCTCTTGGATTTTACACACTAACAATCATATAATCTAAAAAGAGTGATATTTTTATTTTTTGCATTCCTGTATTTCTGTCTCTCATTTCCCTTTCACCTTAATTGCAATGGCTAGAACTTCTAGAACAGTGTTAAATAACAGTGGGCATCTTTGACATTGAATGTAACAGAAATGCCTTTAAGTTAGATACTTAATATATTTTTCATCAGGTTTTCAAAGTATCTCTTCTTTTTTTTTTTTTAATGTTATTTTTGAGAGAGAGAGCGAGACAGAGAGAGAGAGAGAGAGACAGAGACAGAGTGTGAGTGGGGGCGGGGCAGAGAGCAAGGGAGACACCGAATCCCAAGCAGGTTCCAGGCTCTTAGCTGTCAGCACAGAGCCCTATATGGGCTCGAATTCACAAACCCCAAGATCATGACATGAGTCAAAGCTGGATGCTCAACTGACTGAGGCACCCAGGTACCGCCCTTTTTTTCTTTAAAAATTTTTTAAATGTTTATTTTTTAGAGAGAGAGACCTAGCGTGAGCAGGGGAGGGACAGAGAGAGAGGGAGACACAGAAACGAAAGCAGGCTCCAGGTTCTGAGCTGTCAGCACAGCCTGAGGCAGAGTTTGAACTCACAAACCCCAAGATCATGATCGGAGCTGAAGTCAGATGCTTAACCCACTGAGCCACCCAGGTGCCCCTCAACGTATCTTTTCAATATCTACTTTAATTAAAGTTGTATATTTGGTCAAAGATGAATGCTAAATTTAACAAGTAAATTTTTAACATCCATGGAGATGCTCATCTGTTCTTTTCCTTTTATCTATTGATGTGTTATTGTCATAGATTTGCTAATAATAAGCCATTCTTACAATATTAGAAACATATTAATTAATCATTATGTGCTATTCCTTCAGCACAGTGCTAGATGGATTAGGGTTTCTTCACTCTAACTTCTCCCCACCCTCAAATGATTGGAGTTTGTCTCCTTCGTTGTATTTTCTTTTTTTTTATTAAAAAATTTTTTTAACGTTTATTTATTTTTGAGACAGAGCATGAGCGGGGGAGGGTCAGAGAGAGAGAGACACAGAATCCGAAACAGGCTCCAGGCTCTGAGCGGTCAGCACAGAGACCGACGTGGGGCTCGAACTCACGATCTGCGAGATCATGACCTGAGCCGAAGTCGGACGCTTAACCAACTGAGCCACCCAGGCGCCCCTCTTTTGTTGTATTTTCTAATAATTACTCTTAATTTTATAATATACATACTTAAACTTTTATTTTTCTTGAATTAACAGTTTGAATTAACTTGTCTCTATCTATAGATTCTCCTCAATTAGGCAAGGATCACAACATACTTGTAGTTCACTCTTTCCCTCTCCCCCACTGTCTACTAATTCTGTTGTAATTATTGGCAATTTTAGTTCCAGATCATTATTAAAATTTTTGTCATCAATACTTATTGGAATTTAGCAATAAACTTTCCTACTTTCTTTGCAAAATATTCGTTCTAGCATCCCTGTTATGGCCTTTTTGGGGATGGGCTGATGAAGTTATCAGCTTATTTTTCAGAGGATAGTCCATCCTCTGGTAATTCAGATGGTGGATCTGTCTTGCATGTCTTTTAGTATTTCTTTGATATATTCTGTCTCTTATGCTTCTTGTACTATGTTTTGGGGAAATTCCTCTTCTTGGTCTTCTCATTAATTCTCACATCAGCATTGCTACTCTACAATTCAACTCATTTAATGAGTCTTCTATTTCAATGATTAAGTTCTTAATTTCTATGATTCCTACTCCATTCTTTTTTAGAATTCTTCTCTCTCTCTTAGGATATCATTATCAATCAATCCTCAGTATCTGAGGATACCATTGATAGTTTCCTTGGGTGTTAATTTCTCTTGTATCTTGAGTTTGGTTACTTTCTATTATGGTGTTTGCTTTGTAAGTGCCATGCTTTTTGATTGTGCAACCCAAAATGTGGTTGAGGCTCCATATCAAACTGCTTCTTGATCTGTTTCACAGCCTATTTATCAGGAGGGTGGACCAAAGTAGTCTGTATTAATTTTATATTGCTGCTATAGCAAATTACTGCAAACTTAGTGGCTTAAAAAACACATTTATTATCTTACAGCTCTGTAAGTTAGTACTCCAACATAAGTCTTTTTGGGCGTATATAAAGGTGTTGACAAGATTACATTTCTTCTGGAGGCTCTAGAGGAGAATGCATTTACTTGCCTTTTTGAGCTTCTGAATGCTACCTGCATTTCTTGGGTCATGGTCCCTTCCTCATGGCAGCTCAAGTCCTTCTTATATCATATCACTCTGACCTCTTCTTCTGCCTCCCTCTTTAGTTTTTAAGGACCCTTGTGATTACATTGGTTCCACTTGAATAATCCAGGATAACCCTCTTATTTTAAGGTCAGCAGATTAATGCATTTAATTCCATTTTCAACTCAAATTCCCTTTTTCCATGTAATAGAATATTCACAAGTTCTGGGATGAAGACTTGGACATCCTTTGGAAGTTAGTACTCTATCATAGTCCAATCTGCTTGTGGATCTCAGAGACTTTTCTTGGTTTCAGTTTCCCTAAAAACTTTTCTTTCTTTTCTTCCTGTGTGTGGGTATTTTTTCCACAATCATTCTGGGGATTTAGAGCAAGAGGAGAAGATTAGAGTATGTGCATATCACCCTGTTGACTCTCATACTTTCTAATGTTTGCAATTGAAAACGCAATGTTTTTGATGCAGAAAATGTTTAGGACATTAAAAAAAAATGGTTTAAAAAGTTTATTGTGGGGTGCCTGGGTGGCTCAGTCAGTTAAGTGTCTGACTTTTGGTTTTGGCTCAGGTCATGATCTCATCATTTGTGAGTTCTAGCCCCACACTGGGCTTTGTGCTGACAGTTGTGGAGCCTGCTTGAGATTCTCTCTCTCCCTCTCTCTCTGCCCCTCCCCCACTCACTCTCGCTGCTTCTCTCTCAAAAATAATTAAATAAACTTTTAAAAAAATTTTATTTTATTTTTTTATTTTTTATTTAAAAAAATTTTTTTTTCAACGTTTATTTATTTTTGGGACAGAGAGAGACAGAGCATGAACGGGGGAGGAGCAGAGAGAGAGGGAGACACAGAATCTGAAACAGGCTCCAGGCTCTGAGCCATCAGCCCAGAGCCCGACGCGGGGCTCGAACTCCCGGACCGCGAGATCGTGACCTGGCTGAAGTCGGTCGCTTAACCGACTGCGCCACCCAGGCGCCCCAAAAAGTTTTATTTTTTATCCAAAAATAAGACTTTGACAATTTCTGCTTTGGGGTATTTATTAAAAAATTTGACTTAAGAATCAATATTAGTAAATGCTCCATGAAACCTGGGGACTTAGATATATAATATACTTTTTTTTATAGAGTCTAAGTCTCTATTAAATCCTTTATTAATTATTTTATCCAAATCCTCCTATGATTGTCTTATGCTGTTTGATCTAATTGTAACCCAAATAAATGCACTAAATGTTTTCACTATCAATATCTCCTTGTGTTTTTAGCATTTTTACTTTGTAAATTTTGATGCAGTTATTCACTGTGTAGGTGTTCTTATCTGTTATATTTTCATTGTGGGCTATTGATTTTTACCAGCATGAAGTAGTAGCCTCTTTTATTCTCATTGCCCAATTCTCTGATAATTTGACCTAATGGAGTATTATATATACAAACTGTAATTTCTGATGATACGGCTCCCTAGTGTTCCTATCTTTAACCCCTTTACAAGTATTGTATGACTTGCACATCTCAGAATGTAATATGTACCCTCAAGTCCCTCCCTACTTCTTTTCCCCCCAGTTTTATTGAGATAATTAACATACAACACTATAAATTTAAGATCTGCAACATAATTGTGTGTATATGACCACCGCAAAATGGTCACCACAATAATGTTAGTTAACACATCCATCACCTCACATAATGATCTTTTATTTTTGGTTGTAAGAATCTACTCTATTAGCAACTCTCAAGTATATAGAGATCCCCAGAACTCATTCATCCTTATATCTGGAAGTTTTTAACCTTTGACCAACATCTCCTCATTTCCCCTGTCCCCCAGACCTTGGCAACCCCTTCCCTTTCTACTCTCTGTTTGGCTTTTTTAGATTCTACATATGAGTGAGATCATACAGTATTTATTTTCTCTGACTTTATTTCCCTTGGCCTAATGCCCTTAAGGTCCACCCATGTTGTCAAAAATGGCAGAATATCTTTCTTTTAATGACTAAATAATATTCCATTATATCTATTTCTATCTCTCTCTAAATATCTCACATTTTCTTTACCTATTTATCTGTCAGTGGATGCCTATGTTGTTTGCATGCCTTGGCTATTGTGAACGATGCTGCAATGAGTATGGGGATGCATGATTTTCAAGACAGTGATTTCATTGCTTTCAGATATATGCCCAGAAATGGGATTGCTGGATCAGATGGAAATTCTATTTTTAATGTTTTGAGGAAAAAATGAAACGTTAAAATGGAAACTCCTTACTGTTTTCCACAATAGCTATACCAATTTACATTCCCACCAATGGTGCACAAGGGTTCCCTTTTCTCAACATCTTTGTCAACACAGGTTACCTTTTGTCTTTTTGATAATGTCCATTCAAACAAGTGTGAGGTGATAGTTCATTGTGGTTTTGATTTTCATTTTCCTGCTGATAGTGACAATGAGCATCTTCTGATATGCCAGTTGGCTATTTGTATGTCTTCTTTAGAAAAATCTCTACTCAGGTCTTCTGTCCATTTTTTAATAAAATTATTTTAAAAATTTTATTATTACTATTACTATTATTATTATTAGCTATTGAGCTGTATGAGTTACTTATATATTTTGGATATTAATCCCTTATCATATATTTGTTTATTTTTGCTTTTGTTTCCTATAAAACATAGGCAGATGGTGTCAGATCCCAAAAATTATTGCCAAGACCAATGTAAGGAAGATTTCCCTCCATGTTTTCTTTTGGAAGTTTTATGATTTCAGGTCTTGTAGTTAAGTCTTTAATCCATTTGGAGTAACTTTTTTTGTAAGTGGGGTAAGATAGGAGTCCACTTCTTTTACATGTGCATATATCCAGTTTTCCCAACACTATTCACTGAAGAGACTACACTTTCCTTATCAAGTATTTTTAACTCTCTTGCCAAATATTAGTTGACTGTGTATGCATGGGTTTATTTCTAGACTCTTGATTCTGTTCCATACTATTTGTCTGTTTTTATGCTAATAACATACAATACCATACTGTTTTGATTAGTACAGCTTTGTACTATAGTTTGAAATCAGGAAGTGTAATGCCTCTAGCTTTATTCTGTCTTAGGGCTGCTCTGGATGGTTGGAGTCTTTTGTAATTTCATATGAATTTTAGAATTCTTTTTTCTGATTTTGTTAAAAATGCCATTGGAAATTTAAGAGATTGCACTGAGTCTGTAGATGACTTTGGGTAATGTGGACATTTTAACAATTTAACAATTTGAAGAATTTACTAATTCTGATCCATGAATATGGGTATCTTTTTATTTATTTGTGTCTTCTTCAACTTCTTTCATCAAAGTCTTACAATTTTCAGTATACGGGTCTTTCACCTCCTTGGTTAAAATTATTCCTAGGTATTTTATTCTTTTTGATGCATTTGTAAATGGGATTGTTTTATTTCTTTCTTTTTCAAATAGTTTGTTCATGAATAGATATGCAACCGTTTGTAAGTTGGTTTTGTATCCTGCAACTTTACTGAATTTAATAGTTCTTGGAGTTTTTTTTTTTTTATGAAGTCTTTCAGACTCTCTAAATGAAAGATCATACATCTGCAAACAGAGATATGCGAACAGAAAGAGGAATAAAATTCTTTCCCACCCTTTGTCAGGAAGTCTATTTTCCTGAGACAAAGGTAGAGTATACCATGTTTTCCTTAATATATTCCTGATACCTCTCATGAGTGTAGATGCTTTTGGATCCCTCCATTAATTTTCTACCCTTCTTTGTTTTTGGTGGCAAGGTGAGTTTTAAAAGTTTCTGTGTTTTCATGGCTGTTTTGCTGGCAATTGGGAGAGGTTCTACAAGAGAAGAAGTGAGGGACTTTTAACCATATGCCATTTTGAAATGAAATTCTCCAACCCAGAAGAGTTTTACTTTTTTCAAAGACTGGTTAATTGAAACACTACTTATCTCTTAACTATTTTACTATTTCCAATATACCCTTAGATGATGAACAGTGGATCCTTTTGTTAATAAAACTGAGCAGCAAGTAGTCAAAAATCTGCTTTCAATTATTCCTGCTACACAAGGTCCTACTTAAGAAATGTTGTTGTCTGCTCTTGTCTCCTGGGAGCTTCTAGATATTTACTTGTGCAGATCACCTGCTGAATGGGGTAGAGTGAAACTCACATTCCAACCGTTTGTACCAGTTCCAAGTATGGGGTCTGTGGGTTCATGCACCAGCCTCCACCCTTCAGACAGTAATCTTTCCTCATTCACTTAGCATCAGTGTCATGAATATCATTGTCTGTAATTTGTCATAGTACAGTGAAACTTTCTGGGCTCTGGAAAAGCTGTTATCTCTTATATACAGCAGCTCCAAATTTACATGCTTTCTGACTTCTTCATTGTACTTTTTAATATCTCTCTATCTTTTCCTGTTTTTTCAGTGTGTCAGCTGTAGGAACTTGATGTATTCAGATTATCATGTCTCTCTCAATTTGTTGCTTTTGGTCTGATATGAGTTGGAAAAAACACATATCCATTTTTATGGGAATTGTGTCAATGAATGAGATCCTATGACTAAAAAAAAAAAATTCCTGTGTCCACAAAGAGTAGAGTATATGTTATCTTGTCTACCTTTTCCCGGTTTGTAAGAATACTTCTAACGTCTACCTGTAGGTGGTTCCTAGGCAGGTGTGGTTGTGGGCGCTCCAGTGTATGTGCAGGATGCTGCCCAGGGGCCATCCCAGCTGCCATTGCTGCTTTTAGGATACTGCAGTTGGAGTTAGGCAGCTGTGGAGCCCCAACTGTCCTGCTAGCTTGTGTTCCCTGCAGGAGCTCATAAATTATTTTCCACGCAGATCAGAGCTGGAATGGTATAGACTCATGAGTGTATTTCTTAGTTTCTGAGACTAGCTTCTTGCTTGCCCTTTTGCACAATTATATCCCCACCCCTTTGTCTCAGTCACAAGAGTGGGATCTGTGGGCTGGTGTGCCTGCTTCCACCCCTTCACCAGTCATGAATGCCCAGTTTGGACTACATTAATCATATCTTTTTAACAGTGGTATCACCTGTGCCAGCCCAGCCACAACTGGTTTTGGTGAGGTGCAAGTCATGGAGGTGGAGGGAGTAGGTGGTTCTTCCTTGTGACACAAACTTGGCCTTATTCTAATCTTCACCCTCACAAAAGGATTTATCCTGTCATGTGCCACAGAGATTTAGCCATCAAGCCACAGGTAGATTGGCTTTCCAACTTGCCACCCACCTTCCTCTCTGTTCCTTTTATCTTATGTTGCCCTGGCCAAACTGGGTTGAGGATCTGAAAGTCTGGCCAGTGGTGGGCATGGCTTCACAATGACCATGATGAGTTTTTCTCAGGCTCACCTAGTCATTCAGACTCACAGCCCCAATAGGCCACACTTGGTCCATTTTTCTCAGAAAGATATAGGAGAGGAAATACAACACAGGCTTCGTACTTTCGTACTTCTAGTTCATACACGGTTCTTTTAGCATGGATGCTGTTTACCATTCAAGAGTCATTTTACCCAAAAGTAATGTTTTTGGTAACACAGTGGACATTTTACATGTGTCAGATTTTCAGAAAAGAGCTAGAAAGTTAATCCTATCTAAGATTAGTCACTAGAGAAAGAGATAAATGGGTTTGTTAACCCTTCACCCATGAGCAGTCACGGGTTGTAGCAGATGGCAGAGTTATGGCCAAATTGAATACTGGTGTAGACTCTTGAGAATGTCTTGTAGTTTCTGGCAATAGCTCCTTGATTGCCCTTTTGTACAATTTTAGATTCTCAAAAGGAGTGATATAATATTTTGGAGGGATAAAAGGACTGCTCTTTAAAAGAGAATAAAGTATTCTCTGAGTCCAAAGAAAAGAGACCATAGTCACATAGTTAACTTCTAAGACAGTTGATTTAAGCCTTTGTCTAGTAAGCCAATGCCCATGTTTCTTCAGAAACCATTTATATTAACTTCTTCTCCTTTTTTATCCAATTTTTAAAATCCTTTGTGATTTTATTTTTGTGTTCGGTGTAAGAAGTGGTCCAGTTTTCCCAACACCATTTGCTGAATAGACTGTCTTCTCCTCATTGTATATTCCTGCCTCCTTTATTGTAAATGAATGGGCCATGTAAATGTGGGTTTATTTCTGGGCTCTCTATTCTGCTCTATTGATCTGTGTGTCTATTTTTGTGCCAGTATCGTTTTGGGTTTTTTTGTTTTCTTTCTTTCTTTCTTTCTTTCTTTCTTTCTACTACTAAAGCTTTGCAGTGTATTTTGAAATCTAACACTGTGATACCTCTGCTTTGTTCTTCTTTCTCAAGATTTCTTTGGCTATTCAGGGTCTTTTGTTGTTCCATACAAATTTTCATATTATTTGTTCTAGTTCTATGAAAAATGATGTTGGCATATTGCACTAAATCTGTAGATTGCCTTGGGTAGTATGGACATTTTAACAATATTGATTCTTCCAATCCATAAGCATGGAATATCTTTTAATTTTTTTGTGTCATCTTCACTTTCTTTCATCAGTGTTTTATAGTTTTTAGAGTGCAGACCTTTTACCTTCTTGATTAAGGTTATTCCTAGGTATTTTATTATTTTTGGTACAATTATAAATGGTATTGTTATTCTTAATTTCCAATTGTACAGCATAGAAGAAATGGATAAAATCCATTTGTAATAACCTACTGAAATAGAATCAGGAAGAAGAAAATGTGAATAGACTGATTGCTAGCAATAAAATTGGATCAGTAATCAAAAAACTCCCAACAAACAAAAGTTCAGGACCAGATGGCTTCACAGATGAATTCTAGCAAACTTTAAAGAAAAGTTAATATCTAGTCTTCTCAAACTATTCCAAAAATAGAAGAGGAAGAAAAGTTTCAAAATTGATTCTATGAGACCAATGTTACCCTGTTATCAAAACCAGATAAAGACACTAAAAAAAGAAGAACTACAACCCAATATCTCTGATGAACATAGATACAAAAGTCCTCAACAGAATATTAGCAAACTGAATCCAATAATACACTGAAAAAAAATCATTGACCACTATCAAATGGGATTTATTCCAGGGATTAAGTGTGGTTCAGTATTTGCAAATCAATCAGTGTGATACATCACATCAACAAGAGAAAGGATAAAACCATAGGATCATCTTAATAGATGCAGAAAAAGCATATGACAAAGTATAACATCAATTTATGATGAAAACTGTCATCAAAGTGGGTTTACAGAGAAAATACCTCAACCTAATAAAGGCCTTATATGAAAAACCCACAGCTAACATCATACTCAATGGTGAAAAACTGAGACCTTTTCCTCTAAGATCAGGAACAAGTCAAGGATGTCCACTCTCACCACTTTTATTCAACATGGTACTGGAAGTCCTAGCCACAGCAATCAGACAAGAAAAAGAAATAAAAGGAATCCAAATTGGCAAGGAAGAAGTACAATTTTCACTACTTGCACATGACATGGTACTATATATAGAAAACCCTAAAGAGTCCAACCAAAAATTACTAGAATTGATAAATGAATTCAGTAAAGTCACAGGATACAAAATTAGTATACAGAAATTTTGATGCATTTCTATATACTTCTCTGTTTAAATTAATGGACTCTATTTTTTTAGAGCAGTTTTAGTTTTACAGAAAAATTGAGTAAATAGTTCAGAAAGTTCTCATGTACCCCTTCTCCACTAGACAGTTTTTCCTATTACAACATTTTGCATTAGTGTGGTATATTATATAATAGATATATTAGTATTAACTAAAGTCCATAATTTACATTTGGATTCAGCCTTTGTGTTATATAGTTCTGTGGGCTTTGAAAAATGCATAAGGTCATATATCCACAATTATAATATCATATGGAAGGAACAGTTTTACTGTACTAAAAATCCTCTGTGCCCTGGTTATTCATCCCTCCCTCTCCAAAACCCTAAAAACCACTGATCTTTTTATCTTTAGTTTTGCCTTTTTACGAATGTCATAGAGTTGGAATTATACAGCATGTAGCCTTTTCAGATTTGTTTCTTTTACTTAGAAATATGCCTTCTGGTTCTTCTATGACTCTTTGTGGCTTGATCACTTATTTCTTTTCAGGACTGAATAACATCCCATTGTTTGGATATACCACAGTTTGTTTACCTTTCAACCCACTGAAGGACATCTTGTTGCTTTCAGTTTTGGGGAGTTATGAATAAAGCTGCTGCAAACATCTACATGCAAGCTTTTTTTGTGGACTAGATTTTCAATTCATTTGGGTAAATACCTAGGATTGTAATTGCCAGAGAATATGGTAAGAGTGCACCTAAGAAACTGTCAGACTGTCTTCCAAAATGTCTGTACCATTTTGAATTCCCACCAAAAATGAATGAGAATCACTGTTGTTCCATACCCTTACCAATATTTGGTGTTGTTTCAGGATTTTGGCCATTTTAATGGGTGTGTAATGGTATCTCATTGTTTTAATTTGCAATTCTCTGGTGACACATGATATTGAGTATCTTTTCATATGCTTATTTGCTATTTGGTGAGGTCTCTGTTCAGATCTTTTCCCCATTTTTAAATTGTGTTATTTTCTTATTGCTGAATTGAAGAGTTCATTGTATATTTTGGACACAAGTGCTTTATCAGATATGTGTTGTGTAAATATTTTCTCCAGCCAGTGGCTTGTTTTTTCATTGCCTGAATTGTGTCTTTTGCAAAGTAGAAAAATTTAATTTTAATGAAGTCCAATTTAACAATGTTTTCTTTGATGGATTGTGCTTTTGATGTTGTGTCTAAAAGGTCATCTCCAAACCCAAGGTCACCTAAATTTTCACCTATATTATCCCCTAGAAGTTTTCTAGTTTTATGTTTTACATTTAGGTTTATGATCCATTTATGGCTAATTTTGGTCAAAATTGTGATACCTGTGTCTAGATCCTCTCTTTTTTTTTTTTTTTTTTTTTTTTTTGCATATGGATGTCTAGTAGTTCTAGCACCATTTGTTGAAAAGACTATCTTTTCTTTACTGAATTGCCTTTGCTTCTTTGTCAAAGACCAGTTGGCTATATTTGTGTAGGCCTATTTCTGAGTTATTCATTTTGGTCCATTGATCTGTTCATTCTTTCACCAGTATCATACTGTCTTGATTACTGTAGCTTTATAGGAAGTCTTGAAGTTGGGTAATGTCACATCTCAGTTTCCTTTTTTTTTTTTGTTTATTTTATATTTGAGAGAGATAGAGCATGAGCCAGGGAAGAACAGAGTGAGAGAGAGAGAGAGGCACAGAATCCAAAGCAGGTTCCAGGCTCTGAGCTGTCAGCACAGAGCCCAATACGGGTCTCGAACTCGAACTGTGAGGTCATGACCTGAGCTGAGGTTGGATGCTTAACTGATTGAGTCATCCAGATGCCCCAGGTAGTGTTAGTTCTCTAATTTTGTTCTTTTCCTTTTTCTCCTATAAATGGGTAATAGTTTATAATTTATTTGCATGCCTCTGTTGTTTAAAGTAGGCATTTTGAATATTATAATGTGGTAACTCAGGTTCTCCTGTCTCCCAGGGTTTGCTGTTGCTGATTGTCTTGGGAGTACTGTTGGCTGTTTGTTTAGTGACTGCTCTAAACTATTTTGTAAAGACTATATTCTTTGTTATGTGTGGCCATTGTATTCTTGATACACTTGATTCACTTAGTGGCCAGCTGGTGCTTTGATAGAGATTTTCTTAAATATCTAGAGATAAAATGAAACAAAACTTTGGATTTTTGTAGATTGGTTCTGTGTGGAAATATTTCCTGGATGTTTAGCCAGGCTGTTTACAACTCTGCCCTAGCTTTCACTTTCGGCTTTCACAGAGCCAAAGGTCAACCAAAGGTGAAAGTTTAGGATTTTCTTAGCTCTTTTCTGAACATGCATCCAGCCCTAGACATGGGTGGCTTTCTAGATTTCCTGGTTCACATGGAGATTTCCAAAGACTCTTATCTACCACGTATCTCTTTTGTGAGCTTCTTCCTTCCCTGGCTTTTTGATGTGTGTGCTGTTTGTCACATTTGCTATTCCTTGTTCCAGTGCCTGTGGCTAGTATATTTGCCTATAAAGATTTTCAGTAAACATTACCCAGGAGGTTTCTCCATCCCCGAGAAAGTTCTGAAAAGGGTGAAACAAAGCCAAGCCCCTGAGTGCGTCCCTCAGAGAATGCCTAGACAGGTTAAAACACAGAAGCACAATTTTTTGATGATAAGGTCTGTATTGCCTCCCCTGGTACCAGCAAGCTGCATAACTGGAGAATATATCACATTTAATTATGCAAACAGAAATGACTCTGATAGTGAATGAAAAGATCACTGGGATTTTGTGTTAGGAAGTAGAGGTCTGAGAGCAATCATCCAATATTTATATGTCTTAATGTATATTGTATTTCTAGAATTTGGACACATATCAAGATGCCCTGAAGAACAGCACAACCCTTTGGGGAATAGCCTTTTAAACATCATGACCAAAGACAAAGAATCTATCACCAGAAGCTTTTGCTTTGTGTACATTTTGACCTTAATAGTTGGAACCATAATCCAGTTCTCTGATGAAAGTGAATTTGCAGTAGACATGTCGAAAATGAAACTTACGCATGTTCCAAAAGACCTGTCACCAAAAACCAAAGTCTTAGATATATCTCAAAACTACATATCTAAGCTTCACATCTCTGACATTAGCTATCTCTTAGGGCTGGAAGTTTTGATACTTTCCTATAATAGACTCCAGTGCCTCGATTTTAGCATTTTCAAGTTCAACCAGGGTTTGGAATATTTGGATTTATCTCACAATCAGTTGCAGAAGACCTCTTGCCACCTTATCAGGAGTCTCAAGCATTTAGACCTCTCATTCAATGACTTTGATGTCCTGCCCATCTGTAAGGAATTTGGCAACTTGACGCAACTGAATTTCTTAGGATTAAGTGGTACAAGGTTACGACAATTAGATCTGCTACCAATTGCTCATTTGCATCTAAGTCACATCCTTCTGGATTTAGAGGGTTATTACGCAAAAGAAAGTGAAACAGAAAGTCTTCAAATTCTGAATACAAAAACACTTCACCTTGTTTTTCACCCAAATCAGTTATTCTCTGTCCAAGTGAACATATCAGTTAACAGTTTAAGGTGCTTACAACTGACTAATATTAAATTGAATAACGACAACTGTCAAATTCTAATTAAATTTTTATCAGAACTCATTAGAGGCCCAACTTTACTGAATTTTACTCTCAAACATGTGGAAACAACTTGGAAATGCCTGGTTAGAGTTTTTCAATTTCTTTGGCCCAAACCTGTAGAATATCTCAATATTTACAATTTAATAATAGTTGAAAGCATTGATGAAGAAGATTTTACTTATTCTAAAACAGCACTGAAAGCATTGAAAATAGAGCATGTTACAAACAGAGTTTTTATTTATTCACAGACGGTGTTATATACATTTTTTTCTGAGATGAACATTATGATGTTAACCCTATCAGATACACCTTTTATACACATGCTTTGTCCTCAGACATCAAGCACATTTAAATTTTTGAACTTTACCCAGAATGTTTTCACAGACAGTGTATTTCAAAAGTGTTCCAAACTAGTTAGATTGGAAACCCTTATCTTACGAAAGAATAAATTAAAAGGCCTTTACAATATAGGTCTCATGACTAAGCATATGACATCTTTGGAAATATTGGATGTTAGTTGGAATTCTTTGGAATATGATAGACATGATGGAAATTGCACTTGGGGTGGGAGTATAGTGGTGTTAAATTTGTCTTCAAATATACTTACTGACTCTGTTTTCAGATGTTTACCTCCTAAGGTCAAGGTACTTGATCTTTATGATAACCGAATACGGAGCATTCCTAAACTAATCATGAAACTAGAAGCTTTGCAAGAACTCAATGTTGCCTCCAATTCCTTAGCCCACCTTCCTGACTGTGGAGCTTTTAGCAGCCTTTCTGTACTGATCATTGACCATAATTCAATTTCCAACCCATCAGCTGATTTCTTCCACAGCTGCCAGAAGATTAGGTCCATAAGAGCAGGAAACAATCCATTCCAATGCACCTGTGAGCTAAGAGAATTTATCCAGAATATAGGCCAAGTATCAAGTGAAGTGGTAGAGGGTTGGCCTGATTCTTATAAGTGTGACTATCCAGAAAGCTATAAAGGAACCCCACTAAAGGACTTTCATGTGTCTCAGTTATCCTGCAACACAGCTCTGCTGCTTGTCACCATTGGGGTCACTGTGCTGGTGTTGACTGTTACTGTGACCGTCCTCTGTATGTACTTTGATCTGCCCTGGTATCTCAGGATGGTGTGTCAGTGGACCCAGACCCGGCACAGGGCAAGGAACCTACCCTTAGAAGAACTCCAAAGAACCCTTCAGTTCCACGCTTTTATTTCATACAGTGAACACGATTCTGCCTGGGTGAAGAATGAACTGGTACCTTACCTAGAAAAAGAAGACCTAAGGATTTGTCTCCATGAGAGAAACTTTGTTCCTGGCAAGAGCATTGTGGAAAATATCATCAACTGCATTGAGAAAAGTTACAAGTCCATCTTTGTTTTGTCTCCCAACTTTGTTCAGAGTGAGTGGTGTCATTATGAACTCTACTTTGCTCATCACAATCTCTTTCATGAAGGATCTAATAATTTAATCCTGATCTTGCTGGAACCCATTCCACAGAACTGCATTCCCAGCAAGTATCACAAGCTGAAGGCTCTCATGACACAGCGGACTTACTTGGAATGGCCCAAGGAGAAGAACAAACATGGACTTTTTTGGGCTAATATTAGAGCTGCTTTTAACATGAAGTTGACATTAATTGCTGAAAACAATAATGCAGAAACTTATAAAAAGTCAGGAAATTCAATTTAAGAAACCATCATTAACTTGGATTCTGACGAACATGATGATTTTAAGTTTCTGTCTAGATGATACCTCTATTATATCTACACATTCTGGAAGACTAAATGAAAACTAGGTTTTAACGAAGCTGAGGACCAAGGCTGGAGGCTGAGGTGGTGCTCAAACTTGCCTATTACAGGTAGCTCAGTCTCTTCTGGTTCAACCATTCAGTTTTGAGTGGAAACACACAAGTAAATGGTCATTCAAGGACCTTTCCTCTCCCTTCTCCTTTCCCAAAGAGAGTGTGTGAGCAGGAGTTTATGGGACTTTATGGCAGCAAGGAAAGTCAAACTCAGAAGTGTACCCAATGGCCCTTGGAGTGTCCTATGGAGCCTCATTGAACTCTGGGTGAGCTTTGTCATCCTGTTCAACTTTGGAGCTTGGGAAAAAATTAGACCATTTATGGAAAATAAAGAATTTTTGTTCACATCTCAGGAAATTATTAAATTTCTGACACTGTCACACAAATATGCAATTAACCAGTGGGGACTCATGACATAATAATTTACATATATAAAGGAAAATACAGTTGCCCCTTGAACAACATGGGTTTGAACTACATGGATCTGTTTGTAGTTCTTTTTTTTTTTAATGGACTTTTTACAGTACAGTACTATAATTATATTTTCTCTTCCTTGTGACTTTCTTAATGTTTTCTTTTTTATAGTATATTTTATTGTGAGAATACAGTATTTAATACATGTAACATCCAAAATGTACATTCATTATTTATGTTATCAGTAAGGCTTCTGGACAACAGGAGGCCATTTTGAAGTTATTAAGGTAAGTTGAGGTTATTGAGGTAATTAAGTTTTGGGGTTGTTAAAAGTTATACACAGATTTGTGACTACACAGGGGGTCAGCACCCCTAACCCCCATGTTGTTCAAGGGGCAACTGTATAGCCTTTAGTTACAGGCTGTTAAAGACAAAGACATGGATTTATTTGTTTGCAAAGGAAACTCCGAGCCAACTTTATTTGTAACTGGTTATTGAATAGGAGTTTTCTGGTTGTCTTAGTTTTAGCAAATGCCTCAAAGCTGACAAAAGGTAATAAATGCCACCACATTTTAAGTGGAGATACTAGACATAGCCAGGCTGGATGTATTAAAGAATAGCAGAAAGAGCCTTGTAACTACCAACACATATCACCTATCTCCAGAATAGATTCAAAAGGGTGGTTAGATATCATTAAGTAGAGGTTCTAGACCTATGGGGAGATTGCTTTGGATTTCTTCCAAAGGTAAATGAGAGGGTCTCTAAGCATAATATAAAAGTATCCTGGCATCCCACTCTCAGCCTGCAGCTTATAGAATAACAAGAGTACACAAATTCAGTGCATGATGTGAGAGCTCTTGGAAGAGCTTGATGAGTGTCCCTGGGAGTTTTGTGGCAGGGGTGGGGATTGTGCACATAAAGATTGGTAAATAATGTTTTGAAAATATAGGTGCTTGATAAATTTTGTTGAAATGAATGGATGAGTGCTACCCACCTAGAGAATTCAGTAGGTGAGAAGTTGATGTGGATAGCCCAAAATGGGAATATGAGGAGAGAAGAGAAGCAATGATTGCAACCTGACTTCCATTTTTTGTCATGGCAAAGTCTGTGAATTTCTTGTAGATCATGTTGACTATGGGAAGGGTAGGTGGGCTTGAGTTGTCATGATGGGACTTCAGCTACCAGGGCAACCTGTTTGCAAAGGGACTATAGTAATAGAAGCCATGGGGTTAGGCGGAAGAGATGTATGGGGGGAATTGCTGCAAGCAATCAGCCAGAGAATATGCCCCCTGCATCAAGGAACTATGCAATGGGGTATCCACCTGAGACCTCTGAATAACCAACAGATACATCCTGTGAAAGAGACAACAGTTGGACTCTGCCATAATAAGAGCCGACATGATGGCTTGTCTGCCTTACCCAATAGTTAAATGCAGGGATATTTGCTTCTCTTTGTCTAAAATACTCTTCCCTTGAAGTGGTCTGGGCACATCCAGAATATAAAGAAAGCAGAGAAGATGGTGGAATAAAAAAGAAACTGACCACACTTATTCCCTGATTCACTGCAAGAAAGACCTGAGATGGAGCCAAACAAAATTTTAAATTAGGTGTGAGAGTGATATTACTTGGACTGTCCCGGACATTTTAATGCCTGAAATAGAGGTGCAATTATTATAATATGACTTGTCAATAAAATCTATGGCATCTGCCCAAGATTCAGGGTAGATTCTGAATAGATCCTGATAGAGAAAGATTCCACAAAACCTGGTTGTAAGGCAGTGGTTAGAGAAAAAAATAAAGTCCTTTCCTTCTGGAGTTAGCTCATTCAATAATAACTGAGTTTATTTAATAATAAACCAGTTTCATAATTAATAGTTGTAAAGAAATAAGCTTTAAGGGAATTTTATTAGAGTCATCTTTTATTGGCATTAGCCCTCCTCTGCCTTTCAAGAGAGCACTTAATTCTCCTTCACAGGACCTCTCTCAAGTTGTAAATTTTCCTTTGGCTCTGTTGCACTGTTTTTTAAACCAACAAAACAAAACAGCAAACAAACTATGTCACACATTTATGAATAGCTCTGAATGGCCACAAGCATAAAATGCCTTTGAAATCCTCATTTTTATCTTAAAACTCCATGCAAATAGAATGTCCCCTTCCTTCATATTTGTGTGATGCCTTTCCATGCTCCAAATCTACTGCCACAAGTTGGGAAGTTTGCCTTAATATATTTTTAGTTATTAACACCGTGATGAGAATAAAAACTAAGCATGTCAATAAGGTGACAGGTTCAAAGGAATGGGACATAGCAAAGATGATTAGGGAGTGCTTCTGGCTTCAGAGGTTTTGGGCAAGCCTTGTTCAGCATAAAGGCCCTCAGCCTGTGGCGGGGATGGCCCTTCAAAGGGAAGGCACAGTGGGCACGAAGTTGGAATTGAAAGGGAGCCGTGAGCAAAGAAAGCATCCAACTGGCAGCCTTACTGGATGTGTTAGGTTTCCACGGCTGCCATAACCAATTACCACAAAGCTTAGAACACCAGAAGTTGATCTCTCACAATTTCGGAAGCCAGAAGTCCAAAATCAAGGTGTCAGCAGGCTTACTTCCTTCTGGAGGCTCTGAGGGAGAAATGTCCCGTGCCTTTCTCCCAGTGTCTGGTGGTTGCTGGCAATCCTGGCCATTGCTTGGCTTGTGGATGTATCACCCCAGTCCCTGCCTCTATCTTCGCATGGCCTTCTCCTGTCTTCTTTTCCGTCTCTTATAGGGACACTCTCATTGGATTTAGGGCCCTTCTTAATCTAGTATGATCTCGTCTTAACTTCTCACTGTATCTGCAAAGACTCTGTTTCAAAACAAGGCCACATTCTGAGGTTCCAAGTGCACAGGAATTTTTTTTGGAAGGGGGCATTATTCAACCCACCACCCTGGGGAAGACACAACTGTCTCTGGTGGCTTGGAGACTCAACTGGGTGTGGCAGTAGAATAAATAAATGCTATCTTGGAGAGAGGGAAAAATATGAAAGAAGCAGCTTGGGAAGTCCCGAGGTGCAAACGAGAGATAGTGGTAAAGAGATTGTAATGGATGGGTGGGGGAGAATGGGAAAGAGATGGTGGGTGACTGGGATATACATGGGCAAGAGTCTGGGTTTTAATGAGAGTGAAAACACAAAAAACAATGCTCAGAAAGGAGGAAGTCAGTTTCTGTCTAGATTTCCTGAGAGTGATTTGATTAGAAAAGAATGAGAATAAATCACAAAGAGACCTGGAGGGATTTCTAAGGCCATAGGGACTTTCTAAAGGTTTTTAGTTATGGTAAGTTTCTAAGGAATCTCAACAGAGCCAAGCGTAAATATGAAGTAGTTTTTATTTTTCCCCACTCAGTTAACTGAATTCTAAAGTTCTCCTCTTCTCATCCCTTAGTGATATCTCAAGCAGATTTCATATCTCTCTAGCCCTTCGAGGTATTAAAAGTGCAATCTAGGGGCAACAAGGAGGCTCTGTCGGTTAAGCGTCCCACTTCGGCTCGTGTCATGACCTCACAGTTTATGGGTTCAAGCCCCACATTGGGCTCTGTGATGACAGTTCAGAGCCTGGAGCCTTCTTTGGATCCTGTGTCTCCCTCTTTCTCTGTTCCTCCCCTGCTCGTGTGCTGTCTCTTCTGGACCTGATGTAGAGACCAGGAATGAGGGGTTGGAAGGCAGATGTCCTTTTCTATAATTGTGTTGGTTAAGGTACAGAACAAGGAGACCTCAAACTCAAGGGCTTAAATAAGATAGAAGTTTCTTTCTTTCTTAAATGTAGGACAAATATAGTCAGGAGGTCTAGGATAGGTAGCTGTGTCTACTCTACAAAGTCATTCAAGAGCTCAGACTGGCCAGTTGGCTCTGTTTTCCATAGCTCTTGCCTCCATTCTTTTTACATGGAGTCACCAGGATGAATGAAGTCCTCCTGTGCTTTCTCTGAGTATGTGAACCAAGGGAAGGTGAGTGGAGATATACCCCTTCTCCCAGGTACATGATCACAGGTCTCTAATTACCTGTTGGCAAGGGTTACTCCAACAGAAACCTCCATGGGAGTAGATACCAGGTCCTCTGTTTAGTTATACTCCTAAACTCCCTGCGAGTTTGCTCAGAGAGGGACAACCCTTGGGTGAGGCGAGGGGTGTCCTGCACATTTGTGTATCAAAGCCAGCATTCACCTGAGGAAACAAATGCTTAGTCTCTCTGTCCAGTCTCCATAAGTGATTCTACTGGCATAGCCCCTTTACTTGGCTTGAAAAGGAGAGAGTATGTTACTTCTCCCCTGAGGCGAAGAGCGTGCAGCCTAAGATCACAAACCCTGGTATCCCAGTGCTGCTGACTTGCTGCCGTCCCCAGCACTCTCAGGTGGCTGGGAAGTATGAGAGTGAGGCAGTGGTGGGGAGGGCCATTGTCTGGTTCATTGCCCTGATGGAAGTCCTTGGCCTTTGGCAGCTCTCTTAAGAACAAAGGGTATATAACACTTTCTTGTCTTTGGTTTTGGATCCAAATCGTAGGGAAAGTTCCAGTCAATACCCTGTTATGTAATCAGTAGAACCAACAGATGGGAAGGGAAATTGAAATTGTTGGTGGGCTACTGAATTACATAGAAGATGAGCAACTTAAAATTCTAGCCTAAATTTGGATTAAATAATTATAGAAAAGACATATCACTCATAGTAGTAGAAGAAAAAGCAGAGAATAATAACATGGATTTATGTCCATTGACTAAGAAAGTCCACTTAATGGATATATCCTAAAGAAATAATTGTTCAGACACATCCTAAGGAAATGCATGAAGATGCTGCTTATGGCAGAATTGTTTATAATAGCAAAAATTGAAAACAACTTAAATACCTAACATCAGAAGATTGGTTAAATACATTGTTAATTAAAATATGCATTGTAAATAAAATGGAATGTTATTAGGCCAGTACTAAAATTGTAGGTGATGAGGAGAACAGAGGCAAAAGAAATGTGGATAAAATTAAATTTCCTCACAACTTGCAGCCCGTTGACAAATATTGAGACAGGCAGAACATGACACTCAAGGAATTCACAACTGCTCTAACTTTAATGCTTTGCTAGAAGCCAAACACCTTAGCTTGACAATAGCCTGATCTCCAGGATCCTGTAAATCTTCTTTAACATATGAAAATCCTTTTGGAAATTTCTGTCTTTATCCCCCCAACTTAAAACTATATAATCAATCTTTCCTCACAATCACAGCGCAGCTCTTTCTGTCTATAGGTCCTGTCCCTGTGCTTTGATAAAAACACCTTTTGCAGCAAAAGTGTCTCAAGAATTCTTTCTTGACCATTCACTCCTGACCCACATTACATCATAGATATTTACTGACATGAAAAGATATTTATAATGTGTTATAAATTAAGAAGAGCAGATAACAAAACAGCATACAGTCTAATGCTATCAGTGTGTGTGTGTGTGTACAAATTTTCTGAACAGCAATTTGGCAGCAGGCATCAAGAGACTAAATCATGTTCATTTACATTAAAAAAGTTTGCATGGTTACTACAAAAATGATATTGGCTTATCTGTATACAGTGAGATTACCATTGATTTATTTTTTTCCTTTTTATTGATTTATATTTTTTGATTCTATTCAGTTAACATATATGCCTTGGGTGATAAAAAAAAGTAAAATAACGAAGAAACTTTTCTTGAGAACACATACACATATATTTGCTTGACCTTGTCGTAGAGAAGAACTTTCTAAACCTAAAAGCAATGTAACAGTAGTCTGCTGGAACTTGTCTGTATAGATTGTGAGAGCTTCCTGTTAAACATTTAGGAATTTTGCAATCATGTCAGTTGGCAGCTAGAAATCAACCATAGTGGAAATATTTATACTGCAGGTATTGGCAAATGCTACAAATCAGGCTTTTTGGGGGAGTGGTGGTGGTGGTGAGCAACCTGGTTTACCAGCACACAACTGAATGACAGTGCTAGCAAAGAGAAAGTCAGTTTTCTTGTTTATATAAAACTATGCATTTATTGGTTCAAAAGATCATGAAATGAAAAGTAAACAATGGGGGAAGGTGTTTGCAAAAAGTCTGACAGACAGTGTCAGTGACATAAAATAGAATGCATAGTTAAATAGTAAAAACATAACCCTGCTAGAGAAATAGGCAAATGACATGAACAGGTAATTCACTAAAAGATACAAATTGCCAATAAACGTGAATAACTGAGACATTTATAATAAAAGAAAATAAAAATGAAACATAGATATCACTCTTCATGTATGAAATTGTCTCCAAAATGCTACTTTTGTGGAGAATGTGGAGAGTGAGTATTCTGACCCCCTTGGGAGCAGGCAGATTGGCACAAACTTAATGGTGAGCACTTGGCAGTTATGTGTCAAGAACATAAACTTGTCCATGCCCTTTAACCTGTTAATTTCTTTCAAAAATATATCCTAGACAACAGTAGAAAACACCAACCAAGATTGTGTACAAAGTGCTTATTGACATTTTATGAAACTGTAAGAGGGAACCTCCTACCAGGTAAATAGCTAGAGACAAGGATGGCCTTGGCCTACGATTTACTCAGGTAGCAGTTTCAAAAATTTGGCTGGAAAACTTTCAGTAATTAAGGGAGAATTAATGAAAAGGCAGATGTCCAGGTGATGCCATTTTTTATTCCCAGCCAGCTTGATGGGACACAATTTGAGCTCTAGGATCAGGTGGGTAGGAGGAATGGTGGTGTGGGGGAGAGTAGGGAGGGAGGGAAGGAAGCAGAGGCACTCCCCCCTGCCCAAACTAAGGCACTGTGGTCATAGCATTGTTCTTGTCCTTATTGATTAAGAAACCATACTCTATACCCCTTCCTGATAAAAGCACTCAATAAACAAGGACTAGATGGGAACTTTCTCAGCCTGGTGAAAAGCATCAGTGAAACATTCCCAGCTAGCATCATACTTAATGGTGCAATACTCCACGCTTTGCCCCCTAACATAAGGAACAAGATGAGGAGTTCTGGTCTCATCACCTCTATTCGACATTGTCCTGGAAATGCTAGCCATGACAATAAGGCAAGCACGTGTTATAAAAAAGCATGCATATTGGAAAGAAAGAAGATGATGTTTTGCAGATGACATGATCTTGTTTGTAGAAAATATTTAGGAATCCACTAAAAAACTAATTAAAACTAATAAACAAGTGTAGCAAGGTTGCAGAGAAGATATACATACAGCCAATCTACACATGAAAAGATGCTCAACATCATTAGGCATCGGGGAATTGCAAATTAAAACCATAACGAAATACCACTTCATTCCCACTAAGAAGGCTATAGTAAAAGTCAGACAATCACTAGTGTTAGCAAGGATGTGCAGAAATTGGAAGACTTTCACACTGCTGGTGGTAATGTAGAATGGTGCAGCTGCTTTGGAAACAGCCTAGAACTTTTCAAAAGGCTAAACATAGCTACCAATTGATGCAGCAATTCCACACCTAAGTACATACCCAAGAGAAAATGTGTCCATAGAAAAACCTGTACCCAAATGTTCACAGCAGCATTATTCATAAAAGCTGTTAAGTGTAAGCAACTCAATTGTCCATCATCTGTCAAGTAGATAAATAAAATGTGGTATATCCATACAATGGAAAATTATTTAGCAATAAAAAATGAAACACTGATAGCAGCCTAATATGGATAAATCTTGAAAACACCAAGCTAAGTGAAGAGACCAATTACAAAGAAGCCCATATTGTAGATTCCATTTACATGAAATGTCCAGAATGGGCAAATCTATAGGGATTAGTACAATGTGTAGTGGCTTTCTAAAGTTGGAGCACATGCAGGTGTGGCCGGTGACAGCTAAGGCATATGGTGTTTCTCTTTAAGGTGATGAAATATTCTAAATGGATTGTGGTAACCGTTGCATAATTCTGTGAATATATTTAAAGCCATTGAATTGTGTACTTTAAGTGGGTAAACTTTTTTATGGTATGTGAGTTCTATCTCAATAAAGCTTTTGTTTAAAAAAGAAGAAAAAAACAACTATAGGTCATATCTTAGAGGCAAGATATTTACAATGCCCTAGATCCAAAGAGAATGCCTGGGTATGGAACTAGGGATGGGCAGAAACTGCTATTGAGAGAAGGTGAGGAGTGGCCTGGAGTGTAAGATATGGGAGCTCTATTTGAAGTTAGTTCTCTGGGCTGCTATTAACTGGGCTTAGGTTTGTGCTTATTTGCATGGCTGTGATGACACTCCATCTAGACCTGGGCTTTCCAATATCTCCAGCCCACTGAGCACCTGAAGTGCAGGTAGTGCAAATAGGATGTGCTGTAGGTATAAAACACACACTGGATTCTGAAGACTTAGAATAAAGCACATATAAAATATCTCATTAATAATGTTTGATATTGATTACCTGTGGAAATAATATTTTGTAGCTATTAAAGTAAAATGTTAAACATTTTACAAAGAGGGGTGCCTGGGTGGCTCAATCGGTTAAGCATCAGACTTTGGATCAGGTCACGATCTCATGGTTCGTGGGTTCAAGCCCCACATCAGGCTCTGTGCTGACAGCTCAGAGCCTGGAGCCTGCTTGGGATTCTGTCTTTCTCTCTCTCTCTCTCTCTCTCTGCCTTTCCCCTGCTCATGCTCTGCCTCTCTCTCTCTCTCTCTCTCTCTCAAAAATAAATTAATTAATTAATTAATAAACATTTAAGAAATTTTTTTACAAAGAAATTATATTCTGAAAGGGCGGGCCTACGCCGGCCGACTCCATCTTGTTCTGTGTCCTTCACCTTGACCACACCTCCCCTTGAGTAAACCCCCCCTCACCTGCCTAACAGGACTCGGACCCTTCCCCAGGACCCTTCCCCAGCCAATCGGCTGAGGCCATAGCCATTACCTCACCAACTGCCCCCAGGCCCCAATAAAACCTTTGTCCTTTTTTTTTTTTTTTTTAAAAGACAGACAGTTAATTTTATTATTTTTTTTTTAATTATTTTTTTTAATTTTTTTTTTCAACATTTATTTATTTTTGGGACAGAGAGAGACAGAGCATGAACCGGGGAGGGGCAGAGAGAGAGGGAGACACAGAATCGGAAACAGGCTCCAGGCTCCGAGCCATCAGCCCAGAGCCTGATGCGGGGCTCGAACTCACGGACCGCGAGATCGTGACCTGGCTGAAGTCGGACGCTTAACCGACTGCGCCACCCAGGCGCCCCAACCTTTGTCCTTTTGAAACTCGCTCTCTTTCCCTGGTATCTCACCG
Organism: Prionailurus viverrinus; assembly: GCF_022837055.1. Classification (NCBI taxonomy): domain Eukaryota; kingdom Metazoa; phylum Chordata; class Mammalia; order Carnivora; family Felidae; genus Prionailurus; species Prionailurus viverrinus. Next base: position 173,952,959 of record NC_062564.1, read on the forward strand.
CTGCGTCGGTGCAGGTAGGGGATTGAGCTCGAGCTAGCTCGAATAAAGGCTCTTTGCTTTTGCATCGGACTCGGCTCCCTAGTGGTCTTTGGGGATCACGAATTCTGGGCATAACAATTCCTGAGAATTAAAGTTTTCTTTAGGACACATGGATCAATGCATGGGTGTACATGATTACAAGTGTGTGTTCGTCCAATGGCAATAGGGAGGAAAGAAGGAGGTGGGTGGGCAATCAGAGTGGTGGGAGGAAATTTGAAGGGAATCACAGGACTTCAGAGTGCTCACAGGCTTTGCTTCCTGCCCTGTGGGCTTTCCTCTCCAGACCTGGTTCAAAGTCAAATACGTCTGGGAGCTGAATTCTTACTCAGAAACCACCCTCGTCTCCAGTGAAGGGTCTGAGGGAAGAAATGGTAAGAGTGGAGGAGGGGGAGGTTCATTCTTGCAGTTTCAGAAATATATTTATAGATACATTTCCCCTATTAAACAAAGTGTAGGGGCGTGGTAGGAGGAAACAGAGATACACAGAATATTAGAAGAACCCCAAGTTCTGAGTTAAGGGAAGTTGGCCTTGCTCACTGGGGAAAAAGAAGCTGATCACAGCAAAAAATTGTATCCAGTCTATGACTGCCCGTCGTACAATACTAGGCTGGGGACAAGTTCTGAGGCAGACAGCTGGCATTTCTTAACTTTATTTGCCCATTTGTGGTGGTTGCTGATGAGGTTTTGGGGTGATGGGGGGTCCGAAGCTTACAACCAAGAACATTCTTGAAGACGTCTTTGGTGGAAAAAAGATGATTTTATTAAAGCATGGGGACAGGACCCATGGACCATGAGGAGAGACTGGTTATATGTTATGGAGTTGGGGGAGGTAAAGTCCAGGGGAAGTTTCCGATGAGATTTTCATCTGCTAAAGACTCCCAGGATACTGGAGGCCTAGCTACTGTCAAACTAAGGTTGTTTTCCCTCTAGCAAAGCATTAGCATTAAGACAATAGGGAGTCCCTGGAAAAAAAGCCTCAAGTATTTGTCTGGGCTGCAGGTTATAAGGAAATTTAATTTTTTCTGCCATTTCTTTCTGCCTTTGTCTCCCACATCAGTTGTTGCTTTTGTTATGTCAAAAGAATGGCACTATCAGAATGAATTCCTAGAGTGTGCAGACAACTAACCAGAAGGAGATGTCTTCTACTTTACTGTTAGATAGTATGTTTCTCACATGGAGTTTTAAAAAATAACTTAAGTTTATTTATTCATTAAGAGAGAGAGAGAGAGAGAGAGGGAGGGAGAGAGAGAGGGGGGGGAGAACAAGTGCGGGAGGGGCAGAGAGAGAGAGTCCCAAGCAAGCTCTGTGCTGTCAGCACAGAACTTGACTCGGGGCTCCATCCCCTGGAACTGGGAGATCATAACCTGAGGTGAAATCAAGAGTCAGACGCTTAACTGACCGAGCCGCCCAGGTGCCCCTAAAAAATCACTTTTTGAACTAAGTTTGAAAATATCAATGGCAAAAAATTCAAGCACCAGACTGTCTCGGAAAACAAGTTTGTTAAAAACAAGGGACTAGTTAGCATCCATTCTCTATTAGCACATGAATGATCTTCTCTCTCTAGGAGTTTTAGCAGAGTGCTGATCTTGACCCCTCCCTCTTTAATGGGGGACTGATCAATACGCAAGAATAGAAGCAAAGCATCTGAGACACAGCCGGGTCTGCTCTTCCTTTCTCAGCCCAGCCGCCACAATATGCATTTTGAATTCAGCCAATAATCATCTGTGGTTTATCAACAGCATGTTTTTCACTTCGCACAGAAACAGCAGTCAGCTGTCTAGAATGAAAGAGCCACAGAAATTCTATTTTAATACAGGCCTATCAATTAACCCACCAGCCCCTATTCTACATATGAATAGGAGAAAATTGGTTTACACTTCCTGTGTAATTTCAGTGGGATTCGGTAGATGGCACAAAAGAGCTTTTCTTCCCACCCCCAACATTTAAATATAGTTGCTAGTGAAATAAATGTTCCAGGAAGTACTTAAATTTCCTACAGATTGCCAATGCGACCGACTGGCAGGTTTGTTGGTAAGCAGCAATATATATTTTTTTAATATCCTATAGAAAGAAAATAATGGTTTAACTAGTGATCAGACACAAAAATCTCAAAAGTCTCTGTGATTAAGAGACACTGTGGGTTTGGGGTGTTTTTCTAAGTGGGTTATTTCTGATGCGTACTTACTGTGGTTTGCACTAGTGTTTAATTATCAGCTGCTCATCCTAAGTCAGAGAAAGGGTTTTTTTGGCGTGTCTTTGTTTTTCTTTGGATGACACCTCATCGCATGCATGGCTGGCTCTCAGGAGACTTATGTGAGTTGAAGGATGAATATTCCAGTCGCAAACACCTCACAGTTTTCTTACAGAGCTTCTCTCTGTTGGTTTCAGATGGCATCGTTCTTCTTCCCGTCCTTCCCCGTTTCTCCCTTTGCAAAGAGAATGCTGCAGAAAAGGGGGGTGTAGGTAAATTAGTCCTGGAGGTGGTGCTGTCCTATAACCCCTCTGTTTTATGGACAGGTTTATTTTATTTCTCTGGGCTGTTCCACAAGATCTTCTTTTCTGTTTTCTCAAGCCACCGAAACCATTCTGGGTGCTACTAGTCAGATGGAATTGTAGATCTTGAAAAATGTTTCCCAGGCTACACCCACTTTGATCAAAAGAGTCGAAAGTAGCTGCATCTTGGGACGTCTGGGTGGCTCAGTCCGTTAAGCTTTTAACTATTGATTTCAGCTCAGGTCACGATCTCCTGGTTGGTCAGATGGAGCTCTGTGTTGGGCTTCAGGCTGTCAGTGCAGATTCTCTCTCTCTCTCTCAAAATAAGTAAACTTAAAAAAAAAAACCAAAAAAAAAGGAAGTTCATCTTTACAATAAAAAGGAAAAGTTTACAAAACCACTTAGGAAACAAAGCCAAAAAACTCTTGAACTGGTTCTGATCTTTTCAACTTAATAGCTAGTTGGCCTTGTGTAGAGAAGACTTGTAAATACTATTTGTGGTGCCGAACTTAATAGTGCCAGATTGATTGTATGGATTTTATCCATTCAATTTCCCCAAAGTCTCTAAAGATAATTCAAATGTATCGATGCATTGTCTCATATGAAGTGAGGCTAAATCTATCTTTTTTAAAATGTTTATTTTTATGGAATACTTGGGTGGCTCAGTCAGTTAAGCCTCTGACTTCGGCTCAGGTCATGATCTCATGGTTCATGGGTTCAAACCCCATCTTGGACTCTGCTGACAGCTCAGAACCTGAAGCCTGCTTCGGATTCTGTGTCTCACTTTATCTCCACCCCTTCCTGCTCGTGCTCTGTCTCTGTCTCTCAAAAGTAAATCAACACTAAAAAATGTTTTAATGTTTGTTTTTATTGGTGTATAGAAATGCCACAGATTTCTGCATATTGATTTTTATATCCTGTGACTTTCCTGAACTTCACGTATCAGCTCTAGCAGTTTTGTGGTGGAGTCTGGGTTTTCCACATAGAGTATCATGTCATCTGCGAAGAGTGAAACTTTGACTTCTTTCTTGCTGATTTGAATGCCTTTTATTTCTTTTTGTTTTTTGATTGCTGAGGCTAGGACTCCTAGTACTATGTTAAACCACAGTGGTGAGAGTGAACATCCTTGTTCCTTAGGGGGAAAGCTCTGTTTTTCCCCTTTGAGGATGATATTAGGAGTGTGTCTTCCATATATGGCTTTTATGATCTTGAGGTATGCTCCTTCTATCCCTACTTTCTTGAGGGTTTTCATCAAGAAAAGATGCTGTATTTTGTCAAATGCTTTCTCTGCATCTACGGAGAGGAGGTTCTTGCTTGTCCTTTCTTTTATTGATGTGATGTATCACATTGATTGTTTTTGCAGATATTGAACCAGTTCTACATCCCAGGTATAAATCCCACTTGGTCGTGGTGAATAATTTTTTTAATGTATTGTTGGATCTTATTGGCTAGTATCTTGTTGAGAAATTTTGCATCCATGTTCATCAGGGAAATTGGTCTATACTTCTCCTTTCTAGTGGGGTCTTTGTCTGGTTTTAGAATCAAGGTAATGCTGGCCTTGTAGAATGAGTTTGGAAAATTTTCTTCCATTTCTATTTTTTGGAACAGTTTCAAAAGAGTAGGTGCTAACTCTTCTTTAAATGTTTGGCAGAATTCCCCTGGAAAGCCATCCGGTGCTGAACTGTGGTTTGTTGGGAGAATTTTGATTACTAATTTGATTTCTTTACTGGTTATGGGTCTGTTCAAATTTCTATCTCTTCCTGTTTCAGTTTTGGTAGTTTACATGTTTCTAGGAATTTGTACGTTTGTTCCAGATTGTCCATTTTATTGGCATATAATTGTTCCTAATATTCACTTATTATTGTTTGTATTTCTGTTGTGTTGGTTGTGATCTCTCCTGTTTCAATCTTGATTTTATTTATTTGGGTCCTTTCCTTTTTCTTTTTAATCAAAGTAGCTAGTGGTTTATCAATTTTGTTAATTCTTTCAAAGAACCAGCTTCTGGTTTCACTGATCTATTCTACTGTTTTTTGTTATTGTTGTTTTGTTAGTATTTATTTCTGCTCTAATCTTTATTATTTCCTGTCTCCTGCTGGTTTGGGGTTTTATTTGCTGTTCTTTTTCCTGCTCTTTAAGGTGTAAGGTTAGGATGTGTATCTCTGACTGTTCTTCCTTCTTTAGAAGGCCTGGATTGCTACATACTTTCCTCTTCTAACCACCTTTGCTGCGTCCCAGAGGTTTTGGGCTGTGGTGTTATCATTTTCATGGGCTTCCATGTACTTTCTAATTTCCTCTTTAACTTCTTGGTTAGCCCATTCAGTCTTTAGTAGGATGGTCTTTAGTCTCCAAGTATTTGTTGTCTTTCCACATTTTTTCTTGTGGTTGATTTTGAGTTTCATAGCATTGTGGTCTGAAAATATGCACAATATTATCTCCATCTTTTTGTACTTGTTGAGGGCTGATTTGTGTCCCAGTATGTGAACTGATCTGGAGAACGTTCCATGAATGTGTATTCTGCTGCTTTAGGATGAAACGTTCTGAATATATCTGATAAGTCCATCCAGTCCAGTGTGTCATTCAAGGCCATTGTTTCCTTGTTGATTTTGTGTTTAGATGATCTGTCCATTGTTGTAAGTGGGGTGTTGAAGTCCCCTACTATTATGCCATTGTTATCTATCAGTTTCTTTATGTTTGTGATTAATTGATTTGTATATTTGGGTGCTTTCACATTTGGACCATAAATGTTTACAATTGTTAGATCTTCTTAGTGGATAGACTCCTTAATTATGATATAAGGCCTTCTTCATCTCTTGTTACAGTCTTTATTTTAATGTCTGGATTGTCTGATATAAGTGTGGCTACTCCGGCTTTCTTTTGGTGACCATTAGCATGATAGATGGTTCTCCATCCCTTTACTTTCAATCTGAAGGTTTCTTTGGTCTAAAATGGGTCTCTTGTAAACAGCATGTAGATAGATCTTGTTTTCTTATCCATTCTGTTACCCTGTGTCTTTTCATTGGAGCATCCAGTCCATTGACGTTTAGAGTGAGTGCTGAAAGATATGAATTTATTGCCATTATGTTCCCTGTAGAGTTGGAGTTTCTAGTGGTGTTCTCTGGTCCTTTCTAGTCTTTGTTGCTTTGGTCTTTTTTTTTTAATCTTTTCTTCCCTTAGAGAGTCCCCCTTAAAATTTCTTACAGGGCTGGTTTAGTAGTCACGAACCACTTTAATTTTTGTTTGTCTGGGAAACTTTTTATCTCTCCTTCTATTTTGAATGACAGTCTTGCTGGATAAAGAATTCTTGGCTGTATATTTTACCAATTCTGCACTTTGAATATATCCTGCCACTCCTTTCTGGCTTGCCAAGTTTCTGTGGATAGGTCTGCTGTGAACCTGATCTGTCTTCCCTTGTAGGTTAAGGACTCTTTTTCCCTTTCTGCTTTCATGATTCTTTCTTGGCCTGAGTCTTTTTTGAATTTGGCTATGATATCCCTTGTTGATGGACAGTTTTTGTTGAACCTAATGGGAGTCCTCTGTGCTTTCTGGATTTTAATGTCTGTGTCTTTCCCCAGGTTAAGAAAGGTTTCCACTATGATTTGCTCACATAACCGTTCTACCCCTTTTTCTCTCTCTTCATCTTCTGGGACCCCTCTGATTCTGATGTAGTTCCTTTTTAATGAGTCACTGATTTCTCTAATTCTTAAATTGTGCTCTTTTGCCTTAGTCTCCCTCTTTTTTCTGCTTCATTGTTCTCCATAAGTTTTTCCTCTCTATTGCTGATTTGCTGCTCTGCCTCATTCATCCTTGCTGCTGTGGCATCCATCAAGATTGCAGCTCGGTTATAGCATTTTTTATTTCATTCTGACTAGCTTTTATCTCCGCAGAAAGGGATTCTAATCTGTTTTCAATCCCAGCTGGTATTCTTATTATCGTGATTCTAAATTCTGGTTCAGACATCTTGCTTGCATCTGTGTTGATTAAGTCCCTGGCTGTCCTTTCTTCCTGTTCTTTCTTTTGGGGTGAATCCCTTCATTTTGTAATTTTGAAGGAAGAAAAGAAATTAATAAGGTAAAAAAGATTAAAATTAAAAAATTAAGAACAACACAAAAAAATCAAATAAAGGATGCTAAATCCTAGGGGTGTCCTGATTTGGTTGTTGAAAGGAGCTTGATAGGTTAGAGAAAAAAAAAGGGAAAGAAAAGAAAAGAAAAGAAAAGAGGAAAATGCTTGCAAATTTGAAAAAAAATGAATACAATTAAATTGAGTAAAATGAAATAATGGAAGTAAAAAATAAAATTTGAAAATTTTACAAAAAAGTAAAAAGATATACTAGAAAAAATTAAAGAAAAATATTTAAAAAAAATTTTTTTTTCAACATTTATTTATTTTTTTGGGACAGAGAGAGACAGAGCATGAATGGGGGAGGGGCAGAGAGAGAGGGAGACACAGAATCGGAAACAGGCTCCAGGCTCTGAGCCATCAACCCAGAGCCTGACGCGGGGCTCGAACTCCCGGACCGCGAGATCGTGACCTGGCTGAAGTCGGACGCTTAACCGACTGCGCCACCCAGGCGCCCCAAAGAAAAATATTTTTAATAGAATGGAAACTAAAAATAACTTTTTTCTCTTTTTGTATTCAAGAATAAGAAAAGAAAAGAAAAAAAAATTCGATAGATGGACCAGCAAAAAGACTGAAGTATGATTGAAATTACATCAGTTTTCCCTGGAAGTCGAACTATGAAGCACTTTAAAATCTGTAAACTAAGCAGGTGGAGAGACTTGTGTCGTTCTTGAAGAGTGATGTTGGCCAAGTTGGGCAGAACTCAGTGTAATGGCTCCATTTTCCACTAGAAGGCACTGCGTAGCTTACTGGGATGGATTGTTGTGGCACTTGTAGGTGTGTATGCACATGCACAGGAGGGGTGAAGATGGCATCACCCAGCTGCCCAGTCTCTAGTATCAGAACTCTGTACTTATAGTTTGTCTTTGTACTCTTTCCGACCAGCAGTTGCACACCCTTCCTTTGTCTCCAGCTTTCCCCTCCCTGTTTTTATATTATTCTTGCTTCCTTTCCCTTATGTTCATCTGTTTTGTATCTTAAATTCCACATATAAGTGTAATCGTATATCTGTCTTTCTTTGACTTATTTCACTTGCCATAATACAATCTAGTTCCATCCATGCTGTTGCAAATGGCAAGACTTCATTATTTTTCATTGCCAAGTAAAATTCCATTGAATATATATGCCACACTTTCTTTATCCATTCATCAGCTAATGGACATTTGGCCTCTTTCCATAATTTGGCTATTTTCGATAGTGCTGCTATAAACATGGGGATGCAGGTGCCCCTTCAAATCAGCATTTTTGTACCCTTTGAATGAATATCTATTAGTGCAATTGTTGGGTCATAGAGTAGTTCTATTTTTTTTTTTTTTTGAGGAACCTCCATACTGTTTTCTGGAGAGTGGCTGCACCAGTTTGAATTCCCACCAGCAGTGCAAAAGGGTTCATCTTTCTCTGCATCCTCACCAACATCTGTTGTTGCCTGAGTTGTTAATTTTAGCCATTCTGACAGGTGTGAGGTGGTATCTCATTGCGGTTTTGATTTTCATTTCCCTGATAATAAGTGATGTTGAGCATTTTTCATGTGTTTTTTAGCCACCTGGAGGTCTTCTTTGGAAGAAGAGAAGAAAAGAAAATCTTTTGCCCATTTCTTCACTGGATTATTTGGGTTTTTTTGGGGGGGGTGTTGATTTTGATAAGTTTTTTATAGATTTTGGATACTAACCCTTTACCTAATATGTCATTTGCAAATATCTTCTCCCATTCTGTCGGTTGCCTTTTAGTTTTGCTGATTGTTTCCTTCGCTGTGCAGAAGCTTTTTATCTTGATGAGGTCCCAATGGTTCATTTTGCTTTTGTTTCCTATACCTCCAGAGACACATCAAGTAAGAAGTTATGGGACTGAGGTCAAAGAGGTTGTTGCCTGTTTTCTCCTCTAGGATTTGGATGGCTTCCTGTCTTACATTTAGGGATTTCATCCATTTTGAGTTTATTTTTGTGTATGGTGTAAGAAAGTGGTCCAGTTTTTTCAACACTATTTGCTGAAGAGACTTTTCTTTTCTATTGGATATTTTTTCCTGCTTTGTCAAAGATTAGTTGGTCATAGGTTTGTGGGTCTATTTCTGGGTTCTGGAAAACTATTCTGGGTTCTTGATCTATGTGTCTGTTTTTGTGCCAGTACCAGACTGTCTTGATGATTACAGCTTTGAAATACAGCTTGAAGTCTGGAATTGTGATGCCTCCAACTTTGGTTATCTTTTTCAGGATTGATCTGGCTATTTGGGGTCTATTGTGGATCCATACAAATTCTAGTATTGTTTGTTTGAGCTCCGTGAAAAATGCTATTGGTATTTTGATAGGAATTGCATTAAATGTGTACACTGTTTTGGGTAGTATAGACATTTTAACAATATTTATTCTTCCAATCCATGAGCATGGAATGTTTTTCCATTTTTTTGTGTCTTCTTTAATATCTTTCATAAGCTTTCTATAGTTTTCAGTGTATAGATTTTTCACCTCTTTGGTTAGGCTTATTCCTAGGTATTTTATGCTTTTTGGTGCAATTGTAAATGGGACCGATTCCTTGATTTCTCTTTCTGCTGCTTCCTTATTGGTGTACAGAAATGCAACTGAGGGGCACCTGGGTGGCTCAGTCAATTAAGCATCTGATTTCAGTTCAGGTCATGATCTCACAGTTCGTGTGTTCAAGCTCCGTGTTGGGCTCTGTGCTGACAGCTCAGAGCCTGGAGTCTCCTTTGGATTCTGTGTCTCCCTCTCTCTCTGCCCCTCCCCTGCTCATGCTCTGTCTCTCTAGCTCTCTTAAAAATAAATAAAACATTTAAAAATTTTTTTATAAAACCACAGTAAAAAAATGTAACCGATTTCTGTAATTGATTTTATATCCTGCAACTTTCCTGAGTTACATATTAGTTCTAGCAGGACTTGATAGAGTCTTCTGGGTTTTCCACATAGGGTATCATGTCATCTGCGAAGAGTGAAACTTTGAATTCCTTCTTGACAATTTGGATGCCTTTTATTTCTTTGCATTGTCCAATTTCTGAGGCTAGGACTTCTGGTACTATGTTGACTAACAGTAGTGAGAGTGGACATCCTTGTCGTGTTCCTGACCTTAGGGGGAAAGCTCTCAGTTTTTCCCCATTGAGGATGATATTAGGGGTGTGTCTTTTGTATATGGCTTTTATGATCTTGACGTATGATCTCTCTATCCCTACTTTTTTGAGGGTTTTTATCAAGAAAGGATGCTGTATTTTGTCAAATGCTTTCTCTGCATCTCTTGAGAGGATCATGTGATTCTTATCCTCTCTTTTATTAATGTGATATATCACATTGACTGATTTGCAGATATTGAGCCAGCCCTGAAGCCCAGGAATAAATCCCACTTGATCGTGGTGAATATTTCTTTTAATGAATTGTTGGATCCAGTTTGCTAGTATCTTGTTGAGAATTTTTGCATCTATGTTCATCAGAGAAATTGGTCTATAATTCTCCTTTACTGGAGTCTTTGGTTTTGGAATCAAGGTAGTTTTGGCCTCAAAGAATCAGTTTGGAAGTTTTCCTTCCATTTCTATTTTTTGGAACAGCTTCAAGAGAATAGGTGTTTACTCTTCTTTATATGTTTGGTGGAATTCCCCTGGAACACCATCTGGCACTGGACTCTTGTTTGTTTGGAAATTTTTGATTACTGATTGAATTTCTTTACTCGTTATGGGGTCTGTTCAAATTTTCTACGTCTTCTTGTTTCAGTTTTGGTAGTTTACATGTTTCTAGGAATTTGTCCATTTCTTCCAGATTGCCCAATTTGTTGGCCTATAATTGTTCATAATATTCTCTTATTATTTTTTGTATTTCTGAGGTATTGGTTGTGATCTCTCCTCTTTCATTTGTGATTTTATTTATTGGGGCCCTTTCCTTTTTCTTTTTGATCAGTCAGGCTAGGCGTTTACCAATTTTGTTAATTCTTTCAAAGAACCAGCTCCTGGATTTGTTGACCTGTTCTACTGCTTTTTTAAAAATTTTGATATCATTGATCTCTCCTCTAATCTTTATCATTTCCCTTCTTCTTCTGGTTTTGGGTATTATTTGCTGTTCTTTTTCTGGATTTTTAAGGTATAAGATTAGGTTATGTATTTGAGACTTTCTTCCTTCTTTAGGAAGTCCTGGATTGCTGTATACTTCCCTCATATGACTGCCTTTGTTGCATCCTAAACGATTGGGGCTGTTGTGTTTTCATTTTTATTGGCTTTCACGTACTTTTTAATTTCCTCTTTAATTTCTTGGTTAACCCATTCATTCTTTAGTAGGTTGTTCTTCAATCTCCAAGTATTCATGGTCTTTCCATTTTTTCTTGTGATTCGTTTCAAGTTTCATAGCATTGTGGCCTGAAAATATGCAAGGTATGATCTCGATATTTTTTACTTGTTGAGGGCTGATCTGTGTCCCAGTATGTGATCTATTCTGGAGAATATTCCATGTGCATTTGAGAAGAATGTGTATTCTGCTGCTGTAGGATAAAATGTTCTGACTGCATCTGTTAAGTCTATCCAGTCAAGTGTATCATTCAAAACCCTTCTTTCCTTCTTGATTTTCTGCTTAGATGATCTGTCCATTGCTGTATGTGGGGTGTTGAATTCCCTACTATTATGGTATTGTTATCAATGAGTGTCTTTATGTTTGTGATTAATTGATTTATATATTTGGGTGCTTCATGTTGGGGACATAAATTGTTACAATTGTTAGATCTTGGTGGATAGACCCCTTAATTATGATATAACACCCTTATTCATCTCTTGTTACAGTCTTTATTTTAAAATCTAGATCATCTGATATAAGTATGGCTGCTCCAGCTTTCTTTTAATGACCATTAGCATGATAAGACTGTTCTCCATCCCCTTCCTTTCAATCTGCAGTTGTCTCTAGGTCTAAAATGGGTCTCTTATGCAGCATATAGATGGGTCTTGTTTTCTTATCCATTCTGATACCCTATGTCTTTTGATTGGAGCATTTAGTTTATTGACATTTAGAGTGAGTACTTAAGATATGAATTTAGTGCCAGTGTGTTGCCTGTAGAATTGGTGTTTCTGGTGATGTTCTCTGGTCCTTTCTAGTCTTTGTTGCTTTTTTTTTGTTTGTTTGTTTCATCTTTTCTCTATTCAAGGAGTCCCCCTTAAAAATTTTTGCAGGGTTGGTTTAGTGGTCATGAACTTCTGTAGTTTTTGTTTGTCTGGGAAACTATCTCTCTTTGTATTTTGTCTGCTTTTTTTTAAAAAAAATTTTTAACGTTTATTTATTTTTGAGACAGAGAGAGACAGAGCATGAACAGGGGAGGAGCAGAGAGAGAGGGAGACACAGAATCTGAAACAGGCTCCAGGCTCTGAGCTGTCAGCACAGAGCCCGACGCGGGGCTTGAACTCACGGACCGTGAGATCATGACCTGAGCCGAAGTCGGATGCTTAACCGACCAAGCCACCCAGGCGCCCCTCTCTTTGTATTTTGAATGACAGTCTTGCTGGATAAAGAATTCTTGGCTGCATATTTTTCCTCTTCAGTACATTGAATATATCCTGCCACTCCTTTCTGGCCTGCTAAGTTTCTGCGTATAGGTCTACTGTGAACCAGATATGTCTTCTCTTATAGGTTAAGTACTTTTTTCCCCTTGCTGCTTTCATAATTCTTTCTTTGTCTGTGTATTTTGTGTATTTGACTATGTTATGCCTTGTTGATGGTCAATTTTTGTTGAATATAATGGGAGTTCTCTGTGCTTCTTGGATTTTGGTGTTGGTGTCCTTGACCAGATTAGGAAAATTTTCCACTGTAATTTGCTCACACAAACCTTCTGCCCCCTTTTCTCTCTCTTCATCTTATGGGACTCCTATGATTCAGATGTTATTCCTTTTTAATAAGTCACTGAGTTCTCTAAGTCTTATATCATGCACTTTTGCCTCTGTTTCCCTCTTTTTTTCTACTTCATTACTCCATAATTTTGTCTTATATATTGATGATTCACTGCTCTGCTTCATCCATTTTTGCCATTGTGGCATGGATTTGAGATTGCATCTTGGTTATAGCATTTTTAATTTCATCCTGACCAGATTTTACTTCTTTTATCTACACAGAAAGTGATTCTATGCTTTTCTCAACCCCAGCTAGTATTCTTTTTGCCACAGTTCTATATTCTAGTTCATACATTTTGCTTATATCTGCCTTGATTAAGCCCCTGACTGTCATTTCTTCTGCTCTTTCTTTTGGGGTGAATTTCTTTGTTTTATCATTTTGGAGGAAGAAAAAAAACTAATAAAATAAAGTAAAAATTAAAAAATTAAAAGCAAAACAAATCAAATAAAGGAAACTAGATACTAGCTATGTTTTGGTCTGCTTGTTGAAAGAATCTTGATAGAATACAGAAAAATTGGAAAGAAAAGAAAGAAAAGGAAAAAACGTTAAGAAAATTTTAAATTCAAAAAATTATGTAGTAAAATAGAATAAAATGAAATCAAGAAAATGAAATAGAATAAAAGTTTAAAAATAATAAAGAATAAAGTAAATAATTAAACATTTTAATTAAAAAAATAAAATAAAAATAAAATTTTCTCTTTATACAAGACAAAGAAAAAGAAAAAAAAACAATTTAAGCAAAAAAAAAAAAAAAGAATAAATGAACCAGCAAACACAGTGAAACTTGAATGAAGTTAAATTCAGTTTCCCCTAGAACCGAAACTATGAACTATGTCCTAGAACTGGATGGACACTTTGCAGATGGAGTGACTTATGCTCATCTTCTAGAGGTTGTTCTTGGAAAGCACAGTTGGGCGGGGCTTGGTGTAACATCTGCCTTCTCCACTAGGTGGTGCTGCTTAGCTTACTGGCATGGATCAGCATGGCGGGCATGCTCATGCCCATGTGCATGCATGGGAGAGGTGGAAATGACTTCACTCAGCTCCCTATTCTCTGGCACAGGAACTTCACGCTCTCACTGATCCATGATCAAGCACCCCTTCTTTGTCTCAGGCCTCTGTCCATTCCCTGCCTCTAACGTGTCCGTGTCCAAGCCATCCACCTCCCAGGTGGCAACTCCCTGCAGAGTTTTATCTTAGATGGGGTTGTGTTTCAAAACCCCACACTTCAGAGATCTATGCAGCTTGGATCCACACTGACTCTCTGGGGGAGGGTCTTGCTGAACAATGGCCAGGTACCGACTTGCCCCAGAAAACATTAATGAGATCACACAGTGGCAGAAGTTCAGAGATTATGGTATATCACAACACACAACTAGTGCCAGGTTTCATCCCACTCTGGAGTCATTTTCCCAATCCCAGCAAACATGGTTGCTCTCCAGGGTCCGCTGGGAACTTTGCCTTTGGGGAGGCTTTATGGCCTCTACCAAATGGTTTCCAAGCAGGGGAACCATTTCTCCCCATTGCACAGGGACTCCTCAGATGCTGCTGCCTGCATCTGGGGATTCGCCCTACTTCCTTACTGGAGCATCACCAGGCACTGAACTCCAGAACTTCAGACTTTGTGCTCTACTGTTTATAGAATCTTGGTGTTATTGAAACTCTCCTTTCTCCCCATCAGTGGTTTTGGGCAACACATTTCTTGTTCAGTCCTCTGTGTTTTCACTCTTTCTCTCTCTCTCCTCCTACTTTCGGGCAAGTATTTTTCCTTCACTCTCCTGATGCACTGCAGTCTCCTCCTTTCTCTATCTTCTGTCTGCAAAAAGAGCTCCTTACCCTCTGTGGCTTTTCTCTCCCCCAGTTCACCTCTCCACACCGTGTACCTGCTGAGTTCTGTGGCTCAGGTTATGCAGATTATTGTGTTAATCCTCAGATCAATTTTCTAGGTGCACAAAATGGTTTGGTGCTGATCTAGCTTCATTGCAGAGATGAGACAAGCTGAGGGTCTTCATGCTGCTCCACCATCTTATATCCTCCCTTCCTACCATTATTCTTGATTCATTTACTCTGCTTAAGTTTTCCATGTCATTTACTATTACATGAAATTACATTTAGTCATTTGTTTTCTGTCTACCCACCAGAGAATAAACCCCTTGAGAATTAAGGCTTTATTTTGTTCACGGCTTTACCTCTAGTTCCTAAAACATGGCCAGTAGATTATCAATAAATACTGGATGAATAAACAAATGGATGAATAAATGGATTTTGAGAGACCTTTAGTTATCTAATTACCTTTTGAATAATACCAAAGTTAGGCATGAAGCCATGTGTAAATAATAGAAAGTAATGCAAGAAAGCCTGAATTCAACCCCATGTGAAAGGAACTCTTAAGAAAGCCATGAGGTGGTGCATGTCAAAAGTAGAAAACATACCAGCTGTGAATCCTAGCTTGAATTCTATATGATCTTGGGAAGGTTGTGGTCAGTGGAATTTCCATAAATATGTAAAACTACCTGTATTAGTTTCCTGTGGCTGCTATAACAAATTACCATACATTTGGTGGCTAAAAACAACAGAAATTTATTCTCTCATGGTTCTGGAGACCAGAAGTCTAAAATCAAGGTGTTGCTCTAAGTGCTCTAAGAGAGCACTAAGCTCTCTCTAAAGCCTCTTTCAGCTTCTGGTAGCTGTCGGCATTCCTTGGTTTGTGGCTGTATCTGATCCAATTTCTGCCTCCATCTTCAGATGGCCTTCTCTGTGT
Organism: Prionailurus viverrinus; assembly: GCF_022837055.1. NCBI lineage: Eukaryota > Metazoa > Chordata > Mammalia > Carnivora > Felidae > Prionailurus > Prionailurus viverrinus. The sequence continues at coordinate 173,968,225 of NC_062564.1, forward strand.
CTCTATTATCTCCATCAAATATCCCTCTGCTTTTCTCTTATAAGAACGCTTGTCACTGGATTTAGAGACCACCTGGATAATCCAGGATGATCCCCTCATCTAAAGATCCTTAACTTAATCATCTCTACAAAGATCCTTTTTTCCAAGTTAGGTAATATTCACAGTTTCTGGTGATTAGGACAGAGTTACAAGGTGTATATCTTTTGGGTGATGTCACCATTCAACCCATTACACCATGCATATTAAAAGTTATTTGATTAGAGGTAGTGTAATTGTTTATCAATATGTGTATTTCCCTGGTTTCAGATTGTGTGACTTCAAAGAATGTAGACTTCATTTTATGAGTCCCTAGGAAAAAATGTTTCATGCCAGTCATGCCTAGTTTAATACAATTATTTAAAGTGGATTTTTTTTTTTTTTTTTTTTTTTTTTTTTTAGGATTTGTACCTGTATCAAGATGCTCTAAAGGATAACAACTATTCTTAGGAATGTCTAATATTACAAAATGATGAAAACTAATTCTAGCATCTTCCATTTTGCCATCATCTTCATGTTAATACTTGAGACCAAAATCCAACTGACTGATGAAAGTGAATTTTTGGTTGACAGATCAGAATCAAGTCTCTTTCATGTTCCCAAAAACCTATCCCTGAAAACAACAATCTTAAATATATCACAAAACTATATATCTGAGCTTCGGACTTCTGACATCGTATCACTATCAAAGCTAAGGATTTTGATAGTTTCTCATAACAGAATTCAATATCTTGATATTAGTGTTTTCCAATTCAACCAGGAATTGGAATATTTGGATTTGTCCCACAATGAATTGTGGAAGATTTCTTGCCATTCTGTGAATCTCAAGCATTTAGACCTCTCATTTAATGCATTTGTTGGCCTACCCATATGCAAAGAGTTTGGCAATATGTCTCAACTAGAATTTCTGGGGTTGAGCGCCACACAATTACAAAAATCTAGTGTGCTACCAATTGCTTCTTTGCATATAAGTAAGGTTTTACTGGTCTTAGGAGACGCTTATGGGGAAAAAGAAGACCCTGAGAGCCTTCAAAACTTTAATATAGAAAGTCTACACATAATTTTCCCCACAAGAAAAGAATTCAGTTTTATTTTGGATGTATCAGTCAGCACAGCAGTAAGTCTGGAACTTTCCAATATCAAATGTGTGCTAGATGATAATGGATGTTCTTATTTCCAAAATGTTCTGTTAAAACTTCAGAACAACTCAAGGTTATCAAATCTTACTTTAAACAACATTGAAACAACTTGGAATTTTTTCATTATGATCATCCAGTTGGTTTGGCATACAAGCATAAAGTATTTCTCAATTTCAAATGTAAAACTACAAGGTCACCTTGACTTCAGAGATTTTGATTATTCTAACACTTCACTGAAGGCCTTCTCTATACACCAAGTGGTCACTGATGTGTTCAGTTTTCCACAAAGTTATATCTATGAAATCTTTTCAAATATGAACGTTCAAAATTTCACAGTGTCTGGTACACATATGGTCCACATGGTTTGTCCATCCCAAATTAGCACATTTTTATATTTGGATTTTTCTAATAATCTCTTAACAGACATGGTTTTCAAAAACTGTGGAAACTTGGCTAAATTAGAGACACTTAGTTTACAAATGAATCAATTAAAAGAACTTGCAAGTATAGTTTATATGACCAAAGAGATGAAGTCTCTACAACAATTGGATGTTAGTCAGAATTCTCTAAGGTATGATAAAAATGAAGGAGATTGCTCTTGGACTACAAGTTTATTAAGTTTAAATATGTCTTCAAATATACTTACTGACTCTGTTTTCAGATGTTTACCTCCTAAGGTCAAGGTACTTGATCTTCACAATAACCAAATAAGAAGCATTCCTAAACCAATCATGAAACTAGAAGCTTTGCAAGAACTCAATGTTGCCTCCAATTCCTTAGCCCACCTTCCTGACTGTGGAGCTTTTAGCAGCCTTTCTGTACTGATCATTGACCATAATTCAATTTCCAACCCATCAGCTGATTTCTTCCACAGCTGCCAGAAGATTAGGTCCATAAGAGCAGGAAACAATCCATTCCAATGCACCTGTGAGCTAAGAGAATTTATCCAGAATATAGGCCAAGTATCAAGTGAAGTGGTAGAGGGTTGGCCTGATTCTTATAAGTGTGACTATCCAGAAAGCTATAAAGGAACCCCACTAAAGGACTTTCATGTGTCTCAGTTATCCTGCAACACAGCTCTGCTGCTTGTCACCATTGGGGTCACTGTGCTGGTGTTGACTGTTACTGTGACTGCCCTCTGTATGTACTTTGATCTGCCCTGGTATCTCAGGATGGTGTGTCAGTGGACCCAGACCCGGCACAGGGCAAGGAACCTACCCTTAGAAGAACTCCAAAGAACCCTTCAGTTCCACGCTTTTATTTCATATAGTGGGCATGATTCTGTGTGGGTGAAGAATGAATTATTACCAAACCTAGAAAAAGAAGACCTAAGGATTTGTCTCCATGAGAGAAACTTTGTTCCTGGCAAGAGCATTGTGGAGAATATCATCAACTGCATTGAGAAAAGTTACAAGTCCATTTTTGTTTTGTCTCCCAACTTTGTTCAGAGTGAGTGGTGTCATTATGAACTCTACTTTGCCCACCACAATCTATTTCATGAAGCTTTTGATAACTTAATTTTGATCTTGCTGGAGCCTATTCCACAGTATTCCATTCCCAGCAGCTATCACAAGCTCAAAAATCTCATGGCACGAAGGACTTATTTGGAATGGCCCAAGGAGAAGAGCAAACATGGGCTTTTTTGGGCTAACCTAAGAGCAGCTATTAATATTAAATTGATGGAACAAGCAAAATAAATAGATCACACATAGATCAAAAAATATATGTGTGCTGCTTTTGGAAAAATGTTGCTGCTTTTGGAAGTTCCAACAATGACTTTATTTTCATCAACACAAATCTAAATGCAATTTTGAATGTGTGATGCAGATAAACACATGTACTTTCAGGCTCCAGTTCACCGTTTACATATGGCAATGAAAATTAATGAAATAATTTTAAACAGTTAATGTCTAACACATGAAGAACTCATTTTTTCTTTTCTTCTCCCTTCCTTCCTTCCTTCCTTCCTTCCTTCCTTCCTTCCTTCTTTCCTTCCTTCTTTCCTTCCTTCTTTCCTTCCTTCCTTCCTCTAGCCCTGAATTCATTGAATTTGTCATGTAATCAAGAGAAGTAGCTGTTTAAACAACTTTAGTTTCTATAGCAGATATCTATAGCTATTGATGCCCTTCTCATTTCTACTCAGGTTTGCCCCTGCATGTTGAAAGCTACTCATTGCTAATGCTGTAGGCTCTTTGCCTGAAGGATTTTCTCCTGGCCATGATAATCCACTTTGCTCACACAAAGGGCAATTTAGAAATGCTGGATATTTTTCTTGGAGGGAGCTCTCAACCAATGTCAGGAGAACTGGCAGATAAATACCCCAAATTTCTCACCCATTTTGGGGATAAATCTGGGGTGTGCTTTATACTATCCCTGAGTTCCCCAGTAGAATGGAATTCTAATTCTCCATGGTAGAAACAGCTTAATAAATGTATTTTTTATTGGCTTCCTTTCTATGCTTATCTCATATCCTCATTTCTTCAAGGGTGTTTCCTGAGATCACCTCTGAAATAAACTACTTGTAGTTGAATAATTGTCTCAGGGTCTGCATTTGGAGGAACCCAAACTAAGAGTGAGTTACATCTCAGGTCAAATGGAAATTCTGAGCCTGTTTTTTTTTTTTTTTTTTTTTTTGTGGCTGGATATCTTGCTGAGATTCTAGCTGCCTAACCTAGCATGCACGGGTGACTTTACTCTTTTGATCAGAAGGAGGAATACAGTCCACGTGTACTGTTTCTATACATAGTATTCTTGTCTTTAGGAACTATTAAACTAGGGCATGAACAGATTAGAACATTGCAAGGAATGGGCCATGTTAGATATGTTTTCTAGCACAATTTTATCAGATTTTTAAAATATTCATGAGTAATTCTCCCTGTCTATCCTTTTAGTCTAACTGCTAGCTCTGGGCAGGTGTAGTCAGAGAACATCTTGTCATAGCTGCACCATGTATCTCTCAGTTTATGCCCTGTGGCTTCATTAATAGCACTGCACATGATATTTGTAGAAGCCTGTTAAACCATTCTGATAGATGCATAAACCTGGAAGTGCCAGAGATATACCTTGAGATTTTTTGACCACTTAAGGGATGGGACCTATTAGATAAATATTGCTGTCTTTTATTCTTGGGTAAACATAATTATATTCTACACCATTCCTCAATGAGTTCCTGGTGGGACTGAGGCTTACTCACTCCGAGATTTGCTTTTCTTTCTTCCTTGTTTCATTCTTCTCAGTCTCCTCACTCTTGAGCCCTGAGACTACTTCTCCAAACAAATGACCTGCACCCAAAGCTCTTATCCCAGTCTCCACTTTTGGAAGAATAAACCAAAATAACACTTACCTGTACTAGTTGCTTCTTGCCCTAATTTACTTAAAGTCGATAAGAGCATATTACATAAAGCCAGAGAAGTAAAATAAAAATCAATGAAGCAAAAATATAAAATGGGGACCACTTAGATTCTTAGAAGTGAAGGTTTTTTCACTGGGCACTGAAGGAAGACTTTAACTTTGGATTTTTCAAAGTATGATGATAAAGAATGGAAAGGCCATTCTAAATAGAGAGATGAAGAGAACAAAGATAGGAATACCCAGGCCTATTTTGGGACTAGTGTCCCAATTTGACTTGGTCATGTAATTTATGAAAAACAACAGTGAGATATAAGCATGAAAAGTTAGACTAAGATCATGTCAAAGATCCTGAAAAGTTAAGCTATGGAGTTAGAACTTAGGGATATAGAAAAGTCATCATTTAAATTCCTATGAGGTATTATAGCAGAAAGGAAACTAAAACCATGAAATATATGCTTAAAAATGTATAAAAGCTTTTGTTCTCTAATGGAAATTGCAACAGTTGTTAGGACTGAAATTTTCTGTTTTCTCTAGGATGATTGCACTTCCTGTATTGAACTTCAAGATTTCATAACCAAGCTTCAATACTCAGCACTAGTTGTGTATTAGTTTGCTAGGGCTGGTGTAAAACAGTACTACAACCTGAGTGTCCTAACCAATAGAAAGGTACTGGCTCACAGTTCTGAAGGCTTGACGTCCAATATCAAGGTCTTGGCAGTGTTGGTTCCTTTCGAGGGGTGGGAGGGAAGGATCTGTTTCAGGCCTCTTCTCCTTGGCTTATAGATGACCATATTTCTGTCTTTGTCTTCCCTCTATGTCTGTCTGTTTCCAAACTCCCCCACACCTTTAAAAAAAAGATTTTATTTTTAAATAATCTCTACACCCAATGTGGGGCTTAACTTACAATCCTGAGATCATATACTCTACTGACTGGGCCAGCCAGATGCTCCAAATTTCCCTTCTTTTAAATAAGGATGCCAATAATATTGTATTAGAGACCATTCTAATGACCTCATCTTAACTAATAACATCTACAACAACCTTATATCCAAATAAGGTCACGTTCTGAAGTACAGGGGTTTAAGCCTTCAACAAATGAATTTTGGGGAGCAAAATTCAACCCATTGCATCTTGCAAGTATAAAAAATCCTTAAAGAGAGTAATAGAGTCAGTTAAAGTTTATCTAACAAATTCAACATTTTAAGAATAGCAGTTATGTCAGTCCTGAATATAAATATCTGATCTCATAAATATTTTTAAGGGGGCTGCTAGAAGTTGAAATTGTATTGGTGGAATCCAAAGAATTCCAAGTTGGAAGATGAAGAATTCAGGTCAGGTCAAAGTATGAACAAATACATAGTAATGAAAATAATAAAGATTTCACAGGTAAATGAGAAAAAATATTGCAGAATGGGTAAATATTCAAGCACTGATTCAGAACATTTGGGTTTCAGTTCTAGCTCCATTACTTCCACTGCTTACTTGCAAAGACCTTGAACAATTTACTTAAACTTTCTAGGCCTAAATTTCATTATTTGTAAAATATGCCCTTAGAGTACCTAGCCAAGACCTTTAGAGTTTGGTATGAATTAAAGACTGGTTACAATATGTGCCCCAACTGTACAGTTCACCTGGGCAAGGTTTCCAAATGGTTCTATTGAAGCCTTTTTCCTAGGATTGAGGTAAGAGGGAGCACATCTGATCTCTTCTTCAGGATAAATAGAACTCATAATACACCCCAAACTCTCCAAAAATCCTCTTCTAATCTTTAACTCCTCTCAGACTCTCCAACCCCATTTATTGGCTATAAGTCAGCAAAGGGTTACAAAACCAGTTATCTAATCTCACACTTCACTCCAGAAGCCTTAACCAAATTGAGATTAAAATAGTACCATTTTTATCAGCCTGTTATACTAATGAGATTGCAGTCAAATGGGCATTTTATATAGTGATAATAGGAGGGCAAAGTTTTTTGGGAATGTATATTAAGTGCTTTAAAATAATCATGTTCTTTGACCTGTAATTCTACTTCCAAAAATCTAGTCTAAGGACGTAAGTTAAAATGTGGACAAAGTATGTTAATTGCAGAGTCATTGTTAACAGTGAAAAAATTGAAACATTCTAAATTTCTAACAATGGAGGAATATACTGTGTTTAGTAACATATTTTATAATCATTAAAAATAGTGTATAGGGTTAAGATGATAAATTTTGTGTTATGTGTTTTTTACCACAATTTGAAAAAATAATGTATAGGAAGTTGTTTTTTATTAATAGAGAATGCTTATGTTACAATATAAATGAAAAACACAGGATACAAAATATATGTATATCAAGGTTTCATATGTTAAAAATATGCAGAGAAAGAGGTCTAGATGAAAATATACAAAACATTATCATTGCTTACCTGTGTTTGGTGCTTAGTTTTGCTTTTATACTTTTCTGTACTTGAAAATTTATAACCAACAAAAGGAAATTATATCAAAACTAAGTCTTAATCAGCTCCCAGATAGAAGGCAAGAAAACAATCTGGGGAGAGACAGTGTGGAAACAACAATCTGAAAAATGTCCAGGGCACACAGAGGGGAGTTATTCCCTATTCTAGAAATGCTCCTCTGAGAGGCAGCATTCACAGAGCCTCTCCAGGAACAAAGGAGATGACTGGTGCCATTTCCCTACCCTGTCCCTCAGCATAAACACAGAGCCACCTGAGGGAAGCAGCTCAGAGAGGACACTGACTGTCTAACTTGCTTACACCAAGGCCCACCCCTCTGTGCTGTTGCAGGACTGTTCTCAGTTAGGCTTGCCTCAGTCCCAGTAGAGTGGGCCCCTTCCCCAGAGGACCAGCACAAACCTCTGCCCACACCATATCTCCTGACCAGAGAGTTCTGCAGGGCCTCAATTCTGGTGGAGTTGGTGTCAGGTCTCATTTCACAAGCAGACCAGAGCACATTTAGATAATACTTGCCACATTCAGGCCAAGGACCAAACAGTGCCCATAGCAAGCAAGGAGAGCCTTTGCAGGTGACTGGCCTGAAGGATGGAGCAGCCAACACACAATAGCAGAGCACACACAGCACACACCAGAGACACTTCTTAAAGCACTAGGCCATGGGCACTATATGACCTCTCCTTCACAAGGCCATTACTCTCATGAGCAGGAGACAGAACTAGTTTTTCTAATACAGAGAAGAAGACAGAGATTTATTCAAAATGCCAAGATGGAGGAATTTATCCCAAATAAAAGAACAAAATAAGGCCACAGCCAGAGCTCTAAGTGAAACATATATAAGTAACATGTCTGATGGAGAATTTAAAGCAGTGATGATGAAGATACTCACTGGGCCTGAGAAAAGAATATAAGACATCAGTGAGACATTTACCACAGAGATAAAAGAGTTAAGAAAGAATCAATCAGAGATGAAGAATGCAATAAATAAGATTGGAAATAGGTTACTGCAATGAACAGCAGACTGGAGATAGCAAAGGAATGAATTAGTGACAAAGAAGACAAAATAATGGAAAATAATGAAGCTGAACAAAAGAGAGAATGAAGAATTATGGAACATCAGAATAGATATAGGAAACTCAGTGACACTGATATTACAGGAGTATCCAAAAGAAAAAGAGAGAAAAGGGGGGAAGAAAATTTGTTTGAGAAAATAATAGCTGAAAACTTCCCTAATTTGGGGAAGGAAATGGAGATTCAGATCCAGGAGACACAAAGAATGCCCATTAAAATCAATAAAAGCAGGCCAAAAAGAAGACATATTGTAATTAAATTTGCAAAATATAGTGATACAGAAACAATTTTAAAAGCAGCAAGACAAAAGAAGTCCATAATTTATAAGGGAAAATATGTAAGTCAAGCTGGATATTTCTCAACAGAAACTTTCAAGCAAGAAGGGAGTGGCATGATATCCTCAAAGTGCTGAATGGGAAAAGTCTGCAGCCAAGAAAGCTCTATGCAGCAAGGCTATCATACAGAATAGAAGGAGAGAGAAAGTTTCCCAGAAAAACAAAAATTAAAGGAGTTTGTGACCACTAAACCAGCTCTGCAAGAAATATTAAAGAGGACTCTGAGCATGAAGAAGAGACCAAAAGTGACAAAGACAAGAAAGGATCAGAAAAAATCTCCAGAAACAACAACAAAACAAGTAGTAAAATGGGAATAAATACATATCTATCAATAATTACTTGGAATGTAAATGGACTAAATGCTCCAATCAAAAGACATAGGGTGTCAGAAAGGATAAAAAAAAAAAATGACCTATCTATATGCTGCCTACAAGAAACTCATTTTAGACCTAAAGACATGTACATATTGAAAGTGAGAGGGTGGGGCGCCTGGGTGGCTCAGGTGGTTAAATGTCTGACTTCGGCTCAGGTTACGATCATGCAGTTCGTGAGTTCGAGCCCCGCGTCAGGCTGTGTGCTGACAGTTCAGAGCCTGCAGTCTGCTTTGGATTCTGTGTCTCCCTCTCTCTCTGCCCTTCCCCAGCTCACTATCTCTCTCTCTCTCTCTCTCTCTCTCTCTCTCTCTCTCTCAAAAATAAATAAACGTTAAAAAATATTAAAACAAAAAAGAAGGTGAGGGGGAGAAGAAACATTTAACACTCAATTGGTTGTCAAAAGAAATCCAGAGTAGCAATACTTATATTTGGACAAACTAGAGTTTAAAACAAAGACTGGGGGCACCTGGGTGACTCAGTCAGTTGAGCTCCCGACTTCGGCTCAGGTCATGGTCTCACTGTCTGTGAGTTCGAGCCCCACGTCAGGCTCTTTGCTGACAGCTCAGAGCCTGGAGCCTTCTTCGGATTCTGTGTCTCCCTCTCTCTCTGACCCTCTCCCCTTCATGCTCTGTCTCTCTCTGTCTCAAAAATAAACATTAAAAAAAATTTTTTTAAAAAAAGCAAAGACTGTAACAGGAGACAAAGAAGGGCATTACATAATCATAAAGGGGACAATACAACAAGAAGATAAAACAATTGTAGATATTTATGCACCCAACATGAAGCACCTATATATATAAAACATTAACAAAGGAACTAATTGATAATAACACAATAATAATAGAGGACTTTAACACCCCACTTACATGAATGGACAGATCATCCATATAGAAAATCAACAAGGAAACAATGGCATTGAATGACACACTGGACCAGATGGACATAACATATATTCAGAACATTCCATCCTAAAACAGCAGAATACACATTCTTTTCATATACATATAGACCATTCTCCAGAATAGATCACATATTAGGTCACAAAACAGGCCTCAACAAACACAAAAATACTGAAATCATACCGTGCATCTTTTTGGACCACAACACTATGAAACTAGAAGTCAACCACAAGAAAAAATCTAGGAAGACCACAAATACATGGAGGTTAAATAACATGCTAGTAAACAATGAATGGGTCAACCAGGAAACTAAAGAAGAAATTTTAAAAATACATGGAAACAAATAGAAATTAAAACACAACAGTTCAAAATCTTTGGGATGTAACAAAAGTGGTCCCAAGAGGAAAGTATATAGCAATACAGGGCTATATCAGGAAGCAAGAAAAATCTCAAGTAAACAACCTAACCTTATACCAAAAGAAGCTAGAAAAAGAACAACAAATTAAGCTTAAAGCCAGAAGAAGGAAGGGAATAATAAAGAATTGAGCAGAAATAAATGATATAGAAACTAAAAAAACACAATAGAACATAACGATGAAACCCTGGAGCTGGTTCTTTGAATCAAAATCAATAAAATTTATAAACCTCTAGCCAGACTTATCAAAAAGAAAAGAAAAAGGACCTAGATAAATGAAATCACAACTGAGAGAGGAGAAATAACAACCAACACCACAGAAATACAATTATAAGAGAATTTTATGAAAAACTATATGCCTACATTTTGGACAACCTGGAAGAAATGGACAAATTCCTAGAAACATATAAACTACCAAAACGGGGGGGTGTCTGGATGGCTCAATCGGTTGAGCAGCCGACTTTGGCTCAGGTCATGATCTTGCCGTTTACCAGCTTGAGCCCCACATAAGGCTCTGTGCTGACAGCTCAGAGCCTGAAGCTTGCTTTGGCTTCTGTGTCTCCCTCTCTCTGCCCCATCCCCTGCTTGCCTGCTTGCACTCTGTCTGTAAAATAAATAAACATTAAAAAAATTTAATTAGTAATAATAGTAAGAATAATAAAAACCCCAACAAACAAAAGTCCAGGGCCAGATGGCTTCACAGGAAGAGTAAATACTTCTCAAACTGTTCCAAAAGATAGAAAAGGGAGCAAAATTTTCAAACTCATTCTATGAGGCCAGCATTACTCTGATACCAAAATGAGATAAAGACTCCACTAGAAATAGAACTATAGGCCAATATCCCTGGTTAAGATGGAGGCAAAAATTCTCAATAAAATACTAGCAAACTGATTCCAAAAATGCATTAAAAAAAAGTCATTCACCATAATCAAGTGGGATTTATTCCTGGGTTGCAAGCGTGGCTCAATATTCACAAATCAATCAATATGATACATCACATTAATAAAAGGAAGGATGAGAACTATATAATTATTTCAATAGATGCATAGATAAAACATTTGACAAAGTACAACATCCATTCATGATAAAAAAAAAAAAACCTCAACAAAGTAGGTTTAGAGGGAACATACCTCAATATAATAGAGGCCACATATGAAAAAACCCACAGCTAATACCATTCTGAATGGGGAAAATCTGAGAGCTTTTCCTCTACAGTCAGGAACAAAACAAGGATATCTACTCTTCCCACTGTTATTTAACATAGTACTGGAAATTCTAGCCATAGTATTCAGAATACAACAGGAAATAAAAAGCATCCAAGTCAGCAAGGAAGAATTAAAATGTCCACTATTTGCAGAATGCATGATACTCTATATAGAAAACCTGAAAGACTCCACCAAAAAAATTGCTAGAACTGGTAAACAAATTCATAAAGTTGCAGGATACAAAATCAATGTACAGAAATCTGTTGCATTTCCATACTCCAATAATGAAGCAACAGAAAGAGAAATTAAGGAATCAATCCCAGTTACAATTGTACCCAAAAAAGGTAAGATACCTAGGAATAAACCAACCAAAGAAGTATAATATCTGTACTCTGAAAAGTATAAAACACTGATGAAGGAAATTGAAGATGACACAGAGAAATGGAAAGAAATTCCATGCTCATGGGTTGGAATAGCAAATATTGTTAAAATGTCCCAAAGCAATCTACACATTTATTTTTTTAATGTGTATTTATTTATTTTGAGAGAGGAGAAAGGACACAAGCAGGGAGAGGGGCAGAGAAAGAGGGACAGAGAGAATCCCAAGCAGGCTCCATGCTGTCAGTGTGGAACCCAACATGGGCCTCGATCCCATGAACCATGAGATCATGACCTGAGCCAAAATCAAGAGTCAGATATTCAACTAGCTGTGCTACCCAGGTGCCCCAGCAATCTACACACTTAATGCAATCCCTATCAAAATACCACCAGTATTTTTCACAGAGGTAGTTCTTTTACATAAAGAACTAGTAGAATAAAATAGAAAAGCACTAAATCCCAGCTGTTATATTGGCAATAAGATGGACAGTTCAAAAGAAGATTCAGTTGGAAAACAAACCAATGAAAAACTCTGACCTTACTAATGCAACCCAAATATCACTATAGTTTCTAGTTTTTCCTTTTATTTTCAAGTAAAACCATTCAAGTCCCCAACCTGTGTAGTTACAGGAAAGCAGTCCCTCCTGAGGATTTCAGGAGTGTGCTGAATTTCCTGGCTACCTCTTTTTGAACTTTCTGTGGCTCCCCAGCACTTTGGACCTGCTCATCCCTGCTTTCCTTCACTGCTCCAAAGCTCTCTGATGGACTTCATCCTCATACTAGGACACAGTCACTTCTTGAATTCCACAAATTAACACCCATTCAAGTGGATGGCCACCCTTAATAAAGATCCATTATCAAAGTTAATCAACAAGGTCCCAGGCGCTATGTATTTGAGAGTCAGGGGAAGGAATGCTGCATGTTGATGATGTGGTTAACAGGCAGGCCTACAAGGATGCTGACTTTTCTTCCAAGACAACTTGGAGATACTTCTTAGAACTTAAATAAGATAGCCCTGTCCCCCAAAGAAATTGAAGACTTGGAAAATATGCTAAGGGAAGTTTTAAGGAGTAAGAACGAAAGGATTGGGGCACCTGGGTGGCTCAGTCGGTTAAGCGTCTGATTTTGGCTCAGGTCACGGTCTCATGGTTTGTGAGTTGGTGTCCCACATTGAGCTCTCTGCTGTCAGCACAGAGCCTGCTTCAGATACTCTGTTCCCTCTCTCTCTCTGCCCCTCCCCCCCCTAAGATAAATAGACATTTAAAAAAAGAACAAAAGGATTAATTGCCAATGTAAGAGAAAAAATAAGAAATAAGAGCCTAAATCTGGGAAGTCCACCTACATATAATAAGTATTCTAGACAGAGAAAATGGAGGAGGAGACATTGTCAAAGTAATAAAGGAAAGGTATTCCATTGAAAGACATGAAACTCTTAACTACACCCAGCAAAATTAATGGTACATGGCACCACCTCTTGAAAATTTAGGATAATTTTAGAATAATGTTAGACAATGATCCAAAAATTTTCCAGAGAGAAGGAGAAATGCATATACAAGGAGTCACAAATTAAGATGGCATTACACTTCTCAATACCAGAAGCTAGAAAATAAAATTGTGTGGGGAAAATTATTTGGAACTTAGGAATTTAGAGACAGCCAAACAATCGATCAAATATGAAGGAGGACATTAAGCTTCTGCTCTAAATTAACCCTCAAAACACTTTTTCTTAGGAAATTACTGGAGTATGTGTTCCACTATAGCAGGTAAAAACCAAGAAAGACAATGTTATTAATTCTCTATGGTGTTTCAGCTATACAGATATAAAACACATAAATAACTTTAAGAACATAATAAATAGTAAATATCTAAAAAATAATTATGAAGTGATGAGTTTTGAGTATCTATTATTTTGTTTTTAATATAGTTTATTTAATTGCAAGCATATACAATTTAATTTTTAATAATAGTTGTTTTGGGCAACTGTTTCACAAAATTCTTAAAAATTAAAACTTTGCTCTTATGAGCTGGTATAACCCAGCTCTAGCACACCACTGGATATATTGGAAGATATCTGATTCAGTGTGTAATTTTTTCATATTCAATCAAAACATTGTAAGTATTTGGTTGAAAACAAAGAAATCTAGGGAGAGTTCTCCTGTTGATGTGTCTTACAGGATGTTTGTTACATTATTGTGTTTCTCTATAACTTGGTCTAAAACAAACATTAAGTGGGGCGCCTGGGTGGCTCAGGCGGTTAAGTGTCTGACTCTTGATTTTGGCTCAGGCCATGACCTCATGGTCATGAGATCAAGCCCTGTGTCCAGCTGTGTGCTGAGCGAGAAGCCTGCTTGGGAGTCTCTCTCTCTCCCTCTCTCTCTATCCCTCGCTTACTCACGCTTTCTCTCTCTCAGAATAAATACAGAAACATTAAAAAAATACAACAAACATTAAGCAACCTATTAATAAAGCTATAATAATAATGGGCACCTGGAGGAGAAATCCAGACTTCCCTCCTTTCCTTCTCTACTTTTTTTCCCTTTGCCACTCCCTTCTTTAGCCTATAAATTTTATTCCCCCCACCACTTATTTTTGATCTCCGTTCCTATCCTGTCCCTTGTCTTCATCCTGATTTTCTCCATTTTGTTGTCCCCTGTTCTTTCCCCTATGTTTTTGTTTTCTCCTTTAGATTTGCTATCTTTTCTGCTTTTAAAAGCCTTCCATTTTCTCTCTTTCCTTTTTAAAATTTTTGTAAAAGCTTTATTTTTGAGAGAGAGAGAGAGAGAGAGAGAGAGAGAGAGAGAGAGAGAGAGAGACAGTAGTATGAGTGGGGGAGGAGCAGAAAGAGAGGGAGACACAGAATCTGAATCAGGCTCCAGGCTCCACGCTGTCAGCACAGAGCTTGACATGGGGCTTGAAACCATGAACCATGAGCTCATGACCTGAGCCAAAGTTGGATGCTTAACCAACTAAGCCACCCAGATGCCCCTGTCTCTTTCCTTCTTTAATCTTTCTTATTTGCTTATCTTCCCTCTTCTTTCCCCCATTCTACCTCTAATATGTATACGTATATGTATATGTATATGTATATGTATATGTATATGTATACATAAGCTTATCCCTAATGCCTTTGGGGTAATTTCTGAGGACACAGGTCCAGATAGATGTTTCTACAATAGGGTCATTTGAAGAGTGAATAGGATTATTTGAGAAAGGGAGCAGGAGTTGGAATTAGAAGAGGTGAGGAAATGAGAAATATCAATATTTTTCATTAGTGGGGAAAATTCTGTGGGTGAACAGGAGTTCCAGTTTGTTGGATAATTATAGGATGGTCATTAATTAGCTTAAGGCTCTAGCCCTATTTGTTCAATATGGTAACCACTAGCCATATTTGGCTGTCAAGTGCTTGAAATGTGACAAGTCTGAGTTGAATTGTGGCGGAAATGTAAAACATGTAGCAGACTTCTAACATGCTGTATGAAAAAAAAAAAGAAATATCTTAATAGTTTTTATATTGACTATATGTTAATATTTTGATACAATATATCAATTGATTCAATATATATTGAAACTAACTTAACCTGTTTCTTTTTGTCTCTTTAAATGTAGTTACTAGAAGAGCACCTGGGTGGCTTAGTCAGGTAAGCATCAGACTTCAGCTCAAGTCATGATCTCATAGTTTGTAGGTTGGAGCCCCATATCTGGCTCTGGGCTGACAGCATGAAACCTGGAGCCTGCTTTGGATTCTGTGGTCTCCCTCTCTCTCTGCCCCTCCCCTGCACACACTGTGTGTCTCTCTCTCAAAAATAAATAAACATTAAGTAAAATAAAATAAAATAAAATAAAATAAAATAAATATAGTTACTAGGTAACTTAAAGTTACTTGTGTGGCTTTCATCATCTATATTCTATTGGACAGTGCTGCTCTACTCGTTGATCACGAAGTATTTACCAAATCTCTGCAAAGTCTTTCTTTAGGTTTCCATTACATATTTAGGACCATTCAATTTATTTGTTCAAACAAAAATTTTTTCCCTTCCTTATACTTGTCAAGTATAGTAAATGAATGATAAAGTATTAGAATTTCCTAACCATGTGAGAATTTTGTTACCTTTTATTTTTGAGAAATATTAATTCAGAAAAAATACACTATGTCACTAGTTTCTCTTACTGATATTTCTAACTAAACTAGAGGAACTTTACTCAACACATACTTAGTACTAGACTATGAGCTAGCCTGCGGTGGCTTTAAGCAACCCCAGTCTCTTCCTTCCACCAGCTGGAAGCCTTGAAATACAGGACTTTCCTACCTGCCCAGATCAGGGACCTAGGCCTTATCAAAGGCAAGATGTAAAATAGGCCAGTATACTATCAGATATGGGTCCTCTGCCAAATAGAGATACTCCATTTTGGAGCTCCTTGGATACAAAGATTCAATAAGATTTCTTACCTTTGGGAAGTACCCTCATTATGAGCCTCTGTCCTGCCCATAAGCTATAACACTAAGAACAGGCTGTAGTAAGAAATAGAAGCAAAGGCAGCAATAAAGAGAAGCTGGCAGTAGAAAGAGGAGCAGATTAAGAAAGAGGAAGAGTCAAAGAGAAGTTGACTCATTACTAGAGTAGAGAACAGCCTTTGCCCACTTTGGAGGATACAATAAGATGGTCCAACCAGGGCTACTGTGGTAGCCATTTTTTTTTTTTTTTTAAGTTCTCTGTGAGATCTGGTAGCCTTCCTTACTTCTGGAGTATCTTTAAAATAAACCTCCAACCACCTAAGGTAACAAAGGGTTCTCTGTTCACTGAAACCTATATATGAAGGATATCTTAAGAGGGGAAAATTATGTGAAAGAGAGAATGTATGTGTTTGTATGTGTGTGTGGAGGAGTTACCATGGCAGACATCTCTGAAGCTCAGAGTAAGAGAAGAGGGGAAAAAAGGGACGGATAAAGGGGAAAGATTTTTGGAGAGAATAAAAAAAATTACACCCCCAAATTATCAGTGAATATGGTTTTGAGCTTACTGTTACTACTGCTAAGTGTAAATAAGGATTTAAATATTTAGAAATTCCAGATGAAGGCAGAGAGAGTAGTACATAAACTTTTGGTCACCTGGAATAGTGAAAACACTGTGGCCTTTGACTCAGACAGGCTCAGTTTTGAATCTTGACTCCATTTCTTACTGGATGGTTACCTTGGGCAAGTTTCTTATTCTCTCTGGACTCGTTTCATCATCTGTCAAATGGGAATTATACGCAAGTTTTGTGGAGTTTCTGGTGAGGATTAGCCAATATCTTGTATGTAATACTTCCTATAATACTTCCTGTATTTACTTTAGAAAAGTAAATCAAGCTATCATGATGATGATGATGGCGATAATGACACAGAATACTGCTTTAAAAAAATATTTATTTATTTTGAGAGAGACAGAGTACAAGCAGAAGAGGGGCAAAGAGATAGGGAGAGAGAAAATCCCAAGAAGATTCCGTGCTATCAGCACAGAGCCTGATGTGGGGCTCGATCTTACCAACTGTGTGATCATGACCTGAGCTGAGATCAAGAATTGGATGCTTAACAGACTGAGCCACCCAGGTGACCCCAGAATACTACTGTTTAACTGGGATCCGCTTGTTTTTGATAAGTAAATTAAAAAAATAAGTAAAGAAGGGGCACCAGGTGGCTCAGTCAGTTAAGTGTCTGACTCTTGATTTCAGCTCAGGTCATGATCTCATGGTTAGTGAGATAGAACCTGATATCAGGCTCTGCACTCACAGCGTGGAGTCTCTGTGGGATCCTCTCTCTTTACCCCTCCCCCCTCTCAAAATAAACAAATTTTAAAAAATAAGTAAAAGAAACTCCATTCACCGGCAGGGCAAAGTGTTTAAACATTTTGAGCTCTGAAAAAGGAAGAATATGTCTTTGGACAGCAAAAAAAATATAAGTAATTTTTTCCATAAGAGGACCACAATAGAATGTGAGTGTCCTGATTATAGTGGTTTGAGAACTTCTGAAATGAAAGAGATTTTAGAGCTTAGTTTATCCAACAAACTAGGAATTCCCTCCCCACACTCCTAATGGGTGTACCTCCAGTTACCTATTTTTATAGACATGTTTACATATGTTTAGTGTGCAGTAGACTGTTCATTTTCTGTTGTTGTTTTTCTCTATGCTGTTATTTATTGTATGGTTTCCTCCTAAAGTATGTGCAGAAATACATGCATTACATTTTTTTATGAAAAACCCCAATGTTATTATTTTGCTTTTGTTTTTCTTTTTTTTTTTTAGAGAGAGAGAGCACAAGTGGGGGAGAGGGGCAGAGGGAGAGAGAATCTTGAGCAGGCTCCATGCCCAGAGCAGAGCCTGATGCAGGGCTTGATCCCATGACCATGAGATCATGACCTAAGCCAAAATCAAAAGTAGTTGGATGCTTAACCAACTGAGCCACCCAAGCATCCCCCACCAATATTATTGTTTAAAAAAAAATCTCATTTTTAAGATTTTATTTACACTAAATATTTAGGTGACACTGCTGGATATCACCAGTGAAGATAAAAACTTCCAAATGGATTGTCCACAAGAGGAATGGCCAATTAAAAAATGAATGATTATAATAGGTTTATGTATATATGAAATTGGGAAGGGAGTACATTCTTAGAACAATAATTTTTTTTGAAGTTTATTTATTTATTTTGAGAGAGAGAGAGCGCACATACAAATGGGGGAGGGGCAGAGACAGAGAGAAAGAGAGGGAGAATCCCAAGCAGGCTCTACAATGTCAGCGTGGAGTCCAAGGAGGGGCTTGATCTCAACCACGAGATCATGACCTGAGCCGAAATCAAGAATCAGATACTTAACCGACTGAGCCACCCAGGTGCCCTGATCTGAACTTTGCAGGAAGGAACCTTCAAAGTGCTCTAAAATGCTTTGGGAAACAATATGGCCGTTCTGAAAAAAGTTAATCCAAAAATTGCCATATGATCCAGCAATTCCACTTCTAGGTATAAACCCAATAGAATTGGAAGCAGGTACTTGAACCCCCATGTTCATAGGAATATTATTCACAATAGCCAAAAGGTGAAACAACCCAAATATCCATTGATGGATGAGTGGATGAAGAAATATGGTATATACACAAAATAAAATATTACTCAGCTTTAAAGAAGACAATTCTAATATATGCCACAACAGGGAAGAACAGAATCCTGCCTTACCATTCTTTAACAAGAGTTAGGAATAATTTTTTCTTTAACAAAACTTTCGATCTTGAAGTCAGAGTGAGAACAGTTAGAGAAAGAAAGATACATCAAGGAACCAGAATGACAATGGAGGGTACATCACTGAACCTTACCACCACTGCTATGTAGTGAGAAGGATTTCTTGAAGAACAGGTTTTGATCATGGAGGCCAGACTAGTCCAATATGAAAGGTGAAATGAGATATGTGTGGACCTCACTGTTTTCAACGAAAGTATTAGAAACCTTTTTGGTTTTTTTGTTTGTTTTAGTTATTACTAGACCAGAAAGGGTAACTGGGCCCCAAAGAACTCTCATCAAGGGAGGTGAGATTTCAGAGAACAGACTGGAATAATTTCCACCCTGCCACCCCAACCAGAGAATGAAATCCCAGGAAGCTATAGAGATGTGCCCTCTTAAAAGGTTAAATAAGGAGTCAACAATAAGTTTAATTGGGCAATCACCCTTTAAAGACTGTGACAGTTACACCAGGTAGTCACGCAACTGTGGCCAGATTTGAGGCAGGAGGGCTGAGATGATGAGTGTAGAATGCTTCTAGCATTACCAGTGAGTTTTGAGGTGGCTCAGTTATTAGAAGACAGAGAGAGAGAAAGAGAGAGAGAGAGAGAGAAGGAAATTCTGAGACACATTACAACATGGAAGAACCTCGAAAACATTACACACTAAGCCAGTCACAAAAGGGCAAACATTGCATGATTCCACTCATATGAGGTGCCTAAGGTAGTCGAACTCCTACAGAGAATGTAATAGTGGACCCCACGGGTGGAGACGAAGGGGAATGTGGAGTTATTGTTTAATGGGTCTAGAGCTTCTGGTTGGGAAGATGAGAAGATCTACAGATAGACAGTGTGATGGTTGCACAACCATATGAATGTACTTGATGGCACCACACTTAAAAATGATTAAGGGTGGGGGCACCTGGGTGGCTCAGTCAGTTAAGCGTCTGACTTTGGCTCAGGTCACGATCTCACGATTTGTGAGTTCGAGCCCTGAGTGGGGCTCTGTGCTGATGGCCTGGAGCCTATTTCAGATTCTGTGTCTCCCTCTCTCTCTCTGCCCCTCCCCTGCTCATGATCTGTCTCTCTGTGTCTCAAAAATAAATCTTTAAAAAAAAATTTTTTTTTCAGCGTTTTTATTTATTTTTGGGACAGAGAGAGACAGAGCATGAACGGGGGAGGGGCAGAGAGAGAGGGAGACACAGAATGGGAAACAGGCTCCAGGCTCTGAGCCATCAGCCCAGAGCCCGACGCGGGGCTCGAACTCACGGACCGTGAGATCGTGACCTGGCTGAAGTCGGACGCTTAACCGACTGCGCCACCCAGGCGCCCCTCAAAAATAAATCTTAAAAAAAAAAATTTTAATGGTTAGGAGAGTCAGGGTGACTCAGTCGGTTGGGCATCTGACTCTTGATTTTGGCTCAGGTCGTGATCTCACAGTTGGAGAGTTTGAGCTCTGCATTGCGCTCTGCTCGGACAGTGCAGAACCTGCGTGGGACTCTTTCTCTCCCCCTCTCTCTTTCCTCTCCCACTTGTGCTTGCTCTCTCTCTCTCCAAATAAAGAAACTTTTAAAATGGTTAAAATAGTAGATGTTATGTATGTGTATTTTACTGCCATTTTTTAAAAAAAGTGCTTGAAGATTGTAATAAATTCATGCAACGTGTAATGCCACTAGCATGCAGTAGGGGGCAAAGGAGCTTAAGCTTCACTGAAAAGCTTGATTCAAGCACTCCTGCAGCCAGTTCTGGTCCAGCCAACAAATCATCCACACCTGCAGCTTTGCTAGAGCCGCTGCAAGCCAGGGGTAAGAACTATTAGCCTTGTTTGCTCTAACACTCATGAGAAAGAAATAAGGGTGGGATGGGTCTTTTCTAAAGAAGAGATCATTCGAACACATGTACATGGGAAAGTAGCCTTACTCAGATTTTTAGTATTTATTATTTTGCCTATATTCATCTAAAGATTAACAATTAATGAGTGATGTTGGGGCTACTGATCTAAGGACTTGAACTGTCTTGTAGGTGCTTGAGGGTTTGGATTTTCTTTCACTGGTCGCTGATTAAACCTGGTCAGTTCTTCTACTCAGAATGGATGATCCCATCCTTGTGGTGAGGTTTCTCCAGCTTTTATTTTCCTGTAGTACATGTTAATATCATCTGCTTTGGCTATTTAAAGCATATTTGTTGCTCCTTTACTAAAGTTCTGCATTTGTGTTTTATGTCAAAAAGTAGGAGCCCATCTAATAGATTTTGTACAATGTAGATATCTTGTTCAGTTTCCTGCAAAAGTCCATGGTGGCTGAAGATGGCCATGTGGCCGCTATAGAGTACAGGATGATTAATAGCACCTAAGCACCTGATTCCTAGAAGAGCTTTACCACAGACCACCTATACTGAGTGATGAATTGAAGTTCTGTGTACGGTCTAAGTTTTATTTCAGTTCTCATGAGTTCATAACTTAGGAATAGATGTAGACAAAGTCTCTTGAGCTTTGTGATATCTAGCAGAGTGACCCCTAGTAGCTGCATGCCACTTCAGAGAAAGGCACATGGGGTGGGAAGGGAGGAAGAAGCCACCATAACAGCTACCCCTGAGAGTGTAATCAACATGGGTAATCACATCCTAAAAAACTTCATTTCACAGTTTGAAAAGCCTTCAATCTGGGTGCCGGAAGGGACTAGATAGGTCTGGGTTCACATCCATACTCTGTGACTTATTCACTGAGTTACTTTGGGTAAGTTACTTAACCTCTGACTTTTGGCTTCTCCATTTGTGAAATAGGGATAAAAATGGCCACCATTTGGGGTGCCTGGGTGGCTCAGTCGGGAAAGGGTCCAACTTCGGCTCAGGTCATGATCCTGTAGTCCGTGAGTTTGAGCCCCATGTCGGGCTCTGTGCCGACAGTTCAGAACCTGCAGCCTGCTTCAGATTCTGTCTCTCTCTCTCTCTCTCTCTCTCTCTGTCTGCCCCTCGCCTGCTCATGTATGCGCACGTGCTGTCTCTCAAAAATAAACAAACATTAAAAAAACCTGTTTTAAAAAGACCACCATTTTGTTAAGTTATTGAAGGGATTGAACAAGATAGTGTATGGAAAACATTTAGCTCTATGCCAGGCACATAGGTGACACCCAAAAAATGTCATTCTTGCTCTTTCTTATGTTGCAAATGTTGTACAACATGCTATCGGTTTTAACCCTTTCTCTAATTTTTTGCATCACTGGGAAAAGAAAAGTTAGATGGTTAAGTATTCTTTGATAAATCACTAACAGTCATTTCATAGTGTCTTTTGATTTGGATTTTTAAATCATAAGCTATTAAAAAGTCATTCTCTTTTTTACCTATTTTCAGCAGAGTAGTAATAGTAGGAGGAGTATGATAAAAATATGCAATACATATTGAATGAATCTTTCATAAAAATTTTATGTTATACTTTTTAAAATGTTGTAATGAAATGCCAGAGTGCACATGCATTGACTGAGAGATAAGACCTTTTTATTTTCTTACATTAAGGAAAGTTCCAAAGAGTTAGTTCCTCTCCCTTCTTGAGAATAAATTACAGATGAGGTTGTGGTATTGGGTAGGGAGAAGAGGTGAGTAATGTATAGAGATCATGACACCTCCTTTCAGGGGATTCTAGAAGTAGCAACTAGGTTAGATATTGTCGCATTTTTCAAGGGCCATAGCCTCCGAACCTAGGGGCTTTAAGTAAGTTGCTAAAAATTTAATTACTCTGTGAGATGATGATGTTAAAAACACTTTTGTCAGTTTAATGACTATAACTGTCAGTGTCCTGCCAAGGCACATTGGATCCTGAGACAAAAGCAAAATTCAGTAATACTGATCCTGTCTTCACGAAAAATTTTGATATTTTGTTCATTGTGAATTTTTATGTTAAAATTAATTTTTAAAATATTCCATTAAAACATTGTTTATCTTGATTCTTGAATTTCTTGACACTCCTTAAAATTTGTGTCTGAAATCACCTTACCCTTGGCCTAGATAACTGCTACCATTTGAATAAGCCACACATGGTAACAGTGATTTATATACGTGATCTCTTGTGCCTCTGCACAAAATTTATTTTATAGATGAAAAATTGAACCTTTCAGCAGTTAAATAAATAGTCTAAGTTAACACAGGCAGTAAATGACTAAGATAGGACTTGAACACAAATCTATCAGTCCCCAACACCAAACTCATGATCTGACCATCATGTACTACACCATATCAGGAGTTCACAACACAAATTCATTCATTCAACACACATTTTTGAGAACATATTATGTGCCATCATGTGCTAAGAGATACAGAATTGAATTTATTTATTTATTTTAAAAGACTTTATTTTTCAAAGTAATCTCTACACCCAACGTGGAGCTTGAACTCACAACCCTGAGATCAAGAGTCACACACTCCAACAACTGAGCTGGCTAGGCACCCCTCATTCATAGATACATTTAAAAAGTATTTACTGAGCATGTGCTTTGTGCACT
Organism: Prionailurus viverrinus; assembly: GCF_022837055.1. Classification (NCBI taxonomy): domain Eukaryota; kingdom Metazoa; phylum Chordata; class Mammalia; order Carnivora; family Felidae; genus Prionailurus; species Prionailurus viverrinus. The sequence continues at coordinate 173,991,616 of NC_062564.1, forward strand.
ATTCTATTAGGTGGGGATACAGAAGTGAAAAGCTCATCAGCTCCTTTCTTCTCTCATGGGTATAAGATGTGGAAGAGACAGTCAATAAACAAGTGCTCTGTTTTGAAGAGAAATAAAATAAGGTGATGTGAACTAATAGCAAGTCTGGCCACTTTAGATTAGGTAGGTGGTCAAGTCAGGACTCTTAGAGGAGATAAACTTTTTTTTTCAAAAATTTTTTTATTGCTGAGAGACAGAGTGTGAGCAGGGGAGGGGCAGAGAAAGAGGGAGACACAGAATTCGAAGCAGGCTCCAGGCTCTGAGCTATCAGCACGGAGCCTGACGCGGGGCTCAAACCCACAGACCGTGAGATCATGACCTGAGCCAAAGTCGGAGGCTCAACCAACTAAGCCACCCAGGCGCCCTTAGGAAATAAACTTTTTAAGCCAAGATCGAAATGAGAAGAGAGATCCAGCCAAGGAAGGGTTGGGAAAGAGTAACCCAAGGGAGAGGGCGGCGGGAAATCCAGTGCAAAGTCCTAAGGTCAGAGCGAGTATAGTTGTGGCCAGGGAGCAAAAAGAAGGACAGTATGACTGGAGTGTAGAGGGCCAGGAGAAGAGTGGTATGAAGAGAGATCCTAGAAAGAAGCAAGAGCAGCTCATGGAGAGTGTTATAAACCAATTTCAGGTGTTTGGATTTTATTCTAAATGTAACAGTATGTAGTTAGGACATAGGTTGGCTGCTGTAACAAAATATAGTGGCTTAAACAAGACAGGGCTCCACAGAATGGTTCAGTCCATGTCAGTCCTTATAAGTAATTGATATAAAACCTAAACTTTGTGGCATTTGCAGACTTACTCATTAGGTTCCTTGGACTCTATGATGGGAAAGTTTAAAGAATCGGTATGACTTAGTGAGATATAATTTTATTATGATTAGATTATTACAAGATATTTTGAAAACAAATTTACCTTGACTCACCCTAGAGAGACAAGGTAGCTGAGGGGCTAAGACACCAGGCACTGGACTCACCATCTATTAACTTTGTGACTCTGAGGCAGTCATATGACCTCTCTAAGCACCACCTTCCATATCTGTGAAAGGTGAACTGCGGTAGCAGTGACGCTGTAAGGCTGTTGTTGTAAGGATCAAGCTATATACAATTAGTATTACATAGCTCAATGAATGTTAGTGGTTGTTATTAAAAAGACATCAAGTGGCCACTGCCTCATTTGCATGACAGAGTCAGTATGGAGTGGAGATGCTATCTGCCTTGAATAGATATAAATGTATGGATTCATCACCCAGGACAAGTTACTAAGGTCATCCTAAAGGTGGGTAATGGATTAATGTTATGGTACTGGTAACAAATTTATTTTCCCATATTTTTAAAATCTGGAAAATTATCATGAACATAAAGTTGTATTATAGGGGCTCTTTTTTTATGTTCGTGGTTTGTTCTTATATTGATCATTGGATGCTATATTAAGTGTCATATAAAAAGGAGTGACCAAGAAAAGGCTACCTGGGATAAATTGGAAGAATATTCTCAGTGGAAAGGTGAAAACCCCAGGCCAGTTCCAGGTTACCATCTTCTCAACCCCATTCCCCACCCAGTGTCTTTTGTGCTTTCTTCCCCTGAGCACACAATGGACAAGGAATATCAAAATCAAAGTTTTCTCTTCACAGTCATGTCACAAGATGGTCAAGCAATTCTGTATCCATTTTTCTACATTCTACAAAATAGTTTTATAAAGTATTTCATTTTTAAGTTATTTTGGGAAATGTCCACATTTTCTAGAATTTCTAAACAACAACGACAAACTTAGGCAGGTTCTTGAGAAAGAAAAATCTAGATGAGCATGAGGTAATATTCCAGGTGTCCTCTTGTATGAGTTCTGCCTGTTTTGTCCCCCCACCATGCCTTCATACATATTATCTCATTTATTTATCTTGAAACTCTGGGAGGGGAGTACTATTTCCTGCATTTTACAGATGAGGAAACTCATGGATGCAGAATTCTGAGGACTTTGAGAGAAGAGTCAGACTTCAAGTTGTTTGGACACAGAACAGAGGCAATTAAAGAACTAAGTTTTTCCTAATATTCATTATTCAATATATTTATTAAGTACCCACTCTGCTGGGAACCTTTCTGGGCACTGGGGCTATAGCAGTGAATAAAACAGATAGAACTTCTGTTCCTACATAGCTTACATTCTAGTAAGGGGTAAGAATAGAGAGTCTATAAAAAAATAATAAATGTGCATGTTAGGTGGTGAGAAGGGCTAGAAAGAAAAATAACTTTTTGGGGCACCTGGGTGGCTCAGTTGGTTAAGCATCTGACTTCAGCTCAAGTCATGATCTTGCAGTTCATGACTTCGAGCCCCACATCAGGCTCTGCTGATAGCTCTGAGCTTGGAGCCTGCTTTGAATTGTGTGTCTCCCTCTCTCTCTCTCTGCCCCTCCCCTGCTCATTCTCTGTCTCTCTCTGTCTCTCAAAAATAATGAACATAAAAATGTTTTTTAAAAAAGAAAAGAAACATAACTTTAAGATAAGGAGAATAGAGAGTGGGGAGTGATATTTTGTAGAGGGTGGTCAAAAAAGTCTCTCTGATGTGGTGATCTTCATGCAGAGATGTGAAGGGAGTGAGGGAGCATGCCACTTGTCATCTAGGGAAAGTGTATTTTGGAAAAAGAACAGCAAATCCAAGTTCAAAAATCTGATGTGGGAGCATGCTTGGAAAGTGTAAGGAATGACCAGACTAGAGTTGGAGAAATGGATTGAAGATGTCAGCTGTTGCAAGGACTCAGGATTTTCCTCCAGTTGAAATAAGAAAATAGTGGAGGATTTGTACTAGAAGAGGGTCAGATTCTGATGTACATTTTAAAGATTCCTCTGTTTGTTGGGTGGAAATGACTGAAGAGGCACAAGGTTGATAGGAAAGACCCCCTGGGTCTCTATCAAGAAGTGGTTAGATTCTAATATTAAATTTGTAAACTCTTAAACTTTATGTCTTCCTACACCATGCACTGGGAAAACACCAAGGTGAGGTAAGTACCTTGGTGAGAGTTTTCCTGCTTAATACATGCGTGTATATTCTGCTTAATACATGTGCCCAATACACACCAACCCTCACTTTCCTCAGGCTGGTCACTCCCACAAAACAGCAGGAGGAACAAAAGATATAATACTCCATGGGAAGATATGGTGTAGTGAGACCTCTCTGCTGTTCATGCTATCCCATTGTTCTGAGAAGCTATGTGTGTGTGTGCCCATGTACCTGTGCAGACATGGTGTATATATTTTGGCACTGTAGAAAGCCCCCAAGAAATGGAAACTGTTATTATCATTATTTCTCTTATTTGTCAGTGATCCAGATTGCTGTTGCCACCAATCTGAAGACATATGGAACCATAAGGACAGGAACCATTCTGTTTATTTCTGTTTTAGACCTTCCATGTGTATGGGTAAGCATTGTTGAAAATCAGATATTAGCTCAAAGGACTCTCCATGTCCACAAATGTAAAAGTTGAGGAACAATTCCTTGACGTTAATTCAGGAGCTCATAGTATTTGGTAATAAAAAAGTACCTTCATTGAGAGTTTAAATCTTGCACAAAAACTGCACATAGATGTTTATAGCTGCTGTATTCATAATTGCCAAAACTTGGAAGAAACCAACATGTCCTTCAGTAGGTGAATGGATAAACAAACTATGGTACATCCAGATAATGGAATACTATCCTGTGCTAAAAGGAAACAAACTATCAAACTATGCAAAGAATGGAGGAACTTTAAATGCATACTAGTAAGTAAAATAAGCCAATCTGAAAAAGCTATATACTGTATGTTTCCAGCCAAATGACAGTCTGAAAAGGACAAAACTATGGAGACAATAAAAATATCAATGGTTCTAAAGGGTTGTGGAGTACAAGGAAGATGAATAGGCAGAGCATAGAGGATTTTTAGGGCAATGAATGTATGCATAATGATGAATGCATGCCACTATATGTTTGTCCAAACTCATAGAATGTCCAACACCAAGAGTCAACAATAATGTCAATTGTGGACTTTGAGTGATTATACTGTGTCAATGTAGGTCCATCGATTGTAACAAGTGTGCCATACTGATGGAGGATGTTGCTAACTGGGGAGGCCATGCAGGTGTGGGGTTGGGGGGGATATGGAAAAATTTCTATACTTTCTCCTCAATCTTTCTGTGAGCCTTAAACTTCTCTAAAAAAATAAAATCTTAAAATTTTTCACTTTCAATTTTCTTAAAGCCTTCAGGCTATCCAAATGGGATGCAAGGGAGTGTTGAATATGGCCTGGCAATGAAATTCCGAAGTTGAACTGGGAGAAAGGCACTTCTGCCAACTATTATATGTATCCCTTCTGGGAATTCTGACTTGCCTCAGTGATGGGGATATGCACAGCAACTGGCTTGGGAATCTGTAAGCCAAACTCTCAGATCATGTCACGATCTCAGATCATGTCAAAGACTCAATATACAGGTTAGAACTCTGTTCCAAACTCTTGGTGAATATAGTGAATTTTGGGCATCAAAAATAATCCTGTAGGATTTAAAAAATGACATAACCATTTAACATTATATATCTTTCTAGGATTTGAACTCATCTTCATCATCCGTATGAAGGAACCAAGTGATTGAATCCTTGGAATTACAATGACACTTATCAGAAGCATTTATGTATTTTGTAGTATTGTTATGTCAGTGCTGGGCTACGCGTCAAAGCCGCCAGAAGACAGGGAATTGACAACCAACTGCTCCAACATGTCCCTAAGAAAGGTTCCTGCAGACTTGACCCCAACCACAACCACACTGGATTTATCCTACAACCTCCTTTCTCAGCTTCAGAGTTCAGATTTTAGTTCTGTCTCTAAACTGAAAGTTTTGATTCTATGCCATAACAGAATCCAAGAGCTGGATATCAAGACCTTTGAATTCAACAGAGAGTTAAGATATTTAGATTTGTCTTACAACAGATTGAAGATTGTAACTTGGTATTCACTGGCAGGTCTCAGACATTTAGATCTTTCTTTCAATGACTTTGACAGTGTGCCTATCCATGAGGAGTCTGGCAACATGTCACATTTGGAAATCCTGGGTTTGAGTGGGGCAAAAATACGAAAATCAGATTTCCAGAAAATTTCTCATTTGCATCTAAATACAGTCTTCTTAGGATTAAGAAGTCTTTCTTATTATGAAGAAGGTAGCCTGCCCATCTTAAACACAACAAAACTTCATATTGTTTTACCAATGAACACAAATTTCTGGGTTCTTTTGCGTGATGGAATCAAGACTTCAAAAATACTAGAAATGACAAACATAGACGGCAAAAGCCAATTTTCAAGTTATGAAACTCAACAAAATCTTACTTTAGCGAATTCCAAGACATCTATTTTATTGCTTAATAAAGTTGATTTACTCTGGGACGACCTTCTCCTCATCTTCCAGTTTGTTTGGCATACATCAGTAGAATGCTTCCAAGTCCAACATGTGACTTTTGGAGGCAAGGTTTATCTTGACCATAATTCATTTGATTACTCAAATACTGCAATGAGAACTATAAAATTGGAGCACATACAGTTCAGAATTTTTTATATTCCACAGGAAAGGGTCTACTTGCTTTTTACCAAAATGGATATAGAAAACCTGACTATATCAGATGCACAAATGCCACACATGCGGTTTCCTGATTATCCTACAAGATTCAAACATTTAAATTTTGCTGATAATATCTTAACAGATGACCTGTTTAAGCAACCTATCCAATTGCCTCATTTGAAAACTTTAATTTTGAAGGGCAATAAATTGGAGACACTTTCTTTAGTGAGTTTCTTTGCCAACAACACATCCTTGAAGCACTTAGATCTCAGCCAGAATCTGTTACAATATGAAAATGATGAAAATTGCTTTTGGCCAGAAACCTTGATCACTATGAACCTGTCATCCAACAAATTTGCTGATTCTGTTTTCAGGTGCTTGCCCAGAAGTATTCAAATACTTGACCTGAATAATAACAAAATTCAAACTGTCCCTAAAGAGATTATTCATCTGAAGTCTTTGCGAGAACTAAATCTCGCATTTAACTTTCTAACTGATCTTCCTGGGTGCAGTCATTTCAGAAAACTCTCAATTCTGAACATTGAAATGAACTTAATTCTCAGCCCATCTCTGGCTTTTTTCCAGAGCTGTCAGGAAGTTAAGACTCTGAATGCAGGAAGAAACCCATTCCGGTGTACCTGTGAATTAAGAGATTTCATTCAGCTGGAAAAATATTCACAAGGCATGATGATTGGATGGTCAGATTCATATATCTGTGAATACCCTTTGAATCTAAAGGGGACTCGGTTAAAGGATGTTCATCTTCCTGAATTATCTTGCAACACAGCTCTGTTGATTGTCACCATTGTGGTTATCATGCTAGTTCTGGGGACGGCTATGGCCTTCTGCTGCCTCTACTTTGATCTGCCCTGGTATCTCAGGATGCTAGGTCAGTGGACACAGACATTGCAGAGGATTAGGAAGACAACCCAAGAACAACTCAAGAGAAATGTCCAGTTCTATGTGTTTATTTCATACAATAAACATGATTCTACCTGGGTGAAGCATGAATTAATTCCCAATCTAGAGAAAGAAGAGAACTTGATTTGCCTTCATGAAGGAAACTTTGATCCTGGTAAGAGCATTACTGAAAATATCACGAACTGCATTGAGAAAAGCTGTAAGTCCATCTTTGTTTTGTCTCCCAACTTTGTCCAGAGTGAGTGGTGCCATTATGAACTTTACTTTGCCCACCAAAATCTCTTCCATGAAAATTCTGATTACATAATTTTTATCTTGCTAGAACACATTCCACTCTACTGTGTTCCTACCAGGTATCCTAAGCTGAAAGCTCTTATGGAAAAGAAAGCATACTTGGAATGGCCCAAAGATAGGCGTAAATGTGGACTTTTTTGGGCAAAACTTAGAGCTTCTATTAATGTTAATTTATTAGAAACCAGAGAGATGTGTGAACTACAGACATTTGTGGAGCTGAATGAAGAGTCTCAAGGTTCTGTAATCTCTCTGATAAGAACAGACTGCCTATAAAAATCCTCCCTTCCCGTAGGGAAATGGGCCTTGCATACACCTTGGGGATAGAAATTGATACAGCCTTTATGATGGTTATTTGGCAATATCATTTAAATGAAAAATGACTACTTTTATGTCACTTCCTCGAAGGATTTCTAAGAATGTATCCTACAGAAATACAAATTTGCAAAGGCTTCTATAAAACGGTGTTCATCCCAGAATATTTGTAATACTGAAAAATTGAAAACAGCTCATGTTTCCACAGAATAAAAACGAATTCAATAAATTATAGTTCATTAATGCGATAAAATGTTACACAGCCATTAAAAAGAATGAGGTAGTTCTATATTTACTGGTATGGAGAAAATTATATTAATATGGTGGTTTATATATTGAAATAAAAGTCTAAATGAATCTATATTCAGTACTTTGGCATACTTTGGTATACTTTGGCAATTTCACTTTGGTATAGTAACAGTGGTTTAGGCCTGGGAGGTTATATTACAGAAAACTTTTGGTTTCTATGTTGTATATTTCCATAATGTTGGAGTTGCTTAAGTGAATCTATATTTCTTTATTAGGTAGAAAAAACAAGAAAGATAATGTTTAAAGCCTATGCATCCTACTCATTTTGCTTGATTCTTCCTTTCTAGTCTCCCCAGTCATAGAAAGAAAACAAGCTTTTCTAAATTTTGCAAAATTATATTTCAAAAAATGTTACCTCCTTCATTAGAAAAATTTCTGTGACTTACCCACCTGATAAAGGAAGAAAATGGCCATGCTTAAGATCTGACACCAATCTCCTGTTACCTTCCTGCCTCCTATCATTGAGCCGTATCAAGTTATTGGCCCTTTTCCAGAACATTCAGTCTCTTTCTCTGCCCCCAGACCTTAACATATTGCATGACTGACTGTACAATCCAAATGTCAACTTTTTTTTTGAAAACTTCCTCACTTCTAAGTATGATGCCCCTTGATTCTCCATAACACTTCAAATATATTTCTATCACAAACTGATCATACATATTTTTAAAGTTTCCCATTCTCATTAGAGTATGAGCTCCTCAAAGGCAAGGACAGACTTCCCTCTGCTCTTATATCAACAGGTGTTTACTCAGTCCCTGGTTCAGAGAAGGTGTCAATAAGTGTTTATGGAATGGATGCCAGGTAAGCTAGAGGAACTTAGCAGGGACTCAACCAGCTTCAGGATAGAAAGTCAGGGGAAAAAGGCAGAGAATCCAGAATTGAAGTATTTCTGAGTATAGCTTGAATTAGGTGAAATTGCCAATATGTGGTTGCTCTTGAACTACAACACCTACTTCATCTCATTCAATCTAATAAAACTAATATCCTAAGTAGGGTAAAATTAGGCTCTGCATCTACCTTATTTCCTTATAGTTATGATCTTATGAATTTCTCATGCTAGCAGTCATTTGAGAAATTGTATTCAAGATGGTCAACTTGAGAGTATAGAGACAGGGTTGGGTGTCAATCTCTAAGCCAGGTTGTGCTACCATTTGGCCAATGACCAATCTACTTGGAGAAGCTAGGGCTCAGCAGCCTTGAGGCTGAGTGTCTCTCTTCTTCCTCCTTTATGAGCTCATGGTCTGTTTGGTAAAAGGGGAAACCCAAAGAAACCACAGTGCAGCAAGATCAGAGCATGGGGAGAATGCTTTTCCAACCAGGCTTTTTGCATCTGGGCCATTGCTATTAGTGTGATTCATGGCTTCTGGAGGAGTCAGACAGACACTGTATGAGTATTTTTAAATCTTGAGTAAATTACTCAGTATGAGACATTTATCTTTAAAGATCAGTTAATTGAGAACATGTAAAGTAGGTAACATTAGTCCTGAAGTCAATAGGGTTGAGTTATTCCATGGTAGCGGTTTTAAAAATAGATGTATTTTGTCACAATTAAAAAAATAATACATTAGATATACCTCTAGATAACTTCTTGTTTCAGCAGCTAGACTGCCATGAAATCTTACCTATCAGATCATTGTACTGTTCCAGAAACTTAAGATTTTCCAGAAAATTAGAACTTCCTAATTTGCTTGGTTTTGAGTCTTATTAGTTATATAATATTGACTCTTGTGGTATATAATAGAAAATGAATCATACATAGGTTTAATATTGGAACATGAGATTGAAGTAGCACCTAGCCTCATGCAGAACTGAGGATATACTTTTACCCAAGAAGTTTTAGATTTCATCAAGGGACCCACTCTCCTCAAGCATGACATTGATGAGGAAGTAAGCATACACAGACTGCATGCTGTAACAGAACCCAGTGTAATGAGTCTGATCATGTTTTGGAAATGATTCCAGGTCTTATGAAGTTGCAAGTTCCTTCCCATTCCCTTGCCATTTGCCAACCTGGAGCTTCTTCCATTTTTTCTCAAGGAGATTGAGCTCTGTATCAATATTGTTCAAGTCTTCTGCGGATTCTTCAGGATGCCTTCCCAACCACTGTGCATCTCTACAGATAAATGACACTATTTTCTGGGTGTCAACAGTCCAGTGTGGATAATGTTCTATATTCTATAAAAGTGGCAAAGAGGTCTATGATAAAATGGGATTATAATCCTCAAATTCCAAATGGTTTGGAGGGAGATGAGTTTTAAATCTAATTTATGGCAAATTTTCTCTGAGGTGCAACTCCTTCGTGTATTATGATGAACCATTCAAGAAAAGCATAGATTAGGAATGTAAGTCTATGAGTGAGAGTTTAGAACCTACCAGATATAACTCTCACTTTCAAGTGGGAAATTGCATCTTTGGAATTTTAAATGACTCACCTAAGCCTGAGGTCAAACATTGATCTTTTAACTCCTACACTGATGAGACTTTTCTTTCCAATCCAGGACAAGATGCCTCTTACTTTTTGTATTTGATTTCATCATTGTGATCTTTTCATTTCCATTCTCAACAACAGAGCCTTGGATTGGGCCCCTTGCATATCCCGCTTAGACTGTCCAAAATTATTTGTGCCTGGACTCTGCAGTGTCTCCCCACTGCCTTGGACCCCTTCCTCCATCCTGGCTACCAACTCTTTTGAAGGGCCTTTGTTGAATTTCTAAGTCCTTCTTAGGGTCTGGTACTACCAAGACTGGCAGTGTTCTTCAAGTGAGATATCCCTGGCCCAGACCCAGACCCATATGGATCCTGGTCTTCATTTGTCCCCCTCAAGATGCTTTCTGACCCACTGCCTTACACATGAAGTCAATCAGATATCCTGAGGAGCTCTAGAACTCATGCCTAGGGGGCCCTCTCAGAGTTTGGTTGTTGGACCCCAATTTGAGTTGGACAATCTGGCAAGCAGATCACTGCTGCTGGCTGAAGCAGTGTGGGACTACCCAAGATTGGGCCAACAGAATGGTGCTAACATGCTGATTTGAGATGACTCTCACACTGAACACAAGATGACTTCAGGAGTCAGGGCTATCAATAGTCTACCACCAGCCCTTAGACTTGAGCCACCAGTGTGGGCTTGTGTCTATCTGTGTTTTGACTATAGTGCCGCCTCTTGTCTATAGCACCATAGGATGGCAAGCATGGCAGCAGGTGTCTTTCACCCTGCACTCCTCCTCTTCCCCCAGCATCTGGCATCCAGGGTGATAACTGCCATTGCTGTAGGCTCTATGTCATGTGTTAGGCGGTCTTTCAAGGATGGCTTTCAATATTGAACACAAATGGGCCTTATAATCAATGTCCTCTTTTACCTTCCACTGATGTGGTGACATTGTGCTCTCCCTGTCCTAAGCCATATTGAAGAGGGAAGTACTTATCCTGGAAGAGTGGGACTGTGCTTCTCTCTTCACACATGAACCCCTCACCGACCCTCCCCCACTGGTGTTAGTGTATGGAAGGCAAGGGTCCATTCAGCATCAAAAGAGCTCCCATTCTGGGAATGCAATGATTACTACCTCAATAGTCCATGGGAAGACAAGACTGGAAAATGCCTTGTTCTATGTTTATACCATAAAATTATGAATGGTAAACTTAACAAGACCAGAAAAGGAATATTGGTTCACATTGACCTGCGTATTTTGGGGAAGGCTTGCATCAATGAAGCACAGTACCAACCATTGAGAAAGAGTCATTGGAAGGCAGTGTGGACAGATGATGCAGTGTCATGGCTATTAATGTGACAAGTGTTATAGACATACTATTAGGAAACTGAAGAGGCACAAAGAGCTATAATGTTTAATAAGTAGGCTCTGAAGACCCGTGTCCTTGTGATTAACTACAGCACTGCTACCATTTTCTCCTGGTGGTACATATAAAATTAACCATGGAGGGTGCATTGGATAATAAAATGCCTGAAGAGATGGTTCTTGGATTTGAAACAAGAAGACATGGTGCTTGGATCTCACAAAGACTCTTTCAATGAACCACCTAGAAAATAAATGATATATAAGTAACTCTTCTCTATCCATCTTCATTAATAAGACACCAAGCCTCCTATGGGTCTGTACATTTTGAAACATTTTTAAATCAAATTATTTATATAGACACAAGTCTATATATATAGACATGAATATATATATATATATATATATATATATATATATATATATATATATTCCCAGAGCCCTGCACACCCTGGAGGCAGCTCTGAGAAGGAAAATATCCTGGCTCATGTGGCCAGAACTTATATTGCTTCTTATTTCTTGGCTACTCAAACTTGTTTTGGTTTTAGCAGAAGTCATTGAGCACAGGAGAGTTTTGTCTCAAGTGCTATGGCTCATGTGGTGAAATTCAGTGGTAAGACTAATGGATCTGACAGATTGGCAAAGGCAAATTCTAGCAACACAATATTAAGGTTATTGGAAGTTTCTCCTACAGTTTTGACAAAAAATTGAAGGAAGGGATGCATTTCTTATTTTATATCAGGATGGGTGAAAGCTCTACATTATTAGGTTCTGTTTTCTCTGTGGAGGAAGTTAGATTTTTAGTTGTGTCTGGGAACTTTCTAAACCTAGTGACCTGAAGTATTTAACTTCCTGGCAGCAGCACCTTTGGCCCTGGGGGAAGAAATAGGGCAGAAGAAGAAGCTATATATACCGGTTAGCTCTAATTGTCCATTAGGCCCAATGTCTTCTTTTGATTCCTGGTCTCATTAGTCCTGGGGAGATCCAGAGACCCATTAGCCCTCAACCTTCTCCTGGTTCTTTGATTTCTGGAAAAGAGTTGAGTCAGTCTCCATGATACTGTTTTTTAGTATCGTGGCCCTGTGTGTAACAATACAAATTCTAACCCTTCTTGAGGTTTATATGTGCCAGTCACTGCTCTAAGGATGTTATGAGTTATACTTGCTAATTGTCATAGATCTATGAATTAAATTTTATCATTATTCTTATGTAACAGATTAAGTACAGAAGGTACCCAAAAGTTAAGGTTTCATGGCTAATAAATGACAGAAATCCAAGGTAGTCTAATTATACAGTCTGCTTTCCTGTGTACTATGCTATGCCAACTCCAAAGAGCCTGTTAACTATTGGTTTCACTCATATTTATATTCACCATGAAAATACTTGTTCATGCTAGACCATATTTTTGAATGGAGGGGTCTCGTTGCTTAAGAGTAAGTCTCATCATTTAGTATATAACTCAAATGCTGCCAGTCCTTACTGGCCTATGGCTAAAATAAGGCACATCAACATCAGTGACCCCAAGTTTTTGTTCTTGGCCCACCGGCTTAAGCAGGGCTTCTGGCCTCCTGCAAAGGTCCCCATGAGTAATTCTAGGAGATCTCAAGGAGCCTCAGTTCTGCTTGCATACCACACTGACAGCTACACTCCCCATTTGCCACCACCATGGCCTGCCCACTGTAGCTAACTCAGGTGGCTAGACCTGGGGCCCCTCAAAGCCCTTGAGAGAGCCTTGCACTATTGACATTGCTGAATGAAGGTGCCTCCTAGATGATGCTAATGTCTGTGCTGAGGTGTTTTCTCTCAATAAACCCAAATTCATTTATCCTTGAGGTGAGGAGCCATGCTGAGTTCCATGCAGTAGTAGGAGGTTCAAAATCTCTCTTCCTAAAACAGGGTAGGTATCAACATCCCAGCATTCCAAAGCTGCAATGCTGGAATCACTGATCAGCATCACTCAGCATCACTAATCATCAGGGAAATGCAAATTAAAACCACAATGAGATATCACTCACACCTGTTAGAATGTCCATTATCAAAAAAACAATAAATAACAAGTGTTGGCGAGGATGTGGAGAACAGGGAACCTTTGTTCCCTTGAAAAGGGAATTCCTTGTCGGTGGGAATGTAGATTGGTGCAGCCACTCTGGAAAACAATACGGAGGTTCCTCAAAAAATTAAAAATAGAACTACTGTATGATCCCGCAATTCCAAAGAAAGTGAAAACATTAACTAGAAAAGATATGTGCACCCCCATGTTCACTGCAGCATTATTCACAATAGCCAAGACATGGAAACAACTGAAATGTCCAGTAATGGATGAGTGGATAAAGAAAATGTGGTATATATGTATACGTATACACACACACACACACACACACACACACACACACACACACACACTGGAATATTATTCAGCTATTAAAAAGAAGGAAATCCTGTCATTTTTGACAATATGAATAGACCTTGAAGACATTAAGCTAAGTGAAATAAGTCACACAGAGAGAGACAAATGCTGAATGATCTCACTTATGTATGGAATCTAAAACACAAAACAAAAACCAAACAAATACCAAACTCGTAGATACAGAGAACAGGTGGGTGGTAGCCAAAGGCTGGTGGGGGGTGAGTGAAATGGATGAAAGGGGTAAAAAGTTACAAACTGCCAGTTACAGAATAAATAAGTTCTGGGGATATAATGTACAGCATGATGACTGTAGTTACTAATAATTTATGGCATATTTGAAAGTTGTTAAGAGGGTAGATGTTAAAAGTTCTCATCACAAGAAGAAAAGGTTTTGTTACTAGGTGTGATGATGGATGTTGTGGCAACCATTTCATAATGTATACAAATTTCAAATCATGTTCTATGCTTGAAACCAATGTAATATATTTCAATTATGTCTTACTTTAAAAAAACTGGAGAGAAAAATAAGACAATCATACTGGTGCATAGAGTTCATTTAAAAATAACTAATAATTTGAAATCTAATGTCATATTAAATGACCCTGTTAGAAAATAGGTAAATAATTGCACACAAATCTTCACTATAAACCACCACATCTATAAGATAACATAACTGCTTAAAAAGTAAAAAATGGCTTATATACACAATCTCAGAAACCTCCATCATTAAAGAGGAACTAAAGAAAGAGGAAAAACACTGCATATTCATTACAATAAAAATAGTACCTGGGCACCTGGGTGGCTCAGTCGGTTAAGCATCCCACTCTTGATTTAGGCTTGGGTCATGATCTCACAGTCAGTTGTGGGATCAAGCTCCCCATCCGACTCTATGCTGGGTGTGGGGTCTACTTAAGATTCTCTTCCTCTCTCTCTGCCCCTCCACCTCTCTTAAGAAAATAGTACCACGTGTATGTGTAGTCAACCTAATGAACTGGTGAAAAATTTCTGTAACTATTATAACATGAAAATTTACATTTCTATTCATTTTTAAAACATTGCCAAATATTTATTTGGGCTCTTTTCTATAATATTTTTCTGAAAAATAGAATTGAAAAATATCACTAAGTCTTCTGATGCTTAATAATAAATTTATGAGTGTGAAATTGTGAATAATCAGCCAATTGGGCAAAAATAAATTTGGTCCTTTGCTGCCTCCCTTTCGGCTTTTGTACAGTACTGTTCCAGTGTGCACAATTGTGCAGAGACCACAAAGTCATGTCATATTTCTTGGCCTTTACAATTTATATGGCAAAGTTGAATTAAAATTTAAGAACATTTTATTCTTTAGAAAGTTCAGAAAATCAGCTCCCCCAAGCCAAGCATGTGGCTTATATAATCAAAACAAATTAGTTGAATTACATGTGTTATGCAAGATTAAAAAAATATATATATATACACATATATATACATATATATGTGTATATATATATATACATATACATATATATGTATATCTTCAAAACCAGGTGTGCAAGGGGGCGCCTGGGTGGCTCAGTCAGTTAAGCGGTGGACTCTGTTTCAGCTCAGGGCATCATCTCAAGGTTTTGTGAGTTCCAGCCCCTGGAGGGGCTTTGCGCTGACAGTGTGGAGCCTGCTTGGGATTCTTTCTCTCTCTCTCTCTCTCAAAAATAAAATAAACAAAACTTAAAAAAATTAACAATGCACATGTTAGCACCCAAAGCCTCAGGGCTGGGATCCACAGTCTTACATGAAGTCTGTTTGTTCGGCACTTGCTGTTAACCTTTGTAGGAGCCCCAAACCCGTCCAGGGGGCAAGGAATATGATGAGCACCACATTCCTCCCATTTTCATTATTCCTTCCCACCTCTCATTTGCAACCCCCCCCAACCAAGTACTCTTTCCTCCTCCTACCTATGCCTATCAATATATGCATATTAACTGGGAGGAATGAACATCATTCAAATAGCCCAACTTTTAGTCTTAGTTTAGATTCAGTTACAACGCACTGCTACATATTTTATAAATCCAATTGGATGGGGAGGTTTGCCCCATAAGGAGGCCCAGGAGAGGATGGAGGGGGGAAAGGAATATATTTTCCACTGTCAGAACCTTAGAAAAAACTTCGACCCGACATCTTCCTCAGTCTTCACAAGCGGGAAGCTCAATAAGCTTGAAACTGATTTGATACAATAGATAAAACCTGAAATAGATAGAATTTCGTTTTTAATTTTTAAAACTTGGCCTCAGGTGCCAAACGAAAAAGGACAAAAAGGATATACGACGGTCATTAAAAAGGAAAACCCAAACCAAACAAAAAAAGAAAAAAAGAGGAAAGGTTCAAGAGAAGAAGAAACAAACACGGCAGGCGCCAGCAATAATGCAACTTCTCCTTTAGCAGTGTGCGTCTAAGCTTCAGGCCAGGGCCGCCAGGAAGTCAAACGCCCCCCCCCCCCAACCGGGTTTACTAAGAGTTTCACTTCAGCAGTGGCTCTTTTCCCCCTCCCCTGCGGGTGTGGAAAGCAGAAGTTCGCGACATTAAAATAGATCCCATTGTGCACGCAAGAGTAATGCCATCAGCAAAGCGCCTCTTCCTGTCAGTGCACTTCAATTCTCAGCCGGCGCCGTGGAAACCCTGCCTTGGCTTGGGGGGGAAGCTTTCCAGTGTTCGCTGCAGCATTTGACCACTTGGTGTTCTGTAAATTCTGCAATAAATTCCTAAATGAGCCCTTGTGCCAGAGAAAGAAGTGCAGGGAAAAACCATTCTGACCTTCTCCGGAGCTCACCTCGAACCGGGGCACCTGTCACATCAGTCATTCTTCAGACGCCGGGGGCGTAGCTGCGAGGGACTCAGGACATTGGGATGTCACAAGAAAGCTGCCCTGATTTTTCTTTTGTTGTTTCTCATTTTTCTTTCTTTTCCTTTTTTTTTTTTCTCCCCTCCTCCACCGCCTCGGAAAGCCATAGAATGAAGAAGCCACTTTTCGGCTCTACTTCATTCTTATTCCTGTCCCAAATCAGGGGAAAACGGTTGGGAACCAGGGGAAATCGCTGAAAGCCAAAACTTCGCTGCTCCATCAGCATCACCTGAGAGCTTGTTAGCGGCCTCACCTGAAAGCTTGTTAGAAATGCAGTCTTTCAGGATCCATCCCAGACCTACTGAATTAGAATCTGCATTTTAGCAAGGCCCCCCCGCTGATACCTGTGTACAATAAAGTTTGAGAAGGCTGGGAAAGAAAACTTTAAAAATGAACTGGAGTCTTGCCCCCAGGGGCGTGCCCTTGTGTGAAATTTTGGGGTCACAGCGACACCCTGTGGTTGCTTTGGTAGTTGCTGTTGCGCTTTCCGGTGGGTAAGCTGTGTCTGACAGCAGTTAGTTCACGCATCACCGGAGCAACAGGAGACTGTGTGGTACCAGTCAGTGCCCAGAGGCCTCTGTGTTGCGCCTCTCTCCACCACTCTGTCAGATGAAGAGATATGGGCCCTCTTCCGAGGATGCTTTCTACTGAAGCTTACGATGGCTTATAGGCTTAGCCATTCTCTGCGTTCCAAACAGCGGGACAACAGATCTCAAAACCTTTCTTTACCCACCAGATTTGTCACAGAATTCACAAAGCCATAAAAACTCAGGGACACGAGATGGTTTTAGAGATCATCCAGATGAGTGGTCCTTACCCTTCATGGATGACGATCACCATGTAATAATAGTTGCTTTACTGCACTTTTACTTTGCTTCAAGCACTGGTCTAAGCACCTGCATGCATTCAGTCATTTAAACTTCACAGGTCAGTGAAGCAGGTGATACATATCACCTCTCTCTTGTAGATCCTTGTCTGATAATTTTGTCAGTAGTAGTTGTCGATTGAGAAAAATCTATACTAATAAGAAACTGTTAGGATGAATCCAGTAACTCTCGAAAATGCATTTGCATTGAATTAAACCCAATGGCTTCTATATATATTTTGGGAAGAGTAGTGCAGATGTATAAGATATGTTATTTACCCCGCCTTGGACTGGGGTTGGACACGGACTTGGGTCCCCTTGTAACAGCTCCAAGGCTCTCCAAAGGATTCATAGCTCACAGGCTGGGAATCCCCAGTGCAGAAGCATGCCCCAAATGCTTTGTCGATGCCATGCCATACGATCCTGAACACACCTAATTTTACCTGGTCTCTGATGCCTAGCAGGAACAGACCTGCCTTGGCCTTGGATGGCAGACTTTGGGGAGTAGCAGATGATGAAACTGACTTCAGGGAAGTTGCCTATGGCTACACTTCTAGCTTGAAAAGCTACAGCATAGGGACAGAGTCGTGGCCAATCTCTTTCTTCTGTTCTCCAACCTGTATACCCTAGGAAGAATAATTTTCCTGAAACACCGTTATGTTTAAGTTATTCTCCAACTCAAAATAACCCCCAATTATGCCCAGCTGGTTATGTGAGATAAAGCCCATTCTGATTGCCTTGGTTCTCAAAGCAAAATCTTGTACCAACTAACCTGTTTGTTGCTATTCCCTTCATGTCTCCCATGCTCTGTCTAGACTATTCCTCTTGTCCTCTGTGTTGTCAGTGGAGAATGAGGGTCTCAGAGGAGATGCCTAGGAGGCCAGCGTTGGCTAAGGTGACTCTCCATGGGAAGCACTGCTTTGGTTAAGTCACTTGGAATGCAGATAGATCCTTCATAGACACAGGAAAAGTTATATGACCTTCTCTCGAGAGTAAATACAAGTTTACTGTAAAAAATACAATTACTGATTTGACCAGGTAAGTGCATATACTCGTGGGTATTCTGTTCTACCGGCCCTTATTGGAAGAAATAGCATAATCAGAAGGAAACTTGGTCAGCATGAGTCTTAGCCATCTCTTGTTTCTGGTTGCCCAGTATCAACTCCCCCTTCCTAAAAGTACATTATTTCCTTTTGAGGCATCCTTTTTCCCAGATATAGTCTGGGAGACAGTGACCAAGATTCTGGCACTTGCTGGTTAGTTGGTAGAGAGGTGGCCCAGACTCTTAGAACAGGAGACAATTGCGTGCTCTCTTCCTGGTATTTCACTCTTGACCAGAGGATCAAAGAAATAGAAAAGAATTCGATTCCATCCCCACAGTGGTGCCCTGGTCTTCCGGAGCCTTTGTTTAGACCCCCTGGTGGTCTTCAAATCCTATCCTCCAGGAATATCTTAGTTCCTGCCTGTTTCCCAGCTTCCACCTCATTGATTCTGTAAGCGTCCAACATCCTTCAAAAAAGAAAACAATCTTTTGATTAAGTCAATATGCTAGTCAGCTATTGCTAGCATGTGTTGTATTGAAAACAACCCTCAAAATCTCAGTTGTTTGTACCAACCAGAATTTATTTTCTAAACTCACAGTTCTGTTGGTCGGCCAGGGTGGTTGTGTCGGGCTTCAGTTCTGGTTAGGTCTGTTCCAGGTACCTCTCATTTGAAGCAGTGACTCAGGGCATGGTCTTCTCATGGTAGATGGAGGAGGACAAGGTAGCCCACACAAGCACATTTACATGCTCTGTTAAGCATCACATATGTTATGCTACATTTTGTTGTCCAAAGCAAGTCACACGGTCAGACTTAAACGCAATTGTGTGGAGATGTGTATTCTGCTTACTCTACAGGTGGGTACTGCAAGGTCACCATTGAAAGGGGATCGATGTAATTGTGTTCTGTTACAAGGAGAGGGTGCAAGGTTAGGACCTTAACCTGCCTTGGTTGGCCACAAAATAATAAAATGTTGACAGATTAATTTTAACATAGTTAATCTTATCAATCTTTGCCTTAATGGCTTATGCTTTCTGACTCTTGTTTAAGAAATTTCTGGTTCTCGGGGTGCCTGGGTGGCTCAATCAGTTGAGTGTCTGACTTTGGCTCAGGTCATGATCTCGTAGTTTGTGAGTTCAAGTCCCGAATCGGGCTCTGTGCTGACAGCTCAGAGCCTGGAGTCTGCTTCAGTTTCTGTGTTTCCCTCTCTCTCTGCCCCTCTCCTGCTCACACTCTGTCTCTCAAAAATAAAGAAACATTTTTTTAAATATTAAAAAAAAAAAGAAATTTCTGGTTCTCAGGGCACCTGGGTGGCTCAGTTGGTTAAGCGTCTGACTTCAGCTCAGGACTTGATCTTGTGGTTCATGAGTTCAAGCCCCACATCGCGCTCTGTGCTGACAGCTCAGAGCCTGGAGCCTGCTTCGGAATCTGTGTCTCCCTCTCTGTCTCTGCCCCTCCCCCACTCACACTCTGTCTCTCTCTCCCTCAAAATAAATAAACATTAACAAAATTTTTTTAAAAAGAAAAAAAAAAGAAATTTCTGGTTCTTAGACCCAGGCAGGTCATAAGGATAGTCCTCTTTATTTTGTTTTTCACACATAAGTCTTTAGTCCACAGGACAGCTAAGGCAGGAACCCAACTTTACATCTTTGCTAATGGCTGACGGATTGTCCCAGTATTACTTATTTCATCCTATTCCCACTGATCCGTAATGCCTCCTTTGCCAAACGCCAAATTTCCCTAAATGCAGGAGTGTCTTTCTGGATTCTCTCTTATTTCATTGTTCTGTTCATCAACCCTTGTGCTGATATTGCACTTCTCAATTATCCCATCTTTATCTTCATTTAGAATCAGCTTGTCAAGTTCCACTATACACACTAAAAATACTGATCAAAATTTTGTTTGGAATTTCTTTGAAATAAAGATTAATATGGGGAGAAAGAGGGTTTTCAAGATAGTAAATCCTCCTCCACACGAACATGGAATATTTCTTCACTTATTTGGATCTCTAATTACATTCCACAAAATTTTATAATTTTCTTCTTATAACATGCACACCATTTGTTAGATTTATTCCTAGAAATTTTATTTTTATGTTGGGATTTAAATGTGATCTTTTAAAAGTTACATCTTTTAACTATTTGCTGCCTATCTATGCAAGCCAGAAAATTTTATCATAATAGCAGCATTTATGTAACCCTTACCATGTGACAAGCACTGTCCTAAGCATTTTATATGTGTGGAATTCATCAATCTCACAATGACACTATGAAAGAGGTATTGTTATTATAACTATATATGAGGGAATTGATGTCCAGAGAAGTGCAGAGATATTAAATAAATTTTCCAAGATCATAAATGGTAAAGCCAGGATTCAAGCTCATTGTTCAACATCCAGGGCTGTAACCACAACACTGTATTTGCCTCTTAACCTTGTTAAGCTCTTGCATTAATTTGAATGATTTGCTTGTCTATTTCTTAGGCTTGACATGCAAACAACAAAAACAATAAATACTTTTTGGAAAAAAATGTTTATTTATTTTGAGAGAGAGAGAGAGAGCACTAGCAGAGGAGGGGCAGAGAGAGAGGGGGAGAGAGAGAACCCCAAACAGAGTCCTGTGCTGTTAGCTTGCAGCCCAACTCAGGGCTCGAACTCACAAACCGTGCAATCGTGACCTCAGCCCATATCAAGAGTCAGATGCTTAGCCGACTGAGCCCCCCTAAAGCAATAAATACTTTAGAAATCAACTAGCAGATATATAGTTAACACCCTACTGAAGTTGTGCAAAGGGTGCACGTGTGTGTGTGTGTGTGTGTGTGTGTGTGTGTGTGTTGGGAGGAAGAGCTTTATCAAGAGCAGCATTCTCAGAGAGAATCGAATTCCCCACACCTTTGGGATTGCTGGTGGACTTCACGGAGGAGCCAGGCATATCGGGTACTGAGGCACCAGCCAAGTCAGGGCATCCTCAGGGAGGCCTGAATGGGGAAAGAGGCCCAGGGCCAAGTGCAACAGACAGTGTCAAATGACAGGCCTTCTCCTCCCCCCACCTCCAACCCCAGATTTGGGCTGAATCAAACGGCCATTCAGGCCCCTCCCTTTCACAGACCAAGGCCAAGGGGGCTGTCCCTCGAGGCTGAAATGCAACAATCCCATGGGCTTCTGCTCCAAACAGGCTTGTGTTTGAAACCACAATATACTTGGCTCCGGTTTTACACGCATTAGTTTCTGGTGCTGGGAAAAAAAAAAAAAAAAAAAAAAAAAGGAACTAGAAGAATGAAAGGGGAGGTCTTGAGGGAGGGGGAATTCTTTTTCCAGTCTAGTGAATGAGGTTAATAAGTGGAAAAATAAAACTACTCTCCGTGAAGGGTATTTGGAAGGGTTACCAGGCCACAGTAATTAAAAGCAAATTAAAAGGCTATATCATTCATGCAGCCTCAATGGCTTCTCTCAGCGCTGAGGGAACTGAATCTACCTCAGGGCAGTGGAGGCAGAGTGGGGAGGAGGGAGAGCAAGGAGGGGAAGGAGGGGGAGTTGGAGAGGAGGGAGAGCAGGGCGGAGGAGAAGAAGAGGGAGTGGGGAGGAAAGGAACGGAGAGGAGGGGGAGCAGGGAGGACTGCTTGTCCTCCCATGTGGGGTGGCAATCCACAAGCAGCCAGGACACCCACCTGTTTCTCTCTGTGGCATCCCGAATGCTAATTCACAAATTAGGGAATTGATTGATCATCTTCCCAAACCCCACTACAAATTGGACATTTGTTCACACATTTCAAAGGAATGTTTTCTAGGCCTTTGCATAGTGTGGAAAAAACCCCACCAAACCAACCTTAGGTTTGGTCATCTTGAGTGAGTCACTTGAATCTCTCTGACTCTCAGTTCCCTCTCTGTAAAATATAGGTGCAAACTAATCTATTTTGTCCAAATAGTGCTCTCCTGAGTTCTCTCCGAAACTTGGAACAGGTAGAGGGAAGGGAAATGGAAATATTCATTAAGCAATTCAGCCCATTGTGCTTCTGTCATTTTTGACCTCAGACCATTTTCAACACCACCTAGTTGAGCAGTTAATTCTAACAAGCCTGTTTCTGTGACATGGTAATGGTGTGTCAACAATCCTGGGTGACCGCGAAGGTCAGAGGCACTGCCTGTCATACTGGTTTGGCCCATATTGCCACCCTGTGGAAGGTGTGGAAGGTTCCAGCCAGCATCAGGTCTTTCTCAGGGAAACCTTTTCATAGGCCTGGTGGGCGGTAAGTACTTGCAGGTTCTGTGTCAGCGGACGTAGCCCTGTGGCCTGTGTTGAAGTGGACTCCCACAGATCTACATCGGTGTTTTCACAAATGCAGGTGAGACTTTGCATGAGATTCTGCAACAATTTCCCTGTGAAAGCTTTCTTGAACTCCAAAGTCAGGTTATGATGTTGTCCTATGTTTTCCAACGCACCCTGGCTACTTGCTACCCTAGAACTTAAAGTTGTTAGGGGTATTGCCTGTTTACCCACTCTTCCTGTACCCTTTCTCTGGCCAGAAACCATAGCTTTTCACTAGGAATCCCCAGGGCCTAGCAAAGTCTTTGCCCTACAAAGGCGATTGTATTTTCTGAAAATAGCAACAGCAATATTTCCGGTTTCACGTGTTCTTCTACAAACTTTCCACTCCCCATCACAAGGCGGAATCTATTTCTCCTCTGCTGAGACCCAGGGTAGAGAGAGGGCGGGCTCCATGACTGCCTCAATAAATAGAATCCTGCAGAATGCTTGACTTCCAAGGCTAGATTGTAAAAAGAAATAAGGCTTCTGCCTGATGCTGTCTCCCTTGGGATGTTCACCCTTGAAACCAGCCACCAGGTTGTGGGGAGCAAATGATGCCCCCAGCTGATAGCCAGCTTCAACTTCCAGGCAGGTGAATGGAGGGGCCTTCAGATGATAGCATCCTGTAGCCTTCAAGTGTTGCAGTTGAGGCATCAGACATTGTAGGGCAAGACAAGGTGTCTCTGGTTTGTCACGTCCAAATTCTTGACCCCCAAAATCTGTGAGCATAATACATGTTTGAAGTGCACCACAAAGTGTTGGGGTTATTTGCTACTCAGCCCTAGTATTTGGAACAGTGGTCAATGATAGACACTAAACACATTAGTGAATGGCCGGACAGTGTTCCATGAGATCCCTGGACCCTCCCAGGAGGTAGAAAAGAGATACAGCTATTCCAGGAAATAAGTGGAAATGCATTGGGTTTCTCTAAAGTTTTAAGGCATAAATATCCATAAATACCTACTATACTATAATAGAAAAAATTATTTTAAAAATCAGGATATAGGGGTCCTATCAAGCCATGAGATGGAGGAAACTTACATGCATTTTAATAAGTTAAAGAGGCCAATCTGAAGAGCCTATAGATTGTATGATTCCAACTAATGTGACATTCTGAAAAAGGTGTAACTATGGAAGCAGTAAAAAATATCAGTGGTTGCAGAAGGTTGGGGGAAGGGGATGAATAGGCAAGGGACACAGGATTTTTAGGGTACTGAGACTATTCTCTATGATACTATCATGGTGGATATGTGTTATTGTACATCTGTCCCATAGAATGCACAGTGTGAAGCATGAACGTTGATGCAAACGAGAGGCCTTGAGTGATATGTCAGTCTTGGTTTCTAGATTCTAACACATGTACTACTCTGATGCTGATGGTGGGGTCAACTGTGTTGGTGTGGGGACAGGAGGTATATAGGAAATCTCTGTGGTTTCTATTCAGTTATGTTTTCTTTCCACTCAATTTTTCTGTAAACTTAAAACTGCTCTAAAAAATAAAGGCTAAGGGCACCTGGCTGGCTCAGTGAGTAGAGCATGCAACTCTTGATCTCAGGTTCGTGAGTTTGAGCCCCATGTTGGGTGTAGAGACTACTTTAAAAAAATAAATAAAAATGAAAAAAAGGCTATTTTTTTAACGTTTATTTATTTTTGAGACAGAGAGAGACAGAGCATGAACAGGGGAGGGGCAGAGAGAGAGGGAGACACAGAATCTGAAACAGGCTCCGGGCTCTGAGCTGTCAGCACAGAGCCCGACGCGGGGCTCGAACTCACGGACCGCGAGATCATGACCTGAAGGGAAGTTGGACGCTTAACCGACCAAGCCACCCAGGCGCCCCAAAAAAGGCTATTTTTTAAAGGGGTCATTTAAATATGGTCTTATTTAAGAGCCTAGGGATTCCTTCTTCCCTCTCCCCAACCTTCTCACAAATAAACAAGCCGTGGATTTTTAATGTTTGCTTCACTGCATTGGAGCTTGAGGGTAAAGTCCAACCACGTACATCAGGGGTACCTCGGGACTTAGTCTTTCCCTTCCTTCCTCTCTTTGGTGGACTTTGTGTTATCTGGGAGCCGGTGTGTTTCTAACATAATTTAAGGAGTCCTCTGTTTCTACCTTGAGTGACAGGGGAAAAAACGTGAGCCTTAAAAGGCACAGAACTATATAAATGGCTTAGGAAGAGATTAAACAAGGATCCTACGGCAGATTGAGTCACAAATAAAGTCTTCATTATTCTTGTTTCTCCAACATTTATTAATTAGTAACTGTTTTCCATAAAAGTATCAGCAGAATCATCATTCTTAAAACTGACCAACATAAACATGATGTTTAATTTTGTGTTGTAATTCATTAGATGGCATAATTGGCTCTTACTGTTATGTCTATTTGTTTAATAGATATCTCCTCAGAAAATAGAGCAGGCGACCATGTAGTTTCCAGATTATCTGCATGGAAGGTTAATGTATGTGTACCTGTGTATGTGCACACACTTGCTACACATCTTAGAAGAAGAGTGGTTTTCTCTCTGTGCCACAGAACCTTCCACCCTCCAAGGAGCAGAGGTTATTTTTTCTATTATTTATTTTTTATAATTTACATACAAGTTAGATGGTGCAACAATGATTTCAGGAGTAGATTCCTTAATACCCCTTACCCATTTAGACCATCCCCCCTCCCACAACCCCTCCAGCAACCCTTATTTGTTCTATATATTTAAGAGGCTCTTATGTTTTGTTCCCCTCCCTGTTTTTATTTTTGCTTCCCTTCCCTTATGTTCATCTGTTTTGTATCTTAAAGTCCTCATATGATATTTGTCTTTCTCTGACTGACTAATTTCGCTTAGCATAATACTCTCCAGTTCCATCCACATAGTTGTCAATAGCAAGATTTCATTCTTTTTGATTGCCGAGTAATACTCCATTGTGTGTGTGTGTGTGTGTGTGTGTGTGTGTGTGTGTATACCACATCTTCTTTATCCATTCATCCATCGATGGACATTTGGACTCTTTCCATACTTTGGCTATTGTTGATAGTGCTGCTATAAACGTTGGGGTGCATGTGTCCCTTTGAAACAGCATACTTGTATTCCCTGGATAAATAACTAGTAGTGCAATTGCTGGGTTGTAGCAGAGTTCTATTTTTAGTTTTTGAGGAAACACCATACTGTTTTCCAGAGTGGCTGCGCCAGTTTGCATTCCCACCAGCAGTGCAAAAGGGATCCTCTTTCTCCACATACTCACCAACATCTTGCCTGAGTTGTTAATGTTAGCCATTCTGACAGGTGTGAGGTGGTAGCTCATTGTGGTTTTGATTTGTATTTCCCTGATGATGAGTGATGTTTAGCATTTTTTCATGTGTCAGTTGGCCATCTGGATGTCTTCTTTGGAGAATACCTATTCATGTCTTTTGCCCATTTCTTCACTGGATTGTTTTTGGGGTGTTGAGTTTGATAAGTTCTTTGTAGATATTGGATACTAACCCTTTATCTGATATGTCGCTTTCAAATATCTTCTCCCATTCTGTCAGTTGCCTTTTAGTTTTGCTGATTGTTTCCTTCACTGTGCAGAACTTTTTTATTTTGATGAGGTCCCAACAGTTTGTTTTTGCTTTTCTTTCCCTTGCCTCCAGAGATGTGTTGAGTAAGAAGTTGCTGTGGCCGAGGTCAAAGAGGTTTTTGCCTGCTTTCTCCTCTAGGATTTTGGTGGTTTCCTGTCTTGTGTTTAGGTCTTTCAT
Organism: Prionailurus viverrinus; assembly: GCF_022837055.1. Lineage (NCBI taxonomy): Eukaryota > Metazoa > Chordata > Mammalia > Carnivora > Felidae > Prionailurus > Prionailurus viverrinus. The sequence continues at coordinate 174,018,070 of NC_062564.1, forward strand.
CCATTTTGAGTTTATTTTTGTGTATTGGGTAAGAAAGTGGTCCAGGTTCATTTTTCTGCATGTTGCTGTCCAGTTTTCCCAGCACCATTTGCTGAAGAGACTGTCTTTATTCCATTGGATATTCTTTCCCACTTTATCAAAAGTTAGTTGGCCGTACGTTTCTGGGCTCATTTCTGGGTTCTCTATTCTGTTCCATTGATCTGAGTGTCTGTTCTTGTGCCAGTACCATACTGCCTTGATGATTACAGCTTTGTAAAACATGTTGAAGTCTGGGATTGTGATGCCTCCAGCTTTGGTTTTCTTTTTCCAGGTTGCTTTGGCTATTCGTAGTCTTTTCTGGTTCCATACAAATTCTAGGGTTGTTTGTTCTAGCTCTTTGAAGAATGCTGGTGTTATTTTGATACATATTGCATTGAATATGTAGATTGCTTTGGGTAGTATTGACAGTTTAACAATATTTTTTCTTCCTATCCAGGAGCATGGAATATTTTTCCATTTTTTGTGCCTTCTTCAATATCTTTCTTAAGATTTCTATAGTTTTCAGTGTATGGATTTTTCACCTCCTTGGTTAGACTTATTCCTAGGTATTCTATGCTTTTTGGTGCAATTGTGAATGGGATCGATTCCTTGATTTCTCTTTCTGTTTCTTCATTGTTGGCGTATAGGAATGCAACCAATTTCTGTGCATTGATTTTATATCCTGCAACTTTGCTGAATTTGTGGATCAGTTCTAGCAGTTTTTTGGTGGAAGCTTTTGGGTTTTCCATATAGAGTATCATGTCATCTGCGAAGAGTGAAAGTTTTACCTCCTGGCTGATTTGGATGCCTTTTATTTGTTTGTGTTGTCTGATTGCTGAGGCTAAGACTTCCAATACTATGTTTAACAACAGTGGCAAGGGTGGACATGCCTGTCTTGTTCCTGACCTTAGAGGAAAAACTCTCAGTTTTTACCCATTGAAGATATTAGCGGTGGGTCTTTCATATATGGCTTTTATGATCTTGAGGTATGATCCTTCTATTCCTACTTTCTTGAGGGTTTTTATCAAGAAAGAATGCTGTATTTTGTCAAATGCTTTCTCTGCATCTACTGAGAGGATCATGTGGTTCTTGCTTGTCCTTTCTTTTATTGATGTGATGTATCACATTGATTGTTTTTGCAGATATTGAACCAGTTCTGCATCCCAGGTATAAATCCCACTTGGTCGTGGTGAATAATTTTTTTAATGTATTGTTGGATCTTATTGGCTAGTATTTTGTTGAAAATTTTTGCATCCATGTTCATCAGGGAAATTGGTCTATAGTTCTCCTTTTTAGTGGGGTCTTTGTCTGGTTTGGGAATCAAGGTAATGCTAGCTTCATAAAAAGAGTTTGCAAGTTTTCCTTCCATTTCTAATTTTTGGAACAGCTTCAAGAGAATAGGTGCTAACTCTTCTTTAAATGTTTGGTAAAATTCCCCCTGGAAAGCCACCTGGCCCTCATCTCTTCTTTTTGGGGAGATTCAACTTCTTTACTGGTTATGGGTCTGTTCAGATTTCTATCTCTTCCTGTTTCAGTTTTGGTAGTTTACCTGTTTCTAGGAATTTTTCCATTTCTTCCAGATTGCCCATTTTATTGGAGTATAATTGTTCCTAACATTCTCTTCTTATAGTTTGCATTTCTGCTGTGTTGGTTGTGATCTCTCCTCTTTCAATCTTGATTTTATTTATTTGGGTCCTTTCCTTTCTCTTTTTAATCAAAGTGGTTAGTGGTTTATCAATTTTGTTAATTCTTTCAAAGAACAAGCTTCTGGTTTCATTGATCTGTTCTACTGTTTTTTTGTTGTTGTTGTTTTGATAGCATTTATTTCTGCTCTAATCTTTATTATTTCGTGTCTTCTGCTGGTTTCGGGTTTTATTTGCTGTTCTTTTTCCTGCTCTTTAAGGTGTAAGGTTAGGATGTGTATCTCTGACCGTTCTTCCTTCTTTAGGAAGGCCTGGATTGCTACATACTTCCCTCTTCTGACCGCCTTTGCTGTGTCCCAGAGGTTTTGGGTTGTGGTGTTATCATTTTCATTGGCTTCTATGTACTTTCTGATTTCCTCTTTAGCTTCTTGGTTAGCCCGTTCAGTCTTTAGTAGGATGGTCTTTAGTCTCCAAGTATTTATTGTCTTTCCACATGTTTTCTTGTGGTTGATTTTGAGTTTCATAGCATTGTGGTCTGAAAATATACACATTATCTCGATCATTTGGTACTTGTTGAGGACTGATTTGTGTCCCAGTATGTGATCTATCCTTGAGAACATTCCATGAGCACTGGATAAGAATGTGTATGCCGCTGCTTTAGGATGAAATATTCTGAATATATCTGTTAAGTCCATCCAATCCAGCGTGTCATTCAAGGCCATTGTTTCCTTGTTGATTTTCTGTTTAGATGATCTGTCCATTGTTGCAAGTGGGGCGTTGACGTCCCCTACTATTATGGTATTGTTATCTATGAGTTTATTTATGTTTATGATTAATTGATTTGTATATTTGGGTGCTTTCACATTTGGAGCATAAATGTTTACAATTGTTAGATCTTCTTAGTGGATAGACTCCTTAATTATGATATAAGGCCTTCTTCATCTCTTGTTACAGTCTTTATTTTAAAGTCTAGATTGTCTTATATAAGTATGGCTACTCCGGCTTTCTTTTGGTGACAGTTAGCCTGATAGATGGTTCTCTATCCCCTTACTTTCAGTCTGAAGGTGTCTTTAGGTCTAAAATGGGTCTCTTGTAAACAGCATGTAGATGGATCTTGTTTTCTTATCCATTCTGTTACCCTGTGTCTTTTCATTGGAGCATCTGGTCCATTGACGTTTAGAGTGAGTGCTGACAGATATGAATTTATTGCCATTATGTTCCCTGTAGAGTTGGAGTTTCTAGTGGTGTTCTCTGGTCCTTTCTAGTCTTTGTTGCTTTGGTCTTTTTTTTTTTAATCTTTTCTTCCCTTAGAGAGTCCCCCTTAAAATTTCTTACAGGGCTGGTTTAGTAGTCATGAACCACTTTAATTTTTGTTTGTCTGGGAAACTTTTTATCTCTCCTTCTATTTTGAATGACAGCCTTGCTGGGTAAAGAATTCTTGGCTATATATTTTTCCGATTCTGCACATTGAATACATCCTGACACTCCTTTCTGGCTTGCCAAGTTCTGTGGATAGGTCTGCTGTGAACTTGGTCTGTCTTCCCTTGTAGGTTAAAGAGTCTTTTTCCCTTTATGCTTTCATGATTCTTTCTTGGCTTGAGTCTTTTGTGAATTTGGCTATGATAACCCTTGTTGATGGACAGTTTTTGTTGAATCTAATGGGAGTCCTCTGTGCTTCCTGGATTTTGATGTCTGTCTTTCCCCAGGTTAAGAAAGGTTTCCACTATGATTTGCTCACATAACCGTTCTACCCCTTTTTCTCTCTCTTCATCTTCTGAGGGACCCCTCTGATTCTGATGTAGTTCCTTTTTAATGAGTCACTGATTTCTCTAATTCTTAAATTGTGCTCTTTTGCCTTAGTCTCCCTCTTTTTTCTGCTTCATTGTTCTCCATAACTTTTTCCTCTCTATTGCTGATTTGCTGCTCTGCCTCATCCATCCTTGCTGCTGTGGCATCCATTGAGATGGCAGCTCAGTTATAGCATTTTTTATTTCATTCTGACTAGCTTTTATCTCCGCAAAAAGGGATTCTAATCTGTTTTCAATCCCAGCTGGTATTCTTATTGTCGTGATTCTAAATTCTGGTTCAGACATCTTGCTTGTATCTGTGTTGATTAAGTCCCTGGCTGTCATTTCTTCCTGTTCTTTCTTTTAAGGTGGATCCCTTCATTTCATAATTTTGAAGGAAGAAAAGGAATTAATAAGGTAAAAAAATTAAAATAAAAAAAATTAAGAACAACACACACAAAAAATCAGATCCTGGGTGTGTTCTGGTTTGGTTGTTGAAAGGAGCTTGATAGATTAGAGGAAAAAATGGGAAAGATAAGAAAAGAAAAGAAAGGAAAAGAAAAAATTAAAGTGCTTGCAAATTTGAAAAAAATGAATACAATTAAATTGAGTAAAATGAAATAACAGAAGTAAAAAACAGAATTTGAAAATTTTACAGAAAAGTAAAAAGATATAGTAGAAAAAAATTAAAGAAAAATATTTTTAACAGAAATGGAAAATAAAAATAAATTTTTCTCTTTTTGTATTCAAGAATAAGAAAAGAAAAGAAAAGAAAAGAAAAGAAAGGAAAAGAAAAGGAAAATTGGGTAGATGGACCAGCCAAAAAACTGTAGTACAATTGAAATTACATTGGTTTCCCATGGAAGTCGAACTATGAAGCACTTTATAATCTGTAAACTAAACAGGTGGAGAGACTTGTGTCGTTCCTGAAGAGCGAGGTTGGCCCAATTGGGCAGAGCTCAGTGTAATGGCTTCATTCTCCACTAGACGGCACTGCTTAGCTTACTGGGGTGGATTGTTGTGGCACTCATAGGTGTGTATGCACATGTGCAGGAGGGGTGAAAATGGCATCACCCAGCTGCCCAGTCTCTAGTATCAGAACTCTACACTCTCCCCGACCAGCAGTGGCGCACCCCTCCTTTGTCTCCAGCTTCCATCCACTCCCTGCTTTTACACTGTCCGTGACCAAGCCGTCAGGTTGCCAGGTAGCACCTCCATCCTGAGTTTTATCTCAGATGCGGCTGTGTTTCCCAACCCTCACTTCTGAGTGACTGCAGGTTGACTCACTCAGACCTTCTGGGGGAAGGTCTCATTGAGCAATGGCCAGGTGCTGGCCTGCCCCCAGGAATGTTTGGGAGACCATGCTGATGCCAATGCCCACAACTGTGGCTAGGTGCCAGCCTGCCCCAGAAAAAGTTAGTGCAGTCTTATAGCAGCCGCATTTCAGGGATTATGAAAAATCACAACACATATCTGGCACCAGGCTTACTCCTTAACGTCCTTGTTCCGGCACCAGTGAATGTGGTTATTTTCCAGGGCCTGCTGGGATCTTTGCCTGTGTGGAGGCCGCACCACTTCTACCAAATGTCCTCCCAGCAGGGGAACCACCTCTCTCCATGTGGTAGAAGGACCCCGAGGACCTCACTCTCTGCTCCTGGGGATTTTCCCTTCCCACCACAGTACTGCCAGGAATCGAGCTGCAGAGTTTCAGACTCTGTGCTCCCCATGTTTATAGAGTCTTAATGGAATTTAAACCCTCTCTCCTTTCTCCCTTTGTTGTTCAGTCCCTTGCATACTCTTTCTTTTCTATCCAGCTGCTTCTGGGTGGGTGGGGGGGATGCTTTCTGTACTCTCCCTGCCCTCACCATCTCCATCTTCTCTCTGCAAGCAAAAACAGCTCCCTGCCCTCCATGGCTTTCTCCCAGTTCACCTCTCCACACCATGTACCTGCTGAGTCTCTGGTTCAGGTTGTGCAGATGGCTGTGTTAACCCTCAAATCAGTTTTCTAGGTGTGCAGGATGGTTTAATGTTGATCTGGCTGTATTTCAGGGACAAGAGATGCAAAAAAACCTTCCATGCTCTTCCACCATCTTGGCCCCTCCCCCTCCACGGAGCAGAGATTTGATGGCAGTTTCAGTGCCCTAGGACTCCGCAGGACAGGGCTGACGAGAGGGAGGTCTGAGAGCTTCTTTCTGTGAGTTTTTCATATACAGATGATTACAACAGGTAGAGTCTTTTTATTAGTTAAACATATTTTAAGAATGTGCATTTGTTATAAGGTTTTTTAGTTTTGCCAATGTTCAACACATATAAAAGTTAACACATCAAATGGTTTTATAAGGCTTTGCTTGAAAACCAGCCATTCTCTACTATCCCTTTCCCTTCCTGCTTTCCTCTCCATAGAGATGATCACTTCTAGTTTTTTTTTTTTTTTAGTTTATATATTTTGAGAGAGGGACAGAGAGAGAGTGAGCACGTATGAGCAGGGGAGGGAGAGAAAGAGATGGAGAGAGAGAACCCCAAGCAGGTTATGCACCATAAGTATAGCACCCATCATGCAGCTTGATCTCATGAAATGTGAAATCAAGGTCTGTGGAGAAACCAAGAGTCAGTCACTTAACTGACTGAGCTACCTGATCACTTCTGTTTCTTAAAGCTGTTTCTTCTGGAAACTGTCTTCAGATTTCTACATTATGTGCTCATACTACTATTTTTCATACCCTTACCTGTAAAATGGGTTTAAAAACATCAGAAGTTTGGTGTGGGCTTTAAAATGAATTAATTCAGGGACTGGCACAGTCTGTAGAGAATGTGACTCTTAGTCTTGGGGTTGTGGGTTCAAGCCCCATGTTGGGTGTACAGCTTACTTAAAAAAATAAAATAATAAAAAAAGGAATCAATTTATAAAAAGCACTTTTAACAGTTCCTGGAACTGTTGTTATATTAACTTTTTGGTTTTAGTTATTCCCTATTGTCTTCTTACTATAAAAACATTATGTTTAGCTGTGTTATAACACCCCCTTTACACACACAGTTTCCTCTCCTGGCCAGTATTTTTTTTATCATACGTTTTTAAGCTCTATTATTTAGTGTTTGCATAATTATAATCTTGAATATAGATGGTTGAACCACATAGAATATTATGACTACATTTTCTTTCTTACTGGAGTTAATAATTATCTTTTTTTTTTACTTGTTTGTTTGCTTAGTACAATTAATTGTACAATTGGAATTGACACCAATTCCAATGTCTGTGTTTTTTTCACACCAGCAAAAAATTCTCTGATACCAATTGAATGTCCTACAATTCAATTCAATTCTGATACTAGGTACCTGGAGATAGTGCCAGATCCCACCGGTTAAGGGCTCAGTCCACAATACTGCCCCCTTCCGCACTTCAGATGCCAATTCCAAGTCCAGGTTGTCACCTGTGCTTCTGACCTCTGGGTATAAATCAGAGGTTCCCCCTACCCCTTCCTTGGATTAGATTAATTTGCTAGAGTAGCTCACAGAACTCAGAGAAACATTTTACTTACTAGATTACCTTTTCTTCAGAAAAGGATATAACTCAGGAACAGCCAGGTGGGACAGCTGCATAGGGCAAGGTGTGGAGAAAGGGTGTAGAACTTCCATGCCCTCTCCAAGCCTACCATTCTTCCTGAATATCCATGTGTTCATCAACCAAGAAGCTTTCCAAACCCACTCCTTTAGGGTAATGATGGAGGCTTTTTTACCTAGACATGATTGATTAGATCATTGGCCTTTGGTGACTGATTCAACTTCCAGCCTCTCTCCCCTCCCTGGAGGTCAGGGGGGTGGGACAGAAAGTTTTAACCCTGCAATCATGTGGTTGGTTCTCTGGCAACCAGCCCCCATCCATATTACATATTACATAAGGACTGTCTAAAAGTCATTTCATCAACATCACAAAAGACACTATCACTCGTACCACTTAGGAGATTCCAGGGGTTTTAGGAGCTCTGTGCCAGGAACAGGGACAAAGACCAAATATAGATTTATTATAAATCATAATGTCAGACTTCACTTTCTGTGTACCCTACTTAAGTCATTCCCAAACTGTCCACCAGAAATGTAAATCTCTTCTCAGTATGTTGAGGGGAAGATATACTTCCCAGTGCTCACTTTCCTCCTTCCCTACAGTGACTGGCTGTCTCTAAGTCTGCTGCACAGCTGTCACCCTGGGGTTGTCTTTTACTATCAATTCAAAATCCCTTTCTGTTCTCCTGTATATTAGATCCTCTTTTTTTTTTTTCCTTTCCATGAAATCTTTCTTGCTTTACCGTTTCGTTTTGAGTGAGCACATCCTTCAGTACCTTCTTGGTTACAAATGTTTAAAAAATTACCTCATGTTAACACATGATTGACAGCTGGGTTGGGTATAGAATTCTAAGTTGAAAATATTTTTCCCTTAGAAGTGTGAAAGTATTGTTTTTTTTTTAGCTCTCAGTGCAGTTCTTGAGAAGTCTGACATTTTTTCTTTTGAATGAGGCTTGTTACTTCATCTCTGCATGTGTTTAGAATCTTCTCTTTGTCCTTGGAATTACAAAAATGTATAATTACATGTTTTGGTGTGGGGCTTTTAAAATCTATTATGCAGGAAACTCAATGAGTCCTCTCAATATGAAAACTCATGTCCTTCAGTTCTGAGGATTTTTTAAAAATTAGTTTTTGAATATTTCAATACCTCTATTTTCTCTGTTTTCTCTTTCTGGAACTTCTATTTTCTTCAAACATTGTAATTTTTGGTCTGGTCTCCAAAAATTTTTTGTGCTATATTTCCATGTCTGATATTTTTCTGCTTTCTGGCACATTTGTCAAAATTTATCTTCCAATCTTTCTGTTATATTTTGCATGTCGGTTGTCATAGTTTTAATTTCTAAGAGCTCAACAGTTGGTCTTACAATGAACTTTTACATAATGTCCTAATTTCCTTCTCTTCTTTTCCTCTGAGCATATTAATGATAGATTTCTGAAGTTTTCTTCTGCTCCTTGCATTGTTTCTATCTATACTGAGCTCTTTAAAAACTTATTATTTGTTTTGATCTGTTTTCCAATTAGAAAGTTTTCTCAGATGTTTGATCATCCTTAGCTCCCATCTCACATATAAGAATGAGACACTAAATGGGGGACCTGTGTGGCTCAGTTGGTTAAGCATCCGACATTGGCTCAGGTCATGATCTCACAGTTCATGGGTTCGAGCCCCAAGTCAGGCTCTGTGCTGACAGCTTGGAGCCTGCTTTAGATTCTGTGTCTCCCTCTCTGCCCATCCCCTATTCATGCTCTCTCTCTCTCTCTCTCTCTTTTTATTTTAAATATTTTTTTAAATGTTTTTTCAACGTTTTTTTATTTATTTTTGGGACAGAGAGAGACAGAGCATGAACGGGGGAGGGGCAGAGAGAGAGGGAGACACAGAATCGGAAACAGGCTCCAGGCTCTGAGCCATCAGCCCAGAGCCCGACGCGGGGCTTGAACTCCCGGACCGCGAGATCGTGACCTGGCTGAAGTCGGACGCTCAACCGACTGCGCCACCCAGGCGCCCCTCTCTTAAAAATAAATAAACATTAAAAAACATTTAAGAATGAGACACTAAAAAAATCATGGGAAGCTGTGTGGGATGTGTGTGTGAGAGAGAGAGAGAGAGAGAGAAAGACAGTGTGTGTGTGTGTATGTTTGTGTGGTACACATGTGGTGTTGCGGGCTATAGGGAACTTGCCAGTGGCAGGAATTTTCTGGAGGGTGATCTTGCCGGGCTGTCAGCAATCTGAGACTGGAGTGGAGGAAAGGGGATAAGAGTCCACAGTTTAGGAAGTAAAATTCTCCTTCATCCTCAATTTTCTGTATGATGCTCTGGCCTACCTTCTTTAGAGAGCCAGCCTCCAGATTTCTGGGGTGGGGGTAAACAGTTGGCAGATCTCAGTGCGAGTGTCTGTGTGCTTCTTGTACCAACTCGTAACCTTCTGTTCTCAGCCTCACTTTCACCACAGAGCCACCACCTCCAGAGCCTTTCCAAGGTCCAGTGACTCCAATCAGCCTGCTCCAGGCTTCCCAATGTTGGCATTGGTTCAGCTTCCTTTGGTTGGCTAAGTCAGGAAGTACTTGTTCATAAGCTTTCCAGCCTCCAAAATATTTCTTTCCTTTTCCGCTTTATTTTCTCTTTATGTGGGCATATGTTGTCATACGCCCGCTTTATTTCCTGTGGGCATACACACACACACACACACACACACACACATAACCATTCACTGTCATTTTGGTGGGACTGGTGGTGGGTGGGGTAGGGGAGACATAAAACTGTAAATAATATTTTCAACTTGCCATTTAAAAAATTTTTTTTAATGTTTATTTATTTGTGAGAGAGAGAGACAGAGTGTGAGCGGGGGAGGGGCAGAGAGAAGGAGACACAGAATCTGAAGCAGGCTCCAGGCTCTGAGCTGTCAGCACTGATCCCGACGGGGGGCTCGAACTCACGAACTGAGAGATCATGACCTGGGCCAAAGTCGGACGCTTACCAACTGAGCAACCCAGGCGCCCCTCAACTTGCCATCTTTAGCAGGAATTTTGAGTGATAGAATTCAAACAATGTAATGGTAAAATCTAAATGGAGCTGCATTAATTTAATTCCTATTGGATTCAGTGTTGACTTTTAAAAGGGGTTGGTAAACCTGGCTGTTTTCATAGGGTTTTATATTTCCATAGGTGTCCTATTTATGTTGCATGTTTAGATCAGGAAAAAAAAAGAAGCACCGGAAGTCAATAAATCATCTCAAGCATTAGAGAAAGAATAGCAAATTATACCCAAGGAAGCAGATGGAAGACAATTGCAAAGATAAAGTCAAAATGAACTGGGAAACAATGTACAATACAGAAATTCAGCAAAGTAAAGTAAACCCTAGTGAGACTGATCATGAACAAAAAAGAGAAGACCTAAATTACCAATATCAGAAATGGGGGGGGCGGGGAGTCTTCACCTTAAAGTCTAATATATCATATTATGAACAATTATGTTTTCAAAAATTTTATATAAGCTGGACAAATTCTCAGAAAAAATAACCTGCCAAAATAGGCATTAGGAATATGAATAGTCCTTTAAATAATTTTTAAAACTGAATCTGTAATGTAATCCTTCCCACCAAAAAAACCACCACAACAACAAAACAAAACAAAACAAAACTCCTCCAGGCTAAAATGGCTTCACCAGAGAATTTGACTAAAGCTTTAAGAAATTAGACCAATTTTTTACAATCTCTGCCAGAGAACAGAAAAAGTGGAACAATTTGCAAGCTGTTTTAAGAGGCCAGCATACCCTTGGCACCCAAATCTGACAAGGACATTATAAGAAAAGAAAATTACAGGCCAATTCTACACATACATGAAAAACATCCAGAATAAAATATTAATAAGCTGGATGCAGCCATGTATGAAAAATATAAAACATCATGACCACATTTATTTATTAAGGGGCTTATACCAGAAACCCAAGGTTGATTTCCTCCCAAATATCAATACAGTTTATCACCCAGCAGAAGAAAGGCCACATTTGTGTTGAGGTGACTGTTCCATATGCTCTCCTTGCAAGCAGAATTTTGAATACCTTGCTATTTTTCTCTACAATACACTAATCAAGGCAGAAGGTAAGAAAATCTGTCCAAAATCTAGCTAGGGCCTGTTCATTGGGATGGGAGCAAAGAGCAAGGCAAGACAGAAAGTATGAAGTTCTGGGTCTAGATCTGGACAATGAGGAAGCCGAGGAGGGCAGGGGGAGAGACCACAGCATCTGGAAAGTAAGGTCCTCGTTAGGTAACAAATTCCCCTCCCTTCTGATACATACAAAGCTTTCTGGAAGAGAATCTACCTTCTGATTTTCAAAATATATCAGTACAACCCAAGAAGTATTCAGTGTTTAATAATAAGTACCCGGTCCAACTTCCTTTTGGTAACATCACAGTTGGATGTTCCAGGTTCCATTTTTCCCAGGGTTGAAGGTGATGGTCATCTCTGACACACTGACCCAGAGGAGAGTGAGGTTGGGGCTTGCAGAAAAGCATCGAGAAATGCCAGTCTTTTCTCCGCTCGGTCACACCGGTCAGTCGTGAGAGGTCGACCTCTTTGCAGTATGACTCTATTTGAAGCCAGCTCTCCATTGTTACTTCTTAGAATCTTGGGTTATTCTTTTTTTTGTTTGATTGTTTCACCTACTCATTGTTTTTCTTTTTCTTTTTTTTTTTAAAAAAAGAGGTCTTACTCTATCCCAGTGGTTAAGAGCACTGCTTCTGGAGACAGCTCTGGGTTCAGTATTAAGGATGAAACTGAATCAATGTAATCAGACACAACCCTTGGTGTCTTCTGTTGTGACAGCAGGTTTGAAGTAGAAAAGCAAGGATGAGTGACTCCCTTCTTCACCACCTCACTACCAGGTTATAATTCTGCCACATAGATATTTATTAAGCGAACATCTATTAACAAGCAGGTACTGAACCATTTGTGTAAACTGTTCTTTAGTCTGAAGGAAGGCTCAGCTTTCTGTGGCTCATCTACCGCCTGGTGCAATAAGGTCTTTCAAAACAGACTCACCAAACCCCCAGAGACAGGGTTCTCTTCGCTTGAGAGCTGGTGTTTGGCTTGAGAGCGAGCCAATATCCTCGGAATCCATGACTGTTAGGGACTTAGCCTGGAGCTTTACACTGAAGGGTGAAAGCCACAAGGAGTCAAGGGTCCATGTGTTTTATTTGTGTAGTTGTGGGCCGTGCCTCTTGAAGAGTTTAGTTAGGCCACATATTTTCAATACCTTTAATTTCTCCACACAAAACTCGTTTCTAAAACCCATCGGGCTACTTCGCCAGCCACTATGATCACAAATGAAAACCCATTCCTGACATTCTCTATGGCAGTTGGCAAAGCAGTAGATGTGGACTGAGGCACGTGTCGTAGCTGCCTCCAGAGCACAGCCTTCCCGATTAGAATGTGCGCTGGTTACTATGCATTACAGACCACGTGAGTTGTTGCTTAACCCAAGTAATACATATATCACATTGCATATATGGAAGTATTTAAAAGCAAGTCATAAGAGTGTCTGGGTGGCTCAGTGGGTTAAGCGTTTGACTCCGGCTCAGGTCATGATCTCATGGTTCATGAGTTCAAGCCCTTCATCGGGCTCTGTGCTGACAGCTCAAAGCCTGGAGCCTGCTTCGGATTCTGTGTCTCCCTCTCTCTCTGCCCCCTCCCTGCTCATACACTGTCTCTGTCTCCGTCTCTCTCAAAAATAATGAATAAATAAATAAACATTTAAAAAAGTAAGTTATACACATTGAAACAGCCATCTCTGCCACCTCCTGGGCAAGGCATTCAATATCTCCATGCCTCATTTTTCTCCTTTGTCTGCACACATGAATTGTTGCGTCAACCATAGGAAATAACGCATGTAACGTACTTAATATTGTACCTGACATAGAAAAAGCAACTAAGAAATGTAAGTTAGTATTATAAGCGGCATACTATATGCTACTACATATCTTCTACCTGCCTTTCAGAAAGCCCTGGCTCTCAGTCCACGTTGTGGTAAGGATCAGGGTCCACCTAGGTACGTTGGATGTGACCACATGTCGGGGACTGGATCGTCACAGTGAAGTGGCCCTCAGCTTACAAACCAGGAAATTGTTCTTCCTTAGTATTTCCAGAGATGACTCGTGATAATCAAGCTCATTAGAGACTGATGTATAAATCCAACTTTCAATTTATAAATCATAATGGGAAACATAGCTACAGAGTACATTGGTTATTCGAGTTCCTGAGAGTCAGTGATGATATCTTTTGTATGAGTCCATTTTTATGAAATGGATGAATTCCTGAAGACTTTGCATTGTTCAAAACTCAAGTAATTCCAAGCAAACGTTCCCATATTAATAAATTTAAAGAGTACTTTATGTCCCAGAGCACATAAATCTACACCCATTGGTGTACAACTTCATTTTAATGATGTCTTTCATTTCTTCAGCATGATCTCTCATATTTTGTAGAAGCGAATCTGCTAGGTTCTAAGCATATCATATCATCATGGCTGTTAGGTCTTCTTCAGAGCCTTTTTATGATATCTAAAGTCTGTAATAAATGCATTGCTCTTGGTGCTTTTCTGCACCACCACATCATAAATGCTCTGATGACATGGTTGTAGGATACGAAAAAAACATTTCAAATTATAATAACCGCACAATTGTCACCAAAATCACTTGATGAAGTTCTAAGCCATGTGAATAGCAGCATAGTTTATGAGATACTAATAAAAGGAAGAGAGGAGTTTTGTGTTAGAACCAAAGTGTTACAGTTTGCAATTCACTTGTCTGAGCAGGTTCAAAATTGAGCAATTCTTCGTTTCTTTTTTAATTTGGGAAATTTGCATGGTTTCTCATTTTGAGCACCAAATAAAACCTTGTGAGTGTTTTGTATGACACAATTACATGTAACTCCAATTCGCTTGCAATGTAATTATGGTACTGACAAGTTGTTGTTTGGGAGGGTCTTTTTCTTTTCAAGGAGGGTTTAGCAGAAAAACCTTGGCTTTGAAACCACCAGACAGATCGAGGTCTAATGTAGTTTTCTTTCATATATTAGCTGTGTGGGACTTAGTTTCCTTATGTATAAAATAGGAATTATAAATGCGTGTTATATAGGGTGATTCTGGATTTGAATATTAATATTTACTACCTATTAAGCATTCCTAGTGGCTCAGTCAGTTAAGCATCTGACTCTTGGTCTCAGCTCAGGTTATGATCTCACAGTTCTTGAGTTTGAGCCACACTTTGGGCTCCATGCTGACAGCGAGGGGCCTGCTTGGAATTTTCTCTCTCTGTCTCTCTCTGACCCTCCCCTGCTCACTCTCTCTCTCTCTCTCAAAAATAAATAAATACACTTAAAAAAATAGTTACCACTTGTGAAAGGGCTTACCATAGACCAATCAATTCATATATATTATTGGATTAACCTTACAGAAATTCCACGAAGTACAAATTGCTATTCCACTGAGGAAAAGGGCTTGTGAAAGTTAAGTAAACATGACCAAAACCAAATAACCAAAAAGCAGCAGAACTGGATTCAAACTCGGGTTTGAACTGACTTCACCTCAAGAGACACTACTCTTTTTTCCTAGAACTAAATGAGATGATATTTTTAAAATGACCAAGAACAATATCTTACACAAAGTAGATGATTAATAAATGGCAATTATTGTTACCATTGTTTTTAAATGTTTATTTATTTCAGAGGAGGGGAGGGGAGGGAGATGCATAGTGAGAGAAAGACAGAGAATCCCAAGCAGGCTCTGTGCTGTCAGTGCAATGGGGCTTGATCTCATGAACTGCAAGATCATGACCTGAGCTGAAATGAAGAGTCTTGCTCAACCAGCTGAGACACCCAAGCACCCCTATTGTTACCATTATTATGGGCACCTCCTCCCTCATGTCCAAAATACACACACACACACTCACACACACAAAGAATCTGTATACTACAAATTGCCTTAACCTTCTTCCTTATTCATTTGATCACTCATAGCATATAAACATATAATATGAAAGGAGAAATGGAGTCTTTAAGGCCTTTTTAGAGAGCTTACGACAACCAAGAAAAATACCTACTGCTTTTCTTCCTGGAAATAGATGACTCAGGCAAAGTCACCAAGTTATCTGCCAATAAACTGAGTCTGTATTAGTTTCCTATGGCTTCTGTAACAAAGGAACACAGACCAGGTAACTCAAACAACAGACATTTATCGTTTCATAGTCTACAAGCTTCCTTCCATTGGCCGTGAGAATCTATTCTCGTCTATTCTGAGAGAATCTATTCTGCGTCTCTCTCCCAGCTTCTGGTGGTTTGCTGTCAATCTTTGGTATTCTTTGGCCTCAGAAATATCACCCTGATCTCTGCCTTCTTCTTCCCGTGGTGCTTTCCCTGTGTCTCTGTCTTTTCACACTGTCTTCTCTCTGCGCATGTACATCTTCGTGTCTAAACTTCCCCCTTTTATAAGAATGCCGGTCATATTGGAATTAGGGCCCACCATAATGACTTCATTTTAACTTGGTTACCTCTGTTAAAGACCCAATTTCCAAATCAGGTCACATTCTGAGGTACTAGAAGTTAGGACTCCAATGTATCTTTTGGGGGAGGGTTACACTTCAACCAATAACAGTGTGTACAAGTGTGCATGTGTGTGTGTGCATGCGTGTGTGTGTGTGTGTGTGTAAGAGAAACCATGTAAGCAAGGCTAGTACTGGATGAAAGAAAATTGGAAGAGGGAAGGATTGTTGTTGGGGACTGTAGACTTACCGGCTACATGTCTCCTGGCCTCTGTTACGTTGGATATGTTAGGTCGTGACTCTTTGGGTTACAAGTGACAGAGACTCAACTTGAAGTAGATAAGCAAAGGGAGAAAGTGTTGGGTTATGTAATCAAACTACAGAAATGGCAGGAGAGGAATGGCCTTAAGAATTAAATGACTTGAAGGCCATCAAATCTCTTTCTCATCCTCTGCTCTTTTTTTTTTTTTAATTTTTTTTTCAACGTTTATTTATTTTTGGGACAGAGAGAGACAGAGCATGAACGGGGGGGAGGGGCAGAGAGAGAGAGGGAGACACAGAATCGGAAACAGGCTCCAGGCTCTGAGCCATCAGCCCAGAGCCTGACGCGGGGCTCGAACTCCCGGACCGCGAGATCGTGACCTGGCTGAAGTCGGATGCTTAACCGACTGCGCCACCCAGGCGCCCCCTTCTGCTCTTTTTCCTACACGCTGCTTTCATTCTTCTGGCTGTTTCCATGAGGCTGTGGGCATGATGCTAGACCACTCCACACTTCCATCCATACTGCCTTGTAACCAGAGACTTAAAAAGCTTCTTAGTTGGTAAAAGAAGGGTGCCAACAGGCTCTCCTTGAATCACATGCTCTTCTTTAAACCAACCCCTGACTCTGAGGGGATGAGGAAATATGATTGGGCCCACCTGGAACATGTGCCCATCTCCAGTCATGGGTCTGGGCTACTAGGACTGGCAAGTTGAAATTCGAAGGTGTAGTTGCCCAGAGAAGAGGACAAAACAGTCAAGGTCCTCATCACAGAAGGGCTCTGGGCATGTTTTCAGCTTGAGGTGCAGCTAGAAGTTTGGCTTCCTACAAGCTTCCCTGGGGACTCATGTCTCCAGTGAAGGTCTGACCTATGCTTTTGCTCTGTCCTGGGATCTCACGGTGAAGTCACACGTTGAAGTCGGTGGAACCACAACATAGAAGGAGCATAGGCTCCTGAATCCCTGCTTGGAGGAGAGCCGCCAGCTCACTGGGAACCCGATTTCAGACCTATCTGAGGGAGAAGCGAACTTCCATTATTGGAATAATTACAAATTTCAGAGCTTTTCACAGCCGCGAGTGCTGCCCTACCAAGCCATTCTTCCCTCTCTTCACCATTGGTGTCATTATCCCTGGCTCCCCAAACAGCGGTAGAGGAATCCTGGAACCAACAGAGCTACGTTGGGATCCAGACTCTGCTGCTTTCCAGTGCTGTGCCTTCAGGCAGGTCACCCATCTTCTCTGAGGTGTGGTTTTCTGATCCGTAGAATAACTGTGCCAACTTCACAAGGCTGGAGTGCGGATTGAACTACACAGAATATGTGAAAATAGTTGTTGATTCTAGGTGTTGCTAGTATATTAAAAAAATTTTTTTAATGTGAGAGACAAAGAGGGGGTGTGCATGCCAGTGCACAAGCAGGGGAGGGGCAGAGGGAGAGAGGGAGAGAGAGAGACAGAGAGAGAGAGAGAGACAGAATCTTAAGCAGGCTCCAGTCTCAGTGCAGGGTCTGACATGGGGCTTCATCCCATGACTCTAGGATCATGACCTGAGCCAAGATCAAGAGTCAGACGCTCAACTAACTGAGCCACCCAGGCGCCTATATATATATATTTTTTTTTTTTAATTTTTTTTTTTTTTTTAACTGCCACAGGGTGACTTCATCCCAAATGACTTCCCACCAGGCTCTGGATGCACTGGGAACTATCTTGTCAGTAAGAAGATTCCTCAGTCTCAGAAAAAAAGGCTTCATGACTTAGAACATTAAATTATGTCCTTGGGCTGTGGTAAACTGCTGTTGCCACTAATCCTCTTTCCACCAGGAGGCAAACCCCAGCAGATAGTAAGTCCCAGGCCCTTGTGCTGCCTCTCTGGAATGCCTCAGGTAGGAATACTTCTCTGTTCTAGGCTCACACCCTTTGCTTCTCTGATTCATTTACTCCTTCATTCATTTGTCCATTCTCGTGTGTGTCCATCCGTCTGCTTATTCATTCAGACCCGGAACAAATATTTAGTGCATGCCAGCTCTGTGCTGGAGATTCAGGAGTGGGAAGGAAAGGCATGGCGTCCTCCCCATGAAGCTCTCATTCTAATGAGAAGTCCGAGAAGAGAGCGGTGAGTGCCGTGGCTGGTACAGGATGCTTCGGAGGCTCAGAGGAGGCACGTGGTCCCGGCGCTGGGGTCAGCAAAGGTGTCCCACAAGTAGCAATGCCTAGCACAAAGCTTTTCCAAGCAAAAGGATGGCAAAGCTCTTTCTACCACGACTGCTAGCCAGCTACCCCCGAAATCAAGCTACTGGGTCTTCTGCTTGCCAGCAGCATCACTTAGATATACCATCACCACCAATCACCACCACCTCCCTTTCCAAGCCCTGCCCTGCCCAACTTCCAAATTTTTTAAGAATACAGTGGCTGGTGTAGTCCTGTAGCTAGCAAAAAATTCTTCTATGCCTCACTCCTTCCCCACAACTGCCAACATTCCACTCAAAGAGGCATGGCTATCAGTAAGGCATTCTGTATGGATGTGTATGTACACATGTATAGTCCTTAAAGTGTTCATCATACGCAAATGCCTTAAGATGTAAACTATAAGCATACATGTTTTCATACATATACGCACAATGCGTGTGTGTGTGTGTGTGTGTGTGTTGCTACCTCAGACACCAAACTTTATTAAATTTCTCCAACAGCAATAATAAAAGGCGGCTCACAAGTTAGTTTGCTATCAGAAAACAGCCAACAAACCCAACAGACTTGGCTGGCCGGCTGGAAGTGCCCGGCTGATACATGTTATTTTACCTTTCTCCTTCGAGAAAGCTTTATTGTTGGAGTAGTGTTAATGATTTCTTCCCTTCCTTTGGTGTCTAGAATAATGTGTGCTATCATGCACGCCAAGGTTTGGGTGACTAACGGCTGCCAGTAATTGCATATTTATCGAGGGGTGGAGGGGGAGATGTATTTTATATGTTTCATTATCTCTACCATATTCCCTCTCTGAGCTGTCTCCCTGTTAGGGAGATTGTTAGAAGTTGTTAGAAGCTCTAGATGTTCTAGATTGTTAGGAGTTGTTAGAAGTTCTAGTTGTTAGATTGTTAGAAGTTCTGACAGCTATGAGAGTGACATTTAGGGTTGAGAGAGAGGAAGGAAGCTTCCTCGTAGGTTTTATTAATAATAATAGTGAGAATAATGATGATAGCAATTATAATAGCAATTATCAATACATATATAATTAAGAGCTATGCTCTTTTACACGTATTACCTCATTTATCTCTCAGTGTTTCGCATATTACTTCATTTATGTCTCATAACTGCTCTTTGAGGTAGATTCTAGTATTAGCCTCCTGATTTACAGATGAGGAAGGTAAGGCATAGAGAGGCTTAATGATCTGCCCAAAGTCACACAGCAACAGCAGAGATAGGATTGGAACTCAGGCAGTCTAGTTCTGGGTCCACCTTCCTCACCCCTAAGCCATGTTGCTTTTTCACTCCTCATGTGCACTTCAGTCCTACAAAGAGGAGAAGGAGAGCCAGGTATCAGAGGGGAGCAGGAGGTACTCAGGAAAACCCTGAGAAGATCGCTGGCTCTGAACTCGACCCCCAACGTCTGGGTCCACCCCCTCCAGCAGGGGGCGCCTATAGTCCACGTTTTCTGCGTGCCCTCTTAGGGACAGCCTCCTCAGCTGTTGAGAACCAGAACTCCTGACCCTTATCAGAAAAAGCCCTTATCTTAAAACTTGGTCTATCATTCTTGAAGTATTTATAGTGTACTAATCAAAGGAATGATCCAAAGTGTGGAAATACTCAAGGAATGAATACAGGGCATTTCTTGGAGGACCTTCAGTGGCCATTGATAACCACAAGCCCAATAAACCTGCATAGGCCCCAAGCTTATGCAGCACTTCCTGGCTCTAGATAAACCACAGAGGTATTAGAGGTAGGGATTTTTCTCACCACACTCAGAAAGCATGTGATTCGAACAAGCCGCAGCTCTTGGAGTGGCCTCGAGCACGCCCCGTCCCCCCACCTGGTTTGTAAGGTCGTGGAGCTTGTGATGTACGCACTACACTGCCCTTTGGAACTTAGGTTGAGGTGTTTTCTCTCTAGCGACCTTTGTTACAGGCTTCGTAGGAGCTAGCTCAGAGGAGCAACCGAGAAGGCCAAACTTCAACCTGGTCACGATAGATAGGAGACCTGGTTTGACAGGATTTGTACCTTTCGTAGTGGTGGGAAGACAATGGTTCTGCCAGGGGTCCATACCCTCTCTCAGGCTCTGCCTCTACCCTTGTAATACTCTGCAATAAAGACTGCGAGAGGGGCCTCACTTTCAAGGTGGCCTCTCATACTAGGAGCAGGAATTGCTCCTGAGAATGCCAGCTTCTCTCACCCTACATATTCCCTAGCAGCCGGGGATGCTCCCCAGCCAAGTGATCCCTTTTCTGAATATACTTTGGTACAAGAAATCTGATTCAAAAAATTGTTAAAGATTTTTTAATGTTTATTCTTGGGAGAGAGAGAAAAAGACATAACATGAGCAGGGGAGGGGCAGGGGCAGAGTAAGAGAGGGACACAGAATCCGAAGCAGGCTCCAGGCTCTGAGCTGTCAGCACAGAGCCCGAAGCGGGGCTCGAACTCACAAGCCGTGAGATCATGACCTGAGCCAAAGTCGGTCGCTTAACCAACTGAGCCACCCAGGCGCCCCGAAATCTGATTCAAATTAAATGAGAGGTAAAACAGGAAGAGAAATAACCCAGTGCCAGCCTCCTTCCAGGGAGGGGCTAGAGATCTCCTGGGCTCAGATTCTAGTTATGCTTCATAGGGGCTGGGCAGCCCCCAGGAAGTTTAGCTACCCTTTCTGTACCTGTATTTCTCACGCGCAAAAGGAAGAGAATAAAATCCATCTCATAGGGTCGTTTGAGCACGTCTAGTGAATTAAGGCATGTAAAGATTAAACGCAGTGTTTGACATGTAGGAAGCACTCAATAAACCTTAGCTGTTGTGGTCAAACCTATTCGTGCAAACCAGCACTCCTCGGAAAAGGAATCTTGCACTCTGTCACCACTGTGACCCTTGTTGCTACCAGGGCAGTGTTTTCTGTTCTGGCCAAGCTTCCTGTCTGCCCCCCAGAACATAACGCCCCCTTCACGTCCTCCAAACTGCAAACTCCCTCCTTCAAGGTCGTTGACTAGATGCCAGGCGGAAGTTTTCTCTCCTGGAATTCGGTCCCTGGGCATTTATCCTCGTGACTAACTGGCTTGGGATTGAGGTCAGTTGAAGTTCAAGAGGGCCTCAATTCTGACTTTTACTGTTATTGATTTGTGGCATTTATAAGCCAAAGTGCACGGCCTCCAGGGCCAAGACTGCAGGCACAACAATGCGTCCCTTCTCTGGTGGCCCTGTTTACCTTCCGGGAGCGGGCAGGGTGTGGCCAGAACTTCTGGGGTGGCAAGAGCACCAGGGTGTGGTGAGAACACTGGGTGTGGCTGCCCAGGACAGGCCTTGGAGAAAGGAGCTGAGCCACCAGTCACGGTGGCCCGGGTTGAAATGCTGAGGCCACCTGTGGGTCCTGCTCTGTTGTGGAACAGCTGTGGGGACTCGGATTCTCTGCTCCTCAAACACAACAACAACAGCAACACTAACAGCATGCCTTTCCTGGGTTCTTGTTACCCACATGTGGCACTCCAAGTGCTCCCTTAATCGTTAGGATCATGGGCTATGTGTGAGTCCTGGAACCACCACTCACTAGCTGTGTGACTTTGGGGACTTTACTTAGCTTCTCTATTCCTCCACATCCTCATCTGTAGGAAGTGAGGTGGTTAAAAGCACCTTTCTCGAGGGCAGGGCTTGACCCCACAGCCCCCATGCTGGAGTCCAGGAAGCGGAAGGTTGAATTAGACCATGCGATGTTGGGGTAGGGGAATTTATCTTCGTGACTTTAGGATGCTGGGTCCGTGTAGGTATAAGTATGCGAAGTTAAGAATCCAGGAAAGAATCTCCACAGAAGGAATTAAAAATAAGATTTTAGGGGCGCCTGGGTGGCGCAGTCGGTTAAGCGTCCGACTTCAGCCAGGTCACGATCTCGCGGTCCGTGAGTTCGAGCCCCGCATCAGGCTCTGGGCTGATGGCTCGGAGCCTGGAGCCTGTTTCCAATTCTGTGTCTCCCTCTCTCTCTGCCCCTCTCCCGTTCATGCTCGGTCTCTCTCTGTCCCAAAAATAAATAAACGTTGAAAAAAAAATTAAAAAAAAAAAGATTTTATATGAAAATATCCACCTTGATCCTGAGAGACAACAAACCACCTGACACCAGTAGTAATTGAGCAGAGTCTTGAGCATTGAAAACCAAAATAGAACTCACTGAAGTCAGCAGGAACAAGGCTGAGGTCAACTATGGAAAACATGTTATGTACTATAGGAAGGCTTGCAATCAAACAAATAAATTATGTGTAAATTATAAGAAGCAACAGGAGGAAGGGGAGGGGGGGAGGGGGATGAGCAGAAAATTACCTTCCTCCTTGGGTTGTTGGAGGATTAAGTGAGAAAGTCCTAGAATAGTTTCTGGCCCAAGGTAATGTTGAGTATGTATTAGCAGTTGCTAATGTAAATTTCACATGCATGACTTCATGCCGTACTCATAACAAACCTGAAATAAGTCCTCTACTGAGGAAAGGCTTAGGGCACACTGAAAGAAGCAAGCAAAACTGGGATCTGCTCCCAGGATTATCTGATTCTGAATCTCAAATCCGGATCCAAAATCACTGTGTCTTACTGCCTTTCATTTGCCAACTTCAGCCAAAGAAATCTTGCCTGAGCATCTTACTATGAGCCAAGCTGTTGTGACCTTATTTAATCGGTTGAAAGAGTCCAGTTTGCTGAGTTCATAAGCACTTACAGAGCTCTTCTGAGTGGGCACTGAGCTGGGTCCTGAATCTACCTCCATGACTGAGATGTCAGTCTTGCCCACAAGGAGCTCCCCGGCCAATCTGCAAACAGAAAAGCCCCTGTGTGGTGATCGAACACCTTTAGAAGTCTAAGGATTCTCTGTGCTTGCAATTCCATTTGGACAGTTTCTTGAACTTCCTTACCTCTTTTGAGGGCCTTAGCTAAAAACATCTACCCTGTTTTGCTTGAAATTCCCACATCTAGATTGAGGTTTAAAGTAGACTGTTTAATAAGATGAAAAAAGGAGTAAACTGGGGGAAACTGACCATCCTTTGTCAGTTATCAGTTAATCCTTGAAAGACTAGAAAGATTTGGTAAGGGTTTGAGAAAAGGAAAGACTCCTGTGGGGTACACATCCCTCTGGGCTCAGGCCTTCTCTAAGTAGTGGATTTGGAAAGTTGCATCCAGATTCCAGAAGAGAGGTTGGGCAAATGTTACTCATTGAGAAGCTAGGGAGAAAGTAGTAGATGAGATGTGCTACCCTCAGGTGTAACCCACCCCCAAGATGTGCTGTAGGTAGCTGCCCAGCGAGACTTGAAACACCAAAATCAAACCCGTGCATTTATGAAACAGACCTTGACAGAATACTCGACAAGCACTATGCAAAACCGTGGAGATTTCAGATAAAACCAACCCCAGTCCCTGACCCCAGCTGCCAGTATAATCTGGGACTAAATGTAAAAAGAAAGGTGTAACCCAACCAATTGAATTAATCTGAGTGTTTAAAGCCTTGATGTGACAATAAAAGTGTGTGGCCAGCATAGAGTCCCCAAAAGGGAGCATTCGAGGCCACTCCCTTAGTGTTTATCCAGCCCCTGGGAGGGCCCAAGTTCCAATCAGGAGAGATGTGAGCTAGTTGCCTCGGCCAGAGAAAGCTTTCCTGGGCTCTCCATACGAGGTCACGTTGGGACTTACGGAGGCTTCCACTGTGCCCAGGGCTATTCTAGGCACTTGACACCTGATGGTTCATTTAATCCTCACAATTAACCTATGGAGTACATGTTCGGTGCCCCTCAAAACTCCAAAACTTGAGGCCTTGAGAGATGGAATGATTTATTCAAGGTGACTGTATCATACAGCCAGATAGATGGCAGAGAATGACAATCTGGCACTGGGGCTAGAATGAATGGCATGAGCAGTTCTTCCACAGCGACAAAAAGTCTTCTCATGGGAGGTTTGGGTTCCTTGGTCACTTGATCGTGGGTGGGGAGGATGCACTGCAGGCATGCCTTTCATTGCAATCTGATTATATGGATTGGGCTTGTGTTCTAGTCTCAAATAAGTGTGGGCCTCAAGAATCAGTTTCCCTTACCCTGATAGCCTCAGGGTGCACAGAAGAAAATCTAATTCCCTGCTGAGAACAGGAAAGGATCAAACCCAAGAGCAAATGAATCAGAGTTCCGACAGGAAACATGATACAAGATCTTACGGTTCAAGAATCAGGACTAGAACCCAGGGTTTTTGGCTTCTGTCATGAAACTTTATGCTTGGAAAGTAAAAGAAAGGAAGACTTAATACAGGAATGAGGTTCTGAGGACATTAAACCACACTTACAAACAACACTTATGAGAAGTACCTCTGGGGCACCTGGGTGGCTCAGTCGGTTGAGCAACTGACTCTTGGTTTCAGCTCAGGTCACGATCTTGTGGTTCATTAGTTGCACCGCCACATTGGGCTCCACGCTGTCAGCACAGAGCCCACGATGGATCCTCCACCGCCCACCCCCACCTGCCCCTCCCCCACTCATTCTTCCCCGCCTCTCTCTCTCTCTCAAATATAAATAAGTAAACTTAAAAAAAAAAAAAAAAAAGAAGTATCTCACAATTGAGGAGTTAAATGGGTACTGTGGATCTGGTTTTCTATCAACCGTCTTCACCCATGGGGCAGGGGCTCCTTCAGAGTGGGAACTGTGGGAAAGCCCTGGGGTGGATCGGGTGGATGCCAGGGGCTAATGAGAGTGGGTAAAGTCGGGCCACGGGCCTGGCAATGGGGCTGAAGTTGGGCAAGTCCGGTTTCAGAATCTCAAGGTAAGCGTTTGAGAGCAGGTAGACTTGTGGAACCCCCAGAGTTTGGGAGAGGTTGCGAAATGGGTTGAGTTAAACCGAAACTGGATACTTGATAGTCTCTGAGAGTGGAAGTTCTTAGAGTTTTTCTGTTAGCGTCTCAGGACTTTCTGTGGTTAGGAAAAGAAGGGCCCAGGGCCCCAGGGGTGTGGCCTGGGTGCTGTCGGGAGTGTGCGAGTTCAGGAGGTGAGTGGATGGTAAGGCTTCTGACCCCATCCACTTCCAAGCCCTAGAGGTTTTAGAGCAGGACCCAAGGATGCAGTTATTCAGAAAGGGCTTGGGTTAGATCTTACTGACAAAGTTTCATGGGAATAGGGCTTCCTGGGGAAGAGGGTGCCTCTGGAGCCCAGGAAATCTGAAAAACCATAAAGCATTTACTGTTTCCATTCCATTCAACTCAACTCAACTCAACTGAATTCAATGAATTCAACTAAGTATGTACTGTGCTCCAGGAGCTGGGAATACAACAATGCACAAGATAGACACACTCTTCTCCTGCCTGCACAAAGTGTATAGTCTAAAGGTAGACACAGATAAAAACAATGAAATCAGTATTGAATTATAAGTGGCAGTGCTTGCCAGGAGACAGAGGGGACAGAGAATAGTGGAGATGAGCTGCTTTACAGAGAAAGGGTTCTCTAAGGAAGTGACTTTTCCTCTTCAGTTTGCAGGCTTCTCTCCTCCCTGCAGTTCTCACCTTCTCCAGAATCAGCACTGCCTAATCCTTCTTGCTTCATCTAGCCTGATGCTTTTGAAAGATTTTGTTTCCTGCTGTATCTAGATTTTCCAGTTTTTTGTTTTGTTTTTTTTTTTTTTTCCTGGCAGTAGCTTTGGGCTACTTTAGCCCACATAGAGGAGGAATTCACAGCCCTTACTGTCACACATTTCTTTCTTTTTCTAACTACACAAGTTGTACACAAATGCAATATCCTTATACAAATTAATTTGAAATAATTAGCAGTACAGCAATAGAGTAAATTGTGACAGTTCCCTTTGCGCCTTTCCAAGACTTTCTGCCAATAGGTAACAAATAAGGATGAACTCTTCTTACCCTCTTTGATGTCTCTCCTCCATGGGAAGCTGTGACACTCGTGTCCTCTCTTTCTCTCACTTTCTGGTGTGTTCAGGGGAGGAAGGAGGTGGCTGCACTTAGCTGGTGAGTTGGGACGAGTACTGAATGTGCTCAGCTCGAGTTTTGCCTTTCTTCCTCCTGGGAGTGAGCTGTCTGTAAGAAAGGCAACTTCTCTGCCCGGAGTGTTACCCAATCCCACCACCCCTTCTCCGCAGTGGGAAAGCCACCATCAGTCATATACTAGGCAGGTATGTTAGCCCAGTCCTGGGCTTCAATTGATAGGCCATCTGGACCTCACACAAAGCATGCCCTCCAGCTTAGCCTTTTTCTGTAAAAAAGGGAATATTTTGAACCACATGTGATACGCCTTTGGTGGGATCGAATTTCCATCCCAAATCTTAGCTGCAAGACAGTGCAGGAAATGTAATTTTTAGTTTTCCAGACTCTAGTCCAAGAAGGCATGTTAGGAAAAGGTAGCATGAATGTGGAGGGCTAGTTCACCCTATTCTTCATGAGTGAGAGAAGTGTTTGTGATAGTGTATCTTGTGTCTACACTGGGGAATCTCCTTAGTCTCGGAAGCACCCTAATCAGATGCCCACAGTTCAGGTGTGTGGTTCTATATTAACGTTCTATTACCTACCTGTACTCACTGGAGTCCACTGATTTTTACCAAGAGCACCTGACAGATGTGACTTAATCCAATTAGTTTAGATCAGTTTGCAACACATTCCTAGAAATTACTAAATGTTGATGAACACTTTCAAATTACTTCCAAAAAAAGAAAAATCTTTATCAATCCTCTCATTAACAGGGGTCAAGAATGTCTTTTTCCTGTCACCTTAACAGCTCTGGGGTCTCTTTCCTCTTTTCATTGGCATGGCTTCCTATGCATTCTGAGAGCACAAATAGTAATGGAATGAGTGCAATAACCATGGTTTTATGGAACAAAACTCAACATTGCACTAAACACTTTACAAACCCGATTTCATTCCTTTCCACTCAACCCTGTCACATAATACGAACTGCCCCTATTTTATAGAGCAGGCAAGTGAGGTTTGAGAGGTTAAAATGCTTGCTGGGAGTTCAGAATGGCAAGGGATAGTGCAGGAATGTGAACAGGAGCAATCCCTTCTTTCATTTCTTTTTTAATGGTTTTGAATCCAAAGCAGGGTCCAGGCTGTGAGCTGTCAGCACGGAGCCTGACGTGGGACTCGAACCCAGAGCCATGAGATCGTGACCTGAGCCGAAGCCGGAAGCTTAACCCACTGAGCCAGCCAGGCACCCCAGGACAATCCCCTCTTGAATGAAGCCAGTGTGCAGAAGTGTCAAAAAAGAAGAGACTTAATGGCAAGGGTTCTTATTGTTTTAAATAGTATTTAGTTATTTCAAATAGTCTCTCAAGGTCAGAGTTGTGACTACCTCCAGCGGTGCAGAAATGAAGGCTTATTTGTTAGAAGGAAAATCATCCTTAGGATTTAAGCAGCTTTCTATGAATTCTAAGGGGATCCTGTTGATTTAATTGCTCACCTGAACTGTCTGTATGGGAGAGGAATGGAAGTACTAGTGCCTCCATTGTTAGAACACGGAAAACAGACCTTCCAGTTTGCAAGTAGCCAGTCCAAGATTCCAATGGATAGACTCGGCCGTTGACTTCCCATTTGCCCGTGGGGGTAGCTTGGAGGAAGATGTAGAGGGCGCATGCGCATGTGCCTGCGTGCCCTTGCCTCATTTACAAAAGCTCCGAATCGGAGTGCCCGGCGAGAAGTAGAATGTGTATGTTTGTGGCGAAAGGGCAGTGCTAGCCATATGGAGAAGCTGACCCTGACCGTCGTTTCTTGGCATACCAGGAGACTTTAAAAGCTGACAAGCAGGTCGTAGGTTGCCAGGATGAGCCTTGGGGATCATGGTTTCTTCATTTATTGAAGATTAGCTAATGAGGACTCGGTAGGTTCCCTCTGTCCTCTCCTCCCCACCCCCCCACCTCCACGTGCACCTTGCCCCACCCCACTGGGCTTCAAAGCACCACTTCCACTACTGAGAGAGTCTCCAGAGGTGAGAGCTTAGAGTGTGCGTTCTCTAACAGCGTCTGCAGATGAGTTCTCATCAGCCAGGTTTGCAGCCCGATAGGGTCCGACGTGGATTTACGACGAAGCTTCAAGGGATTCACTTGCATGAGTCCTTCTAAGTTGTGGGAAGGCACGAGTGGCATGCTCCCTTGCCATTTGTTTTTGCGAAATGTGCAATAGTACAATATTTCAACTGCAATCGGTCCAAGTTGCTCGCTGACTTCTGCTCATGTCAATGGGACTGAAATTGCTGCAGGCAGGCTCTTTAGGGACTCACCTAAAGGGATGTTATCTAAGGAATTTCATTTTGTTTGGGGTTAGTAGGATGCATTCATGTTTTCACACTACTTCTAGGCTGAGTTATTGTCAGCTCATCCTGGTATGGGAATAATATCCAGGAATACTTTTATCACCCAGTGGGCTAACTCAGCCTGCATGGAAACTCGCTGCAGGGTCAGAGGTCGTATCGCAATAAGATTGTGTCCTGTGGCATCTGGCCCAGATACGCCAGTGGAAGAATGAGGTTTGAAATGGACAGGGTCAGAAGCCAATCCATAAAAAATTCTTCCAGTCATCAGGGCACGTAAAATCATAAGCAGGGGACTCAGTTCTCATCAATACCTGATCCAAACTGTTCTTTCCTATCAAGAATCTACTTTTTTTTTCTTTGTTTGTTCATTTGTTTTGTTACTTAAATTCCACATATAAGTGAACTCATATGGTCTACACAAAACCACACTGTTGAATACAGAGAACTGGTGGTTGCCGTAGAGGAGGCAGGTGGGGCAGCGGGTGAAATATGAAAAGGGATTAAGAGTACACTTATCATGATGAGCACTGAGTAATGTATAGAATTGTTGGGTCATTATATTGTACACCTGAAACTGATATAATACTGTATGTTAATTAGATTTCAATAAAAAAACGAATCTAGGGGCGTCTGGGCGGCTCAGTCACTTAAGCATCTGACTTTGGCTCAGGTCATGATCTCGCTGTTCGCGGGTTCAAGCTGCTCGTTGGGCTCAGAGCCTGGAGGCTGCTTCAGATTCTGTGTCTCCATCTCTCTCTGCCTCTCCCCTGCTCGTGCACTGTCTCTCAAAAATAAATAAATGTTAAAAAAAATTCTTTAAAGGAATCTACTCAATAATGCAACAAATTATAAATGAAACATATGTGTGTGTGTCTGTGTGTGTATATCTATATCTATCTATATCTATATCTATATCTATATCATCTATATCTATATCTATATCTTCCCTTTTTGAAGGAATCACATGAAATAGATTTTTTTTCAGAATTTCTGTATTTATAAGGCACCAAGCTGTAGCAGTTTTATGAAAGTGAGTACATTGGTGCACAAAGTCACATGTTTTATGCATCCAATTATTAAAAGTAAATACCAATTGTAATCAACCACACTAAAGATTTGCTTGTCTTTCTATTCTGTCTCTAAAAAAAAATATGAAATTGTTGTCATAGAAAGAGGCTGTTAAAGACTATGCATCTAACAGGTGTGCTGTTTCGAAGGGACACATGCACCCTCATGTTTATAGCAGCAATAGCCAAAGTATGGAAAGAGCCCAAATGTTCCTCGATGGATGAATGGATAAAGAAAATGTGGTATATATATATACACAATGGACTATTACTCAGCAATCGAAAAGAATGAAATCTTGCCATTTGCAATTACATGGATGGAACTGGAGGGTATTAGTTTAAGTGAAATTAGTCAGAGAAAGACAGAAATCATATGACTTCACTCATATGAGGACTTTAAGAGACAAAACAAATGAACATAAGGGAAGGGAAACAAAAATAATATAAAAACAGGGAGGGGGACAAAACAGAAGAGACTCATAGATATGGAGAACAAACTGAGGGTTACTGGAGGTGTTGTGTGGGGGGGGGATGGGCTAAATGGGTAAGGGGAATTAAGGAATCTACTCCTGAAATCATTGATTCACTATGTGCTAACTAATTTGGATGTAAATTTTAAAAAATAAAAAATAAAATAAAAAAAAAACATGATTCAAAAAAAAAAGAAAGACTATGCATCTAAAAAATGCAGAATGTAAGTACTGTAGAGATGGTCAGGAAGTTTGCTAAGAGTTACTATGATATTTTCATAGATTTTATAATGTTTAATGTATCTATTGGATTTTAAATTTTATAGTTTATTTGGATTCAGATTTCTTTTCTCATTTGAAATAAATATTCACAATCATAGCTGATATTGTGTTTGTGTGTTTTTTAAAAGTTTATTTATTTTGAGAAGGGTGGGGGGGAGGAGCAGAGGGAGAGAGAGAGAATCCCAAGCAGTTTTCCACATTGTCAACACAGAGCCCAACACGGGCTTGATCCCACTAACTGTGAGATCATAACCTGAGCCCATATCAAAAGTCAGGTGCTTAACTGACTGGGCCACCCAGGCAGCCTGTGTTTGTATTTTCATATTCTTTTTTTAAGAATCCCTTCCCTTCCTGAATAGGGAAACTTCAGGTCTCACAAAACCTAGATCTACCCCTGACTAAATTACACTGCATTTCTGAGACTCACTTCCCGCATGGCTGCCTGCCCATCTCTGCCAGCCCATCCCTCTTTGTCCTGTCACTCCTTCCAAGAAGGTTGGATTTCCCCTTGATTTTTTGTCATTCTCACTTACCAAGATAATCTTCTATTTAATCCCAGCCAACTTGTCTGCCCATGTATTAAATTCTTGTAAAATCAGCAGCAGAGATTTTTGCAATGCCTGGCAGGCAAAATACTTGTAGGCATATTACATTTAGTCTAATTAAAAGCTCAAATGGAACCAATTGTTTCACTCCATCCTTTATGGGGGAAGAGAGGCCTTTAAAGGAAATTAGCCAGATGCTTCTTTTCATTTCAAACATTCAGTTCGGCCGTTTTCTCACATTTTAGTTTTAGTAAAAGGAAAATTCCGATTAGTAAGGTTGAAAGCTTCTGTTTATTTAAAGAAAATATATGTACAACAAACCTAGGCTGGGTTGCAGTCTTACATGATTTTTTAAGGTAGTGGTGGAGGAAGGCAGCTAACAACTATACAGCTAGTATACAAGGTACTAGACTAGTCTACATTTTTCTGTGTACAGTTGAGTTACTCACGCATACACTAAAGATGACCTTAGGCTCTGAGCTGAAGTCTTCCTTCCCTTTCTCTCTCTTCCTTCCTTCCTTCCTTCCTTCCTTCCTTCTTTCCTTCCTTCCTTCTTTTCCTAACTCCACTGAAACACAATTTAACTTGTGGCTTTAAATATGTATATATATATGTTTATTTTTGAGAGAGAGAGCACAGGGGAGGCGCAGAGAGAGAAGTGGACAGAAGATCTGAAGCAGGCTCTGCCTTGACAGCAGAGACCCCAATGTGGGGCTGGAACACATGAACTGTGAGATCATGACCCAAGCCGAAGTCGGATGCTCAACCAACTGAGCCACCCAGGTACCCCAATATGCATGTAATATCTTTTTTTTTAAGTTTATTTATTTTTGAGAGAGAGAGAGAGAGAGCACGAGTGGGGGAAGGGCAGAGAGAGAGGGAGACACAGAATCCAAGGCAGGCCTAGGCTCTGAGCTGTCAGCACAGAGCCCGACGTCGGGCTCGAACTTGTGAACTCCAAGATCATGACCTGAGCCGAAGTCAGACGCTCAACCAACTGAGTTACCTAGGAGTCCCTGCATGTATTCTTATAAAACATGTAGTTTTGTTTTGTGTATATATGTGTACCTAATTTATATGAATGGTGTGTGATATTAATGTTGTTTACTACTTGTCTCACACCATCCTGTTTTTGAGATCTATCAATATTGATTTACATGTGTTCTCTGTATCGTTCTTGTAAAGATGTTGGAAATATCTTCTTCCATTCTGTTAACTACTGTTAACTTCATTGAAAAAAATTTTTTCTGGTGCAATCAAATCCATCAAAACCTTGCCATGAGGTTTATGTATGTTCAGTCTTGAAGAAATCTCTCCCTACCTGGAGTTCACAGTGATGGTCTCCTACATTTCTTCCTTTAGTTAGCTTTTAGTTTTTTTCTTTATACCAGATATCTTTCTTTGTATATGATATAAGGTAGAATATCCAGCTTATTTTTTCTCCAAATAGTTATTCAGTTCTTTTCAAGTCATTTCCCAAGTGGTTTTTCATCCATTCATGCGTGGTACTGCTGTTCTTACATAGCAAGTATCCATATGTGCAAGGATGTATTTCTGACTTATCTGTTCAGTTTCATTGGTCTGTTTTCCCCTTCCTTCTCTAGTGTATTACTAAATTGAATCACAGATATCTGGAAACTGAAAAAAACACCACTAAGTAACTCTTGGGTTAAAAAAATAAAAATTATATGAACTCCCAGGGCATGCAGGTGCATGGGCCCAACTCTCATGGGAACCCAAAGCAGCCTTCATTACAGGATGACCCCAGGAATCCTTCAGCAGCATTTGGTTTTCTTCTCTTTAAAGGAGACTTTCCACCAGGGAAAACGTAAGCCTGCACCAGTTAAGCACAGATCTCCCGGTTCTTTGTGTTTATACCCACTAGTCCCCAGGTGTACTTCCATATTTTCTACAGTTTTCAAAAGAAGGTATAATCATCAGTAACACTTCTCCCACTTTTAAAAATTAAAAATACTAAGTGGCAGAATGTAGAAAAAAGTCAGACTTTGGAATGTGTGGGAAGAAAGAAAGAGAAAAACCAGGATTTAAGTTTTTAGGGACTTATTTATATTCCCATATATTTAGTTCTTGCTTAGTTCATTCATATGATATTATCCATTGAGCCCTTCCCAGAAAGATCACTAGTGAATTTATTTAAAAAAAATTTTTTAATGTTTATTCATTTGAGAGACAGAGAGACACGGTGTGAGCAAAGGAGGAGCAGAGGGAGAGGGAGACACAGAATCCGAAGCAGGCTCCAGGCTCTGAGCTGTCAGCGCAGAGCCTGATGTGGGGCTCGAACCCATGAACCATGAGATCATGACCTGAGCCAAAGTTGGACGCTTAACCGACTGAGCCACCCAGGCACCCCTGATCTCTAGTGAATTTAAATTAATTCTTTCGGAAGCGTTTTTGAGATCCTGCACTTTTCCCATAAGTAATTTAAAATTCTTGCCTTTTTCAACTCTTCCCCATAAATAATTTATTAGTGAATAAAAATGTGACATTTAGAAAAAAATAAAGAAGACAAATAACAAAATACTTGGAGCTGAGCAAGCAACAGCCCCATCTCAGATGCCCCCCACTCTATATGGCATCTCTGTTTGAATCAGAAAGAGGCACCTGTTTTGGGCGATCCCAACTGCAAGGGGCTATGAGAAGTCAGTTAAAGGTTCCTTTAGGCAAAGAAACAACATTCCTTCCTTTCCTAAGAACCTCCACTCACCCCTTCCAGGCCTGATGGTCGCTGAGCAGAATGTATTACACTATGGGGCTACTCTGCCTGTGTGCCAAAATTTATGGAACCCAATTAAAGCAGAACTTGGAAAGAAATTTATAACTTTGAATACATTCTAAAAACGAGGAAACAAGGAGATTGAAAACAAATGAGTTAGACAATTTTCTCAAGCAGTTAAAAAATAGCAACAATGCAAACCCAACCAGAAGGAAGGAAATAATAAAGATAAAGAAATTAATGGAATTCAGATACTAACAAAACTAACACAAAGCACTCCAGAAGATTAATTAACAAAACATATTTAGCTGTTTGAAAAAATTGGGATGATAGACTTCTCTCAAGATTGATCAAGAAAAGGAAAAAGAAAACAGAAATACATCAAATATATAATAAAAAGGAAAATAGCTATAGACATGGAAATTAAAAGAATTAGAATATACTATTATGACTAACTGTTTTCAAAGAATATTGACTTTCAAGAACCAGATACATTTCTGCAAAAATGTCAAAGTGAAAAATTGGTGGAAGAAAGAAAGAGAACATTTAAATAGAGTAATGATTATTTAAATACCTGATTATTTAATAGTTATTAAAAACAAAGACCTCCACTGTCCAGGATTTGGCTCAGGCAGTTATTCATAGGAATTTTACCAAACTTCCAAGAATTTCTATCTCTTATAAGATATTCCAGAAAATTGAAAAGGAAGGAAAACTGTCCAACTCCACTGAAAGTCTGAATATACAAACAGATAATGTCCAGATCATTGGTAAAAATGGAAGTCTGGCCCACAATATGCAATAATCAGCCCAGGAAATGAATCCATTATTACAGTAACAAACCCAGGAAGCCAATGTACTATCTGCAAGTCAGATTTGTAGAAAGTCTCCATTTCTAGTGAAGTACTACATGTAGGAAGTACTATCTCTAGTAAATAGTCCAGGAAGTCAAACAATAGCTCCTATAACGATTATTCCCAAATAGCCAAGAGTTGATTAATAATTCCTGACTATTGTCCCTGATTTTTGTCCCTACTTCCAATTTAGGACCAACTGGAAAAAACCAAATATATCGCCCTAACCAATCAGAATACCCTGCTTGTACTTAGCCCTCCTATGCCTTCCCCATGTCAATAGCCTCTAATCAAGGCATAGCTGAGGCCATTTTTTTAAGCCACCATAAAGCTTTCCCTCTTTTCTACCTGCTTTTGAGTCTCTGCCAAAACCTAAGTGATGGTGGCTAACTCTCTTGCTGTATTAAGCTCTGAATAATAGCCCTTGCTTGTTCTCATCTGGTTGGTCTTCATTTATTCCCACGTGGTTTAGGAAGCTAGTGAAACTGATCAGGCAACTGTAAGTTCGTTTTGTATTGCGGTAGATGTAAAATCCTAAATAAAACATAAGCTACACAAATTTTGCATTTTATTAAAACATGCATATTTATATATCCCATTTACAGGCAGACTTTATAAGAGAAATACAAGATCAGTTTCACATGAAAAAAATCTATCACTGTAACGTGCCATATTAATGATCTAAAGGAAAAAAACCACAAGAGTGTAAACAGGTGAAGAACATTTGTTAAACTTTTTGCCCAGATAAAAAAATCCTGTAACAGAAATCATGCTTAGTGGAGACATTTTGGACACATTTCCATAAAGATCACAATAAGACAAGGAAGCCACTAATGCTTAACACAATATTGCGGAATTTGGCCAACACCATAAAACAGGAGGAAAGCATGCGAGGTATGAGGATTGAAGGGGGAGAGTAAATAGTTATTATTGCAGGCATTATAGTTATCCCCATTAAAGAAAACTTGATAGCATCAGCAAGCAAAGTAATAGAACTAATAAGATAGTTCAGCCTGTTTGCCAGATACAAGATCACCTCATAAAACCAATAGTGTTCCTTTCTAGTATAACAGAAATAAAGAGAGATGAGCAGGTCCACTCCAAACATTTGAGAATACAAATGAAAACCACATCATAGATTTAAATCTCAAAAATTTTAAAATCAAAGCTATTTAAATTAAGCTATAAAATGGGAGTATATTTGGGGCACCTGGGTGACTCAGTCGGTTGAACATCCAATTTCAGCTCAGGTCATGATCTCATGTTTCATGGGTTCAAGCCCCGCGTTGGTCTCTGTGCTGACAGCTCAGAGCCTGGAGCGTGCTTCGGAATCTGTGTCTCCCTCTCTCCCTGACCCCTCCCTGGCTCTCTCGCTCTCTCAAAATAAAAAAGAAACATTAAAATAAATAAATAAATAAATAAATAAATAAAATGGGAGTACATTTAACAATATCTATCAGCAATCTGTCTATCACTATTTGCTTGTCTCACTACACCACCATAAGGCCAACATTTCTTTCTGTCACTAGGCTAAATGGCACATGGCCAGGTCAGGATCCGTGGAAATATACTCCCAGAGATCTGCATGCAGATGACTTAATGGGGAATGATGCCTATGATATAGAATGAGACTTGCATGAGAGTAAGGGAAACAGGATTCGGGCAGAGGGAGAAGCCGAGAAATTTAATTTTATTTCATTTTTGGAAAAGCTCATGAAATTTTATTAAATTTTTAATAAAACAAAACCATTACAATTCTAGTATTTAATATCCACCCAGTTGCCAATGTAAAAATTTAATATCACGCTTCATTCATGTTAAACCTTACACTGTTTTTCTTTGTCTTTCATTTTTCGGTGGTTTAATGATGATGGATCCAGGAGTGGGGGGTGGAGGACGCACATTTCTTTGGGTTTATCTCAAGACATTTTTTGGGAATTGAGTCAGCCACTTGAATCTGATGGGGTTTTGCTGTGGTGGTTACTGTTTGTGTTTTTTGTCTTTCAACAAACTGGGGCGGGGGGGGGGGTGGTGGGGTTCAGACATTATTTTTTTCAAATATTTCTTCAGCCCTGCATTTTCTTCTCTCCTTTGGCACTCCAGTGATATGAATGTTAGATCTTTTGTTATTCTCCTTCAGGTCCTCCAAGGTTGTGTTCATTTTTTTCAATCTACATTCTCTATGTTGTTCAGATAATCTATTATTGATCTATCTTGAAGTCAACTGACCCTTCCATGATCTTTGCTATTGAGCTCATCCAGTGAGTATTTTTATTTTGGATATCGTATTTTTCATTTTTAAATTTGTATTTGATGCTTTTTTAAAAAAAGATATCCTCTATTTCTTGGCTGAGAATTTCTAGTTTTCATTTGTTTCAAGAGTATTCATATTTGTTTTTGGAGATTTTTTATGATCGTTCCTTTAGAATCTTTGTCAGATAATTCCAACACTTTTTGGGCATAAGTATCTGTTGATTTTTTTTTTTTTTTAATTCTCATGCAAGATGAGATCTTCCTGATTCTTGCTATACCAAGTAATTTTGGATTGTATCTTAGAAATTCTGTGTATTATGTTATGAGACTCTGGTTCCTCTTTAAATCTTCTATTTTAGCAGGCAGTCAACACATTTAGATTTAGGACACACATCCTGGCCCACTTTTGTGGGCTGTGGTTTATATGTTCACTTAACTTTTGAACCTTTGCAGTGCCACTCTGTTCTGCCCCACCGCACACTGCTGAGGGGCCAGTCGGTAGCCTGGGTGGTATTCCACATGACAGCCAATTCTCAAAGCTTCTGCTTTGTTGATTATGGTCAATGTAACGCTGGGCTCACTCAGTGATGAGCCTGGGACTTCATACTTAGATTCAAAGCTCTCTTTTTCCTGCTCCCTTCTCTCCATAATCCTCTCCCGACTCTCTAGTTGGAAAAGGGAGGGGATGCTGCCTCTTTGCTGCGTAGGGTGGGGTGGGGATTGTCAACAGGGCTCATCCACATGGTCTCCACTGCCACTGCACCACTACAAAGGGAGCCACTTCTATGCTGACATCCACTTCGTGCAAAGTAAAAGATGGGGATTGGACTCCGTCCTATAGACTCTGCAGCATGGTGGGCAATGGAGGAGCATTGCATCTCTTATGGTACTTGCCTGCACTTGGACAGTTATGGTCGTAAAGGCTCCATCCTGTAGACCTGTCCTCTTCTTGGTTCTTTGTTGAAAGGGAGTGGGTTTTCCTTGGGTCTTCTTTTTTTTTCTCTCTCTTTCTGTCTCTACCTGGTAGTGGTTCCAGGTTGTGGGCTGTTCTAGTTTCCAGACCAGGCTCTATGGCAGGAAAACAAACAGAAAATAACCCCAAGGAATTTGCTGCTGTGCTTTCCCTCAAGTCCTAAATTCTGTAGCTAGCCTACCATCTTCTCTTCACCCTTCAGAGTCTACTGAGAGTTGCTTTCTATGCCTTATTTTAGAGTTTTCTGTTGTAATTAGCTGGAGAAATAGAGTGGAATGCATGTATTCATACCTTGACTAGAACCAGAGACCCTTTTCTTACAGCTTCAATTAATTCTATTACATCTTTCAAGGTACTTATTTTAGAGTTTGTTTTGGACAGTTCCACCACATGAATTTCTTGTGTTGTGCCATTTTGCAGGGACAACTGACTCTTGCATCTAGTGCATATTTCCTCGTGTGTTTTATTAGTTTGGCTTTGTAAATCAACGTAGGGCTTTCTCTGGGTCATGGGTTACGAGTATGTCCTTCCAAAAGTATTTTGTGTTTACTCATATCCAGGGATTTATACAGGAAGTCTCAGTTTCAGCTACTGTAATTAAAATCATGTGGTGTTCGTGAAAAGATGGACACATAGAATAGGGAAACCCAAAGTCCAGAAATTGATCCATATGTATATGGTTAGATGATTTTTTTGACAAAGGTGCAAAGACGATTTAAGAGAGAAAGACTGGTCTTTTCAAAAGTGGGCCAGAACAATTGGACATTCATATTTTTACAAATGGACTTTGACTCATACATTATATACAAAAATTAACCCCCAATGAGTCAAATATAAAACCCCAAACTACAAAACCTCTACAAGAAAAAATAGGAGAACATTTTTGAGACCTTGGGTTAGGCAAAATTTTCTTAGATAGAATGCAAAAAGTGTGATCCATAAAGGAAAAAAAAGCTGATAAATTGAACTTCATCAAAATTAAAAACATCTGCTTTTCAAAGGTACTGTGGAGAGAATGAAAAGACAAATCACAGACTGGAAGAAAATATTAGCAAAATAGCACTGACATAGAGACTTCTTACAATTCAATTATAAGAAAACAAACAACCGCCAACCCCCAAATGAGCAAAAGACTTAAACAGACTCTCCATCAATGAAGATATATCGATGTCAAATAAGCACATGAAAATATGTTTATCATAAGCCATGAGGGAAATAAAAGCACAATGAGATATGTTCTACCCTTTAGGATGGATAAAACAAAACAAAACCCTTGACCTTACCAAGTGCTGGTGAGATTGTAGAGTATGCCTTGCTGGTTGAAATGCAACATGGTACAGTGACTCTGGAAAAGAGCTGACTGGCTTGTTGTAGAGCTCAACATTACCTACCACACAACTTAGCAGTCCGACTCTTAATCATTTGTCCAAGAGAAGTGACAATTTACATTAACTCAAAAATCTTTATGTAAATATTTGTAGCAACTTTATTGGAAATAAATCCAATATCTCAAACTGGAAATAATCCAAATATCCTTCAACTGGAGAATGTATAAGCATATTGTGATACCTCCATATTAAATAATTAAAAGGAACCAACTACTGATGCATGTAACCACGTGGATGAATCTCACATACTGCGAAGCTATAGAAGCCAAACCCAAGAGGCTACAATCCATTCTGGAGAAGGCAAAAGCACAGGGATACAAAATAGACCTGGAGGTGAGGACTGACAGCAAAGGGGCATGAGAGACTATTAGGGAGGGTGGAATTATTCTATGTTAAAAAAAAAATAATAATTTAAGTATAGTTGGCATGCAGAGTTACATTAGTTTCAGGCGGACAACATAGCGATTTGATAACTCTATGTGTTATGCCATGCTCACTGCAAGTGTAACTACCATCTATCGCCATGCAACACTATTATGATACCATTGACCATATTCCCTATGCTGCAACTTTCATCCCCGTGATTGACTCATTCCATAACTGGAAGCCTGTATCTCCCACTCCCCTTCACCCATTTTGTCCATCCCCCTCTTCCTCTTCCCCTCTGGCAACTACCAGTTTGTTCTCTGTATTTATGTTCAATGTCTCAATTGTGGTGACTGCATGACTGTATGTGTTTGTCAAAACTCATTGGAATGTACACTAAAAATAATAATTTTACTTTCTGTAAATTATACCTCAAATATACTTGGCCACTTAAAAAAAAAATGTTATCAAGCCCCATTTTTGGAAGTCAGCAGAATGTCCTCCACCTTTACAACTTGGATAGTTCCGGCTGTGCAATTACGGAATTAGTAGTGTTTTTCCAGTTCAGGGGCCTGGGATGGTAGGGGAGCATCCAAGAAGATGGCTCCATATAAGCAAACACAAGCATGTGTGGGTGACAGTTTAAGAGAAGGTGCCAAAATGGCCTGGAGGTCACCCAGACCAGAACCTGTGTATTGGTTAAGAGAGCAGTCTGTCTTGATTAAACAGCCTGAACTTGAACCTGGCTCTTCCATTGCCTATCTTTGTGACCTTGGGCAAGTTACTTGATCTGTCTGTGCCTCAAACTCCATCTTTACAGAGAATGATGCCTTACAGTGTTAAGAGGCAGATAAATAATTAATACTCACAAAGTGCTCAGAACAGTGCTGAACATACAATAAATGCTCAGTTAATATTAGTTACTATT
This sequence comes from Prionailurus viverrinus, assembly GCF_022837055.1. NCBI lineage: Eukaryota > Metazoa > Chordata > Mammalia > Carnivora > Felidae > Prionailurus > Prionailurus viverrinus. The sequence goes on from NC_062564.1 coordinate 174,058,165, forward strand.
ACCCACTTCCTCCTTCAAAACACCTTCCCTAAGTACTATTTTGTGCCCTGCCCTGAGACTGAACATTGCACACCTTAACTAGACTCATCTTTGGATGATCTGAGATCTAGTGAGGGAAGGTGGCAGACAGGCAAACTGACAATGCAGAGTATTGAATGCTAATAATTGAGGAAAACACAAAGATTATGGGGACACAAAAGGAACTAGGGAGAGAATACCTTCAGAGGTGGGGAGGATTCACCCAAGGAAAGCCCAAAGGGAAGGTAACTTTTGAGTGTCATTTGGAAAGGTAAGTAAGAGTTTGGTGAGTATCTTCCTAAATAGCTTGTGCACCTATCAAGTCAGAATCCGGAGAGTGTTTGAGGGTGCTTTGGGAAAAAAGAACAAGGAAAAGAAAAGTTTAATAATTATAGGTGAGGCTTTAAGGGGAGTAGGGCTGAATTAAGAAACCAGAATCACATGATCAGATTTTTGTTTTGTAAGGATAGTCCTGGTGGCTGGTGTAGAGAGGATGGTTGGAGTGAGATGGTGAGTGAGGGACTCCACTGATAGTCCCAGAGGCCTGGGCTAGGGCAAGGGACCAGCAATGGGCATTCAGGAGAGGTTTCAGAGGTGGCTAACTGGATGTGAAGGGGTGAGAAAAGATGTTAGTGCCAGAGCTTGGACCAGAACTCAGATTCACCTAATCTGTCAAGCACTTCTGATGTTGTCTCTGTGTGTGCTGTGGAGGGCATGAGGTGAACAAATCCCACCCCAGCCCATGGGGTTTTCATTCTGGTGGGGAAGGGAGTCTTAGACAAATAATCAGAGTGTAATGAGTGATTTCAGGGAAGGCAGGGTCAAGTTGTATTGCATGAAGGAGAGGCTTGAGGATGATGTGGGAGAAGCTGGTTTGGCTGTTTGGAGGGATTACATGAGCAAAGCCATAGAGGCATGTAGCTGGCAGGGAAGCAGTTGGACTTTGCAGGAGGAGATATGGAGCAGATTGGCAAGCCTTGAAGGCCCTCAAAGGCCTCCCTCTAAGTTCTCCAGAGGCTGAGTTCTTAGCCTGCTGGAGTTCCTGAGCATAATGGTTAATTTTATGTCAACTTGACTGGGCTACAGAGTGCCCAGATTAAATATAATCTCTGGGTATGTCTGTGAGGGTGTTTCTGGATGAGATTAACGTTAAAAAAAAAATGTTTATTTATTTTGAGAGAGAGAGAGAGAGAGAGAATCCCAGGCATGCTCTGCGCTGTCAGCATAGATCCCAACGTGGGGCTTGATCCCAAGAACCATGAGATCATGACCTGAGCTGAAATCGAGAGTTGGATGCTTGACTAGCCACCCAGATTAACATTTTTGAACCTATGGACTCAGTCAAGTAGACTGTCTTCCCCATGCGGATAGGTATCATCCAATCCACTGAGGGCCTGAATAGAACAAGAAGGTGGAGAAAGAAGGAATTTGCCCTTTTGCTTCTTCCCTGTGTGCTCAAGCTGGGACATTGGTCTTCTTCTGCCCTTGGACTGGGATTTACACCATTGGCTCTCCTGGTTTTGGAACCTTTGGATTAGAATTAATCACACTATTGGTTTTTCCATGTCTCTGGCTTGGGACTTCCTAGCCTTCATAATCATGTGAGCTATTTCCTCAATACATCTCTTCATGTTCTCTTTCTCTGGGGAACCCTGGTTGAGTCACTGAGTCTTAAGAAGTGTGAGAGATATGGTCTAGGAACCTGAAGATCCAGCTTCTGTCTTCTATCTTTAACCTGGACCACTCAGGATACCAATAGGGAATGGAAAACCAGCACTCACAGCAATAAACCTGTCTAGATTTAATGAGAACTGCCACTTGCCAAAGTAGTAAATTTAAAAAGAATTCTAATTTATAGCATCCACCACTCTAATTTAGGAGTTACTATGTATACAGAACCATTACCAATGACTATGATTATGATTGGGTCATGTACAGGACCAGGTAACAGGCTGTTCATACATCCTAAAATGAATGGACCCTTGAAGGACAATCCATTGTTTTGTGCATACATACAGGTCACTCTTGTCTCTAACAATTTAACTTTTACATCTCTATGTAGGTGTTTTTACTATCACCTCAATTTGTCCTTCCCTGAACAGTCACTTCTTTCCTCGTAGGAACCCTAGAATTGATAACTTGCCCCCAATAAGTCTCCTAATCTCTTCAACCTGACAGCATTTAAAATATTGGGCAATAAGTATGCATTTGTGTGGGTTTGTGTGTGTGTGTGTGTGAACATGCTTTGCTCACGCATTCCTCAACAAATTTGGTTTCTTTGCATTTGTCACCATTCTGATCACTCACCCAGGCAGAATCGAACTTTCACATGGTATCTCCTTAGAAGGACGGGTCTGCTTTTGAACTCAGAAAATGCCATGTCATTCATACATGAAATATGGTGGGAGGATTATAGTTAATCACCTGCACTAATGCAAGCCAGTGTTCCATTGGGATGTAATGGTCATATGTTATACTTTTTGAGTTTGCAGTCAACTATCTCAGTGTAAAAGCACTGAAGTTTCCTGGAGAAACCTGATAGAGTGCCCCAAAGTTTGGGTTCAGCCTTCTCCCCAACCTCCTTCCCCTCTCCAAGCTGTGGTGTCGTGTAGTAAATGCCAGCCAGACATCATCTCATGTTATGCTAAGATAAAGTCCAGGCTCAAGGTAGCTGCTGAGAGATCAATAAGCCAGTATCTTAGTTTCAATTACATTTAAGGGGAGGGGGAGAGTAAAGAGGTTATTCCATTTTCCTTTAAACGAGAACTCTAAATCCCCATCAGAAACTATTTGTTGTTCCTGGGATGCTGAGGACATAGCAGTGTCCACGGACATGGCTTACTGAAGGCTTGAAAAATAATCATGTTTACCCAGAATTACTTAATGCTGTTACTGTCTTGCCCCCCAAGCTGTGAATCCTGATCTTGTACTTAAAAATGTAAAGTATTATACATTGTATCTTTTAATACAAGGCACTGAAAACCCTTGTTGGACGAAGGTGGGTGTCATAGACAAAAAAATATTCCAAGAATGCAGCAAGTAAGTTTGTGGATTCGTGGTGGGTTGTCTACAAGTTTATGGTTTGAAGATTCCCTGTTGCAGAAGACTTTCCTACCAGAAAACCAGGGACATACCTTCAGAGCTAAGTTCACTCATTCAGTTCATCTTCCCATTAGATTGATTTTTCTTTCCCTGCAACAATTGCCTATCAAAGAACGATTCACTTTGAACTTTCTAAGTGATGTCTCTTACATGTCACACTGCTAAGTTTTGCTCTTAGGGGTCACTGTATGTATAGTAATCACATGATCTCACTTAATATTCTGATGGTTTTATTAACAAGTATATAATACATATATTGCATACTGTATATAGTATATGAGGACTGTACAGTACAAATTTATGTTCACAGTTTGACATGACAAAATGTCATTACTGAATTCCCATCGGACTACAGAGTAGAAACAGAGAAGGTACATTAAACATTCACATCTTTAGTAAGAAAGATTACCAAAATGTTTCAGTATTTGCAAGTATACTAACGCATGCTAAAAACCTTTACCCATTCAGTCTTATTAGCTTATAAAATATATTACACTTTATTAAAAATTTCTGCATAGTTTATACAAGTATTAAAGTACTGTAAATGTAATAATCCTGCTATAGTTGCAGGTATGGTTTAAGAGATGCTAAGCAGAAAGATTACTTTGACCCTCTAACACTAAGTACATAACAGCAAAAAAAAAAAAAAAGTGCTAGTATTTGTAAAACGTAATATTATTGTAGCCCTCGTTTAATGCATGTAAAATGGCTTTGTAAATGTATTATTTAAGTGAATTTGCGATCATTTAGAAACTGTTAACCTTGACCAAGAAGAGAATAAAGACAACTCTGAGCAACTTCATGTATAACAGCAATTCCTTCAAGATGACTGTATATTTTCAAACCGAATTATTTTAAAATCTTAGATCTTTGAGATTGTCTTTAAAACAATCTAATCAGGAATGACGTGCAGATATACAGTATCAGCAATAAAGTCTTTCAAATTCCACATTAGTGCAACACTGATAGTGCAGATGGGTGTTTAATAAAATATACATTTACATCTACAGTTCCCTATAAATCTGTTCCAAGGCTCTTGAAACTTCCACGTATTTAGCATTTCCTTAGTTGAACACAGCTATGCTAACACATTCTCCATACCAGGTGATTTAGAATGTTAATGCCCATTTATGGTGTAGATTCACATTTTAGAACTCTAAAATATGATGGATTCAGCCTTAAACTTTCTGACTTCCCCAAGACGACACTTGGACAATAATCAAAAGAAACTCTAACAGAATTTATACAACACTAACCTCATGTTTACAGATCATTCGCATCAATTTAAAATATTGCAATTAAAACCACCTTTGATAGTAACGTGGCACATCATTAAAACCACATGTTGGAGGGCATCTTATCCTGTATTTGAGGTCTTCCACAATAACAGCTAAAAATGTCTAAGAGACTAAATTTCTCAACTATCATAGTAAATACAAATATATATATAAAAAAAGAAGAATTTGGTTAAGAGCCAATTGGTAACTAAAGTATGCAGACCAGCATGGGAACAGAGAATGGCTTCTCTGGGTTGCCTTTTCTTTCAGAGTTAAAATGGATCTGTTAATGAACTGTTACCACAATCTAAGCAAGCTGAATAGTCATGTAATAGTCTTTGCAGGGTCTTGCTCGCTCTTTTGAAGAAAATTTAAATATGCCATAACAAACACATCAGATTTCATGAGAACCTACGAAGCTTTCTATTAACTGGACTCTCACACTCAAAGCTAATTATTCAAAGATGATCGACTCTACCCTTTCTTGCCTTTTTTCCCCCTACCTTCTATATGGGTTGGAACACATAATCTGGTTATCTCCATTAAACAAAAAAGTTCCTTGCATTCCAACTTGATTCTTCAGTGTGTTGTACAAGAATCACTTCTAGAAACAAACACTTTGGCATGAATGTGACAAAGCATTTACAGTACAGACAATACCTACTTTCCCAAGAGCCATTTTTATCTTTCAATTCATGTCATAGTTGCAACAACACAAACAAACAAAAAAAAAGCCCAATTAGGATGTTTTAATATTCTAAACAAATTCTGCAGTGCTTACAAAAAAAAAAAAAAAAAAAAAAAGAGAGAGAGAGAGAATCACAACCAAGTGCCAAGAAGGTAACAAATTACTTTGTGTCTCTCCACATTTCCTTTCAGCTGGTTCAGAGGGCTGATGAGTGGGATCTCTTAGGTGCACAGTCCCTACAACTAACTTTTATTAACATAGCGCCGTCAAAGTAAGCTCCCCACGTGATTTGCAGGCCTCCAGAATCACTCATTCACTGATGTTTTAAAAACAGTTGAACAATGTATTCCTCCCAGTTAAGGTTGTGTTGGATCCTGAGTCGCGCCTGGGCTGAATCTTCAGGATTCCATTCTCTCTTCTCTTCCATCCTTTATCGAGGGGTGAAGGCGCATTTCGTTGTATGCACCCACATTTGACCACCGTCGCCCACTTTCTTCAAATTGAGGACCAATGACATTTCTATGCATGAATTATTTTTATTGGCATTTAGACTATGGTGCTCAAAAGCCAGCTTTTGAAAACAAAAACAAAAACAAAAAACTTCCCCCAAATAATGGCGCTATTTATCTTTAACATAAACACGAGTCATTTTCAGCTTCTTCTGACGGGATACTTGACAATGATTGATTTCCAGCTCCTTAACAGTAAATGCTTGGGAATTTTTGAGCTATTAATATGTGAATCCCTGAACTGTGGTTTTCTTTATTTTTCAGAAATCTGTCCCCCGAATGAAGGTATGTGTGCTTCACAACTAGCTATATTTACAAATAGTGTCACTCGGGTCTTAAATTGAATGAATCTACTACAGCGTTAGCAGATCCTTATTTATGATATGTATCACAAACACAAATGACGGCCACCTTGGCACCTTACAGTTCACACAGAAGAGCTTCTGTATAAAAGCTGTATGATTCATTTGATATGGGAATACAGTTACTGCTCAATGTTTTCCCTGTTTGCAAAATACCCTGTGAGTAGGTTGGGTAAAAGAAAGGCCATCATCCATACTCTTATCTGAAAGATTTTTCTTACCATTACTGGGCAAATATTTTTGTGTCCCTACTATCAAATGCTTGATGATCCACATTAAGGACATCAGAGGAATGGAGACAGGTGCACGGACAACCCCATCAGCATCTGGCTCTGCTTCTGCACAGCCAAACACAGAGACGGCCGCTCTGGGAGAGCACTGCACAGCTAACCACATGATGAAACCTCACTGAACGAAAAGCCCCAGCCCAGGAGGAATGGCCGGCTTCCTCCTTTGCCCCCGCTGCTTCTCCCCTGATGAACGCCCCTTCGTTCAGGCTCTGGGCCATCCAAGTATAGCATCCAGCCTTTAACTGGCAGACATCACCGACCTAAATCAGCAACTCTGGCTCACCTCCAGGGGTGGAGAGGCCTCCTTACTAGCTGCAGGCACAAAGGAGTATAAGGGACTTAATTTAGATGAAGTGATAAATCCAAGTTGACAAGCAGGATTTGTGAAGGACAATGGACGAGTTGAGTGTCCTACCTGAAATCTTGCTGCGCTTCTAGTTAATCTGAGGAAAGGGTCCACCCTTCTTGCTGGCGAGCACAAAATACGATCACAGGGCACAGAGGTATGAACGTCCCTGGCAAGGACTAGCAGGCTGGATACTGTATTTCTAATACATTTACTTTGACATTCTTTTGAGAAATACACGGAGGAACCGACAATTGGTTATTTTAAGTTTACATGTTCCCTTGTTCTCATTACATTAAACGTATCTGTAAGAAGGGTTTGCTTAGCATCCCCGGAAAAAAAAAAAAAAAAAAAAAAAAAAAGTGTTCACATTCTTTAGGTCTGACCCGTGGTAAGGAGAGGAGGATTAGAGAATATCTACTACTGACCATATGGAAGCTTGAATGATATAAATTCAGAGATTCAGGCCAGCTGAATCAAAATTAAAACGTACATGTAAAAAATGAGTTAGATAATGGGAAGGAGGACAGAGAGAGAGAGCCGGGAGAACGGGGAGCCACGGTGAGGCAGGGGACGGAGGCATTCAAACTAGCATGTGGCGTTTCCTATGTAGGGCAAGGTGGTCAGAACGGGAGAAGCTTCGGTCACAGTCTGGGCACTGGAAAGGTTTGATTCCAGTGTGTTTTCGGAAATGTCTTGTTAGTTCATCAGACCGAGCAAACTTCCATGTGCATCCTTCCCAAGTACATTTGTAGGGCTTTTCTCCTGCAAAAAGGAAAAACGAAAAGAGCTTATTTTTTCTGAGGGCAAAAGGCTATTAATTAGTAAAAATAGTGAAGCTAAGATTTTTGAGCTAAAACTCTTGGCAAATAGTATCTCCAAGGTAAGTTCATCTAAAAAAAAAAAAAAAAAAAAGTGGGCAGCGGAGAAGGATGGGATTTTAAGAGTTCTTAAAGCATAAAGCCACTGAAATCCATTCTGAGGAGCTAGCAAATAATTTTGGTTTTGCCCTCAAGGGTAGGGATGGGTACCTTAGGAAACAGCTGGTGATCTGTCTTTGTTTATCTCCAAGTCTTAAAGCTACCGAGGTGCTTAGTTATATGCGGTGCTAGCGTTTGTGGGATTTTTCTTACTATTTCAACAGTTTCCTAAAAATGAGAAGCCTCTATCAACCAAAAAATCTGGCAGCGATTTCAACATCTTCTCTTTTGTTTCATCGACTGCAATTATGCCTAAGTATAATGCTCTAATTCAGACATGCTAAAAACACAGTAATTCCTTCCTGCCCTGTCAGAAGCCCGGTTTCTCCAGCCCTGTCCTGTGGGATAATGGTAACAGGCAGCTGAGGAACAGGAGACCCTTGGGGGAAATCTTAGGGAGAGCCAGTATGAAGGCCCTTACAAATGAAAAGTGTTGTTCTTGGCAATCTTACATGTTAATGGGCAAATGGGCATCACCACAAATTAATTCCCATTTACTATCACTTGTTCTCTAGACATTTTAAGGATTGACATCCCTTGGTATTTCAATGAGATATTCAGAACTGTATTGTCTGCTTTGCTTCACTGAATATAAACGCTGAGGTATGTTTCCTGCATCTAAATTCTTACTCAAATATTCAATGTCTTTTTAATCTTAGGTTGGAAATTTGTAATGTCTACCTGTAGGGTCCCATTAATGCCCTGGGGATGCTTTTACTAGTTTTCTTGGCATTGCTGATTGGATGTTCCTCTGAACACAAGGCTATCGCCCTCAGTTCCCTCTGTAATTATACCGCGACAAAGCCCAAGAACTCAGTGGTACACAAGCCGACTTCCCCTCTGCTTTCTCTCTCCCGGGGAGTCACTGAAAACTTTCCTTCCCCTTTCTCTTCCAAATCCCAAATTCTCCCTTTTTGTAAACATTCCCAATACAAATGACTCACAGAAGGCTCAAAAACAAACAAACAAACTGCATGCTGAGTTAAGGAAACGTACACAGGGGACCACTGCTGTTATACTAGAATTTCACACTGAAGGGTTTGAGGTCAGGTCAGATGAGGCCTATTATAAACATTAAGGACCAATACTGACTGCAATTAATCAGGCGGTGTAAATCGTTTGTGTATGGGTTCCTTAAGATGTTTTGCTTACAAAATGTTCAAGAGCAAACGCAACAGTTTTATGTTTTCTTCACCCATATGATGAGTTTTTGTAAGATCCGGCTGCATGGTCGATAGTCAATACTGGACAGAATAAAAAAGGCCCTAGAACAAATACGCAGGCAACAGCACAGAAGTTCCCTCAGTTTTAGGAAGACACAAATCACCCAAATATCTTTACTTTTCTTTCTTTCAACAAGCCTTCCATTTGAATTCCATTTCTGTAAACTGCTACATTTGTTTGTTCTGCATAAAAAACTGGGTTTTGCCATTGTGAATCCGATGATGGGCAACACTGATTAAATGATGGCCCATATGAAGGCCACATCCTTGATGAGACAGGCCCATGGTTAAGAGTACTTTTCTCTCTGCTCCCGCAGCCTTTCCATCCCTCTCTCTGTCCCTTAAACGCAGAGTACAGAACTCCACTGTTACAGAATTAACCTTTAATCTACTGTAACTTATTACAAAAATAAACCCTTCATCACAAGGCTCATTTTTCACGATGAGCAGAGACATCTGTAGACAACTCTGCTAACTTTCAAGACGCCTGGAACAATTTCAGTATAATAACCTCTGAGAGCTAGAACGTTTGTTCTTGACGTTCCATTTTAATATTTCTTAAGAAGCAAGATGGAGTGAGTCTTATATTCCCGATACCTGTGTGTGTTCTTCTGTGCGCTTTCAAGTGGGAGCTTTTAGTATACACCTTGTTGCATCCGTCATAGTCACACCTGTGTATCCTCCGCTTCCTCTGGGTGTCCGGAGATTCCACAGGTAAAGGTCTCTTCCCCGGTTGCACTATGACTGAAGGGTGATTCCTATGAAAGCCAATGTTAAACGTAAAACACTGAGTGAAAGGCTCTTCCTTTTCTTCCGTCTACCAAAGGCATTAACGACACTAGGCAAAAACAAACAAACAAAAAAACCCAACGAAATAAATAAAAGGAAATTAGCGGATCAACCCAAGAAGCACTGCTATATTCATTCAACAAACATTGAGTGAGCACCTACCATGAGCCAGGCACTGTGCTTGGCACCCGGACACAAAGATGAATAAAAACAGGGTTCCTGCCCTCGAGGAGCTCACACTCTAGGGGGAGACAGACATGTAGATAAGTAATGACAGTAAGAAGGGTTAGGTGCTATGCTAGAGGGAGATGGAGGAGCTAGGAGAGTCTCTTTCCCTCAGTAAAAAGTTGCCTATTTATAGTAGCTTGTGGCACTAAGTGATGCTCAGCACTGCGAATGTCTTTTCGCAGGCTGTCCTGATTTTCATCACTGTCCTTTAGGGAAAAATGAAAAAGGTCGAATTCCCAAATCTCAGGCAATGCCTACCGTATCTACATTTTATCCTTTACCTAATTGGCATTTCGCTTCTCTCAAAGATGACCAATTCACATTTGAGTTTCAAATTCTGGCCCTTCAAAAAAAAAAAAAAAAAAAAACAGAAAGAAAAAGAAAATAATAATGATAATAACAGCACTGCTGTTTTCACCACCTCAAACCTTTACTGGTACTGTTATTCCTGCCTGAGGGAGAATTTGGGTGCAGCGCTAGCAGTCAGGCAAGGAAGTGTCTCAGTCCTGACAATGGCTCCCAAGTGCAGCCCCGGGCTCTCACGGGACCTGGCGTCTCCCTGCCTTCCTGCGGCCGCTCACCCAGACCCACTCCTGCATCGGCTCACCTTTCCAGGGTGGGTTTGAAATCAAATCATGTCCAACACCATTGCTCTAAACTTTCTCTTTTGCTCAAGGAATCTGGTGGAGAGAAGAGGCAGATGGGGAAGAGCTGGGGAAAGTCTGTAAAGCTTTCTCAGGCTTCCTCTGCTGATTAATGTCAGTAATTAAAAAATTCTAATCTATTCATTTGCCTTCCTAACGACTAATTACTTGATACATTACAAGCTGATGGAACTGGCCTCCAACAGTAATGAAAGACTCGTCTTATACATTTGAATCCAAAGTTCTTAAAATGTTCCAAATAACCCATGAATTTTCTGTACAAGCGTGGACGAGGAGAGAGGGAATCTGATGAGCGTAAATGCTCAAGCTTGTGAGATTCAAAAAGGATGATAAAATTTCGCCATAAAAATCCTGAAATGAAACTTGCTTTTATCTTGGTAAAAATCTGAATACATGTTCCTTATCAGTAACTTTTCCAGGCATGGTAAGAAGTAAATGGAAAAAGAATAAAAGGGGCATTGATTTTAAGTGATTTTTTTTATTCCTCACATCTATTAGTAGCAAAGAAAACTGTCAGTTTTGAGTATCACTTTACCTTCCTACCTTGATGTTTAGTGGGAGCAATACAGAAGGATAAAATAGCCAGGTTCAGATACATGGAAAAGTGAACATGAACTAGTGGGGGAGGGCAGGGGGACAAGGACTTCAATTATATAGATGTACAAACAGAGAAAATAGAGAAGTGACAGGTTTATGGACACGTTGCGTTTATAAAGCTAAATTATTAATTTAAAATCCTTCAATAAAAAGAAGAGTTGTCAGTTTATTTCTAACTTTCAACCTTAATGCCGTTGATTGAAACGTTTCATCTTCATTAAGAAAACTTCAGGAAATAAAATGCTGGGGGGAAAAGCTGAATGGTTGGTTAATTTGTATCTCCTATGCCTCTGGGATACTGAGGGAGTATCCCAGGTGACTTTGGAAGTCTCTCCCAATTATTACATTTTATGGGTTGGGAATGTGTCTAACAGTTTCTGTGCAATGGTTTTGTCTGCCTTTTCCAGCTCATTCTGCGTACAAAGGTACATTACAAGGCTGTGTGCTCCAACATCAAATCCCAGCTCTGTCACTGCGAGTCCCTGTGACCCCAGGCAAGGTATTCTCCCTGTGCCTCTCTGTAGAATGGGGACGATGGTAATAATGTGATCCTAGAAAGTTGTGGGTAATGTATACAACACACTGAAGGATAACATCTGTTCCAGATGTAAATCTACTAAATATTATGGTTAATTACTGTTACTATTTTGAGGTTCAGAAACCCAATTGCAAACTTTGCCCCTATGGCTGTTGAATCTCGTGAAGAGCTCTTTTGGGATGTCCCCACACCACAAAGGGAAATCTCTGCTCAAGCTGACATCCACCTTGAAAGGTGGCATCATTCACGCCCCATTTCTAAAGAGCCAGATACTGGTGCAGGCAGGGGTTGGAGGGCAGGGTCTATACAACTCACTCTTTCTGTACTCCCCACTTTTAAAGACGCTGTTTGGGATCCTTACAACCGAGAAATAAGAACAGCTATTACGTATCAGATACCTGGTCATTGTTTTGAGTTAAGCCGACCCCCTCTTAAGTTTGCTAGAAGTCACACACAATTACATGGGGGAAATCTGACCCTCAAGCTCTTCACTCTAAATACACTTCACGTATGTAAAGATACAAAAAAAAAAAAAAAAAAAGGAAGCTGATAGCCATTTGAGTGCCTTTAAAAATAATTCTAAAGCTGTAACTCTATGTCCAAGCAAATGGGTTTCCAAACTGCACTTTGTATTCCACCTTTGGCAAGGAAGGGTTTCAGAAGGCAAATATTATCGGGCCTGCCTCACTGCAATGGGACTAGGCACTTGGTTTCAATCGATTCTTTCCTGGCTAGCTGGTTTCCTATGTGGGCTGCTACTGGGCACACTCCAAGACATTACTTAATCACATCTGTGAGAGAACTGCTTACAGACTACACGTCCCAGTTGTGGCTAATCTGTTGAATTTCTTGAGGAGCAAAATGCATTCTTGGGTCAGCATTAACATAAGCATATTACTCATTAATCATTAAAAGCCACTGAGCTTGAGATCGTCAAAAGAATCTTAACTTAAAATGAGAAAAAATATTTTCTTTCAGTAGTAGAATACAGCCTTCAAGTATTTTTCTTCTGTAATGTTTTACAATGTAATTCATAATAACCTCGACTTTGGAATAACCCTTCTTCAGTCAATGGATTCCTCTCTCTTGGGCACGTGGCTTTATTTAGTTTTACAGCATCTTTTTCATCACCTGTGCAGAAACAATGACACGTGCAAGTCATGTTGCCAGTTAACTTGCCAGAGACACCTGGCATCATAAAAAAAAAAAAAAAAAAAAAAAAAGGAGGTAACTCAGTCTAGAAGATGTGTCTATTTTGGCTAGTCCTTCTGTGTTCCCTTTCACCTGAGAGCAGGGGTGGGATGCACTGGTTAGATATGGACAACGTGGCAGGAAGAGCAGTCATCTGGTGACAGGAGGTCAAACCCAGGCCCCCCTGCTGTTCACAGTATGATTATAAGGCGAGTTATCTCATGCCTTGGCTCATCAGTTCTCCATTTGCTCTGACTCCCACATGCTTGTTATGGGGGAATGAAATAACTCCTTTGAAAACATCTGGGAAAGTTTCATGGGGGGCGGGGGCATTATGCAATTATGAAAGGTAATAATGTACAAGTCCATCAGACACACTCTCTCCCTGCTGATGTGGCTGGTCATAGGATTCCATTCTCTTCTTCCCCTATCAGGGAGTAAAGGCCAACTACCTCCTCCCCCCAAATAACTACGATTTGGTACAATGGGCAATTAACGTGACCTACTACGAAGGCACCTACTTGGGTTGACTGTGGATAGAACTAGAATATGTTTTAAGTTCCAGAAAATAGCTGTTTGAAAGCCAGAGAATTTACATTCTGTTGCAGAATTAACTGTGTAAGGGAGAGGGGAAAGGATGACGTAGAAAGGTGGGCAGAACATTGTTTCAAGTTGGAAAAAAGTGATATGGGAGAAAGAAGATGGAAGGGTCCCGGAGGAAACAATAACTGTTGCCTTTGGACTAGGAAGCTGGTCATTAAATCCAACCTTGAAAGAGCCATAACACAAGACAATTACAAGAAAAATAATTATAATCAATAATGCAAATAAAGAGGAAACAAGGCAAGATTAAGTGACAAGCCCAAGGTCATACATATGGTGGAGAGCAGAGCTGGGATCCAAGATGTCCAATCCAAAGGTCACCTTCTTAGCTACCACAAACACAGCCTCCAGTGTAATCACTGGTAGAAGGCAAGGATATCTATTGTTGCAAATCCCATCAATGATGCCATTTAACTTGTGTATGACGCCACCACATTATAGCGAGTTAGACCTAACACAAACTACAGTTCAGTGCTTGGATGTAGACTGATACAGAAACCTTCCTACTGGACGGCAGTTCTGAGGCAGACTGAACATTCCAAGGGCAGATGTGATTTTCAAACACCAGAGATAGTGGGTGGGTTACTCCAATGCTTAACTTCTCTGAGCTACATGGGCAACTTTCTGTTGCCACCACTATTCCCAGGCCTTTTTTGGAGTGACTCCTTTGGGCTTGTGATGCCCCTTTGTAGAAACAGTATTAGAAGTGACAATTGGAAGGACGATGTATGTCCTATAAAGTTTTCATGATCCAACCTTAAGTAGACTATCTGGAATACCAAATTCAATCCACATGGGGATTAAGATTATGGGAAACCTATGTACAGTCTGGAAGGATTTAAAAAAAAAAGAATAAAAATGATTTACATGACAAGGTGGCAAAATCACGAGTGACCGATTTACTGCAAACTTGACGTAAATGTTATAAGACAGTCCATATAGTGGGACACATTGTCTTCGGAGATTTTCCCGTTTTCCCAGTGGCGGCCCCCTACTGCGAGGTGTCCCTGGCAATCCACACCACACCCTGAGTTGGAAGCCTGCACTTCCATTCCAGGTCCCAAGATGCACGCTGCTACGCCAATGTCGGGTAGACCTGAACATACTTACTCTTGCAACAGTGCTTGCGGGGGGGACACTGAGTTCATTAAAGGGGGTGACATTTCTTCAGGATAATAATCTGTCCTCTGTGGTTCAATCCCAGGTTCTATTTTAATTTTTTTCTGTAATATAGGCTTCTCATAGGATTCAATTACAGGTACTAAAAAATAAAAATAGAAAAGTCACTCCATGTACAATTTACCAATTTCAGCTTTTAAAAGTTTAGTGCACAGCTTCTACCTACAACGCTGATGTGTGGAGTATCTGTTTGCCTTTAGCAAAATTATGGCAGAAACAAATCTGCGGGGTGTGTTTCCCCTGACAACCACTCTGGCAGCAAGTGGCATGCATAGGAAGCTGGACTTTGAGCACATCAGCCCCCAAATGGTTCTTCCTTAGGAATTTGCGTTATCACCTTTTAACCCCATAGTCTTCTGCCTCCAAACAGCCAGTAAACGAGGCGGCTTTAAGTAACCTTTAGTTATCACCATGATCAAAGGCATTTATTAAATTAATGTCTTTTTTGGTTGGCATTCAATGAAGCAAAATATAAAGTCGGGATCTGTAGTATCTCAAAGTTGACAATTACGCAGTAAAAGTAACCATTTCATGGCATTCATTAAACAGCCTGATTCTTGGGAGCTCTTCCAGTATCAACACTTGCCCCCCCTCCCCCAACAAAAGGAAACGCCTCAGGCGGTCAGGCTCTAAGGGGAATGGCTCCTTGAAGAGTACAGGGGCGCTGTCGCTGCCTCCTCTGTGGCCCCCGCAGAGCCGGTGGGCGCAGACCCCAATGCTAGGCGGGAGCCGCGGAGCTGTCCCCAGTGGCGGTTACCTTGCATGCTGCTATTTGAGTTTTCCATCTCCTCCGACAAGGAGACCATGAGCGGCTGCTGGAGGTGGCTGGTGTACATGAAGGGGACCGGCTGCACCACGACGGGCTGGATGACGGGCAGGATCCCGGGGCTGCGGATGCCGTGCCGGGACAGGGCGGCGGCCATCACCGGGGGCATGGACAGCGGCACGCCGAAGGGCTGCACGCCTGGGGGAGGCGGTGAGTACTTCTTCATCGGTGGGCTGGAAGAAGGCATGCTCAGGCCAGGCGAGGCTCTCCGGTGCGAGGGCTGGAACTTCAGTGAGGAAGGAGAATTCCCCGCAGAGGGCGGCGAACTCCGCTTGTTCACGGTCAGGTCCACTGGCTCCATCTGCATCCCGTGAGACAGGGCCTCCGGGGTCTGGAAGAACTTATCAGGTAACGGCGTGGAGTAGATGACTCCGTACTTGTTGGGCTTCATTGACTCCATGTAATTAGATGGGTATGACTATTGGGAAGGAGAAACAGAAACGTACGAGCAGTGACACAGGTGCATTCGCCTGAAACATGAACTAAGACGAAATGGTGCAAGAAGGTGCTCTCAGTTACATGGACCTCCAAAAGCGATTTACATTTAGATACCGACCCTTGAAAACGCTAGGAGGGGACTGGTCTAGTAAACTTTAAGGTTAATGGGATAACCATGAAAAACCTCACATTTAATTCTAAGATGTTTCCCATGTCAAATGTTAAGGTTGAGGTTGACACCCGGCAAAATTCTGAAACAGGTTATAAACAGAAGACTCATGGGCCTTTATTGGGAGAAGTTCCGTGTTGGGGTTCACCAATAACCAGCCAAGCCAATGAACCTCGTTGCTTTGCTGATGGGGCTTCTGGGTCGGCAGGAAATGCTCTCCATCCTTCACCTCAGCAGGGCATTTACAGTCTCACGACACACTTGTGTATAATACGGAGAAACAGCTGCACAGTAGTACCTTTGGGGGCGGGGGGCTTTAGCTGGTGACCAACCATGACTAGGGTGAACACAGTCCTGGTTTTCCCGGGATGGTCTGTGGTCTGGTTTTAGCAGTAATAGCCCTACATCCCAGGAGACACTGCAGTCTCAGGCAATCAGGATGGTCAGTCATCCTCCCCACCTATATTTTGAAGGTCACCCACCACAGCGTAATCATATCCATGGCCCCAACGCATTCAATGGTCTTATTCCAACAGTTTGAATGAAGCTGAAGGTGACCTGATTTCCAAATTTGTGCGTGACACAGAACAATAAGAAACAGCTAATATGACACAAACAAGGTCCCGTGATGCTTGAAGTGACTTTGACTTGCACACAAACCAAGGCCCAGTGTCTGCACCTCTATACCTTGCTACCACCTCATCAAAAGAGGATGATCAATGGTCTGTTTCCTCCAAAAAACTAAGGTCTGTCTTACAATTGACCTAATTTATCTTTAAATACCTTTCTCTCTTATGGATTCAGAATAATGGAATATTACCAACTTTAAATACAAACCAATCTTAATCATTGCATACTATGGGTGTGGTCCTTGGCCAGGGAATTCACTAGAGTTACTTTTAAAAAAAATGTTTTTTAAAGTTTATCTATTGATATTTTGAGAGAGAGAGAGAGAGAGAGAGAGAGAGAGAGAGAGAGCGAGCACCAGCTGGGGAGGGACACAGAGAGAGAGAATTCCCAAGCAGGCTCCACACCATCAGTGCAGAGCCTGACACAGGGCTCAATCTCATGAACCATGAGATCACTGCCTGAGCTGAGATCAAGAGTCGGACACTTAAGCGACTGAGCCACCCAGGCACCCCTACAAGAATTACTTCTATTCCTTAACTAAACTTGAAAAAAAGTCTTTGTTGTTGGATGCTTTTTAAAAAATTAAACTCAATATAAGCTATTTCCTTTACTCGTAGGTATTTTAGGGAAGATGAAATTTTTAGTGATAACATGTCAAGTCCATCTGCAGAAAACTACTTGTATTTGAATATTGTATAGTGAAAGTGATCAGCAACATGCTATGCCTCTCTTCCAGCTCTAAAAGCCTATGCATTCCAGATTCTGAGGCAGTACCAGCTCATGACACAACCAAGAAAACCCACCAATGGAGCTTAAATGCATGATAAATTTCTGGGCTACCCCAGTCCCCCAGTGGCCACTATTGTGAGTAATAAATAATTGTGGGTCAGCAGTGGTGGTTTTTTTGTTTGTTTGTTTTTGTTTTTTTTTTTTTTTAACTGGGATTACTACCGAGATCACATCCTTTCCTTTCTGGGACTCCACAAGTGAAATCTCCACCTGGCTATGCATCAGAATCCCCAGAGCTGCTTCTAAAACTCCCTTCTCCTGGGCAGCATGGGACCTGGCAGTATTTATCTTTATCTGCTTTTGAAGTCAGTTTCTCATCGTTAAGATTATGTGTTTTGTTCTTCTGTCCCTTCTTTATCCCTGCCAACGCAATCTCTGTAATCTCGTAGAGCAGTGATTCTTGCAGTATGGTGCACGTCTCTCTGGGGGTACCGAAGATACTTCGAGAATACACAAAAAATACACAGTGCTTTAAAATGGTTACGTGTTTATTTAAATGCGCAAGAAAAAAAACTTTTTTTTACAGTAGTGATATAAACTTCCTTTTCAGAAAAAATTTATTACGTTAAAAAAGCAATTCTACAAAAAAGAGGGCAAGAAAAATTACTAAATATTAAAAGTGCAGGTGCCACGAGGATACGGCAAAACTTGTCAAGGTGACATTGAACACCCGTATCCTAGGAGGTCGTGAGGTTAAAATTAAAATTGGATTCAATGAGATAAGGAGCTTAACACACACTGTGGTGCTCGAAGTCCCTTCTCTTTCTAGACAAGGAGTTGCACTATAATGGATTTGAACTTCCCAATCAGGGCTTCTCAAACTTTACTGTGCACGAAGTCACCAGACGATCTTGTTAAAATGCAGATTCTGAATTTCTGGGGAGTGGCCCTAGGTGCATAGACCCCTTTTGAACAGCACGGCTGTAAATGATAAAGAGATACAGAATAAAACCACTAATTTCTAGTATGAAAATTTGGTAAATCATTCAAATACAATTTAAAAGGGGAAAGAATTTTCACTGATAATACTGCTTAAAAACAAGGATGTGGAAGGATATACAATCAGGAAATGCAAAATATGTAAGTGGTTGTCTTTATTTTATTTTATTTTTTTTTCCAACGATTATTTATTTTTGGGACAGCGAGAGACAGAGCATGAACAGGGGACGGGCAGAGAGAGAGGGAGACACAGAATCGGAAACAGGCTCCAGGCTCCGAGCCATCAGCCCAGAGCCTGACGCGGGGCTCGAACTCACGGACCGCGAGATCGTGACCTGGCTGAAGTCGGACGCTTAACCGACTGCGCCACCCAGGCGCCCCAGTGGTTGTCTTTAAAGACAGCTTTGAGTTAGGTATCAAGAATCAAAAGGGGAAAGGATCAAAAGGGTTCTTTAGAACCAGGCACACCTAAGTCCACCAAAGGTGAGAGACCCAAACATGCAGCCATAATAATATTAAATACATTTACATTTAAATATTAAAATAAAGAACGTTAAGAGGCACAGATTCACTAACAGAAAAAAGAAAACAAATTCTAGTATGTACGATAAGGGTCTGAAGACATAATTAAATACAGGGGGGAAACGATTTCTTCTGGTTCTCAAGGTTAACATGCCTTCTATAAATCTCAAAAGGGCAAAAGTTCTGGTGCTAGAAACAAAAATTTGGGAAGTGGAAAGCATTTTCCCAATTGTTTCTACTCACCAAAATGTAGCTGCTCCCATGTTTTCAGCCCTATTCTTCAAAGACCTCCCTATGACCTAGATTTTAATGCCAAGTTATTGGCAGTTAAATAGAAAGCAAAATGAGGACACTTTTATTGCTGTCATTGCTGGGTTTTTTCTAACTCTGAGGTGAGTTTAAGGAAAGTAGGAATTTAGAACCTGGGAGATTTGCAAATTTAATAATACTCTCAGGTTTCTCAAGCCATAAAAAAAAAAAGAGAAAGCCATACATAAAGCCCAGTTTTAGAAACATGATGCACGTTTCTGCTGAGTATGCTCTCCAGTGAATGCCCCCCCACTCCGTCCCCCATTCCGATGTGATGGGCGGTGTTTGCAAGGCTATGGGGCCAAAAGGAGGAGGGTACACATTTGGATACACAGCAGAGTACACAATGAACTATCTCCAGTCTGACTGCCTTGTAAAAGGGTTAAGAAATGTGGTTTCTCACACCATCTCACTAGAAAATTCCTTAGCAATGTTCATCAGAACCTTCTATAGGACGTGTGTGCTTTAGTTATTTGGGTGGAGCACACAAGCTACTACAATCAGCCTGCAGCAATCTGGTTCTCCACAGCCTAAGGACCCTTCCAGGGCTTGCTGCGGGTGTGTGCCTTAACTGAGTACACCCTGGTAATAGTTGCTTCTGCTCTGTTCCAGACCTTTGCAGTCTTCTAACAAAGCAGTGCAAGTAAGTGCCACAGTAGCACCAAATCCAAATAGGAGGCAAGTGCTGATGAAGTAGAAAAGGCTCCTCTGGCCACTGATGGACACCCAATGCCCCGGTGCAGACTGCTCACCCAAGGATGCCTGATATGCTGGAGCAGAGCAGCCTGCAGACCAGACTCTGGCCAGGGTCTCTAGGACCTTCTGGCCCTCACTAGGGGTGGCCGTGGGTTGTACTTTCTGAGTTGTAACTGACATTCACGTGTTCAAGCCGCACACCACATGTAATTCATTTGAGGATCGCTTCCTCTCATTGGAATGAGAGATGAGGGTCTGGCACGGGTGCTCACCAAACACTTGATGAATGAATGAAGTGAATTAATGCACCCTCTGAGCAAGTTTTTACTACTGTCAAGACCAAGGAAAGTATCAGTTCTTTTGATTCTTCAAAATAATGATTTTAATTGTGATGGGGATAAAGGCACAGGGTTTGGATGATTTTTCAAAGCTATCACTGTACTTAAGTGAGAATTTCAGTCATTTCTTATTTTATGGGGAATGGTTTTGGTGAGTTTTCCATCCCAAGACAGTTTTTTTTTTTTTTTTAATTTTTTTTCAACGTTTATTTATCCTTAGGACAGAGAGAGACAGAGCATGAACGGGGGAGGGTCAGAGAGAGAGGGAGACACAGAATCGGAAACAGGCTCCAGGCTCCGAGCCATCAGCCCAGAGCCCGACGCGGGGCTCGAACTCACGGACCGCGAGATCGTGACCTGGCTGAAGTTGGACGCTTAACCGACTGGGCCACCCAGGCGCCCCCCAAGACAGTTTCAGTGGATGGGGTGACTGCACGAAACATGGATGGAGTCTCTATTTCACTGCTCATTCATATGAAAAAAAAGAGTGAACATCCGTGACAGGGCAATGGCAAGTCAAAGGAATCTTCATGACAAGGGTGGGGTTCCCAGTGCAAGAAGGCGTGGTGCGTGTATAAACAGACACTCTGGAAACAGCAAATGTCATACCCTTCTATGCAAACAAAAGTAGAAAGCTCTCTTTCTACCAGGCTCAGAAAAGTCATGTGTTTCTGTTGGAACAGAACAGAGGCACTACTGATTTTAAGTACTTCTCAACCTGGAAGGAGTCTGTTAGAGGGACAATTTTCATTACAAGAAAAAAACAAACAAACAAACAAAAACAAAACACTTCCTTTCTTCAAAACTAATCTTCCTATAGGGATAAAATATGAAAATACTTTTTAAAACTTTGTCTTCTTTCTCACTTCCTAAATTAATTTTCAACCTTCTTTGAAAGTGTACTCAAATGCTTTCAAGAAAGCAATTTCTTTTACATGTGCATTCTATATTCACATGCTACCTCGTATTCTATGTGTGATCATCTCCAATTTTACAAATTAAAAAGAAAAGAGGCTCCAGGAGCTGCTGGTGGTTTGCCAACATTGCATCGATAGTAAGTAGCAGAATACAGCACAGGGTGGGTTTCTACTCTGTTCCCCACTCTTGCAAATTTTAATAGGGCAATCCAAAAACTTAGTGTTTGCCTCCAAGCACAAGGTTTATTAGCAGAGGACGGCATTGAAGGCTTCTATTTCACTAAGAGAGAAATGACACTTCTTTACTTTCTCTAAACTGTAGCAAAATGCCAAATAGGTAATCAGCCTTCAGGTCAAAGGTGGAATTAAAAAAAAAAAAAAAAAGGAATAAAGGAATAATAAATTAGGTTTAGCACTCTCCACCTACAGAGGCAGGAGAGATAAAATTTGAAGATTCCAGAGTGGAAATAAAAGCTTTTTATTTAACTTTGTTAACTAAAATAATAACAACATCCCACTCCCCAAATGTTTCCACTAACTGAGGTTTTGCTGAAGCAGGAAAAAGAAATTTCATTGTAAGGACTGACACTAACTTTTGGTGAAATGATCTAATTAAATTCTCTAAGTGCTAGCTGAAAGTTGAAAACTAGAGACCATTAATTGCAAATTTCCTTCTACATATTTTAACTTCATATATTTATATAAGTTACAGCATTATAACTGTTACTTCAAATTCATTTTATTTCCTTTTTTTTCAGTCAAGTGCATTTCCTTACACTTAATTATCTCACACCAACTTAGCAATGTGGATCTTCATTTGAGCTTTAAATTGGCTCTTGAGCCATATTTTCATGCTTGATTAAAAGCTGGGAAGTATACTGAATATTAAATGCATCAAAGATGGTTCTGCATCATTTATAAAATTAATCATCTTCTCCAGTACTAAAAACCTATTCGTATTTCAAGGATATAATTAATAGGGAAATTTTACACCTCAATTTTCCTCCAATGTGATCATGCAATAGTTTGGTGTAAGGGGTTGATGAATACGGGGACAGCACGAAATAACATCAGAAGTCAATTTACTTTTTTGATTAATGAAGTTCTCACTGCTCGGTTATTATCACATTCAGACACTTGGTTATCCAGTTATCATGCTGGAATGTAAATGTTATTTCCTTAAAGCCACTTGGACCTAACTTTTCATTGTACACAGTGGTAAACACTTCACTGGCTTAGTAATATCCATGGCAACTCAGTTCCAAGGGCCTCCGAGTGACCCCTGTGTCTTGTATAAACATTTTTGGCAGGAGCCTCGGCAGCCGATGCATAAGGATGATCTAATTTTGCAAGCGTGTCATTACCAACCTTCAGATACAAAACGCAGGCCAAGTTTTTCCCCTTGTGACTATTTTCCAAGCCATGGAAGAAAAGAGCAAGGCACAGTGGGAGCACTGTCTTGTTACTTCATATTCACTCAACCAGATCACCGTAGGTGGACGCCACCCCCTGACTTGAAGTCCTTGGACCCCTTTCTGTCCTTGTCCGTGCCCCATGTTCACAGCACCAGGGCTGTACCTACAGAAACACCTGGCCAAACTCCTAGCCACCTGCGGGGAGAAGCATCTAGATGGGCCGGGCCCACAGAGGGCTAGCTTAGCACAAAGGTGTTGAAAGACACACGGAACAAGATTCCCTCCCAGCCAGACTCTCCCAAGTGGAAAGGAATCCCGTTCTCCCGGCCAAGTTCTCTCCTTTGCTAGCTTCTCCTCAGCCATCTCATACAGTCACAGCTCAGCATAGCTGCTGTCATAGGTTTTTAAGCAAATCTTTTTATTCTGAATGCATTTACATGCAGGAATGAGGACTTTTTTTTTTTTTTTTTAGGTTTCATCTTTTTAAATCAGCTCTGTGAAGGACATGCTGAACACCAAATGAGACAAACTGGAATATTTTTTTTCTTCCTGTATTAAAAAAAGGACATTCACAAACATTTTAAAGAAAATCTTCTTTCTATATAATTGGGGTGATCTTCAATAAAAAAAAAAAAAACTCAAAATAATCATGTTCTTGATGCAGATTTCTTATAAAAGTACATTCGAAAACTGCTTCCTAACCATGACAAACATTGAGTACAGGATTTTTCTTCTTTTTTAATGTCCCCAGATCCACATTAATTTTTAAAAATCAGTCTGGCTGAACTTTTTTTGGCTGAAACCAATAATCCCGAGAGCCCAAACTAAAAAGCTGGTAACTGAGGAGTTTCTGTAAGTCTACTCCTGTCATGACCAGATTCGCCTATGACCCAAGTGCGGTGCGATCACACCCTGAGGAGCGTTGGGCACAGGTCTTGAGATGTGGATTTCATTTATACAAGGGCGCAAGGTTGCTGGCGGGTATTTGCTCCACTTACTCCCTGAGGCTTTGAAAAAAGTTTGTTCACCAAATGCCTGTCAAGTGATGAGTAACTTTAAGGAATAACACAACACACAATAATGTTCTTGCCACTTGGAATAGATAAGAAGAGGTGTTCAATTTTGGAAAACTTACCACGGAGACAGGGTCCATGGCCTCTTGCTTGACAGGGACTGGGTCAAACATGAGCATTCTTTTAGTTAAGCTTTCTAGGGTGTTCTGGTGTTTGGCCTAGAAAACAAAACAAGGTGTCCAAATAAATCCCAAGGTTACCTTAATATAAACCAGTAAAAATAAAACATAATATTCCTCAAGCCCCTTCTCTGCTCCTTCCTCTCCCCTAGCCCCGGAATGGCTGGAATTTATTTTCCTTACCTATGAAAGATGCCATTTTACATAATTAAAACCAGATCCCATGGTCATAAGTAGATGAGAGCCAACTGGCATTTCTAACTCAAATACATAAACCCTGACATTTCTGGAACAATACGTACAGCCCCTTCTGAGCAACAAAGCTTGCTTAAGACTGCTGTACAACTCAACAGAAGTTCACATCACATATGAATGTGAAACATTTTTCCTTATGTTCATTACAGAAAACTCAAGAAAAAAACAAGACAACCAAAAGAAAACCTAGAACCAATCATCATTGATATCTTTGTTTTTAACCTTCCAAACTCTCTTTTTAAAAGGATTGTAATATGCATGCTCATAATTTCACTTGACAACTGACTGGGCAAATGTTTTTCTGTAAGTGTGGTTCCGTACCATCAAATTCCGTGTGCCACTGTGCGAACAGATCAGGTTATTTATATTATCCCTTTCTGTTGGGCAGTTAGGTTGCTTCTAAATTTTCGCCATTATGGATGGCAGTGTCTTCATACTCATGTCCTGCACATTCTTAAGTGGGGTAAATTTTACGTAGGGGAATTCTTGGATGAGAAGCACGTATATTTTCCAAACCATTTGATGTATCATCCAGGAAAACTGCTCTACTATTCCCACAGATAAAATAGAACCCATTTCCCAACATGCCCACCTGCAATGTGTATTACCACTTAAAAAAATAAAAACTGCTAGTTTGTTTCAAAACGGCAAACTATTTACATTCGAAATTGATGTGATTATTCAAGTGGAATCTTCTCCATCTTTATGTAGCACCTGCATGTCTCCTCGAGTGAAATGCCTATATTCAGGTCTCGAGCCGCCCCCCCAGCCCCCCTGCCCATTGTTTTCTAAGCACGTTTCACACATGAAGACTGTTAGTCTGTATTCACTCCAATTCCTCATTAGGAAATAAGCCAATCTTTAGCCTGATGTAAAGGAAATGTCCATCTTAATCTTGTCTGGCCTTACTCTTCTCTTCTACTGTTATGCTCCTATTATCCCTTCCCTCCTGTGTTCTGTACTGGCTCACTTCGGCACTAATCGACATCAAGCCAACCCCTTCCCCACGAGACAAGATATTCAGTCTGCTCAACATACAACTGCATTCCATAGCTTTTGGAATCACTGCCTGGCTACTACCCAGATCTTCAACAACCTGCTTCAGGCACCTACTATTCAAATTTGGTTTAAGGGTTCAGAGCTTTGGTTAAAGGCAAGATCTTTATTGGACCACTTTGGTTCGGGTCGAAAAGTGAATTAAGTTCCGGACTGCATTCTACCTGAAAAAGCTGCAGAAGTCTCTAGTTCTAGGTTACTTCCTGTATTTCCGTGTTAAAACTCCCCATTCCCCCCCCCCCAACTTCCACGACAGCGGTCCTGTAGTGCGTCATATCCATGCACACTGCGTTATACTAAGAAACCTTCACGTACAATTATAAAAGTAATACTGTGCATTCTTAGTGCTCCCTTGCTCTGTTGAAGAAACACTGTTCTGGGTCTCATGACAACACGTGAGTCTCATCGTTAACTCAACATAAGGCTCTGACTTCGAATTTTATTTTCCTGCATCACAGTATGTATTATAATCTGTGAACACAATTTGATACCAGGCTGCTCAAATCAATGGTGCTAATACCCTCTTATGTGTGCCAGCAAAAACAAACCCCAACAGCCAGTGAAAAATGGATGATTTCATAATGAAGGATGAAAACCCCTTTTGTGTCTTAGGATCTATTATTAACCAGTTCCCAGCCTCGCAGCTGCAGAGATGGATAGGGTTCTAAGAATCGCTGTCCAGTGCCTTGCAGTGGAAACAAAGGATGTGAGATCTCCTGCTTACATCAATGAGGTCAGGTAATTCAGCAGCCCTGACCCTTGGCTGGCCACCCCTCCCCCAAGCCTTTTAAATTTAATTTACTCTTAGGGATTCATCCACTCTACTAGAGGGTATCTCGATGAGAATCCTTCTAAATAAAAGCACTCTTCTTCTCAGGTGCACAGTGAAAAAGCCCTGTTCTCCGGATTCAAGCAGGAGATGTGCCTGAGACCTGCCATAGGACAACCCTTCTCCCATGTTAAAATGTAGATGACCCCTCCTCTACCTGTAATGTTTTAGGAAGATCAAATGAAATTTAAAGCAAAACATAACTCTTTGTGCTGTGAATAGTTTCTACCAACAAATACGTACACAGGTTTTGGATACACATGCTGTATACATGATACTAAATCTGTTGGTTCCAACTTCTGGAGCAATGCCAAGTATTTGCCTCTTTGCTAAGAGACCTAGCCTTAGAGATCCGGCCCCTCCACCCTTAAAAAAACTCACACTGAATTTAGTTCAAAAGTGACTAGCTGCCTACATCCTGCCTGAGGTCACATGAGACCTTGTCACTTCCCAGCTGTACTACTGCAATAGCTTCCCAGCACGTGCACGCCTCAGGGTACCTTACCCTCTTGACTACCAGCTAAGAGCACACAATGGCATCAGGAGATGGACTCTGGGTCAAATTCTAATGCCACCATTTAGCTCATAAAGCCTTTAATGACGTTTCCTACTGCCCACAGCAGTGACGACCAAATCCACTTAGAAGTGAATGACACATTAGCCTACTATATCTCTTATCATTTCAAGACATTATACAAATCACTGGCATTTTCAATTTTTACCTTTTATCTAAATTTAAGGAAATTAATGCTTCATGAGACTTGTAATCATGAGAAAAAAGTCTCGCAGAAAGCATGTGCCCTAATGAAACTGGTTTATCTTATGAAAAAATAATTGTAAAGGTATGCTTATTTGTTCAGAACTGTACCTCAAGAGTAACTCAATCGCCAGCCAAGGGCTATTTCTCATTATAGAAGTATTTCAGCTAGTAAATGGAAAATGAGTGGTAGAATTAGAATATCTCATTTTGAAACTCCTAGCTGACCAAGGCATCGCTGGACAATAAAAATCTGTGCAGAATTCGAGTATCACTGCAAACAGAAGGAAACTCACTCACCGTTCCATCTACATGTCTAACTAACACTCTGCTCCCAATTTGGTTGTTTCTAAAATGACTGACTATACTTTCAGTGGTGGCTACAGGATACAGAACAAGAGAAGGTGAGGGACACACAAAGAAAATGGAACACTCTGAACTGTTCACAAGACAGCCCTTCCTGGGAGGGGCGGTGGGATGGGACAACTTCACACACATCTCTGTGCCAATTTTTAAATGTATTACTTCTATAATTAAAACTTTTAATAGAAACAACAGAGGGAAGGAAGCTAAGCTAGAAAGAAACCAAATTTAGGAAGAGAATCAAACACATTAATGCAAATCGGGCTTCTGTTTATTGATTTTCAGGAAAACTTATACTTTGTAACTACTGTGCCTATCTCTGAAGAGACCACTTTTGCTACTGGCATTGACCTTGTCTTTGGATTTTGGTCTAGAATCGGAAGAATGACTGCAATGTCTCCAAGGTGCCTTCCGTAGAACTGAGAAGTAGTTTATGCACTGAAAGAATTAGAACTTAGTGGCTTTTGTTACACATGGGCACCTCATGTACCGGGGATACAGCCCTCCTTAGAAAAGAAGGCTAAGTAAAACGCAAATGCTGTAGGAAATCTAGTTCACCAACACTGACCGCAGTCTTAAGTAGAACCAGTAGGTGGCGCACTACAACAGGTATTAGAGGCCAAGGACGAAGGAAGTAAAATGAGTTTGCCAACCTCAGGGTCTTTAAACCTAGTGGGTTTTAAGCAGGCCCAGGAATTCTGGTAACCATTTTATGTAGGTATCCCAGAGATGAGGAGCCCCAAATGTGGTTCTGTTTTTTTCTAACAACTATTTTCCAATCATTAATACATTTCCATCTTAGCTGAATTTAACTTGCCAAAATCATTTTCCATAACTGGAACAATGTCATCTTCCCTGTTTTATTTTGCTGGGAAGGGCTGATACAACTGAATTTTCTCCCAAAAGGAAGAAAAAGATTTCCCTTCACTCTCTCTACTTACACTTTGGACTTTTCAGAAGTCAAAATAAGGGCCAGATTTTTGCCAAAATGAAAGAATGTGTGATTTATGTATTTAAAAGCTTTGGTGAATCCATTTACATAGTTTCAGAAGCAATATAGTTCCATCTCACAGTCCTATCCAGTCCACCACCACCCCCCTACCCGACAGTTGCTTTACGAGGGTACAAATGAGGGACAGAGCTTAGAAACAAACACAGCCCTTAATGTAAGAGGTAGCTATGATGTCACCAAACTTCCTTTGAAAGTAGCTTGTCTAGAAGCTAGAGCAAGTTTTATTATAAAAACAATCTTATAAGTGATTGCCCCTTCCTTAGAAGCATGACAGAGACATAGAGAGAATGTGTGTGTGTGTCTGAAGCGAAGTTTCTTGTGATATAGCAAGATTTGCTTCTGACATTCTCCCTTCTGGGGCACTTTCCATATCTCTTTCCTCAGATCCTCAAAGGGTCCCTGCATTTTCCTACGCGGCTTGTTTGTAGTAATCTTTGTTTCCCAGCTGACCTCAGCAAGGTGTAGGGAGAAAAACAGTGAGACCAAAGCAAGACACCATCTGCAAGCACCTTAACTCTCCCGGGAGTTTGGATGTAAAAGAGGAAGTGCACCGCCTTCCCTCACCCTTTACTCCCCAAAGGAACTGCAGGGGATACAAGAAAAAAAAAAACCCAAAATTGTGTGTGTGTGTGTGTGTGTGTGTGTGTGTGTGTGTGTGTAATTCTTGATCAGGAGAAGAAAAAGGGCAGGCAGGCATCCTTGCAGCTGAAGTTCCTCTCAAAAGAAACACTTCTTTCTTCACTTCTGTACCCAAACTCTTCCATAGTGCCGGAAGAGTCAAATATATTTAATGGCAGTGGCCCTGGCCAGGAGTACAGGGGGCCAGGCAACAGATGTGAGAGAGCATTTTTAAGTTGGAGGCTCCTTCCAGAACAGCCAGATGCTGGCACCTTCCTGGAACTGCCCCCCCCCCCACCCCCATTTTCATATTCCTGGTTGAGTTTCACCTACCTTTGTCTTCTATTGTTGGTTTGAAAGGAAAAAATTCCATGGAGTGTTTCTAAATCTTTGCCCCTCACAAATTAGATTTAGCTATTCTGCATCAAAATGTTTTGTAAATGGGAAAGAAGTTAATTATTTAGTTTTAGATTAAATATAATGATCCAGTGAGCAAACAATCCGCCCTCTCTCCTCTCTCTGCTAACAAGCCACCCAATTTTACTTTCCTGCCTCCACCCATTTGCTCCACCCTATGGAGCGTTGCCAAGGCGAGTTCGACTTGTCCAAACAGGACATGGCTTCAGATAAGATTCTGTCCACACCCTGTACTTCGGAAAGACCGAGTGAAGCAATTGATTTTGCATGTAAATAGGGACAGGTGCAAAGGTAACAACCAAGCAAAATCCCTACACATTTCTAGACCGAGGCCCAGCGAAGCAGGGGTGGGAGCTGGGAAACCCAAACCCATATCCTTCAGGTAAACTCTCAAGTTCTAGGCTACCTGGTTAGTAGCATTCCACACCTTTCTTAAAGAAATTTTCTCGCAGATGCAAATCATTCTGCCTACTAAGGTTACACAGCTGTTTTCCTTCTTTATGCTCTCAGACAATTCTGTGTTTTAGTTTACTGAAAAATGCCCATGATGTGTAATAATCAATCCTTCAGTGTACGTATCTTACGAGACTAGGCTCAGCCCTCACAATTCTCTTCTGTGAAGCGTTATATAATCAAACCCAGACGGGCTGTGTGAGGCCACACTGCCTCTCCACTGGTGCCCTATCACTGGACACCCACCCCACTCTACCCCAAGGGGCCTCCACCCATGGGGCCCCACCCGGGAGGCAGTGGGAGGCTGGGAGGGGCCAACTGGCTCCCGTCAGCAGCCAGTTCCTGGAAATTCCGGCCTGAGCAGGGATGGCTGGAACCTTAAAAATAACCAGAAAGAATTGTCAGGGTGGTGGTAATTCCCTCAGCTCCTGAGGAGCCTCCATTAAAAATTTTACCTCTCAGAGCCACCAAGCTTCTGGATGTGAAACCGTGAGCTAATACTGCCCTCACGCTTCAAAAGTAAACAAAAGAGAAGAGAGGAAGGCATTTCGAACCACTGCTATGTGAGAGAATTAATTCAACATGTCCCCAACCCAAATCCTCCTTCTCCTTGGTCCTGCCTCAGAAAGGCTGCTTGCAGGTCCCCATCCCCCCCACCCCCCAACCCATTTGCGTTATTTTCTGGTCATTCACCATGGAAACCTAGAGGTCATCTTTCAAGTCTTCTTCCTCACCAACTTGTCTTTCCATTCCCTACTACTGCCACTGGGAGCCAGGCCCTCAGTGCCTCAAGACTGTGTTACTGGATTTTCCCTCCACTGGTCTCCCCACCGCGTCCCTTGGTCCCTCCAATTCGTCCTGATCTTGCTACTTGCTCCTGACAGTTCTCAAAGCCCTCTTCTCACCCAAGCTCACAAACCTTCCTCCAAAGGGACCTCCAGGGCGTGCAGAGCGGGTCCAGGCGCCCATGCTCCGCACCCCCTTTCTAACCGGCTGCCCCCCCTCCCCCCCTGCTCAAAGCGCCCCTCACGCTGGCGACCCCGTTCCCCCCACCCCCGTGCCTTTGTTCATTTTTGGCCCTGATGCTGGGCAACCAGTGTGGAATGCCCCGTCCCCTTCCGGCTTATCTAAATCCTCCTAATTCTTCAAAGACCAGCTCAAGGCCCTCCCCACGCAGTGCAGCAGGCTGACTGCGCCCCGGCTGATCTGAGGCCACCCCTTCTTACCTAGATGGGCGGGTCTTTTAAACGGTTTGTCTCCGACCACCAGCTGGATTGGGAGCACCTGAAGGACAGGAGTGCCTTACACCTCCTTAGTGGCAAATGGGCGCCCCCCTCCCAAGTCCTCAGAGGAGGTGAGGCTTGCTCACTAGTTTTCTGGCAGGCCTGAGGAATGGCTCTAAGAGCACTCAGCCCGTAGTAGGACCTCCACGGCCTTTGCTTTTCCTTTTGCCCTTGAGAACACTTGAAATTTCCCCCTACATACGTAACAGGGGTTAGAGGGCCTAACCTGAAAGGAAACTTGTTAAACCAAACTTTCTTAGAAAATGTTACGGCTCCTACCCTTGACTTGACTGTTAGGGGTCCTCTAGAGACCTTATTAGTATCATCCTCCAATTATTTTGTATTACCTACCCAGGGAGATCTTCTAAACAAATCGAGTGTCACGGTCTCTCATCCTCTGTTTTAAAACCTAGAATAGAAGAGGGGGGAAAAAAAAGACAGAGGAAAAAAAAAAAGAGGGAAGAGGCAATATTGTGTGAGGAGGGAGGGGGAGGGAGAGAGAGTTTGTAGGTGTTTTAAGGATACTTCTATTGACCAAGGAAAGCAAGGGGCTAGGTGATGTCACAGGTTTCCTGCCATCACAGGATGATCACCATCTTCATGACTGAATCTCCAGGTGCTGTTCTTTACATGGACTGTGTCACTGAGTGCCTATCAGGTGGGTGGGTACTATTTTCCCATTACTTCTGAGAACAACGGAACAGAGAGGTAAAGCAATCTGCCCGTGGTCATACAGCTGCTAAGTTGTACAGCCAGGATTTGAACCCTAAACAGTCTGACTTCAAAACTGGTGAACTTGGCACTCTACTCTGCTCCCTCCCCAGGCAGAGGACAACATTACACCACAAACAGCGATCATGGGCTAGCGATTCCTTCGAACACATCTGTCCACAGGGGATGTGGAATGCAGGGACCCAGTAGTTAATAGTAGTGGCGACTCAACTCCTCTCAACCGGCCCCTGCTGCTGACCCAGTGTCTTAGTGTGCACGCTTGGACACAAGATCAAAAGACACATTCTGAAGGCCCCAAACTAGGCTATTATTCTTCCTAGCCAGTGCACCTGCAATTGGTCCATAAAACTGCTCGGAAAAAAACTGGCAGCTTTACCCAAGTAAATACGGAAACCATCATAATAGCTGTACAAAGGCGGAAGGGTCAGGCCCTCACCCCCATTTTAGGAATGAGGAAATTGGAGGAACAGGGGTGAAATGACTCGCCCAAATTTGCAGAGCTGGTTGGAGCTGTAGCCAAGACCAGAAACGCATCTGCCTGCAGACCCAGGGCGCTTTCTGCTCTGCTTCAGAGTCTGGGCCATGGGAAGGGCTTTTTTAAGCAGTCCTCTCACACTGGGGTCACTCCCCGGGTAACAGAGGGTATGGGATGTGTGCAGTGCCTGCTGGCCCAGGTTAGGCAGTGCCGTGGGGAGGTTCCAGAGGGTAATTAAGATTTCAAAATGTCTTTTCAGGTTAGATCACTCGGGACTTACTCCATCCTGTGGCATAACTAATAATAATGACTGCACATAATTTGAGATTAGCCCTAATGAGTACGTGCTCAATAAATACTTATGAGATGAATAAATGAATGGATGTCAAACTACCCTTCTTACACGTGAGGATAAAAAGAAGGGCAAGGGCCTTGCAACGATTGTGTACCAGCTGCCATACTAGTGAAACTTGCCAGGGGCCAGTGAAGCTAGCTAGCCTGAAGATCATCTTCTAAAACCTAAAACGCAAAGTTAGTGTGAAAAGTTTGGGAGGCTCGGGAGAGGAAAAACTTCCTTGTTTGGAGAAAGGAGCAGAATAGGAACTTGAAGTTGGTAAGGAAAGTAGTTTTAGGGTGCAAAGCTTTGGAAGGTAGCAGGATATAAAGCGCAAGAAGAGCTGAAGGAGTGGATTTCAGTGATTAGACCGAAGCACAGAGGTTAGTAGACAGAAGGTGTACAGGCCAAAGGAGAAAAAACCCACAGTTCATTCACAGGTCGCTCTCCAGGGTAGAAGGCACTGCCCTCAGTGTCCACTGGATCTCTTATGTCTAGATTTGGCCAAACTCCACTGATCTGGATTGAGACTAGCCCCAGGCCATCCCTGGAGATCCCCAGGCCTTCCAGAGATTGGTAACCCCCTTAAGCATGTCCCAGGCTAAGCTGGGCTCTCTTGAGAGTCCTCTGGGTCAGGGGGCTACCTTGGAAAGCACCCCCTTCCTAAAATTCAGGGTAAGAGTTAGACCCAGGTTTGTTCGGAATGCATGGGCTGAAGGGCCACTTAACTTGCCACATTCAGTCTCCAGCTCCCCTTAATAATTAGATGGAGGAAATGATAATGTATTCAGCCTGCCAGCACAATAGAAGGAGTTTCAAAAAGCTCCAGGAACCTGTTTTGCTAGAAAATGAACTTTACTATTGAACACCCTGACCAAGGGATACAAAATATACGGATCCTAATACATATTTTTTTTAATGTTCCATTGAACTGGTAGGTAACATTCCAGAAAAAGCATAGATCCAATTAAAAGGATACTTTTGCTTTGGGAGAAAACAGTCCCAGTTAGGGTGCAGAACTGTGTCTATAGCATAGTGTCTCTTTTTCATTACTACCAAATTTCAAGGAAGGAGAGTTGGGGGGGGCGGGGGGCAAAGCTACCTCCTTTAGACAATGCTCTCCCTTATCAGGGCAGACTGCTGTCTGGTTTCCTGTCTCGAGCTCTGGCATTACCGCTTCAGATGAGAACTGGGGTCTAAGAAAGGGACAGATCAGGCTTGAAAATGAGAATGCTAAAAAGCACCACAATCCTCCTGCAATTCACTCTAAGATGAATTTCGACCAGAACATTACACATTAGCAAACCAGATATCAATGGTTTTATGCCTCTAGGGATTTTTTTTTTTTTTGAAACCTAGAACCAGTAAATATGAAGCACTTCAGAAAGAAACCCAATTTCCAGAATAATGTAATTCCTAGTATTTCAAGGAAAAGGATGCTTATATTTATTTTTTCTTAAACACAACTGGTGTGAAAAAACAGAGTAAGAAGTACGACCTAAGAAAGCTGTTCTTTACAGCAAAAATATTGACTTGGAAATATTAAGAAGGCAAGCATCTAAAGGGGAGATGGAAATAAAATTGAATTAAATTAGGAATAATGATTTGCATGGTCAAGAAATGAAATGATTATTCCCATTTTTTCCTTTTGTAATTACAGTAACTATCAACTGGTATAATTTTTCCAAATTGTTCAGCTTAGTACTTAAAAGCTTGCAAAGTTTTTTTCTTTTTTTCCTGATAAAATACATTAGACCCTAATCATGTCTATTAGCCAAACTCCTCCCTTTTTTCCCCAAAATGGGGAGGCAAGAATGAAGCTGGAATAAGCCAAATAAAAATTGTCTGCTTAAATCTAGTTGCATTGTTAACAGCTTTGGAACTAAAATTGAAAAAGTTGCTTCAATTTGGGTTACTTACAAATTTTGGTTTAAAGGCCTCTTATGCTACAAGTCAACTTAATATTTCAAGTTCGCTTCTCCCAAAAGAGAAAGAAAAATCTTATTGAAAGCTTCTAAAACTCCCATCTTTTTTCAAGGAAGGTCATCACTAGCCTTCTATTTGATTCTAGTAGCTTTCCTAACATCATATTATATATTCCCCTTCATACATAAAGAATGCAGTGGCATGTGAAGTTAAAAACCAAAGTACTATTAACATCAATTTTGGGGAGGATAGGGTCTGATTTGCTGCCTTAGCAATTCTGAATTAATTCCATTAGAGAACATTGTAGATAATTCCTTTAGATGTTATAAGAAAACCCAAAAGTAAGTTTAAAAAGAAACCTGCAGGTTAGTTTTCTTATCCAACTACTTCTTTAAAACTTAGTTTCTGAAGAACCCACAGAAAAATTTAGTAGGTTTTGAAGAGTTAACCCAGAAATGTGTTCTCCCGCAACTGACAGAATATACAAAAAAAAAAAAAAAAAAAAAAAAGTGGGATTATGAGAAAGTTGGCGTTGTAAAACAGTAAAAACAAGAGTGTTTTCCTTCTGTTTTCAAAATATAAGATTAAACTTTTCCAAACTATCATTAAAATGAATTTCTCATTTCCAGTTCTCCCTTTCTCTGGGCTCTTTATTCTTCAAACAGGCCGGAGATCAGATGTAGAATACATCTTTGTCCTTAGGAAAATTATCCTAGCACTTATAGCTTTGTCTTTAAAAGAAATGATCCTGGGACTTTCTCAATGTATCTTATGTTTTGTTTCAACACTTTTTCTAAAAGCCTAGTCTGCCAAGACAGCTTGGACTCTCCATCCAGTGAAGCCTCCTCTGCCTAGAGCTCCAGTGTTCCCTTGTGAACAAGGGTGGGCCACATCCTTCAGAGAACAGCTAGGTCGTCTAAACTCTTAGGTGGTAATTCCCCCTCCAAAATTGACAGCTTCAGGGCAAAATGCCCATCTCCAAACAAACAGCCTCCCACCTCAAAACAAGAAATGAAAAACAAATGCAACCTCCTTCAGATTTCTGGCGGATCTGTCCACAAACGTCTCCAAATCACAATCTGGCCATGATAAATGTAAAAAGGTACAAGTATTTATTCACTCATAGAAACACACTGGAGCAAAGGGTATATGTAAAAAGGTTAACTGACTCCTCATTATGACATAACACAGGGATCTTAAGCAATCATAAGTGTGTAGAGACATGATAACTCCCTGGGTGGGGATCGGGAGTTTAGGGGCAGGGACCACGGCCTGGTCTGGGCTACTGATCTACCAGAAAACAGCCTGAAACAGGAAAGAGCACACATATGCCACTTGGAATGTATGACGCAAACCCCAGCCTTGAAACAAAGAACAGGAAACAGCTCTGCTGGCTGTACTGGAGAGCAAGCACAGAGAAACATTTAGCCGGCCCTCCCTGACCCTATATTCATGAGCAGCTGGAGTTTTTTAAGACAACAACAGGGGGGTGGAGGTGTTTGTTCTATGGGTGTGAATAATAACACCAGCTTTATACAGGGGACCTGCCCTATTTACAAATAGGAGCTTCCACATATAGTAAACATCATAAGTGAACATGTGATTTTATCATATTCAGGCAGCAGAGACCTTCCTAATTAACACCAGCCTCCCTTCCAATTTCTTTTGTCTCTTTCTCCCCCATCCCAATGGCTGGTCCCTAGCCATGATCAAATTCTGGGTTGGGGTAATGATTACTGTTCAGTCTCAGCATCATGAGGAAAATGAAGAGAGCACTATTAAGAATTCAGATGACAACTGGGTTATCCCACATAACTGAAAATTGAACCAGTTTTAAGTGTCCCTTAGCTACGGAACTAAATTCCTAGACACAGTGGGATATCTAAAAT
The DNA here is from genome assembly GCF_022837055.1 of Prionailurus viverrinus. Taxonomy (NCBI): domain Eukaryota; kingdom Metazoa; phylum Chordata; class Mammalia; order Carnivora; family Felidae; genus Prionailurus; species Prionailurus viverrinus. The sequence continues at coordinate 174,094,329 of NC_062564.1, forward strand.
CACCCCAAAATTTTACCATCTTTTTCAACTGCATAGTTAGAAACCTATCTGCACACAGCTGCACATCTGTTCTCCATGTACACACACTGAAAGAAATTCACCTTTTGAGAATATGATTCTGCTCCTGACATTTCATTTAACCCAAAAGTGTTACACAATCTGTACAACAGAGTATCGATTTTTATAAGATATCCTAAAATGTCTACTTTCCTTTAGGTATATTTAAGGTAGTAAAATCCATTTATAGTCTTGTCCCCATTATTATGTCTATTCTGTTACTTAGCCAGGGCTGTTCAACTCAGGTTTCCATTATCAGAGATTTAAGAATCTGTGTGTAGACAAAACTACAGGTAAAAAAAAGAAAGAAAGAAAAAAAAAAAGGCATCACTGTGCCCATAGCAACCAGAAGATTGGGTTTTAATTTAGAAACTTTGCAGTGAAAAAACAATAGCATGTTTTATATCTGACAAGATTTTGTGGTCTTAGCAGCTACTTTGCTTTGTTATTCACACTAAGATTTTTACACTTGCATTCTCCTTCATGAAAGCCAACTGTTCCTTAAAGTCTATCTTTACTGAACCTACAATAGTACATTAGGCTGTTTTCTTCTAATACTTCTGCTGCAGACCCCACTGACTGTAGAAATTGAGATATCAGTTTCTCTAGGGAGTTTAATCAAACATCTCATTTCAGATTTCTGTTAACAGGCTCAGGTCAACCAACATACTCCATGATTCAAGCCAGGAGAAACTCATTTGTCCACTCTCTCTTTAAAAAAACAGTAATTTGCCAAATTTTGGAGATGTTAACGTTATCAGATTGTTTTGTTCTCTAAAAGCAAGTCTTCCCTCCGGTTAGGTGGATTATCATCCAGATGGATTTCTTATAAAAATGCTGCTCAAATTCATACAGAAAACACTAAAAAAAAAAAAAAAAAAAGGTACAAAAGTGTCCAGTGGAAAAACCTATAATGAACAACTGCCCTGTTCCCCTACTAGATTTTGCCTAGTAATTAGATACTAAATGTAAATGAAATCAGAATACCATTAATACACTTCTCCCCAAATACCAGACTCTCGTGAGAATTTAATCAATATATTTAAAGTATCTTAGGTGATGCTAGTGAAAAAATACATTCTGAGCTAGTAAAAAATCCAGTATAAAATGTTTATTTTAGTGAAATCCAAGAAGGTGTGCAATTTCCAATTTCCGTTTAACCTGACTTATTAAAAATAAGTCCAGTTTACATGTTCTCCATCTATTATTACTGTGTATTGCTGTAAGATTTAAAGCAGAAGATTCTCCCTAATATCTGCCAAAGAAGCTATGGCAATTCCAAGTATTATCTGCCATCTCCAAGAAAGCCACTCTGAAATGTTAAGTAAATCCCAAGGGTCCAGGTCCAGGGATCAGTCTCCGTCCCCACACGGCTTGAGTCCCTAACGCTGCAGGCAGTTGCCTAAGGCGCTCTCCGCCTCCAGCCTCGCTGCAATCCTTGCTCCAGGCACTGCGGCAGGTTCTCTCTGTGCCCCCGAGGACGACTCTCCAAACCCGGCCAGCTCTTTTTCTCCTGCCCCCGAGGATCCAGACGCCCTGGCAGCTCTTGGGCTCCAGGATCGAGAATGGGATGCTGCCTTCAGTCCCAATGGCCCCAAGTTTCTTCCCAGAGGCCCCGGGAGGCTGCTCCAAGTTTTGCTCCGGCGGGCGAGCGGTCGCGCGCCCCGTCCGAAGAGGGGGGCGGCGGGGGGCGGGGTGGGGAGGGCATGGGAGCGGGGGGTGGGGGACCCGGAGGGGGAGGAGCAGGAGTGCGCGGCCTCCGCGCTACCTTTCTCCAAACAACGTTGCCACACGCGGAGAGCACTGAGATTTCTGAGGCTTTGGAGGGAATCGCGAGCGGGCGGGCGGGCGGCAGCCGGGGGACCACACAGGTGAGCCCCCGCCCGCGCCCTAGCCGGGGCCGCGGCGGGCGCCGCGGGTCTCGGTCCCCCACACCGCGGGATCCGCACGGTGGCTCCCTCGAATCCCACACTTTAAACCGCTGAACCCGGGGTCCCCCCTCCCCTCCCCTCGCCTCTCCCTCCGTCCCCACCCCCGGCTTCGAGGAGCTGTTGCACTTTCCCAAGCCCACAGGCGCCCCCACCCCCGCGCTGCACCCCCCAGCCCATTCACTGCGGGCCCCCCCCCCCCCAGGGAAAAAACGAGACCGGACGAACCCAAACGGGCGACAGCAGGAGTCGGGGCGAGGAAAGGTGAGGGAGAGGGGACTTACTTTTCGAGGCGCGGTGCTGAGCGCTGCAGACGAGAAATAAAGGCCCGAATCCGATCTGCCTTGAGCCCCGCGAATGCAGTAATGTCAGCGCGCCAGCCCGGGCGGCTGTGGCGGTGGCGGCCGCAGGGTACAGGGACGGGGACGGGGACGGGCGCGCGTGCGGCAGGCGCTCGCGCTGCGCTCCGGCTCGGGCCCCGGCTCCGCGCGGCTCCGCTCCTGGCTCCCCTCTGGCTCCTGGCACCAACTCCGGGCAGTCACATGACGCCGGCGCCGCTCGCTCTGCGAGCCTCCCGGGGCTGGCGGGGTAAGTAGAGGCTGGGACCCGGGGTGGGAGGGTCAGGGAGGGGAGAGGGAGCCGCCGCGGCCGCCCGGGCTGGGCGGGTCCCCACCCACTTGGGTGGAGGCAGCCGCCGGAGGGGTCGGCCGAGTCACTCGCGCAAACACGCACCCCGCCCTGCGCCCTTCCCCCGCCACCCCCGCCTCCCGCGCCGCCTCCGCCCCGCCCCGCCCAGTCACCCGGGGACGGCCTGACAGACACTCATTATTCCCCCGAGCCGGGCGCCGCCCCGCCGGCCCAACCTGTCCGGCGAGGCGCGGCGCGGCCGAGGGGCTGGGCGTGAGCGGCGCGGCCCCCGCCCCGGAGCCTCCGCCCTCTGTCCCCCCGCTCCCCGCCCCCCGCCCGGCCCGGCCCGGCCCCGCGCCCCCGCCCCCGCCCCGGAGTCCCCGCCCGCGCCCCCTCCCTGCGCCCTGCGCCCTCGGTTCCCCGCCCGCCGGGGACCCGCCGCCTCGCCGCCGCCCCAGCCCGGGGGGAAGGAAGGGCGGCGCTGCCCGCTCCGGGCGTCACCGGGCTGCAGCCCGCTGCGCCGCTTCCAAAACACACAGCCGGGCGCGCGGGCCAGCCGAGGCGGGGAACCCGGGTGGCCGGGCCATCAATCAGCCGGCTCCGGCGGGAAGGGCGGCCCCGGGCGCGGCGGGAAGGGCTGGGCCCCACGGCCAGCGCGGCCCCTCCTGGGTCGAGTGCGTGCAACTCTCTTAAAGAAAAAGCAGAAAAAGGCACCGGTGGTGAAGGAGCGCGGGGGGGGGGGGGTGGTCTGGGCGGATTCGGGGCCGAAGAGCGGCGGGGAAGGGGAGGGCAGTGGGGATGACTTAAACCCTAACATGGTCCCGAGTTTCCAAGGTCATTCGACACACTGTTGGACCGCTCTTTCTTTGTATCCGGGTTGCCTGGTCCCCTCGTCGCCCGCCCCGGAGAGGGGCGGCCCGGGTGGCATCCCCCGCCCCCTAGGACTTCTTTGAAGGCCCGGAGACCCCTGAGGCAAACTTCCCACGGGCCGGGCCTGCCACTGGAGCGAAAAGGCAACCGGTAGCATTGGTATTTGCTCAGCCAGGCCTGCCTGAAAACTTGGCAAACTCCGGTCCGGATCCTCCCGCCCGGAGGGAGAACTCGGGGCCAGCCGAGGGCTCGGCCTGGCGACCTTTTATTTCACATAGCTTCCCTGGGACCCCGTGCGAGCGAGCTTGGTGCGCGGCGGCGGAAACGCTGCTTTCTGTCCTAGCCAGGCCCCTGGGAGAACTTGGTGCAGCTTAGTCCCCGAGTTTAATGCGTTTTGAATTTCTTTTAAACAGTATTAATGTAATAAAGAATGCAATAAAAAGAACAAAGGACAAATTGGTTCAATTGTTTTAGTCCTGTGTAATGTTTAAAAACGCCCTGCTTCAGTGTATGGCTTGTTATTGCTTCAAGATGTTTTAAAGGCCCTTTAAGTTCACCATTCTCACTTTGATGCTTCATCCAGGCATGGTACTACTTAAAACTTAGAGATACAGTATTTACCGAGCCCCATCATGCAGCTACGCAGTATTATAAAATTAGTACCGGGTAACCTCAAGTAGTGAAATTGCATGTTATAAAAAAGTGCACCTAAGAGACCGCGTGGAGAACACGCAGAACTGACCCTGGTTCGTGTGCCATCCTGCTGTCCCATAAGTTTAATTATTTATTTATTTTATTTTATGTTTATTTTTTAAAATACTTTTTGAGAGAGCAAGTGCCCACGCCCGACTGGGGGAGGCGCAGAGAAAGAGGTAGGGAGAGAATCCTAAGCAGGCTCCCCTGCTGTCACCTTGGAGACCCTGAGGTTGGGCTCCATCTCACCAACCATGAGGTCATGACCTGAGAGCTGAAGGAAATCAAGAGTCCCACACTTAACCGACTGAGCCACCCAGGTGCCTCAAGATTAATCTTTACATGTAAGGGAATGAGGAGGTTTTTTTTTGTTTGTTTGTTTGTTTGGTTTTTTTTTAATGAATAAAGGACAAATGTAAGAAAATAAGTTGGGTTCACGTCAATTACTAATTGCAATTCATTGATCACTGACATCATTAAATGTTTGATTGGATGGCTTAGATTTGTATTGGCTGGAAAACCGTATTAGTGATGACCCATGAAATCGCTTTGTATTTCGGTGTCTGGCTCATCGCAGGGGCTCAAAGAATACAGGCTTTGCTCAAAGGACAAAGTGGTGAAAACCTAAAGCACATAAACCATGTTCTTTACGTGGTTCGTGTGGGTGTGGACCTAAAGGAGAGGACTGAAATAGGTCTGAGAAAAGTGTGATCCAAGATAAGTAGGGAGTGGCTTCAATATGAAGGTGGGGGAGGGAGGAGAAAAGTCATAAAAAAGTTCAATTAATGAACATACTGTGTTCAGTGCCCTGGGGGAGATAGCTGAAACACAACTTGTACAAAAATGAAGGATCCAGTGAAGGAGACTGCCACCTGTCCAGGTATTGCCTGAAGTCATCCTTGACTCCTCCCTTCCCTTTGTGGGTTAGAGCCCTGTCATTCACTCAACCCTGGACCGCCTCAGTCACTCCCCACTCCTTGACCACCACTCTGGTCCAGCCTATTGCCACTGTGTCTTGTTGGTCATCCTGTTTGTAGTGGGGCTGAAGTGTGGGGAAGGTTTTGGAGCAAAGCAATAAGAATGCTTTTTCTAAAATGCAAACCTAAACGTGTCCATCTCTTCGTTACATTCACTCCGGATAAAGTCCAAGGGTTTACTACTCGTGCTGACCTTGCCTCCATCTATCTTTGTAGACTCATCTCTTCCTAGTTATTCCCCACCCCAACTCTTCCCTCCAGCAACACTGAACTTTTCCTCCTTTTTTACCCTCCAACTCACTCTCCCCATCTCTAGCCCTTTGCACATGCTAATTTTTCTAGGTGGGCTGCCTTCCTTTCTCTCTCCCCCAACTCCTGACCTCTGCTCATTTCTCTACGTTCTGTCCATCCTTTAATTATTAACTTAAATGACATTTCAACAAAATATGTCGTCTCTTACCACCTTCCCTCACCCCACCTTTGGATGAGTGGAGGTGCTTCTTCCTTCTTGGTGCTCTGATAGCACCCATGCTTCACCTCTTGTAACTCTTTCTTATAATTTAACTCTCTTTCCGTGGCACTGACATAGAAATTCTGTGAGGTCATGGACATTGTCTTTTTGGCAAAATCATATCCATGTGGCCCACCTGTTCAATGAATATTTGTAAAGTGAATGAATGTCAGCTGTGACTTGGGAAGATGAAGCCATTCAGAGCTAAAGAGATGAGAGAAAAGTGGCGGGCTTCAGGGTGGTAGTGGCCATGAACTGTACCTTTGAGATAGTGAAAAGGAGGGAGGAGGGAGTTCCCCCTCCCTGAATGTGAGCGGTAGAGCGAGATGGTAAAAGTAGTGCCTAGGTCTTCTTTTCATCCTTAACATTAGCACAGTGCCTGCACATGCTCAGGCGTTCAAAACATCCCGCATAAATGAAATATCTCAAGCTTGGTCCTGTGGTAGCTGCCCCACTCTTGTTCTTTGAGGACAGGAGGCCGGTCTGGTTTAGGTTTGGGGCGGCACATTCTGAGGGAAGGACACCCCTCCCTGGCCCCAGCCTTCTTGCTCCCAACCAGTCACTGAAGCCCCAATCTCTTTTGCCAGTGACTGGCTGGAGAGTAGATATATGACCTAGTTGTGGCCAGTAAGACCTGAAGGGAGGTGTGCTGGGGCTTATTTTTCATTCTGATTAAAGGAAACTCTTGCAAGGATAAACCCCCACACCTGCTTTGGGAATTATGTGAGGATATGATTCTTGAAGCTATGGCAGCTATCTTGTAATCATGAGAGGAAATCAAGGTTTCAGATTTCCATACGGATAACTCTTTTTTCATCATTAGTTTTCAGCTCAAATATTACATCTTCAGAGATGACTTCCTTGACCACACAATCTAAAATATCCCTCCCTTCCCCAATCTCTCTCTAGTGGTTCTTGTTCATTTTTATTTTTTATTTTTTGGTACCTTTTTTCCCCCATTAGAACCTAGGCTCCATGAGAGCAGGGACATTGTATGCTTCACTTTTATTTCCCAAGCTCCTACAACAGTGTCTGATAAATAGAAGGTGTTCCAAAAGTATTTGTTGATTCGGGGCTGACAACTAGACAAGCACCAGTATTTAGGAATGGGTTCAGAGCGTAGTGGACACAAGCCACTACAAACGTCAGTTCTGTTTTAGGAGATCCCTTTCTGCTCCACAAAGACATATTCTTGAGATTCTATCTCCTTCTCCCACTCTCTTTCTGAGCTTTTCCATTCTTTCCCCCAGGAAAGTTTTTCCTTTTCATTTGACAAAGTTATGAAGGCAGAAAAGTGTTGTGTGCTTAAGAAATTATGAGCAACATATCTACATCTGCCTTAAAGGATAACAAAACCATATAGTTTTTTTTTCTCTCCTCCCCCTCCACTGCTAGCTTTATTGAGATATTATTGGCCTATAACATATGTAAGTTTAAGGTGTGCAACATGATGGTTAGATACACGTATATGTTGCAAATGATTGTCACAATAAGATCAGTGGATATTTCCATCCCCTCACATAATTAATAGTGTGTGTGTGTGTGTGTGTGTGTGTGTGTGTGTGTGGTGACAACATATAAAACTCTCTTAACAACTCTCAAGTATACAATACAAATTGTTAACTATACTCACCATGCTGTACATTAGATCCCCAGACTGTATTCATCTTGTAGCTGGAAATTTGTACCCTTTGACCAATATCTCTCCATTTCCCCCCTAATCCCTGGAAACCACCATTCTACTGCCTGTTTCTATGAGTTTGACTTTTTTAGATTCCACGTGTAGGTGAGATCATACAATACTTGTCTTTCTCTGTCTGACTTATTTCACTTAGCATGATGCCCTCAAGGTCCATGCATGTTGTTGCTAGAGGTAAGATTTCCTTTTTTTTTTTTCTTAAAAGTTTATTTTTGAGAGAGAGAGACACACAGAGTGTGAGCAGGGGAGAGGCAGAGAGAGAGGGAGACACAGAATCCAAAGCAGGCTCCAGGCTCCAGGAGCTGTCAGCACAGAGCCCAACTCGGGGCCGAACCCACAAACCGCGAGATGGTGACCAGAGCCACAGTTGGACGCTTAACTGACTGAACCACCTAGGCGCCCCAAGTATTTCCTTCTTTTTTAATGGCTGGAAAATGTGAGCTGGAAAATGTAGTCACATTTTCTTTACCCATTCATCCATCACTGGACACTTTGGTTGTTTTAATATCTTGGCTATTGTAAATAATGCTGCAATGAACAGGGGAGGACAGATATCTCTTTGACATAATGATTTCATTTCCTTTGGATATACATCTAGAAGTGGGATTGCTGGATCATATGGTAGTTCTGTTGTAAACTTTTTGAGGAACCGCCATACTGTTTTCCATAGTGGTTATATCAATTTACATTCCCACCGACAGTGTGGAGGGTTCCCTTTTCTTCACACCCTCACCAATACTTCTTGTCTCTTGTCTTTTTTATAATAGCCATTCTGACAGGGGTAAGGTGATATCTTGTTAAGGTTTTGATTTGCATTTCTCTGATGATTAGTGATGTTGAGCACCTTTTCACATACCTCTTGGCCATTTGGATGTCTTCTTTAGAACAATGTTTATTCCAGTCAAGTCCTTTGCCCATTTTTTAAGTTTATTTATTTTGAGGGAGGGAGAGGGAGAGAGAGAAAAAGAGAGAGAGAGAATCCAAAGCAGGCTCAGCTGTCAGCATGGAGCCCAATGTGGGGCTCCATCTCACAGACCAGGAGATCATGACCTGAGGAGGAACCAAGAGTCAGATGCTTAACCGACTGAGCCCCCAGGTGCCTGTGCCCACTTTTTAAAAATTGGATGGTTTGTTTGTTTGTTTGTTTTGTTATTGAGTTATCTGCGTTTCTAATACATTTTGGATATTAACCCCTCATGAGTAGATGGTTTGCAAATATTTTCTGCCATTTTGTAGATTGCCTTTTCATTTTGCTGATTGTTTCTTTTGCTGTGAAGAAGCTTTCTAGTTTGATGCAGTCCCATTTGTTGATTTTTGCTTTTGTTGCTTGTGCTTTTGGTGTCATATCCAAAAAAATTGTTGCCACGACTAAGGTCAAGGAGCTTTTCTCCAACGTTTGCTTCTAGTAGCTTAACAGTTTCTAGTCTTACATTTGAGGTTTTGTTTTTTCTGTCAAATGCTTATTTACTTTTGAGAGAGAGAGGGAGAGAGTGTGGGGCAGGGGCAGAGAGAGAGGGAGACAGAAGATCCCAAGTGGGCTCTTCACCTACAGCAGGGAGCATTGGGGCTCCAACTTGCAAACTCTAGATCATGACCTGAGCCAAAGTCAGACGCTTAACTAACTGAGCCACCCAGGCAGCCCTTACATTTAAGGTTTTGATCCATTTCAAGTTAATTTTTATGAGTGGCGCTGAGATAGGGGTCCAATTTCATTCTTTTGCATGTGAACATCCAGCTTTCCCAACATTGTTTTTATTATAGAGACTATCCTTTCCCCACTGAGTATTCGTGGCTCCTTTGTCAAATATTAGTTGACCGTATACGTGTGGGTTTCTTTCTGGGCTTTCAATTCTGTTCTGTTGCTCTGTGTGTCCCTTTTATTCCAGAACCATAGTATTTTGATTACTATAACTTTGTACTATAGTTTGAAATCAGGAATTGTGATGCCTCTAACTTTGTTCTTTCTCAGGATTTCAAAACCGTATGTTTTGAAAGAAAATTAGAAATGCTAGACTAAGGGTCACCCATCTCAAAAGCTTTGTAAAGGGTCCAGAGATTCTCTTTGGCTTCTCTGCAAGTTCCACCAATATTATCTATCCACTGATCCATCGATCCATCCATTCATTCAATTTTGGTTTGCCAGGAAGGAACATTGGGGTAGAGTTAGGTGACTAAGAGTTATAATAAATATGAAACTGGATGTATGATCTCCTCCCTCCCCCAACTCCTGATCCTTCCAGGAGTTCTCAGCATTTCTACTACAGGTGGGCAGTTGGAATTGTCCTGCATTATGTTTGACAGGATAATGCAATTGAAAGACAGTGACACAAAAATAGTTGAAATGTTGGATCTTGGGATCTAAGTTGAGCTAAAACAGAAGAGGACACTAGAGAGATAGCCAAAGGATAAGTGAACTGGACATTTCAAATAGGTTGAAGAGAGGGCATATTGGGATTAACATAGTGAATGACCTGAAAGGTTAGGAGATGAGCAGAAAGTGGGGACATGTGGCCTTAATATTTAATTTTTTTTAATGTTTTATTTTTGAGAGAGAGAGAGAGAGAGAGAGAGAGAGAGAGAGAGAGAGAGAGAATGAGCGGGAGAGGGGCAGAGAGAGAGAGGAAGACACAGAATTCAAAGAAGGCTCCAGGCTCTGAGCTGTCAGCACAGAACCTAACACTGGGCTCGATGTTGTGAACTGCGAGATCATGACCTGAGCTGAAGTTGGACGCTTAACCGACTGAGCCACCCAGGTGCTCCTGGCTTTAACATTTCAAAGTGGCACAGTACCAGAGATGACATGGCTCAGGGTGTATCCTTGGGAGGGGAGATGAGAGGGGGTGGTTTGATCAAGGGAAAGAATGACTGCGGTATTGAGCAGGTTCATGAAGCCTGAAATTACTCAGATTTATGGCCAGACTCAGGGTCAAGAGTAAGACCTAGGCCCTCAGGCCACAACTTCATTCCTTGAGAAAAGGACTTTAAGAAACTGGTGAATGATAGCAATCAAGAGAGAATGGTTAGATATAGCCTGCTTATTCTATAGTTAAATTTGCTTTCCTTCAATGGTGATTATCTGAATTAAAAATAATCGTTCATATTGGGCTGTTTATTGGTTATTTTACTAATAAAATATGTCAGTAGCTTTATTTTCTACTTTTTATTGCAAATGTACTATTTGTGCTTCATTGAGGGTTCAAATCTCCCTTTGGGAAGGCTTGTCAGGGATTTTAAATATTATTTATTATATTATTTCAAAGGAAATGAATTGCAATTTCCAAATCAATGACCTACACATATAAAGATGTAGAATGTAATTTATTTCTTTTTTTAAGTTTATTTAATTATTATTTGAGAGAGAGAGAGGGAGTGTGTGCACACATGAGTTGGGGGAGGGGCAGAGAGCGAGGAAGAGAGAGAATCCCAAGCAGACTCTGCGTTGTCAGCACAGAGCCCAACATGGGGCTTGATCTCATGAACCATGAGATCATGACCTGAGCCAAAAATCAAAGTCAGATGTTTAACCGACTGAGCCACCCAGGTGCCCCAAATGTAACTTATTTCTAAGCTGGGGACCACCTAGATTTCTCCTTGTTGGGAGGCAGAGTGAATAATGAATGGGGGATCCACAAAGTAAAATAAACTACTTGCCATTTTTCAGCTGTTTTTGGAATGAGCCTGGCTCTTTATGTTTCCAGCACTCTTCTCTCAGGGAAAAATTCTTGGCATTTAAGTCCTGGATTTAAGTTAGTTCAGTAAGTACGGGTTGAACATTTACTGTAGGTTTGAGTGGGTGTGGGAGTAGCCAAGCTACCAGAGAGGGTGTGTGAGTTACGTTCTAGAGAAGTGACCTCGCCACCTTCCTTTTTCTGCTCACTCCAAGTGTGTTGCACGTCTATACCCCAAACCCCAAAGTCTGAAGCACTTCCCTCGGCGTCAAGGCACAGTTCCACGGATTTCGTTAGTACTTGCCCAGGGAGGAAGACTTAAGCCTTTTGTTCCTTAGCCTTTCAAGCTGGCAAGCCAGTCCACATTTACCGATGCTTTAGAAGTTTGCTGATACGTTGTGGGGAGAAGTCAGCATATGGTAGGATCGTACAAACAGTAGGGGGTTCTTTATCACCCTCGTAATTCAAAAAGATTTGCAATCCGAAGACAATATTGAAATCATAATAATGGTCCTGTCAAAATGATAGGGAGTAGGGTGATATTTTTTTCTTTGCCTTTCAATACTTTTTTTTTTCTTTAATGAGCATATATTTCTCCTGTGATAAGAAAGAAGCGTGCTTTTCAAATTAGCTGAGAAAGAAATGGGCAAGTTGTGTATGATTAAATGTAGGCCCTCAAGCACAATTTAGCAGGAGGAGCCCTTGTAAGTGCCCTGGACCCAGAGGTGTGGTTCTGTGCTTGTGAATTTTGCAGGAGGGTGGGGTGAGAAGGGAGGGGCTCTTAGGAGGCGAGGGTAGTGGGAGAGGGTCAACAGCTCCTTTTTATCGACTCTAACTTTTTAACTGTTGGTTGAAGAGCTGGACCTGTGCAGGCTCTTGGAACTGGAATTCTTACTCAAAATAGTATGTATTTACTTAAAAAAAAAAAAAAAAAAAAAAAAAACAACACTCCAAAGAGTAAAAGTTAAACACAAAAACAAAAATAGAAAACCCAGCACACTGGACTGAGTAGAGCCCAAGTTCCTATTTCTCAAGAGATAGAAACATACTTCCTGGAGCACAAGGTCCACTCACCCTCTCCCCATGGTCTTTGCCAGGATCTGTTGATTCAGCGGGAAACAGAAGCGTCAGCAGTTGTACTGGATGTGACTATGTGGGAGGCTACCTTCAGCTTCCCGAAGCACCGTTATCACAGGGGGCACTGTGTCGTTTCAGCTACTGGGGTTCTAGCTCCTCTCAGATTTCTTTCTAAGCTACAATTGTTTGTCTGTTATTGTTCTTAAAGTTTTCTGGGTAACTATAAGCAACAGACCTTGTTAGTTCCTCTTGAGATTGCCCACTACTCCCCACCCTTATTTCTCACCTCCCAGCATCCTGTTTGTCTCCCTGACTCTGTCCCCCGCCCCATCCCCACCCCCTCTCAGCTCGTAGGCATGTTTCTCTTCCCTCAGTTAGTTAATTTTAAATTTCTATTTTTATAAGTGTTCTTATACCAAAGGATGTATGCCATATATTACATTTTTATCCATTGATTTGTGCTTTCTTCTATCGTGAATACCTTTAAAATACGTGTCATGCACATTCAAGGTGGGTCTCCCCCTACCTTGTCTTGAAGACACTGTATTTCCAGAAAATTTGAAAGAGAAAATATGGGCAACTTTGGATTTATGTACATGACTTTTTTTTTTGGTGATCTTTGCCTATTTAAAAATTATTCTGTTATGATAGGAAGAAAAATCTCAATATATACTGTATTTATACTCATATCAGTATAATCTTCAGCTTATTAAAATTTAAAGAACATTTTGGCCTGTCAATAATTTTATATGAACTATTTAGACTTACATTTCAATTTTGCTTAGTATTGTTGCAAATGGCTCTATTAGCTATTAAACACTCTGGAATCCAGCACCTGTCTTGCGGTTTGGAGAAACAGTAAAAAAATGTTTAGAATAGCACCATAAAAAAGTCATCAGTACCACTGAATATATAGTTCTGCCCAGTAGCAGTATCTTCACAGAAGAGAAAATTCATTTTCTAAAAAATGGAGGAAAACACTTTCAAATTGATTGAATTCAACTTTTGCTCCACAGTAATTTATATAACCCATTTCCTTTTCTGTACCTCACATAAGAAAAACAGAGACTCAAAAGAATCAGAAGTTGGTGATGGTATATTCCTAAACTCCTTTCTCCTAATACTTTGTAGATGTCTGAAAAGTTAAGATTCACCCCAGATTCACACAAATTTCTCTCCTTTCCATGTTTGCTTATTTGGAAAATTTCTCGACTATAGTTTTCTTTCTTTCACTTAATGCTAAGAAGATGAGGTCATCTTTTTTTTTTTTTTTATTTTGAGAGAGAGAGAGAGAGAGAGAGAGAGAGAGAGTGCACACAAGTGGGGTAGAGGGAGAAAAGGGGGGAGAGAGAATTCCAAGCCTGATGCAGAGCTCAAACCTACAAACAGTGATATCATGACCCGAACTGAAATCGAGAGTCAGACACTCAACGAACTGAGCCAGCCAGGTGCCCCAGAAGATGAGGACATCTTAAAGAAGATCCCAAGAAGATTCAGGAGGAGACATGAAAGGTCTTTACAAAAAAATTTTTTTTTAATTTTTATTTTAGAGGGAGAGTAAGAGGGGCAGAGGGAGAAAGAGAGAGAATCTTAAGCAGCTCCACACTCAGTATGGAGCCCAACGCAGGGCTCGATCCCACAACCTTAGGAGCCAAAATCAAGATTTGGATGCTCAAGCACCTGAGCCACCCAGGAGTGCCAACAGGAAAGGTGTTGATGAGGATTTATTACCATGTCTCAGGACAGATGATTTGGCAGAATCTCAATGTGCTTGCCTGCCCTCCCCTCAAATATTTCAAGGTGTTCCCTGTTCTGTTGCCTTTGAAAGTACTTGGCCAAAAGTCCAGTCCTCGGGACTTTGCGGTTTTGATTAGATATAAGTGCTAGCAAATGAGTAGTGCCATTTGGATGACAACACTTGTCACGTTTCTTAATGCATTTCCCTTTACTTCTGTATTTCAAGCAAAAGTACACTTAGATCCTTAAAAAAAAAAGCCCAGGTAATTGAATCTAAGCCATTTGGTACAGACGGACCTGAAGAAGATGTATTGTCTGATTCAGACACAGTGACTGCTATGTCTGATGCCCTCCCTAATAGCACTGCTGATGATGTTATTTCAAGTCTAGATAACAGTCTTCCTATTCCATGGTCTTTAAAAACTAGGGAAGGGAAGCCAACTTTGTTTAGCTTATTTTAAAGAAAACTTTTCTTGTATTATTGGTTTTTTTTTTTAAAGGAGTATAATTTAAATTTTTCTTTTGAGGGGCGCCTGGGTGGCTCAGTCGGTTAAGTGTCCTACTTCGGCTCAGGTCATGATCTAGCAGTCCGTGAGTTCAAGCCCTGCGTCGGGCTCTGTGCTGACCGCTCAGAGCCTGGAGCCTGTTTCAGATTCTGTGTCTCCCTCTCTCTCTGACCCTTCCCCGTTCATGCTCTGTCTCTCTCTGTCTCAAAAATAAATAAACATTAAAAAAAAATTAAAAAAAATAAATAAATTTTTCTTTTGAATCTAAGAAAGAGATATTCCAAAAATGTTTCAAAAATTGTTTTTAGACTCTAGAATTATCCCACCCCCCTTCAGATTCCCTGTGCAATTTCTATTTCTAGTTGGCTTGAACACCAGTAGTTGTTAAGGGCTTTAGCTTTTCACAGCTCCTGTTACAACACTATACTTAACAGACAATTCTATATTATTCCAACAACTAATTGCCTTGACAATATAAATGACTTTTTTTTCTCATTAGAACTTATTTGTCTATGTAAGAATGCCTATACTCTGATTTATATAGTATTGATTTGCATTTTTATATTTTATACCTTATTACATATTACTTGCTTTAGTGTCTCTGAGTTACATTCCTGAAATTATAAGCTTTGCTAAGACAGTATTTGTTATTACAGCCTAATTTTTCAGGGAAATGTTATAATTAAATATTATATTTAAAATATTGTAAATATTAGTATATTTAAAATATTGTAATTAAAATTTCCATTCAAAATGTCCTCTTTATATCGCATAAAAATGGAGAGAAAGTTAGACAAGGGATTAAATAAAGAATGGTTACGAAAGTAGTCTAAGACCGTGACATCCATGCTTATCTGTGAGGTTAGGACCCTCTTCTAGTTATCTGTATTTACCATTATTGCCTGAATCCAATTAAATGAAAAGAAAGAAAGAAAGAAAGAAAGAAAGAAAGAAAGAAAGAGGTAGAAAGAAAGAAAGAAAAGAAACATAACAGGACATTTAAAAGTCCTATGAAGGTGACACCAAGTGATCAGGAAGCAACTTGAGGAGTATCACACTCATTTTTCCTAAAGGCTTTGCCTTAAATCAAGAGAAAAGACTTCCTTATACTGGCGCATGTTTTGTATCAAGGGAATCAGAAAAATCACGGACATTAAACAACAACAACGACAACAATTAATTAATTCTGGACAGCATTTCTTTTACCTGTGATTACACAAACACACTCTAGCTGTTTGCCAAAGCCCACAGAGGCAGAGATCTAACGAATTTCCACACCCTGCTGCTGATTTATCGGAGGTAAGTGGCTATTGGAACAAAAAACACCCAAGGGAAAGAATAGTAAGAATCCTTGGAAAGGAGAGTCCCAGCATGAATTTAAAAGGCATTATGAAAAAATCGGATGTTTTTTAGATTGATTTCAATGGAGACGCTATACTTACTTTTAGTGTGTCCAGCACCACTGCTAACTATGTCATTACTATTCTCTATTTCCCACTCGTGGTAGGATTTGTAGCCACGTTGTCAGAAGAGATTTGGATTTGCCGGTGCCTTCTCTGGCTCCTCACAGCGTCAAGGCTGCGGTTGGGTGCGAATGTTGATATGCCGCCTTCCAGTGACTCGATTAAAAATGTATTTCCAATATTTTGCTAGACCCCTACTTAGATGGGGGTAGACTTAAGTATTTTTCAAGGTTCCTGTCCTCAGAAACTTTAGTTCGAAATGGAAACCAGATGCAGTTCTTTACACAAAAAAGGCTACTGGTATGAGGAAGTTAAGTTAAGTGATATATTTTTTAAAAAGTAGTCCAGGGGCCCCTGGGTGGCTCAGTCAGTTAAACGTCCGATCTTGGCTCAGGTCATGATCTAACAGTTTGTGGGTTTGAGGCCCGTGTTGGACTCTGTGCGGGCAACTTTGTGCCTGGAGCCTGCTTCGGATTCTGTCTCCCTTGCTCTCTGCCCCTCCCCCGCTCACGCTCTGGCTCTCTCTCAAAGATAAATAAACATTAAAAAAAAATAATAATAATAAAAAAGTGAGAGTGGTATCACTTTGACTCCAGAGAGTCAGGGAAGGCTTCGTGTGAGACCAGCCCAGCCTAGAAGGATGGTGTAGCCAGAAGTGAAGCACAGGCCACTGTGGTTCCAGCAAGGGGGTCCTGAGGACTTGGGGAGCAGGTTGGAAAGACAAGCAAGAGCTGAATGAAACAGTGCTTAAATTTAGGCCAACGAGTAGAGACATCAAACCGTTGACGATTTATTCTACCGAAGCTGGATTTTCCAAGACCAGCCTGAATATCATGACATTTTGCCCTTTTCAATTAAGGTGTTTGTGAAGTGTGATTTACTATTTAAAGTTTTACAACACTTACATAAATACATTTACATAACTATTTTTTTTCTTAAATGATATCCTGATTTGATATTTGGAAACTAAAGTAATGTATTCAGTCTTAACAATAGTTGCTGTATATCTTGTGCCAAGTACAGGACTGAACATTTATGTAATGTTTCAACAACTATTTATTAGGGGTACTCGGGGTACAACATAGACCCCGAGAAGGATGTCTGTCCTCATGGAGCTTTTATTCTAGTGGTATATTAGCTTGCTAGGACTGCCACGGACTGTTTTAAACAACAGAAATTTGTTTTCTCACAGATACAGACACTAGAAATCTACGATCAAGGGGTCAGCCAAACTGGTTCCTTGTTAGGGCCTCGAGGAAAGGATCTGTTCCAGGCCTCTCTCCTTGGCCTGTGGGTGGCCGTCTCTCCCTGTGTCTCCATATCGTCTTCCTTCTATGCTAGTCTGTAACCAAATTTCCTCTTCTTCCTTTTTTTAAAATTTTATTTATTATTTTGAGAGAGAGAGCATGTGCGTGCAAGTGGGGGATGGGCAGAGAGAGAGAGGGAGAGAGAGAATCTCAAGCAGGCCCTGTACTGTCCGTGTGGAACCTGACGTGGGGCTTGAACTCATCAACCATGAATGAGATCATGATCTGAGCCGAAGTCGACACTTAACCGACTGAGCCACCCAGGTGCCCCCAAATTTCCGCTTCTTATAGTGACACCAGTCATATTGGATTAGGGCCCACCTTCATTTTAACTCATTTGGTAAAGACCCTGTCCGCAAATATGGTCACATTCTGAGGTACTGGGGGTTAGGACTTCAACATAATGCATTGTGTAAAGGGCACAATTCAGCCCATAACGAGCGGGTGTTGATGACAGAGCCTCGAATGAAGTCTAGGACTTGCGTGGTCCTGGTTGCTGTGTACCAGGCACTGCACCACAGCTGCTCATGTGCAACGCTGCATTTAGCGCTATAACCAGCCCATGAGGTGAGTATCGTTATCCAAACTTTACAGACCACATTAGTTCATAGGGGGGTTTGCTTTAGTGGCACTGTGTTTAATGTTGTCATTGGTCAAAGCCTTGGAAACGAAAATTGAGCCACGGCTGCATGTGTAGGGTGTATGTTGGTGGCTAATTCAGACTCAGAAGCAATTTCTGAATGCTAATGTAGAGAGGGAAGGTTTGGTGTTTTTGTTTTTTTTTTTTAATACATTAGGTTCTAAAGAAAAAAAAAACAAAGATAAAAGTAATCTTTGATAATTACCTTTTTCTCTCTATAAATAATCTAAGACATTATTTTGTAATTAACACTATTATATATAATAACACTTTATTATAAATAACCGTGATTATTTATAATAAATATACAACTATCTATTAAATAAATCCTACGTTTTTTATAGCAATGATCACTTCCTTTGGATTAGTTAGATTCAAATAAAGTTCCAGATTGCTTCTGACTTGTATCTTTTGATTCTTCTCCAGACTAGGAAGTGCCTTGGCACTTTTCCTATGGAAGGAATCCTTCTCACATTACCTGTTTTGCCTGTTTCAATCATTATGCTCGTCTGGTGGACAGATTCAGATTCAGCACATTTTATGGAAGACCTACTATCATGTGGCAGGCCATTTCGCAGAAATCCATACCTTTCATAAATATGGAAAACCAAAGGATATTACGATGCTTTTTTATTGAGCATCAATTTTATTCAATTATTTTATGGAAAAAAAGTACCTAACTTTTTTTTTTTTTTTGCTTAAGGTAACCAGGGAACAATTGAAAACATAATTTAAATACTGAAACAATATAAGTATATATTATAGTATAGTATAAAATGCAAAATGTACATGAACTTTCAAGATAAAACTTATTTTAAAGAAGTAGCTTTTGTTTTGAATGGTGCCTTTAGTTCAACAGAGATGTGAAACTGCCCTTCTCTTTCCGACGGCCCCGGGTCGGGCAGCGTCTCAGGAGAAAACATTTGAAAAGTTCGAACATTTTCTTCATTCAGTCTTCCTAACAACCATGTGAAGTATATTATCCTCATTAAGAGATCAGAAAACAGAAGTTTGGATAAATTATCTTGCCCTAGTTAACACAGCAAGTAAATAGCAGAGGCAGGTGTTAAATTCAGACTTTTCTGACTCTAATTCTGGGGCATTTTATATTGCACTACACCCACTCCTTGGATGAATAGGCTTCAGTCCTCCAGAGACTGCATTGGCCTCACAGTTGTGCATTTACACATGTTCCAACCTCACTGACTCGTGGATTCACACACTTATTTGTGCATTTAATCAGTAAATATTTATTGAGAGCTTGCTATGTGCCAAGCTTTACACTGGGTCCTGAGGACACAATGGTTAGCAATAAAGGCATAACATATGATCCTTTCCCTCCTGGAGCCTACAGTTTAGTGGAAGAACAAATGTTAAACAAATACCAAAAAACACTTATTTACAAACTTGATCAGTATTATAAAGCAAAAACATAGGGTGCCATGAGAGGAAAAAAAAAACAACAGGTGAGTTCATTTAGATTAGTGATCAGAGAAGACCTCTTTAAAGAAGTGACTTTTGATCTGAGGTTTTGAGCATGAGTTAGCTAGAAGAAAACTTACTTGCACTTAAAGTAGTTACAAATTGCCATCCTACAAAATCCATCACTACAATTCCCTCTATTGTCACTAGATTCCTTCTTTTGTCCACAGCAAGGTCAAATTCTTACCCTCAGCCACCACATTTATTTTCTATTATATCCATCCATCCATTCATCCATCCATCCATTCATTTAGCATCAGCTATGAGCCTGGCACTATCATGCGCTGAATCCTTTTCTTTTTCATCTTCACTCTCTTCTCCTTTTTCTCCTTTGATTTCTCTAACCTCCTGCCTCTTTATCTGATTCTTGAATCTATTTTTGACTCACATATTTAATGTTATGCCTTTCCTCGCCCAGTCACTTCCCCTGCCTTGGGCTAAACTATCATTTCTCATCCTGTTTTCAACGAATGGATTCTTTCCTCACATTTTTCTGAAAATTTTGTAAGCAGGTGCTGAAAATTAATGAAGTTTTGTTTTGTTTGTTGTTTTGTCAACTACTTGGTGTTTCCATCCCTTAACACAGAATATCGTTAATATAAAAAAACTTTTCTGGAATCTTTCTCTCTCTCTCTTTCTCTTTCTGCCTATCTACCTATATCTGTCACCTGTCTATATTTTGGATCATTTCTTTCTTTTAATGACAATTTTCTGGAGATGGACAGGTCTATCTGTGTAACTTAATATTGCACCTGGAGCTAATGGTAATCATTTCTTAAGCTTTTCATATACTTTTAAAAGAGTCAGAGCACATCCTTTATGGGCCTGCTAGTATGTTTGATGTACCTCTGATATAAATGCACAAATGAATTCAGAAATTCACAGTCCAAGATTAGGCTGCTTTCAGCTTCTCCTATAAAGTCATCTCTGTCCTTTCTGTCATAACCTGGACATAAAAAACGCAGGTCAGCAATAATATAGTGTGTCATCAACTATTTAGGCAAACATACACTTACCTCTCTATCTCCACACAACTCAGAAAACCTCCTTTGGAAAACCTGAAGACCCAGACTGCACTATCTAGAAAGTTCTACCTATCAAAAGATAAGTAGAGGAGATTTCTCTTTCTAGGCATGATGGGGCACAAGGACCAAACTTAAATGCCTACCATAAATAATTAGAAAGCCGAATAAAATATGAAACAATGAATTTCAGACATCGGACAATAGTCTGCATAGGGCAATGATTACTGAATGAAGAGATACAAACAAGTGAGCTCAGTAATTCCCCTGGCTTTCTGCCTGGAAGCAATTTCTAGACTGTGGACTCAGGAAGGGGGGATCCAAACAGATTTTGGCAGCCTTGCTGAGTTGATAAGATGGAGGTCAGGGTTTGAGGAGGCTGAGATGGTTAGAGGTAGTGAGACAGAGTTCTGGGAAGAGGGAGCTATGCAGAAAAACTGCTCCAGAAATATGTATAGGAATCTCTTGAGTCTTTGCTGAGTACCAGGACATAAGTGTATAGCATGACACTCCACAAGGCTGGACAGAAAAGACTGGTGAGTTGTAAGATGAATAAATCTCAGGGCACACATGGACTGGGAGAAAGTTTGGTTGGCCAAAGGGAAGAGTCCTTGCTCATCCTTGGAACATTCAGTGGAGATCCTAAAGTAATCATATGTTAGTAATAGGTCTGAACTCTCCTTTGAGTGAGATACTCTGGACCAGGGGTTGAAAGCTTTTCTTAAATTACAGATAGCGATTCTTTTTGGCTTGTAGGTCATATGGTCTTCATCACAGATACTCAGTTCTGCCATTGTAGTGTGAAAGCAGCCATAGACGATATTAACTGAATGGATGTGGCTGTGTTCCAATAAAACTTTATTAAGAAAAAACAAGTGGCCAGCCTCTGAGCTGTAGTTTGCTGACCTCTGCTCTAGATCAGCACTGTCCAATAGAAATATAATGCAAGCCACATATGTAATTTAAAATGCCTAGTAACCACAGTAAAAAGGAAAAAGAAGTAGGTAAAATTAATATATTTTACTTAATCCTATATATCCAAACTATTATCAGTGCAACATGTAATCAATATAAAACTTATTAATGAGGAAGTTTGCATTCTTTTCCTGGTACTCAGTCTTCAAAATCTATTGTATATTTTATACCTATAGCACATCTTAATTTAGATTAGTCATATTTTAATAGCCACATATAGTTAGTGACTACCATATTGGATAGCACAGCTCTTGCCTCTCTCTAGTAAAGCTTAAAGACAGGTCTTGAAGGGGAATCAAACCGATGGAACAATTAATTTCACTCCCTGCCAAAAACAAAGCCCAATGCTCTTTAAAGAAAGACAACACAAGACAGACACTAATAATGTAACAATATCAATGTTGGCATCAAATAAAAAAAATTACTGGCCATGATTAAAAGCAAGAAAAAAACACAACAAGGAGAAGAATCAGTTAAGAGAAAGTGAAATGACAAAATAATGGAATTAGCAGACATGATGTTAAGATAGATTTTATCATTACGTGTAAGCATTTAAAGGAAAACATAAAAATAATCAGAAGAAAAATGAAAGAAAAAGAACCACCTGCAATATATGAACTGAAGATTTCATTGGATAAGATTAACATCAGATTAGGCACTGCAGAAGAAAGGATTAGTGAACCTGTAAACATGGCAATTAAATTGATCCAAGATGATCCACAGAGAGAAAAAAGGTTGAAAAAAATAGATGAAAAGAGGCTCAGTGATCAGTGAGATAATATCAAATGATCTACCATAAAGAGGAAAGGAAAGAAGGAGCAGAAAAACATTTGAAGAAATAATGGCTGAAACACTTCAAAATTCAGTGAATACTGTATTTCATAAATCTGAGAAGCTTAAAAACTCATGAAAAAAAATCAAGGCACATAATAATCAAACTACTGAAAACCTGAGCTGAAAAGAGAATCTTTAGGCAGTCAGAGAAAAACACACATTAAGTACAGAGAAATAAACATTAAAATGACTACAGGCTCCACCTCAGAAATTTAGGAAACCAGAAGACAATGAAATAACACCTTCAGAGTGCTCAAAGAGAAAAGTCAACTTGGAATTCAATATCCAGTGGAAATAGCCTTCAAAAACAAAGATGAAATAAAAACATTATCAGACAAACAAAACTGGAAGAAGTTTGTTGCCATAGTATATACATACTAAAAGAAATGTTAAATGAAATTATTCAGGCAAAAGCAAAATGACAGCAGATATAAATCTGAAATACCAGAAATGGTAAATATGTGGACAAATGGAAAAGATTTGTTTCCTTATTTTAAAATTTCTTTAAAAGTTAATTGACTGTATAAAGCAAAAATAATAGCAATGTATTTTTGAGACTTATCAAATGTGTAGAAACAAAATGTATGACAATAGCTTGAAAGACAGAATGGGAGCAGTGGGAAGTCCATAGCGTCAAGGATTTTATGTTATCCATGAAATGGTATAATACTATTTGAATATAAATTATGAGTTAAAATGCATATACGAGCAATCACTAAAATAAAATAGTAAATGAAAATATATCTCACCAACAGTGGAGACAAAATGGAATATTAAGCAGTACCAATTAACTCAAAAGAAGCAGGAAAAGAAGAAAAAAGTAGCAAGAAAAGATGAGATAAAGCAAAACCCAATAGTAAGTGGTAGATTTAAACTCAACCATCCTGATAATTATATTAAATGTAAATGATCTAAAGACTCCAATTACAAGTCAGAGATTGACAGAGTAGATAAATAGTAAGATTCTATCACATACTGTATGAGCAAACCACTTCAAATATATGGAGAAGATAGTTAAAACTAAAAGGATGGAAAAGATATACTATTGCAAACATAAATTATAACAAAGTTGGAGTGACTATATTAATACCAAGTAAAGTATGCAATATAAAAAGGAATATTACTGGGAATAAGGAGGAAACTTTCATAATGATAAAGTATTTAATTTATTGGGGAGATATGACAAGCCTAAATGTAACAGAGCTTCAAAATACATGAAGCAAAACCTGACAGAATGAGTCAGAGGTCACTTAAATTCTCTGAAGTGAATCATTTGTGTGGAATTGGGAAAATCATTTAATCTGTGAGTGAAAGTTTGCTCTCTTGTAAATAAAAATAATCTACATATGTCATGGGTATTTTGTGAAAATTAGATAAAAGTATATGTGAAATTAAAAAATACAAACCTAACCTGATGGAACTGAAAGGACATTTAAAAATCCTCAGTTATAGTTGGAGTATTCAACACTTCTTATTTACAATCAATAAAGAAAGAAGGCAAAATCAGCAAGGATATTGAAGGTTTAAATGACACCATCAATCAACTGTACCTAATTGGCATTCATAGAATACTCTACCCAGCAACAGCAGAATATACATTTTTAAAAAGTTCACCTGGAACATTAACCAAGGGAGACCATATGTTAGTCATAAAACAAGTTCTAACAAATTTAATTCATAGGGTTTGTCCTCTGACCATAGTGAAATTAAATTAGAAACCAATAACAGCTATTTGGGAACTCTCTAAATATTTAGGAATAAAATAGCACACTTCTGAACAACACATGGGCCAAAGAAGAAATCATAAGGGAATTAAAAAAAATATTTTGAACTGAATGAAAATGAAAACACATATCAAAATTTATGAGATGCAGTTAAAATAGTATCTCAAAGGAAATGTATGGCGCGAAGTGTTAATATTAGAAAAGAATAAAGGTCTAAAATCAATAATCTGAGATTCTACCTTAAAATGCAGGAAAACAAGAACAAATTAAACCTAAAATAAGTAGAAGAGAGAAAATAAAAAAGATAAGAGAGAAATGAATGACATCTAAAACAAAAATAATACAGAAAATCGTTGAAACCAAAAGCTAGTTGGAAATTTTCAACAAAATTTATAAACCTCTAGAAAGATTCATTAAGAAAAAAAGAAGGCATAAATACTGAATATCAGTGACACACTACAGATGCTACAGATATCATAAGGATAATAAATGAATATTATGAATAATTTTATGTCAACAAATGCAACAACTTAGATGAATGGGCAAAGATACAATTTGCCAAATATGACTGAAGAAGTAGAAAACCCGAATAAGCCCTATATCTCCTAAAGAAATTAAGTATGTAAATTAAAAAATTTTCCTAGAAGAAAACTTTAGGCCCAGAAGGTTTCTCTTATGAATTCTATTAAGTATTTAAGAAACATACCAATGTCTCACAAGCTCTTTAAGAAAATAGGAGGATGGATGGGGCACCTGGGTGGTTCGGTCGGCTAAGCGTCTGACTCTTGATTTCAGCTCAGGTCATGATCTCAGTTTTGATGCTCTCATGGTTTGTCTGCTTACAGTGCACTGACAGTATGGAGCCTGCTTGGGATTCACTCTCTCCCTCACTCTGCTCCTCCCCCCTCTCGAAATAAATTAAAAAACACTTAAAAATCTTTAAAAAAGAAACTAGGAGGTTGGAATATTTCCCATTTCATGAGCATCACTTTAATATGAAAATCTGGCAGTGATGTTACAAGAAAGAGAAAAAAGAAAAACAACATGAGATCAATATGACCCATGAACACAGACACAGAAATCCTTAGCAAAATACTAGCAAACTGAGTCCAGCAATTCTAAAAGAAACAACACATCATGGTGGGGGGTTATTTCAGCAATGTCAGAAAACCTAAAGGAAGACCTTTGAAGGTGGGGGTGGGTGTATGTCAATGGGAAGTAAGCAGTAAAAAGGGAGCACCTTCAGCTTCAGTGGTCTTGTTTCCATTCTTCTAGAAGCTGACATTTCTGGGATTTACCACATTCTAGGAAGCATGTTCAGAGCTATATGTGTAGTCTCTTGTTTAGTCTTTACAAGAACCCTGTGAGGTAGATACTCTTGTAGGCATTTTATAAACGAGTAAACTGAAGCAGAAAGAAACTTAAAAAAAAAAAAACTGACCATAGTCCCATAGCTATTAGGATTTGGACCTAGATTGTCTGTCCCCAGATACTGCACTGCTTGCTAATGTACGACTCTTCAAAGAACTGCTCATTTTCTGTGCTTTTGCCCAGCAAGGCTTATTTCGTCACTCCTAAACATTTATCCACTTTTCAGTCCATAATTAAGAACTCCCATCTGAGTCAAAATATTAAGTAGTTCCAAATGCAGGATACTTCTAAAATAAAAGTATGTATATTAAATTATAAAACTTAACGATATACTAGTGTGGGAGATGTACTCCATTATCCTCTCCTACATTTTTATGTGGCTACAAATGTTGTGGTCTCCAAGAAGTAGAAAAAAAAAAAACCAAAAAACTTTCCCGTTCCTATGTGTAGAACAAAATGCTCCCCCTGCCCCAACGTGTAGACCTAATTTCAACACTGGCACTAAGACTTGATGGCATGTGAACTTGGGTAAGGTCTTTAAAGCCCTATGAGCTTTAGCTCCCAGATTTGCAACAAAATGGAATGGTGTTGCCTCCCATGCAGAATAGAGTGAGGATGAAGAAGGTATCCAGTGTACCTCATTTTCTTTTCTTCCCTAGACTTTTCTCCTTCATGATGCTTCTTTAGAGTTTCAGAGATTAGAAAAGACTTTTCCAAACTTTTTTGATCCGTGTCCACAGTAATCACTTCATAAACCACTAGGACAATTATATACATAAGTATATGTAATGAAAGTGATCCCCTAATTTATTGTAAAAATTGGGAAAATTATTACTTTTGAAGATAATAACTGCTGATCCAACAGGAATAAACTGGGGGTGTTCTTGGAAAACGGAGCCACATGTCAGAAAAATACTTAACCTTATTTATTTTGATGCATCCTGTTAATTTATCATGTATTCTAGTTAATTATAAAAATGCTTTTCAGTATCTATTAAATTGATTTTGTAACCCACTAACGAATCCCTACCCAAGTATTTTGATTCCTTCTAAAGTCTTGTCTGACCGTTCCACCATTCTTGGGATCCAGAAGCGCTGAAGATTAGCATACACAAATATGGAGAAGTTCTGGAAAACTGAAGGCGTTCTAATTCCCATAGGTACACATATTCTGTTTCTCTTCATTCATTCATTACCTATTTTTTCATCCACTCATTCGTCAAATACTTGGAGCACTTTCTGTATTAACAAGTGCTGGTAATGATCAGATCCTGGATGCTGGAACCTGGTGGTCCCTACCCTTGAGGAATTCTTGCCTTCTGGCGGGGCAAACGCATCTGAAGATACATCATTTCAGGACAGGGAGATGAGTGGTGCTGTACAGAGATGATCAAAAGGTCTTAGGAACCTGGAAGAAGGATCCACCAACTTCGGCAGGGAGGAAGGAGGGTTCCGGGGAGAAGAGTGACATTTAAATGTATGAAGTTCTCAAGGAAGGCATGGAGGCATCAGGGCGGCGGCGGAGCTACCGCCAACCAGCCTCTAGGCTGCTCCACGTGGCTGTTTCGCCAGGGCAGGAGCGGTTCTGGGGCTGACTTGCAGCCCCATCTACCCCTGCGGTATTTCTCAGATTTATTTTAAACGTCATGAGAGTACTCAACCCCGCTCTATTTTGGTCCCCCCAAACTAGCTGACCCTTCCAACTTACCCTGCTTGAATTTTCTCCTAGCATTTTACACCTTCTAAATACACAATATAATTTACTTATCCGGTATGTTTACTACCTGTTTCGTCCTCCTGGAACTTAAGCTGAAGGAGAGGATTAGTCAGTTTCCTTTGCTTCGGTGTTCCTCCCGCCCCTTGCCTAGTCCGTTCACAACAGGTTCCTGATAAATAATGGGCATGACCTGAAAGAGCAAATTTCTGTATCCAAGACATAATTTCCATGGGCTCATTTCTGAAGGAAAGTGTAGAGGAAAATCAAGACCTACAAGGAACCATTTCTAATAACAGCCTTTTCGTCCCTCGCTTCAACAGTGTTTATTGATCACCTGCTCCCCATCATCCCTGCTTTGAGCACTTGGATTTCAGAGAGGAGGACAGATCTTCTTTTCTGTCTTCTTGGCGTTCACGTGCCGGAATGGAAGCAGACGTTAATGAGCTATGTAATTGCAAATCTGAGAGATCTACAAAAGAACAAAAAAGTACAGGATGCTCTAAAAGCCTGAAACGGTAATACATGACTTGGGCTGGGAGGTCAGGGAAGTGATTTTTAAGCTGAGTAGAAATGAACTCAGTAAAAGAGAGGGGCGGGAGAGAGAGCATTCTAGCATGATTACAAAGGTCGAGGAGTGAGAGGGAGCCTGTGTGTGGGTGTGGCCTAGACAGTGAGGAGGAGGGGCTTAGTCTAACAGCGGAGGTGGACGGAGCGAGGTGGGCGGGGCAGACCAGGTAGCTCCCTGGTGGGTGCATCAGGCGTTAAGGGACTGGCACTTTGGTCGGGAGCAAAGGGGAGCCCTGAGAGGGGTGTCACCTGGGGGATGTTGAAATGAAAACATAGTCAGGCTTAAGTGCAGACAGTGGATTAGGGAGTATCGCAGAGCAGCTATGGGGGAGTCCGAGAGGAGGGTGCTGTGGAGCTCAACGCGAGGTGTGATGGTCGGAGTGATGAAAAGCTGTGTGTAAGTTAGAGAAATAAGACATAAAATGGAAGTTAATGGCTTTTCTGTACTTTCAGAGATCGGTGACGGCTTGTATGTATAAGGCTTTTGTATGTTTCTATGAACCAAAGTAAAAATAAAGAAGCCTCTTGAATTGTTTGTCAGCAGTCTCTGTGATATGTATATGGATGTTAGTAAGAAGTGAGCCCAGTCCACAGCGATCTAGTAGCCCCTGGGTGGCTGGTGGGTTTTCTGGGGATGCAAATGAGGGAATGCTATGGGGAAGGCCTGGTACAGACCAGGGAGATAATAAAAGAGGCCTGTGTACATGCAGATAACCGGTCATGCAACAGGACCCTCCCTCCTTTCCTGTCCTTCCTTCCAACCGTGCTTCTTCCTTTCCACATCCTTCTCTCAGCCTACAGTTTATGATTAGCGGTTCTTAATGTTCCTTGGAGCTTATCCCGAGAATAATGTGCATCTAATACACACAGAAAATGTCGCATTATATATCAGGAGCCCTGGGGCCCCAGACTGAGAATCTCTGACCTGTAGGGTTTGTAAAATCGCAATTCATAGGCAAAAATAAATATATCTAGCCAATAAGTATATTAAAGGTGGTCAAGCTCACTAACCATCACTTGAACCAACCGGACATAACGTCTTTTATTGATCAGATCGGTAATGATTCAAAAACTTGATACAACCCAGCTGGGCCATGGTGGGAGGAAGTGAGTCCTCTTGTACACACAGGATAAGCACAAGATGGAACAGCTTTTTAGAGAGCAACTAGGCAGTAGCTTTCATAATTTTAAATGCCTAGATCCTTCAACCTAGTGATTCCAATCTTAGGAAACTATCCTTTAGGGAAACAAACATACGTGTGCAAATAGTCAAAGGTGTTCATCGCAGCAATGACTAGAAAATTGGGAACTGCTTAGATGACCACCAAGAGGGAAATGGTTATATACCATTTGGAACATACCCATGCCATACAGCACAATACTATGCAGTCCATAAGAATGAGCTTGGTCTGTACTGACAATATACTAAGTGAAAAAGGCAAATTGCAGACCAATATGTGTAGCACAATACAGTCTCTATCAGAGAACTCACAATATATCAGTGTTATATATAAATGCTTTTGTATACATTTAGAAAATAAATACATGGATGTACAAGAAACTCAAAATCGTGATTAATTCTGGGGAGTAGGATTTGGTTGAGTGGATGACTAAGGGAAGTCTCTGAATTTTCCTCCTTTATTTATGCACTTCTATACTGGTTGAATTTGTTTTAACAAGCCTATACTACTTTATCTTCATTCTTAAAAAAATAATAATAATAATAAAGGTAGCATAAGAATTCTTCCCTTTCAGATTTTTTTCAATTGTACAGATCTAACTTTAAAATTTGAGCTGGGAAAAGAAGCAAACAGTTAAGATGTACCCTAGTGTCCTCCTCTGATGAAAATATTTCAGGGATGTCCCATGTGTCGGGAGTCAAGTCTAAACACCTTCCTGTAACACTTCAGGTTCTCCTAAATTTAGCCACTCCTCTACCCCTATAGTGTCTTCAGCAATCCTCCAACTCACAGCTTCCAGCCTCACTGGAACATGCTAGGATGTGGATTCCCCAGGATTATTGCTGCACATTAGCTCTATCAGGTTGCTCACGCGCCTGTGAAGACACCCCCGGCTGCCTAACACTCATTCTGTTCTCTGAGACTCAGTTCAAGCATCTTCTCCAGAACATCCAGCCCTTTAGCCAGCTGCGCCCCAGTCTGGTAGGGTGTTGCTCTGAAATGTTCCATATCCCCAGGCATACACCCTGCATTATTTTACTTGTTGTACCCTACTGCCTCTTTAGTTTAGTATCCCGTTTCCCCTCTAGATGAGAACCTGCTGAACGCAGAAGTTGTGTTGTGTGTCGCTTAGGTGCCCAATGTCTATCCCAGTGCCTGGCTGTTGGAAACTCTTACCAAGTGACTATTGGGTGGTACAGTGCTCACATCCTCTTTCTGGAACCCACTTATTGGCAGCCTCAAAGAAATACGGGAGACCAAATTTTAAAATTCCTCACGAGTTACTCTTTTTTTACATAGAGCATAAATTAAAATTTAGAACCACAAAACCACAGCACTTTAGACCTGGAAAGGACTTAAGAGTTATCTAGAGAAGTTGTTTTCAATCAAGAGTCTGTGAGCTAGTGCAAGTCTGCATGCTCTGAGGCAAAATGAGAAAAATATGAGCAATGGAGCAGAGTTTTTAAAAAATTAGGTTAGATGCATTTGGTTTAAATGATGCTCTCTTATTCAGCTATTATGTCTCCCTTCCATTTTAAGGTTATTAATGAATTATGTGTGTATAGGGATTGTTTTTTAGTTTAGTTGGTCTATTATATAAAAAAAATCTGGAAACCCCAGATCTTGTGTCTTTCTCCTCAGAACTGAGACCCAGAGAGATTATCACTTTGCCCAGAGCCAACAAAGAAATACACGTTTCAGTTTAGTATCCTTCTGCTGGTGTGTGTAATGCAATTGTGTATGTATACAAGTATTATATATGTTTGGTGTAATTGGTTTTTTATTCAGTATTTCAAATCCAGAAATGCAGCAGTTAACATATTTGTTGTATTACAATGAGAAACAGGCTTCTTTTCGACAAGTGTCTATAGCCATATAGTATTTCTGCCTGTTAGTATTTGGTGAGGTTTGAAGAAACGTCAGTCTTGAAATTATATATACGCAATATTATTATTGACTTTGGTATGGAAATAAAGACTGTTTACTATCAATTTTTGGATGCTTTCTAAGTTTGAATGTGTTGCAAGTACCTTAAAGAAAGAATTTAAAGTGACTTTGAATTTGTCCATTGCTTCAACTCTGATTTTAAACATCTGAATGCTGTCCGACTAAGAAATTCCACTTCTAAGAGTTTATCATGAGAAAATAATGAGAGATGTGTTCGTTAAAGCATTTGTGGTAAAGATTAGAAAAAACACAAATGCCCAATAATATGGAATTGCTTAAATACATTTTCACATAGTTATGCATGGCTGTATGTTGATCTTCTTTTGGATACTTGTTTGTATCTTCTCATTTTTATTTACCGCCCCTTATACTTAGATAAGTAAAAAGTTTTAAAGTCCGTCTAGCTTAATATTGTCCAAAATAATGTTTCTTACCTGCTTTTCTTACGCTTTTTTCCAATTTGACATTATTGGTTAATACAATTTGACAGCCAATCAAAGTTCAGTATGTATAGACTCCAAATTTTATTTTTTCAAGTTTAGCTTTTACATCTTCTGTTATTAGGTAGCTTAGCTTAGTTTCAATACGCAACACGAGCTGCTGTCGATCAGCACAGTCTGATGATGGAAAAGCGGTCATTCTCATTTTGAACACTATGCTCTCTGGCAAGTTCATGTTTTAGACTTGTACATTCTAATTAACTATCAATAAGGACCAAGCACAACCATAAACACAAAGGTCTAAAGACATTTGAAGATGTAATCGGTCTCAGTATGTATTTTCCCTCTAGACCTGGCTGCCTCTTAGCTCAGAGTAGAAAATTTGGCCATGGGATTTACCAGGGTTGCAGGCTGTTGGCCAAAAAACCAGAAGGAATAGCATCCTTAGCATTTCCAGACCCCCCAAAAGCCTCTTTGAAAGAAGAGGACAAGAGATGCTTTCTTACATCATAGTTATGTATGCCTGTGTGTGCACCTGCGTGTGTACCACCGTGTGAACCAGTGTGTGTGTGTTTGTGTGTGTGGCTGAGAGATGGGAGGGGGAGGCGGTGAGAGGGAGTGGGAAAGGGGAGAGGGAAAGGGAGAGAGAAAAGGTGAGTCAGACTGTGTTAAAGGTTCCTGGACTCTCTGGCACTACATTGATTTTTTTTTTTTCAGGTAAGCTTCACACCCAGTGCAGAGCTCAAACTCAGAACCCCGAGATCAAGACCTGAGCTGAGATCAAGAGTCAGATGGTTAAACATCTGAGCCACCCAGCGCCCCTCTGGCACTAGATTAATTCTAATTTGCTGTTATAGCTTCTGATGGTTCTTCCCAGTAGTTGTTCTACTTTTAATTGGTTAATTAATGAGTTGTTCAAGGTCTGACTCTTTCTAGAACATAAGGCACATGATGGCTGGAACCATGTGCCAGCCCCCAGTACCTAGCCCAGTGCTATTTGCATATGTAGTGAGGATTTAATAAATGGTTGGTAGAATAAATGCCTGTATGGGTTTTAAAAAACCTTATTTATTTCTGTTTGTACCTTGTCTAGCAGCTTCTATGGCTAGTATGGCTTTACATCTGCCAGCTGCTTCTTAAAGCCATTTCTACAAGAGGACCATTTTCATCAGACTGGGAGAGGGGCTTGTTGGCTATTTCTGCAGCAGGAGGGGAGGCGACCCTTCATCCTTAGTGAACTTTGGAAGGTGGGATCCAGGCCTCAGCCCTGTTCTGTGGTAGGCTCCTCCCTTTCCTAGCTGCTCCTACACTCTAGATAGTTTGGTGACAAAAGCCAAGCATCTGTTTCAAGATTCTCAGGAACACAGGGCTGCAGCCTTTTTAGGACGGCAGATTTGGATCACTGTATGGCTGTGGGAACTCCAGCCTGCTCATAAACAATGTATGCCTCCATCTTTAATCTGTGTAACATACTGTGCTTGCCTCCAGAGAGCTTGGTGAAGGCAGTGATTTTTGCCTGATTTGTTTGTTGCTCTGTCTCCATCTCTGAGGATGATGCATGAATGCCTGCTCTGTGGGCACTCAGAATCTATTTGCCGAATGAATGAACAAATGATGAAATGTCCTCATGGCCTTTTGAATACCATCTTGTGTTTGATGCACCTTTTGGCTATAGCTCACCTGGTTAAAAACTTGAAAGCTGGGGGCGCCTGGGTGGCGCAGCTGGTTAAGCGTCCGACTTCAGCCAGGTCACGATCTCGCGGTCCGTGAGTTCGAGCCCCGCGTCAGGCTCTGGGCTGATGGCTCAGAGCCTGGAGCCTGTTTCCGATTCTGTGTCTCCCTCTCTCTCTGCCCCTCCCCCGTTCATGCTCTGTCTCTCTCTGTCCCAAAAATAAATAAAAAACGTTGAAAAAAAAATTAAAAAAAAAACAACTTGAAATCTGTGCTATTTATGAAGAGGGCAGCCCTTTGCTAACCCTCGCCCCCAAATAACAGTTCCAATACTCTGCTACACAGTCCTAAACTGGATTCCACTTCTCCCATTTCCTCTTTCGGAACATGCCAGACCCTTACT